>NW_026948638.1:0-1200000 GCF_035770615.1 Melospiza melodia melodia
TATCCAGATTTCGATAAAAGGAAGTCAGGAAAAGAGAGAGAGGGAGAGAGAGATCCACAGTCAGTCTTGGATCTCAGCTGCTGTGAGCTCCAGGGCCGTGGGATGTGTCAGTGTCACACCCGTGTCACAGCCTGACCTGCTCTGGTCCCTCTCTCAGGTGGGTGACTCCTGAGGGTGACTTTTGGGGTGCCAGGGGCTTGGCAGACAGCTTGGGGCTGGGCCAGAGTCTGCAGTGGCTGGGGTGGGACAGTGACCACCCCACCTATGCAGAACTCTCCCTGACCCCAAACACACACTGGAGATGTCTGGGGCCATTCATCATTTCTCTGCTTTCCAGCACTGAGGCAACGGACTCTGGCTACAGCTCTGAGCTCGTGCCCAAGGCCACCACCCCTGGCAATGGGGCTCCATGGAGCTGCTCTCAGGAAACCCCCAAGAGCTGGGGAGTGCCCCAAAACCACCTCAGAAATGTGAGATACCTCAAAATCTCTTCAGGAATGTGGATTATTCAAAAACTCACTCAGTAACAGGTTCGCCCTCCCTTCATCATCCCCAAACTCTGGCTGTCTCATTCCAGACCCCAGCCCACCTCCCCAGTCCTAATCCCAACCCCAACCCATCCCACTCCTCCTGGACATCAAGACGCCCTTCTCAAGCTGTACTTCCCCCATTTCCCACCTCCCAAACCCCATCCCACCCATCCTGCCCCACCTAATGCCCATCTCAACCCTCCTGATTTGAAGCCCACTTCACCCAATCCCCTTCCAACGCCATTCCACCCTGAGGGGCTGTGGAATCGAGGAATTCTAGGATGGGATTGAGTAGTTTTCAGTGGCATTGAGCAGTTTTGAGCTGACAGATCAATCCCTCTCGTCTTTTGGAGTGCCAAGAAATAAAGACAATTAAACCAAATACCCCAAACCTCCCCGCCATATCCTCCCAGATGTCTCCCAGAATCCAATATTTCCCCAAAACACAAGGAAAATGTGAGGCTTTAAATGCCTTTGATGAATTTGTTGACTTTTACTCCAACTTTCTGTGTTTTGAAGGGAGGAAGATAAATCAAAGATAATTAAAGGCAAAATAAAAGGAACACCAGCCACTTCTGACTGTATAAAAGGGAATGTGGGTCACCAGGGCTCTGACCATTGTGGGTCCTCTGATGAGGATGGAGTTGGAGCAGTGCATGAATCTCTTCCTGCAGTCGGGGCATTTGCAGGACTTCCCTTACCAGTACTTCCATTGGTGTCGGGTAAAGAATGACCGGTCTGAGAAGCTCTTCCCACACTGGGGACACTCGTAGGACCTCTCCCCCGTGTGGATGTGCTGGTGGGTGACGAGGGTGGATTTGTGCCTGAAGCCCATCCCGCAGTTGGGGCAGCAGAAGGGCCTCTCCTCTGTGTGAATTCGTTTATGTACAAGGAGGTGGGTGCTGGTGTGAAACCTCTTCTGACACTGGGGACACTCGTAGGGCCTCTCCCTGGTGTGGAACCTGTGGTGGACGACCACATTGGACCTGTGGCTGAAACTCATCCCACATTCCAAGCACTCGTAGGGCTGTTCCCCAGTGTGGATCCTCTGGTGGCTGATCAGGTTGAATCTCTTCCTGAAGCTCTTCCCACACTCCAAGCACTTGCAGGGCTTCTCCCCATCATGAAGCTGCTCTGGGGCAACCAGCTCTGAGCTCTGGCTGAAGCTCTGTCCACCTTCTTGGCACAGGGTGGGTCTTTCCTCCTCGGAGCACCCTGGGCTGGCTTTGGAGCCCATCCTCATGGGGGATTTCTGGGGATTTTCCTCCCCAGTGGAATTCTGCACTGTGGAGTCACTCAAAACAGCCTCTTCCACGAGGTTCTGCTGTGGGGATTTGTCCTCTCTGGTCTCCATCCTCAGCTTCTTCTCTGGGGGAGTGTCAGGATCCGTCCTAGTGGACAGACACCCTGATGGTTTGTAGGAATGATCTCAGGGTGCATAAACCAACACGGTACAAGGGGGTTTGCAGTGATAATCAAAACAAATGCAATTTTATTAAAATAATCACAGCAAAAATGCGATAGAGGGATTAAGGGAGAGAAAAAGATAGAGAAAGAAAGAGAGAGAGAGAGATCGGGGATATAGCTACCAATGCAGAGACAAAGTCTTTGGGTCCTTTGGTCCAGTCCAGTCGAGGTCCGCCTGCTACGCTGGGGAGATCTCAAAGGCTCTAGATAACTCAGAGGTTTTTATTACTGAAAATTGCGAGAGGGGGGAAACAGATACAATAGGGAACAGATGTAACAGGTAGTCTATGTTCTCAGCAGTAAATTAGAGGCATTGTTTTCTTGCTCCAGTGGTCAAAATCTGCGGGCAAACATCTTGTTTCGGTCAGCTTGCCTCCCCCACACACCTCCCCGGGCTGGGGGTTTCAGTCCCAGTCCTTGGAAGGAGCAGAGGGGCCTTTTTAGGAGTTTCATGTCTCAGTCCTTGGTGGAGAAGCTTCGCACATCTCCGTCTGTCTGTCACGGTGATTGTAAAACAGGTGAGGGTCCACCCAAAACTCAGGAGAAGTGCAGCCAGGCCGAGAGGTGGGACAGCTTCCAAAGCTGCTATTGTTGCAAACGGGGCACGGTGCCCTCTTCTTAGCATACAGCAAACACACTTGTGAAAACAATATCTTAACACTGAGCTTTCAGGTCTCAGGGCCTATGGCGTGTGACTTTTCTCCTTCAGAGCCAGATATAGACGGGGGGGTCTTCTCTTCAGTGGTCTCTCAAGGACGATCGTGAGGCAGATGAGGGAAAATTCTGACAGACTCTCACACGACCCCGTGACTCACGATTGTCTTGAAGGGATCTTCATCAGCAGAGCTCTAGAATGTCGCTGATCAGTCTTGCCGTACTGTCTCTGCTGGAAAAGCAGAGACAGTATGTCAGAGAGAAAAGAGAAAAGGAGGAAAAGAAAGGATAGGAAAAAGAAGGGGAAAAAGGGAGACAATAAACAAACATAATTAATATTGATTATCATAACAATTTTCACAAAGGATTAATTAATTAAAACAATATTCTTTTTATAACAATTTCAAAGAAATGGTTAAAACAATCACAAATAATCAAAAGCAAAGCAATAAAAAAATCACCATATAAGCATTAACCTTCAAATAATTTTCTAAAAGAATTCACTAAAAATCAAAAGCAATTTTCACAAAATCATAAAAGAAAATCTGGATTACTCTAACACACATATGCTTAATTCATAATTGCTTTGTGTCAAATGTCTTGGGGATTTCCACGGTGCAGGGGACATCAGCCAAATTGTGTGCAGCAACTATAGATATCATCAATCTTGTCAGCTGTTTCATCGTCTTCTAATTTGTAACTATTAGGATTGCTGAGAAAAATAAAACCAAACAGAATTAAAATCAAAAGGATTAAAAGGATAACAATGGGATGACACACACTGTTAGGACACTCATAACAGTAGGAGACCACCCAAAAAGAGTATCCTACCACCTGTGCTCAGCATCTTTCTTCACTCTTTCCATGACACGGTGTATCTGTCTCATGGTATGATGAACAGTCACCAGGGTCTCCTGTCCGCTTTCCTTGATCTTCTCCAGGATTTCAACCAAGTTCTGGTGGAGCAGCAGTTGTCTTACCAAAGTGAGATTCAGCTCAATAGGAGTAGGCATCAGTTTGTGAATCAGTGTGTAGTTAGATTGCCATAGGTAGTGAGAAGTGACTGGAGCTTCACAAGAAAAAATCACATCCTGAAATCCTAGTAAAGATACAAGCACAAAATTTTGAATGATTTTTAGTATCTACTATAACATTTTATATGAGCACAAAATCACAAATAATTCTAAAACATGCACATCTACTGTCTACGTATATAAGAACTGTTTCAGAAGTCTCATTAGGACAAATCTCAAAGTGACAGATATTTTGCTCTATGTCTTAACAAATGTCTTGAGCTATGATTGGATTGCTTTCACAGATGAACTCTTATTGTTCTCAGGCAAATACAAGATTCCAAATTACCAGTTTGCCATTTCTTATTAATTTGACGGGCCTATTCCCTATGTTCAGAAAGATGGCTCAGTCGTAATTCAGTTCTAATGCTATAACAGGGAAAATTAAATGCACTAAGGTATTGCATATGGTTAACACGAAAACTGTGGCTGTATTTAAAATGGGGTCACAGGTAAAAATTCAGTAGGTTTCACCAGGATTGGAATTCTCTTTCAAAGTCAGTGGCACTGTCCCAAATTATTTTCTAAATTTGTGTGGGAAAAGTGCCTTCTTCACCTTCTCTTATAATTGAAGCAAAAACTGTCTGCATCTACAATTGTGTCTGGATACAGCTGAGAGCCAAAGAAACATTGTTTTGTGTAGCACAAAGTGCATCAATTATCAATTTGTGATCATTTACATTTACCTTCTCCCAATTTGGTAATATGTTTGATAGCAACCACTGGTGTGTTCACAAAAGCCAGTAAGAATGACTGCAGTGGTTGCTGTAATTTGATCAAATCTCTAATTGTGACAGCCAATTTATTCAAGTTGAAGTAATTTACATGTTATGTATAATATCATCACCTGGTGTTACCGTAAAGGGAAGGGAAAACATTATTTCTGTTGTCCATCACTGGTGTTATCATGGTTTATCAGGTCTTCTTGTCCCTCGGAGTTCTTCTGAAAAAGTAAACACAACAGACTGCCATGAAGAGGCAGAAAAAGTTAGAACAATGGAATTTTCAGAGAGGTTTTGAACAGCAGTGGTACTTCCCCTACAGCAGCAGAGGGTCCACCAAAAACAGGTTGTCCAGGGTAATGTGCTGGGTTCTTGAAATCATCTGGTCCCTGTAGTGAGGGAATTATGCTTGGAGCTGTCGGGCAAAAAGCAGTGATTTTGGAACACTCATTTACCCCCCATCTATAGTAAGAGATGTGAGAAGTCCATTCAATCTTTTCACCTTCTGCCCAGTCCTGCACACTTTTGACAGTAGAGTGAGAAACATTGTCAGATTGAATTTCCTGTGGCTTTAGGAAAATTCCAAACCATCCCTGCATTGCTTTTACAGTATTATCTCCTGTATCTCTTTTAAAAGCATCAGCCTGGAGCAACCCAAGTATAAACATAGCATAGGACTTGGTGTTAATACAGACAAGAAAGCAATTCTGTCCCTCACTTTGGAAAATGCTCCAAACAGTTAACAGTTCCCCAACCTGGGCATTGTCCTGTTCCTCTCTGTTAGCAGAAGCGGTGGAGAGAGGAGGGGTTGCTTTAGTCACAGAGGCAGGTTTATTTTGTCTGCTACCCAAGCTCCCAGTTTCTTGGATTGCCCAGTTCTCCTCCATCTCCCTGGGAGCCAAGCCAACCACAAACAACCCCCCTTCCCAGGTAGTGTACCTTTTCTCAGCATCTTTGAAACCACGGGAATAAAAACCAACAGACTTTGTCAGACCCTCAGAACCCCTCCGACAAATGTGTACTGAAGGCTGTGAGGAGGCAAATCCCCACTCCACCTGAAAGGGGTCTGTAAGATGGATAGGGTCCAGTGCCTGATGACCTGTCACTTCAAGAATCAGCAATTGCAATGTTTCCTTCTGAGAAGAAGTCCAATCCCATTTTATTCTTTTTCTCAGCAAGTTATAAAGGGGAAAAAAGGGTCATTCTGGCTACTAAGAAGTTTCTCTGGTCTTGCCATAGGAGACATAGCTACTAAGGCTTTCTGAAGGAAAATTGCTGTAGGTTTAAGTGTTCCTGGAAGCCCTTGAGTTAAGGAGGTCATAATTTCAGGCTTTACAGGTGATTGGATTGATGACTCAAAATCAGGAATTAATTTACTTTCACGAATCAATTGCAGGCAGCCGGATTTGTGAATGTTTTCCAGGAGTTTGTCGGGGGTACCGACCAAAGGGTCTCTCCTTTCCAAGGGGTTGAGCCCCTCTGCCCAATGAGCTGTGTGCTGATTTGGGGACCATGGGATGCATCTGTCTGCTGTTGTTAGGAACACCCCATTTCCCCAGTACCCACCAGCTCCTTGTTCTGACAAAAGAATCTGGTTTCCCCCAGTGAGAGACACTTGACAAATGTGTTCTGTTTCAGATTTTTGGAGGAGAGGCCTGTACTGTTTTGTAAGTTTTGTTAATTCAAGGGATTTCTTGTTAATGTAAGGGATTTCTTTAGTGGTTATGTGCAGGTCAAGATTTTCACTATTGATATAGTTGCATTCTGTTTTACTTAGAGGTTTTATGTTGTTACAGCAGTGCTTCCCGCAATTTTTCATCAGGGCTGATAATGTTTGAGAACAATTTTGATTAATGTCACGAGTTTCTTTCTCCTCTGTTTCTTTTGAGGAATCAGAGTTCTGTGAATTTTTAACATGTTCCTCTCTCAGAGCAGTCCGTAACAAGTTATTTACATTTCTTTCCTCATCCAATTGTTTTTGCAAAATTTCAACAAGGTTTTGGAGGGAGTCAATGACAGCATTTTCCTCACTTTTTTGCTTAAAGTAAGTTTCTATGTCTGCTGTGAGACAAGCTCCCAAGACTGAGCAGAGGACGGTTTTATTTGTGCCCAGTTTGAATTTTGATTCATGTTGCAAAGAAAATATTCTATCAATAACATTTTCTAAGTTAAACCAATTGCAGCTTGCCCATTCTTCTCCCCCCGGAGAAGGTGTGGCATTGTATTTAGCAAGCAGAGCATAAAATTCAGCTTTACGTTTTGCACTGAAGTTTTTAGTCATTTTGTGAGGGGACCAAAGCTACACCAGGGACTTAAGTTACACAAATCACACAGCCTTTCACTGTCCCCTTGCTTCCCTGGGTAGTTGAAGAGACAGAATCAGTCTGGGAGGCTCTGTGAGGTTGCTTCAAATTTGTCTCTTCCTTCCCAGACAGTACAGATACGCACTCACATGAACACAGGCACACAAATGTTTTCTTTGTGAGGGGACCAGAACCTAGAACAGGGGGAAAGCCACTCAGCCTTCGCTGGGCTGCCCCTCACTCCCCTGTGTAGGTGAAGGGACAATATCTGGCTAAAAGGTATGGATTAATTTCCTCAGGTCTGTCCCTTCCTTTTTAGACAGTCCAGGTACTCAAATACAACAGTAACAGGTTCGAATTCAACTCAAATACAACAGTAACAGGTTTATGTTCATTCAAATATAACAGTAACAGGTTCAGATTCAACTCAAATACAACAGTAACAACATCAGGATCAGGATCAGGATCAATATCAGTGTCTGTGTCAGTGCCAGTATCAGATCAGCAACAGTAGTGACAGTGACAGTTACCCCTGTTTTGCACTGAGAGACCTTTTGTGCCAATTCCAGAGACAGAGCACTCAATTTAGCATGAGATTTGCCTGCAAATCCCTCTGTCTATCAGAATCATTTCCGTGACGCCAATTTAATGTCAGGGTCCGTCCTAGTGGACAGATGACCTGATGGTTCATAGGAATGATCTCAGAGTGCAAAAACCAACACGGTACAAGGGGGTCTGCAGTGATAATCAAATCCAATGTGGTTTTATTGAAATAACCACAGCAGAAATGCGATAGAGGGATTAAGGGAGAGGAAAAGATAGAGAAAGAGAGAGAGAGAGAGGGAGAGGGGATATAGCTACCAACGCAGAGACAAAGTCCTTTGGTGCAGTCCAGCCGAGGATCCGCCTGCTACGCTGGGGAGATCTCAAAGGCTCTAGCTAACTCAGAGGATTTTATTACTGAAAATTGTGAGGGGGGGGGGGACAGATACAATAGGGAACAGATGTAACAGGTAGTCCACGTTCTCAGCAGTAAGTGAGAGCCATTGTTTTCTTTCTCCAGTGGTCACAATCTGCAGGCAAACATCTCGCTTTGGTCAGCTTGCCTCCCCCACACACCTTCCCCGGGCTGGGGGTTTCAGCTCCAGAGCTGCCCGCGGCTCCTGGCCGGGCCCTGTCCCGGGGAGGTGGCGCCCGAGCGGGGCCTGGGGGACACCAGGGAACACGAGGGGGCCCTGGAGGAGCTCTGCGACCTCTGCGAGAGCCTGGACAATGCCAATGGTGAGGTTAAAGGTCATTTGGGTCACTCTGGGGTCATTCACGGGTCATTCAGGGTCTGGGATGGGCAGTCAGGGTCACTGGGGTCATTGAGAGGTGATTTGGGTCACTCAGGGTCACTTAGGGGTCACTCTGGGGTCACTCTGGGGTCACTCAGGGGTCATTTTGGTCACTCAGGGTCACTCAGGGGTCACTCTGGGGTCACTCAGGGTCATTTTGGTCACTCAGGGTCACTCAGGGGTCATTGGGGTCACTCAGTGGTCACTCAGTGGTCACTTAGGGTTCACTCTGGGGTCACTCAGGGGTCATTTTGGTCACTCAGGGTCACTCAGGGGTCATTGGGGTCACTCATAGCTGGTTTGGGGATGGATTTTGTGCCATTTTTTCCCCATTTAGCCCCACGTTTTCCTGTTTTAACCCTGTTTTTTTCCCATTTCTGTCCCATTTCTCCACAGAATTCTGCTCTTTAGGGGCCTGGAGGTGGTCCTGGACCTGCTGGGTCACCGCTGGCCCCCTCTCCGTGCTGGGGGTGCCAGGGGCTGAGTTTGGGGCCATTTGGGCCATTTGAACCCCGTTTTCTCCCACTTTCACCCATTTTAACCCATTATTTCCCATTTTAACCCAAAGTTTCCATTTTTCTCCCCAGAATTCTGCTCTTTAGGGGGCCTGGAGGTGGTCCTGGATCTCCTGGGTCACCGCTGGCCCCTCTGAGCCAGGGCCGCTGGGCTGGGGCTGAGTTTGGGGCCATTTGAAGCCCGTTTTTTCCCATTTTAACCCAAATTCTCGGTGTTTCTCCCCAGAATTCTGCTCTTTAGGGGGCCTGGAGGTTGTCCTAGACCTGCTGGGTCACCGCTGGCCCCCTCTCTACGCCAGGGCCGCGCGGCTCCTGGGCTCGTGTGCCCAGAACCTTCCGGCAGCGCAGGGCCAGGCGCTGGCGCTGGGGGCTCTGCCCGCCCTGCTGGGGGCACTGCGGGGGGACCCTGACCCGAGGGTGGCTCCTGCTGCGCTGTTCGCCGTCTCCTGTGAGTCTGGGGGGAATTTGGGCATTTTGGGGTTTTTTGGGATCTTTTAGGGATTTGGGGATTTTTTTGGGATTTTTTTTCAGGTTTTTTTGCCTTTTTTGTGATATTTTTGTGAATTTTTGTGACTTTTTTGTGATTTTTTGAGGATTTTTTGGGTTTTTTAGGGGAGGATTTAAGGGTTTTTTTGGGGGGGGTTTTAAAGATTTTTGGGGGGATTTTTAAAGGGTTTTTTTTGGGTATTTTTTGGGATCTTTTAGGCATTTTTTAGGGAATTTTTCTGATTTTTAAGGGATTTTTTAGGGTTTTTCTGGGATTTTTTAAAATTTTTTTCTGATTTTTTGCCGTTTTTTAGGGTTGTTTCAGGTTTTCTTGTGAATTTTTTGTGATTTCTTATGTGTTTTTTTGAGATTTTTTTGGGGATCTTTTTTATTTTTAAGGGACTTTTTTATTATTCTTTAGGGATTTATGAAGATTTATTTGAGATTTTTTGTGATATATTTGGGATTTTTGGGGATTTTTTTAGGGTTTTTAGGAAGATTTATTTGGTTGGGTTTTTTTGTGATTTATTTGTGGTTTTTTTTGATTTTTGGGGGACTTTTTAGGGTTTTTTTAGGCATTTTTGAGATTTTGGGGGATTTTTAGGGGATTTTGGGATTTTTTTGAGGGGAGATTTTTTTAAGGAATTTTTTGGGAGACTTTTTTGGATTTTTTTTTTTTTTTTTAGTTTTTGGATTTTTTAGGGATTTTTGGGGGATTTTGGGGTTTTTTTGGGGAAATTTTAGGGGATTTTTGGGGCATTTTTTGGAGGTTTTTTGGGATGTTTTTGGGGGGAGGTTTGGGAAATTTTTAGGGGCTTTTGGGGTGGTTTTTTTGTAAATTTTGGTGCTATTTTGCCCATTTTTCACTGTTTTAACCCTGTTTTTTCCCCTCCCCAGGCCTGGTGCGGGCCCAGCCCGAGGGTTTGCAGAAGCTTGAGGCCCTGAGCTGGATTTGGCGTATTAGGGATGGATTTTGGGGCGGATTTGGGGTTTTTGGGGTTTTTGGGGTGTTTTTTTCACGTTTTTGGTACTATTTTTCCCATTTTTGGCTGTTTTAACCCCATTTTTTCCCCTCCCCAGGCCTGGTGCGGGCCCAGCCCGAGAGTTTGCAGCAGCTCGAGGCCCTGGGGGGGCTGAAGGTGCTGGGGGGCCCTGCAGAGCCCCCACCCCCCCGAGGGCCCGCGCCGCCTTCCTGCTGCACTGCCTGCTCAGGGAGCACCCCCCGGCTCAAAGGTCAGCCCCAAACCGCCCAGATTCACCCCAAAAAATGCCCTGGGACCCCCTCAGTAACACCCGGCAGTGAGACCCCAAAAATCCCCGAAATTCCCACAAAAATCCCCCAAAAATCGCCCAGATTCACCCCAAAAATGCCCTGGGACCCCCTCAGTAACACCCCGGAAGTGAGACCCCAAAAATCCCCGAAATTCCCACAAAAAATCCCCTCAAAATCACCCAGATTCACCCCAAAAACTGCCCTGGGACCCCCTCGGTAACACCCCGGCAGGGAAACCCCAAAAATCCCTGAAATAACCCCAAAGTTCCCACAAAAATCCCCCCAGAATCACCCAGATTAACCCCAAAAAATGCAGTGGGATCCCCTCAGTACCAGCACAGCAGTGAGACCCCAAAAATACCCAAAATAACCCCAAAATCCCCCCCAGAAAACCCCAAATTCACCCCAAAAAATGCCCTGGAATGCCCTCGGTACCAGCCCAGCAGTGAGATCCCCAAAAACCCCCAAATTCACGCCAAAGCCAGCCCCAAAAGCCCAAAACTCACCCCAAACCCAGCCCTGGAATCCCCTTAACACCAGCCCAGCAGGGAAACCCCAAAGATCCCATAAATTCCCAAAAAAATCATCCCAAATTTTACCCCAAAATCCCCCAAAATGGCCCCAAAATCCCCGAATTTCACCCCAATTCCCCAAAACTTCCCAGTTTTCCCCGTTTTTCACCCCAATTTTCCCACAGCCCCCTGGTGCAGCAGGGCCCGGTGCCGCAGGGTTCCCCACATTTCACCCCAATTTTCCCGGGTTTCACCCCAAATCCCCCTTAATTTCTCCCCAATCTCCCCAGATTTCCCCCCAGTTTCCAGGATTTGCCCAATTTTCCAGTTTATCACCCCAATTTCCGCAGCCCCCCTGGTGCAGCAGGGCCTGGTGCCGCGGGCGGCGGCACTGCTGTTCTTCGAGCACGACGGGGCCCACGAGCACGGCCTGGGGGTCCTCTGCAGGTAAAAGGAGGGGAGAGACCCCTCCCCAAATTAACAAAAACCCAAAAAACCCAAAATTACCAAAAAACTGAAATTTGGGGAAAAAAAACCAAAAAAAACCAGGGAAAAAACATCAAAATTTGGGTGGAAAATGAACGGGAAAGGGCAAAGGGGAGGGCCCCACGAGCACGGCCTGGGGATCCTCTGCAGTTAAAAGGGGAGGAGAGACCCCTCCCCAAATTCATAAAAACCCAAAAAATCCAAAAAAACTGAAAGTTGGGGAAAAAACCCAAAATCCCGGGGAAAATCCATCAAAATTTGGGGCAAAAATGTCCAAGAAAGGGGGAAAGGGGAGGGGCCCATGAGCACGGCCTGGGGATCCTGTGCAGGTAAAATGGGGGGAGAGACCCCTCCCCAAATTAACAAAAATCCTAAAATCCCAAAAAAACTGAAATTTGGGGAAAAAAAAAAACAAAACAAAACAAAAAAAAAAAAAAACAGGGAAAAAACATCAAAATTTGGGTGGAAAATGAACAGGAAAGGGGCAAAGGGGAGGGGCCCATGAGCATGGCCTGGGGATCCTGTGCAGGTAAAATGGGGGGAGAGACCCCTCCCCAAATTAACAAAAATCCTAAAATCCCAAAAAAACTGAAATTTGGGGAAAAAACAAAACAAAACAAAAAAAAAAAAACAGGGAAAAAACATCAAAATTTGGGTGGAAAATGAACAGGAAAGGGGCAAAGGGGAGGGGCCCATGAGCACGGCCTGGGAATCCTCTGCAGGTAAAAGGGGGGGAGAGACCCCTCCCCAAATTAACAAAAACCCTAAAAACCCAAAAAATGGAAATTTGTGGAAAAAACCCGGAGAAAATCTAAAAATTCTGAAGAAAAATATCAAAAATTGGGGGGAAACACTCAGGAAAGAGGAGCGGATAGGGGCAGTAAAGGAGGGCGGAGACCCCTCCCCTAATTACCAAAAACCATAAAAATCAGAAAATCCCAAAGAAACTGAAATTTGGGGAAAAAACCCCCAAAATCCTGGAGAAAAAGCATCATAAATTGGGGGGAAAATACAAAAAAAATTCTCGGGAAAAACATCAAAATTCAGGGGGAAAAAAGGGGAGGGGGTGGGGACCCCTCCCCAAATTAACAAAAACCCCAAAAAATCAAAAAAATTCCATTAAAAACCCCCAAACTTCAGGGGGAAATCCCAAAATTTGGGGGGTCTTGGGATGGTTTAGGGAGGTTTTGGGTGATTTTCGGTGAATTTTGGGCAATTTCTGGGGGATTTTTGGTGGATTTTTTTGGGTGGGTTTTGGGGCAGATTTTTGGGAGATTTTCAGGTGATTTTTGGGCATTTTTGGGTCATTTTTGGGTGTTTTTTGGGGGAGTTTTGGGTGATTTTGGGGGAATTTTGGGGCAGGTTTTGAGGGGAATTTTGGGGGAATTTTTGGGCTGTTTAGGGTGATTTTGGGGCAGTTTTTTTGGGGGATTTTTGGGTTATTTTGTACTATAAATATTGAATTTTCCCAAAATCACCGTTTTTCACCCGAGCCTGGCGTCGGGCTGCCCCGAGGGGCTCCGCAAGTGCCGGGACCCCCCATTTTGGGGGAGTTTTGGGCTGTTTTGGGTGATTTTGGGGCAGTTTTTTTGGGGGGGTTTTGGGTGAATTTGAACTATAAATACTGAATTTTCCCAAAATTGAGGAAAATTCGGAGATGAGGGAAAATTCGGACAGACTCTCACACTGGCTCAGTGCCTTTCTGTGACCCAAGTATGGGGCTCGGGCTCTTCCTTTTTGCTCTGGGATGCAAAACCTTTTCACTGCTTCCATGTGACTGAACTCTCGAGGTCCCTGATGTGAAATGTTTTAACACAGTTCCTGCTACAGCAGACAAGTTTGGATTTACAAATGTGAAAGGAGAGCTTTTCTTTTGGAATTTAAAACCCGGCCAAGTAGGCTGGAAGGAAAGAAGAAAAGGATTCAAAAACCAGGAGAAATGTACTTTATTTTATGAAATGGGTTGGCCCTGCCCTTTCTCCTATGACCTGAGAAAAGTGAGCAGAAACGCATGTTTCCCTTGTAGATAAAGTGTCACTGCTGAAAGAGTTCAGCTACCAATGGAATCACCTGAGTGGCCAAGCCCTGCTGGATGTCACCGAGCGTATCACAGGCATGGCCTCCCCTTCTGAGCCAAGAGCTCTTCCCAGGGAGCATTTACAGGGAATGCCTGTGAGCACACAGCAGAGCAGCTCCTCCAAACCAGGAGGTGCTGAGCTTGTCCCTGCTGCCCCATGGCCAAGGCAGGTGGGTTTGGCAGGTTTTCCCTGGCTGCTGCAGAGCTGGGCAGCACCTGAGATGGGGGCAGCACTCGGCCTGGGGCTGAACTCTCACTGGGGCATCTCAGAACCACCTCCAGCAAAGGGAGGGCTAAAAATGCCCAGCTGGCTCCTCTCTGGGGAGCTCAGGGACATCTGTGATCTTTGATGGGAAATGGTGGCCAATGCTGTTTCAGGGCATCAGTTTGTTTTGTCCTCACAGAATTCTTGTTTTTCTCTTGGAAAGTTTTGAGGCTGAACTGTGCAGAGCCTGGGGGTCACAGCTTAGGTCAGAACTCAACAGAGGTATCAGAGGCACGGGTTTAGTGCAAGGCAGCCTCTGGGGCACAGGGACAGAAGCAGAGTGCTGAGGCTCCTGCCTGTGCTCTCAGAGGGGCCTTGGACCGAGCCTTTCAGGGTGTGCAAACAGTGTCTGCCTGTGTCAGCACTGCCCAAAGTGCTACAAATGCAGCTGATAATTGATTCCTCAGAGGAGCTTGCTGTGTCAGCAATAGCCAAGGAATGGAAAAAGGATAATCACAATATATAGCAGAGAAGATGATTGATAGCCTTGCTTTAACTGGGGCTAAATCCACTGCTAATTATGCCAACATCTTGAAATGCAAGGTTTAATACACTTTGTGTCTTCATTAGGAATCTCAAAAGGGCATGTTCAGCGATTGGGAATGTCAAAGGCCCTTTAAAGAGCATTTGAAAAATATAGATCTCCAGCAATAGGACATTTAGTTTAGCACTTCTTTTGATCTCTTTTTCAAATAAAGGAATTAACCATAAATTAGGACTACTTTAGAAAAAGCAGATGTTCTCTCTGAGATTTAGCAGGACCAGACAGCTGTTCCTCACATTCAGTAGTCACTGATGTCTTTAATTGCATTTAAATTCAAATGAATTCCCATTTTAAAATGGGTACCATAACCCTTTCTTGCTTAGCAGAATTGGTTTTGGGTACTTGCAGGAGGTCTTTCAATGTTGATGTCTGCTGGTGGATTAACATCATAGAGAAAATCAAGTCTCTTCCGCCACAGAATATTAAATTGCTGCTGAATAGCATTTTGTCCGATCAGAAAATAAGATTGGTCTCCAGAGCATTTCAGGTTTTCATCTCTTAGCCAAATCTGCCTGTTGCAAGGAGCCTGTTGCTAGTAAACATTTGTCCATGTTTGATACAGTTCAGTTCAGAAAATGGGCAGAGAGATTTCAGAGACAATATGAGAAAACACTCGTGTTTTGGTTACATTTCAGTCCCCTGTGTAGCATTTTTCTTTCTCCATGCCCCTATTTCAGTGGACATATAAGAAAAAGTGCCATTAACATTGGGAGGGGAAGTGGCATTAAAATGTGGAGATGCCCAAATGCCAAGACAATGGGGTCTGGGTAATTCTCTAGAGATGCCCTGAGGTTTGAAACAGCTCTTTGTTGGAAGCCCCAAAAGCATTCTGCCAAAGACCCCAGCTGGTCACTGATGTTTCTCATCCAGCTGTCAGGCAGCAGCCCATCTCTGGTGGGCTGGAGTTTTGAGGTGTGTTCTAATCCTGCCCTTTGCTGCGTGCCATTGAGCAAAGGGAGGAGCCAGATTAGGCATCTGGCACTTGACATCAAAGTTACAAAAATGGAATCATCCCTTTTATTAGAAATCTCTCCATTTCCTCTCTATGGTACATTTCCAAATCTTCAGTGCGGGTTTAGACAACTTCTTAATGGAAATCAAAGGCAATTGGACATTTCATTCATTGTTCATGCAGAGATTGTGAAATAATTTAGTAAAGGTAGGAAGTCTGCTGCAGGGCCAAGGCTCTGGTTGGAGCAGTTAGTGCTGAGGGGTTGGTGGTTCTGTTTCCAGGATGATCAGCTGCTTTGCCCGTTTCTGGGCCAAGGGGCTCTGGGTGCTGTTTTGCTGCTCTTGGCCAGAGAGGCTGGCAAGAAGCAGAAGCAGAGGCAGATCCTTGTTTGCAGTGAGGCTGGTGGGTAAGGAGCTGTGTCTCTGTCCCGGCAGTGCCTGTGCAGGGGGTTCATGCCAGGAGCCCTGAAGTCGCCCAGCGCGACGCCCTGCCCATGCTCTGGCCCTGCTTGGAGAACAAGGCGCTGCCTGTGCGGAGCGCCAACGTCCGCACCGTGGCCACCAAGCTGGCCTCTGCCCTCTGCAAGGTGATGGGCACCCAGCTGAAGGAATGTGCTGCCAGCAAGCCTCCACATGTGCGGGAAAACCTCTCCAGAATGCTGGGCTGGTGAAGGCGAGATGTTCACCAGAAGGCTGAGGAAGCGCTGAGTTGGACACCTCTGGATTTGCCTTTTGAGCTGTGCCAAAAATGACAAAATCCTAAGGAAGGGTGTGCATCTGCCCCCACTCTCTCCATCACATTTCCTAGTCATGGCATGGGGGGCCTGAAGCAGCTCCAGATGGAGGACAAGGTGAAGGGCAGTCATGGCTCAGCCTCACACAGAGGTGAGGGGGGAGCTGGGCCAATCTCTGCTGGCAGGAAGGGCCTTGTGGCAGCCCAGAGAGGCTGTGCACATTGCCAGGGAACAGCTGTGCCCTGCACGTGCCCCTGCAATGAGCTGTGCTGCTGCCAGTGCCCCTGGAGCTGTGGGGCTGCTGAGCTGTGGGGCAGGCAGAGGAGCAGGAGGGTGCATGTGCAGCTGAGCCATTCCTGGGGAGCACAGGGCTCTGGGCTCCCTGCTGTCCCAGGGCAGCCCAGAGGCCAGGCTGGGCCTGTGCCAGCTCTGGGCAAGTGGCTCAGGGTTTGCCCTGGCCTGCCTCAGTGTCTGCCAGCAGGAGCATGTTTCCCTGTGCAGCTGTTTGGACATTTCCAGGAAATGTGTCCCAGGAATTATGGAGCTTCAGATGCTTTAGGGTTACATGGTGGCCTCTGTAAAACTTTGCCTCTCTGTTAAACTTTGTGTCTCCATTTTGCAGATCTGGCTGGTTAAAGTCCTACTGAGAAGTTTTCTCCGGACACTTCCCATGTTCCCTCACCCACAAAGTCCTCGCCTCCCATCCAGAAGAGCTCTCTTTCTTCCAAGCTCAGGAAGAAGCTGCCGCCTGTGTGAAGAGTGTTTGAAGAATAGGATTGATGTGTTAGGCTTGATAGTTACAGCTATACATATGTTCTGATCTTTGGATGTAGTTTTGAATTAATGTCTTTTGATTCTGTCTTTAAGTTTCAATGACATACTTTTAATGGTATATATCTTATTTTGATGATGAAAAACAAAAATAAATAAATAACATTTAAATAAACCAGGAGGAGAATGTGAGACCATGACCTGCTAGCCTAGAGATTATGGGAGTGCAGCTCACTCCGTGTGCCAGTGGCTCACCACATCCTTTCCTCATTGGGCCTCTCTTCTTCCTCTTTGGCCATGGTTTCTTTGTGTCATTTGTGCTGCTGTTTTCAACTTGTCATTGTAACAGGGCCACACACTGACATGTTTGGGGGACAATGGATCCAAAAGATCCTATCTAGTCAAAGGTTTTCTACCTAGGTGTGTTCTGTGCTCACCAAAGGCCTGAGCAAAGAAACCAAGAGCAGTGTGCCCAAATCCCAAAGCTTTGCTCCTTTGCAATCTCCCACAGATCTGGCTCACAGGTGTCTTCAATCACAATTCCATAGGTAAGAAGAGGTCATGGATTTCACTGGGAAATGATGCACTGCTTTGGCAAAGTCACCTGTATGTATATTTATCCAGGACAGCAGTGCAGCTGCGTTGTTTGCACCTTGTTTGCAGAAGGATGAGTGCACTGGGAGGCCAATAACAAGTGACAAGGGTTCCTCAGATCTGCACTGCAGCCTGGGTGCCATTCAGCCCAGAGCTAGGGGATCATTTGTTCCCATGGACCAGTGCTTGCCAGTGGAATGAATTCCTGCACAGCTGGAAGAAGCAATTCTGGATTCAGCTCCAGCTCTTGGTGG
Organism: Melospiza melodia melodia; assembly: GCF_035770615.1. Classification (NCBI taxonomy): domain Eukaryota; kingdom Metazoa; phylum Chordata; class Aves; order Passeriformes; family Passerellidae; genus Melospiza; species Melospiza melodia. Next base: position 17,549 of record NW_026948638.1, read on the forward strand.
GCTGCATGATCATTGACAATGATGCCCTTCCAGAAATTATTCTGCAGTTTCCTTTCATAGTCATTTGAAGCTTTTAAACTTCACATTTCAATTTGCTTTGCCTTAGGGAAAAACACTTCTGGGCCCAGTACAAACTGTAACCTTTTGGCAGCCAAGTCCTCATTCATGGTTGCCAGCTTCTGATGTTACAGAATGTCACCTGGCTGAATGAGTTTGCTTAGCTCTGGGTCTAGTCCTGGCCTAGTAAAACAGTTGGTAGCTCTATACCTTCCTTTCTCTTCCTCCCTCTTTTTCCTTATTTTTCCCTTTTCCCCCAGTTCCTCCTCAATGCATTTTGCTGTGGTTATTCAATACAGGTACATTTGTTTTGGTTATAGCAGCAACTCCCTGTACCGTGTCGGTGGTTTTTGCACTCTGAGATCAACCCACAAACTACCACAAAACCCGTTCGTAAGGACGGATCGTGACACTTGTATACATACTATAGAAACCTTCTATCAAACCTTAAAAATTCTCTACAAATTCATTTCCAACATTACTGGGCCTGGCACCGCCCAGCTCTGGTGTTTGCTGCCACCACCAGTGCCCAGATTTGGAAATTCCCTTGTTCTGGCAGAGCCAAGTCCAGCAATTTTCTGGTAAAGAAAGCCAAAATCTGGCAATTTCTGCTGCCGGCACCGGCAATGCCAAGATCTGGTGTTTGCTGCCACTGCCCGTACCCCAGTCTGGACATTTCTTATTCCAACACAGCCCAAGTGCAGCAATTTTTTGGAAAAAGAAGACAAAAGGCAGCAATTTCCTGGTGCCAAGACTGTCACCACCCAGACCTGGTGTTTGATGGCACCGCCCATGCCCAGATCTGGATATTTCCCTGTGCTGCCACAGCCCAAGTGCAGCAATTTGCTGGCAAAGAAAGCAAAACCAGGCAAATACCTGGTGCCTACACTATTCCAATCTTGTGTTTGCTGACACCGTCAGTGCCCAGATCCGGAATTTTTCAGATGGCTGCACAACATAATTCCAGCAATTTCCTGGAACAGTAAGTTAATATTTGGCAATTTCTCAGTGCCAGCACAACCCAAATGCAGCAATTTTCTGGCAAAGAAAGCCAGAACCCAGCAGCTTCCCCGTGCTGCCACCAGCACCACCCAGATCTGGTGTTTTCTGTGCAAGTGCCCAGATCTGGAAATTTCCCAGTGCTGGGAAATTGCCCAAGTGCAGCAATTTGCTGGCACAGAAAGCCAAAACCTGGCAACTTTCTGCTACTGGCTCTGGCACTGACCACATCTTGTGTTTGCTGCCCCAGTACCCAGATTTGGAAAATACCTGGTGCCAGCACAGCCCAAGTCCAGTGATTTGCTGGCACAGAAAGCCATAATTTTGAAATTTGCAGGTTCTGGCTCCAGCACCATCCAGCTCTGGTGTTTGCTGGGACCACCAGTGCTCAGATTTGGAAATTTCCCGATGCCTTCACAGCCCAGGTCTAGCAATTTGGTTTTAGCTAGCTTAGGCAGAGAAGTTCCTTTGGACTGTGACTTTCCTTTCTCTTGGAATTGTTTAAACCTGCTCTGGACTGAAAACCCAGACAAACACCGGCAGCAGCTCACACCTGTGGCCCACCGAGCTCTGGGACGCTGCATTCCAGCACCAGAGGGACTCAGGAGAGACCGAGTGAGCCAACTACAACCCACAAAAAGGACTTTCTGAATTTGCCATCTCTTCAGCACTGTCAGAGGTTTTATTTAATATTATTCATTTTTCATGCTTGTGAATACTTTACTTGTTAAATAAACTGGGGTTTTTTCACTTTTCTCAAGGGAAGTCTTTTCCTGAACTAGTAGGGGGAGAGGCCGCTTGAACTTGCTTTCTATACGGACCCCTTTTGGAGGTTTCCTCCCAAAATTTGCCCTAAACCAGCACAAACAGTCACAATGAAAATTTCACCAGTGGCATAATTTCCTGATGGAAAGTCTTGTGACCGAAGCTCGACCTTGCTCTCCATGAGAGATTCTTAGGAAGAGCAGACAGGAGAAGATTCCTGGAAAACTGAAACAGCTTTCCAGAAGGGAAATGAAAATGAAACAAACAATCGAAGATGTTTTCCTCTATTAATTTCTATGCTGCCCTTTTCCATGTTGCACTACTTCTCCATCCCAGTAATTCCAGATGCATAGCACCTCTAAGAACTGTGACTTAGTGATTTTTAGACGCTCTAAAATACCATGAGCCACACACAGTTTTCCTTCCCCTGTTTTTACTGGAAAGCAACACTGGAGATGTAAGTGCAGTGCTGGGCTCAGGTAGGAATCCTTCCCCAAGGGAAGGTGGCCCGACAGTGTTTGACGCTCAGCAAGGACAATGCCCAGCAGCAAGCGAGGGGATCGCTGTGCCAGTGTGCAGGAGTCAGGGCTCTGCATCCGGGCTCAGCGCTGCAGAGTTCCCGTGTTTGGGCAGACGGAGGGGCTGTCCCCGGGGCGCGCGGGGCTCGAACGTGGGGCTCGTGGGGCGAGCGGGGAACGGACACGGGGACGAACGGCCCCGGTGCCTCAGTTGCGGCAGCGGCAGCGGCAGCAGCAGCAGCGGAAGAAGCAGCAAAAACAGATTCGTTTTCTCTCTTTCTTTCTCTTATTCTCTTTCTTTCTCTCTCTCTCCCTTTCCCGCTGTCGGGCACCCTTCTCTCGAGGTCCCTTGCCCGGCGTCCCTCCCCTCTCCCCGCCTCCCTCTCCCCGTGATGGGCCGGGCCATGCCCCCGGCCCGCCCCCGGCCCCGGGCGGGGCTGCCCCGTGCCCGGCCCCGGCCGTCCCGCCGCGGTCTCGCCTCCGCCCGGCTCTGGCCGTGCGGGCGGTGGCGCTGCCGGGCGGGCATCGGTGCCGGGGGCCGGGGCGGCACCGCCGCCCTTCGGCTCCGCCTGGCCCGAGCCCGGCTCCGGCCCCGAGGCAGGCTCCAGTCCCGGCCCCGGCCCCGGCCCCGGCTCCTCCCGGGGCCCGCGGAGCACACACGCGGCGCGGCCGCTCCCGCCGCCTCCGCTGCGGCTTCCCCGGCCCGAGCTCCGCCGCTCGGCAGCGCGGCCGCCGGCCCCGAGCCTCCCGTGCCGCGTTCCGAAGATGGAACGCCTGGGCATGGCCGGCCCGGGGCGGGTGAGGGGCGCTCGGGGGCCGTTGCTGGCCCCGGGCCGAGCGCTGACCGCCGCGTCCCGCCCGCAGGTGAGGCGCAGGAGGCCCTGCAGGAGCGGCACCGGCTGGGCTCGCTGCTGGGGCGCGCTCCAGGCACAGCCGTGGAGCAGAGAGCCCCGAGAGCGCCCAAGCTGGCCTGGGTGGAGGAGGAGGAAGAAGGCCCTGGAGCTACCCCAGCGCAGGAGATTGAAGAGGTGGTGCCGTTCATTCCACCGCAGGAGGGTGAGTGGCAGAGCTGGGCTGCAGGGCTGGAGCCTGCAGCCAACTTGGCCCCATCCAATCCCATCCCATCCCACCCCATCCCATCTGATCCCATCCCCTGGGCAAATGCCCACGGACAGGACAGAAGAGGGGCCGGGCATACACCCTGCAGGGGCCGTGCTCCATCGCCCTGGAGCATCCCGGAGCTCTCCCTGCCGGGGTAGCACAGTGCTGGGCTGTATTCTCTGGCCTCTCCTGCAGCCCCTCAGTTCTGGCTGCGCTCGCTCTTTGCCAGATGCAGCCCTGGAGCGCACACGGGAGCAGGAACGCACCCGTGGCCTCTTCCGCAGCACAGCGCAGGTACCTGCAGCCACCCCCACCTGGGCTGGGCTTGTTGTCCCTGCTCAGCCCAGCACCGTGTGTGCAGCACTCCATGCAACATCCCCGGCTTCTTGCCCTTCTGCTACAGATTGTTGGCAAATTCATGAAGAGGATTCGGGAGGAAGAGACCAGCGTCATGGGCACTGAGCTCAGAGCATACCCTCCCATCTTCAAAACCAACACCAGTGCTGCCCTGCTGGATATGCTTGTGGAGGAGGGTCCTTCCAGTGCAAAGCAAGTAAGCAGCCTGTGGCCTGACTTCCATCCTCCCAGCAATTGCTTGGCCTCCCAAGCCACGCCTGCTGCTTACTGTAAGCCTTGAGGCCATGGCAGTGTGGAGGCAAGGGAAGTACTTTTCTGGGGCAGCTGGGCACATGACTCCCTCTGGCAGCTTTCCAAGTCTCCCCTGCCTTCTCCAGGTGCCCGCCATGGTGAGGTACATCCACCAGTGGCTTGTGGCCAATGATTCTGCCGAGCACAGGCTGGACAAGGCCCTGCTGAATCTCACCAGAGCACACCCGGATGACGCAGTGGTGACGCTCCTGCGTGTGGCCCCGTCCTGTGACAGGTATGGGGCCCACCTGCCCAGAGGGCTCAGGCCTCCCCAGCCCATCACCCTGTACCGCCTGGCCCAGGTGTGTGACCAACAGAGAGTTCCAGGGCCCTCTGGCTGCTGCCTTTCCCAGCCCTGGCATGTCAGCCCCCAAGCCTGCTGCCATGCTGCCTTTCACGCCCCTCAGGGCTCTGTCCCCACAGGGCTGGGCTGCCTGGCTGCTGCTGGCAAGGGCCAGTGGGCAGAGGCAGAGCCGGTGGTCAGCCCGGGCCCCTGGGGATGCCCAGGCCACGGTGCTGTGTCTGAGACCCGCCCTGAGACAGAGCTCTAACCCTGCAGAGCTGCCATCACCATGTGGAAGACCATCCTGTGCTCGCCCAGGACTGCAGAGCCAGTGCAGCTGATACTCCTGGATGTGCTGGGGAGCTGGCCAGAGCGCAGCACGTGCACCTCCGATGGGGACGAAACGGGTGTCTTTGGCCTTGCTGTGAGTTTCTGACACTGGCCTTTGCTGGCCCCAAGGCTGCCTCTCCAGCAGCTCTCCTTCCTCCTTCCCCCACTGCATCTCCCTGCCTCAGGCGCTGGCCTGAAACCTGCCCCAGTGGCAGCTTCAGGCCCACCAGGCCCCGTGCTCCCCCTGCCAAGGTCTCTCCGGGTCTCTCCCTGCCCTGCTCGGGCCCTGCCACACAGACACCTGGGCACTGAGCGCTGTCTCGTGGGGCTTTGTCCATTGCAGGCAACCGTGGTGATGTGGAAGATCCTCCAGGAGCCCCGTGTCCCACATGTAGTGACGCTGTATTTCCCCCACCTGTTTGTGCATCTGCTCTTCCAAGTGTTCTTCAGCACAGAAGAGATGCCAGAGGAGGTGGATACCTTCTGGAAGAAATGCCAGGAAGAGCACGGCCTTGCGACCAGCCCCAACAGGTGCTCCATCCCACTCCTCCTGTCCCTGCCATGTGGCCTGCAAAGGAGCCAGTGCTGCCAGTGTGACCTGGGCTTTGCTCTCTGCCCACAGGTTTGCAGTGCAGACCCTGCAGTCCCTGCTCTGCCTTCTCCAGTGTGAGCAGGTGGTGGTTTCAATGGAAGGCAAGTGTGGCTGGGACACGCTGCTCTGCGTCGATACCCACCACTCTGCCGTGGCTCTGCTGGCCGGGTGAGACCCCCCCTTCTCCCCATTGCTCCTGGCATTTGTGCCCTGTGCCCGGCCTGTCCCACACAGTCCCCGTGGCTGGGGCCAAAGGGACGAGCGACAGCCAAGCAGACTGGAAAAGGCTGGGAAAGGGGGTGCCCAGGAGCGGCCACACCTCAAAGGGCCCAGGTCCCCTGGCAGTGGGTGGTGGGGAAAGACAAGAACCATGTGAGTCAGTGCTGGGAGAGGCTTCCCCCCCCTGCCCCCTGGCTCAGGATCTTAATGCCATTTTATGCCTTGCAGGGAGATGTGCCATGCATCCAGGCCCTTGTGTAAAAGCATCTTATGCTGCCTCCTTGACATGCTCAGTGAAGAGATGCCATACTGGGATTTCCCTGCCCTGGCATTCCTTGCAGAGGTGAGCCTGAAGGCCAGCATGACCTGGCTGAGCTGCCTCCCAGCTCTCTGCCCTCTCAGATGCCTGGGACGGTGCCCGTGCCCTGCGCTGCTGCCTGGGCCCAGCCCCGTGCGGCTCCGGGCTCCTGCCGGCCGGCTCCCCCGTCACTGCCCTGTGCCTTGCAGGTCCTAGAGTGCCTGGACTTGAGGGACTGCAGGGACAGCATCATGGATGTCTTGTCATGGCAGCTGCGGAGGGAGCGTGCAGACATTGGCAGCCAGCTGCTCAGGGTCCTCCTCCCGCGCAGGGACCATTCCCCACTGGTGAGAAGGGGGCAGTGGCAGAAGCCGTGCAGGCAGCGTGGGGCTGGGCAACGCAGTCGCTTGGCCCTGCCTGGGCTTTGTGCGCTGGGGCAGCTGCCCCCAGCTCTCCTGCCTCCCGCTTCAGCTGCCCCAGTGCTTCAGGACAGGCCTTTGGCCTCTGGGCCCTGCGGCAGCAGGGTGGCCTTTCACAAACTTGCCTTCCACGCAGGCCGAAAGAATGCGGGGCCTGACTGAAGGGCTCGTGGAGCTCCCGCAGGTCAGGGTGATCACCATGCTACTGGACTATCTGTTCCTGGATAACGGTGCCCCAATACCCAGCCCCATGGCCCTGCAGCTGGCTAAGGTGTTCCTGCCACTCTTTGACAACGTAAGGCTCTGTGCCCCCAGCCACGGCCACTGGCTGCTGCCCGGACACTTGGTGCCCTGTGCAGATGCAGGCCTGTGCCAATGTGGTCCAGAATCAGCTGCTGCAGAGCTCTTGCTGCCTTCCTGTTCTACAGGGTGACAGCCAGGTGCAGCAGCTCTCCATGACCGTCTTTCAAAACTTGATGTCTGCTGTAGAAGAAGAAGGAAAAACACTCCTGATGACACAAGTGTGTGAGAGCCTGCTGCCACTGCTCTTCCATTGCCATAATGAGAATCTGCGTGTGGCAGAGGTGAGGACTCGTGGGCTGCTGCTGTCCCCCTGGCAGGGGGCTCGGCTGCCTCCTGCCCTGCGCCTGTTGGACCGCAGCCTCCTCCAGGCTGCGGCTCCTGTGCCCTGGGCTCTGGGGCCATCTCCGCATCTCTGCTGTTCTCCAGACTTCTCGGGAAACGCTGCTTTGTGCGGTCAAGTTCCTGAAAAGGAAAGATCTTGAAAAAACTGTGAAGAAAGAGAAACTCTCCAAGTTCGCTGAGCTCCTGGTAAGGATGGCCTGCAAGCCCCAGCCTCAGCCGGAGAAGCCCCCCGAGCGCGGTGCTCAGTGTGCGGGGCTGGCAGCTGTGCCCTGGCCCGGTGCTGCACCCAGAGGCCGCGCGGGCTCTTCTCCAGGCTCCCGTGGGCCCGAGCCGGGTGCCCATGGAGCCCTGGCCCGGCGGGGCTGCGGGGCAGCACCGTGGCTCCCCGGGCAGCAGCCGGCCCTCTGCCCCTTCCCCTCGGGAGCCCTTGGCCAGCGGCTGCTGGCCGCGCCTCAGGGCTGTGCGGGCAGGGGGGGCCGGGGCTGGGCGCAGGCAGCGCCCGGCCCAGGGGCTGAGCCCGCGCCAACCCTTCCTTCCTGCCTCTCTCTGCAGCTGGCAGAGGACAGGAGCCGAGCGGCCGAGCACCTGCGCCGGGCCATGCCCTACCTGGATAGCCCACAGGAGCCCCTGCGAGAGGCGGCCATCAGGTTCATGGGTGAGTCCCGAGCCCGGGCTGCCCCTCCCCTCCCCGGCCCGCCGCAGCTCGGCCCCAGCCCCGCCTGCTGCCCCGGCAGCGCCAGCCGTGCCCTGGGGCGCCGTGGAGCCCCGCCTGGCCTGGGCATTGCTGCTGCCGCCCTCTGGCAGCCGTGCCCTGGGGCGGCAGCGTGCGGACAGGGCCGGGCTGAGCCCTGCCGGGCCAGTAGCCCATGTGGCCACAGTGCCGGCAGCGCCGCTGGCAGGGAGCTGTGCCGCTGGGGCCGTGACAGGCTCTGTGTTCACAGGCATGGCCGGGCGGCGCCTGAGGGGGCAGCAGCAAGAGCTGCAGCTGATCTGCACTGGTGAGTGAGGGCAGCGGGCTGACAGCGGGGGCTGCCGGGGCAGCTGCAAGCCCTGCCCCGGCTGCGGAGGGCTCTGCTCCCATGGGCAGAGCACGCGGAGCTTTCAGGGCCACGTGGGCCATTGGTGGCCAGCAGCTTCGGGCTGATCCCCTTGCTCCCTGCTCCCTCCTGGCCATGGCAAGAGCCGGCTGGGATGGCCTTGGCAGGGGGCTCTCCTGGGCTCCCCGCAGATCCGGCTCTGACCGTGCCTCTGTTCCTCTCTCTTGCAGCCCTGGAACCCCTGACGGAGGACACGAGCAATGCTGTGTCACAGCTGGCACTTGAAACACTGCATGTCCTCCGGGCAATACAGCGTGGGCGATATTCCACCATCTGGAGGCTGCACAATCAGCTGCGCAGGGCATGGCGGAGTCGGCCTCGCCTGCCGGGGCTTGGCTGCTGCACTGCCAGATAACTGAGGAGGAGAGCTGATCTGGGAGGCTGTCTTTGCTGGGGCAACCTGAGCCAGGGGTAATTTTCCTTTTCTTGAAGATTTTTCTTTTCTTCTTTTCCATTTTTTATCTAGATTGTAAATAAATAATATAGAGTATATGTCATTATATATATATTTGTATATATTATAGATTATTGTAAATAACTCAATTCTAGAATGTGTTATGATACACAGACTGCCAGGAGCTTTTCTTTGCTGCCCAGGGTCTGCAGGGCAAGAGGCAGGAAAGGGTGAAAAGGAAGCTTGTGCTCAGCAGCACAGCCGGCTGAGGGGTGGTGAGGCCCCGAAGAGGGGAAAGGGTGCTTGCGCTCAGCCAGCTGCCCAGGCGTGCAGTGGTCAAGGGAAAATGGCCAGAAGCCCCTTGTCCTGTGGTGGTTCTGCTGAAGCCTTTGTGCTGCCGCCAGAGCGGCTGGGCAGGGCCCGGGGCTGCGGGGATCCCAGCCAGAGCGGTGCCCGGAGATGGCCACAAGCCCTGTGCCAGGAAGGAACCACCCTCTGTATCCTCCTGCCCGTGTGCTGCTGGCTGCCTTGCTGAGGGCTCCCAGGTGCCTCTGGATGGGGCTGCTCTGGAGCTGCTGTGGGGCTGCGGCGCTGCTGCCGGGCAGCTTGGCCGGGCTGGGGCAGCCCCTGAGGGGCTGGGGCGCTGGCAAGCCCTGAGCAATGGGCTGTCAGAGGCCACAAGCAGCCCTTGTTTGCTTTGGGATCACCGTGATTTTGGGGGGCAGTGCAGGGGGGAAGAGAGAAAATGTGGGCTTTCCTCAGCCATGGCTGGGTTTTTCCCTACCATGTAGGAGTTGGGCCTTCCTCAAGGCCCTGACAGAGATAAGAGTTTTTCCATTTTTCCTTGTTTTCCCTTTTTGCATCTAATCTCTTTTCAATAATGTGTTGTTTGTTTTTCCAGAGGAAGCGTTCCAGGTGGTCCAGTGTGGATGGGGAAGTGCTGGGGAGCAGCTGTGGCGTGGATGGGCCGTGCCCTTGGAGAAGGCTGGGGCCATGGTTTGGGAGCAGCTTTTCTTGCAGATGTGGCTGGTGTGAGGTGGGTCCCTGTGTGCTTGGCAGGGTGGGATCAGAGCTTTTGGGAGCTGGCAGCGAGCACAGGAGCATCCTGCTCTGGGCAGCTGCTGAGGGCTGGATGTGCCGTGGCTGGCTGCAGGCTGGGCACATGTGCTGCCCTCCTGCTCTTTGCCAAAGGCAGCAGGGATGGGCAGCTCTGGGCACAGCTCTGGGCACAATCAGCATGGCCTGGGCACCGCAGGCCTTGGCACAAGGGCACAGGAGCCCTCAGCTGACGGGCACTTTCTGGTTTCTCTCCTTGCAGCCGGGCTCTGCGGGTGCTGAGGCTGCTCTGGGCTCTGCCAGGGCTCTGCTGGGCTCAGCCCTGGGCCCAGCTGGGCTGGCTCTGCCCTCACATTGCTCTGACAGCTTTGCATCAGACGAGCCCAATGCGAGCACAGCGCCTGAGCTTTCTGCTTTGGCAGGTGAGTGAGACTCTGCTGCAGGCCCAGAGATTGCAGCTGGGGACACACATCCAATTGGCAAGGACCCAAACTCTCCACAGTCCCGGCTGAACACCTGGATCTCCCCAGGATGTTTTGTCTGTCCCATTCTTCCTTCTTGACTGGCTGGAATTGTGCAACTGCACTTTGTTCCTCCTCTAGCAGTGCCACGAGTGGGCCAAAGCTGGCGAGTGGGCCGTGCTCCTGAGGCAGTGCAGTCTGGAGCTGGTGGATGGAGAATTGCCCTTCTGCACTGCCAAACCAGAGCAAAAAGCCGTAAGTGGGACTTAGTTTCTCTTTGAAATCCCTGACAGTTTCAAAAGGAATGTGCAGCTCATTCCCAGGCTGAGAAGGAAGGTCATATTCTAAGGGATTTGGGCTTTGACAGAGTTTCCATTCCCAGTCCTGCTTGGAGCTGGAAGGACACAAAGCAATTTCCTCTTGCTTCGACCACAGTTTCAAATACCAATGTTGGAAACAAAGCCCAAAATCTTTTAAGAAGTTGCTGAGGTCAGTAAGATGGATCCATGCCATCAGCACATTTACAATGGAAATAACTGAGTTCTCTTTTTCAAAAGATCATTTACTTCTTAATGCAAAGAATGTAACTTTGCACTTATGTTTTGGTTTTTTCACTAACATTATGTTATATTTTTTCACTAAAACTTGGATTTTATTCTTATCTTTTACAATTAACCTATTTTTTTCCTTCTTCCTTTTTTTTCCTTTCAATAAAAAACATGTCCTATAAAAGGAATGTCCTTTGCTCCTGGTTTCCGTGTGGAGCAGCTCCCTTCCTGCTGGCTGAGCTGCTCAGGCAGAGCCCGGCAGCTCCTGGCCCTGCAGGGCTGAGGCTTTTCCCCGTTGCTGGGCACAGACTGATGGAGCAGCACTGCTGAACACGGGCACACAGAGGCATCAGCATCAGCTGCCTTTGGCCACTTGAGGCTCCAAGGCCCAAACTCTGAGCAGCCAGGGCTGGAAGAGACTGGCAGGATCGGATCCCTGACTCTGGGCCAGGGCTGCACAAATGACCCCACAGCAGCAGCAGCAGCAGCAGCAGCAGATGGAGCTGACTTTGAGCACAGCCCCTGCCCCTCTTGCCTCCCGTGTGCAGCGGTGTCACAGCAGCCTGAGGCACCTGGGAGCCCCCAGTGCCAGCAGGGACTGGAGATGGCAGCCCTGGGCTCCTGGAGGCTGTGCAAGGAACGGAGCTGGGCACTCCCTGTCCATGGGGAGCTTCCAGATGGAAAAGGCTGCTGTGCCCAGGCAGCTGCAAGGGCACAGAAAGGAGGCTCTGGAGCACTGGATCTGTGCCAGTGCCACAGTCCTGGGCAGCAGCCACCGAGCCGTGGGGGAACAGAGGGCACAGCAAGAGGGACAGAACCAGGCAAGGGCAGAGACTGGAGAGAGCCAGGCCTGGGAGCAGGAGCAGCTGCTCCATTGCGCTCTTGGAGAAAGCTCTTGGCTGGTTCAAAGCAGTGAAAGGCGTGAAGGGCAGAGAGGAGGCCACAGCAAACAATGCTCCTGTTTGCACAGCCTCGCCTCTCCGTATCCCAGAAGGAATTGTATGGACTGTGTTCTTCTCTCCAAGCCGTCTTGTTCAGCATGAGCAGCTCAGCACCAGGAGCTGAAGGAGCTGAAGCCTCAGGCCACAGGAGCTGGGCAAGAAGGAACTTTTGGAGCAAAGTAATGCTGCTAAAATAGCCCCAGCTGAATGCAGTGGATATAATCATGGAATCACAGAATCCTTTCTGTTGGAAAAGCCCTCTGAGCTCACCCAGTGCAGCCGCTCACCCAGCAGTGCCAAGCCCAGCACTAAACCGCGTCCCTGAAGTGCCAAGGCCTGGACACCAGCCCTGAGTGAGGCCTGGACAGCAGGCCCTGAGCCAAAGGTGGCCTCTGGATGAACCTTCCAACCAAAGGTTGTCTTTGTATCTGCTCCCTAATGAAATATGCATGGTCATTAGGCCCTGTAATAGATGTAGCCACACATTAGTGAGACATGTATTGACCTTTGTGTATTTAGAAGCCAGACAAGGCCATGAAATCTGACATCTGGCCTTGTTTGGGGCTGAATGGTCAAAGTCAGCTCCCTTGGTTCCCCCTTGAGCCCTGGCCAGGCTTTGGGAGGGACCCAAGAGGAGGGTGAAAGCAGATGTTGCCACACTAGCAGTGCTGTCAGTTGGTTCATTCAGCACTGTCAGAGCTGGGCCCTCTCCCAGCGGGGTTGGAGCCTCACCTGGGGCTGGAGGCGCCTGCAGGAATTCCCAGTGCCCAGGAGTGGCTCTGCAACCCTTGGCTGTGACAGCTTCCCCAGCTGCTGTGTGGGTCTGGGGGATGGTAAAGGCTGAGGGTAAATGCTGCTGGATCTTTCTTAATCACTGCAGGCAATGTGTGGTGGGGATGGTTGGGTGCATTGCTGAGCTGCTCCTTTTGTGATTCTTTGCTGCTCTGAACTGCAGGAAATGACACTGATTCCTTCAGCTGGTGTCTGTGTCTTTGGTGCTGACCCTGCCCACTGGTAAAACAAAACTGGCACAGTCTGGCCAGATCCCAACAAAATGTCACTTGTTCAGTGTAAATGTGAGGAATCAGTCCCATCAGAAATTCCCAGCTGGGAAGCCCTTCCCTGGAGTTCCCTGGCTCTGGAGTGAGCTGAGGTCGGAGTCCCGTGGGAGCAGTGGGGCAGTTGAGTAAAAGAGGCTGAACCCCTGGATGGCTTCAAATGCATTCAAAAATTGCAAATGGAAAAGGAAAAGACCTTGTGGGTTTAGGCAGACAAAGATGAATTTGTTAAGAGTCCATTGGACACAGCACCTTCAGAAGGAACAATTATTGTTGGAATGCTCCCACATGGAGCAACAGAAGAAGGTTTTAATCTTGAGCTCATATGCACATGTGCAAGTGAAATAATAATATAATAAATAAGTATATACATATTTATAGGATAATAAGACCTTCATGTTAATATTTATAGATTTATATATATATGTGTCTATATCTACATATCTATATCTATATTTCTATAGCAATATGTACATATAAAATAAGAATAATGTGAAATAGTGCTGACAATACTAATTTGGTATCTTTGGCTGCTCAAGGATGTAACACTAAATACCCTACAGAACAGGATTGGCCAGGACCTTAATGTTAGTGGCCAACTTTGTGAGATTGTGTACAATGGAAAAAGGAGGAAGGGAGGAAATTGGCTATTTTTACAGGGTATGCTGAGTCTGTGATGCAGAGTGCTTTGTCTGTTCCTGTGAAAAATACAGTGATTAAGCCTGCAGGGTTTTTCGGGTACCAGACTATGCACAAGCTGCAGGACTGGTTGAACGGGTTGTTAAAAGAGCAGTGTAAAAAATGAGGAGATGGAATCTTTGCCCATGGAGAGCCCATGTCCCAGATGTGCTCCATGTTCCCACTGGGGAAATGGAAACCCCCTGGCTGTGCACGGCTGCCCCCAGTTTGCAAATCCAGCCATGGGCAGTGAGACTTGGGCTGCCTGGGAAATTGTTCTGGCTGTGATGGCCCCTGGCAGGGCCAGCCCAGAGGCTGCAGGGCTGGACCTTCATGCATTGGAATTAATGTGGAGAAATTCAAAGCAAATGAGAGCTATCAATACTGAAACAGGAATTCAGATTCCTCCAGGACACTTTGCTTTGGTAACTGCTCCCTTGGAGCTTGGCCTTGCAAAGTGTTCCTGTCATGGCAGGAGGAAGTGATGCAGAATATCCAGGAGAAATTACAATAATTCTGTTAAAGAATAGTGACCAGGATTGGATTATTCAACCCCGTGACAGAGTAGCACAATTATTGATCTTGCAATATTAAGAACGATTGTGAAAACAGGAGATCCAGCTCCAGTCACCACCGTTTGTGGAGATAAAGGGTTTGGATGCAGCAGCCCTAATAATGGAGCGGGAGTGTGGGTCCAGAGGCCAAAAGGCCCTCCCGAGGCAGCTGAAGGAACAGCTCCTAGGAGAGACAACTCAGAGTCCTGAACCCTGGGCAGGAACAATGGGAATGTGTCCCTGCAGCCAAGGATTCTGTGTGAGAACAAGTAGATCTGCCAGGATATGGTTTTACACATCCTGCCAGACAAGATCTCCCTGTTTGCCCCAAGGGCCCCTTTGGAAAATGCTCTGATCCACGGGGCTCCATGGGAAGGCTGCTGTGACACTGAGGGACTTGCACAGGAATTCCATCCAGGAGCCTGGGTGCCCCTCAGGGCCTGGGACCCGGCCCCTTCCAGCCAGAGGGGAAAGGGCCCCCCAAGCCTTGTTAGCCACAGACAGCATGGGAAAGCTGAACAGCAAAGGGCCTGGGGGCATTATTCTGGAATTAAAAAGGTGCCAGCTCCGTGGACAACAGAATTCTTGTTCCTAATTGGAATGAGATTGAGAAAAAAGAATGAAGAACGGTGTCACTAAAGTACTCCTGATGTTTGTAAGGTGTACCTTGATAGTCAGCCAGAATCTTTGTCTGCCACAAACACCTCCAGTGTTTCACCAAGGGATTGGTCATCAAAATGTAATGATGAGTTATGATGGATTGCTGAGTTTCTTTTGTAATTCTTTGTTAATGTTGATGTGTTTTGCTGAGCTTATCCTTTTGTAATTCTTTGCAGCTGTGCATGATATAAATGACACAATTCCTTCAGTTGGTGTCTGTGTCTTTGGTCGTGACCCTGCCCACTGGTGAAACAGGGCCCCCTCTTGCCTATGTGTTACCTGAGAAGGCAAAAGCCCTCCCTCCAAAATTCCCCCCTTCCTCCCTGTTCCCCCCTTCATACCCTGAGCATGATGTGCTTGGTCTGGGCTATGCCCAGGCTCAGTTGGGGTCCCCTGTCCTGGCTGTGTCCCCTGCCCAGCTCCCCCGCAGCCCCAGCCCCTCCCCAGCGTGGCTGACGAGGGGCAGGACAGGCCTTGGCTGTGCTGCAGCTCAGCAAGAACAAAACCATCTCTGCGTGCCCAGCCCTGTGCTCAGCACCCGGCCCAGCAGTGTCTCAGTGCCAGGGGCTGTGCCCTCAGTCCCTGCCAGGGGTTTCCATGGCAACTGCCAGGCCAGGTGACCCAGGTGTCCCCCCAGTGCCGGTTGCCATGGAAACAGTGCCCAGCCCTGCCCCTTTCTGTCTGGCTGACCTGGCCTTTGGCCCTGGCAGTGCCGGTGGCTGCTGGTTCCTGGTGCCTGAGCGGCCAGCGCGGCACAGGGCAGGTGGCCATGGCACAGCCCCCAGCAAGGGATCCCCTCTGGCTCTGGGCACTGACACCAGCCCTGAGCACGGGGCCAGGGCAGCTTTCCATGGCCACCAACCATCACAACGAGGCCGGGCACTGGTTGCCATGGCACCAAACCAAGGAACAGGTCCATGTGGCCATTGCCATGGCACCTGGTGGCACCGAGTGTCACTGCCATTGTACCTGGAACAGCCCTGGAAGCGCTGTGTCCCAGGGTTGCCATGGCAGCTGGGGACAGCATGGCTGGTGCTCTGCAAGGGCCCTGGGGCAGATGGGAAGGAGCAGCAGAGCAGGGGCTGATCCATCCCCAGTGCACTGCACAGCCCAGGGCAGCGTCCCAGATCATCCTCATGGAGCTGCCAACAACATCCCCGCTCTGCAGCCCTGGCCTCTCCCCCAGCTCACACAGGTGCCCCATCCTTGCAGGCACAGACACGGCAGCACTGGCTCAGCAGCCCCTGTTTGCATTGCACAGAGCAGGGGGAGCACCCCCATGCTGTTGGTGTGGGGACATGAACCTGAGGGAGCACAAATGCCATCAGCCCTGGGGCCAGCAAGGGCTGGGGGATGGCAGGGAAACCACCCAGGTTTGTCCTGGCCTCTGCAGGCAGCCTGAAAGTTTGTTCCCATCAGCTGGGAGTGCCCTGTGAGTGCCATCCTGTGGGTGCCCTGTGATGGCACTCAGGGTGATCTGTTCCATAACCTTGCTGGGCACCCAGCTCAGGCTGACAGGCCTGGAGGTCCCCAGATCCTCCTTCCAGCCCTTCTTGGGGATGGGCTCACACTGGCACCTCCAGTCCTCTGGGAGCTCCCTGCTGAGCCAGCACTGATGGTAAATGATGGAGAGCAGCTTGGGGAGATCATCCACAGCTCCCACATTGCCCTTGAATGGATCCTGTCTGATCCCATTCACCTGTGAGCATCTGAGTGGCTCAGCAGGTCACCCACTGCTTCCTCCTGGGTTCCAGGAGCTGTTCTGCTCCCTGTGCCCATCTACCAGCTCAGGAGAACACTTTTCCTGAGGATATCCTCCCCTAATACTGAAAATTGAAACAAACTAGGGGTAAAGTAGCTCAGCCTTTTCCTTATCTTGTGTTACTATATTCTCCTCTGCAACCAATAAAGAGTAGAGGTTCTCCTACTCCTCCTTTTTGCTATTACTTTTTTATAAAAACATTTTTATTCTTTTTGCAGAACCCTCCAGGTTAAGTTTTAATAGAGTTTTCAACTCTCAGCTTTTCTTTCTGTATGACCCAGCAACATCCTGAAAGACTTCCTGAGTTGCTGGTCCTTTTTCCAACCCTGAGTCTCCAGAAAAGCTCCATGGGCAGCCAGGCCAGTCATTTTCCTCACTAGCTCATCTTCTGCCGCACTGGGACAGGCTGCTTCTTCCCCCTTATGATTACTTTCTTGAAATGTGTCCATCCTTCCTGGATCCCTTTGTTGTTAAGGGCTGTTTCCCTTAAAGCAATCAGTACCTGATTATGTATTCCCCAAATCTGCAGCCTAAACAGGCCAAAGTCTGCCCTTCCTATTTCCAGTGCAGAAGTTTTGTTACTGCCCCTCCCTCTTTCACAGAACATTGAACACTTCATTATTTCATGGTCACTGTGCCCCAGGCAGACTCTGAGCCACACATCTGCCACCAGCCCTTCTCTGTTTGTGAACAGCAGCAGACAGAGCTTTCCTTGGCAGTGGGAGTGCTACGAAAAATTTAGTAAAACAGAAAATTCCTTAACCCCAATGTAGCATTAAGAAGCAGCATTCTTTATTCAGCTGGATGCATGGGGGAGAGCTCCTCCCAACGCTGTGCATGCTGAGTACAGGAAAGTTTCTGTTTATATTCTGTATTTTGCATACATATTCATTGATTGTCCTGGACTAAAAATACATATGATAATCATTTCCCCAAAATCATTAATATATTTCCCCTCCCCTTTACCCATGCATTCTCCTGTCCTGGGGGTCTCCCTGGTGGTCCCTGGTGGTCGTGGACCCCAATGTTCCCGTTGGCCTGGCTGAGCTGGCAGGACACTGAGGCTGCTGAACTTCCAGTTCCCCTTCTCACACAATGGGCACTGTGTGGCTTCCACAGGCCTGGGGTTGTGGAGAACAAGCTCCAGGTGTGAGCTCACCTGGTGAAGACAATTTATCATCTGGTACCATGTGGTCACAGAGTGGGCTATGACATCACAGAGTGGGTTAGGTGAGGTCATCGAGCAGCCATGGCATCATAGTCTGCCTTTGTGACAACAGAGACCAGCTGTGTGACATTGGAGAATGGGCTGTGACATCACAGAGCAGGCTGTGACATCCCAGAGGGGCTGTGTGACATCCCAGCAGGGCTGTGTCAGGTCACTGGGTTGGTCACTCAGCCCCAGCTCCCCCTCACAGTTTCTCCCAACAACTCCAATGCTGTCCATGCCCAGCAGGGTCCCTGTCCCCCGGGATCCCCCTGGCCCACCTGGAGCCACAGCCTCCACCAAAGGATGTTCCACAGGATCCACCCCAGAGCCTGACATGGGGACAAGGGGCCAGGGCTGTGTGACCAGGACAGCAAGGACTGGGATTATCCAGGTCACTGTGGCCTGGTTTGGGTTGCCCAGGGCAGGAAAGATGTCTGGCAGCTGGAGCAGGGTCTGGGAAGGGCCTCCAAGGTGGGGCTGGAGCCCTTGGGCTGTGAGCAGAGGCTGAGGGAGCTGGGCTTGTCCAGCCTGGAGCAGGGAAGGCTGAGGGGCTCCTCACCCCAGCCTGGCAGTGCCAGCGAGGAGGGGATGGAGAACACAGAGGCCTGGGGGGAGACAAAAGCCAATGGGTGGAAGGGGAAAGAGGGGAGATCAGCCAGGGCATGAGCAGATGAAATGAGTCAGGCTGCTTTCAGCATTTCCTCAACACCAAGAGCAGCCTGACCCGCTTCTCCATCCACCACTGATAGATTTGCAAATCAGGAATTGTTTGAGCTGTTCTGTCCTCAGTCCAGGACAAGAATCCTGATACAAGAACGTAATTGTTTTTATATCTATCACAGAACCACATTAGTCAAAAATTAATTTTAGTATGCCAATCAGTTGTGAACAGTGGACTCATCAGACATGCTGGGACATTGCACATAGCTCAGAGAAGAGTTTGTAATTGTGTAATTGTTATTTTAATGGTGTAATTTTTACTGAGTTATATCCTGTTCAACTGTGGTCTGTTGGCTAGGTCACGTGTGGGCTGGAGGGAGCTCAGATTTGCACAAGGCTGCTCTGAGTGCCAGCCTTGGATGGGGAAAATGGTGGGGTGGGGGTAGGGACAGAGTCTGATTCATTGTCAGCCATGAAAGGTTTTGATTTTCATATCCATTCAAACTGCACGAGGAGGTACTTGGATTCAATGTCAATTGGAGATTGCACATTTCAATGAATTACTAGTAAAAAAAAATTACAGGACCTAAAAATATATTTTCTTGCTGTTTTTTTAAATTCAGGGTATTCACATTGAATTGGCTTCTGAAATCTGACTAATTAACCACTCGTTTGATTTGAACAAATTATTAATTAAATCAAATTATTCCCAGAGGCTTGGCTTGTTTAGCTGTTCTGAATATCAATGAGCCCTGGGACACTGGATTCCTGCACTGAAGAGCTGAAGGCTGAACAAGCCTCTGGAGCAGGAAAATTCAGCAGCAGCCTCCAAGGTGCTGAGGATGTCAGCAGCCCCCACTGAGGCCATCCCTGCCCAGAGACCGTGGGGGAATGGGCAGACAAGGAGAGCGTCCCTGGGGCTGGGGCAGCACAACTCAGAGGCAGCAGCGGCTCCAGCTGGGAAATGGAGTGTGGAATGTGGCTGGGAAAGCCCTGCCTGGGCTATGCCAAGCAGGGCACAAAAGCCTTGAATTCCATCCAGTAGAAAACTCTGTCAAGGAGATATTTAAAAGGAATTACAATTGTTTCTGTATTCTGAATTGGACTTCCTGGAGAAATCCCAACAAGAGATACTCAGGAGCTCAAAACAACAAAACAGTCTTTACTGGGAACTTTAGAAAATCACAGAAACTTTGGCAAAATCTTTAATATGACATTCAATGAAAAAGAACCACTTCTCATTACATTGACTTGGCCCATTCAACTTCATGAACTCTAAGCCTATTCAATTTTAAGTTAATCAAAATTTGCAAGAAGAGGAAATTAGAAGAAGACACAGAAAGAGAGAAAGAAACAAAAAAATATTAGAGAAGCACACACACAGCTGCCAGTCCCTGGAGTCCAGCTATGTTCAGATGGAAATTCCAAGAAGAGGTAGAGTCAAGATGTGTGCCTGCCTTGTGGTCAGCCTTCAATACCCTTGGTCTTCCTGGCCCTTCCCCCAGGTGGGCCTTGGGCTCATTTGGTCCCTCAGGAGCTGGGCTGGGGCTCCAGAGGTGGCTGTGGAGCATTGCCTGTGCTGTGCCAGGGACTGGCAGCCATTGCTGGGCTGGGATAGAGGCTCTGGTGGGATTGGGGTTCCAGGGCAGGACAAGGCTGGACCTGCCCCTTCCTCCCCACACACAAAATGTTTCCAGCCAACAATCTCCTCCAGTCTGTCACAACAGGGAATGCTGGAAGTGAAATCCCAATTCTAGCCATGGGCACCTGGCGGAGAAGGACAGTTCTTTTCCATAGGAAGGAAAGCACAGAGCCCCAGTGTTTAGAAGGCAGGTGAGAGCCTCACTAGGCCAAGGCCAATCAGACTGGAATGGCAGATTTTGTCTGGGAGCAGTCTTTGGATTTAGGGAATTTTGGAGGTGGAAGCTCGATCTCAGCCATGGGCACCTGGAGAATCAGGACATTTTTTTCCCATAGGAAAGAGAGTACGGAGCCTTCCCCACTGTTTTGGGGACAGATGAGAGCTGACCCTTGTGAAACCACTGCCAGCCAGACTTGTCCTGGCAACATTCCTATTGGAACAATACCTGGACATAAGGAAATTTGGAGGTAAAATCCCAGTTTTGGCCATGGATGCTTGGAGAAGAAGGAAGAGTTCTTTTTCTATAGGAAGGAAAGCACGGAGCCCCAGTGTTTTATTAGCAGAAGAGACAACTGAATTCTTGATGATCTTGGCACCAAGGGGCACTGCATTCCATGAGCCCTTGCAGTGTCACAATGGTGCCAAGGATTCCATGAGCCCTTGCAGTGTCACAATGGTGCCAAGGATTCCATGAGGCCTTGCAGAGTCACAATGGTGCCAAGGATTCCATGAGGCCTTGCAGTGTCACAATGGTGCCAAGGATTCCATGAGGCCTTGCAGTGTCACAATGGTGCCAAGGATTTCATGAGGCCTTGCAGTGTCACAATGGTCCCAAGGATTCCATGAGGCCTTGCAGTATCACAATGGTCCCAAGGATTCCATGAGGCCTTGCAGTATCACAATGGTGCCAAGGATTCCATGAGGCCTTGCAGTATCACAATGGTCCCAAGGATTCCATGAGGCCTTGCAGTATCACAATGGTGCCAAGGATTCCATGAGGCCTTGCAGTATCACAATGGTCCCAAGGATTCCATGAGGCCTTGCAGTGTCACAATGGTCTCCGTGGTTCCCCAGGCTCCAGTGTCACGTGACTCTTCTATTCCATGAGCCCTGCAATGTCACAATGGACCTTTGGGCACAGGGGGTTTGCAGTGTCACAATGGTCTTGTTTGGTTCCCAATCGTCACAATGGACCACTGATGACAGGAGGCCCTGCAATGTCACAATGGAGCCTTGATTTCATGGGGCCTCTCAGTGTCACAGTGATCCCTACATTCCATGGAGCCACAGAGCTGGCATTGCACACATGGAATAGAGGTGTGTGGCTCCATGGAATGTAGGGATCATTGTGACACTGGCGGAGGGGGACCCGGGGGGACAGGAGACCCCACTGTGCATGAACAGGGTTGGATTTCTCTGGAGTAAACTGTGAGGGGGGGCTGGGCAGGATTGACGTCCTCAGTGACTTCACACAGCTCCTTTAATGTCACATAGCCCCCTTGTGATGTCACACAGCTCCTGTGATGTCATACATCACCTGTGATGTCACACAGCTCCTCTGATGTCACACAGCTAACAGTTACCCTGTAACGTCATACAGCAGTGCTGTGATGTCATAAAAGACTGTGATGTCACAGTCTGTTCTGTGATGTCACAGCCTGGTCCATGATGTTACACAGCCACCCAGTGAAGTCACAACCCACTCTCTGATGCCACAGAGCCACACTCTATGATGGCAGAGTCTGCTCTATGGTCTCACATCCTACTATGTGATGACACATGCAGCTCTGTGATCTCATAGAACACTCAAGAACTCAGTTATATTGAAACCCTGAAGTCTCTTGGACTTTGAAGAGATCCCTGTCAGGGACACAAGTGAGAAAGTGTCCCCAAGTTCCAGATAGAGCAGAACACTGGAGGCAGTGATGACAGCTGGGGACAAACAAGGCAAAGGTGTCTCTGGTGCTAAGCAAAGCTTGATGTGTTTGAGGAATGCAAAGGGCCAAGGCCTGGGCCCCAGCCCCTGGCCAGGCAGATCCTGTCCCTCCCTCCCTCTGGGAAGGCTCAGGGCTCTTCCCGGGATGGGCACTGGCATGTGGGGATGTGCAATGCCAAGGGCAGGAGCATGGGGCGGCCCCGGCCAGGCTGCTGAGCAGGGACAAGGAGGCAATGAGGCCCCAGGCCTGCAAGGGTCACTTGTCTCCTGCTCCTGCCTCAGGCCCAGGCCCAGCAGCCATGGCCAAAGTGCTGCCCAAGTTGGCTCTGGCAGGGCTGTCTTGCAGCTGCTGCCCATCCCTGTGCCCTGTGCAGCCCAGGCTGTCCCACGGTGTCCCTGCCCTGCGCCTCTGTCCCTGCAGGCTGTCGGCATCCCCCGGCTGCCCCACCTGGCTGGGCCCTTCCTTTGCTGACAGCTCTGCCTCCTGCCTGCCTCTGCCTGCCCACACAGAGCCTGGGGCTGCTCCAGGCTCTGGCAGGGAAATTCCTTTCTGCTGCTGCCCAGGCTGGACCTCCCCAGCTGCCCTTGCTGCCATTATTTCCTTCTCATGCTTATATCCTCCAGGAAGAAAAGCTCCAGCCTCTCTGAAACCACCCTTCAGCCCCTGCCAGGCTGCTCCTGTTCTGTCCTCAGTCTCCACCCCTCTGAGCCCAGAGCCTGCAGCCTGCACCTGCTGGTTATTAATGAGGCCTCAAAACCCCATCTTGGGAGGTTTTTGGGTCCCCTCCAAGGTCTGTGAAAATGGGAAAATAGAGGTCAAAGCTATTTTCAGGCAAATCTTGCAGTGGCAGAACACGGTCAATATCTCTAATGTGAATGAGGCGGGATTTACATTTGTTAGAAGGAGGAAATAATTTGCAATGATGAGAGTGGAACAAAACTGAAACTGTTTCTCCAGAGAAGTGGATGTGCCATCCCAGGAATTGTCCAGGAGCAGGAGCTTTGTGCAACCTGACATAGTGAAACCCCATCCCCTACCCAAGGATGGAATTCCTGTTGTGTGGGTTCTCTGATGTGCTGGGTGAACTCACAAGGCTTCTGGTCAGAATGTCAGCTGAGGGCAGCCAGGCTGCTGCAGCAATTCAGAGGCGTGTCCCTAATAATTTTAATAACCAGATGATAACAACCCACTGAAACTTGAACAGAACTCATTCACATTTAAGCAGTTAAGCAATCACTATAGGGAAAAAAAATGTATAGACCAGTACATTTAGAAAATGTTGCATTTCTTCATTGCAAAAAAAAAGCACAATCGGTAGAGCATATATTGTTCATCCACTCAGCTGGGCAAACCACTAAACTGCTGCACCAGAAGACGGGCCCTATCCCATCCTATACTTCCCTTTGCCATTCTCTCTCAGAGTGCAGATGACACAAAACCAAAAAGTTCAACTTGAGTCAATCTTTACCTTCAAAGGAAATTCAGGAACCTTTGGCAGAGGCCAATGCTCTGCACGTTGATGAACTTTGCAGAAGCCAATGCTCTGCACGTTGATGAAATCTTCACAGAGGCCAATGCTCTGCAGGTGTAAGAACTTTGCAGAGGCCAATGCTCTGCACCTTTAGGAATTCCCTGCGCAGGCCAATGCTCCGCGAACAATTCCCTTGGCGAATCGCCCAGGGAAGCCGCCTGCAGGAGCCCAGGCTGCGCACACCCAGCCAGGGCCGCGTTCTCGGGCAGCTGAGGCCGCGCCGCTGTCACAGATGCCAACGCCGCGTTCACGGTTCCCAGGCACCCGCGGCCCCGCAGCCGCCGCCGTTTCCCGGATCCTGCCCCTCCCGGCCCCGGACGCTCCCCAAGATGCTGCCGGGGCTCGGGGGCTTCGTCTGCCCGGGCTGGGGCTGGGCCTCCCCTGCGGGACAAGGTCAGGGGGGGGACACGACCCCCGGGGGCGTGTGTGAGTCCCCAATGTGCCCCCAAGCCGGGGTCACCCCCTTTTCTCTGCCCAGAGCTCCTGAGCCAGCTCCTGCTGCCCCCCGGGAGGGGCTTTGGGGAGCCCCCCGGGGACCCCCTTGAATGCCCATTCCTGGGCACTGGGACCCCCCGCATCTCCTTCCACAGCTGCAGGACCCCCTGCACCCCCTTATCCTGCCCCCACACCCCCTGTACCCCCGTTCCCGGGTATCCTCCTCTGGCAGCCCCTGGATCCCCCGTTTCCATGAGCCCGGGGACCCCCGGACCCCATTCCCGGCCAGCCGGGGGCCCCTCACCCCCAGGCCTCCCTTTGCCCGGCGACCGGTGACGCCACCAAAGACTCGGGCCGCCATTGGCGGGCAGCAAAGAGCGGCGCCAATGGCGGGGCCGGAGGCGGCTCAGGGGGCGGGGCCGCAGCAGAGCAGCGCGATGGCTCCAGCGCTGGGGCTGGGGGCGCTCCTGGGCCCCGGGGGGCGGCGAGAGCTGAGGGAGACCCCGGCACCGGGACTCTGTGATCGCCCGTTCCGGAGCACCGAGGGGCCCCTGAACGCCCATTCCTTGGCGCCGCCATCCCCCCGCACCCCCATTCCCGGGCATGGGTTCCACCCTGCGCCCCCTTATCCAGCACCAACAACCCGCACCCCCTTCCCGGCCATCCCCCCTCTCCCAGCCCCCAGAGCCCCATTTTCCTTCACCCAGAGACCCCCTGACCCCTATTCCTCCCTTTGGGAATGTGGAGCAGCGCGATGGGGGTTCCCCTCCCCGCCTCACCATGCCGTGCTTCCCAGAGCCGGAATCCAGCGGGAATCTCACCCTGGTGCTCCCTGGGTCTGTCCGCGCTGCCATCGGCGTTGTTCTCCTCATGGGATTCGGCGTCTGGAGGCTCCAATCCGCTTCCCCCCAAACCCTTCCTGGGGTTCACCCTCCCAGGACTTCTGGGGGTCCCCCATGTCCCACCCAGCCCCCCCAAACTCCTCCTGGGTCCCCCATAAGCCGCACATGGGGATTCCTGGGAGTTCCCCTGTGCTCCCCCATTCCCAGGATTTTGGGGGGTCTCCCCCGACCTGTCCGTGCCCCCCCAGATTTCTTCCACAGCCCCACTGTGATGGTGGGGCTGGGGGCTGAGTGCTGGTGCCCATTGCCTGCAGCAGATCCAGCGCTGAGGGGAGTTCGGGGGTCCCTTTGCATTTGGGGTCCCCTGGGGGTTGGGGTGACCCCCGGGCCCCCAGGATCCCCCTGAACACGCTGATGCTGCCTGTGCTCGGTGAGGGGGCTCATTCCCAGCACGGGGTCCCAGCTCTGTCACCAGCATTGCCTAGGTACCCCCAAAACCTCCTGGGACCCCCAAACCCCCTGGAACACCCCAAAATCATCCCTGGGCTCTCTAAAAGCTCCCCAACACGACAAAACCCCATACAGATCCCCCCAAACCCTCCCAGGACATCAGAATTCCCACAGGAGGTCCCCCAACATCCCTCCAGATCCCCCTGAGAAGGTTCATACCTGGCACGGGATCCCCATCTCTGTCACTGGCAGGTACCCCAAAACAGCCCTGGGTTCCCCCTGGCATCGCCTAATCCCCCCTTTGGACGCCCAAAACCCCCTCCTTGGGAACCCCCAAAAATCCACCATGACCCCCCAAAATCCCCGGTATACACAAAACCTCCCCAGGAACCCCTCACAACAGTTTATACCCAGCACTGAGTCCCCATTGCCAACACCCAGGGACTCTCAAACCCTCCCGGGACCCCCAAACCCCCTTGGGACCCCCAACATTCCCAGGATCTCCAACTCCCCCTCCCAGGCTCCACTGTCGGAATCAATGGGAGCAGTGTTGCCCTTTCTAGGAGACTTATAGTGGGACCCGACCATAGTGGGGCCCTTAAAGCAGCGATGGTAGAGAGAACCCCAAAAATCCACCCTGGGAGGCAAAACATCCCCTACAGGGGCTTGGAGTGGGGGCCCCATAAAAATGCCAATTAAAGCTGTCATGATCCCCCCTTGAAAGGGGCTTGTGTGGCTGCAGCCCCACAAACACCCTAAAATGGGAAGGAAAAAACACCCTTGGAGTGGTGGGATCCCCCCAGAAAAACCCGCAAAAGATAAAACCTGCACTTCAAAGGGGCCTGGAGACCCTTAAAGGGCCTGGAGGAGGGACAAGATCCCCTCCTTTGCTGGGGCCTCTCCCAGCCAGGAACTCTCCCGTTCGCTGCCCTCGGGGCAGCCCCTGAGTCTGTCCAAACACGGCAACTTCGCCGTGCTGAGCCCAGATCCAGAGTCCTGACTCCTGCACAGGGCACAGCAAATCCCCCGCTCGCTGCTGTGCATTGTCCCTGCTGAGGCTCAGACACTGCCGGGCACATTCCCTGCCTGCAGGATTCGTGCCCGACCCGAGCACTGCACTGATGGCTCCAGCACTGCTTTCCAACAAAACCAGGGCAAGGCAAACTGGGTGTAGCTCATGGTATTTTGCAGTGTCTAAAACTCGCTAAGTCACCAATCTGAGAGGTGAGATGCATTTGGAGTTCATGGCATGGAGAAGCAGTGCAACATGGAAAGGGGGAGCATAGGAATAAATAGAGGAAAACATCTCAGATTGTTCCTTTCCATTTTCATTTCACCTCTGGAAAGCTGTTTCACTTCCCCAGGAATCTTCTCCACAGTCCTGTCTGCCCTTTTCAAGAACCTTTCCTGGAGAACGAGGCGCAGCTTCTGTCACAAGATGTGCCCTCAACTGCAGCTTCTCTTGGCTTTCCACACTGTGAGCGAAGCACGACTTCTGCAGCAAAGCAAGACAAATGTTTGGATTCCTTGGCAACTTGTTCTTACTTTTCCTTGTGGGCTGGGCAGTTGTGCCATTGCTGAGTTTTTCATTGTGCCTGTTCTAACCCAAGAGAACAGGAGGTTTTGTTGGGGACTTGCTGGGGAATGCAAGCCTGATCAAATGCAGAGAGAATCTCCAGGAGACTCTGGGAGGTACCTGGGCTGGGCTCAGGTTCCCGCTGGGACTCTGCAGAGGGCTGGGCTCCAAGTGGGATCAGCAGCAGTGCAAAATACCTCTGGGCATCTCCATTTTCTGCTGCTCCAAGGAAGCAATGAAGCCCTTGGTCCCTGCTCCCTCCTGGCCATGGCCAGAGCCGGCTGGGATGGCCCTGGCAGGGGGCTCTCCTCGGCTCCCCGCAGATCCGGGATCTGACCGTGGCTCTGTCCCCCTCTCTTGCAGCCCTTGAAATTCTGACCAAGGACACCAGCAGTGCCGTGTCAGACGTGGCACTAGAAACACTGTATGGCCTCCAGGCACTGCAGAGTGAGCGATATTCCCTCTTCCAGAGGCTGCAAGATCAGCTCTGCAGGACATGGAGGACACAGCCTCGTCTGTCGGGGCTCGGCTGGCTGCACTGCTGCAGCTCTGCAGAGAGCTGATGCCAGAGGCTCTGTCTGCTGGGGCCACCTGAGCCAGCGGGAATTTTCCATTTCTTCAAGATTGTTCTTTTCTTCTTTTTGTTTTTTTTTTTTTTTTTAGTATATGAATATAGAGTGTGTTATAATACACAGACTCCCAGGAGCTTTCTTTTGCTACCCAGGGTCTGCAGGGCATAGGGGAAGAGGGGGAGAAAGGAACCTTGGCTCAGCCAGCTGCCCAGGCATGCAGTGGTCAAGGGAAAATGGCCAGAAGCCCCTTGTCCTGTGGTGGTACTGCTGAAGCCTTTGTGCTGGTGACAGAGCAGCTGGGCAGGGCCCGGGGCTGCGGGGATCCCTGCCAGAGCGGTGCCTGGAGATGGCCACAAGCCCTGTGCCAGGCAGGAACCACCCTCTGTATCCTCCTGCCTGTGTGCTGCTGGCTGCCTTGCTGAGGGCTCCCAGGTGCCTCTGGATGGGGCTGCTCTGGAGCTGCTGTGGGGCTGCGGCGCTGCTGCCGGGCAGCTTGGCTGGGCTGGGGCAGCCCCTGAGGGGCTGGGGCGCTGGCAAGCCCTGAGCAATGGGCTGTCAGAGGCCACAAGCAGCCCCCTGGCAGCTGCCTGGTTCCTGCCAGAGCTGACTTGCAAGAGGGATCCTGGGCACTCTGGAACTAACAGCATCAGTGTTGTTGGAAACGCAAATGCAGGGAAATCTCAGACCTTTGGTCTTGTCAGCAAAGCTTAGAATGAAACACAGGATTTGATCGGAGACCTTGGAAAGGGCTTCCAAACTTAGGTGCTAGAAGCGAGAATGAAGATTTCTAGTTTATTATAGCAGAGACACGGGGAGGAAGGTTGAAGTGGAGGAAAGTTTAGAGTTTTAGGGCTGAAGATCTAGAAAAAATACAAGTAGTTACAATGGAAAACAAGAAGCTTAGGATGCATTGCCGTAGGTTTGTGTGTCATAACATGATTGGCTAAGGAAGCTTACACTGTAGCATGAGTCCCTAAGATGAAATATTGAAGGATTGTCTGCAAAACATAAATATCCTTGTTGGCAGTGTCTTCTTGGCCAAGAAATCCTTCAAAGCTCTTGTAACTACAAGTCTTGCGGCCTTGTGAGCCATGCAGTGCAGATGTGAGACAAACTCACCCTTCCTGTCTATGTAGAAGAGAAGAAAATGCAACGGCATCATCTAAAAAACTCAGAGGTGTGCTCTCTAGCTTGTTCCAAACTCCCTCAAATCCCCCAAAGTGGGATTTAGCTACAAAGAGATGACAAGGACTACTCTTAGTGCTGGCTCTTTG
Source organism: Melospiza melodia melodia (assembly GCF_035770615.1). Classification (NCBI taxonomy): domain Eukaryota; kingdom Metazoa; phylum Chordata; class Aves; order Passeriformes; family Passerellidae; genus Melospiza; species Melospiza melodia. Next base: position 45,761 of record NW_026948638.1, read on the forward strand.
ACTCCAGAGCAGCTGCTTTAGAATCTTTCCCATAACCCTGTGCAGTTATGTGCCAGAAATGTATCATTAGAAGAAACTTTCCCAACTGACTTGCATGGAGGTTTTTCTGAAGGGTATTTGAGGAGAAAGGCTCCCAGCAGAGGTCTGGGCTTTGGCCTAGCTGTGTCCCCTGCTGACTGTGAAGTGTGCCATCAGCTGCAGGGCTTTCTGGGCTAAAAATATCATCAAGTCACTTGGACTTGCTCTTTTAGGCCTCTAAGAGCTGGACCAAATTTCGGGGCACATTTGGAGACCTCGTCTATGGGTGGATGTTCCACCTAGGATTTTCCCAATTGCTGGGAATGGTTCTCCAGGTCCCTGGTGTAAAACGGGGCTCCCCAGGAACTGCGCATCTGCAAGATGGTAAACAATTGTCTTGGTTTGAAGAGAGAGGTGTTGGCTAATGAAGGCAGAAGGCTTCTCTGCAATGGAAAATGTAAATCCCCTCCCTTCAAATGATTCTCATTTAGAAATTCAAATGCTCTCAGGGAAAGATATGGGGATAGGACTGAGCCCGCAGAGCCGGGCAGCGTTTGCTGATGGTCTGAGCCCTTCCTAAAGATCCTGTTGGGCTGTCTTAGACACCTGGGTTCAGGAATTCCTTCCAAGCTGGGCCACTTTGGCTGGGCTGGGGGCAGGCCCAGGGCAGAAGGCAGTGTGTGCAAGGGCCCTGGGTGGCACGCTGCAGCACGGTCTCTGTGCCATGGAACGGAACCCGGTGACCAAAGGCCCTTTGTGACACGTGGGAAATAGAAGCTTGCCCAGCTGCTGGGAACACACAACGGGGCAGAACGGGATAAAGCGGTGCTGTGAGGAGCCCCCGCACAGCGCACTCGTTCCTGTCTGACCCAGAGCCTTTCCAAGGCGTTATTCCTGCAGCTGACCTCGAGGCCAGACTACAGGACTTGGTGACCCATGGCTTTCCCGAGGCTTCTCTTCTGCAGGTGCCCGCACAAAATCAGTCATTATCATGGAGCAGAGACTACTGAAAGCGCCCAAGGTGGCCTGGGGGGAAGAGGAGGAAGAAGGCCCTGGAGCTTCCTCAGCACATGAAACCAAAGAGGTGGTGCCATTTGAGCTGCCGCAGGAGGGTGAGTGGCAGAGGGGGGCCACAGGGTTGGTGCCCGCAGCCAACTTGGCACCATTCCATCCCACCCCATTTTATCCCATCCCACCCAATCCCATCCCATTCCCACGGACAGGACGGAAGAGGGGCCGGGCAGACACCCCACAGGGGCCGTGCTCCATCCCCTTGGGCATCCCGGGGCTGTCCCTGCCTGGGCAGCGCAGGGCTGGGCTGTGTTCTCCGGCCTCTCCCGCAGCCCCTCAGCTCTGGCTGCGCTCGCTCTTTGCCAGGTGCAGCCCTGCAGCGCACACTGGAGCAGGACCCCGCCCGTGGCCTCTTCCGCAGAACAGCGCAGGTACCTGCAACCATCCCCACCTGGGCTGGGCCTGCTGGCACCGTGCTTGGAGCATTCCCTGCAACATCCCTGGCTTCTTGCCCTTCTTCTACAGCTGGTTTGCCAATTCATCAAGAAAATTCGGCAGGAAGAGACCAGCACCATGGGCACTGGGCTCAGAGCATATTCCCACATCTTCAAAACCAAGACCTCTGCTTGTGGTGTCACTGGGCCTCATGAAAACAAAGATCTTTTTTGATACTATGGGGGCTTATGGAACCAAGGGACAATTGTGGTGCTGCAGGGCCCCAAGGAGGTCTGGTTGGCTTGGCCTGACTGGTCCAGCTGACCTTGCATGTTAAAGGTTGCTTCTCATCTGCCCTTAAAACTCTGGAGTTCCGTGCTTTCCTTCCTGTGGGAAAGAACTCTCCTTTTCCTCCAGGTGTTCTTAGCCAAAATTAGGATTTTATCTCTATATTTCATTAAATCCAAAGATTCTTTCTATATAAAACGTGCCAGAACAGACTCCTCTGGATGGCCTTGGCATCTTGGGGGCCACCTCTCATCTGCCTTCAAAACACTGGAGGAATGTGCTTCCCTTTCCATTGAAAAAAACATCTTTCGATGCAGGTGTCTCTGACCAAAATTGGGAATCTGCCTCCAAAATTCCTTATATCCAAGGATAGCTCCCAGACAAAAGCTGCCAGGACTGTCTAGGTTCCCTTGGCTTCCTGAGGGCCAGCTCTCACCTGCCTGTGAAATACTTGGGCTCTGTACTTTCCTTCCTATGGAAAAGAACTGTCCTTCTTGTCCAGGTGCTCATGGAAAAAACTAGGATTTGGCGTCCCAAACTCTGTCTATCCAAGGATTGCTCCCAGACAAAAGCTCTGAAGACAAACAGGTCTGGCTGGCCTTGGCCTCCTTGAGGCTGCCTCTGATCGGCCTTCAAAACTCTGGTGCTCTGTGGTTTCCTTCTTGTAGAAAAGAACCATCCTTCTTGTCCAGGCACCCATGGCCTAGAGCACATGAGCACTGTAAAGGGACAGAGGAGCTCTGTGCTCAGTGGGGTCGGGATGGAGGACAGCAGAGGAGAGCCCTGGGAGGCATTGAAGGGAGGCTTCAGAGATGTGGATCTTATTAATATAATAGTAAACAGGAAGAAAAATGGAAAAACTTAAAGTAAATTGCCACTGAGGAGATCAGGACTGGACAGAAGGACAAAGGAATTTCCCTCCCAGGGCAGGGCTGTGGTGCAGCACATCCCCCAGAAGGAGCCTGAAGCAGCTCAAGGCTTTGTGTGGGCAGGCAGAGGCAGGCAGGAGGCAGAGCTGGCAGCAAAGGAAGGGCCCAGCCAGGTGGGGCAGCCGGGGGATGCTGACAGCCTGCAGGAACAGAGGCGCAGGACAGGGACACTGTGGGACAGCCTGGGCGGCACAGGGCACAGGAATGGGCAGCAGCTGCAAGACAGCCCTGCCAGAGCCAACTTGGGCAGCACTTTGGCCATGGCTGCTGGCCCTGGGCCTGAGGCAGGAGCAGGAGACAAGTGACCCTTAAAGGGCTGGGGCCTCATTGCCTCCTTGTCCCTGCTCAGCAGCCTGGCAGGGGCCGCCCCATGCTCCTGCCCTTGGCACTGCACATCCCCACATGCCAGTGCCCATCCCGGGAAGAGCCCTGAGCAAGGAGGGAGGGACAGGATCTGCCGGGCCAGGGGCTGGGGCTCAGGGCTTGGCCCTTGGCATTCCTAAAACACATCCAGGTGTGCTCAGCACCAGAGACAGCACTGACTTGTTTGTGCCCAGCTGTCATCACTGCCTCCAGTGTTCTGCACTAACTGGAAGTTGGCAACACTTTCTCAGTCATTTTCCTCAGTGAGAACCATTAAAACTTCAAGAAGTTTCAGAGTTTCAATTTAATTTTGAGTTCTTGAGAAGTTTTTGAGCACTCTCTCAGGGACTGAGTCTGATGTAAACAACACTAAATCCCCAAGAGGCTCATTAAAGTTCTTGTGCTGTGTCTGCGCTACGGAGCTTTAAAGGAACAGCTCTTCCCAGGGCCAGCTCCTCTCCCAGCCCAGCAGGGCTGAGGGCTCTGCCTGAAGACACTGAGGGGACAGGAGCCAGGCTGAGACAGGCTGAAGGCAATCAGGATTGGGAAGACATTGAGCTGAGACTTCACCTGGGGAAAGATCTTCACAGCCCTGTGCATGGTGAGTGTGTGGGCGCAGGGCAATGTCCCCTGTGCTCCTGGAGGGATCTTCTGAAGAGCAGGAGGAGGATGTGCTGCAGAGCGGGGCTGCCCTGGGCACCGTCAGAGGGACAGGGCAGGACAGCTCCTGCTGCCAGGGAGGGCTGCAGGGGCTGAAGCTGGGTCTGCAGCCAGGGCTGCCCAGGGCTGTCCTGCAGAGCACCTCCTGCAGCCCTCAGGGCTCTTGGCCAGCCCAGGGCATGTGCCACCTGACAGGGGCAGCTCTCAGCCTGCCTGGCAGCTCCCCATGGACGCTGCTGGGGAGAAGTTGGAGGTCGAAGGAGCCACCCCCATCAGGGCAGATTCCTCCTGCTCTGGAGATGGTGCTGCATGGCCAGGGCTGCTCTCACCTTTCTCCTAAAGGGAAGGGAAAGGGGCTGTCAGCTTTGGCTGTGTCACATACTCCTGCACTGTCACCCTGGGCATCAGCAGATGTGCCTCACACCTTCATCAGAAAGTGCCTCCTCAGCCTCCTCTCCCTAAAGACAGAAGCAGCAGCTCCTTGGCTTGCTGCATCTCTGTTTGTCTGGCCTGCCCTTAAGGCCCTGCTGCCAGGGTGATGCCCCTGGGTAGTGCCCTGTGCTGGGAGGGGTCTGCAGGGCAGAGCTGAGCCCCCAGGGCTGGGCTGGGCTCTGGCAGCACTGGCAGGGAGAGAAACAGAGAGAGAGAAACAGCTCCCAGTAGGCACAACTCGAGGCAGCAGAGAGCCAGACCAACCCTTGGCATCCCTCCCTGTCCAGCTGTGTCGGAAAGAGAGAAGGGCTTAGAGAAATTGACTTTTAAACTGGAGTCTTTAAAAACTCAACTTATTTTTCAAGCTCAGTTTATGTTGGATCACCCTGAATGAGAGGGAGGTGGAATGGGCAAAGAGCACCTGTGTGGGGACCAGAAAGTCTGACTGCAATGGGGCAGAGGGAGCCCTGTTTTCCCTGTGGGCTTTCCCAGGGTTCAGGCTGAGAGCAGTGCTTAAGATGAATCAGTAACTCAGGAGCATAAACCCAAGCTCAAGAATAAACATATTGAGTGAAGTATCCCTACAGGTAGAGAAGTAGTTTTGAGGGAATTCCTAAAATAACCCTATAGGGTTGATTCCAAGAGCTTGGTCTCAGCTTTTCAATGTCTCGTTTCTACAGTCCACAATGCCCAGAGTTAGGAATGTCGAACAGCAGCTCCATCAGGTACTTCCTCCTGCTGGCATTGGCAGATACGCGGCAGCTGCAGCTCCTGCACTTCTGCCTCTTGCTGGGCATCTCCCTGGCTGCCCTCCTGGGCAACGGCCTCATCATCAGCGCCGTAGCCTGCAGCCACCACCTGCACACGCCCATGTTCTTCTTCCTGCTCAACCTGGCCCTTAGCGACCTGGGCTCCATCTGCACCACTGTCCCCAAAGCCATGCACAATTCCCTCTGGGACACCAGGGACATCTCCTACTCAGGATGTGCTGCACAGGTGTTTTTCTTTATCTTCTTCATTGCAGCAGAGTTTTCCCTTCTGACCGTCATGTGCTATGACCGCTACGTGTCCATCTGCAAACCCCTGCACTACGGGACCCTCCTGGGCAGCAGAGCTTGTGCCCACATGGCAGCAGCTGCATGGGCCAGTGGCTTTCTCTATGCTCTGCTGTATACATCCAATACATTTTCCCTGCCCCTGTGCCATGGGAATGCCCTGGGCCAGTTCTTCTGTGATATCCCCCAGATCCTCAAGCTCTCCTGCTCACACTCCACCTTCCGAAATATTCGAATTTCATTGCTTGGTGTCTGTTTAAGTTTTGGTTGTTTTGTGTTCATTGTTTTCTCCTATGTGCAGATCTTCAGGGCTGTGCTGAGGATCCCCTCTGAGCAGGGAAGGCACAAAGCCTTTTCCACCTGCCTCCCTCACCTGGCTGTGGTCTCCCTGTACCTCAGGAGTGCCTTTTTTGCCTACCTGAAGCCCCCCTCCATCTCCTCCCCACCCCTAGATCTCGCCCTGTCAGTTCTGTACTCGGTGGTGCCTCCAGTACTTAACCCCCTCATCTACAGCCTGAGGAACCAGGAGCTCAAGGCGGCGGTGTGGACACTGATGAGTGGACCATTTAGGAAACATTAAAGTGGTTGCCAATTTCTGCATATCTCTTGAAATAAAAGTGATCTTTGATACTACTTGTTGGATTGGTTATGTTTTTATTCTGTTTTCATTTTTTAATATTCTCCCTAATCCAAGGCCATTTTTTCTACAATTTCTTATTTTGTTTCTCTAATCTTCACTATGGCCTCATACTGTGTCAATGAGAAGCTGGTCTCTTGGTGGCTTTAAAGGAGCTAAACGGTCTCACAGCACAGTTTTCACAGAAGATCCCCCTATTATTGCCTTCTCTGGAGCTGCAGCAGCAATGTCGGTGTGCAGAGCTGGGGGCAGAGCAGTGCTGGCCCAGTAGCTGTGCCCAGCAGCAGCAGCAGCACTTGGTGTTGCCAGTGCTGCTGCCGTGGCCCTGCCCCGCTGCCCTGGTGGCCCTGGTGTTGCTGCAGGGCCTGAGTGCTCTCAGGGCTGGGCACAGCCCTGGGGGTGACAGTGCCGGGGCTGCAGCAGGGACAGGCCATGGGCACTGCTGGGGCAGCGCTGACGCCTCAGCCCAGGGCCTGGGGGCTCCAGGCTCCTTGCCCAGGCTCTCTCAAGAACACGGCCAGGCCAATGCTCAGCACAGAAAACCCCCGTGAGTAGCCCCAGGCTGGCCGTGGGAAGGCTGGGGGCAAACAGCATGGCTGGGGCTCTGCAAGGGCCCTTGGGGGAGATGGGAAGGAGCAGCAGAGCAGGGGCTGATCCATCCCCAGTGCGCTGCACAGCCCAGGGCAGTGTCCCAGAGCGTCCTGATGGAGCTGCCAACAACATCCCCCCTCTGCAGCCCTGGCCTCTCCCCCAGCTCACACAGGTGCCCCATCCTTGCAGGCACAGACACGGCAGCACTGGCTCAGCAGCCCCTGTTTGCATTGCACAAAGCAGGGGGAGCACCCCCATGCTGTTGCTGTGGGGACACGAACCTGAGGGAGCACAAATGCCATCAGCCCCTGGGGCCAGCAAGGGCTGGGGGACACCAGGGAAACCGCTCAGCTTTGTCCTGGCCTCTGCAGTCAGCCAGAAAGTTTGTTCCCATCAGCTGGGAGTTTCCTGTGCCACTGCAGACGCTGTTGCTCAGAGCCAGGGCTGCCTGGCAGCCACTCCCAAACTGCCCTCAGCATTTCCTTGGCTTCACCTTTGCTTTCTTTCCTCGTCCCTGTTCCAGATTCCTTCCTGTTGCCCATTGCTGTCCCCTCCCCTGCAAACAGCCCATCCCTGTTTGCCCTTGCCTCTCTGGCCTCACTCCCCTTGCAGTTCCTGACTTGGCACCATGGGAACGTCCCTTGGGCAGCAGGATCATCCTACAAGTCCTGCAGGAATTGTCTGCAGGCTCCTGTCTGCAGTGCCTCCTGCTCCTCCCTTGCCAGAGGCACCCCAGGCCAGGGGGGCACATCTGGGCTGCTGTGTCTGGCTCTGGGGCTCCCTGTTCTGGGCAGTGAGGAGGAGCTGCAGAGGCTCTGCAGGACTGTCAGGATGGGCTTTGGAGCTGGCAGGAGAAGCTGAGGGACCTGGGCTGCTGGAGCTTCTCAAGGGGAGGCCCAGGGCTCCTCCTGCAACTGCTCCAAGTGTGGTTTCAGAGAATCCCAGAATCAGCAAGGTTGGATAAGGCCTTGGACATTCTCAAGTCCACCCTGTGCCCTGGCACTGCGTTGCGCCCTCTGATCCTCTTCTTCCCCCGGATAAACAACCACAACTCCCTCAGCTGCTCCTCACAGGACTTGTGTTCCAGACCCCTCCCGAGCCTTGTTGCCCTTCTCTGGACACACTCCAGCCCCTCCATGGCCTTCCTAAATTGGGGGCCCCAGAACTGCAAAGAGCACTCGAGGTGCTGCCGAAGCAGTGCTGAGCACAGGGGAAGAATCCCTGCCCTGCTCCTGCTGGCCACACCATTCCTGATCCAGGCCAGGAGCCATTGGCCTTCTTGCCCACCCGGGCACTCTGCTGGCTCATGCCCAGCCTGCTGTCCATCAGTGCCTTCAGGTCCCTTTCTGCCTGGCTGCTCTCCAGCCACTCTGTCCCCAGCCTGTAGTGCTGCAGGGGTTGTTGTGGCCAAAGTGCAGGACCTGGCACTTGGACTTGTTCAACCTCACCTTGTTGGGTTTGGCCCCTGCATCTATCATGTCCTGGAGCCCTGCTCCCAGCATGAACCCAGTTGCTGCCCCTGTGTTCTACCAGTTTCCTTGTCACTCCCAGGATGATCCTGGTCACTTCCCCTCACTCCTGGCAGGATCCCTCCTCTTCCCAGTATGAGCCCAGGCACTCACAGTCATTCCCAATTATGATGCAATTTGTCCCCAACATGACCCCAGTTTCTCCCAGTTGCTCCCACTTTCATCCAGTGTATTCCCAGTTCTCCCAGTTGCCCCTAGTATAGTCCCAGTATCTCCCAGTATGATCCCAGTCTCTCCCAGCAGGACCCCAGTCACTCACACTTGCCCCCAGTTGCCGCCAGCATGGTCCCAGTTCCCCCAGCACATTCCCAGTGGCTCCCACTTTGGTCCCAGTCACCACCTGCATGGTCTCAGGCACTCCCAGCATATCCCAGTTGCCCTGAACATTCTCATAGTCATTGCCAGGCACTCCCAGTTACCTCAGTGTGGTTCAGCTGCCCCCAGTTTTATCCCAGTCACTGCCAGGACATCCCAGTTGTCACCAGCATGCATCCTGTCATTCCCAGTTGTTCCCAGTGCCTCCCAGTGTGTGCGCAGGCAGCTCCCAACATGGGCCTGGTAGCTCCCAGTAACCCCAGTCAGGGTCTATTGACACCCACTATAGTCCCAGTAGGATCCCAGTCACTCCCAGTATGATGCCAGTGGCCCCCAGTGGGATCCCAGTTGCTCCCTGTCAATGCCAGCAGGACCCCAGTATGATCCTCATGACTCCCAGTCTCTCCCAGTATATCCCAGTTGCCCCCAGCATGCTCCCAGTCACTCCCACTTCCTCCCAGTTGCTTTCAGCATGATTCCAGTTGCCCACAGCCCCTCCCAGTCAATCCCAGTACGATTCCAGTCACCCACAGTGTGATCCCAGTCTCAGCCAGCATGGACCCAGCTGCTCCCACTGTGATCCCAGTATGATCCCAGCTGCTGCCAGAATAGTCCCAGTTGTTCCCAGTTCCTCCCAGTATGATCCCAGTTTTCTCTAGAATAGTTCCAGTCCCTCTCAGCATGGTCCCACTCACTCCCAGTTGCCCCCAGCATGGTCCCAGCTGTTTGCAGTGTGGCTCCAGTGCCCCCAGTATGGTCACAGACTCTCCCAGTATATCCCAGATGGCCAAGTGATGTTTTGGTTAGCTCAGAATGATCCCAGTTACTCCCAGTTCCTCCCAGTTGCCTCCAGCATGATCCCAGTTTCTGGCAGTTGCCCAAAGTGTGGTCCCAGTTGCTCCCAGTACGAACCCAGTTGCCCCAGTTGTGTCCTTAGTCCCCTTAACATGGTTCCAATACCTTCCAGTTGATCCCAGTTGCTCCAAACTTTTGAAAATATGTCCACATTTTCCTCTTAACATGGGCCCAGTAGCTCCCAGTACCCTCCAGTCAGGATCCCAGCGGCTCTCAGGATGATCCCAGTTGCACCCAGTCCCCCCCAGTATGACTCCAGTCACTCCCAGATCCTCCCAGTATGATTCCAGTCCTGCCCTGTGACCCTCTGTCATTCCCAGTATGCGCCCAGTTGCTGCCACTCACCTCCACCATGGTTCCGGTTACAGCCAGCACCTTTCTAGATACTCCCAGTCAGATTCCAGTAGGATCCCAGTCATTCTCAGATATCCCTAATACTTTTCAAGTCACTCCAAGTATGATCGCAGTCAGTTCCAGTATGACCCCAGCACGGGCACAGCTCCTCCCATCATCATCCAATGTGGTTCCAGTTGCTCCCATTTCCCCCCACTGTGGTTTCAATCTCTCCCAGCATATTCCAGTTACTCCCAGCAGGTTCCCAGTCACTCCCAGTTCCTTCCAGCATGATCCCATTTGCTCACAACCACTCCCAGTCAGCCTCAGTGTAGCTGCACTCACACTACCAGTATGATCCCAGTCACCTCCAGCATGATCCCAGTTCATCCCAGTGTAAGTCCAGTTGCTTTCAATCACCCCCAACATGCACCCAGTGACTCCCAGTTCCTCCCAGTTGCTCCTTGCATGATCCCAGTTGCTCAGAGCTGCTCCTGGTCACCCTCAGAATGATCCCAGTCACTCCCAGTATATCCCATCTGTCCCCAGTATGGTCTCAATTGCCCCCTGCAGGCTCCTACTCCATCCCAGTATGATCCCAGTATGATCCCAGTATGATCCAGTCTCCCTCCATGTGACCGCAGTCTGCCCCAGCATGGGCCCAGCTGCTCCCAGTATGATCCGTGTAGTATCCCAGTACAATCCCAGTCATTGGAGATGTTGATCTTTGACATCCCTGAATGATCCCTTTTGGTCCTGAAGCAGACTTGCAGAATCCTGAAACAAAGAACTGCTAAAGAAAAATCACCAATAACTAAAAAAAAAAAAAAAAAAAAAAAAAAAAAAAAAAAAAAAAAAAAAAAATCTACTGATATTTATGAAACAATATTGAGAAAATTTCTGGAATGCCTTGGCCACAGCCCTTACTTGAATCACTTAGGCTGAGTCTGACTCGTGGCTTTCCAGTACTTTGAGCTGGTAGCTCTGACCACCTTTTTATTCTTTCTTTATTTTCTTTTTTTTTTTGTTTTTTTTTCCAGAACGATCAGCAGCAGCAGCAGCAGAGGATTTTTTGGACCTGCACCACTGGGTGGGACAGGGTCCCTGGCCCCAGTCCAAGTGGGCGGACCAAGGACCCCAGACCTGGCCCACAGAACAGAGCCCCAGGTCTGAGTAGGGGGATCAAAGCCCCCAAACATGGTGGTGGGCAGGCCAAACAGCCCAGACCTGGCCTGCAGGGCAGGGTCTTTGTTCTCACAGCCCACCCCCACCGTGCTGCCAGTGCCTCGGCAGCAGGAGTGACCGAACGCTTTTTCCCTCTCCCCCCAGAACCACCAGTGCACACTGGCGGCTGGGAAGGAGAAGCTTTCCCAGGGATCTCCATCCCGGATCTGTAGGTCTTCTTTCCCCAGAAAAAGTCAGCGATGCTCGCTGTCCACCCCCTCACCGAACCCCACGATTCACATTCCAGTGTTCCTGTTTTCTGCTCCTCAACATCACCCCCATCCCCTCCGGGCTTGTGGACAGAGGCAGCACCTCTGGGAGCCACATCCCCCACGCCACTGGCGCACGTGAGGGGAGTCAGGCACCCCAAATCCCAGTGAAAAGCCCCTGACCAAACGTGAATCAGCCCGTGAAAAATGTTGTGTCCCAGAAAAACACTGAGTTTGAAAGTTTTCAGCTGGGAGGCATGGGCAGTTAGCAAATGAGCCGTGCCTCCCCTGAGGGACAGGCCAGCGTCCCCTTCTTCTCTCCCAGCTCCCACCACAGGGGTGTTATAAATGAGAAGCTTGACTAGGCCAATATTCAAGCAGCAATTAATTAATTAATATGGTAAAGTAAGAGCAATACAGCGCTGGGTACAGTGGGGGATGTTTTCACTCCAACTGCACACCGATAGTTGAGGCAAACAGGTATTTATAGGGGTACTCAGCTTTCTCAGCAGTTTCTATTCCCAATTTTTTGTCACAATTCTATACCTATTGTGATGTATTTTTTCTCAGGATGTATCCCAGAAAGGAGTATCCCCAGATGGTGGTGGTTCGGTTTCCGAAAGAAGGAATTAATCTCCCAGATGGTGTGGTCCAGATTCCAGATGTGGGTCCACCTTTTAATTGCAGAGACTATAAATCTCAAAACAGTGATGTCCAGCTTCCCTTGGTCGAAACTATTAATCCTTGAGTTGATGTTAATCTTCCTTTCTCAAGCTGCTTTTCACTGTTTTGTTAAGATGTGAGATAAGCATGTTTCCTTTCATATATTCTAAAGCTATAGTTTCAAAGACCCTTACTACAAGCAATATTCTAAAATTATACTTCAAAAGGTTATTATTGCAAAACTCCTTAAAACGCTCCTAAATCAACTTAAGACTTATAAAGGTTAATTACGAACAAAAGATAGGCTCAAAGGCCTTCTTCCATGCTTTACTTTCCTGAGTAATTATTAGAATTTGTCTTTATAACTGTCCCATGGTCGGTTTCCACCCATATTACAATCACAAATACCACGTTGCCAGTATGTACCTGACACGAAACACAGCTTTGTATTTCACAGGGGGGCACAGGGACGGCTCCTGTGAGAAGCTGCTGGAAGCTTCCACTGTGTCTGGCACAGCCAGTTCCTGGTGGCTTCAAAGATGGACCTGCTGTTGCCAAAGACTGGGCCAGTTACAAATGGTGGCAATGCCTCTGTGATAACAGATTTAAAAAGAAATCAAAATGGAGATTGTGGGGCAGTTTTAACTCCAGTCAGAGGAGAGCAGAGGGAGAACATGTGAGAAGAACAACTCTGCAGACATCCAGGTCAGTGCAGAAGGAGGGGCAGGAGGTGCTCCAGGCCCTGGAGACCCAGGCACCCTGCAGGAGAGCCATGGAGAGAGGGGCCCTGCTCCCAGGCTGGAGCAGCCTGTCCCTGGAGGAATGCACCCCCTGGAAGAGTGACCCATGCTGCAGCAGTTTGGGAAGGACTGTTGTCCTTGGCATGGACTCACACTGCAGCAGTTTGCAGAGGGCTGCTGCCCCTGAAATGGACTCACATGGGAGAAGCTCCTGCAGAACTGTCTCCCTTGGGAGGGACCCACGGTGCAGCAGGGGAACCACTCCGCTCCCTGAGCAGGGGCAGAAGCCATGGGTGATGAACTGACCATAACCCCCATTCCCTGACTCCCTGCACTGCTGGGGTGGGAGGCAGAGCTGGAGAGAGGGGAGGGGCTTATTTTATTTCCCCTTTTCCTGCTCTGACTTTGTTAGTAATAAAAGAATTTCACATCTCTAAGCTAAGCGTGTTTTTCCCAGGACAGTATTTGATGAGTGATCTCGCCCAGTCCTTATCTCAACCCACAAACCCTTTATTAAATTTTCTTTGTCCAGCTGCAGAGAGGAGTGAGTGAGCAGCCCACATGGATGCCTGGCATTTGGCCTGGGTCAACCCACGACACCTTGGTACCACAGGGTCACAATGGACCCTTGGTTCAATGGGGTCTCATTGGTTCCATCAGGCCCTGCAGGGACACTTAATTCAACAAGGCCCCAAAGTTTCACAGTGGTCTCCAGGATTCCATGAGGCCCTGCAATGTCAAAATGGACCTTTGGATCCACAGGGGCCCAGAGTGTCACCATGGGCTCTTTTGGTTCTACAGCTTCACAGTGGCCCCTTGGTTCCATGTGTCCTGCACTGTTCCATGAATCCTTAGTTCCATAGGGTCCTGTAGGGTCACAATGTTCTCCTTGGTTTCGTGGTGCCACAGTTGCCATAATTTCCATGATATCACAACTGCCCTTGGATCCCAAGAGGCCCCAGAGTGTGACAATGGCCTCTTGCTTCCATGACACCCTGTAGTGTCACAATAGTGTCCATGATTCCATCAGGCCCTGCAGTGCCACCATGGACAGTTGGTTCAGTGACTCCACACTGTCACCATGGCCCCTTGGTTCCACAGAGCCCCACTGTGTCACTGTGGTCCCTTTGGTTCCAAGGCTCAGAAGTGCCAGAAGGACCCTTTGGTTCCATCAGGCCTTGAAGTTCCAAAATGGTCTCCACGGTTTCATGAGTACCCCCTGTGTCACAAGAGACTCTTGGTTCCCTGAAGTTCTCCACTGTCACAATGGGCCCTTGCTTCCATGAGGTTTGGTAGAATCCCAATTGACTCCTTGGTTCCATGAAGCCCTGCTGTGTCACAATGCCCATAGTTCCATGAGTGTCCATGGTGTCACCACGGTCTCCTTGGATCCCCAGTATCACCATGGTCTCCTTGGCACCATGCAGGCCTTGTAACAAGAGACAGGGAGCCATTTTGGGCCTTAGATGAAAGGCTGCAGAACCCATGGTTGTGAGGCTGTGTCACTGATAAGAAACAAAAACCACCTGAATCTGAACGCCAAATATCATCTCAAGTACCTTCAATCCCAGCCTCGACAGAGGTAAAAAATACAAACAGGGATTCTACAGTAAATCAAAAACAGGGACCTTATTTGGAATGCAGGCAAAATGCATTCAAGTGCATTCAAATGCACTCGCTATGATGGGGAGGTGATAATCCCCTATTCCAAGAATGAGCTTAGGAAGGAACTTCAGAGAACCACAATATAATAAAGGCAGGTGGCACAGGTAATTCTGGGATAGGGAGACCAGAAAGCAAGAGCAGATGAACCAGTGCAGTCGTCACCAAGAAGATCACGTTCACATGCTGTGGGCAGCCACCCCATCAGGCCGTGCCACCATCCCCTGGTACAAGGGGGGTCACGATGGTTCGTTTCACTGATCTCAGGGTGCAAAGACACACAGCAGGGGACTTTCAGTATTAACCAAAACAAATGCACCTTTTATTGAGTGCCCACAGCAGATGCAACACAAGGATTAGAAAGGAGATAAAGGACAGAGAGACAGAGAAAAGGAGGGGGGGAATGGCTGCCAACAGAGAGATGAAATCCTCGTGGTCTGACCAATAGATCCATCTGGTCACATCAGGGAGAGTCTCAAAGTCTTTGGTTAACTCAGGACTCTTTTATAATCTACCTCTTGGAGGGAGCAAGACGGCACGTGGAGGGAACAGTGGAGAATAAATCCATTGTGAACAGGTACAGACAGTCCAGTTCTGAACAGCACAAACCGGTGCCAGCAGTGAGCGGGGCCTGTTGTTTCAGGACTGGTTTCTATGGGAAACCTCTCGCTTCCTATGGCAGACATCCCGCTCCAGTCAGGCCAGCACCCCTGGGTTAGAATTTGAAGGGTCTCATTCTCAGTCCTTGGGGAGGGCTTCAATCTCCGTTCTTGATGGCGGCTGTGAGGCAGATGAGGGATCTTGGACTGTCTCTTACAGACTGACATCCCAAAACATAGTAGTAATTATGCATTTCCCCTTAAAAATATAATTTATGGAATTAGGAAAATTATAATTATTTTTCTTATTTATAATAGTATTATTCTATATTTGTAATACGAAATTTTAATATTTATATTTGAAAATCCACAGCATTTTAGCAAGCAAAAAATTTATTGGTCATTATTTCTAAGTAACACAATCCCCAACATTAATTCATTGAGAAGTGTGGCTATTGATTTTTCCTTCTTTATGCTAATCAGTCCTATTTTAAATCCTTTTGTTATCTTTTTTATCATTTTCACAGACAGGATAAAAGGGGCCACTTTGGGGTCCGTGGAGACATTTCTGGGGCACATTTGGGGCAGTTTTGGGTCTGGAGAGGGAATTCAGAGAGAACTTGAGTGTCTGGAGGAAAATGGGGGAGCTGGTGGGCTCTTGGAGGGGCACTCAGGGATTCCGAGGGACAGTTCAGGGTCCGGGGCAGCACTTGGGGGTCCAGGAGGCCCTTGGAGGCCAGGGAGGGGAATTTGGGGCCCTTTGGGGTCCGGGCGGGCCCTTGGGGGTCTCTGACGGGGCTCGCTGGGGCGCGGGGGCTGATGGGAGTTGTAGGCGCACAGGGCTAATCCAGTTTAACGGGGCCGTGGAGCATCACGGGAGTTCGAGGCACAGCTGAAATGGCTCTCAGTGGGGCGCGGGGTGTGACGGGAGATAAAGTCCCGACTGGAAGAGCACTGGACATGCGCTGCAGAGCATGATGGGAGCTGAAGTCCCGGAAGTGGCTCCAACGCTTTGTTTGGGGGTCCGGGAAGGCACTTGGCGGACACTTCTGCATCCGAGCCGCGACTTGAGATCCTCGGGTGAACGTAAACGGTTCGGGAGCGCTTGGGGGGAGCTCGGGGAGCTCTAACCGGGCTCTTTAGGGGGAGGGCACGGCAGGAATTTAAGGCGTGGGAGTGTTCTGAGGGGCTCTGGGGCTGCGGGGGATGAGAGGAGGTGAATTCCCAGAAGTGGCTGTACCAGGCATCTGTGGGGTTAGGAGCACTCAGGGGGTCTGGGGACGCTTTTGGGGGGTCCCAAATGGGCGCTGAGGGGGCACTGAGGGATCGTGGAGGGTCTGGGGGACGCTTAAGGGACAAAGGGGTGGTGGATCCCTGGGTTCTGTGGAGCGTGGGGCATGACGGGCGTTGTAGTCCCGGCTCCAATGGGGCTCAATCGGGCCGTGGGGTATGACGGGAGTTGTGGCTACCGTAGGCACCGTCCCCGAGTCTCTGATCTCTGGGGCTGATTGGCTGCTCGCGGTGATAGGCGGGAGTCCCGGAAAATGGGATACGGTGGAGGCGGGAACAGCCCATTCAACTTATCCAGTCCCTCCCAGTACAGCCCAGTTCATCCCCAGTACAGACCAGTACAATCCAAGTACAGCCCTGTGTATCCGAAGTAGAACCCAGTACGAGCCCAGTGCCCCTCCAATCCCTCCCAGTACAGCCCAGTCCCTCCCAATACACCTGAGTTTATTCCCAGTCCCTCCCAGTTCATCCCATTGTCATCCACAGGATGCCCCAGTGTCCCCAGTCTTCTCCGCAATGGCCCCACCGTCCCCAGTATGTCCCAGTCCTCCCCAGTGTCACTCCCAGTACGTCCCAGTGTCTCCCACAGCGTTCCCAGTGTCCCCAGTATGTCCCAGTCCTCCCCAGTGTTTCCAAGGACAGTTTCATTTCTCACAGTGGCCGTGGCAGCCAAACCCAGCAGTGGGGTCAGTGCAGTGCCCATGGCCACAGCCCCTTGCAGGGGCTCAGTGCAGCTTGGGCTGATGATCCACCCTCACAGCTGGCCCAGGGCAGCTCTGCAGTGCCTTTGGTGGCCCCTGGGGATGGCACACACCTGAGCAGTGTGTCTGTTTGCAGTGGGGAAACTCAGCAGTTTGAGATTGCTGCAAAAAGTACAAAAAGGGAAAACCCCTCTGAGGCTGGGTGCAGCCAGCTCTGCAAGCACAGCAGGGCCCAGGGCAGTGAGGACAGACAGGATGGGGCTGGGCAATGTGGAGCAAGGTTGTCCACACTGGGTCAGAGCTCCAGGCACAGCTTCTGTGAGCAGGCCAGAGCTGCTGAGGAGAGACCCTGGGTCAAAATCAATCACAGAATGCTGCAATCACCTCTGCTCTAAAGAGAAATTTAATCAAAGACACCCTTTAAAATAGGAATGTATATTTTATTACTGCTCTTTGAAATCTTTCTCCATAACTGGACTAGGAAAACTTTAATGACCCTCTCAGGCTTTGGTGTTGTTTACATCAGACTCAGTCCTTGAGACTGTCTTGAAAAAACTTCTCAACAACTCAAAGTTAAATTTAAACTCCAAATTTTCTTGAAGTTTTATGGCTCCCACTGAGGGACACGACTGCCTGCCTCTGCCTGCCCACACAAAGGCTCCTTCTGGGGGTCCTGCTGCACTACAGCCCTGCCCTGGCAGGGAAATTCCTTTCTGTTTGTGTCCTGTCTGTTTTCCCTATCTGCCCTTTGCATTAATTCTTTCTTTCTCTGGCTCTTCTCCATTGTGCCAAAAGGATCCAGCATCTCTGAAACCTCCCTTCAATCCCTCCCAGGGCTCCTCTGCTGTCCTCAGTCTCCACTCCACTGAGCACAGAGCTGCTTTGTGCCTGTACATGAATTTGCTGTTTCAGAGGGTGTCATTTATTCAGGCCTGAGCTCTAGTGAGGGATAACTCCCAACCTCACATGGACATGTAATTCTACCAGTGTGTTGCTTCTATACAGTCACTAAATGTGAATTACAATGTACCCATTTCCATGAAACCCACCCCAAGTACCCAGATTCACTCCTTGTTTTCTCCATCCCTGCACCCCTGAGCCAGATGTTTTCTTCTTCTCCTCCAACCATCCTTGCTGGGAAAGCAGCCCCTGCATGCCTTGTTCCTGTGCTGAAAGTTCACAGGCAGGGGAAAAATGGAATGAACCCTTTTGGTATCAGCCCCAGGCTTTGTGTGGGCAGGCAGAGGCAGGCAGGAGGCCGAGCTGTCAGCAAAGGAAGGGCCCAGCCAGGTGGGGCAGCCGGGGGATGCCGACAGCCTGCAGGGACAGAGGCGCAGGGCAGGGACACCGTGGGACAGCCTGGGCTGCACAGGGCACAGGGATGGGCAGCAGCTGCAAGACAGCCCTGCCAGAGCCAACTTGGGCAGCACTTTGGCCATGGCTGCTGGGCCTGGGCCTGAGGCAGGAGCAGGAGACAAGTGACCCTTGCAGGCCTGGGGCCTCATTGCCTCCTTGTCCCTGCTCAGCAGCCTGGCAAGGGCCGCCCCATGCTCCTGCCCTTGGCATTGCACATCCCCACATGCCAGTGCCCATCCCGGGAAGAGCCCTGAGCAAGGAGGGAGGGACAGGATCTGCCTGGCCAGGGGCTGGGGCTCAGGCCTTCGCCCTTTGCATTCCTCAAACACATCCAGCTTTGCTCAGCACCAGAGACACCTTTGCCTTGTTTGTCCCCAGCTGCCATCACTGCCTCCAGTGTTCTGGTCTGACTGGAACCTGGGGACACTTTTCCAGTGGTGTCCCTCAGTGGGAGCCATTAAAACTTCAAGAAAATTTGGAGTTTAAATTTAACTTTGTGTTATTGACTCTCAAAGACTGAGTCTGATGTAAACAACAGCAAAGCCCTGAGAGGGTCATTGAAGTTTTCCTAGTCCAATCATGGAGAAAGATTTCAAAGAGCAGTAATAAAATATGCATTCCTATTTTAAAGGGTGTCTTTGATTAAATTTCTCTTTAGAGCAGAGGTGATTGCAGCATTCTGTGATTGATATTGACCCAGGGTCTCTCCTCAGCAGCTCTGGCCTGCTCACAGAAGCTGTGCCTGGAGCTCTGACCCAGTGTGCACAACCTTGCTCCACACTGCCCAGCCCCATCCTGTCTGTGCTCACTGCCCTGGGCCCTGCTGTGCTTGCAGAGCTGGCTGCACCCAGCCTGAGAGGGGTTTTCACTTTTTGTACGTTTTGCAGCCATCTGAAACTGCTGAGTTTCCCCACTGCAAACAGACTGCTCAGGTGTGTGCCAGCCCCAGGTGCCACCAAAGGCACTGCAGAGCTGCCCTGGGCCAGCTGTGAGGGTGGATCATCAGCCCAAGCTGCACTGGGCCCCTGCAAGGGGCTGTGGCCATGGGCACTGCACTGACCCCACTGCTGGGTTTGGCTGCCATGGCCACCGTGAGAAATGAAACTGTCCTTGGAAACACTGGGGAGGATTGGGACATACTGGGGACACTGGGAACGCTGTGGCAGACACTGGGACATACTGGGAGTGATACTGGGGAGGACTGGGACATACTGGGAACACTGGGAACACTGTGGGAGACACTGAGACATACTGGGAGTGACACTGGGGAGGACTGGGACATACTGGGAACACTGGGAACACTGTGGGAGACACTGAGACATATTGGGAGTGACACTGGGGAGGACTGGGACAACCTGAGGACACTGGTGGCATTGCGGAGAAAACTGGGGACACTGGGGCATCATATGGATCAGGTTGGGAAGAACTGGGAACGACTGGGAATGAACTCAGGTGTATTGGGACAGACAGGGCTGCACTGGGAGGGATTGGAGGGACACTGGGGTTGAACTGGGTTCTACTTGGAATGAAATGGGCTTTAGTGGGGTTATATTGGTCTGTACTGGAATGGACTGGACTGTCCCTGGAAGGACTGTAGGAGGGTGATTTGGCTGTTCCCGCCTGCACCACATCCCATTTGCCCAGGCTCCCACCCATCACCGTTCCCAGCCAATCATCGATAGGAATCCGGGCCTAGGGGCGGTGCCCAAAAAGGCGCCTTATTTTCTATTTGTATACAACTCCCATCACACCCCGCGGCCCTATTAAGCCCATGACTACAACGCCCGTCATGCCCCGCGCTCCACAGTACTTCCCCCCCCTCCCCAGGATCCGCCCCCATCTGTCCCATCAGTGTTCCCGAGACCCTCCACGATCCCTCTATGCCCCCTCACCGCCCATTCGGGAGCCCCCGAAAGCGCCCCGTACCCCCTGAGTGCTCCCAACCCCTCAGATGCTCGGTACAGGCACTTGTGGAAATTCATCTCCTCTCATCCCCTGCGGCCCCAGAGCCCCTCAGAACAGTCTCGCGCCTAAAACTCCTGCCGTGACCTGCGCCGTAAAGAGCACGGTTATTGCTCCCCGAGCTCCCCGCAAGGACTCCCGAATTTTTTAAGTTCCGGTGAGGGTTTCAAGTCGCGGCTCGGACGCAAAAGTGTCCCCTAATAGCCTTCCCGGACCCCCAAACATCGGGATCGAGCCACTTCTGGGACTACAGCTCCCATCATGCCCCGCGCCCCACCGAGAGCCATTGCAGCTGCGCCTAGAACTCCCATCATGCTCCGCGGCCCTAATAAATCGTTTGATACCTGCGCCTACAACCCCCATCACCCCCCGCGCCCCAGAGACGCCCGTCAGAGCTTCCCCCAAGGGCCCGCCCGGACCCCGAAGGGCCCCAAATTCCCCTCCCTGACCTCCAAGGGCCCCCCTGGACCCCCAGGTGCTGTCCCGGACCCCGAACTGTCCCTCGGGATCCCTGAGTGCCCCTCCAAGTGCCCACCCGCCTGCCCCAAGTGTCCTCCAGACCCTCAAGTTCTCTCTTAATTCCCTCTTCAGACCCAAAACTGCCCCAAATGTGCCACAGAAATGTCTCCAGGGACTCCAAAGTGGCCCCTTGACCCTTTTAGAGAAAAAGTTTATAAAAATGGTGCCAAAAGGACTACACAAATATTAGTTACCATAAAGAGGAAGAAATAAATAGTCAATAAATCTTAATTAATTAATAAATGGTATTGTGTTTACTTTGAACTAATGAGAAATAATTTTTTTGGTTGCTAAAATAATATTGATTTTTAAATATAAATATAAAAATTATGTAGTAAAATATTGAATAATACTATCACAGAATAATATAAATACAATTTTGTTAATTTATTAAATTTTATTTAGAAGGAAAAATGCTTAAATTTTTTTCATGTTTTGTGATGTGAGATATGGTGAGGTTTGGGATGAGGAACAGTTTGTCCAAACAGGCTCAGCCTGCAAGGGGCTCATTCTTCTCCCTGCCCGGACCTCCTAAGGAGACATTCAGCATCAAGATCACCTGAGGAATGTTTCTGTCCCCTCTTCTCTGAAATAAAAATAAAAAAATATTTCCTTGCCTAAAACCAAAAATCCTGATGTGCACTTTGGAATCTCCCTCCTGAAGAGAACTCCAAACTGACTCCAATCCCTGCACAAGCCCTGGAGACTGGATGACAATGCAAGGGAGACAAAGAGCTCCTGAGGGCTTTCTGTATTTTAACCAGCCCCACGCTGGATTTCAGGCTGGCTCCAGGAGCCTCAGGCATGGAGAGAAGGATGGAGAAGCTGCTCAAGGAGTCAGCAGCAAAACTCCAAGTGCCTTGGAGCATGGCTGGGCCCCAGTGAGGGCAGGGAGTGCCAAAGGCTGCCCAGGGCCTGGTGAGAGCAGATCCTTGAGGCCAGGATTGCAGGGAGCCCAAGGCTCTGAGCAGGGAACTGCAATGCTGAGCACGGCCTGGCAGGGCTGGGTTTTCTCTCCTGTCAAGAGTCTCTGGGTAGGCACTGCTGGTTTCAGGTCCATGGTCCCTGTGCTGCTCTTGGCCTGCTCTGGTTAGGGTGACGAAGGCAAAAAGCTCTGACCATGGTTATGTTTTCTTTGGTTAGGGGTGTTATTTTAATTCTTCATTTGCATGGTGGCTTGTTGTTCTAGGGGTTTTCGTTAGGTCATTCTTTTCTGTTATGTCTTATGGCATTTTCATATTTGGTTATTATGACATAATCCTCTTCTTTATGGTGTCAGGTGGTTCGCCATCTTAGATGAGTGGGAGTGACAGTAAAAGGTTTTAAAATCATGAAATTTGGGGAATTAGAAAGAAGCTATAGACTTAGTGGGGCCCTGGAAAATGGTTAAAATAGACTCTAAAAATGTTAGAATTTGTGTTTGCCAGATCATGTGAAATTGCACCTGCGTAAGCAGTATATGATAAATGATGTAATTGTTAGATGTGATGATTGTTTAGTAATTAAATATAATTATTGTATAATCATACAAAGAATCATGAGAAACTATTTCAGAAATTTAAAGGGGAGCCACGAGGAGCCCATGCTTGGATGAAATCTATGTATACAATAACAATATAAGTCTAATAATGAACATGAAAGTTATATAATTATAGAATATAAAAACATGTTCATCCTGAATGCATGTCGGAGACAGATTTGTGTTTGTACCCCTGACACCCAGAGCTCTTCAATAAAAGCACCTGCATAGAATCATTCTCGTGATTGTGTGCTTCTGAACGCTGACAGGAGCAGTGGGGGTAACACCTGACAGTGAGGGCATTTACATAATTATAAATCCTTTACCTAATATTGGAACTTGACATAACTATTAAACACTCAACAAACAATCTATAATTAACATTGGAACTTTATATTACCTCCTTTAACAATGAACTTTGTATTACCTCCTTTAACAATGAACTTTGTATCAACTCCCTTAACAATGTATTCTCTACAATTTCCCCCTCTAATTGTTCAATTGGGCTCAAGCATGCATCAATTAGCAAATACTTCTTGAAAGTAAATTTTTTAAAATTGGTTGTAAATTTGCTTGGCATCTTCACGTTCTTGATCATTCATTATCATGATTACTTTTACTTCTTTCTTATTAAGCTCTCTTGGTATCATTACACTTGCTTGTACAGCAGATGTTACAACTCAGATTATACAGGGGAGCATGCAATGTAGGAGGATCAAACCAGCAATTTCACATAAGATGAAAAAGGCTGGTTTTTCCTAACAGTTTCCTTTTACTGACCAGAAATTGTCCCACCAACTGGTATCGAATGTAGGGGTCCACTCTTGTGTTCCAACATAACTTCCGGATTTCCTTTGAGATATTTCTAATGACTTCACTGCAGTCATCCATTTCTAAGCAGCACTGGGGGAGTTAAATTTTCCACAAATAATAAATAATCTACTGCTAGTCTGATTTGATACACCGCAGTTCTAGTCTGGGATAGTTGGTCATTTATGTGGTCTAAAGCTAGAGAGGCTCAGTTCGATACCATCTCGAGTCCTGCCTGTAATCTCAGAATCCGATTTAACCCCGTATAAATGGGGGTCCGGTGTCCCCAGGACCCATCTTGAGCCCGGGTCGCCGGTCCATAAGTGCAAATTATTTCCTGGGTGTTCCATAATGTGTTTTTCTGTGTCTGTGTTCCTCCAATTTCAATTAGGTTTTCTTTTTGGTCAGCTAGATTTGTTCAAATCATCATATACTGGGACCCCTTGGTTCGATCCAGACTCTTTTGGGAGTAAGAAAAATGACGGTTTAATAATTCCGATAGTGCAAGTGCTGCTCCACTCCCTGGGTAATTCAGTCTAAGCCACATTCCCACATATCCAAACCAGGTTTTCTGGAGCTTTCCAAGAAGCATCACTGAGAGTCTTTGGAAATTCCCAGTATTTGGCTATTTCTCTCACTTCCCAGAATGGGTTTATTCCTTGATTTATTCCTTGATTTATTCCTTTTCCTTCTCGGTAGGGACACACTGTTTCTTTCTTCCCAATGGATTTTCAGAATCTATTATTAAAAAAAAAAAAAAAAAAAAGGAATAATAATAATAAAAGAAAATAATAACATAATATAAATAATAAATTAAAATATAATATATACTATTATATTTCTATATATTATCTAATATATAAAGATTATATTAACATAATAAATAATTCACAATAAATAATATATAACATATAATATATAATACATAATATATAATACATTATATACAATATACAATATACAATATACAATATACAATATATAATATATAATATATAATATATAGCATATAATATATAATATATTATATATAATATATAATATATAATATATAATATTTACTATTTATTAATCATTAATTATTTATTATTTATTATATTATATTACACTATATAATATTATATAGCATATAATATATATTATAATAATTATTAATAATTATATATTTTAATTTTATACTATTAATTATTATTCCAATATTCTAATAATATATATTATAATATTATAATAATATAGGGTAATATAATATTAATTAATATATATACTATAAATGATATAATATATTATTTTATTTATTATTAATATATTTTATTAATATGTGATGTAATACATATTATTATTTTTTACTATTAAAATAATTATTGTTTTAATAAGGTGATATTACTTATTATTATTTAATAAATATTATTTTAATAAATGAATAATTTTATTATTTCTAATTTACTAAATACTACTTCCAGTATATAAATAATAAATAATACTTCCAGTATATAAATAATTAATAATACTTCCAGTATTTATTGGGTTCTCTAGGGACCTACCCAGCTACTGGATGTTTTATTTTTAAATATCTCTTACAGGACATTTCTCCTACTGGGGTTTTATAAATTTATACATTTTCCCTTTCCTTCATATACACTGCTCTTCTCCAATTACTTTAGACTTTAATTCCCACCATTCTTTTCCTCTTTGTCCAATAGCTGGTACCTTTTGTCTTGTTTGTGTCCATTTTAAGATTTCTATTGGTCTTAAGCTGATCCCTTCCCAAGGCCAGACTTTGGCCATTTGTGTATTTCCACAGATCCAGCAATTAGTAACATTTAACTCTTTCCTGATCTTTTCCACTAAATCTATGAACAAGTTTTTCCCACAAGATGTTTCTAGGTCTTCTTTCTCATTTACTGATCTTGTTACTTCTTTCTCTAAGTCTGCTGTGCCTTTTTGATTGGACTTATCTTCAAAGCAAAGCCAAGCATCTCCTATAGGACGCTTCCCAAGCAGTCATTGCAGTCATTCTATATTTTGTGAAATCCAGTAAGTCTTCCCTTCCCCTAGACAGGTTGCTAACAGAGAGAGGTTGGCACAGTTTAGGTTTAAATTTGTATGTACTCGTATTAAAGATCCGGTTTCTTCCCCTCTGTAAAGGGGGTAGTAACATTTAGCACATGGGCTCTTCTGACTTCCCAGTGTGATGTTAACCAGTAAGATCAGTAAGAGCATTCCCAGGAGTCTGGTATGAGGCATTCCCCTAAACTCTACAACTACTGAGCTGCACCCAGTGATTGGAGTGGCTGGTTTTAGGCGGAATGTAGACTCACCCAGCCTTGCCTCCTGGTTATGCTTTTCTCCTACAGAAGAGCTCATTGGTTTTAGCAGAGAGTTTTTTATTCTCTCAGTGTCAACACATTTGACTTTTCTTTTCTAATTTATTTTTGCCCTGAGGGATGTTTTATAGGAGATTGCTTTGTACACTAAGATAGGAGTTAACTGGGGTATTTAAACTTTTTCACACAAAAACATGACCTAAAAACCTTGAACTCAATGGTCAGATGACTTTAAGAATTATTGGTATCTAAAATTATAGAAAAAATACTCCAAACAAATAACGAGGTATTTACTCTTATGCCTAATCCTACAAAATCACAATAGACACCAAAACAAACAAAGGCTCCAACACAAAATAAAAACTGTACATTCATTAATAAACACTAACTAATAATAAATGCCACAGGAAAATATCTACTTGTCAAACTCAAAAGTAAAATATAAATAACATTAACTGCAATTTTTAACAGTTCTTAACAAGTTTTGTTTATTTAAACAGTTCTTAACAAGTTTTTGACTATAGACAGTCTCCAATAGTCTTTAGGTCTCCTCTGGAGGGTTAGCTTTAGATTGTCTGAGTGATTAGTCACAATCCATTCATTAGAAAGCTTAGTAGGGGATGTGGTTGGTTTTGACTCTTCAGTGGGAGGTGGTGCAGGTCCTTTAGTCTGGGTTAAATGTGTCCACCCCTTCTCTTGGGTCGTATGGCTGTATTGGTGGTGAGTAGGACCTGAAAAGGGCCTTCAAACTTAGAGGTTAAAGGTGCAGAGTTCCATGATTTAACTAACACCCAGTCTCCTGGATTGATGTTATGTCCCTTAGTGTCTAAGGGAGAGGTTTGAAGGACATAGCCCTTTTTCCTCAGATCTTTGAACTCCTTCCTATGGCCTTTACCTATTTTTGGGTGGCTGTCTCTCCTTTTGGATAAATTCCCGTGCTATACGGGGTTGTCAAGAAGGGGAGTCCTAACATCATTTCATAAGGTGAGACTCTTATACCTGTTTGAGGCCTTGTTCTAATTTTTAACAGTGCTAAGGGTAGACATTTAAGACAATTCATCTGGGTTTCTGTAACTAATTTAGTTAACATGTTTTTGATGGTTTTATTCATTCTTTCTACTCTTCTGGAGCTCTGGGGATGCCAATGGGTTGTGCAACCTCCATTTCATTCCCAGGGCTTCAACAACTTGTTGTAAGACTTTGGCAGCAAAATGTGGACCTCGGTCAGAATCAATATTATTTATCAACCCATATTGGGGAATGATGTTTTCTAGGATTGCTTTTGTGGCTGCTTGGGCTGTCTCTGTTTTGGTCAGGAACGCCTCTACCCAATGGGTGAGGTGATCCACAGTCACTAATAAGTGTCTGTATCCCTGGACAGGGGACATTTCTGTGATGTCTACCTGCACGCTTTGGAACAGCCGCAAGGACAACTCTCTTCCCCAGATCAGACGGTACTCTTCTCATTCATTTCTGATTAATTTGTTGGCAACTTAAACGTCCCTTGGTAACTGCCTTTGCTATGTTAGGTACTTCTATGCACATTTGATCCCTTGGAAAGGGGTCACATAAGCCTTGTATTCCCCAATGGGTCAACTCGTGTAACTCCATCATCACCTTTCGGGCTGGAGCTTTATTTAAAAATTGCCATTCATCAGAGGTCCACCATTCTCCAATTTCTTTTTGCTGTCCTCTCATCTTTTCTAACTCTCTTAATTCTTTCTCATTAAAGGTGGGTCTTTCCTCTTTTCTTTCCCCACTAGGTGTTCCTTCTATCTTAAGAATTTTAATTGGACTTCCTTGTTCCAAGGCTACTTCTTTCACTACTTGATCAGCTAATCAATTTCCTTTCATTTTAAGGGTGTCCCCTTTTTGTGAACTTTTAGTCCTTTTATGTGAACTTTGGCTATCTCTGTTGGTTTCCTCAGGGACTCTATTACTAATTTTCTTAGCTCTTCATGTATTAAATTTTTGCCTTTAGAATTAAGGTACCCCTGTTCTTCTCATGTTTTTCCAAATGTATGGGCAATCCCAATTGCGTACTGGGAGTCAGTATAGATTGATCCTTTGTCTTTTTCTAGTAAAGGGCACAGATTTCACAGCACCGGGCACACCAATTTGAGGGTAGCTTTCCCATTTCCTCAACTTGCATGTTCTGCCCATCTGTGATTGCATACCCTGAGACCTGTTTACTGGCTACCATTTGTGATGATCCATCTGTAAATAAAATTCTCCCATATGGGAGGGGCCCTTTTTCTAAATCTTCTCTCACTTTAGTCTGCATTTCAATAATTTCAAAACAATCATGCTCCAGGTCTGTTAACAGCTCTCCTGTGAGGAACTGGGCTGGATTTAAACATTTTGAAGTGACACATTCAAGGCCCTTGGTACTTATTCAGATGACTTCATGGTTTAGTATTTGGGAGTCGGTTAGCCCCTGAGGGGCCTTGTGACTTAAACCAGCTTTTACATTGTGTGGGGTATCAACCCAGATCTTCCCCTTTCAGGTTGGTTTCTTTGTGTCTTCTATTGGGGTGGCTGTCGCCTCTATCACGTGCACACAAGCTGGCCACCCTCTGGCTACTGGATCTGGTAACTTGGAGAGAGATGCGACCGGCTTCCTGCATCCTCCCCAATCCCGTGTAAGGACTCCGCAAGCTGTCCCCTCTTCCACGTTTACCAATAGGTCAAAGTTCTTTATAAGGTCTGATAGGCTCAGTACAGGGACAGAAGACAATTTAATTTTCAGATTCCGAAGCTGTTCCTCGTCATTTGAGGTCCAGGTTACAGGCTCTGATTCATTCAATTTACCATAAGGAAATTAAACACTTTTAGTATACTGATCAAGCCATAATCTGCAATGCCCAAACAAACCTAGTAACTTTCTAATGTCTCTTTTGGTCTTTGGGGCAGGGATGGACAGAATTCCCAAAATTCTCTTGGGGCTTCACCTTTTATACCCTTGGGTGATTATATGTCCTAGATCTGTTACTTCTTGTTTCACAAATTGCAGATTCTTTTGTGATACTTTTAGGCCTTTTTCCCCTAAGAAATTTAGGAACTGTATGCTAGAACTTCTAACTTAGTCTTGTTCTCCCTCTGATGCAAGTAAATCATCAACATATTGTAAAATATTTACCCCATTCTCAGGTTTAAACTGTTCTAGGAGTTCTTCTAGAGCTTGCCAAAGAGATTCGGGTATTCTCTAAACCCCTAGGGAAGATGTGTCCACCTTCGTTGCTGTTTTCTTTTCTTTTCAATGTCCTCCCATTCAAAGGCAAACCAGTTCTGGCACTCTTCAGCCAGGGGACATGCCCAGAAGACATCCTTTAAATCCATGACAGAGACCCATGCATGCTCCTCAGGTACTTGGCTTCAAATGGTGTATACGGGTTTTTTACTACCGGGTGCCTCGCAAGCATTCTTTTATTAACTTCTCTTGAATCTTGTGCTAATCGTTAACTTCCATCAGCTTTTCTCAATGCTAGTATGGGAGTATTATGTGGAGACAGGCATGGTGCTAAAATCCTTCCTTTAATAACTGGTCAGTTAGTGGGGCTGGTCCTTGCTTTCCCTCTGGGGAAATTGGATACTGCCTTACCCGAATGGGGGAGATGTCTTTCTGCATCTCCACTTCTATTGGTGGAATATTCAAACAAACAATTTTTTCCTCCCCCACCCACACATTTTGATTCATTTCATCTATGTTTCCCTTAGTTAAGACCATTATTTGTACTACCATTTTTTCTTCTTTTGGCATTACTCCAATTCCCAATTTGATTTGTAAATCATATCCTAATAAATCACAACCTAACTTGGGGATGCAAATGAACTTAGCTCTCTTGAATTTCCTCTAATTTCTACATCTTCTATAATCTGGGCCTCCAATGCTTCTCCTTTGGCCCCTTGTACTTTGCAGACCTTTATACCGACTGTGATTCCTGTTGGTATTTTAGTCACACATGACTTGTCTGCTCCGGTATCAACTAAAACTTCAAATTCATCATTCTGGAGACCAATCTCGAAATTTAAAAAGGGCTCTTCTGGATGGTTCAATAAATTCCCCAGGGCATACAACCCTTGACACCCCTATTCCGCATATTTCTCGTCTCTTCTTAAGATGTTCTCTAGAGTTTCTTGCTCCCAGGCTATGGCTTCATCCAAGTGGAGTTTCTTACAGTTTCACTTTAGGTGTCCTTTCTCTCCACAGTAATAACAATATTTGTCACGGAGTAGAGCCCTCGCCCCTTTTGGTCCAATAAAACCTTTATCTCTTCTAAGTGGTTCTACTGGCCCATCCTTGTTGGCTCATCCACTTTCTCTGGCTATGGCTGCCATAATTTTAATTTTTATTTTTTGTCTTTTCTTCTTCTCTTCTTATATATACTCTTATGGCTTCTCACAGCAGTTCATTAATGCTTTTTTCCTGCCAGGCCTCTATTCTTTCTAACTTTCATCTGATATCTGGCCAGGATTTAGTTACAAATTGTATGTTGAGAAGGATCTGGCTTATGGGGCTATCTGGGTCAACATCAGAGTAAATCTGGAAGTTTTGCTTGAGCCTATTAAGCCATGGTGCTGGGGTCTCATCTTTTTCCTGGGTGCCGTCCAACGCTAACCTGGTATTACTCCCTCTAGGGACTGATTCTTTTATCCCTCTGGTCATCAGGGACCTGTAATCTCTCATGTTCCTTCTCCCCTCTTCTTGATTAGAGTCCCAGCTAGGCTCCACTAAAGGCATTTTTTTGTCACCTGGGGGCCTGGGTTGGTTTTCTTGCTCCCAAATTTTCATTCCTGCAGTTCTTATTAATCGAGTCTTTTCTGGAGAAAATAGGATGTTAAAGGTGGAGTTCAATTCTCCCCATGTATAAATATTGGGGGCTAAAAATGGATTAATATGATTTGCATTTCCTACTGGGTCTTCCACTAAATTTTGCAATTCTTTCTTAAAATTTCTAAATTTGGATGCAGTCAAGGGAGCATTTACAAATCCAATCTCACTGGCCACCCTGCACATGGGAACTTCTCTGAGGGGGAACAATTTTTCCACTTTACCCACTTTGGACCGGGTGTTACAACATCAGCTGTGGAGGCTGACTGGGTAACTTCACTCCTGGGCATGAGATTCTGAGATGTTTTTTGGCTTCTCATTTGTGCTGGGGGAGGCAGAGCAGGAACTTGCTGGTGAATAAGGGGTGCATGAGATGGCAGAGGTAAGGGAACAGTAGTGAAGGGTAAAGAGAGTAAGGAGAGGGTAGAGGGGAAGGTGTTGGAGGTATAACTGGGTTAGGAGGTGGTAAAGGAATGACAGCTGGGAGAGGAGGAGGAATTGGGTCCACAGCAAGAGGAATTGGAGGAAGGATTTGAGGTACTGCAAGGGTAGGGTGAAGTAAGTGGTCAAGGAGGTCCCAATTTTTGTTAGCCTTCCCAGCCTCTTCTTCTTTTACTTTACTAGCTTGCTTTCCCTCTTTTAATTTATGGACTCTTGTATTTTCCTCCTCTGAGGCGTGCTTTAGCCAACACGTGACATTCTGTATGTGATGGGCCTTTTGCAGGAACTTGGGGCAAAACAGAACGTGCATCACCTTCGGACAGAGAGGTAGGTATCTCAGGATATGTTTAAGGATGTTGTTAGCTCATGCAAAATGAAAATTAGACAGGTGAAAGCTTAAGACTTAACCAGGCTACATCTGTGAAGAATAATAAAAATGTTTCTATAAGTACATTAATGACAAAACAAGGTACAAGGACAATCTCCATTCCTTATTAGGGCAGATGTGGTTACCAAATATGAGGGAAAGGCTGAGGTACTTAACCCCTTTTTTGCCTCAGTTTTCAAGAATAAGTCTAGTTGTCCTCAAGAAAAGTGTTCTCCTGAGCTGGTGGATGGGCACAGGGAGCAGAACAGCCCCTGTAATCCAGAAGGAAGCAGCTGGGGGCCTGCTGAGCCACTCAGATGCTCACAGGTGTCTATGGGAGGAGATGGGATCCATCCCAGGGGGATGTGGGAGCTGGTGGATGAGCTCCCCAAGCTGCTCTCCACCATTTACCATCACTGCTGGCTCAGCAGGGAGGTTCCAGAGGACTGGAGGTGCCAGTGTGAGCCCATCCCCAAGAAGGGCTGGAAGGAGGAGCTGGGGAACTCCAGCCAGTCAGCCTGACCTGGGTGCCCAGCAAGGTTATGGTACAGATCACCCTGAGTGCCATCACAGGGCACCCACAGGATGGCCGAGGGATCAGAGCCAGCCAGCGTGGATTCCAATGTCTGCATGGAATGGTCTGGATGAAGGGAATTGTGTCCAACATCAGCAAATCTGCAGATGACACCACACTGGGTTTGAGTTTGGATCTGATGGAGGATGGAGGTAGGAAGGCTCTATACAGGGCCCTGGATAGGCTGGATCCAGGGCCCAAATCCAACAAGGTGAGGTTGAACAAGTCCAAGTGCCAGGTCCTGCACTTTGGCCACAACAACCCCTGCAGCGCTACAGGCTGGGGACAGAGTGGCTGGACAGCAGCCAGGCAGAAAGGGACCTGCAGGGACTGATGGACAGCAGGCTGGACATGAGCCAGCAGAGTGCCCAGGTGGGCAAGAAGGCCAATGGCTCCTGGCCTGCATCAGGAATGGTGTGGCCAGCAGGAGCAGGGCAGGGATTCTTCCCCTATGCTAGGCACTGCTTGGGCAGCACCTTGAGTGCTGTGTCGATTTCTGGGTCCCCTGGGAATTAGAAGAAATGAGTATCAGGAAGAGTAAAGAAAGCAAAGGTGAAGAAAAGGAAATGCTCAGGGCAGTTTGGGGGTGGCTGCCAAGCAGCGCTGTCTCTGAGCAACAGCGTCTGCAGTGGGACAGGAAACTCCCAGCTGATGGGAACAAACTTTCTGGCTGACTGCAGAGCCCACTACAAACCTGAGTGGTTTCCCTGGTGTCCCCCAGCCCTTGCTGGCCCCAGGGGCTGATGGCATTTGTGCTCCCTCAGGTTCATGTCTCCACACCAACAGCATGGGGGTGCTCCCCCTGCTGTGTGCAATGCAAACACGGGCTGCTGAGCCAGTGCTGCCGTGTCTGTGCCTGCAAGGATGGGGCACCTGTGTGAGCTGGGTGAGAGGCCAGGGCTGCAGAGGGGGGATGTTGTTGGCAGCTCAATCAGGACGCTCTGGGACACTGCCCTGGGTTGTCCAGTGCACTGAGGATGGATCAGCCCCTGCTCTGCTGCTCCTTCCCATCTGCCCCAGGGCCCTTGTAGAGCCCCAGCCATGCTGTTTGCCCCCAGCCTGCCCACGGCCAGCCTGGGGCTGCTCACGGGGCTTTTCTGTGCTCAGCATTGGCCTGGGTGGGTTCTTGAGAGAGCCTGGGCAAGGAGCCTGGAGCCCCCAGGCCCTGGCCTGAGGCGTCAGCGCTGCCCCAGCAGCGCCCATGGCCTGTCCCTGCTGCAGCCCCGGCACTGCCACCCCCAGGGCTGTGCCCGGCCCCGAGAGCACTCAGGCCCTGCAGCAACACCAGGGCCACCAGGGCAGTGGGGCAGGGCCACGGCAGCATCACTGGCAACACCAAGTGCTGCTGCTGCTGGGCACAGCTGCTGTGCCAGCACTGATCTGCCCCCAGCTCTGCACAGAGACATTGCTGCTGCAGCTCCACAGAAGGCAACAAAAGCCATCTCTGCAGAAAACTTGGCTGGGCGTACCTTTATTTACTTTAAAGTCACCCAGAGTGCAGACCCTCATTGACACAGTCTGTGGCCACAGGCAAGTTGGAGAGAAAAAAAAAAAAAGGGAAATGGCAGAAACAATGACATTTTTTCTGGACTATGTTTAAACATAAAACAAAGGAAAAGAACCTCCACACTTAAGCAAAAAAGAAGTAGCATAGATGACTTTGATTACAAGTTATATGCAGATATTGCCCAGCAGTTTAATGTTTCTGAAAGCATGCAGTCATCAGTCTCCACACTGCAGCCTTGAGCTCCTGGTTCCTCAGGCTGTAGATGAGGGGGTTCAGGGCTGGAGGCACCACTGAGTACAGAACTGACAGGGCCAGATCCAGGGATGGGGAGGAAATGTTGCGAGGCTTCAAATAGGCAAATGTGTCTGTGCTAATAAACACGGATAGCACACCCAGGTGAGGGAGGCAGGTGGAAAAGGCTTTGTGGCGTCCCTGCTCAGAGGGGATCGATTAGCACAGCCCTGAAGATCTGCGCATAGGAGAAAACAATGAATGCAAAACAGCCAAATACCAAACAGGCACTGACAGCAAGAAGTCCCACTTCCCTGAGTTGGGATTTGGAGCAGGAGAGCTTGAGGATATGTGGGATTTCATAGAAGAACTGGCCCAGGGCATTGCCATGGCATAGGGGCTGGGAAAATGTATTGGCTGTGTGCAGCAGCGAATAGAGAAATGCACTGGCCCAGGCAGCTGCTGCCATGTGGGCACAAGCTCTGCTGCCCAGGAGGGTCCCGTAGTGCAGGGGTTTGCAGATGGACAGTTAGCGGTCGTAGCACATGACGGTGAGCAGATAAAACTCTGCTCCAATGAAGAACATTAAGAAAAAGAGCTGAGCAGCACATCCTGTGTAGGAGATGTCCCTGGTGTCCCAGAGGGAATTGTGCATGGCTTTGGGGACAGTGGTGTAGGTGGAGCCCATGTCAGTGAGGGCCAGGTTGAGCAGGAAGAAGAACATGGGCGTGTGCAGGTGGTGGCCGCAGGCTACGGCGCTGATGATGAGGCCGTTGCCCAGGAGGGCAGCCAGGGAGATGCCCAGCAAGAGGCAGAAGTGCAGGAGCTGCAGCTGCCGCGTGTCTGCCAATGCCAGCAGGAGGAAATGCCTGATGGAGCTGCTGTTGGACATTTGCTGGGGCTGCACATGGGGACCTGTTCATGGAGAAAGGACAGTAAAGACTTAGGGGAGGTACCTGTAAACAAAATCAAAGCCATTTCCCATACATCCTCCTCTGTAACACACAGACAGGGTCTGTAATTTTTAAGAGTTCTGAGGTTTTCTTTATAAGCTCCCCCCGTGTCTCTGCTGGTAGTTTTGGATATCAAACCATAAGCATGTCTGAGGCCCTCAGGGAGAACAGAGTGAGCACCCTGGGTCAAGGTGATGAATGCAGACTGAGGAGAGATGGTCTGTCATTCTGACCTGTTCAGAGTTTCCTTGGGCTTTAAACTTTCTCAGGTGGAAGGTGACCACCTTCTTATGCTTCCCTTAAAATGCCACCACCTACTGCTGGGAGCAGATGCATCCACCACAGCCCAGCTCCACATTTGAAGCCAAGGACTCACTTTGGTCATTTCACCAACCCAGCAGCATTTTCTGTGTCACAACACCTCTGCCTTTCCCCATCAATCTCATAACTCAGAGATGCTCCAGGACAGGTTTGCACCCTGGATTGGAGCTCCCAGCTTGGACTGAAATCTCAGGGACACTTCCAAGTGTCCTCATGATGGCATTGGATGGAGGAAGATGCAGCTCCTTCCCTGGCTGCACTGACAGCATTGCCCAGAGCCGGGCACTGGGGACAGCGTCACCCTGAGCCAGCTGTGCCCCCTGCCAGAGCCCCCAGGGCCGGGCAGCTGCTCCCAGCCCTGTGC
Source organism: Melospiza melodia melodia (assembly GCF_035770615.1). NCBI lineage: Eukaryota > Metazoa > Chordata > Aves > Passeriformes > Passerellidae > Melospiza > Melospiza melodia. The sequence goes on from NW_026948638.1 coordinate 80,379, forward strand.
TCTGCAGAGAGAACTGGGCCCGGGGCTGCAGAGCTGCCCCACAGCTCTGCGGCAGCTCTGCCTGCACAGGAGGGGCTGCATGCCTTGGACCCCGGCCCTGAGGGCAGAGGCTGGGCTGGGGCACAGGAGGGAGGGGGCTTGTTCAGAGGGAGGGGCTGCACTGCAGGGGATCCTGTGCACATCTCTATACTCTCCTTGCCACAGCATCTCTGGGTTTTGTTTTCTCTCCTTGCCTGATCTTCCCTCTGCTTCCTGGAGATTTCCCTCCTGCAGGTGTTTCCCTGTGCCTGATCACTCCTTGCCAGCACTCACAGACCCCAAATCTCTGTGAACTTATTGATCACTAAAATTAACAGTTCAGATGTCTCAGGAATTTGTCAAAATTCATAATCAAACTTTAATATTTATCTCTCCTCCCTGCCATTCTCCACTAGTAGGAAACTGAGTACAAAGTATTAGGAAATGTCCTTTTTTTTTGCCAAAATAATTATCTTGGAAATACTGTATGACTGATCAGAATCCCTCAGCATTTTAGACCTTCACGAGCATTTCACCTCCCCTGCACCAGAAATACCCAGAGTTGTACTCACAGAGTCTGTAGGCAGCGGGATGTTCCAGCTTTAGGAATTCACTGCAGGTGCTGCAGCTGCATTTTCCTGCAGCCAGAGGTTCCTGTGTCAACGACTGGCAGTGATTCTTCCCCAGGCACTTCTCAACACCTTCCCAGCCCTGACTGATTTAAGCTCTCTGTGCCTCTGTGCTGTGCCCGGGGTGGCTGCAGGCAGTGTCCCAGCCCTGCTGGGCTGGCAGAAGAGCTGCTCATCAAGAGAAATGTGCTTTTGAAGCTCCTCTTGGTTACCAGGAGCTGCCTCTGTGCCAGGAGCCCAGCCCAGCTCAGCAGCACAGACACAGCACCAGGACATTAATGAGCCTCTCAGGCTTTGTGCTCAGGCCCTGAACATCAGTCCCTGAGAGGGAGCTGAAGAAACCTCTCCAGAACTCCAAGTTAGAATCCAACTCCAAAGTTTCTTTGACATTTAATGGGTCCCACTGAGGGACACGACTGAGAAAGCGTCCACAGGCCCCTGGCAGAGCAGAGAACTGGAGGTAGTGATGACAGGTGGGAACAAAGAGAAGTCAAGTCTTGGTGCCCTGGGGCACAGCAGGGTCTATGCCACCAAGGCCTGGGAAGAGACACCTTGTCCTGAGGCCCTGGGGCCTCCTGGCACAGCCCCAGCCAGGCTGGGCACTGTCAGCCCCTTGTCCTGCCCTCAGCATCCCCCCTAGCCCACATCCCAGTGGCCTCAAGGATCTGCTGGAAGGAGTCCCTGGGGAGCTTTGCTCAGGAATGGCCCTGGGGGCTCCTGAATGCTCCCAGGGACTGCAGGTTTTTGAAAGGACTTTGGGTTTGGCTTTTGCCTTGAATCTCTGAGATGTCTCTGCCATCCTGGCCTCCAATTATCTGCTGTTCTTAGTCCCTGGAGAGGCTTTGTCACTAACAACACTCAGTGGGACGCATTAGTACTTCAAGGTACTTCAGTTATTTTAAGGTACTTGGTGTTTCCCTTTTGATGCACACTGTGTGAGAGATTTTACAATCATGGCCCCAATTATCTGGTTTAACGAGTCCCTTGAGAGCTTTGCACTGACACTCAGTAGGGCTCATTAGCACTTTGAGATACTCAAGGTTTTTAAGGTACTTTATGGATTTAAGGATATTTTAGGTACTTTTATGGATTTTTCTTCCGACACTGAGTCTCTGAGAGGTTTTTGTGCCATCCTGGCCTCCAATTCTCTCGTCCAAGGAGTCCATGAGGATCCTGTGTTGGGTATCTTCCCCCTTTTCTCTTGTACAACAAAGATGGAACTGAAAGAATTTTGTAATACTTTCTAAAACCATCCAAACCAACATGGGACAATTAACAACACAACAACAACCACTAAGAGAATGAATAGTTCTGTTTTAGCTAGACATCATCCAACCCTTTAGTCCTCAGGATTGGAAGAGTGTATTGAACCAATCTTTGTTTTCCACTTGAAGCTTCTTGAATAGTTCCTTCAGTACCTGAATGCTCTTGTGGATTGACTCGCTGTGGATGGAGAGGTTCATGCAACACATGCCCTCAGAGTCTACACAGCCATGCTTATGTGCACAGAGTAAAAACTCTATCGCTGTTCTTCAAGGTGGCATGTTTGATGGTCTCTATGTCTGAGAGCAGCCCACTCAATGTGAAGGAGGTAGCATTGCTTTGCTTACTTAACAGGCACCCAAGATGGTCTGATTGTCCTAAAGCTTTAACTGCAGCCACCCAAGGCAGTCCACATTGGGGATGCTACCATCCAATACCTGGATTAAAGCTTTCAAAGCCATCTCTTTGATATCATCCAATACTTCTTTCAGGACACCTGCTGCTTGATCATCTGGTAGGCTGTGTTGTCCTTCTCCAGCTGGATGATTGTTTGTCAATTCCGCCCTTGCCTGATTATTAGCATAGTCTGCTATTAATTGATTTAGTAAACACTTCCATCCCCCTTCCCACAGGGTGTATTCTGTAGGAGACAACAACATGGTTATAATACATTTTAAATCATAGGTGGTTGAGACATGTGCTGTAAACATGGTCCTCATTAGTCCATTAAAACAAGGTAAGTCCTTCCTATGGTCTTTAGCTGCCCTACACCGATCCTTGACTTCCCCGTAAACCAATGGCTGATACCTGGGATTCTGCCCCCTTCTTTCATAACATACCAGGGCAACGAGGAGTTTTGAGACTATTTGCCAGTTTCCTTCCTTTACTGCTTCTTTCTGGATCCTTTCCTAGGGATCTTCTGGGGTTGAGGGGCAAGGTGGCTCTGGTGGCTCTTATTCCTTAAAAAAACCTCTTTTTTAAGGAGGAAGAATAACTTGGAGGAGAAACATTTGGATTAGAAATAGTATGACAGTTGGGCTTAGTATCTGTGACCATGGGGTTATATTTTTGCCGGAGGGTGAGGCAAAGGGCACTGCCTTTTTGTCAGGTGTTGGGGAGGAAGGGTCTTGATTTACGATGGCATACCCCTGGGCTGGCATTCTGGAGGCATGGCCCACGCTGAAGGTGGAATGATTGAAAATGGGGGCGTGACCTGCAGTTCTGGGGGTGGAGTCTGGAGGTTTGTTCGGGGCGGAAGAGAAGGTTGTGGTAGCAGGAAGTGGAGGAGCCAAGATGGAGGGAGGACAGTCAGGCTCAGGGGCATCTGGAAAATTTTTAATGATCCACTTCACAATTGATTTTTATTTGTTCTTTGAAGATATTTGGTCATGATCAGTGAGAATTAACTTAGAGCATCCATATATGCACCTTTCTACTTTGGAGATTCGGCTGCCCATTTTTCTCTTTCTCCACCTTAGGTGGAACAGCCACTGGAACACCCCAAATCAATAATGGGACTTGGGTGCATATTTTAAAAACACAGTGGCAAAATGGGCAATAATTGTCCTGCATTTCCCTAAACCCACCTGCAATCCTACACAGGTGAAACTGTCGTTGTCCCTGGGGATCCTGGCCAAGATCCCTCAAAACAATGATGAATCTGCCAGCCTGACACAATCCAAAATCCTGGGGAGCACTGGTCTATGCATCAGCTAACCACTCTGATGAGACTAAATGTCATGGTCTCTGTTTGGGCGGCAAAGGTTGCAATGAGTGTGGTTGTGACAAACCTTTCTGGTTCCCCAGCTTCAGGGCAAGGGTGGTGAAAATGAAAAGAAGCAGATGCTGGGGAAGATGAGACAGGAAAGTCTTATAAATATGATTGCCTGGCAAAAGATTTTGAGAATATGGAAACTATAAGTGAGATTAAAATGAAATCAAGCTTTGAGACACCAAGCCTTAGTTACTGAACAACTGGAAAAGAATGGTATGGCCCACTAAAAGTAATCTTCCTTTGATGAAACAATACCCTCTGCTTGCAGACAGGTCCAAGGGTCAGAGCAGACCCTACTAGCTTGGCAGAAGGAGTCCAAAGAGTAGTTTTTAGGGTTTAAAATGTAGCACAGTATGGTAATGTAATCATTCTTATAGGCTGTATATAAATGCTATAAGATTTGTATCTTGTACTAGATTGGTTAGTGAAAATTAGAATATGCAGCACGGAAGATTTATTGTATAGTAATGGGAAGTCCCCTCCTCTTTTGGGCATCCACTTTGGGTGTCTCTTTCGAGCTCCTCTTTCGGGCCTGCTCCGAGCTGTAGCTGGCAGCTTCAAACAAGGCCCCTGGCAGCACCCACACCCTTTGCAATAAACCACAAGTTCCAAGACCTGGCTTCAGATATCTCTTGTCTTTGTCTGTCCCAACCGTCCTAGCCCCCAATGATCCTACAAGCAGGATCAATGGAGTTGCCCAAAAAGAACTTTAGTAACAGGGTGAAAAACAATTACATGGAGAAGTCAAGCACAGAACAAGGGTTGGGATTCAAAGACCTGAGATAAAGGCGAAGCAACAATATAGTGACCAGTATCTTAATGGTCTATTGGTTCCACGAAGGCTCGCTGTGCCCATGGCCCCTTGGTTCCATTGGGGCCCAGTAGTGCAACAATGATTCCCTTGGTTCCACGAGTTCCCAAAGTGTCACAATGGCCCCTTCCTTCCATGGTGCCCTGCAGGATAACAATGGCCCTTTGACTCCATGAGGCCCTAAAATGCTACAATTGTCTTTTGGTTCTACAAAGCCTCATGGCTTCAGACTGGCCCGTTGGGACCATGCAGCTCAACAGAGCCACAATTATGCCCTTGGTTCCACAAGGCCCCACAGTGTCACAGTGGCCCCCTGGATCCATGGTACCCTGCAGGATCAAAATGTTCCCCTTGGTTCCACGAGTTCCTACAGTGGAACAGGGTCCACAAGGGCCTGCAGTGTCACCATTGCCCATTGGTTCCACAATCCTCCACAGTGTCACAACAATCAACAATCTCCATAGGAAGGAAACAAGTGAGTCCCAGTGGTGAAGGGGCAGATGAGAGGCAGTCACCAGAGGCCAAGTCTAGCCAGGTTTGACTGTATGGGCAGATTTTGTCTGGGAGTAACCCTTGGATATAGAGAATTTTAGACATGGAATCCCAATTTTGGTGAAGGCGCCTAGACAAGAAAGGCAGTTCTTTCCCACAGGAAGGAAAGCACAGAGCCCCAGTGCTTCGCAGTCAGATGGGAAGTGGCCCATGACATGTCAAATTCAGTGGGACCTGTCAGACAGCCTCCAGGAGGCCAAACCAGTCAGACTTGTTCCATGTTCCTTTGATTTCATGGAGCCCCATACTGTCACAATGGTCTCATTATTCCATGAGGTCTCGCAATTTCACAATGGCTTCTTTGTTTCATGAGCCCCAACAGAGTCACAAGGGTCCATTGTCTCCATGTAGCCCCGCTGTGTCACAATGGTTCCTTTTATATATTGGTCCCACAGTTTCATTATTGACCCTTCCTTCCACAGGGCCCCCTGAGTTGCACAACAGTACCCTTGATTCTTTGAGGTTCTCTAGTGTCACCATGGTGTCCTTGGACCTGCATTGTCAAAACTGACCCATGAGGTTCCGTAGTGCCACCGTGGTCGCTGTCAGAGGCTGGATGAGATCAATGTCCCGAGATGCTCGGAACACCCATGTGGGGCCAGGGCTGGGTCAGGCCTTGGTTTGTGGTGGGACAGAACCCCACCCACAGCCCTGACCAGGCAGAGCTGTCAATCACATAGCAGACGCTGTGCCAACCCCACTGTGATTGGCTGAGCTGTCAATCAATCACACACTACCAGCCGGTGCCTACCCTAAATCTGATTGGACAAGCAACTGGCAGTCCCACCCCAGGGACGGGCCCATGAAGGCCCGCAGGGTTAAAAGCCAGAGCATGAGGCCAGCCCCTGGCCTGCATCCCAGTTTCTCCTGTGGTTCTTCTGTTGGTGTAGCTGGAATCTGAGTAGTTGCTACCTATGTGTGTGTCTTTCTATGGATCTTCTGTCTTTCTGATGTTCTCTATTTGTTCTCCTTCTAATCCTACTTACCTGGAACATTTTGGGTAACTAAACATCTTAAGGGTTGAAGGTCTTTAGGTTAAATGGGCTAAGTTAATGAAGTTAATGCTTTGATAAGAGTTTTATGTTGAAGTGGATGTTGTAATAAAGCCTTTGCCCAAGTTCCTTGACTGTCGATATTTTGCCAGTAAAATTTTGTGTCATTTGGACATCTTAGTTCAGCTGGTTTTTGCATGGTGCTGGTATCACCGAGGCTGTGTGTTCAATCCCTGTGTGGGCCATTCACTAAAGAGGTGGACTTGATGATTCTTGTGGGTCCCTTCCCACCAAGAATATTCTTTGCATCTGCCCATGTTGACAATATCTGGTTGGTGTTTCTCCTGTGCACCAAACACAAGTCAAGGAACCTTTGGTTACCCCCAGCATTTCAGTGTTCTGGGGTGTTCCAGCCCTGTAGAGTCACAATGTCCTCTTGTTCCCAATAGGCCCCACAGTGTCACACTGGCCCCTTGGTTCCACGGGCCCCAACAGTGCCACAATGATCCCCTTGGTTCCACAACTTCCCACAGTGTCCCACTTGTCCCTTGGTTCCATAAGGATCTGCAGTGTCACACAGTTTTATGACATTCGTCCTTGCTGCCCCTCACATCCCCCTGCCCCACAAACAGCCCCGAGCCACTCGTGAGGGACAGGCCCTGCTGGCCCAGGCTGGGCTCAGGGCTTGGCCTTTCTGCTTTCCCCAGCCAGCCCAGGTCTTGCTCAGCATTGCAGTTCCCTGCTCAGAGCCTTTGGTTGCCTGCAATCCTGGCCTCAAGGATCTGCTCTCAGCAGTCCCTGGGGAGCCTTTGGCACTCCCTGCCCTCAGTGGGGCCCAGCCATGCTCCAAGGCACTTGAAGTTTTGCTTCTGACTCCTTGAGCAGCTTCTTCAGCCTTCTCTCAGTGCCTGAGGGTCCTGGACTCAGCCCCAAATCCACTGTGGCGATCATCAAAATACAGAAAGCCCTCACGAGTTCTTTTCCTTCTTTTCCTTCTTTTCCTTCTTTTCCTTCTTTTCCTTCTTTTCCTTCTTTTCCTTCTTTTCCTTCTTTTCCTTCCTTCTTTTCCTTCCTTCTTTTCCTTCTTTCTTTTCCTTCTTTCTTTTCTTTCTTTTTCCTTCTTTTTCCTTCTTTTTCCTTCTTTTTCCTTCCTTCCTTCCTTCCTTCCTTCCTTCCTTCCTTCCTTCCTTCCTTCCTTCCTTCCTTCCTTCCTTCCTTCCTTCCTTCCTTCCTTCCTTCCTTCCTTCCTTCCTTCCTTCCTTCCTTCCTTCCTTCCTTCCTTCCTTCCTTCCTTCCTTCCTTCCTTCCTTCCTTCCTTCCTTCCTTCCTTCCTTCCTTCCTTCCTTCCTTCCTTCCTTCCTTCCTTCCTTCCTTCCTTCCTTCCTTCCTTCCTTCCTTCCTTCCTTCCGACACTTCCTTCCGACACTTCCTTCCGACACTTCCTTCCGACACTTCCTTCCGACACTTCCTTCCGACACTTCCTTCCTTCCTTCCTTCCTTCCGACACTTCCTTCCTTCCTTCCTTCCTTCCTTCCTTCCTTCCTTCCTTCCTTCCTTCCTTCCTTCCTTCCTTCCTTCCTTCCTTCCTTCCTTCCTTCCTTCCTTCCTTCCTTCCTTCCTTCCTTCCTTCCTTCCTTCCTTCCTTCCTTCCTTCCTTCCTTCCTTCCTTCCTTCCTTCCTTCCTTCCTTCCTTCCTTCCTTCCTTCCTTCCTTCCTTCCTTCCTTCCTTCCTTCCTTCCTTCCTTCCTTCCTTCCTTCCTTCCTTCCTTCCTTCCTTCCTTCCTTCCTTCCTTCCTTCCTTCCTTCCTTCCTTCCTTCCTTCCTTCCTTCCTTCCGTCTCCAGGGTTTGTGCAGCTGATTGGAGTCAGTTTGGAGTTCTGCTAAGGAGGAAGATTTCAAAATGCACCACATACTTCTTTTCTTTAATCAAGTGCATATTTATTATTTTCCAGATCAGAGAAGAGCTGAGAGAAGCATTCCCCAGGTGATCTTGATGCTGAATGTCTCCTTAGGAGGTCTGGGCACAGAGAAGAATGAGCCCCTTGAGGGCTGACCCTGTTTGGACAAGCTGCTCCTCACCCCCAGCCTCACCATGTCTGACATGGCCCACCTGGCACTGGCATCCCTGTGCCCTGCAGCAGAACCTTGTCCCTAAGCTCTGCGGCTCCATGTCCCAGCCCATTGCACCATGTCCCACCTGCTCTCCTCAGGGCTCTACCTCCACACAGGCCCAGGAGAAGTTTTCCTTTTGGGAAGGAAAGAATGGAAAAGCCTGAGCAGGTTTCCTAAACAACAAACCCCACTCAGGAACCACCTGCTCAGTCCAGGCTGCCTGGAATGGTGTCACCTTTCTCCAAGGGACAGTGTGAGAAGAAACGATCTCTGGGAGCAGAATTCTCTGAGTCTCCCAGCTGAATTCTCTGTCCCTGTCCTTTCCCTGGATCTCTGTTGCAGATAGAAGCTGCTGGTGCCATCCTCACCGTTAACATCTCTCTTGAATGCAAACAAATATTTCCAGGTGTATTAAGCAGGATTTTTCCTTGTTTCTACAAAACTTTTGTGTTCCTCAAGGAACGAAGAGGCCCTTTTTTGTAGTGAGGGGGTCATGTGGAAGCAAGGAGTCAATTGTGACACTCGAGTCCCATGGAACCAAGGGGCCATGGTGACACGGCAGGGCCACGTGGATCCAGTGGTCCATTGTGACATTGTGGATCCAAGGAGACCATGGAGACACCCCCAGAACCTCCTGGAACCAAGGAGTCCATGGGGACCCAACGGGGCTGCATGGAGCCAATGGTCCATGGTGACACTGCCCATCCAAGGAGTCCATTGTGACACTGCAGAAGGTCATGGAGCGAGGGAGGCCATTGTGACACTGAAGAACTTCATGACACCAAATATCCATGGTGACACATCCATGGGAACCAAGGAACCGCATTTGGCAGTAGGGAAACTCATGGAACCAGGGGCTGTTGTGGCACTGCAGAACCAACAGAGCTGCTGGACCTTGTGCCCTGGCTCTGCACAGCTCCTTGGGAGGCACAGCAGGAGCAACACCCTGGGAGCCTCAGGAATGCCCAGGATCCACGGCACACACTGCCAGGGGCTGGAATTCCAGTTCCCAGCCAGGAAAAGATTTTCCTGCCTTTGAAGACAAAGCTCTCAAGAAAGGGCTGAAAGCCAAGTGGAGTAAGATCCTACAGTGATATTTCACTGCCAGCCTTCATAACTTCATCCATGGTTGTTGTAGCTCATGGATTGGAAATTAACTCAGGACAGGGTCTTTTGTGGGAGCTGCCCTTGGTCAAGGAAGACACTGAGGGAGAAACAGAGCATGGAAAGAAAGGCAAGAGAGAAAGGAGTGCACAAACACAATCAGCTGAGAAGGTGGCATTCTGAAAAACAAACCGGAATTGATGGAAAAGGAATGGGACAGAAATCAATAATTCTGGAAGTTTTATTTACTATCAAAATAGATCACACACACCCAGACCTACACTCCTGATCCCACACCCTGAAATTTGTATGCCACTTCTCCCAATCTCCTTCCAACCCCATCTCATCCTGGAGGCTATGGAACTGAGTAATTTTGGCATGGGACAGAGTTTTTTTGAGGTGGGAACAAGGCAATTTGAAGTTGGATTGAGTCCTTTGGGGTAAGATTGTGGTGTTTTCAGTAGGACTCAGTCGTTTTGAGGTGACAGATCAATCCATCTTGACTTTTGGAGTGCACAGATATGGAGAACACTTCCTGAAATTCCCCAAGAACCCAGAAATCTTCCAGAATATGCCCCAAAACAATAAATTCCTGCTCAAGTAACTGTTAACTGATGGAACTTAAGATGTCTTTGATCAATATCTTTCATTTTAGTCCTATTTCAGGTGTTTTTAAGTGATAAAGAAAAATCAGAAGAAAATTTGGCCAGGGGCCAAACCAAAAGGATAACCAGCCAGGTGTCCTCCCAGTGCAAATCACAGGGAATGTAGGTCACCAGGGCTCTGCCTGACGTGGATCCTCCCATGGGGGATGGAGCTGGAGCGGTGCACAAAGCTCTTCCTGCAATTGGGGCATTTGCAGGGCTTCCCTTACCAGTGCGTCCATAGGTGTCTGGTCAAGTGAGAGCTCATGGAGAAGCTCTTCCCACACTGGGGACACTGGTAGGGCTTCTCCCCAGTGTAGATGCTTAGTTGGCAGATCAAGTGGGACTTCTGCCTGAAGCTCTACCAACATTACCCACACTCTTAGGGACGTTCCCTGCTGTGGGTCCTCTGGTGGTAGATAAGGTTGGAGCTCTGTCTAAAGCTCATCCCACATTCCCGACACTCATAGGGCCTCTCCCCAGTGTGGATGCGCCAGTGTCTGACAAGGTGGGATTTCTGCTTGAAGCCCATCCTGCAGTCGGGGCAGTGGAAGGGCCTCTGCTCGGTGTGAATCCGCTGGTGCAGGAGGAGATTGGAGCTGGTTGGAAACCTCTTCTGACACTTGGGACATTCATAGGTCTTGTTCCTGGTGTGGATGGGTTGATGGATGACGAGAATGGATCGGTAGCTGAAGGCCTTCCCACATTCCCCACACTCATAGGGCCATCCTCTGGTGTGGATCATCTGGTGGCTGATCAGGGTGCTGCTCTGCCTGAAGGTCTTCCCACACTCCAAGCACTTGTGGGGCTTCTCCCCATGATGAAGCTGCTCATGGACCACCAGCTTCGAGCTCTGGCTGAAGATCTCTCCACCTTCCTGGCTCAGTGTGGGTCTTTCCTCCTAAGAGCATCCTGTGCTGGGTTTGGAGCCCACCCTCATGCAGGATCTCTTTGGCTTTTCTTCCCTGTTGGATTCCGGTTCCCTGGAGTCACTCAAAATGGCCTCTTCCTTGAGGTTCTGCCATGGGGATTTGTCCTGCCTAGTCTCCACCCCCAGTTCCTTGTCTGGGGGAGGAAGGACAAGGAGACAATGGGATTTGCCTCCGTGCCAGAGGGAAGGGGAAGGAAATTCCCCCAGTGCATCCCTGGGAGGACGGCATTGGCAGCAGGGTTGTCCTGCAGCTGGGGGCCGTGCTGGGCTGGGAGATGGAGCAGAAGAGCGACGGAAAGGGGCACTGAATTCCTCCTCACCTGCCTGGGTATCTCAGGGCTCCTTCCTGTTCCTCGCATCCTCCTCCTCCATCTGGCAAAGGTTTGGGGATGGGAAATCCTGTTTAGGGAGGAAAACAAGGGATGAACACACTGTTTTTTGTACTAGTTGTAAGGCAAACCTGGGGAGGGTCTAAACCAGAATTACAATTTAATAAAAAAATTTAGATCAAGACAATGATACAGAAACACTTCCTTAAACTGACAGAGTCAGGATATAACCTGACACCCTGTTGGTCAGGGTGGTGGCAGCAGTCCCATTAAATGGTGGGTGCAGTCCTGTTGGAGTGATCAAGGTGATTCTGTCAAAGCAGTGATCCTGCAGAAGGGTCTGGTCTTTCTCTCAAGGTCCAATGGTGGTTATGGAGCTCTTGTCCTCTGGGAATCCAGTAGGCAAGGTGCTCCTGGTGCTTCAAGCCTCAGCTTATATCCAGGTAGGAATGCTTGGATCCTCCCCCTGGATGGAGCATCCCACAATGGGATGATGGAATTTTATCAGTCCTGCAGTGACATTCAATGGCCCATTCACAGAAGATATCTCCCTTGGAGGGCGTTATCAGGGGTGAGTCATGGAAGAGATAAAGAACACTGCCCCAGCTGTTTATAACAGTTGATGAAGATGGGGATTGAAAACATGCATTTGGTTACATCTTACGTTTCAGCCTGGAACAGTGGGGTAATCCCCGCTCAGGGGGTGAACACCACCCCCTTACCCAAACTGGCTCAGGTGTAAACCCCCACCCTGGGAAGGCCACACACACAGGGGACAATGTCACACTTGCACCCATGTCAGGGGAGTGCTCTGTCCCTCTCACTGCCTTCATCTTCCTCCTTTGCTCTTTCACAGGCTGGGGGCCTTTGTCAAATGTGAGAATCATTTTTCTCTTTGTCCGTCCTTGTCCTGTCACCTTGTGACAGCTTGTCCTGGGGTGACATTATGATGCTTATTCATCCCCATTCATCTGTTCTGTGCCTTTAAGACCAGCTCTGAAGAGTGGAAGTTTTTTTTTGGTTTCTCTTATCAGGGACACAGAGACGGGCAGTACATAGGGCTGTTTTTTGCTTCTTGCTTTCGGCTTGCTGCTTTTCTTGCTCTCTTTCTGCTCTCACTTCTGCTCTGGTTTGGCCTCTGCTTATTAGCTAGCTCTAGCTAAACAGTCCAAATTCCTTCCTGGACTCTTTCTCTTCTCCTTTTCTTCGACCATCTCGAACCTGCTCCGGACTGGAGCCTGGGAACACCAAGGGTTGGCACCGTTTGGCTGCAGCAGCTGCCCCAGCACCAGAGGGACTGAGAACAGAGCAACCACCCCCAAAAGAGACTTTCTGATTTTGTCATCTTTCTCAGAGTGTTGTCATCTGGTATTGTTCATTTTGTGTGCTGGGGGGTGCTGTGCCTGTCAATAAACAGGTTCTTTCTACCTCTCTCCGACGAATTCTTCCCAAACCAGCTGGGGGAAGAGCCGTGTGGGTTTGCTTTCTGGAGGGGCCCTCCTTTGCAGATTCTTTAACAAATTTGTCCTAAACCAGGACAAATATTGGCGTCCATCTTGGGGGCTCGAGAGAGTGGAAAAACCCTGTTTTGACTGCATTTTTGTTGCTATTACTCTGTGTTCGTTTAAATCAGCTAATAGCCATGCTTTTTGAATTCATAATGTCTATTGGGGTGAAGGTTTGCATGCATTTCTGGTCCCTAGGGTTTTTTGAGATTTTATTACCTCTCTGGTCCCTAGGTTTATTTTCTTATCCAGAAATAGCTTTTGTATTGTCCCTAATAAGTAGTTTTTACAGCAGAGGGGCAGTGACCAGAGTAGCTATCCTGCTGGGCTTGGTGGCAATGATGTGCAAGAAGTTTATAAACATGCTAGGGTCTGCTCCAGGTATGAATGGTTCATGGCTATGGTTATGCATCCAGTTTGATGCAGGAGGAGCAGGAGGGAATGAGGTTTTTCAGCCTCTGCTTTCCTCCTTCTCCTATGAATCAGTTGCATCACGAATGATGGATGTTCAGTTTCCCCTCAATGTTAAAGAAACCATCTTTCTGGTATTCAATCTGGTAACCTTCCTCTATACAGCCTGCTGCTTCTCTAGAATGAGGGCTGAGATTTCTAGATGGGCTGATGAGACCCCTGACTCAGGAGTAAACCCCGGTGTGAAAAATCCTAAGTGGTGTGGGAAATGGGAGAATATGGGCCAAATCCTGAAGGAATTCTCTGACCCTATAGTCTGGGATTTTCCCCATGAACAAATTCAGAACCCAGATGAGGTGTGGAAATATCTGAAAGAGAAGTACCAGGATGAGCCTAAGGAGAGGAAGGTCATTGCAGTGAGCTGGGCCCTGGCCTATGCTTATCGCACACTGCTAGATACTGTCGGGCAGCAGACAGAGGCAGGGGGGCAGGGAGATAAATCAGCAACTGTCCCGGTGACTCAGGCTGCAGCTAACAGCCCAGGCTCGAAGCCAGCATCTAAACCCATGGCTGTTGCTACCAGCACTAAAAGTGGGAAATGCACGGACAAGACCAATCGACCAGGGGATGATGATGATGATGAAGGAGAAGGAACCTCAGTGCCTCCTGACATAAAATCAGGAGTCAAAGCAGCAGGTGCAAGATCAGATGAGTCCTTTTCCCTGAAGGACCTTCGTGGCCTACAGAAGGACTACATTCGAAGTCTGATGAATCCATAATTAGTTGGCTGGTCCGTCTCTGGGATGCTGCAGGCAAGGCTACAATTCTGGATGGCACTGAAGCCAGGCATTTGGGATCCCTGTCACAGGATCCTGTCATAGACCAAGGAATGATGAGGGGGGCTAACCCTCACAGCCTCTGGGAACGGGTCCTAAGAAGTGTAGCAGAAAGATACCTGTGTGCAGACGATCTCTATATGCAGCAAACTCAGTGGAAGACAATAGAGCAAGGGATCCAACACCTGAGAGAAATGGCCATGGCAGAGATTATCTTCTCAGATGATGTAACAACTAGGAACTCAGACTTAGTACCATGCACGTCTGTGATGTGGCGAAAACTCGTACGACTTGGGCCATATGAATATGCTTCTGCCTTAGCCATCATGAAGAGGGATGAGAGGGATGAGACTGTGCTTGACATGGCAAGGAAGCTCCGAGCATATGCAGATGCTGTACATGGCCCGACACATGCCAGAATCGCAGCGGTAGAAACACGTCTGCAGAACTTAGAGGATAAGATAGAGGAGAACCATAAGAAGCTTAGAGAGGAGATTAAAGAAGACCTTCTCCAAATTTCAGCAGTACAGATCCGAGGTTCTGGTCTCCAAGGCAGACGTTTCCCAGATGGTGAGCGAAGGTACACCCCACGAGCTGAGCTGTGTTTTTACCTGCGTGATTGTGGGGAAAACATGAGAAGGTGGGATAGGAAACCTACTGCTGTTCTGGCATGATGGGTACGTGAATTGAAGGAAGCCACCAGGAGGAAAGCAGCTCCAGTTGCCCGTAGCCGAACGGCCAGGTATGATGATGATGACATGTCCGATCCCCTAGAAGGAACATCCAAAACATACGCCCAGGGAAAGAAGGATAACCAGGCTTAGAGGGGCCCTGCCTCTAGCCAGGTAGAGGCTGGGGAAAACCGTGTTTTCTGGTCTGTGTGGATTCGTTGGCCTGGCACATCGGAACCACAAGAGTACAAAGCTTTGGTCGATACTGGTGCGCAATGCACATTAATCCCATCAAGACATGTGGTGACAGAGTCTGTTTCTATTGCTGGTGTGACAGGGGGATCCCAGGATTTCACTTGGGTGGAAGCTGATGTGAGCCTAATGGGAAATGAGTGGAAGAAGCATCCTATTGTGACTGGCCCAGAGGCCCCATGTATTTTGGGCATAGACTACCTTTGGAGTGGGTACTTCAAAGACCCAAAAGGATGCAGATGGGCATTTGGAATAGCTGATGTAGAGACAGAGGGCATCCAGCAATTGAACACCTTGCCTGGTTTGTCTGAGAATCCATCTGCAGTAGGATGCCTGACAGAAGAAGAGCAACGAGTGCCAATTGCCATAGTGCATCAACGGCAGTATAGGACCACTCGAGATGTTGTGATCCCCATCCATAAGATGATCCGAGAGTTGGAGAGCCAAGGGGTGGTCAGCAAGACCCACTCACCCTTCAACAGCCCCATTTGGCCTGTGCGAAAATCTGAAGGAGAATGGAGATTGACAGTGGACTACCGTGCATTGAATGAAGTGACCCCACCCCTGCGCGCTGCTGTACCGGACATGCTGGAACTCCAGTACGAGCTGGAGTCCACGGCAGCAAAGTGGTACGCCACTATAGACATTGCCAATGCATTTTTCTCCATTCCTCTGGCAGCAGAATGCAGGCCTCAGTTTGCTTTCACCTGGAGGTGAGTGCAGTACACCTGGAACCAACTGCCCCAGGGGTGGAAGCACAGCCCCACCATCTGCCATGGACTGATCCAGACTGCACTGGAAAAGGGTGAGGCTCCAGAACACCTGCAATATATTGATGACATCATTGTGTGGGGGAAGACAGCAGCAGAGGTGTTCGAGAAAGGGGAGAAAAAAATCCAGATTCTCCTAAAAGCTGGCTTCGCCATCAAGAAGAGCACAGTCAAGGGACCTGCTCAAGAGATCCAGTTTCTGGGAGTGAAGTGGCAAGACGGACGGCGTCAGATTCCCACCGATGTCATCAACAAGAACACAGCAATGTCTCCACCCACCAATAAGAAGGGGACACAAGCTTTCCTAGGCGCCATAGGTTTTTGGAGGATGCATATTCCCGAATACAGTCAGATTGTGAGCCCTCTCTACCTCGTCACCCGTAAGAAGAGCACTTTCCAGTGGGGCCCAGAGCAGCAACAAGCCTTTGCACAGATCATGCAGTAGATTGCTCATGCAGTAGCCCTTGGCCCAGTCAGGACAGGAACAGAGGTGAAGAATGTGCCCTACTCTGCAGCGGGGAACCATGGCTTGTCCTGGAGCCTTTGGCAGAAGGTGCCTGAGGAGACTCGGGGTCGACCACTGGGATTTTGGAGTCGTAGCTACAGAGGCTCTGAAGCCAACTACACTCCCACAGAGAAAGAAATTCTGGCTGCCTATGAAGGAGTCCAGGCTGCCTCAGAGGTAATAGGCACTGAAGCACAACTCCTCCTGGCACCCCGACTACCAGTATTGGGGTGGATGTTCAAAGCAAAGGTTCCCTCTACGCACCATGCTGGAGCAAATGGATTGCTGTTATCACGCAGCGCACCCGTATTGGAAAGCTGAATCGTCCTGGGATTCTGGAAATAATTACAAACTGGCCGAAAGGTGAAAACTTTGGTCTCTCTGATGAAGGGGAACAAGAAGTGACATGGGCTGAAGAAGCTCCACCATACAACCGCCAGCAGAAGATACACGATGCACTCTCTTTACTGATGGTTCATGCAGCATTGTGGGAATGAACCGGAAGTGGAAAGCAGCCGTATGGAGCCCCACACGACAGGTGGCAGAGGCCACTGAAGGAGAAGGTGGATCAAGCCAACTTGCTGAACTCAAAGCTGTTCAACTGGCCCTGGACATTGCTGAGAGAGAGAAGTGGCCAAAGCTCTACCTCTACACTGATTCATGGATGGTAGCCAATGCTCTGTGGGGATGGCTGGAAAGGTGGAAAGAGGCTAACTGGCAGCGTAGAGGAAAACCAATTTGGGCTGCTGAAGAGTGGAAAGACATTGCTACCAGGGTAGGGAGGCTACCTGTGAAGGTCCGCCATGTAGATGCCCACGTCCCCAAGAGTAGAGCCAATGAGGAGCACCAAAACAATGAGCAAGTAGACCAGGCTGCAAAGATAGAGGTGCCAAATATAGACCTAGACTGGGAACATAAGGGGGAGTTTTTCCTAGCTCAATGGGCCCATCATGCCTCAGGTCATCAAGGCAGCGATTCCACCTTTAAGTGGGGACGAGACCGAGGGGTGGATCTAACCATGGACAGTATTTCTCAGGTTATCCATGACTGTGAGACGTGTGCTGCCATCAAGCAGGCCAAGCGAGTGAAGCCCCTGTGGTATGGTGGGCGGTGGTCCAAGTACAAGTATGGGGAGGCCTGGCAGATTGACTACATCACACTGCCCCAGACACGCCAGGGAAAGCGCTACGTGCTGACCATGGTGGAAGCCACCACTGGATGTGTTGGAAACCTACCCTGTGTCTCATGCTACAGCCTGGAACACCATCCTGGGCCTTGAAAAGCAAGTTCTGTGGAGACATGGCACCCCTGAGAGGATCGAGTCAGACAACAGGACTCATTTCAAGAACAGCCTTATCAACACCTGGTCTAGGGAACATGGCATTGAGTGGGTGTACCATATCCCCTACCATGCACCAGCTGCAGGAAAAGTGGAGAGGTACAACGGACTGTTGAACACCACATTGAAAGCATTAGGTGGGCGATCTTTCAAGAACTGGGAGCAGCATCTGGCAAAAGCCACCTGGTTAGGTAAAAGCCGAGGCTCTACTAACCGAGTGGGCCCTGCCCAATCTGAGCCTTTGCAGAGAGTAGATGGAGACAAAGACCCAGTCGTACATGTCAGAGGTTTATTAGGGAAGACAGTTTGGATTAATCCTGCCTCAAATACAGACAAACCCATTAGTGGGTTGTTTTTGCTCAGGGACCAGGTTGCACATGGTGGATAATGCAAAAAGATGGAAGTACACGATGTGTACCTCAGGGAGATCTGATTGTTTGATACAACCTGTATAAATATCACTGTTTCCTGAACGTTATTACCATTGTCTGTGTATAGCTGTAAAATGGATGTATCATGTATGTACTTGTGGAGTTAGAATTTATATTAGTGTTAGCAGTAAGCAGACGATATGGGGATAAGGGGTGGAATGTCCTGGGTTGACTATATGATGCTTCTATCCCCAATCGTCTCATTCTGTTTATGTTGAATAATAAGTTTTGTACCTTTAA
Source organism: Melospiza melodia melodia (assembly GCF_035770615.1). Classification (NCBI taxonomy): domain Eukaryota; kingdom Metazoa; phylum Chordata; class Aves; order Passeriformes; family Passerellidae; genus Melospiza; species Melospiza melodia. The sequence goes on from NW_026948638.1 coordinate 98,498, forward strand.
GAGTGTTCCAGAGAGTGAAGTGGGGGAGAGAAGAAGTGCGCAGTTTGTTTTCAGACACTGCACTCACTCCTCCACATTCCTGCTCCTGACTGTGTTGTCTGTGGACAGACAGCAGGACAGAGAGCTCTTCTTTTGCTTTTTAGTTAGTTTTTAGCTAGCTGAGGCAAAGAAGTTCCCTGGACCGTTTTTTTTTTTCCTTTTTCTTTGGACCTCTTGAAACTGCTCTGGACTGAACACCCAGGGGAACACTGGCAGCTGCAGCTGTGGCCCACTGGGCCGGGCCTGGCTTGCGACAGTTCCAGCACCGGAGGGACTGATCAGCGACTGAGTGAGCTGAGCTACAACCTGGGGTTTTCTCAGCTTGTCATCTCTTTTAGAGTGGCAAGGGATCTCATTGTTTGATATTGTTTTGGTTTTATTGTTTAATAAACAGGTTTTTTCCACCTTTCTCCAAGGAGGTATTTTTTTTTTCCTCCTGGACGAGTTGGGGGGAGGGGCTGATTGGATCTGCTTTTCTCACCGGAGCTCCTTTGGGGGATTCTTCCCCAAATTTGCTCTAAACCTGGACACCTGGTCCCAAGGGGCCAGTGCAAAGTAGCGGTGCGGTAGTTAGCCCAGCGGTAACTCAGATTCAGCCAGATTTTACCCCAAAAGAATTGGGCATGAGTTTCAAGCCCTGAGAATCATTTGTTTAACTTAGGGTGAGCTTGAGAGTTCCCCCATAAGCCTTAAGTGTTGCTATACTAACTTGTCCAAGTTTTACTCCCTTACTGGTTACTTGCTTTTCCTATATGCTTATTGTTCTAGAGTGTTCTAACCCCAAGTTTATATGTTGTTGCTTTTCCTTTGTCTCGGGTCTTAGGATTCTGCCCCTTGTACTGTTCTCAACTTCTCCATGTCTATTGTTTTTCACCCTGTGTTATTTAAGTTCCTTTTAAGCAACTCCATTGATCCTACTCCTTTTCATTTTCACCACCCTTGCCCTGAAGTCAGGGAACCAGAGAGGTTTGTCACAGCCACCCTTATTGGGACATTTGGTGCCTGAACAGAGACCATGACATTCAGGGCTCCCTGTGTCAGTCACGTCAGCTGGGGTTAGCTGATGGATAGGCCAGTGCTCCCCAGAATTTTGGATTGTTCCAGGCCCGGTGGATTCGTTACTTCAAGGAACCTTGCCCAGGATCAGCAGGAACAATGACGGTTTCACCTGCATAGGATTGCAGGTGGGTTTGGGGAAATGCAGGACATTTATTGCCCATTTTTCCACTGTGTTTTTACAATATGCACCCGCCTCCCATAATTGATTTGGAGTGTTCTGATGGCTCTTCCACATAAGGCAGAGAAAGAGAAAAATGGGCAGCCAGATGTCCAAAGTAGAAAGGAGCATATATGGATGCTTTAATTCTCACTGATCAGGACATAATATTTTCAAAGAACAAATTAAAATCAATCATGAGGTGGATCATTAAAAATTTCCTAGATGCCTCTGCTGATGAAATCCATACCACTGAATTTTGGGACTCAGTGGGAGTTAAACTGTACAATTTTCGATCAAAAGTGACCCCATTGTATCCCACATGCTCCCCATCTTCCACACCACCCTTGACCAGCAAGTAGTGTGTTGAAAACTCAATCCGTTGGTCACTCCAAACTCAGGACCTCCCCTCAAACCTGCCAATCTCAGACTTTCCATGGTCCAAGATTGCAATGGCTGTGCGGTCTTGGAGCATCACGCCCTGGAGACTCAAGATGGAAGGAGCCTGAATGAGGCTTGGGAGCCCGACCATCCTCCCTCATCTTAGCTCCTCCACTTCCTGATACCACAACCTTCTCTTCCACCCTGAATGAACCTCCAGACTCCACCACCAAAACTGCGAGTCATGCCCCACTGTCAAGCATTTCACCTCCACCCTGGGCCATGCCTCCAGAACTCCAACCCAGAAGTCTGCCATCCTAAATGAAGTCCCTTCATCCCCAACACCTGACAAAATGGCAGTGCCCTTTGCCTCACCCTCTGGCAAAAATGTAACCCCATGGTCAAAGATACTAAGCCCAACAGTCGCACTATTTTTAATACAAATGTTTCTCCTCCAAGTTATTCTTCCTCCCCAGAACACAGTTTGGACTCCTCACAGCCACCTCACCCCTCAGCCACAGAAGATCCCTGGGAATTGATCTGGAAAGAAGCAGTTAATGAAGGAGGCTGGCAAATATTCTAAAATTTCTCATTGCCCTGGTATGTTATGAAAGAAAGGGGCAGAATCCCAGGTATCAGCCATTGGTTTACAGGGATATCAGGGATCTGTGTAAGCAGCTAAAGACCAGAAGAAGGACTTAACCTTGTTTTAACGGCATAATGAGGGCCGTGTTTACAGCACGTATCTTAAACTCTTATGATTTAAAATATATTATAACCATGTTGTTGTCACCTACAGGATACACCCTGTGGGAAGGGGGATGGAAGTATTTACTAAATCAATTAATAGCAGATTATGCTAATAATGAGGCAAGGGCAGAACTGACAATCAACCATCTAGCTGGAGAAGGACTACACAACCTACCAGATGATCAAGCAGCAGGTATCCTCAGAGAAGTATTGGATGATATCATAGAGATGGCTTTGAAAGCTTTAATCCAGGTATTGGATGGTAGCACCCCCAATTTGGACTACCTTGGGTGGCCGCAGCTAAAGCTTTAGGACAATTAGACCATCTTGGGTGCCTGTTAAGTAAGCAAACCAATGGTATCTCCTTCACATTGAGTGGCCTGCTCTCAGACATAGAGACCATCAAACATGCCACCTTGAAGAACAGCGATAGAGTTTTAACTCTGGGCACATGCGCATGGCTGTGTAGACTCTGAGGGCATGTGTTGCATGAACCTCTCCATCCACAGCTAGTAATCCACAAGAGCATTCCATTACTGAAGGAAGGGTTGAAGAAGCTTCAAGTGGAAAACAAAGATTGGTTCAATACACTCTTCCAATCCTGAGGACTAAAGGGTTGGATGATGTCTACCTAAAAGAAGACTGCTAATTCTCTTAGTGGTTGTTGTTGTGTTGTTAATTGTCCCATGTTTGTTTGGATGCTTTTAGAAAGTCTTACAAAATTCTTTCAGTTCCATCTTTGTTGTACAAGAGAAAAGGGGGAAGATATCCAACACAGGATCCTCATGGACTCCTTGGAGGAGAGAATTGGAGGCCAGGATGGCACAAAAACCTCTCAGAGACTCAGTGTGGGAAGGAAAATCCTTGAAAGTACCTAAAAGTATTCTTAAATCCATAAAGTACCTTAAAAACCTTGAGTATCTCAAAGTGCTAATGAGCCCTACTGAGTGTCAGTGCAAAGCTCTCAAGGGACTCATTAAAGCAGAGAACTGGGGCCATGATTGCAAAACCTCTCCCAGAGTCTCTATCAAAAGGGAAACACCAAGTACCTTAAAATAACTTAAGTACTTTGAAGTATTAATGAGTCCCACTGAGTGTTGTTACTGACAAAGCCTCTCCAGGGACTAAGTACAGCAGATAATTGAAGGCCAGGATGGCAGAGACATCTCAGAGATTCCAAGGCAAAAGCCAAACCCAAAGTCCTTTCAAAAACCTGCAGTCCCTGCAGGGAGCATTCAGAAGCCCCCAGGGCCATTGCTGAGCAAGGCTCCCCAGGGACTCCTTCCAGCAGATCCTTGAGGCCACCAGGATGTGGGCTAGGGGGGGATGCTGAGGGCAGGACAAGGGGCTGACAGTGCCCAGCGTGCCTGTGGCTTTGCCAGGAGGCCCCAGGGCCTCAGGACAAGGTGTCTCCTCACAGCCCTTGGTGGCACAGAGCCTGCAGCTGTGCCCCAGGGCACCAAGACTTGGCTTCTCCTTGTCCCTACCTGTCATCACTGCCTCCTGTTCTCTGCTCTGCCTGGGGCCTGGGGACACTTTCTCAGTCGTGTCCCTCAGTGGGACGCATTAAAAGTCCAAGAAACTTTGGAGTTGGATTCTGACTTGGAGTTCTGGAGAGGTTTCTTCAGCTCCCTCTCAGGGACTGATGTTCAGGGCCTGAGCACAAAGCCTGAGAGGCTCATTAATGTCCTTGTGCTTTGTCTGTGCTGCTGAGCTGGGCTGGGCTCCTGGCACAGAGTCAGCTCCTGGTAACCAAGAAGAGCTTCAAAAGCACATTTCTCTTGATGAGCAGCTCTTCTGCCAGCTCAGCAGGGCTAGGGCACTGCCTGCAGCTACCCCAGGCACAGCACAGAGGCCCAGAGATCTTCAATCATTCAAGGCTGGGGAGGTGCTGAGAAGCGCCTGGGGCAGAATCACTGCCAGCCCTTGGCACGGGAACCTCTGGCTGCAGGAAAATGCAGCTGCAGCACCTGCAGTGAACTCCTAAAGCTGGAACATCCCAATGCCTACAGACTCTGTGAGTACAACTCTGGGTATTTCTGGTGCAGGGGAGGTGAAATGCTCGTGAAGGTCTAAAATTCTGAGGGGTTCTGATCAGTCATACAATATTTCCAAGACAAAGATTTTGACAAAAATAAGGACATTTCCTAGTACTTTGTACTCAGTTTCCTACTAGTGGAGAACGGTAGGGAGGAGAAATAAATATTAAAGTTTGATTATGTATTTTGACAAATTTCTGAGACATCTGAACTGTTAATTTTAGTGATCAATAAGTTCACAGAGATTTGGGGTCTGTGAGTGCTGGCAAGGAGTGATCAGGCACAGGGAAACACCTGCAGGAGGGAAATTTACAGGAAGCAGAGAGAAGATCAGGCAAGGAGAGAAAACAAAACCCAGCAATGCTGTGGCAGGGAGAGTTTAGAGATGCCCACGGGATCCCCTGCAGTGCAGCCCCTCCCTCTGAGCAAGCCCCCTCCCTCCTGTGCCCCAGCCAAGCCTCTGCCCTCAGGGCCGGGGTCCAAGGCGTGCAGCCCCTCCTGTGCAGGCAGAGGTGCAGCAGAGCCGTGGGGCAGCTCTGCAGCCCCGGGCCCAGTTCCCTCTGCAAAGCACAGGGCTGGAAGCAGCTGCTCGGCCCTGGGGGCTCTGGAGGGGGCACAGCTGGCTCAGGGTGATGCTGTCCCCAGTGCCCGGCTCTGGGCAATGCTGTCAGTGCAGCCATGGAAGGAGCTGCATCTTCCGCCATCCAATGCCATCATAAGGACACTTGGAAGTGTCCCTGAGATTTCAGTCCAAGCTGGGAGCTCCAATCCAGGGTGCAAACCTGTCCTAGAGCATCTCTGATTTATGAGATTGATGGGGAAAGGCAGAGGTGTTGTGACACAGAAAATGCTGCTGGGTTGGTGAAATGACCAAAGTGAGTCCTTGGCTTCAAATGTGGAGCTGGGCTGTGGTGGATGCATCTGCTCCCAGCAGTAGGTGGTGGCATTTTAAGGGAAGCATAAGAAGGTGGTCACCTTCCACCTGAGAAAGTTTAAAGCCCAAAGAAACTCTGAACAGGTCAGAATGACAGACCATCTCTCCTCAGTCTGCATTCATCACCTTGACCCAGGGCGCTCACTCTGTTCTCCCTGAGGGCCTCAGACATGCTTATGTTTTTATATCCAAAACTACCAGCAGAGACATGGGGGGAGCTCATGAAGAAAACCTCAGAATTCTTAAACATTAAAGACCATGTCTGTGTGTTACAGAGGAGGATGTATGGGAAATGGCCTTGATTTTCTTTACAGCTATCTCCCCTAAATCTTTACTGTCCTTTCTCTATGAACAGGTCCCCATGTGCAGCCCCAGCAAATGTCCAACAGCAGCTCCATCAGGCACTTCCTCCTGCTGGCATTGGCAGACACGCGGCAGCTGCAGCTCCTGCACTTCTGCCTCTTGCTGGGCATCTCCCTGGCTGCCCTCCTGGGCAACGGCCTCATCATCAGCGCCATAGCCTGCAACCACCACCTGCACACGCCCATGTTCTTCTTCCTGCTCAACCTGGCCCTCAGCGACCTGGGCTCCATCTGCACCACTGTCCCCAAAGCCATGCACAATTCCCTCTGGGACACCAGGAACATCTCCTACACTGGATGTGCTGCACAGCTCTTTTTCTTTGTGTTATTCCTCTCAGCAGAGTATTTCCTCCTGACCATCATGTGTTACGACCGCTATGTGTCCATCTGCAAACCCCTGCACTACAGGACCCTCTTGGGCAGCAGAGCTTGTGTCCACATGGCAGCAGCTACCTGGGCCAGTGCCTTCCTCACTGCTCTCATGCACACAGCCAATACATTTTCCCTGCCCCTGTGCCATGGCAATGCCCTGGGCCAGTTCTTCTGTGAAATCCCACACATCCTCAAGCTCTCCTGCTCACACTCCAACTTCAGAAAAATTTGGATTTCATTGCTTGGTGTCTGTTTAGGTTTTGGTTGTTTCGTGTTCATTGTTTTCTCCTATGTGCAGATCTTCAGGGCTGTGCTGAGGATCCCCTCTGAGCAGGGACAGCACAAAGCCTTTTCCACCTGCCTCCCTCACCTGGCTGTGGTCTCCCTGTTCATCAGCACTGGCACATTTGCTTACATGAAGCCCCCCTCCATCTCCTCCCCATTTCTGGATCTGGCCCTGTCAGTTCTGTACTCGGTGGTGCCTCCAGCCCTGAACCCCCTCATCTACAGCCCGAGGAACCAGGAGCTCAAGGCTGCAGTGTGGACACTGATGAGTGGACCATTTAGGAAACAATAAACTGGTTGCCAATTTCTGCATATCTCTTGAAATAAAAGTGATCTTTGATACTACGTGTTGGATTGGTTATGTTTTTTATTCTGTTTTCATTTTTTAATACTCTCCCTATACCAAGGACATTTTTTATGCAATTCCTTATTTTGTTTCTCCAATTTCACTATGGCCTCAGACTGTGTCAATGAGGATATGATCTCTTGGTGGGTTTAGAGGAGCTATAGGATCTCCCAGCAGAGTTTTCACAGGAGATCCCCCTTTTGTTGCCTTCTCTGGAGTTACAGCAGCAATGTCTGTGTGCAGAGCTGGGGGCAGATCAGGGCTGGCCCAGCAGCTGTGCCCAGCAGCAGCAGCACTTGGTGCTGCCAGTGCTGCTGCCGTGGCCCTGCCCCGCTGCCCTGGTGGCCCTGGTGTTGCTGCAGGGCCTGAGTGCTCTCGGGGCCGGGCACAGCCCTGGGGGTGGCAGTGCCGGGGCTGCAGCAGGGACAGGCCATGGGCACTGCTGGGGCAGCGCTGACGCCTCAGCCCAGGCCCTGGGGGCTCCAGGCTCCTTGCCCAGGCTCTCTCAAGAACCCACCCAGGCCAATGCTCAGCACAGAAAAGCCCCGTGAGCAGCCCCAGGCTGGCCGTGGGCAGGCTGGGGGCAAACAGCATGGCCGGGGCTCTGCAAGGGCCCTGGGGCAGACGGGAAGGAGCAGCAGAGCAGGGGCTGATCCATCCCCAGTGCGCTGCACAGCCCAGGGCAGCGTCCCAGAGCGTCCTCATGGAGCTGCCAACAACATCCCCCTTCTGCAGCCGTGGCCTCTCCCCCAGCTCACACAGGTGCCCCATCCTTGCAGGCACAGACATAGCAGCACTGGCTCAGCAGCCCCTGTTTGCATTGAACACAACAGGGGGAGCACCCACATGCTGTTGCTGTGGGGACATGAACCTGAGGGAGCACAAATGCCATCAGCCCCTGGGGCCAGCAAGGGGTTGGGGACACCAGGGAAACCACTCAGGTTTGTAGTGGGCTCTGCAGTCAGCCAGAAAGTTTGTTCCCATCAGCTGGGAGTTTCCTGTCCCACTGCAGAGGCTGTTGCTCAGAGCCAGGGCTGCCTGGCAGCCACCCCCAAACTGCCCTGAGCATTTCCCTGGCTTCACATTTGCTTTCTTTCCTTGTCCCTGATCCAGATTCCTTCCTATTGCCCATTGCTGTCCCCTCCCCTGCAAACAGCCCATCCCTGGTTGCCCTTTCCTCTCTGGCCTCACTCCCCATTGCAGTTCCTGACTTGGCACCATGGGAACGTCCCTTGGGAAACAGGGTCATCCTACAAGTGCTTCAGGAATTGTCTGCAGGCTCCTGCAGTGCCTGGTGCTGCTCCCTTGCCAGAGGCACCCCAGGCCAGGGGGGCACATCTGGGCTGCTGTGTCTGGCGCCTGGGCTCCCTGTTCTGGGCAGTGAAGAGGGGCTTCAGAGGCTCTGCAGGACTGACAGGATGGGCTTCTGGGCTGGGAGGAGACACTGAGGGACCTGGGCTGCTGGAGCTGCTGAAGAGGAGGCCCAGGGCCCCTCCTGCAACTGCTCCAAGGGTGGTTCCAGAGAATCACGGAATCAGCAAGGTTGGAAAAGACCTTGGAGATCATTAAGTCCAACCTGTGCCCTGACACCACCTTGTCTCCCTGAGCCTCCTCTTCTCCAAGATAAACAACCCCAGGTCCCTCAGCCACTCCTCAGAGGAGCTGTGTTCCAGACCCCTCACTAGCCTTGTTGCCCTTCTCTGGAACCTCTCCAGCCCCTCCTTGTCCTTCCTAAATTTGGGGTCCAGAGCTGGACACAGCACTCGAGGTGTGGCCTCAGCAGTGTCGAGTGCATGGGAAGAATCCCTGCCCTGCTCCTGCTGGCCACACCATTCCTGATCCAGGCCAGGAGCCATTGGCCTTCTTGCCCACCTGGGCACACTGCTGCCTCATGTCCAGCCTGCTGTCCATCACTCCCTGCAGGTCCCTTTCTGCCTGGCTGCTGTCCAGCCACTCTGTCACCAGCCTGTAGCACTGCAGGGGTTGTTGTGGCCAAAGTGCAGGACTCGGCACTTGGTCTTGATCAACCTCACCTTGTTGGATTTGGGCCCTGGATCCAGCCTGTCCAGGTCCCTCTGCAGATCCCTCCTACCCTCCAGCAGATCCACACCCATACCCAGCTTGGTGTCATCTGCAAATTTGCTGATGCTGGACTCAGTGTCCTCTCACAGATCATCAGTGCAGACATTGAAATCCACACTGGCTGGCTCTGATCCCTCGGCCATCCTGTGGGTGTCCTGGGATGGCACTCAAGGTGATCTGTTCCATAACCTTGCCAAGCACCCAGGTCAGGCTGACAGGCCTGGAGTTGCCCAGCTCCTCCTTCCAGCCTTTCTTGGGGATGGGCTCACACTGGCACCTCCAGTCCTCTGGGCCCTCCCTGCTGAGCCAGCGGTGATGGTAAATGATGGAGAGCAGCTTGGGGAGCTCATCCACAGCTCCCTCATCCCCCTGGGATGGATCCCATCTGCTCCCAGAGACACCTGTGAGCATCTGAGGGGCTCAGCAGGTCCCCAGCTTCTTCCCCCTGGATTACAGGGTGGCTGTTCTGCTCCCTGTGCCCAACTACCAGCTCAGGAGAACACTTTTCTTGAGGTAAACCTGTCCTAATATTGAAAATTGAGACAAAGAAGGTGTTAAGTAGGTCAGCCTTTTCCTTATCTTTAGTTACTATATTCTCCACTGCATCCAATAAAGAGTAGAGGTTCTCCTTATCCCTCTCTTTGGTTTAATTTTTTTATAAAAATTTTTTTCATTTATTTACAGCAGCTGCCAGGTTAAGTTCTCATGGAGCTTTCATGTCTCAGCTTTCCTTTCTGCTTAACCTAGCAAGATCCTTAAACATTTCTTAAGTTGCCTGACCTTCTGTCCAAAGTTGATGCTCTCTCTTTTTTCCACTAAGTTCCCACAAAAGCTCCATGGGCAGCCAGGCCAGTCATTTTCCTTAATCGCTCATCTTTTGCCACATTAGGACAGGCTGCTCCTTCCTCCTTAAGATTACTATCTTGAAATGTGTCCATCCTCCCTGGACCCCTTGGTTTTTAAGGGCTGTTTCTCTTTAAAAAAATCAGTACCTGATTTGGTACTCCCCAAATCTGCATCCTAAATAGGCCAAAGTCTGCCCTTCCTAATTCCAGTGTAGAAGTTTTCTTGCTGCCCCTCCTTCTTTCAGAGAACATTGAAAACTTGATTATTTCATGGTCACTGTGCCCCAGGCAGCCTCCAAGCCCCACATCTGCCACCAGCCCTTCTCTGTTTGTGAACAGCAGAAGATAGAGCTTTCCTTGGCAGTGGAGTGTTACCAAAAATTCGGTACAACAGAAAATTCCTTAACCCCAATGTAGCATTAAGACGCTGCATTCTTTATTCAGCAGGATGCACAGGGGAGAGCTCCTCCCAAAGCCCTGCAGGCTGAGTACAGGAAAGTTTCTGTTTATATTCTGTAATTTGCGCACATATTCATTGATTGTCCTGGACTAAACACAAATATGATAATGGTTTCCCCAAAATCATTAACACATTTCCTCTCCTCATTACCCATGTGTTCTTCTGTCCTGGGGGTCTCTCTGATGGTCCCTGGTGGTCGTGGACCCCAATGTTCCAGTGGGCCTGGCTGAGCTGGCAGGACACTGAGGCTGCTGAACTTGCTGTTCCCCTTCTCACACAATGGGCATTGTGTGGTTTCCACAGGCCTGGGGTTTTGGAGAACAAGCTCCAGGTGTCAGCTCACCTGGTGTAGACAATTCATCATCTGGAAACATGAGGTCACAGAGTGGGCTATGACATCACAGAGCGGGTTATGTTTGGTCATGGAAAAGCTATGGCATTATAGACTACCTCTTTGACATCACAGAGCCAACTGTGACATCACAGGGCAGAGATCTGACATCACAGAGCAGAATATGACATCACAGAGTTGGCCCTGACATCAGAGACCAGCTGTGTGACATTAGAAAATGCGCTGTGACATCACAGAGCAGAGGTCTGACATCACAGAGGGGCTGTGTGACATCCCAGCAGGGCTGTGTCAGGTCACTGGGTTGGTCACTCTGCCCCAGCTCCCCCTCACAGTTTCTCCCAACAAGTCCAATGCTGTTCATGCCCAGCAGGGTCCCTGTCCCCCGGGATCCCCCCAGCCCACCTGGAGCCACAGCCTCCACCAAAGGATGTTCCACAGGATCCACCCCAGAGCCTGACAGGGGACAAGGGGCCAGGGCTGTGTGACCAGGACATCAAGGACATGGATTATCCAGGTCACTGTGGCATGGTTTGGGTTGCCCATGGCAGGAAAGATGTCTGGCAGCTGGAGCAGGGTCTGGGAAGGGCCTCCAAGGTGGGGCTGGAGCCCTTGGGCTGTGAGCAGAGGCTGAGGGAGCTGGGCTTGTCCAGCCCGGAGCAGGGAAGGCTGAGGGGCTCCTCATCCCAGCCTGGCAGTGCCCGCGAGGAGGGGATGGAGAACACAGAGCCAGGCTCTTCACAGGGGCCTGGTGGGAGACAAAAGCCAATGGGTGGAAGAGGAAAGGAGAGATCAGCCAGGACAAGAGGAGATGAAATGAGTCAGGCTGCTTTCAGCTTTTCCTCAACACCAAGAGCAGCCTGACCTCTCTTCTCCATCCACCACTGACAATTAGGAATTGTTGGAGCTGTTGTGCACCACACCAGGATGAGCATCCTGATGCAAGAACTGAATTGTGTTTTTATCTATCATAAAACCATGTTTGTCTGAAAGTAATTTTAGTATGGAAATCACCTCTGGATGGCAGAATCATCAGACACTGTTAAGAGGTTGCCCCTAGCTCAGGGAAGAGCGTGATTTTTGTTAAACTGTGTCCTGTTCAACTATGGTCTGTTTGCGATGAATTGAAATTTTCTGTGCCTCTGAGTCTCATCAGTCCCTGACCCCCAAAGGACACAAACCTCATGAGTTGTTGCTCCCATCCCAGCGGTGGCACTTGCATCTCCCTCCATCCCCAGAGCAAAGCTCCCTTGTCCCAGAAAGTCCCTGGCAAAGGAGGGATGAAGGAAACAGGACAGGCTGTGGGGATCAGAGGCAGGGTAGAGACAGGGAGAAGAATGACTTTTGCATCTGATGGAGCTGTGCCTTCCTTTGGCTTTGATGGCTGACAACAAATGAACATCCCTCTGTGTCTCGGGCAGCTCCTTCTCCAAGGAAAGCAGGTGGGAGCTGGAGTCAAGGAGCTGAAAGCTGCAGGTGCAGCCTGGGCTGGAGGTAGCTCAGATTTGCACAAGGCTGCTCTGAGTGCCAGGGCTGGGATGGGGGAAATGGTGGGGTGGGGGTAGGGACAGAGTCTGATTGATTGTCAGCCATGAAGGGTCTTGACTTTCATATCTATTCAAACTGCACGAGGAGGTACTTGGATTCAGTGTCAGCTGGAGATTGCACGTATCAATAAATTAACAGGGAGAAGAAACCTAAATCGGACCCAGGAAATCTTTTCTCACTGTCTCTTTAAATAGAATCTATTCAACTTGAATACACTACTGGAATTCATCTAATTAACCACAAAAGATTTGAAAATTAAATCAAATTACCCCCCGAGGCTTGGCTTGTTTAGCTGTTCTGAATGTTAATGAGCCCTGGGACACTGAATTCCTGCTCTGAAGAGCTGAAGGCTGAACAAGCCTCTGGAGCAGGAAAATTCAGCAGCAGCCTCCAAGGTGCTGAGGATGTCAGCAGCCCCCACTGAGGCCATCCCTGCCCAGAGACCATGGGGGAATGGGCAGTCAAGGAGAGCATCCCTGGGGCTGGGGCAGCACAACTCAGAGGCACCAGCGGCTCCAGCTGGGAACTGGAGTGTGGAATGTGGCTGGGAAAGCCCTGCCTGGGCCGTGCCAAGCAGGACAGAAAAGCCCTGACTGCCGCCCACTAAAAAACTTTCTCAATGAGAGATTTAAAACGAATTGCAATTGTTTGTTTCCTCTGAGTTGGACGCAGTGCAGAAATTCTGACAAGAGATCATCAGGAGCTCAAAAGAACAAGACAGCTTTTACTAGTTATATTAGAAAATTATGGAAACTTGGCAAATGGTTTAATATGACATTCAATGAAAAAAAAAAAGAAATACTTATCAAAGCTTTAAATTGGACCATTCACCTTCACAAACTCTAAGCCCTTGCAGTTTTAAGTTACTCAAGACTTGCAAGAGAACAGAAATAGAAGAAATATACACAGAAAGAGAAAAATCAAAAAACATATACAGAAGCACCCACACTGCTACCAAGTCCTGGATTCCGGGAGTGTTCAGATGGAAATTCCAAGAGGAGGTAGGGTCAAGATGTGTGCTTGCCTTGTGGTCAGCCTTCAATACCCCTTGGTTTCCCTGTGTCCTTCCCCCAGGTGGGACTTGGGCTCATTTGGTCCCTCAGGAGCTGGGCTGGGGCTGCAGAGGTGGCTGTGGAGCATTGCCTGTGCTGTGCCAGGGACTGGCAGCCACTGCTGGGCTGGGATAGAGGCTCTGGGGGGATTGGGGCTCCAGGGCACAGCAGCATTGGAGTTCCAGGGCAGGGCAAGGCTGGACCTGCCCCTTCCTCCCCTGTGCAACAGTGTTTTGAGCCAACAGTCTCCTCCAGTCTCTCACAACAGGGAATGTTGGAGGTGAAATCCCAATTCTGTCCTTGGGTGCCTGGAGGAGAAGGACAGTTCTATTCCACAGGAAGGAAAACACAGGGCTCCAGTGTTTGGAAGGCAGCTGAGAGCCTCACAAGGCCAAGGCCTGGCAGACTTATCAATAAGGGCAGATTTTGTCTGGGAGCACTCTTTGAATTTAAGGAATTTTGGAGGTGGAAGACCAGTCTTGGCCATGGGCACCTGGAGAAGCAGGACAGTTCTTTCCACAGGAAGGAAAGCATGGAGCCTTCCCCAGTATTTTGGGGACAGATGGGAAGTGTCCCTCATGAAACCACTGGCAGCTAGACTTGTCCTGGCAATATTCCTATTGGAACAATCTCTGGATATAGGGAAATTTGGGGGTGAAATCCCAATTCTGGCCATGGGTGCCTGGCGGAAAAGAACAGTTCTTTTCCATTGGGAAGGAAAGCACGGAGTACCAGTATTTCAGAAGCAGATGACAAGAGAGTCTTAATGTTCCAAGGTCAGCTGGACCAGTCAGGTGGCCCCTGGGAGGCCAAACCAGCAAGACCTGTTCCATCTTCCCTTGGTTTTGTGGGGCCCCATAGTGTCACAATGGTGCCTTGGATCCATGAGGCCCCACAGTGCCGCAATGGTGTTACATGGCTTTGCAAGGGTTCCTCAGGGGTGAAGAGATGGATGAGAATCTTGGCTTCATGATCAGAAGGCTGGATTTATTAATTCATGATATATAATACATTATGACTATACTAAAAGGAATAGAGAGAAAAGTTCAGAAGCTGCTAAGCTAAGTAAAGAATAGGAATAGCAATAAACAAGAGAGCTCTCTGTGAATTGTCCTGAGGCCCCACAGTATCAAAATGGTCCTCTTCGTTCTGTGGCGACCTCCAGGGTCACAATGGTCTCACTGACACACAGTAAAATCATAGAACAGGCTGTGACATCAGGCCTCACAGTGACACAATGCTTTGGTTAGTCCATGGGGCCTCAAAGTGTCACAATGGTCTCCATGATTCCATGGTGCCCCTCAGTGTCACAATGGTCTCCTTCATTCCATGAGGCTGTGAAGTGTCCTAATGGTATCTCCACGGTTCCATGAGGCCCTGCAATGTCACAGTTTGGACCCTTGGCTCCATGGAGTCTTGCAGTGTCACAATGGTCCCTTGGTTCCATGACACCCCAAAGTGTCATAACGGTCTCCACAGTTTGAGGACTCCCTGCAGTGCCACAATGGACCCTTGGTTTGATGGCACCTCTCAGTGTCACAATGAACCCTACATTTCATGGAGCCACACAGTGTCAGCACAGTCCCCGTGGTTCCATGAGGCTCAGCAATGTCACAGTGCTCTCCATGATTCCATGAGGTCCCACAGTGTCACAGCGGTCCCGTGGTCTCACAGGGCCCCACAGTGTCAAAATGGTCCCTTGGTCTCACAGGGCCCCACAGTGTCACAATGGTCCCTTGGTCTCACAGGGCCCCACAGTGTCACAATGGTCCCTTGGTCTCACAGGGCCCCACGGCGTCACAATGATCCCTTGGTTCCATGGGCCCTGTGCTGCTGCATTCCCCCCTCCCCTTCTCAGGCCGCCCTGCCAGCTGAGAAATGCTTCTTGGGCCTGGGCCTTGGCCAACAGCCCCTGGGCTCAGCTCCTCTGCAGCTCATCACAAACACTGTCTGCTCCAGGCACTGCTGCTGCCCAACCAGCACCTGGTTCCTTTAGGAGCAGCCCTGGGAACTGTTTTTGTTCCCTCAGTGGCACAACATCCCTGTTCTCACCCTGCCAAAGAAAGCTGTTGGTGCCAAGTGCGGCCAGGATGAGCCATTGCTGGGACTGAAGCCCCTCTCTTGGGGCCCTACAAACAGCGCTCCAAAAGGACCCCTTGGAGCTCTCCTGGGCCAGCGACTCCCTCTGAGTGGGGCCTCTCCCAGCCGGGAACTCTCCCGTTTGCTGCACTTGGGAATTCTCAACAACGAAGGAGCCTGGGCCGATCCCCCCACTCCTCCAGGCTCAGCCCTTTGCCTGCTGGGGAGATACCAAAGATCCTCAGGGAGCATTCCCTGCCCTCAGGGGAATTTCTCACAGGTGCCTGGCACTGGCTTTTTGTGTCTGTGTGCACACAGGAGTGCCTGTGCTGGGAAAATGTGGCAGAAATGCTGCTCTCTGAGGGGCTTGAGTGCCTTGGATAGCTGAGTCAGTCAGTGCTATAAGTGAGGTTAAGTCATTAGTGGCAAGCTAAGTTAAATGTTCCGAAGAGTTGTTATTTTGCTAAGTTGTTAAATTTAATATAAATTATAAATGAAATTGAATATTTTTTAGTGTTATTCCACTATTACATCATTAAGTCATTGATTGTAAGTTAGGTTTAATAGTGTTAAGTTCTGTTCTTTTGCTTAATGCTGAAGTCTAAGGAATCAGTTAAGTCCTGTTAAGCTATTAGGCCATATTCCATTTATCCTTGCCCTCACTGTCCTTGTGGTCTCACACAGACACACACACAGGGACAGTTCTGGGTTAATTTCTGGCTTGATTGCCTGGGTTTTGTTTGGTTTTGTTGTTGCTTTGTTTCTTTGGTGTGCCTGAAGTGTCCAGCCAGGAGCAGAGTGACTCTTGCCAAGGAACTTTGTGCTGCTGTCCCTTAATATTAAATCTGGTTTTTGCTGCTCCCTTGCTGGGGATTTTTTCAGCACTCTCAAGGCTTCGTTGGTACCAGGGTGAAGGAGCCCTGGCCCAGGCTCTGGCCCTGGGGGACACAGGGACACTGCCGGGGGGTCTCTGTCCCCCTGTCCCACCCCCAGGGCCCTGGTCCCCCGGCCCCATATCAGGCTCTGGGGTCGATCTCGTGGAACATCCTCTGGGGGAGGCTGCGGGGCCGGGGCCGGGGGGACCCGGAGGGACAGGGGACCCTGCTGTGCACGAGCAGGGTTGGAAGCTCTGGGGGAACTGTGACGGGGGCCGGGGCAGAGTGACCTCCCCAGGGACCTCACACAGGCCCTGTGATGTCACACAGGCCCTGTGATGTCACACAGCCCCTGTGATGTCACACAGCATCCTGTGATGACACAGAAGATGCTGATGTCAAAAAATTACAATGTGATGTCACTGTCTGTTCTGTGATGTCACAGCCTGTAGATTTTACACCGCTACCCAGTGATGTCACAACCCACTCTGACATCACAGAGACACCCTCCATAACGGTAGGATCTGCTCTATGGCCTCACACCCTACTCTATGATGTCACAGCCAACTTTGTCATGTCATAACCCTCTCAGTGATGCAACAAAAGCCTCTCTGTGATGTGATACTGCCACTCTGTAATGTCACAGCACACACTTTGACCTCCAAGCCCACTCTTTAATGCCACACAGTCATACCATGATCTCACAGCCTACTCTGTGCTGTCACACAGCCCCTTGCTGACATCCCAGCTGCTCTGTGCCTCTATGACACAGCCACAGAGGTGCTGCTGTGACACAGCCCCCTCTGGGCCATCCCACAGCCCCTGCCTCTGCTGAGCCCCTGTGAGCTCTGTCTGTGCCCTGCTGGTGTCCCTGAGGGGCCCTGGCAGTGCCCCAGCCCTGCTGGGCTGTGCACAGGAGCTGCTCCTGGCCAGAGCTGTCTCTCTGCAGGGCTGCCCTTGCCAGGAGCTGCCTCTGGGCCAGGAGCCCGGCCCGGCTCAGCAGCACAGACACAGCACAGGGACTTTAATGACCCTCTGGGGCTTTGGTTCTCTTTGCATCAGTCTCAGTTCCTCAGAGTGTGCTCAAATAACTTCTCAAGAACTCAAAATCATATTCAAAGTCCAAAGTTTCTTTAACTTTCAATCGGTCCCACTGATGGGACTCATGCTCCCAGTGGTCAGACCTAACATGATAGTGTCCCCAGGTTCCAGTCAGAGCAGAACACTGGAGGCAGTGATGACAGCTGGGGACAAGCAAGGGAAAGGTTTCTCTGGTGCTGAGCAAAACTGGATGTGTTTGAGGAATGCAAAGGGCCAAGGCCTGAGCCCCAGCCCCTGCCAAGGCGGATCCTGTCCTTCCCTCATTGCTCAGGGCTCTTCCCAGGATGGGCACTGGCATGTGGGGATGTGCAATGGCAAGGGCAGGAGCATGGGGCGGCCCCTGCCAGGCTGCTGAGCAGGGACAAGGAGGAAATGAGGCCCCAGCCCTGCAAGGGTCACTTGTCCCCTTGTGGCCTCAGGCCCAGGGCCAGCAGCCATGGCCAAAGTGCTGCCCAAGGTGGCTCTGTCAGGGCTGTCTTGCAGCTGCTGCCCACCCCTGTGCCCTGTGCAGCCCAGGCTGTCCCACGGTGTCCCTGCCCTGCACCTCTTTCCCTGCAGGCTGTCGGCATCCCCCGGCTGCCCACCTGGCTGGGCCCTTCCTTTGCTGACAGCTCTGCTTCCTGCCTGCCTCTGCTTGCCCACACAAAGCCTTGGCCTTGATACCAAAAGGGTTAAATCAATTCAATACCAAAAGCTTAATTCAAAAGGGTAATCCAATTTTTACTGTGCCTATGAACATTTAGTACAGGAACAAGGCATTCAGGGGCTGCTTTCCCAGCTACGGTTGTTGGAAGCCAAGAAGAAGACATTTGGCTCAAGAACGCAGTGATAGAAAAAAGAAGGTCTGAAACTGGGAATTTAGGGTGGGTTTTATGGTAATGGGTAAATTTTAATACACATTTAGTGACACTGGTAGAATTACATGTCCACACAGGGTTAGGAGTTATCCCTCACTAGACCTCAGGCCTGAATAAATGATACCCTCTTAAACAGGAAATTAGTGTTAAGGAGTCTTATTCTGATATTTTGGGTATTTGGTGATGGCGGGGCCTCACAGAACCAAGGAGTCAGCGCTGACATTGAGCAAACTCATGGAGCACATAGTCCATTGTGACACAGCAGAACCCCACGGAACCAAAATCCATTCTGGCACATTGGGGCCACATTGAGCCAATGGCCCATTGTGATACTGCAGATCCAAGGAGACCATTGTGACTCTGAGAAACCTCTTGGAACCAAGGGGCCATTCTGACACAGCAAGGCCTCGTAGAACCATGGGTCCATTGTGACACTGCAGAACCTCATGGAACCAAGGTGACTGTGTTCAACGGCGGAACCTCACGGGACAAAGGTTCCATGGTGGCACTGCAGAACCAAGGAGACTGCTGTTGGCAGCATGAAAACTCATGGAACCAGAAGTCCATTGTGACACAGCAAGGCCTCAAGGAACCAAGGGTCCATTGTTAACTCTATGGCCTCATGGAACCATGAGCCATTGTGACACAGCGTGGCCACATGGAGCCAAGGGGCCACTGTGACCCCATCCCACTGAGCACAGAACTCCTCTTTCCCTATGGAGTGGTCAAGTGCCTGAGGCCAAGACCACCTGGAGAGGAGAGACAGTTCTTTTTTATAGGAAAGAAACCACAGAAACCCAGGGGTTTGAAGGCAGATGAGAAGCAGCCATCAGAGGCCAAGGCAAGCCCGACCTGTCTGTCCTTGTAGTTTTTTTCTGAAAGCAGCCTTTGGATATATGGGGAGTTTTGGGGATGGAATTCCATTTCAGCCATGGGTTCCTGGACTGGAATGACAGTTCTCCATAGGAACAAAAGGGTGGAGTCCCAGTGTTTAAATGGCTGATTAGAGGCAGCCCCAAGGAGGCCAAGGCCAGCCAGACCTGTTGTCAGGGAAGAATACTTAGGCAGATAGAATTTGGGAGGGCAAACCCCACTTTTGTCTAGGGGCATCTGGACGAGAAGGACAGTTCTTTTCCATGGGAAGGAAAGTACAGAGCCCCAGTGTTTCAAAGGCAGATGAGAGCTGGCCCTCAGGAAGCCAAGGGAACCTAAACAGTCCTGGCAGCTTTTGTCTCCGAGCTATCCTTGGATATGAGGAATTTCAGAGGCTGATTCTCAATTTATTTTGCCTGGACATGAAAGATGTTTTTTTCCATGAGAAGAAAAGCGCAGGACCCCCCTTGTTTTGAAGGCAGATGAGAGGTGGTCACCAGGAGGCCAAGGCCAGCACAGAGTGGGTTGTGTGAGGTCACAGATTGGGCTATGACATCGCAGAGTTTGTTGTGTGAGGTCATTGAGCAGCTATACAATAATAGAGGGACCTGTGTGATATAACAGAGCAGGCTGTGACACCATGGCATGGCTTTATGACATCATAGAGCTGGCTGTGAGGTCAAAATGTGTGTGGTGACATTACAGAGTGGCACTATGATATCACAGGAAGGGCTTTGTGACATCAATGAGGGGGTTGTGGCATCCGACTGCTGTCTGTGACATCATAGAGTAGGGTGCAAGGCCATAGAGCAGATCCTGGCATCATAGAGAATGGAATTGTGACATCAGAGAGTGAGTTGTGACATCACTGGCTGGCTGTAAAATCATAGAGCAGGCTGTGACATCAAAAAACAGACAGTGACATCACAGAACAGACAGTGACATCACATGATGACTTTGTGATATCTCAGTGTCTTCTGTGACATCACAGCGCAGATGTATCACATTACAGGGTGACATGAAAGGGGGCTGTGTGACATGCTAGGTGGCTGTGTGACATCACACGAGGTTTTATGACATCACAGGGGGCTGTGTGACATCACAGGAGGTCTGTGTGATGTCACCGGATGTTGTATGATATCAGAGGGGTGTGACATCATAGGAAGATTGTGCGACGTCACCGGAGTGTTTTGAAACCCGCGGGGGGCAGTGTGAAAACACAGGGGCTGTGTGAAGTCCCTGGGGAGATCACTCTGCCCTGGCCAACCCTGCTTGCGCACAGCGGGGTCCCCTGTCCCCCTGGGTCCCCCCTCCCCTGGCCCGGCAGCCTCTCCCAGAGGATGTTCCATGAGATCGACCCCAGAGCCTGACACGGGGACGGGGGGACGGGGGGCCAGGGCCCTGGGGGTGGGACAGGGGGACAGGGACCCCCCGGCAGCATCCCAGTGTCCTCCAGGGCCAGAGCCTGGGCCAGGGCTCCTTCACCCTGCTACCAATGAGGCCTTGAGAGGGCTGAAAAAATCCCCAGCAAGGGATCAGCAAATATCAGATTTAATATTAAGGGACAGCAGCACAAAGTTCCTTGGCAAGAGTCACTCTGCTCCTGACTGGACACTTCAGGCACACCAAGGAAACAAAGCAACAACAAAAACAAACCAAATCCAGTCAATCAAACCAGAAATTAACCAAGAACTATCCCTGTGTGTGTGTGTGACACAAGGACAGTGAGGGCAAGGATAAAAGGAATATGGCCTTAAAGCTTAACAGGCCTCACACTTAACAGGACTGAATTTTAACCTTAACTGATATCTTCAACTTCACAAGTTAGCTAAAGAACAGCACTTAACAGTACTTAACCAAACTTATAACCTATGTCTTTGCAATTTAACAAAGGACTAACATTTATCAATATTTAACTTAGCTACTAACCTATATTAGTCATAACAACTTAGGAAAAGAACAACTCTTAGTAGCATTTAACTTAGCTTAGAGCTCGTGACTTAACCTCATTTACAGGCCTGACTGACTCAGGTACCCAAGGCACTCAAGCCCCTCAGAGAGCAGCATTTCTGCCACATTTCCCCAGCACAGGCACTCCTGTGTGCACACAGACACAAAGAGTCAGTGCAAGGCACCTGTGAGCAATTCCCCTGAGGGCAGGAAATGCTCACTGTGGGTCCCTTGGCATCTCCCCAGTGGGTGAAGTGTTGAGCCTGGAGGAGTGGGGGGTTTGGCCCAAGCTCCGTCGTTGTTCAGGATCCCCGAGTGCAGCAAACGGGAGAGTTCCCGGCTGGGAGAGGCCCCACTCAGAGGGAGTCGCTGGCCCAGGAGAGCTCCAAGGGCTCCTTTTGGAGTGCTGTTTGCAGGGCCCCAAGAGAGGGGCTTCAGTCCCAGCAATGGTTCATCCTGGCCGCACTTGGCACCAACAGCTTTCTTTGGCACTGTGAGAACAGGGATGTTGTGCCACTGAGGGAACAGAAACAGCTCCCGGGGCTGCTGCTAAAGGAACCAGGAGCTGGCTGGGCATCAGCAGTGCCTGGAGCAGACAGTGTTTGTGATGAGGGCCGAGGCCCAAGGAGCATTTCTCAGCTGGCAGGGTGGCCTGAGAAGGGGAGGGGGGAATGCAGAAATAGCACAGGGCCATGGAACCAAGGGGCCATTGTGACACTGTGGGGTTCTGTGACACCAAGGGATGATTGTGACACTGTGGGCCCTGTGAAACCAAGGGGTCATTGTGATACTGTGGGGCCCTGTGAGACCAAGGGACCATTGTGACACTGTGGGGCCCTGCGATTCCAAGGGACCATGGTGACACTGTGGGGCCTCATGGAATCATGGAGAGCATTGTGACATTGCTGGGCCTAATGTAACCAAGGGGACTGTGCTGACACTGTGTGGCTCCATGGAATGCAGGGATCACTGTGATACTTAGAGGCCCCATCAAACCAATGGTCCATTGTGACACCGCGGGGCCTCATGGAACTGTGGAGAACATTGAGACACTTTGGGATGTCATGGAACCAAGGGGCCATTGTGACACTGTGAGACCCCGTGCATCCAAAAGTCCACTGTGATGTTGCAAGGCCTCATGGAACCATGGAGATACCATTAAGAGACTCCATGGCCTCATGGAACCAAAGGGGCCATTGTGACACTGAGGGTATTCATGGAATCATGGAGACCATTGTGACACTATGATGCCTCATGGAACCAGTGAGACCATTGTGACCCTGGGGGTCCGTCCCCACAGAACCAAGAGGACCATTGTGATACTGTGGGGCCTCATGAAACCAAAAGTCCTTTGTTACACTGCTGGGCTGCATGGAACCAAAGGTCCATTGTGACATTGCAGGGCCTCGTGTCATCAGAGGTCCATTGTGACACTGGGCAACTAAAGGAGACCACTGTGACACTGCAGGGATGCATGGAACCAAAGCTCCAGGGTGACATTGTGGAACCCCATTGAACAAAGGGTTCATTGTGACGCTGCAGGGCTGCATGGAACCAAAGCTCCAGGGTGACATAGAGGGGCCTCCTGTCATCAATGGTCCATTGTGACACTGTGGAGCCAAAGGAGACCATTGTGATACCACAAACCCCCAAGGTCCAAAGGTCCATTGTGACATTGCAGGATCATGGAACAGAAGAGTCACATGACATTGTGGGGCCTGTGGAACCCCAGAGACCATTGTGACACTGCAAGGCCTCTTGGAATCATTGGGACCATTGTGAAACTTGGAGCCTTCTGGAACCTGGGGGCCACTTTGACATTGTGCAACTCCACTGAACCAAGGGTCAATTATGACACTGCTGGACCCAATGGAATCATTATGGGGCCTCTTAAAACCAAGGGGATACAGAGCATGTGTGACTGATTTCGCCTCCCATACACTGCCTGACTGGTCCAACTGACCTTGGCATGTTGAGGGTCGCTTCTCATCTGCTGCTGAAACACTGGGGTTCTGTGCTTTCCTTCCTGTGGAAAAGAACTGTCCTTCTCCTCCAGGAACCCATGGCCAGAATTGTGATTTCACCTCCAAGTTTCCTTATATCCAGGGATTGCTCCCATAGGAATATTTCCAGGACAAGTCTGGCTGGCAGTGGTTTCCCAAGGGTCATGTCTCTTCTATCCACAAAACACTGGGGAAGGCTCCATGCTCTCCTTCCTTTGGGAAAGAACTGTCCTGCTTCTCCAGGAACCCATGGCTGAAATTGGGCTTCCACCTCCAAAATTCCCTATATTCAAACACTGCTCCCAAACAAAATCTGCCATTATTGACAAGTCTGGCTGGCCTTGGCCCAGTGAGGCTCTCACCTGCCTTCCAAACACTGGGGCTCTGTGCTTTCCTTCCTATGGAAAAGAACTGTCCTTCTAGTCCAGGTGCACATGGCCAGAATTGGGGTTCCACCTCCAGCATTCCTGATTGTGACAGACTGGAGGAGATTGTTGGCTCAAAACATTTCATGTGTGGGGGAGGAAGGGGCAGGTGCAGCCTTGCCCTACCCTGGAACCCCAGCCTTGCCCTGCCCAGCAACCCCAATCCTCCCAGAGCCTCTATCCCAGCCCAGCAGTGTCTGCCAGTCCCTGGCACAGTACAGGCAATGCGCCACAGCCACCTCTGGAGCCCCCAGCCCAGCTCCTGAGGGACCAAATGAGCCCAAGTCCTACCTGGGGGAAGGGCCCAGCAAGACCCAGGAGTATTGAAGGCTGACCACAAGGCAAGCACACATCTTGACCCTGCTTTCTCTTGGAATTTCCATCTGAACAACACTGGAATCCAGGAGTTGGTAGCTCTGTGTGTGCTCCTCTGTACCTTTTATGTCTTTCTCTCTTTCTAATTCCCTCTTCTTGCAAATTTTGATTAACATTACATTGAACAGGCTTAGAGTTTCTGAAGTTGAACGGGCCAAGGTAATGCTTTGAGAAGTGTTTTCTGTTGATTGAATGTTGTATTAAACATTTTGCCAAAGTTTCTCTGCTTTTCTAAAGTTCGCAGTAAAGACTGTTAGGTTGTTTTGAGCTCCTGAGAATCTCTTGTTGGTATTTCTCCAGTACATCCAACTCAGAGGACACAAACAATTGTAATTCCTTTTAAATGCCTCATTGAGGGAGTTTTTTAGGGAATGGCAGTCAGGGCTTGTGTGTCCTGCTTGGCACAGCCCAGGCAGAGCTTTCCCAGCCACATTCCACACTCCATTTCCCAGCTGGAGCCGCTGGTCCCTCTGAGTTGTGCTGCCCCAGCCCCAGGGACGCTCTCCTTGTCTGCCCATTCCCCCATGGTCTCTGGGCAGGGATGGCCTCAGTGGGGGCTGCTGACATCCTCGGCAACTTGGAGGCTGCTGCTGAATTTTCCTGCACCAGAGGCTTGCTCAGCCTTCAGCTCTTCAGTGCAGGAATTCAGTGTCCCAGGGCTCATTAACATTCAGAACACCTTAAGAACCCAAGCCCCTGGGAATAATTTGATTTAAGTGTTCAGATCTTTTGTGGTTGATTAGTCAGATTTCAGAAGCCTTTTCCATGTGAATACCCTGAGATTAAAACGACAGCAAGAAAATATTTTTTAGGTCTTGCAATTTTTTTTTCACTAGTAATTCATTTACATGTGCAATTTCCAATTGATATTGAATCCAAGTACCACCTCATGCAGTTTGAATAGATATGAAAATCATGACCCTTCATGGCTGACAATCAATCAGACTCTGTCCCTGCCCCCACCCCACCATTTCCCCCATCCAAGCCCTGGCACTCAGAGTAGCCTTGTGCAAATCTGAGCTCCCTCCAGCCTACACTGGATCTACCCAACAGACCACAGTTGAACAGGATACAATTTAATAACAATCACACAATTAAAATAACAATCACACAATTACAAACTCTTCCCTGAGCCATGTGCAATGTCCCAGTAGTGTCTGATCAGTCCATCATTTACAAGTGATTTTCATACTAAAATTTATTTCACACAAACATGGTTCTGTGATAGATATAAACACAATTAACTTCTTGCATCAGGATTCTCGTCCTGGAGTGAGGACAGAACAGCTCGAACAATTCTTGATTTGCAAAGCTGTCAGTGGTGAATGGAGAAGGGAGATCAGGCTGCTCTTGGTGTTCAGGAAATGCTGAAACCAGCCTGACTCATTTCATCTCCTCCTCTCCTGGCTGATCTCCCCTCTTTCCCCTTCCACCCATTGGCTTTTGTCTTCCACCAGGCCCCCCAGAGAAGAGCCTGGCTCTGTGTTCTCCATCCCCTACTCGCTGGCACTGCCAGGCTGGGATGAGGAGCCCCTCAGCCTTCCCTGCTCCAGGCTGGACCAGCCCAGCTCCCTCAGCCTCTGCTCACAGCTCCGGACAAAATTGGTTCTTCTCCCAAATTCCCTACATGCAAGGGTTTCTCCTGGACAAAAGCTGCAAGGACAGACAGGCCTGGCTCAAGTTGGCTGTGGTGGTCGCCTCTAATCTGCCCTAAAAACACTGGGGATCTGTCCTTTCCTTCCTGAGGGAAAGAACTGGCCTTCTCATCCAGGTACTCATGGGCTGAAATTGGGATTCTTCCCCCAAAATCCCATATATGTGGGATACAGAATATTTATACCTGAGATACAAGGTATTTATTCTGTTGCTCCCAGAAGAAAGCTGCCAGGACAGACAGATCTGGCTGGTCTCGGCCTCTAGTGGCTGCTGTTTATCAGCTCCTGGAAGACTGGGGCTCCATGCTTTACTTCCTGCTTTCCTTCCTGTGGAATCATGATGACACTTCAGGGCCTCATGGATCCAAGGGACCATTGTGACACTGTGTGGCCTCGTGGAACCAAGGACATCATTGTGGCTCTGTTGGGCTGCATGGTCCCAAGAGGCCAGTGTGAAGCAGCAGGGCTTTGTGGAGCCAAGAGGCCATTGCTGCATTTCAGGGCCCCGTGGAGCCAAAGGACCACTGTGATCCTTCAGGGCACCAGGGATCCATGGAGAGCATTGTGGCATTGCAAGGCCCCATGGAATCATGGAGACCATTGTGACACTGTGGGGCCCCACAGAACCAAAGGGCCACTGTGACCCTGCAGGGCCTCTTGGAAGCATGGGGCCATTGTGACACCGCAGAAGCAAGGAGAACATTGTGACACTGCAGGGCCTCATGGAACCAAGGGAACATGGAACAGATTTGGCTAGCTTGGCCACCCAGGGCCCACTTGACAGGCCCGGCTGATCTTGGAATGTTGAGGGCTGCCATTCATCAGCCCCTAGAGAACTGGTGCCCAGTGCTTTCCTTCCTATGGAAAAGAACCATTTGTCCTTCGAGGTGCCCACAGCCAAAATTGATACTTCCCTCGAAAATTCCCTGTATGCCAGGGTTCTCCCAGACAAAAGCTGCCGGACAGAGAGCTCTGGCTGGCTTTGGCCTCTGGTGGTCACCTCTCATCTCAAGGAAGCCCTGAGGAAAGTATTTGAACAGGTTTGACTGCTGGGACATCAATGAGTCTCACGCTCTTAAAAACTCAGATGCTCTTCTGATTATGTATGTTTTCTTTCTTATTGTGTATTATGTGTGAAGTGTTATTTTCAGCTAAAAATATTATTCTTATCACTTTACCCGAGTTATCTGAAACAAAACAGCTCATCTACATATGACTCCAGGTCACCTGTATAAGCAAACACAAGAAACAATCCAGCAGGAATTATTTGTCCCTGCTCCTATCTATCACATCTCTGGAGATGGAGGTGCAGCCCCAGCACTTGGTGGGGCTCAGGGGCTCACAAGCTCAGCTCCCACCCAGAGAAGGTGGGAGACTCTGGGCTGATCTTCTTGGTCTCTGCACGCTAAGCCAGGCTGAGATGGACACTGATGGTTTCTGGGCCAGGCTCTCAGAGCCCAGCCCAGCTCCCTGCAAGCTCTGCCAGCTGCCCTGAGCTCTGGGCAGCACCAAGGGCCTCTCCCCAGCCCAGCCCAGCCGGCTCTGGCCCCACAGCCTCGCTCAGGCCAGGCTGCTCTGGGCACTGCTCCACAGCCTCAGCCCCTGGCAAGGGCACAGCAGCAGCTGCAGCTGCCGCAAGACTCAGCCCCACCGTGGGGGAAGGTGCTTGGCCAAGGCCAAAGGAGGCTCCCTGGCTGCCCTGCTCCCCTCTGCCTGAGGAGCTGAGAGCTCTGCAGCCCCTGCTGCCATCCCATCTGCCCAGGGCAGCACAAGAGCCTCAGCCTTGGGGCCCGCAAGAGCTGCTCCTGCTCCAGGCCCAGGGCTCATCCCAGAGCTGGGGCAGCCACAAAGCTGTGCCCATTTCTGTTCATTGCTACTCTGATCAGGATGGATCCTCAGTCACTTGGAGGTTGCTGATGGATTTTACTCCTCAAGGGGCATTTTCTTTCTGGAGCTCCTCAGTTCAGGAATTCAGTGAGCAAAGCTCATAAACATTTGTTCAAATACCCAAAAAGGAAAAAACCACTGGGAATAATCTATGTTTTCAGTTCTTCTGTGGCTAATTAGACAGATTTCAGAAGAGTATTTAAAGTGAATCTGCTGTATTGAAAACAATGCAAGTTTGGTTTTCATTTCCTGTTTATTGATTGATATCAGAAATGTCCAATTGATATTGACCCCCAGACTCTTCTAAAGCAGTCTGAATACACGTGAAAATCAAGACCCTTCATGGCTGACAATCAATAACACTTTGTCCCCAACACCTCCCCACCTTTTCCCTCATACAACCCCTGGCACTCCTATGGATCAGGAACGGTGTGGCCAGCAGGAGCAGGGCAGGGATTCTTCCCCTGTGCTCGGCACTGCTTGGGCAGCACCTCGAGTGCTGTGTCCAGTTCTGGGCCCCCCCAATTTAGGAAGGACATGGAGGGGCTGTAGCGTGTCCAGAGAAGGGCAACAAGGCTGGGGAGGAGTCTGGAACACGAGTCCTGTGAGGAGTGGCTGAGGGAGCTGGGGTTGTTTATCCTGGAGGAGAGGAGGCTCAGGGGAGACCTCATCACTCTCTACAACTCCCTGACAGGAGGGTGCAGCCAGGTGGGGCTCGGGCTCTTTTCCCAGGGAAAAGTGAGAAGACAAGAGGACACAGCCTTCAGCTGCACCAGGAAACATTTAGGCTGGACATTAGGAAATATTCTCCACACAACTGGGCATTGGAATGGGCTGCCTAGGGCCGTGGGTGAGTCACCATCCCTGGAAGTGTTTAAGGAAAGACTGGATGTGGCACTCAGTGCCATGGCCTGGGTGACAAAATGGTGTTGGGTCCCAGGTTGGACTTGATGCTCTCCAAGGACTTTTGCAGCCTGGTTGATTCTCTGATGACTGTGACACTTCAGTGCCCTGGGGAAGCAAGGGGCCATAGTGACACTGTGGGGCCTGGTGGCACTAAGAGGACCATGGTGACACTGTGTACGACATGGCAGCACAGAGCCAAGGGGCCATTGTGACACTGTGGGGCTGGATGGAAGCGAGGGGTCCATTGTGACAGTCTGGGTCCTGGTGGAACCACAGAGGTCACTGTGAAACTGCAGGGCCTTGTGGAACCAAGGGGCCATTGTGCCACTGTGGAACCAAGCAGACTCTTGGGAGAGCCTGGGGACAATGGAATCAAGGCGCCATTGCTCCATTTCAAGGACTCTGGGAACTGAGGGAAAAACTGTGACCCTGTGGTGCCCCATGGAACCAAGGGTCCCTGATGACACTGCAGGATCTTGTGTCAACAGGGCTCCATTGTGACACTGCAGCACCAAGGAATACATTGTGGCACTGTGAGGCCTCCTGGAACCACAGAGGCCACTGTGACCCTGCAGGGCCTTGTGGAACCATGCAGGACATTGTGACAGAGCAGGACCTGGTGTCACGATGGGGCCATTGTGACACTGCAGGGCCCCATGGAACCAAGGGGTCAGGGCTGCTCCTCAGGTACTTGTGGAATGAAGGAAACATGTTTGACACTGTGGTGGCCCTTGGGACCAAGAGGCCATTGTGACATGGTGGAACAAAGGAGAGCATTGCTGCACTGCCAGACCTCATGGAACAAAAGATCCACTGTGACACTGCAGGGTCAGTGGGCCCAAGGATCCAAGGGACTTCGTGACATCAATGAGTCCCATGGAACCAAAGGGACAGTGTAACACTGGGAGGCCTCATGGAATCATGGAGACCATTGGGACACTTGGGGGCCTCATGGAACCCTGATGACACCAAGTTGGCTGGGAGTGTTGATCTGCTGGATGGTAGGAGGGCTCTGCACAGGTCCCTGGACAGGCTGGATCCTGGGCCCAAATCGAACAAGGTGAGGTTTAACAAGTCCAAGTGCTGGGTTCTGCACCTTGGCCACAACAACCCTTGCAGTACTACAGACTGGGGACAGAGTGGCTGGACAGCAGCCAGGCAGAAAGGGACCTGCAGGGAGTGATGGACAGCAGGCTGGACATGAGCCAGCAGTGTGCCCAGGTGGGCAAGAAGGCCAATGGCTCCTGGCCTGGCTCAGGAATGGTGTGGCCAGCAGGAGCAGGGCAGGGATTGTTCCCCTGTGCTCAGCACTGCTTGGGCAGCACCTCGAGTGCTGTTTGCACTTCGGGGCCACCCAATTTAGGAAGGACATGGAGGGGCTGGAGCATGTCCAGAGAAGGGAAATAGGGTTGCTGAGGGATCTGGAATATAAGAGCTGTGAGGAACAGCTGAGGGAGCTGAGGTTGTTTATCCTGGAGAAGAGGAGACCCAGGGGAGACAAGGCAGTGTCAGGGCACAGGCTGGACTTGATGATCTCCATGGCCTGTTCCACCCTTGCTGATTCTGGGATTCTCTGAAACCTTCCTTGGAGCAGTTGCAGGAGGAGCCCTGGGCCTCCTCTTCAGCAGCTCCAGCAGCCCAGGTCCCTCAGCTTCTCCTGCCAGCCCCAAAGCCCATCCTGTCAGTCCTGCAGAGCCTCTGCAGCTCCTCTTCACTGCCCAGCACAGGAAGCCCCAGAGCCAGACACAGCAGCCCAGATGTGCCCCCATGGCCTGGGGTGCCTATGGCAAGGGAACAGCACCAGGCACTGCAGGAACCTGCAGACAATTCCTGCAGCACTTGTAGGATGATCCTGCTCCCCAAGGGATGCTCCCGTGGTGCCAAGTCAGGAACTGCAATGGGGAGTGGGGCCAGAGAGGAAAGGGCAAGCAGGGATGGGCTGTTTGCAGGGGAGGGAAGGGGAGGGGGCAATGGGAAGACATTTGTATCAGGACGAGTAAAGAAATCAAAGGTGAAGCCAAGGAAATGCTCAGGGCAGTTTGGGGGTGGCTGCCAGGCAGCCCTGGCTGTGAGCAACAGCACCTGCAGTGGGACAGGAAACTCGCAGCTGATGGGAACAAACTTTCTGGCTGACTGCAGAGGCCAGGACAAAGCTGACTGGTTTCCCTGCTGTCCCCCAGCTCTTGCTGGCCCCAGGGGCTGATGGCATTTGTGCTCCCTCAGGTTCCTGTCCCCACACCAACAGCATGGGGGTGCTCCCTCTGCTCTGTGCAATGCAAACAGGGGCTGCTGAGCCAGTGCTGCCGTGTCTGTGCCTGCAAGGATGGGGCACCTTTGTAAGCTGGGGCAGAAGCCAGGGCTGCAGAGGGGGGATGTTGTTGGCAGCTCCATGAGGACGCTCTGGGACACTGTCCTGGGCTGTGCAGCGCACTGGGGATGGATCAGCCCCTGCTCTGCTGCTCCTTCCCTTCTGCCCCAGGGCCCTTGCAGAGCACCAGCTGTTGCTGTCCTCAGCTGCCATGGCAACCCTCAGGACAAAGTGGTGCCAGGGCTGTTCCAGGTACAATTGCAGTGACACTCGGTGCCACCAGGTGCCATGGCAATGGCCACGGGGACCCATTCCTTGGTTTGGGGCCATGGCAAGCAATGCCCGGACCTGTTGTGATGGTTGGTGGCCATGGAAAGTTGCCCTGGGCCCGTGCTCAGGGCTGGTGTCAGTGCCCAGAGCCAGAGGGGATCCCTTGCTGGGGGCTGTGCCATGGCCACCTGCCCTGTGCCGCGCTGGCCGCTCAGGCACCAGGAACCAGCAGCCAGCGGCACTGCCAGGGCCAAAGCCAGGTCAGCCAGACAGAAAGGGGCAGGGCTGGGCACTGTTTCCATGGCAACTGGCACTGGGGGGGACACCTGGGTCACCTGGCCTGGCAGTTGCCATGGAAACCCCTGGCAGGCACTGAGGGCACAGCCCCTGGCACTGAGACACTGCTGGGCCGGGTGCTGAGCACAGGGCTGAGCACGCAGAGATGGTTTTGTTCTTGCTGAGCTGCAGCACAGCCAAGGCCTGTCCTGCCCCTCGTCAGCCACGCTGGGGAGGGGCTGGGGCTGCGGGGGAGCTGGGCAGGGGACACAGCCAGGACAGGGGACCCCAACTGACCCCAGGCATACCCCAGACCAGAGCACATCATGCTCAGGGTGTGAAGGGGGGAACAAGGAGGAAAGGGGGAATTTTGGAGGGAGTGCTTTTGCCTTCCCAGGGAACACTTAGGCAAAAGAGGGCGCTGGGTCACCAGTGGGCAGGGTCACTACCAAAGACACAGACACCAACTTGTAGAATTGTGTCATTTATATCATGCACAGCTGCAAAGATTTAAAAAAGGATAAGCTCAGCAAAGCATATAATCATTAGCAAAGAATTACAAAAGAAGTTCAGCAATCCATCATAAGCCATCATTACATTTTGATGACCAATCCCTTGGTGAAACACTAGAGGTGTTTGTGGCAGACAAAGATTCTGGCTGACTATCAAGGTACACCTTTACAGACATCAGTAGTACTTTAGTGACACTGTTCTTCATTCTTTTTTCTCAATCTCATTCCAATTAGGAACAAGAATTCTGTTGTCCATGGAGCTGGCACCTTTTTAATTCCAGAATAATGCCCCCAGGCCCTTTGCTGTTCAGCTTTACCATGCTGTCTGTGGCTAACAAGGCTTGGGGGGCCCTTTCCCCTCTGGCTGGAAGGGGCCGGGTCCCAGTCCCTGAGGGGCACCCAGGCTCCTGGATGGAATTCCTGTGCAAGTCCCTCAGTGTCACAGCAGCCTTCACATGGAGCCCCATGAATCAGAGCATTTTCCAAAGGGGCCCTTGGGGCAAACAGGGAGATCTGGTCTGGCAGGATGTGTAAAACAATCTCCTGTCAGATCTCCTTGCTCTCACACAGAATCCTTGGCTGCAGGGACACATTCCCATTGTTCCTGCCCAGGTTTCAGGACTCAGAGTTGTCTTTCCTAGGAGCTGCTCCTTCAGCTGCCTTGGGAGGGCCATTTGGCCTCTGGACCCACACTCTGACTCCATTATTAGGGCTGCTGGATCCAAACCCTTTATCTCCACAAACGGTGGTGATTGGAGCTGGGTCTGCTTTGTTTTCATTTTCAAAATTCCAATATCAATAATTGTGCTACCCTGTCATGGGGTTGAATAATCCAATCTTGTTCATTATTGTTTAACAGAATTACTGTAATTTCTCCTGGATATTCTGCATCAATTCCACCTGCCATGACAGGAACACTTTGCAAGGCCAAGCTCCAAGTGAGCAGTTACCAAAGCAAAGTGTCCTGGAGGAATCTGAATTCCTGTTTCAGAATTGACAGCTCTCATTTGTTTTGAATTTATCCTAATGAATTCCAATGCATGAAGGGCCAGCCCTGCAGCCTCTGGGCTGGCCCTGCCAGGGACCATCACAGCCAGAACAATTTCCCAGGCAGTCCAAGTCTCACTGCCCATGGTTGGATTTGCAAATTGGGGGCAGCCGTGCACAGCCAGGGGGTTTCCATTTCCCCAGTGGGCCATTGTTAAGGGCATGGAGCACATCTGGGAGATGGGTTCTCCATGGGCAAAGGTTCCCATCTCCTCATTTTTCCAACTGTTCTTTTAAACAACCCCTTCACCCTTTCAACCAATCCTGCAGCTTGTGCATAGTCTGGTACATGAAAAACCCTGCAGGCAAAATCACTGTATTTTTCACAGGAACAGACAAAGCACTCTGCATCACAGTATAAGCAAACCCTGTAAAAATAGCCAATTTCATCCCTTCCTCCCTTTTTCATTGTATACGATCTCACAAAATTGACCACTGACACTAGGGTCCTGGCCAATCCTGTTCTGTAGGGTATTTAGTGTTACATCCCTGAGCAGCCAAAGATACCAAATTATTATTGTCAGCACTATTTCATATTATTCCCATTTTTTATGTATGTATTGATATAGACATATCAAAATATAGATACATATTAAAATATATAAATACATATGTAAATATATATATAAATGTCTTAACCTATAAATAGGTATATAATGATACAATATATCAATATTTCACTTGCACAAATGCATCTGAGCTCAAGATTAAAACCTCTTCTGTTGCTCCATGTGCGAGCATTCCAACAATAATTGCTCCTTCTGAGGGTGCTGTTTCCTATGTACTCTCAACAAATTTATCTTTGTCTGCCCAAACCCACAAGGTCTTTTCCTTTTCCATGTGCAATTTTTGGATGCATTTGAAGACATCCAGGGGCGCAGCTTCTTTTACCCGACTGCCCCACTGCTCCCACACGGGGCTCTGACCTCAGCCCACTCCAGAGCCAGGGAACTCCAGGGAAGGGCTCCCCAGCTGGGAATTTCTGATGGGACTGATTCCTCACATTTACATTGAACAAGTGACATTTTGTTGGCATCTGGCCAGACTGTGCCAGTTTTGTTTTACCAGTGTGCAAAATCAGCACCAGAGACACACAGTCCAACTGAAGAAATCAGTGTCATTTCCTGCAGTTCAGAGCTGAAAAGAATCACAAAAGGAGCAGCTCAGCAATGCACCCAACCATCCCCACCAAAGATTGCAGCAGTGATTAAGAAAGATCCAGCAGCATTTACCCTCAGCCTTTACCATCCCCCAGATCCACACAGCAGCTGGGGAAGCTGCCAAGGGCTGCAGAGCCACTCCTGGGCACTGGGAATTCCTGCAGGTGCCTCCAGCCACAGGTGAGGCTCCAACCCCGCTGGGAGAGGGCCCAGCTCTGACAGTGCTGAATGAACAAACTGACAGCACTGCTAGGGTGGCAACATCTGCTTTCATCCTCCTCTTGGGTCCCTCCCAAAGCCTGGCCAGGGCTCAAGGAGAAACCAAGGGAGCTGACTTTGACCATACAGCCCCAAACAAGGCCAGATGTCAGATTTCATGGCCTTGTCTGGCTTCTAAATACACAAAGGTCAATCCATGTTTCACTAAGGAGTGGCTACATCTACCACAGTGCTAATCACCATGCATATTTCATTAGGGAGCAGATACAAAGATAACCTTTGCTTGGAAGGTTCATCCAGAGGCCACCTTTGGCTCAGGGCCTGCTGTCCAGGCCTCACTCAGGGCTGCTGTCCAGGCCTTGGCACTTCAGGCACGTGCTTTAGTGCTGGGCTTGGCACTGCTGGGTGAGCGGCTGCACTGGGTGAGCTCAGAGGGCTTTTCCAACAGCAAGCATTCTTTGATTCCATGATTCTATCCACTGCATTCAGCTGGGGCTATTTTAGCAGCATTACTTTGCTCCAAATATCTCCTCTTGCCCAGCTCCTGTGGCCTGAGGCTTCAGCTCCTTCAGTTCCTGGTGCTGAGCTGCTCATGCTGAACGAGACGGCTCGGAGAGAAGAACACAGTCCATGCAATTCCTTCTGGGACACGGAGAGGGGAGGCTATGCAAACAGGAGCATTGTTTGCTGTGGCCTCCTCTCTGCCCTTCACGCCTTTCAGCGCTTTGAACCAGCCAAGAGCTTTCTCCAAGAGTGCAATGGAGCAGCTGTTCCTGCTCCCGGGCCTGGCTCTCTCCAGTCTCTGCCCTTGCCTGGTTCTGTCCCTCTTGCTGTGCCCTCTGTTCCCCCAGGGCTCGCTGGCTGCTGCCCAGGACTGTGGCACTGGCACAGATCCAGTGCTCCAGAGCCTCCTTTCTGTGCCCTTGCAGCTGCCTGGGCACAGCAGCCTTTTCCATCTGGAAGCTCCCCATGGACAGGGAGTGCCCAGCTCCGTTCCTTCCACAGCCTCCAGGAGCCCAGGGCTGCCATCTCCCCCCACACTGGGGGCTCCCAGGTGCCTCAGGCTGCTGTGACACCGCTGCACACGGGAGGGAAGAGGGGCAGGGGCTGTGCTCCAAGTCAGCTCCATGTGCTGCTGCTGCTGCTGCTGCTGCTGCTGTGGGGTCATTTGTGCAGCCCTGGCCCAGAGTCAGGGATCAGATCCTGCCAGTCTCTTCCAGCCCTGGCTGCTCAGAGTTTGGGCCTTGGAGCCTCAGGTGGCCAAAGGCAGCTGCTGCTGGTCCCTCTGTGTGCCTCTGTTCAGCAGTGCTGCTCCATCAGTCTGTGCCCAGCAATGGGGAAAAGCCTCAGCCCTGCCGGGCCAAGGGCTGCCGGGCTGTGCCTGAGCAGCTCAGCCAGCAGGAAGGGAGCTGCTCCACACGGGAACCAGGAGCAAAAGACATTCCTTTTGTAGGACATGTTTTCTATTGAAAGGAAAAAAAAAGGAAAAAGGGAAAAAAATTGATAAATTGTAAAAGATAAGAATAAAATCCAAGTGTTAGTGAAAAAACATAACATACAGTTAATGAAAAAAAAACATAAATGCCAAGTTACATTCTTTGCATTAACAGGTATATGATCTTTTTAAAATGAGAACTCAGTTATTTCCATTGTAAATGTGCTGATGGCATGGATCCATCTTTGTGACCTCAAAAGCCTCTTAAAAGATTTTGGGCTTTGTTTCCAACACTGGTATTTGAAATTGTGCTCGAAGCAAGAGGAAATTGCTTTGTGCCCTTCCAGCTCCAAGCAGGACGGGGAATGGAAACTCTGTCAAACCCCAAATCCTTTAGAAGATGACCTTCCTTCTCACCCTGCGAATGAGCTGCACATTCCTTTTGAAACTGTCAGGGATTTCTTAGAGACATAAAGTCCCACTTACAGCTTTTTCCTCTGGTTTGGAAGTGCAGAAGGGCAGTTCTCCATCCATCAGCTCCAGACTGCACTGCCTCAGGAGCACGGCCCACTCGCCAGCTTTGGCCCACTCGTGGCACTGCTAGAGGAGGAAGAAAGTGCAATTGCACAATTCCAGCCAATCAAGAAGAAAGAATGGGACAGACAAAACACCCTGTACAGATCCAGGCATTCAGCTGGGACTGTGGAGAGTTTGGGTCCTTGCCAGTTGGATGTGTGACCCCAGCTGCAATCTCTGGGCCTGCAGCAGAGTCTCACTCACCTGCCAAAGCAGAAAGCTCAGGTGCTGTGCTCGCAATGGGCTCATCTGATGCAGAGCTGTCAGAGCAATGTGAGGGCAGAGCCAGCCCAGCTGGGCTCAGGGCTGAGCCCAGCAGAGCCCTGGCAGAGCCCAGAGCAGCCTCAGCACCCGCAGAGCCTGGCTGCAAGGAGAGAAAGCAGAAACCACCCGTCAGCTGAGGGCTCCTGTGCCCTTGTGCCAAGGCCTGCGGTGCCCAGGCCATGCTGGCTGTGCCCAGAGCTGCCCATCCCTGCTGCCTTTGGCAGCAGAGCAGGAGGGCAGCACATGTGCCCAGCCTGCAGCCAGCCACGGCACATCCAGCCCTCAGCAGCTGCCCAGAGCAGGATGCTCCTGTGCTCGCTGCCATCTCCCAAAAGCTCTGATCCCACTCTGCCAAGCACACAGGGACCCACCTCACTCCAGCCACGGCTGAAAGAAAAGCTGCTCCCAAACCATGTCCTCAGCCTTCTCCAAGGGCACGGCCCATCCACGCCACAGCTGCTCCCAAGCACTTCCCCATCCACACTGGACCACCTGGAACACTTCCTCTGGAAAAACAAACAACACATTATTGAAAAGAGATTAGAGACAAAAAGAGAAAACAAGAAAAACAGTAAAAACTCCCATCTCTGTCAGGGCCTTGAGGAAGGCCAAACCCCCACATGATAGGGAAAAACCCATCCATGGGTGAGGGAAGCCCACACTTTCTCTCTTCCCCCCCTGCACTGCCCCCTAAAATCGCGGTGACCCCAAAGCAAACAAGGGCAGTGGAGAAGCCCAAGCCCTTCCTTGCCTGTACAGCAAAGCAGCCCCTGCACAAGTTCTGGAGTCCCACCTCTGCTCCCACCATGGGGCTTTGTTTGTGTCGGGCTGGCTGCCCCAGCCCCAGCCCGGGGCATGGTGGGTGCTGGGGGCTGTTGGCAGGGCCAGGAGCCCACTCCCATTTCGTACCCACCCCAGGCCATGCCCCAGCCCTGCCAAAAGCAGCTGGGCAGCCACTGAAGAATGAGCTGCATCTGCCCCAGCAAAGGGGAAGCCTTTGGTTCCCAGCCAGGCTGGGCAATGCCCAAATCTGAGAACATCCCCCTGCATGTGGACTCATCTGCAAATTCACTGTGGAGCCTGGCTTTGAAGAAGGTGCCAGAATCAAAGTCCATCATCTTCAGCTGGCCAGGCTGAGGAAGAGCTTGTCATCCTTGGTGTCATCCTCACTCTCTCCAACAGCAGCAGCCCCACCTGGTATAGCTTCTCCAGGGGCTCCTTCTCCTTCCCTGGGGGCAGATCAGGCTCTCAGGGCTCTGCCCAGGGCCCCAGCTGTCAGGGAACCAGAACAAGCAAAACCAGCTGGGATGGCGCCCACCAGTGCTGGGCAGAGCAGCTCAGGTCCAGCACAAGGTCTGTGTGTTCCCATCCCATGAGCCCGATGCAGTGGCACAGGCAACACAAAAAGGGCTGGGTTCCTTTGCTTCTGATTGCCAAGGCATGTGTGGAGCTGGAACTTACCAGGGCCCTGGATCAAAGTGTGCCTGTGGCTCTCTCCCTTCTTCTAGGGCAGATGAATATCCTTCATCCAAGGATGACAGAACAGCTCTTCTAATGAGGGCCTTTCCAAGTCCAGCATGGATAAACACTGCCTGATCAGATCTTGGCACTCTGGGAAGAGAAACCAGAAACCACCAGTTAGTTGGAGAAGGCTCCTATTGGCTTTGCCCCACCATTCCCATGCCCAGGCCATGCTGGATGTGCTCAAAGCTCGGCCTGAACTTTCCCATCAACTCCCTGTTTTGGAGGAGAGCAGGACATGTGCCACCTCCTCAGCAGCTGCCAGTGCAGGATGCCCACAAGCCCGCTGCTGTCTCCCAGCACTGGAATTCCCCACAAGCCCGGAGATGAGGATCCACCTTGAGAGAGCCGTTGTGGCAGCGAGAGCTGATGGTCCCAGCTGATGTTCTGGCCCCTCCTGAAAGGGTGCTCCCCGCAGACCATCTGGTGCAGCAGGATGCCCAGGGACCAGATGGTAGCTGGCTTGCCATAGTACCGGCCAAAGTGGGTCCATTCCGGGGGGCTGTATGACCGTGTTCCTATGGAATACAGATGGAGTTCATCAGGGGGATGCTGCTGCTCCCAGAGCCTGGCCCCAGCATCCCTGGGCATGTGGGGGCTGCCTCAGTGGCACACAGGGTGAGCACTGCCCTCTCACCAGCACCTGGGACTTGTGTACAGACTTGGGGTTGGAAAAGAAGCCACTGGTGTTTCAAGGGGGCAGTGGAAGCCCTGGCAAGTCCTGACCATAACAAGGAAGAACCCACCCAGTGCTGGGAAAAACCATGCTCTCATCCTCCCTGCCTGCATTGCCCCAAAAAACATTATGAACCCCAACAGACCAGGTGAGTGGAGCAGTCCAAGCCCTTTCTCACCTGCACACCAAACCGGCTGGGCACCGGTTCCAGTCCCCCCTCTCTGCTACTCCCACCCATGGGTGTTTTTGTTGGGCTGGCTGCCCCAGCACCAGTTCTGGGCAGAGTGGGGGGCAAAGGCTGCCAGCAGGGCTGGAAGATGGCTACCCACTCAGCCCTGAGTTTCAAAAGAAACTCAGCTGAAGACTCAGTGCCATGAAAGGCCACAAAAGAGAGAATCCCTGCTGCCACAGCCAGCTTGGGCTGGGAGATGTTGGGTCATGAGATGCTGGGCCCAGGAGCCCTGTGTGGGCTCACCTGCAAAGTGAGTGTAGGCTGTGTCTTGCAGGTAGGTGCCACAGCCAAAGTCAATTACTTTGGCCTGCCCAGTGTCCAGGTCAACCAGGATGTTCTCTGGCTTGATGTCCCTGTGCAGGACCCCGCAGCTGGTGCAGTGCCGCACGGCCTCCAGCACCTGGCGGAACAGCTCCCGCGCCTCCTCCTCGGGCAGGAACCGCCGTGCCCGAATGAAACGATGCAGGTCCTGACACCGCTTTGGCCGCTCCAGCACCATCAAGATGTCCTTGGGGAGCTCAAGCCACTCCAGCAGCTGGACCACACCAGGGAAGCCAGTGGACACCTTGGCCAGCAGCACGATCTCCAGGGGTGCGCTGGTGCCGTCGGGCTGCGGGAGGAGCACGATGCCATCAGTGGGGCTGATGCCGTGTTGGGGCTCGTGAAACCCTCAGCCAGCCAGGGATGCTCTGTGCCCTGCGCTGGCCCCACGCCCGCTCTCCCTCGGGGTGTCCTGGCGGCTCCCACCCTGCCGGGCCTCGGCTCATCCCCGGCCGGCAGCCCCGGCTGCTGGCCCCGCTCACTCACCAGCTCGCCCCAGTGCAGGACGCGGTTGCGTGGCACCCTTTTGATGGCCACCTGCAAGTCAAGGGGAGCAGCGGGCTCAGCTCGCCGCCTGCCCTGCCCAGCCCCATCCTCTGCCCTTCTCCTCCTCCTCCTCCTCCTCCTCCGCCCACTCCTCCTTGTCCGCCGCTCACCGGGGCGCCGTCCGAGAGCCGCGTGGCCGCGAAGACGCTGCCGAAGCCGCCGCGCCCCAGCAGCGAACCCAGCCTGTACTGCTCCTTCAGGCCCTGCTGCGTCTTCCCTGCGGGCGGGACGCGGCTGTCAGCGCTCGGCCCGGGGCCAGCCACGGCCCCCGAGCGCCCCTCACCCGCCCCGGGCCGGCCATGCCCAGGCGTTCGCTCTTCGGAACGCGGCACGGGAGGTTCCGTGCCGGCGGCCGCGCTGCCGAGAGGCGGAGCTCGGGCCGGGGAAACCGCAGTGGAGGCGGCGGGAGCGGCTGCGCCGCGTGTGTCCTCCGCGGGCCCCGGGAGGAGCCGGGGCCGGAGTCGGGGCCGGGGCCGGGGCCGGGGCCGGGGCCGGGGTCGGGGCCGGGGCCGGGGCCGGGGCCGGGGCTGGGGTCGGGACTGGAGCCTGCGTCGGGTCCGGGGCTGGGCTCGGGCCAGGCGGAGCCGAAGGGCGGCGATGCCGCCCCCGCACCAGGCACTGATGCCCGCCCAACAGCGCCACCGCCAGTACTGCCAGAGCCGGGCGGAGGCGAGACCGCGGCGGGACGGCCGGGGCCGGGCACGGGGCAGCCCCGCCTGGGGGCGGGGCCGGGCCGAGGGCATGGCCCAGCCCGGCAGGGGAGAGGGAGGCGGGGAGAGGAGAGGGACGTCGGGCAAGGGACCCCGAGAGAAGGGTGCCAGACAGCGGGAAAGGGAGAGAGGAGAAAGAAAGAGAAAGAGTGTTGGAGAATATCTGCTTTTGCTGCCGCCGCTGCCGCTGCCGCCGCTGCCGCTGCTGCAACTGAAGCACCGGGGCCGTTCGTCCCCGTGTCCGTTCCCCGCTCGCCCCACGAGCCCCACGTTCGAGCCCCGCGCGCCCCGGGGACAGCCCCTCCGTCTGCCCAAACACGGGAACTTTGCAGCGCTGAGCCCAGATGCAGAGCCTTGACTCCTGCACACTGGCACAGCGATCCCCTCGCTTGCTGCTGGGCATTGTCCTTGCTGAGGGTCAAACACTGTCGGGCCACCTTCCCTTGGTGTAGGATTCCTACCTGACCCAAGCACCACACTTACATCTCCAGTGTTGCTTTCCAGTAAAAACAGGGGAAGGAAAACTCTGTGTGGCTCATGGTATTTTACAGTGTCTAAAAATCCCTAAGTCACCAATCTTAGAGGTGAGGTGCATCTGGAATTACTGGGATGGAGAAGTAGTGCAACATGGAAAAGGGGAGCATAGAAATTAACAGAGGAAAACATCTTGGATTGTTTCCTTCATTTTCATTTCACTTCTGGAATGCTGTTTCAGTTTTCCAGGAATTCTCTCCTGTCTGCTCTTCCCAAGAATCTCTCATGGAGAACAAGGTCAAGCTTCTGTCACAAGATTTGCCACCAGGAAATTATGTCACTGGTGAAATTTTCATGATGACTGTGCTGGTTTAGGGCAAATTTTGGGAGGAAATCTCCAAAAGGGGTCCATCTAGAAAGAAGTTCAAGAAGCCCCTCCCCCTACTAGTTCAGGAAAAAACTTTCCTGGAGAAAAGTGAAAAAAAACCCAGTTTATTTAACAAGTAAAGTATTCACAAGCATGAAAAATGAATAGCATTAAATAAAACCTCGGACAGTGCTGAAGAGATGGCAAATTCAGAAAGTCCTTTTCGTGTGTTCTAGTTGGCTCACTCAGTCTCTTCTAAGTCCCTCTGGCGCTGGAATGCAGCGTCCCAGAGCTCGGGGGGGGCCACAGGTGTGAGCTGCTGCCGGTGTTTGTCTGGGTTTTCAGTCCAGAGCAGGTTTAAACAGTTCCAAGAAAAAGGAAAGTCACCGTCCAAGGAACTTCTCTTCCTAAGCTAGCTAAAACCACATTGCTAGACCTGGGCTGTGAAGGCATTGGGAAATTTCCAAATCTAGGTACTGGCGATCCCAGAAAACACCAGATCTGGATGGTGCTGGAGCCAGAACCTGCAGATTTACAAATTTTGGCTTTCTGTGCCAGCAAATCGCTGGACTTGGGCTGTGCCAGCACCAGGAAGTTTTCAGATCTGGGCGCTGGTGCTGCCAGCAAACACCAGATCTGGGTGGTGTCATTGCCAGCGACAGAAATCTGCCAGATTTGGGCTCTGCTGGCACCAGGAAATTTCCAAATCTGGGTTCTGGTTACATGACATGCAAGATGTGGGTGGTGCCAGACCCAGTAGCAGGAAGCTGCCACAGGTTTTGGATTTCTGTGCCAGCAAATTGCTGCACTTGGGCTGTGCCGGAATAGGGAAATTTCCAGATCTGGGCACTGGCAGTGCCAGCAAACAGCCCATTTCAGGCTCCAGGAAGGACTGGATCTGGATGCCTTCCTTTTTTCTTTCCTTCTTTCCTTCCTTCTTTCCTGGGGTCCTGCTGCCAGCAAACTCCAGATTGGGCGGTGCTGGCAAGGGGAAATTGCCAGGTTTTAGCTTTCTTTGCCAGCAAATTGCTGGACATGGGTGGTGCCAGAAGAGGGAAATTGCCAGATGTGGGCACTGGCAGTGCCAGCGCACAACAGATCTGGGTGAGGGATGAGCCGGCACTGAGAAATTTCCTGATGCTAATTTTCTGTGCCAGCAAATTGCTGGAATTGTGCTGTGTAGGCATCTGAAAAATTCCCGATCTGGGTACTGGCGGTGTCAGCAAACACGAGATCGGGTTGCTGTAGGTACCAGGTATTTGCTTGGTTTTGGCTTTCTTTGCCAGCAAATTGCTGCACTTGGGCTGTGCCAGAATACAGAAATACCAAGATGTGGGAACTGGCAGTACCAGCAAACACCACATTTCAGGAAGGACTGGATCTGGACCCGTTCCCTCCCTGCCTGCCTCCCTCAACAAGGTGCCAGAGCGGCTGGAGAGCAGCCAGGCAGAAAGGGACCTGCAGGGACTGATGGACAGCAGACTGGACATGAGCCAGCAGTGTGCCCAGGTGGGCAAGAAGGCCAATGGCTCCTGGCCTGGATCAGGAATGGTGTGGCCAGCAGGAGCAGGGCAGGGATTCTTCCCCTGTGATCGACACTACTTGGGCAGCACATCGAGTGCTGTTTGCAGTTCTGGGCCCCCCAATTCAGGAAGGACACGGACAGGCTGGAGCGTGTCCAGAGAAGGGCAACAAGGCTGGGCAGGGGTCTGCAGCACAAGTCCTGTGAGGAGCAGCTGAGGGAGCTGGGATTGTTTATCCTGGAGGAGGCTCAGGGGAGACAAGGCAGTGTCAGGGCACAGGCTGGACTTGATGATCTCCATGGCCTGTTCCACCCTTGCTGATTCTGGGATTCTCTGAAAGCACCCTTGGAGCAGTTGCAAGAGGAGCCCTGGGCCTCCTCTTCAGCAGCTCCAGCAGCCCAGGTCCCTCAGCTTCTGCTGCCAGCCCCAAAGCCCATCCT
This sequence comes from Melospiza melodia melodia, assembly GCF_035770615.1. Taxonomy (NCBI): domain Eukaryota; kingdom Metazoa; phylum Chordata; class Aves; order Passeriformes; family Passerellidae; genus Melospiza; species Melospiza melodia. The sequence continues at coordinate 141,421 of NW_026948638.1, forward strand.
GTCAGTCCTGCAGAGCCTCTGCAGCTCCTCCTCACTGCCCAGCACAGGGAGCCCCAGAGGCAGACACAGCAGCCCAGATGTGCCCCCCTGGCCTGGGGTGCCTCTGGCAAGGGAGCAGCACCAGGCACTGCAGGAGCCTGCAGACAATTGATCTGAAGGCCAAAGCTCCTTAGCTCCTTCTGAAAGAGCAGGAACAGTTCCTCATTGCAGTGTGCTGGAATGCTGGGCACCACAGCTCCAGGTGAGGACTGGACACAAGTTTGCTCCCACTGAGTGCTGTGATGGGTTCTGCAGGAACTCTGGGCTCCTGTGCTTGCCAGGCACAATGAGGAGAGAAGGAGCCAAGTGCACTGATGTGGGAAATGGATTTGTAGAAAGTTTTTAGAGCCTAATAGAAGGCCCACAAAGTATGAATCTGTATATAAATCTTGAAACAAAAATACTAACTTAAAAATTTCCATGGAATAGGACAGATATTGTTGAGAGAGAAATGGAGCTAGATAAAAGTTTCAAAAAATGGCCTTGCAAATAAGACTTTGGAAAAACAGATCTATGAAAGATGCATTGTAGTGGGACCCACGAGGGGTAGTTTCAAATAATTGGCTTTAAGGCATCTACAACATGGCATGGCAAAAAGGCTGATAGACCAAGAAACACTTATAATGTATTATAATTAGGAAGTAGTTGGCTTTTGATTGTGATGGCGTGAATTAGAACATCTGTATTGTCTCACCCTTCTCATGAGACTGAAAATGGAATAAAAGTTTTTAAAACACCTCTCAGTGTCCCCATCTCCAGGTCAAGAAAAGAGTATTATCCAACACACTGACACACCTTTGCCTCGAGCATAACCCAGCCTGGACCAAACACACTGAAAGGTTTCCCCTTTGGCCCATGTCTCGAAACATCAGGTCTGCTGTTTGATAACTCAGGTTGGTTTGGTGCCAAGGAGTTCCCTCAGAAATACTGGGTTTGTCTTCCTCTGTGCCTTCCCCTCAGCAGCCTTGGGGATGCTCCTGTGTGACACCATCTCTCTCACACAGTTCAGACAACTTCAAACAGGATATTGTGCAATAAGTCGTCTCCTCTAAAGTGTTCCAACAATCCCTTTCCGGCAATAGGAAATTATTCCTAATAGATGAAAGTGGAAACCCCCAACAGTTTATTAACAAACAGAATCCCCCCATGACAGGCATTACAAGAAGGCGCCGGGGTCTCTCTCGGAAGAACAGGAGCTGTCACGGAGCAGTTCCAGCAGCTGATGGAGGCTCGGGGGCTCGTCCGGCGTCGGCTTTCTCCCATGGCAGAGCTCCATGGGGCGGGCAGGGCAGTGAAGCAGCTGGGCTGGAGCCCCTCGCTGCCTTTTCTCCCCGGCATGGCTCAGCTCACAGACTCTCGGGCTGGGAGCGGGGCCGCTCCGCTGCTGCCGGCACCGTGTCCCTGGGCTTGGACAAACAGTTTCCTGCCAGGAGAGCCCTGCACACTGCTCCACAGATCTTTCATAAAGGCCCACACCAACTCCAAACACTCTGTCTGCAGCAGCTTTTCACAAAGGGCTGCAGCAATCCAGGACAGCTGCACGTGACTGTCGGAAGGCTCTTGTCTTGTTCCTGACAGCAGAATTCTTGATGATCTTGTGCAATTTTATTCAGATGTAACATGAGAGCAGAGGTGTTTTTGTTCAAATATTTCATTATGAGTAACAAGCCTTGGGAGCATGAGGTACAGGACTGACGTGTGAAAGCATGAGCATATCCTCCAAAGTGGCCAGTTTAATTGTCCATTTTATTACTCTTGTATTTACTCCACACTAATAAGGAAAACCAAGCTCTGCTTGGAGGCAAAACAGGCATGGGATACACTACAGTCCCTTGCAGGCTCACCAGGGCTGGCAGTGACAAAGCAGGCAGTCTGCTTCATTGTGAACCACTACAGAGCTACATCCCAATCTGGTTTAAGTGGCGTGGTATTATTTAGAACTCCTTTTCTGCATGAGACACAAAAAGGAGATCCCAAATGATCTTCATGCAAGCATGCAGTAAAGAACTGCTCCTGCTATCCTAACAAAGCATTTGCTTTGGCAATTACACTCTTCCCATTCATCTTTTGATGCAGACACTTCAGGTTTTCCCCCACACCCCTGCAAGGCTGGCAGTCGCTGTTTCCCATTTCCTGTTCTTCCCTAGAGATGGTGCAGTGGCTGCTTTGAAACAAAAAGCCCTGGGATCTGCACAGCTTGAAGGGGCATGAAATGCTAATTAAGTGCTCATATTGGTAATACCCAGGTCTGCACTGCCCAGTCCTCTGCAGCAGCAGCAGCAGCAGCAGGACCATGCATCATTCCTGTTGGTGGATGTTCATGTTTCTGATGTGCAAGAGCAATGACTTTGAGGAGGGACCAAAATGCCCCTCTTCAAACAGTGGCTGTGCAAGGAGATGTGAAGTTTCACAGCCTTTTCTAGGATATTTTAGAAAGATCTAAGAGAATATTGTGGCATGGAGTAGGTCCCTAATTTTGTCTCCAGAGAAATCCCCAAAGGGCACATTCACTCTGCTCCTGATGGCAACCCCATAAGCTCACTGACCAGTTTTCCCTGCAATGTTCCACCCTGCCTGGGCTTTACTAGGCCAGAACTAGACCCAGAGCTAAGCAGACACATGCAGCCAGGTGACATTGTGTAACATCAGAAGCTGGCAACCATGAGGACTTTGCTGTCAAAAGGTTACAGTTTTCACTGGGCCCAGAAATGTTTTTCCCTAAGGCAAAGCAAATTGAAATGTGAAGTTTAAAAGCTTCAAATGACTATCAAAGGAAACTGCAGAATAATTTCTAGAAGGGCAGCATTGTCAATGACCATGCAGCCCACCAAGAGCTGGAGCTGAATCCAGAAATGCTTCTTCCAGCTGTGCAGGAATTCATTCCACTGGCAAGCACTGGTCCATGGGAAGAAATGATCCCCTAGCTCTGGGCTGAATGGCAGCCAGGCTGCAGTGTAGATTTGAGGAACCCTTGTCACTTGTTATTGGCCTCCCAGTGCACTCATCCTTCTGCAAACAAGGGGCAAACAACACAGCTGGAGTGCTGTCCCGGGTAAATATACATACAGGTGATGTATATTTGCCAAAGCAGTGCATCATTTCCCAGTGAAATACATTACCTCTTCTTACCTATGGAATTGTGATTGAAGACACCTGTGAGGCAGATCTGTGGGAGATTGCAAAGGAGCAAAGCTTTGGGATTTGGGCACACTTCTCTTGGTTTCTTTGCTCAGACCTTTGGTGAGCACAGAACACACCTAGGTAGAAAACCTTTGACTAGACAGGATCTTTTGGACCCATTGTCCCCCAAACATGTCAATGTCTGGCCCTGTTACAATGACAAGTTGAAAACAGCAGCACAAATGACACAAAGAAAAGATGGCAAAAGAGGAAGAGGAGAGGCCCAATGAGGAAAGGATGTGGTGAGACACTGGCACATTCAGTGAGCTGCACTCCCATAATCTCTAGGCTAGCAGGTCCTGGTCTCACATTCTCCTCTTGGTTTATTTTTTTTTTTTCATCATAAAAATAAAATATATACGATTAAAAATATGTCATCAAAACTTAAAGACAGAATCAGCAGTGTCTCCTGGCTGTCCAGGGTAACACGGGAGTGGATCTCAGAAAGGTGCAAGTTCAGGACAGCTGGAAGAGGAGAGAGGGACAGAGCAGCTCCCCTAAGTCTGCACTAAGCCTCAGACAATCCTCCTGCTTCTTTGGACTCTCTGTTCTCTGCACGTGCAGCAGAATCTCTCGTTCTGCATCCTGCTATCCCCATTCCTTCACCCAGGCAGCTCGTCTGCTTTAGGAGAAGATTATTTATCCAAATCCAAACATCAGGACTGGCCCCTGCCCTCACAGTTGCCCTGAACTGACTGGAGGTCAGGGCTGACTCCCAGGTGTCCTGTGGGTCAAGGTCCAGCTCCTCAGAAAACATTGGCCAGCAGTAATCAGGGCTCCAGCAACAAAGGTGAAGTAAGGTCTCCTAGACATAGACAAGGGGGAGGTGTTCAGTGGCAGGAAACTGTTTGTGAGAAACAACTTTGATTTTTCTGTGAGAAATCTCCCCCCAGTCGTCCCTGTCTTTTCTCCTTCAAAAGGTTCCAATGTCCGGAGGCAGCAAATGTGCAACAGCAGCTCCATCAGCCACTTCCTCCTGCTGGCATTGGCAGACACACAGCAGCTGCAGCTCCTGCACTTCTGCCTCTTGCTGGGCATCTCCCTGGCTGCCCTCCTGGGCAACGGCCTCATCATCAGCGCCGTAGCCTGTGGCCACCACCTGCACACACCCATGTTCTTCTTCCTGCTCAACCTGGCCCTCAGCGATCTGGGCATGATCTTCACCACTATCCCCAAAGCCATGCACAATTCCCTCTGGGACACCAGGGACATCTCATACTCAGCATGTGCTGCACAGGTTTTCTTTTTTCTTTTCTTTGTGTCAGCAGAATTTTTCCTCCTGACCATCATGTGCTATGACTGCTACGTGTCCATCTGCAAACCCCTGCACTACGGGACCCTCCTGGGCAGCAGAGCTTTTGCCCACATGGCAGCAGCTGCCTGGGCCATTGGATTTCTCAATTCTCTGCTGCACACAGCCAATACATTTTCCCTGCCCCTGTGCCATGGCAATGCCCTGGGCCAGTTCTTCTGTGAAATCCCTCAGATCCTTAAGCTCTCCTGCTCTAAATCCTATCTCAGGGAACTTAAGGTTTCTATTTTCCCTGTCTCTACTGCTTTTGGTTGTTTTGTGTTCATGGTTTTCTCCTATGTGCAGATCTTCAGGGCTGTGCTGAGGATCCCCTCTGAGCAGGAACGGCACAAAGCCTTTTCCACCTGCCTCCCTCGCCTGGCGGTCATCTCCCTGTTCCTCAGCACTGGCACATTTGCCTACCTGAAGCCCCCTTCCATCTTCTCCCCATCCCTGGATCTCGCAGTGTAAATTCTGTACTCGGTTGTGCCACCAGCCCTGAACCCCCTCATCTACAGCCTGAGGAACCAGGAGCTCAAGGCGGCAGTGTGGAGATTGGTGACTGGAGGATGTCAGAAAAATTAATCTGGTTAGCAATTTCTTAAAATCCCAATATAAGCCATAATAGTTCTTGTTGGTTTTGTTGCTGAGTTATTTTTTCCTTGTTTTAGATACAGTAATATTCACAAAGCAAGGTCATTGCTTCTGCCCTTTATCATTTTGTCTATCTCCACCTTCACAGTGGCCAAGTGTCAATGAGTAGTGGATCTCTTGGTGGCTTTAAATGAACTAAAGGACCTCCCAGCAAAGTTTTCTGTAGAGATGCCCTTTTGTTGCCTTCTCTGGAGCTGAAGCAGCAATGTCTGTGTGCAGAGCTGGGGGCAGATCAGTGCTGGCCCAGCAGCTGTGCCCAGCAGCAGCAGCAACTTGGTGTTGCCAGTGCTGCTGCCATGGCCCTGCCACGCTGCCCTGGTGGCCCTGGTGTTGCTGTAGGGCCTGAGTGCTCTTGGGGCCGGGCACAGCCCTGGGGGTGGCGGTGCCGGGGCTGCAGCAGGGACAGGCCATGGGCACTGCTGGGGCAGTGCTGATGCCTCAGCCCAGGCCCTGGGGGCTCCAGGCTCCTTGCCCAGGCTCTCTCAAGAACACGGCCAGGCCAATGCTCAGCACAGAAAACCCCCGTGAGCAGCCCCAGGCTGGCCGTGGGCAGGCTGACAGCAAACAGCATGGCTGGGGCTCTGCAAGGGCCCTGGGGCAGATGGGAAGGAGCAGCAGAGCAGGGGCTGATCCATCCCCAGTGCACTGGACAGCCCAGGGCAGTGTCCCAGAGGATCCTCATGGAGCTGCCAACAACATTCCCTCCTCTGCATTCATGGCCTCTTCCCCAGCTCACAAAGGTGCCCCATCCTTGCAGGCACAGACATGGCAGCACTGCCTCAGGAGCCCCTGTTTGCATTGAACACAACAGGGGGAGCACCCCCATGCTGTTGCTGTGGGGACATGAACCTGAGGGAGCACAAATGCCATCAGGCCCTGGGGCCAGCAAGGGCTGGGGGACAGCAGGGAAAGCACTCAGCTTTGTCCTGGCCTCTGCAGTCAGCCAGAAAGTTTGTTCCCATCAGCTGGGAGTTTCCTGTCCCACTGCAGATGCTGTTGCTCAGAGCTAGGGCTGCCTGGCAGCCAGCCCCAAACTGCCCTAAGCATTTCCTTTCCTTCACCTATGCTTTTTTTCCTCTTTCCTGATCCAGATTTCCTCCTATTGCCCATCCCTGTCCCCTCCCCAGCATACAGCCCATCCCTGTTGGCCCTTTCCTCTCTGGCCCCACTCCCCATTGCAGTTCCTGACTTGGCACCATGGGAACGTCCATTGGGGAGCAGGATCATCCTACAAGTTTTGCAGGAATTGTCTGCAGGCTCCTGCAGTGCCTGGTGCTGCTCCCTTGCCAGAGGCACCCCAGGCCAGGGGGGCACATCTGGGCTGCTGTGTCTGGCTCTGGGGCTCCTTGTTCTGGGTGATGAGGAGGAGCTGCAGAGGCTCTGCAGGACTGACAGGATGGGCTTTGGGGCTGGCAGCAGAAGCTGAGGGACCTGGGCTGCTGGAGCTTCTGAAGAGGAGGCCCAGGGCTCCTCCTGCATCTGCTCCAAGGGTGGTTTCAGAGAATCCCAGAATCAGCAAGGGTGGAAAATACCTTGGAGATCATCAAGTCCGCTCTGTGCCCTGACACTGCCCTGTCTGGCTGAGCTTCTTCTTCTCCAGGATAAACAACCCCATCTCCCTCAGGCAGTCCTCACAAGACTTGTGTTCCAGATGCCTCACCAGCCTTGTTGCCCTTCTCTGGACATGCTCCAGCCCCTCCATGTCCTTCCTAAATTGGGGAGTCCACAACCGGGCACAGCACTCGAGGTGTGGCCTCACCAGTGCTGAGTGCAGGGGAAGAATCCCTGCCCTGCTCCTGCTGGCCACACCATTCCTGAGCCAGGCCAGGGGCCATTGGCCTTCTTGCCCACCTGGGCACACTGCTGCCTCATATCCAGCCTGTTGTCCATCAGTGCCCCCAGGTCCCTTTCAACCTGGCTGCTGTCCAGCCACTCTGTCCCCAGTCTGTAGTGCTGCAGGGGTTGTTGTGGCCAAAGTGCAGGACCCAGCACTTGGTCTTGTTCAACCTCATCTTGTTTGATTTGGGCCCTGGATCCAGTCTGTCCAGGTCCCTATGCAGAGCCCTCCTGCCCTCCAGCAGATCCACACTCACACCTAGCTTGGTGCCATCTGCAAATTTGCTGATGCTGGACTCAGTCCCCTCATGCAGATCATCAGTGCAGATACTGAAATCCACGCTGGCTGGCTCTGATCCCTCAGCCATCCTGTGGGTGCCCTGTGATGGCACTCAGGGTGATCTGTTCCATGACCTTGCTGGGCACCCAGGTCAGGCTGACAGGCCTGGAGTTCCCCAGCTCCTCCTTCCAGCCCTTCTTGGGGATGGGCTCACATTGGCACCTCCAGTGCTCTGGGACCTCCCTGCTGAGCCAGCACTGATGGTAAATGATGGAGAGCAGTTTGGAGAGCTCATCCACCAGCTCCCTCATCCCCCTTGGATGGATCCCATCTGATCCCAGAGACACCTGTGAGCATCTGAGTGGCTCAGCAGGTCACCAACTGCTTCCTCCTGGATTCCAGGGGACTGTTCTGCTCCCTGTGCCCATCTCCCAGCTCAAGAGAACACTTGTCTTGAGGACAACCTGTCTTACTGTTTAAAATTGAGTAAAAGACGGCGGAAGTACCTCAGCTTTTCTCTCATCTTTAGTTACTCTATTCCCCACTGCATCCAACAATGAATAGATGTTCTCCTTACACTTCCTTTTGGTATTAATTTATTGATAAAAATATTTTTTATAATTTTTTCCCAAAGCCGCCAGGTTAACCTCTAATTGAACTTTCACATCTCTACTTTTCTTTCTGCATGGCCTAACTATATTCTTAACCACTTCTTGAGTCACCTGACCTTCTCTCCAAAGGTGATGCACCCTCTTTTCTTTCCTTGAGTTCCCACAAAAGCTCCATGCCCAGCCAGGACAGTAATTTTCCTAGCTTGCTCATCTTTTGGCACAGAGGGACAGGCTGCTCCTTCCCCCTTACAATTAGTTTCTTGAGGTGTGTCCATCATTCCTGGACACCTTTGTTTTTAAGGGCTGTTTCCCTTAAAAAATGAGTACCTGATTGACTACTCTCCAAATCTGCATCCCAAATATACCAAGGTCTGCTCTCTGTAATTCCAGTGTACACATTTTGTTGATGCCACTCCTTCTTTCACAGGATGTTGAAAACTCAATTATTTTATGGTCACTGTACCCCAGGCAGCCTCCAACCACCACATCTCCTACCAGCCTTTCTCTCTTTGTGAACAGCAGGAGACAGAGCTTTCCTTGGGAGTGGGATTGTTACCAAAAAAATAGCAAAATAGAAAAATCCATAATCCCAATGTAGCATTAAGAAGCAGCATTGTTTATTTGGCTGGATGCACAGAGCGGGAACTCCTCCCAAAGCTGTGCATGCTGAGTGCAGGAAAGTTTCTGTTTACATTCTGTATTTTGCATACATATTCATTGATTGTCCTGGGCTAAACATACATATGATAATCATTCCCCTAACTCATTAACATATTTCCCCTCCCCTTTTGCCATGCATTCTCCTGTCCTGGGGGTCTATCTGGTGGTCCCTGGTGCTCATGGACCCCAATGTTCCAGTGGGCCTGGCTGAGCTGGCAGGACACTGAGGCTGGTGAATTTCAGTTCCCCTTCTCACACAATGGACATTGTGTGGTTTCCATAGGCCTGGGGTTTTGGAGAACCAGCATTGTGTGTGTTCACCTGGTGTAGACAATTTATCATCTGATAACATGAGAACACAGAGTGAGCCATGACATCACAGAGGTTCTGTGAGGTCACAAAGCAGCTATGGCATCATAGGCTGTCTCTGTGACATCACAGAGCCGGCTGCGAAATCACAGGGCAGAGGTCTGACATCACAGAGGAGATTATGACATCACAGAATTGGCTGTGACATCAGAGACCAGCTGTGTGACATTATAGTATGAGCTGTGACATCACAGAGCAGGCTAAAACATCACCAGGGAATGCAGGGCTCACTCCACTCTTCCTGCAGGGAGGGACATAAGCAAAAACATGGCTGGTACTCTCCCACATTTTAAAAAAGGCAGTTTGTGTTAGCTCCCAAGCCATCCCCTTCCAAACAAACAAAGTGCATAGCCTCACTCTATTTCTCTCGTACCAAATAAGCAAAGTGTGTAGCATCTGCTCCTCAAATCCAGCACTCTTCCTCTTGGGGGGGCAACTCATACATTGTCCAGGCTTCTAGGCTCTCAGGTCCACCTACTTTTTTTTCTGGCTCTCCGGTCTGCCTGGCTATAACTCATCCAGATTTTTAGGCTCTCAGGCTCTTGGTCCACCTGGCTCAGTTCCCAAGCTCATAGTCCACCTGGCTCCACCATCTTACTGCTCTTAGGTCCACAGTTGTCTGATCAAATCACCTCAGGATCACATCGGGGTCACCAGATGTCACAGCTGGGGGTACAACTGACACCAAAGAAGGCTTCAAGTATCAGCCCTTTGACGGCAGCAAGGGAAGACATGCGATCAATCAATGTGATTGGTAAAGCAAGCTTCAGTTTATTTTGAGTACAATGACACCTTTATATGTTTTCAGTAATTTTTCATACTTGTCCATAATTATCCATACTCGTCATTAGTTCATTGGTTTAAAGCAAAAGGTTATTTTTACACACTCCTCCTACTTTGTGGTTTCTAACACAGGGTTCTTGCTCATTCTCGTTGCTTTTACTTCTCTATTTTTATATTGCAAAACCTCTTTTCTTCCTTATTTTTGCTGCTGTCCTTGCCCTTTCAACCTTGTCAGCATGATGCAGCATACTTTGCAAACTCCTTATCATGGCGCAAGGCCTAGTTACGTCAACTGAAGCCAACTCATATCAAGCTAACAAGCAGAGCGGCCTACTTATGCTTTTACTCATGCTAAACTAACAAGGGGTTTGCTTGTACAACTTCTCCAGGGACCCATGACCCTGTTTATCCAGTCATTCTTCCACAGCCCTTCATTGTTCTTCAGTACAACCTTTTATACCCTTCATCTTACATGCATTGCACCTGTGTGCCCTCTGTACCCTTTTGTAGTCGGTCAGTACACCTCAGCACTCTATGTCTCATTACCTTTAATACAGTTCACCTGTCCTGCATGGTTGTCACCCTTAGGGATGAGGCTCAGCCATAGTCCCACTCCCAATTAACACAAACTGTGTGCCTACAATTCCCTTTTTTTTTCTTTTAAATAAATGCCATGTCTACCATCCCCCTACAGGGTCCTTGCTGAAGAAATAGCAAACATGGTACAAGTATCCTTTGTGTAGATTCCACTAACTCCAGAATACATCCATGTGCTGACCTTGATTAATTCCCCAAACTTACATTATTTATCATCAAAAATCCTTTTACCTCCACTTCTAGACTATTGACAATACCAACAGTTGTACAACTTTATAAGGCAACACAAGAATAAGCTAAAGGCAGCATATTAGGATAGTAAAAAAATCAACAGCTACACAATTTTATCAATAGCTATACAAATTGAACAACATCAATAACTATACAATTTCAGAAAGTAACATACAAGGATAAGATAGAGTCGATATGTTCCTATCACCCTGTCATGGTTTGAGAGGAAGGGAGTTTTTTGGGATGCTGTGGTCAAACCAATGGGTGTTCAGATTTGAATATTGGCACCTGGTGGGGCCACTGGGGACATGGATACGCCTCTGAGAACACAGAGGTTAAAAACAGAGAACTCCCAGGAAAACTTTCTCTTGGGTTCTGGTGGTGAAAGAGTTCAGACCTCTCCCCTGCCCAGCTGCTGCCAGTTGGGTGGGGGCCGGGAAGCCATGCGGCCGGGTGAGGCAGGCCTGGGCCTTGGACAGAGATGGGAAGTGAAGAGGCCCCAAGGATGGAAGGGTGGAGGAATATTGAAGAGTCATCAGGCAGCCACCCCCGCCAGGAGAGAGAGAGAGAGAGAGAGAGAGCTGGTGTCTGGGTCTGTGCCTGTGCCACCTTGGAATTTGTTAGCATGGCTGGCGAGAAGGAGGAGGGGTGCAGGGAAAAGGTGCCTGGCAAGGGAGCCATGGGACTTCTGGACAGGCAGAGACTGAGATTTTTAACCCTTTTTCTTGGATGATGGAAACCTTACAAATGCTGATCCTCCTGGAGTTGGATGAGAAGAGAGATAAGAGATGAGATAAGAGGAAATGGGCCACAAGAGAAGTGAAGAAAAATCTTAGGTGGAAGGAGATCCTTTGCAAAGTCCTTTGGCTGGACTTTTCTTGTATAGCTATGGACAGAACCGTTTTTTCCTATGAGACGGAGACTGCATTTAGTGGGGAGGCAATGGCTCAGAGCCAAGTGAGTGCAGTGATGTGATCTGAAGGAGCGTGTGAACAGAGACGACAGGCAAGGAGGGTGGTTGGTGCCCTCGATCTTCAGGGGAGGAGAATATCTCTATTCTTGAGACCCCTTGTCCCCAGGGGGTGAAATTTGGAGGGGGACAGGTGTCCAGAAAGTGTGAGACTGTACTATTTTTTTGGAACTGGACCAAGTACCCTTAAAAGGAAAATCCTAGAAGCAGCTCTGGTCCATGCACAGTGGTTAGAGCACTGGACATGGAAGGAAGATGTCATGATGGCAATGATCTCTGGGTGGTGCCACGTGTGACAGGAAACACATGAGGTCTCAACTGTGTTTCCAGGGGAAGCCTATGGCACAAGAGGGACTACTCACTCCTTGATGAACTGAGAATTGATATCTAAAAGGTGGTGACGGACTGAGAGTTGGTGATCTGAGGGATGGATGTATTGGAAATTTGGTGGGGGGAGGAGAAATGTTTTTAGAAGATTTTCATTCTTTCTGTGTTTCTTTTTACATATAGTTGTAGGTTAATAAAGTTTTGTCTTCTTTATTTCTAAGTGGAAGCCTGTTTTGTTCTATTCCTGGTCACATCTCACAGCAGACACCAGGGAGAATGTATTTTCATGGGGGCACTGGCATTGCACCAGCATCAAACCATGAAAGAGTGTAAGAATTGTGAATGCAAGTGGTTTAGGAGTTATTTGAATGCTTAAGATTTGGCTTAAATACTGAAAATAAGAAATAAGTTGAAAGGGCCAAACAAGCTTGAGTTGTTTAATGATTGCATTGTCTGTCGGTATTCCTTGGTTTGGGTAGAGGCACATTAGAGTTTCTTTGAAGGCCCATTGAGAAGGTGTGGAGAAGTGCTATAGTGAGAAAGTAAATTCCCCAAGAAAGAATAAGAAGAAAATTAAAAATATCCCTCCCAATATTATCTTAAGAAAACTACCTAACAACTGGCAAAATTGGGAAATAACAAAAAGATTAAATCAAATAAAGACGGTCCACTATTTCCCAAAGGTATGGCCAAGGATAAATTTACAGGTGCAGTGGCCATGGGACAGTACACGAGACAAACCGTTGTGTACCCAATGACATCAATACTTGAGTACTCAAGAGGATCCAGACATGGAGCAGATACAGAATGTCACCTGTTGACTAAAGTACACCACAGAGGAGGAAAACACAAGAGCCTATAAATTAAAAGAGGGAAAGCAAGCTAGTAAAGTAAAAGAAGAAGAGGCTGGGAAGGCTGACAAAAACTAGGACCGCCTTGACCACTTACCTCCTCCTACCCTTGCAGTACCTCAAATCCTTCCTCCAATTCCTCTTGCTGTGGACCCAATTCCTCCTCCTCTCCCAGCTGTCATTCCTTTACCACCTCCTAATCCAGTTATACCTCCACCACCTTCCCCTCCACCCTCTCCTTACTCTCTTTACCCTTCACTACTGTTCCCTTACCTCTACCATCTCATGCACCCCTTATTCACCAGCAAGTTCCTGCTCTGCCTCCCCCACCACAAATGAGAAGCCAAACAACATCTCAGAATCTCATGCCCAGGAGTGAAGTTAACCACTCAGGCTCCACAGCTGATGTTGTAACACCCGGACCAAAGAGGCTGAAGTGGAAAAATCATTCCCCCTCAGAGAAGTTCCCACGTGCAGGGTGGCCAGTGAGATTGGATTTGTAAATGCTCCTTTGACTGCGTCCAAAGTTAGAAACTTTAAGAAAGAATTGTGAAATTTAGTGGAAGACCCAGTAGGAATAGCAAATCAAATTGATCCGTTTTTAGCCCTAATATTTATACATAGGGAGAATTGAACTCCATCTTTAACAGCCTATTTTCCCCAAGCTCGATTAATAAGAACTGCAGGAATGAAAAATTGGGAATGAGAAAACCAATTCGGGCCCCCAGGTGACCAAAAAATGCCTTTAGTGGAGTCTGACTGGAACCCTAATCAAGAAGAGGGGAGAAGGAATATGAGAGATTACAGATCCGTGATGACCAGAGGGATAAAAGAATCAGTCCCTAGAGGGAGTAATACCAGGTTAGCATTTGATGGCACCCAGGAAAAAGACAAGACCCCAGCAACATGGGTTAATAGGCTAAAGCAAAACTTCCAGATTTACTCTGATGTTGACCCAGACAGCCCAGAAGGCCAATCTCGCGTTCCCTGTGGTCAGGGATGACCCCGAGAATCCTTTTTTCCCAGCCTGGTGTTTCGAAGAAGGAGTCGGAATTTTCTGGCTCTGGTTTCCAAGGTTGTTTGTTGTTTCTTATCTATAACATTTTTTCTCTGGCCTGCCAGAGGTCAGACAGAGGCACACTCCCTGCCCCTGGGCTGGTGTTTACGTTTTGTACTATGAACTATGTGTACTTTATTTATCATCATTTTCCAATACCTAAAGACACAGAGCAGGGGACTTTCAATCAAAACAAATGCACCTTTTATTGAGTGCCCACAGCAAATGCGATAGAAGGATTAGAAAGGAGATAAAGGACAGAGTGAGAGAGAAAGGAGGGGGCCAACAGAGAGATGAAATCCTCGTGGTGCAGCCAATAGATCCGTCTGGTCACATCAGGGAGAATGTCAAAGTCTTTGGTTAACTCAGGGGTGTTTTATAATCTGCCGCCGGGAGGGGAGCAGGACGGCACATCGACGGCACAGTGGAGAATAAATCTATTGGGAACAGGTACAGACAGTCCAGTTCTGAACAGCACAAACCAGTGCCAGCGGGGCCCATTGTTTCAGGACTGGTTCCTAAGAGAAACCTCCCGCTTCCTATGGCAGACATCCTGCTCCTGTCAGGACAGCATCCCTGGGTTAGAATTTTAAGGGTCTCATCTCATCCTTGGGGAGGGCTTCAATCTCCATCCTTGACGGCAGTTGGGAGGCAGATGAGGGATCTTTGGACTGTGTCTTACAGAATGACATCCCAAAGCATAAAAAATTTATGCATTTTCCCATGGAAAAAAAAAAAAGGAATGAATTAAGAAAGGATAATTTTTTCTTATTTATTTATAATAGTATTATTCTATATTTATATTAATGAATTTTAATATTTATATTTAAAAATCCATACATTTTTAGCAAGTAAAAATTTTATTGATAATTGCTTCTAAGTAACACAATTCCCTTCATTAATTCATGGAGCAGTGTTGGCTATTTATTCCTCCTTCTTTATGCTAATTAGTCCTATTATAAATCCTTTTGTCATCTTTTTTATCATTTTCACAGACAGGGTAAAAGGGGACACTTAGGGGTCCATGGAGACGTTTCTGGAACACATTTGGGGCAGTTTTGGGTCTGAGGAGGGAATTCAGAGAGAACTTGAGGGTCTGGAGGACACTTGGGGGAGCCGGGTGGGCACTTGGAGGGGCACTCAGGGATTCTGAGGGACAGTTCAGCATCCGGGGCAGCACTTGGGGGTCCAGGGGGGCCCTTGGAGGTCAGGGAGGAGAATATGGGGCCCTGCGGGGTCCGGGCGGGCCCTTGGGGGGCTCAAACGGGACTCCCTGGGGTGCGGGGGGTGATGGGAGTTGTAGGCGTGGGTATCATACGGTTAAATGCGGCCACGGAGCATCACGCGAGTTCAAGGCGCAGCTGCAATGGCTCTCGGTGGGGCGTGGGGCATGATGGGAGTTGATGTCCCAGAAATGGTTCGAACAAGATTTTTGGGGGTCTGGGAAGACACTTGGGGGACACATTTGCATCCGAGCCGCAACTTGAGGCCCTCGCGGGGAACACAAATGGTTCGGGAGCCCTTGGGAGGTCTGGGACCTCTGACTGGGCTCTTTAGGGCACAGGGCATGACAGGTGTTTTAGGCACGGGACTGTGTTCTGAGGAGCTCTGGGGCTGCAAGGAATGCAAGGAGATGAATTCCCAGAAGCAGCTGTACCGGGTGTAATGGGTTAAAAGTTTAAGTTTGTTCATCAAAACTGACAAAGTTATTCCAGTAAGACTGTTGCACCACCTCTAGTTTGTTTAACTAAATTTCCAGACTTTAAAGGATAAGGAAGGTGAAAGTAAAAGACAATAGGTTTCACAAACATTTGTTTATCTGTTTAGTAAACTGTTAATATGGGTGGGGGGTTTGCTATGATTGATAACACAGTATCAGCTTATCCGCTCAGTAAACCTAGGATTCCAGGAACTCAGCAGATTGAGCCTAAAATTCCAGGAATCAGATAAACCTAGCAAATAGGGAAAATACCAGCCTTCATCTTCAGACGTCCGGGAGGTAGACTATGACCACCTAGACACAAAAGAAGAATACACAGAGTACTACACATCAACCCGGAAGCAGGACTGTATAGGAACTCCACGAAATATCAGAAGAGTGCGGCAGTGGTGGAGGGGGGACTCCCCTATTGCCCAGCGCACCCAATACTGACTTTGCCTGTTATCACTTGCTCTATCAATTAATAAATTTCATTTTATTTGGACTTACTAGTTGGTGATTAATTCCCCACCGCAACTAACTTATAACAGCCCACAATATTGCCACTTTTAGGCAGACACTCCTGGGAGAGTGCCCTATAGGAGAAGCCTGGTTGTACTTTAAATGTGATGCTGCTGAAACAAGCTCAGTAGATCTAGTAAAAAGAAAAGAAATGGTGAAAATGGTAAGAAAGATTGTTTGTAACAAGTATTTAGCAGTGGAGTATTCACCCACCCAGTGGATCCCAAGAGATCCAAACAAATTAGAGTCTGTTGAAAAAAAAAGAAAGAGACAAGTGTAATCACCATGAAGTTTATGAATGTTATGAGTGTACTGAAAAAGAGATAACCCCCTTTTGGAAAATGAAAGAACTGTGTAAATGTTGGGAATGCCCAACAGAAGCTGAAAACACATTTCAGGGGAGCTCTAAACCCCTAGGTTTGATCTCTGATACCACAGCACACACCAAATTGTCAGGAGACTGGTCTGGCAGTTGCACCACTAGAATGATAAAACCAATTTTCTTCTTATTACCCAAAGAAACGGAATCAAGTTTAGGAGTTCCTATATACAATGATTTGGGAGAAACTAAACAGAATGAGCAAAGTGAAATAGAAATAGAGAGAATTCAAAATTGTAAAAGACAAGTTCAGACCCCAATATCTATGTTAAACAAAGTCATCAGGCTCCAGGCAGTATTAAAAACAAAGAATGCAATTATTAGGAACATTTCAAATGGAAAAGATCAGCATGTGTAAATAATCAAGAACAAACTCCTACACTTGATTTCAGTTGGTGGGAGAACCTGGAGATTTTCAAAAAGGATGTATGGGAAAAGGTAGTTTTTCTCACTGTGTGTATACTTGGAGGATTGCTCTTTTTACTATGCTTATTTATCTGTTTCATTAAAACAGCATTTACCATGCAGACCAACCTAAAGAAACCAAGGAAAGTAACAAAGTTAAGTAATCGTGATTACCAAAGTGCACATGAAATTTATAGTCAATTCAAAAAATTAAATATGAAACCCATGAATCAAAAATTGTAAGTTGATTTGAGCTTAAAATTTAAGCTCGATCAAAGAAAAAGAAGGGGGACTGTAATGAACAAAAAATTCTGCCAATTTTTTCTGTGAGAAAAAGGTTACCACTGTTGCTGTTGGGCTGCTGCTTGTGTTATGGTAATTACGGGTCGTTGTTGTTAATAGTTGTTTTTGTATCAGTAAAAGCCCTGGCTGGGGCGAGTTAATGGCCCATCTCTGAGACATTGAAGGGTGGGATACCTCCCGAACAGCAAGGAGAAGAGACTTTGGAGGGAAGGGATATGCAAAATAACTCCAAGGACCAGCATGCTGTGTGGGACCCCTGCTCCGAATGTACTAAGAAAACCCCAAAAACAATGAGCCACCTAAGAGTTGAGAGACTGGAGTGATGTCTGGATGTCAGGAACGGAGTGCTGGGCCTGCAGAGATGCTGAAAACCTTCGTTGTTCCTCACCCTGTGTTCGAGAGCCCTCGGGCTGGGTCTGGGAGGAGGCGAGACTCAGACCAATTCAACATCGGTTGGGATCACCATGCCCTAAAGGCTCCCACGAGGACCTGATCCTCAGCTTTGCCCCTGGACGACAAAGCTGCGCATTTCCTCCTCCTTTGAGTCACCCTGGGAGACGTGACGAGAGACTGCAGCCCCGCCGAGCTGCCCAATCCTGAGCTGATCACTTATAATAAAGGCATTAAAAAGGAGAAGAAGTCTCCTTGCCCTGTTTATTTCAGAATTTTTTTTACAAGAGGAAAAAACAGGGGTTTTGGGGTTTTAATTTTGTCATGGATTACAGTTGTCTGGGGAAATTTGTTATTGCGAGGCAGGTTTTATTCCTACAAGCTTTTTTTACAGCTCACTGATGGACCATGTTGACTTATGGGGTATTGTTTTAAAGATTAATTCTTTAAAGGTAAAAGATTTTATTATTTACTTTTAAAATCATTTTTATCTCTGGGGATAGAGATCTTCTCTTGTGGATAGTGGATTGCTTTTTTTCTGTTTAAAATTTTGAGGAAATTACAGTTATTTTAACATTTGTTTATTTTAGCATGGAGGTTTTTGTTTGATATTAATTTGTGTATTTTGATTTTTTTATAGTTTTCTGTGTTATAATGAAAAAGAGTTTTTTCATTATATTTAAAGAGGATTTTAGTGTTAAGATTAATGTATTTTTTCTTCTTTTTTTATTTGCGATTTCATTTCTTCTTTACTGACTTTGATGTGTTTAAGCTGTTTTTTTGTATGCTTGTATTTCGTTTTTTTCTTTTACTTGAGGGAAGATTGAAGTATTGAAAGGGTTAACACCTGACCTGCCAGTAACTTGTGGTGGAAGTTGTGGTTGGATTGCGTTAGGACTGGTTTTATGGTTGGTTTTGGGAGTTTTTAGTGTTTAAGTTTTTAGTTGTGGGGTTATTTTGTATGCGTTGTAGGGGTTTTTGGTTATAGTTTTTTTGGGGGGAGGGGACTTGAATGTAATATTTTAACAGCTGTGGCTAGCTTTGTTCTGGTTGGGGTTTTGTAGCCTGTTTTGTTTTCCTGTTTGGGAGTTGTTGGGATTTGGTTTGCTTAGAATCGGGCCGATGGGGAGGGGGGGCGGCCTGGGCAGGGGAGAAGGAGCTCAGCCCAAGGCAGGGTTGCTTGGTTTGGTTTGGTTTGGTTGAGATGGGGGCGAGGGCCAGGCCCACTGCTTCTTTGTTGACTGGAAAAGAAAGAGGAGGTTCCTGGGTTTTTTCATCTTTAACATTTGTGTTTCACAGAGGCGTGTTCAGTATCTTAGTGGTTTAACAGATTGTCAGTTACAAAAAAAGTTTTGTATTACTTTTAAAAATTCTTCTCATATCAAACTACAGCAGACATTCAATCAACAAAAAATACATCTCAAAACATTGACTTGGCCCATTCAACTTCACAAATTTCAAGCGTGTTCAATTTAATGTTAATCAAAATTTGCAGGAGCACAGAAACAGAAGAAGACACAGAGAGAGAGCAAGGCAAAAAAGATACAGAGAAGCACATACACAGCTACCAATTTCTGCACTCCAGCGATGTTCACATGAAAATTCCAAAAGGAGGTAGGGTCAAGATGTGTGTTTGCCTTGTGATCATCCTTCAATACCCCTTGGTCTCCCTGGGCCCTTCCCCCAGGTGGGATTTGGGCTCATTTGGTCCCTCAGGAGCTCGGCTGGGGCTGCAGAGGTGGCTGTGGAGCATTGCCTGTGCTGTGCCAGGGACTGGCAGACACTGCTGGGCTGGGATAGAGGCTCTGGGGGGATTGGGGTTCCAGGGCAGGGCAGGGCTGGGGTTCCAGGGCAGAGCAAGGCTCCACCTGCCCCTTCCTCCCCCACACATGAAATGTCTTGAGCCAACAATCTCCTCCAGTCTGTCACAACAGGCAATGTTGGAGGTGAAATCCCAATTCTGGCCATGGGCACCTGGCTGAGAAGTACAGTTCTTTTCCATAGGAAGGAAAGCACAGAGCTCCAGTGTTTGGAAGGCGGGTGAGAGCTTCACTGGGCCAGAGGGCCAGCCAGACATATCAGAAATGGCAGATTTTGTCTGGGGGCCAACTTTGGTTTTAGGGAATTTGGAGATGGAATCCTAGTCTTGGCAATGGGAACTTAGAGAAGAACAATTCTTTCCCATAGGAAGGAAAGCTAGGAGCCTTCCTGAGTGTTTTGGGGACAGATGGGAGGTGACGCTTGTGAAAACAATGTCAGTCAGACTTGTCCTGGCAAAATTCCTGTGGGAACAATCCCTGGATATAAGGAAATTTGGCAGTGAAATCCCAATTCTGGCCATGGGTGCCTGGAGGAAAAGGCCAGTTCTTTTCCATAGGAAGGAAAGGATGAAGCCCCATTGTTTCAGCAGCAGAGGAGAAGAGACCCTCAACATGCCAAGGTCAGCTGGACCAGGCAGCTGGCTCATGGGTGGCCAAACCAGATGGATCTGTTCTGTCTTCCCTTGCTTTTATGGGGCCCTGAAATGAAACTATGGTACCTTGGTTCCATGGGGCCCAACAGGGCCACAGTGGCTCCTTCATTACAAGAAGATCTGCTGTGTCACAATGGACCCTTGGTTCGTTGGGGTCCAGCAATGTCACAATGGTCCCAGTGATTCCATGAGGCCTTGCTGTGTCACAATGATCTCCGTGGTTCCACAGGCCCCACAATGTCACAGGACTCCTCTGTCCCATGAGCCTGAATGTCACAATGGACCTTTGGACCCTGGAGGTTTGCAGTGTCAAAATGATCTCCATTGGCTCCACAGCATCACAATGGACCATTGATGACAGGAGACCCCTCTGTGTCACCCTTGAGCTTTGGTTCCATGCAGCCCTGCAGTGTCACAATGAACCCTTGGTTCAATGGGGTTCCACAATGTCACCATGGCCCCTCAGTTCCATGAAACCTTGCAGTGTCACAGTGGTCTCCTTTGGTTGCCCAGTGTCACAATGGACCACTGATGACAGGAGGCCCTGCAATGTCACAATGGACCTTTGGTTCCATGCAGCCCTGCAGTGTCACAAAGGCTTCTTGGTTTCACCAGGCCCCAGAGTATCACAGTGGTCCTCTTGGTTCTGTGGGGACCCCCAAGGTCACAGTGGTCTCACTGGTTCCGTGAGGCATCACAGTGTCACAATGCTTTGCTTATTCCATGAGGCTTCATAGTTTCACAATGGTCTCCATGATTCCATGAGTACCCTCAGTGTCATAATGGCCCCTTTGTTCCAT
Source organism: Melospiza melodia melodia (assembly GCF_035770615.1). NCBI lineage: Eukaryota > Metazoa > Chordata > Aves > Passeriformes > Passerellidae > Melospiza > Melospiza melodia. The sequence goes on from NW_026948638.1 coordinate 162,128, forward strand.
GAAGCCATGAAGTCTCTTAATGGTGTCTCCATGGTTCCATGAGGCCTTGCAACATCACAATGGATCCATGGAGTCTCACAGTGTTACATGGCCCCTTGGTTCCATGAAACCACAAGGTGTCACAATGGTCTCCATAGTTCCATGAGGTCCTACGGTGTCACAATGGACCATTGGTTTGATGGGATCTTTCAGTATCACAATGATCCCTACATTCCATGAGGCTTCATAGTTTCACAATGGTCTCCATGATTCCATGAGTACCCTCAGTGTCATAATGGCCCCTTTGTTCCATGAAGCCATGAAGTCTCTTAATGGTGTCTCCATGGTTCCATGAGGCCTTGCAACATCACAATGGATCCATGGAGTCTCACAGTGTCACATGGCCCCTTGGTTCCATGAAACCACAAGGTGTCACAATGGTCTCCATAGTTCCATGAGGTCCTACGGTGTCACAATGGACCATTGGTTTGATGGGATCTTTCAGTATCACAATGATCCCTACATTCCATGAGGCCCCACAGTGTCATAATGGTCCCTTGGTCTCACAAGGACCCACAGTGTCACAATGGTCCCTTGGTGTCACAGGCCTCAGAGTGTCACAATCGTCCCTTGGTCTCACAGGACCCCACAGTGTCACAATCGTCCCTTAGTCTCACAGGGCCCCACAGTGTCACAATGGCCCCTTGGTTCCATGGGCCCTGTGCTGCTGCATTCCCCACTCCCCTTCTCAGGCTACCCTGCCAGCTGAGAAATGCTCCTTGGGGCTCAGCCTTGGCCAATAGCCCCTGGGCTCAGCTCCTCTGCAGCTCATCACAAACACTGTCTGCTCCAGGCACTGCTGCTGCCCAACCAGCTCCTGGTTTCTCTAGGAGCAGCCCTGGGAACTGTTTCTGTTCCCTCAGTGGCACAACATCCCTGTTCTCACAGTGCCAAAGACAGCTGTTGGTGCAAAGTGCAGCCAGGATGAACATTGCTGGGACTGAAGCCCCTCTCTTGGGGCCCTACAAACAGCGCTCTAAAAGGAGGCCTTGGAGCTCTCCTGGGCCAGCGACTCCCTCTGAGTGGGGCCTCTCTGAGCAGGGAACTCTCCCCTTTGCTGCACTCGGGGATCCTGAATGACAACAGAGCCTGGGCCGATCCCCCCACTCCTCCAGGCTCAGCCCTTTGCCCTTTGCTGGGGAGATGCCAAAGGATCCCCAGGGAGCATTTCCTGCCCTAAGGGGAATTGCTCACAGGTGCCTTGCACTGACTCTTTGTGTCTGTGTGCACACAGGAGTGCCTGTGCTGGGGAAATGTGGCAGAAATGCTGCTCTCTGAGGGGTTTGAGTGCCTTGGATAGCTGAGTCAGTCAGGCCATGTAAGGAAGTTTAAGTCACAAGGTCTAAGGGAAGTTAAATATTTCTAAGATTTGTTCTTATGTGAAGTTGTTACTTTTAATAAAAGGTACTAGGTAAGTTAAATACTGTTAGGTGTTATTCCTCCTTCAAATCAGTAAGCCATGGGTTATAAGTCAGGTCAAATGCTGTTAGGTGCTGTTCTTTTAAGGTATCAGTTAGGGTTAAGGTGTAAGTTAAGTCAAATTAAGTTTAAGCTCTGTTAAGTTTTTAGGCCGTATTCCTTTTATCCTTGCCCTTACTGTCTTTTTGTGTCACACACACACACAGAGATAGTTCTCGGTTCATTTCTGGTTTGGTTGCCTCAATATTGTTTGGCTTTGTTGTTGCTTTGTTTCCTTGGTGTGCCTGAAGTGTCCAGTCAGGAGCAGAGTGACTCTTGCCAAAGAACTTTGTGCTGCTGTCCCTTAACATTAAATGTGGTTTTTGCTGCTCCCTTGGTCTGGATTTTTTCAGCACTCTCAAGGCGTCGTTCATAACAGGGTGAAGGAGCCCTGGCCCAGGCTCTGGCCCTGGGGAACACAGGGACGCTGCCGGGGGGGTCCCTGTCCCCCTGTCCCAACCCCAGGGCCCCAGCACCCCGTCCCTGTGTCAGGCTCTGGGGTCGATCTCATGGAACATCTTCTGGGGGAGGCTGCAGGGCCGGGGCCCGGGGGAAGCCAGGGGGACAGGGGACCCCGCTGTGCACAAGCAGGGTTGGACTGCTCTGAGGGGAACTGTGAGGGGGACCGGGACAGAGTGACCTCCCCAGCGACCTCACACAGCCACCTGTGATGTCACACAGTCCCTGTGATGTCACACAGCCCTCTGTGATGTCACACAGCCCTCTGTGATGTCACAGGCGACCTGTGATTTCATACAACCTCCTGTGATGTCTCCAACCACTCTGTTATGTCACACAGCCTCTATATGAAGAAATTCAGCTGCTGTGTGATTTCACAGAGAAGCTTTGTGACGTCACAATCATCCTGTGATGTCACAGCCTTCTCTGTGACATCATACAGCTGCTCTGTGATATCATACTGATGTCACAACCCACATTGTAATGTTACAGAGCCGCCTTCCATGATGTCACAGCTAGTTCTGTGATGTCACACCCTCCTCAGTGCTGTCACACAGCCAACTCTGTGCTGTTACACAGTCCCTTGCTGACATCCCAGCTGCTCTGTGGCTCTATGACACACCACAGAGGTGCTGCTGTGACATAGCCCCCTCTGTCACATGCCAAAGCCCCTGCCAGTGCTGAGCCCCTGTGAGCTCTGTCTGTGCCCTGCTGGTGTCCCTGAGGGGCCCTGGCAGTGCCCCAGCCCTGCTGGGCTGTGCACAGGAGCTGCTCCTGGCCAGAGCTGTCTCTCTGCAGCGCTGCCCTTGCCAGGAGCTGCCTCTGGGCCAGGAGCCCAGCCCAGCTCAGCAGCACTGACACAGCACAGGGACTTTAATGAGCCTCTGAGGCTTTGGTGCTCTTTGCATCAGGCTAGGTCGCTCAGAGTGTGCTCAAACAACTTCTCAAAAACTCAAAATCAGAGTCAAATTCCAAAGATTCCTTAACTTTTACTGGGTCCCACTGATGGGACTTATGCTTCCAGTGGTCACAACTCACGTCAAAGTGTCCCTTGGTTCCAGGTAGAGCAGAACACTGGAGGCAGTGATGACAGCTGGGAACAAGCAAGGCAAACATCTCTTTGTGGCTGAGCACACCTGGATGTGTTTGAGGAATGCAAAGTGCCAAGGCCTGAGCCCCAGCCCCTGGCCAGGCAGATCCAGATCCTGTCCCTCCCTCCTTGCTCAGGGCTCTTCCTGGGATGGGCACTGGCATGTGAGGATGTGCAATGATAAGGGCAGGAGCATGGGGCGGCCCCTGCCAGGCTGCTGAGCAGGGTCAAGGAGGCAATGAGGCCCCAGGCCTGCAAGGGTCACTTGTTGTCATGGTTTGTGCCTGGCACAGAGCCAGTGCCCCCAGGAGAATACACTCTCCCTGGTGTCTGCTGTGAGATGTGACCAGGAATAAGCAAAGCAGGCTCCAGCTTAAACATAAAGAAAACTTTATTACCTAAACTACAAGAAAAGAAGGGAAAACCTATAAGGGAAAAAAAATTGAAAACCTTACAAAAAAGCACTTTCCTCCTCCCCACCACCAAAAATTTCCCAATCCGATACATTCCCCCAAATCACCAACTGCCCAGTCTGGCACCACCCTTTAGAATATTCAAACTTCAGTCTATGAAGAGGAGAGGAGTCCTTCTTGCACCATAGGCTTCCCCTGAAAACACGCTGAAACATTGTGTGCTTCCATATCACTCAGCACCGCCCGGAAAGTCCTTTTGCCATTTGTTACATCTTCCTTCCATGCCCAGTGCTCTCACCACTGTGCATGGAGCACAGCTGCTTTTGGGTTGTCTTTTAAGGATGCCTTGTCTCACTCCAAAAAGGCACAGTCTCTGCTTTGGGACATCTGTCCCCCCCATTTTTTTCCAACCCCCTGGGGCCGAGGGGTCCTCACAATGAACCCTCCTGGTTCTGAGGCACTGCCTCCCCCTAAGTGCAGTCTCTGTGTCACAGGAATAAAACTGAGTCTATGGCTACACAAGAAAAGTCCAGCCAAAAGGCCACTCCAATCATCTCTCCCCACTCAGCCAGTCTTCTCCACATCCCTCGGGCCTAGTTCTTGGTTATCTCATTTCCTATCTTTCTTCTTATTCAGCTCCGAGGAGGATCAGCATTTTTGCGAGGTCCCAATCATGAAAGAAAGGGTTAAAAATTTCAGTCTCTGCCTGTCCCAGAGCTCCGGCACTCCCACACTCGCTACTGCTCCAGCCGGCACCTCCTCGCTGCATTCCCCCCCCTTTTCCTCCTGGGCCAGCTGCTATCAAATTCAGACGTCGGCTCTCCTCTCTCTCTCTCCTGGGGGGGAATGGCTGCCTGATGGCTGTCTCTTGGAGCTCCTCCACCCTTCCATCCTCAAGGGCCTCCTCACCCCCCGTCTCTGTCCAGGCCCAGGCCTACCACATGGCTACCCCTCCCCCGCCCAGCAGCAGCAGCTGGACGGGGGAAGGGATATCCGACCTCTTCCCTCGAAGTCCCAAGAGAGTCTCCCAGGGCCGAAGCTCTGGTTTTTAACCCCTGTGTGTTCTCGGAGGTGTGTCTAAACCCCACTGGCCACATCAGGTGCCAATATCAAAATCTGAGCACCCATTGGTTTGACCACAGCATCCCAGAATTCCCACTTCTTCCTGGTCAAACCACCACACTTGTCCCCTAGTGGCTCAGGCTCAGGGCCAGCAGCCATGGCCAAAGTGCTGCCCAAGTTGGCTCTGGCAGGGCTGTCTTGCAGCTGCTGCCCATCCCTGTGCCCTGTGCAGCCCAGGCTGTCCTACGGTGTCCCTGCCCTGTGCCTCTGTCCCTGCAGGCTGTCGGCATCCCCCAGCTGCCCCACCTGGCTGGGCCCTTCCTTTGCTGACAGCTCTGCCTCCTGCCTGCCTCTGCCTGCCCAAACAAAGCCTTGGGATTGATACCAAAAGGGTTAATTGAAATTTTACTATGCCTGTGAACTTTTGGCACAAGAAGAAATCATGCAGGGGCTGTTTTCCCAGCAGGAATGGTTGGAAGAAAAGATGGAGACATCTGGGTCAAGGTGCAGTGATAGAAAAAGAAAGGACTGAATCTGGGAACTTGGGGTGGGTTTTATGGAAATGGGTAAATTTTAATATTCATGTAGTGACTGTATATAAGCGATACACTGGTAGAATCACATATCCACATAAGGAGTTATCCCCTGCTGGACCTCAGGCCTGAATAAATGATGCTCTCTTAAACACCAAATTAGAATTAAGGAGTCCTATTCTGATAGTTTGGACATTTGGTGACTGCAGAGGCTCACAGAACCAAGGATCCAGCTGTGACACTCGGAACCTCATGGAACAAAGGGTCCATTGTGATGCAGTGGAATCCCATGGAACCAAAAGTCCATTGTATCAGAGCAAGGCCTTGTGGAACCCAAGAGACCATTGCTGACAGTATGGAAATTCATAGAGCCATGGAGTCATTGTGAGAGTTTGGGGCTGCATGGAACTAATGGTCCATTGGGACACTGCAGAACCTTCTGGAATCAAGGTGGTCATGTTGTGCTATGGAACCTTATGGAACAAAGGATCCATGGTGACACTGTGGAACTCAGATCATTGTTGATAGGGCGAAAACTCATGGAACCAAGGGTCCATTGTGACACAGCGGGGCCTCATGAAACCAAGGCTCCATTGTGGCTCTGTAGGGTTTCACAGAACCAAGGAGACCATTTGGACACTGTGGGGCCTCATGGAACCACCTGGCACTGTGACACACCAGGGCCACATGGAGCCAAGGGGCCATTGAGACACTGAGGAACCTCATGGAACCAAAATCTATTGTGATGCAGTGGAACCTCATGGAACCAAAGATCCGTTGTTAAACTGTGAGGCCCTGTGGAACCAATGGGACCATGGTGACACCGTGGTACTCCATGGAACCAAGGGGCCATTCTAATTCTGCTTTTCCTCATGGAACCAAGGGGCCACTAAAGCACTGCATAGCCTCGTTGAACTAAGGCAGCCTTGTGACACTTCAGGCCCCCTTGGAACCAAGGAGTCCATTGTGACACTATGAGGCAGTCTTGGACCAATGGGCAATTGTGGCACTATGTGGCAGCATGGAACCAATAAGAAAATTGCAACACTGCAGGGCCCCATGGAACAAAAGATTCATGGAACAATTTGGGACCCAAGGAACCAAAGGTTCATTGTGACATTGCAGGGCCTCATGGAATACAGGAGACCATTGTGACACTTCAAAGCCTCATTATACCAAGGAGATCGTTTTGACACTGCAATATACTCTATTGAAAACAATGCTGAGAGAATTAACTTGTCCTGGTTACTTTTCCTGTTCATAGATTGATATCAGCAATGTCCAATTGATATTGATCCCCAGACCCTTCTAATGCAGTCAGAACAGATATGAAAGTCAAGACCCTTAATGGCTGACAATAACACTTTGTCCCCACACTCTCCCCACCATTTCTCTCATCCAAGCTGTGGCACTCCTATGGATCAGGAATGGTGTGGCCAGCAGGAGCAGGACAAAGATTCTTCCCATTTGCTCAGCACTGGTTGGGCAGCAGCTCAAGTGGTGTGTCAAGGTCTTGGAGCCCTGGAGTGGCCAATAGGAAGAAATTTGTACAAGGAAAGAGTAAAGAAAGCAGAGGTGAAGCAAAGGAAATGCTCAGGGCAGTTTGGGGGTGGCTGCCAGGCAGCCCTAGCTCTGAGCAACAGCGTCTGCAGTGGGACAGGAAACTCCCAGCTGATGGGAACAAACTTTCTGGCTGACTGCAGAGGCCAGGACAAAGCTGAGTGCTTTCCCTGCTGTCCCCCAGCCCTTGCTGGCCCCAGGGCCTGATGGCATTTGTGCTCCCTCAGGTTCCTGTCCCCACAGCATGAGAAGGGGGTGCTCCCCCAGCTCTGTGCAATGCAAACAGGGGCTGCTGAGCCAGTACTGCCGTGGCTGTGCCTGCAAGGATGGGGCACCTGTGAGAGCCAGGGGAGAGGCCAGGGCTGTAGAGGGGGGATGTTGTTGGCAGCTCGATGAGGATGCTCTGGGACGCTGCCCTGGGCTGTCCAGTGCACTGGGGATGGATCAGCCCCTGCTCTGCTGCTCCTTCCCATCTGCCCCAGGGCCCTTGCAGAGCCCCAGCCATGCTGTTTGCTGTCAGCCTGCCCACAGCCAGCCTGGGGCTGCTCATGGGCGTTGGCCTAGGTGTGTTCTTGAGAGAGCCTGGGCAAGGAGCCTGGAGCCCCCAGGGCCTGGGCTGAGGCATCAGCGCTGCCCCAGCAGTGCCCATGGGCTGTCCCTGCTGCAGCCCCGGCACTGCCACTCCCAGGGCTGTGCCCGGCCCCGAGAGCACTCAGGCCCTACAGCAACACCAGGGCCACCAGGGCAGCGGGGCAGGGCCACGGCAGCAGCACTGGCAACACCAAGTGCTGCTGCTGCTGGGCACAGCTGCTGGGCCAGCACTGATCTGCCCCCAGCTCTGCACACAGACATTGCTGCTGCAGGTCCAAAGAAGGCAACAAAAGGGCATCTCTGCAGAAAACTCTGCTGGGAGATCCTTGAGTTCATTTAAAGCCACCAAGATTACAGCCACTCTTTGAAACAATCTGTGGCCAAAGGGAAGATGGAGAGAAACAAAATGAGAACTGGCACAAACAATGACATTTCTTTTTGGACAACATGAAAAAACTAAAGCAAAGAAAAAGAATTTCCCAAATGAAACAAACCAGGAGTGTCAAAGGTTTCTTTTATTACAAATGATTAATTTTAACTGGCCAGCAATTTAATGTTTCTGATACCAACCAAACATCATTCTCCTCACTACAGCCTTGAGCTCCTGGTTCCTCAGGCTGTAGAAGACGGGGTGCAGGGCTGGAGGCACCACCGAGCACAGAACTGACAGGGCCAGATCCAGGGATGGGGACAAGATTGAGATGGGCTTCAAGTAGGCGACCAATGCAGTGCTTACAAACAGGGAGACGACTGCCATGTGAGGGAGGCAGGTGGAAAAGGCTTTGTGCCGTCCCTGCTCTGAGGTGATCCTCAGCACAGCCCTGAAGATCTGCACATAGGAGAAAACCATGAACACAAAAGAACCAAACACCAAAAAGGCACTAACACCAAGAAGCCCAAGTTCCCTGAGGTGGGATGTGGAGCAAGAGAGCTTGAGGATCTGTGGGATTTCACAGAACAACTGGCCCAGGACATTGCCATGGCACAGGGGCAAGGAAAATGTATTGGCTGTGTGCAGCACTGAATAGAGAAGGCCACTGACCCAGGTAGCTGCTGCTATCTGGGCACAAGCTCTGCTGACCAAGAGGGTTTCGTAGTGCAGGGGTTTGCAGATGGACATGTAGCGGTCGTAGCACATGATAGTCAGGAGGGAAAATTCTGCTCCCATAAAGAAGATAAGCAGAAATACTTAGGTAGCGCATCCAGTGTAGGAGATGATCCTGGTGTCCCAGAGGGAATTGTACATGGCTTTGGGGACAGTGGTGCAGATGGAGGCCAGGTCGCTGAGGGCCAGGTTGAGCAGGAATAAGAACATGGGCTATGCAGGTGGTGGCTGCAGGCTACGGTGCTGATGATGAGGCCGTTGCACAGGAGGGCAGCCAGGGAGATGCCCAGCAAGAGGCAGAAGTGCAGGAGCTGCAGCTGCCATGTGTCTGCCTGTGCCAGCAGGAGGAAGTGGCTGATGGAGCTGCTGTTGGACATTTGTGCTGCCTTGGCATGGGGATCTGTAAAAAAAGTAATCATGGAATAGTTGGGTTTTGAGAGGACTTGAAATATCCCAACACAGCTTGGGGCAATTTCCCCCCACTGCCTGCCCAGAGCTCTGCTGCCAGCAGATTCCCTCTGCCCAGAAATGGGCCCTGCCAGTGCTGCCAGAGCCCAGCCCAGCCCTGGGGGCTCAGCTCTGCCGTGCAGACCCCTCCCAGCTCAGGCACTGCCCAGGGGCAGCTCTGGCTCTGCAGGCTCTGATGGCAACATAAGAGCACCCCTGAAGAGGCTGGAAAAGAGACATTGATGCTGCCTCTAAGGGGCCTTGTGCTGATTTCCGTCTCTGCTGGGTTTATTCATATCTGAGAGAAATTTGGGTTTTTTCCACCTGAACTGAGAGATGAATATCTATGTGCAGTTTTCCATCCAGGCAACCCAGAGCAGTAGATTAAAAAAGCAGGGTTTTCCCTTTTATGCAGCCCCTGCCTTGCTGTGCTCCCTGTATAATCTACTTGGAAATTATCTACAGTTAAATGTCATGCTGGCAGCAGTCCTGAACAATGCAGCATTCTCCCCACAAAAGGATAACACTTCCAAGCCTTACCAGCTGTCTCCTCACACCCAGATCTTGTCCCCCAGTGCTGGGAGCAGCTGCCAGGGCTGGCTGAGAGCTGTCCCTGGCAGGCAGCAGGGTCCCTGCCCCAGCACAGTGCCCTGGGCTGCAGGACCCTGCTCTGCAGGACAGCCATGGGCACCCCGGCTGCTCTGCACAAGAGACAAGCAGAGAATGTCAGACTGACAGGATCTGTAGGCAATGGGGTGTTCCAGCTTTAGGAGATCACTGCAGGAGCTGCAGCTGCATTGTCCTGCAGCCAGAGGTTCCTGTGCCCAGGGCTGGCAGTGATTCTGCCCCAGACACTTCTCAGCACCGTCCCAGCCCTGACTGATTGAACCTCTCTGTGCCTGTGTGCTGTGCCCGGGGCAGCTCCAGGCAGTGCCCCAGCCCTGCTGGCCTGGCAGAAGAGCTGCTCATCAAGAGAAATGTGCTTTTGAAGCTCTTCTTGGTTACCAGGAGCTGCCTCTGGGCCAGGAGCACAGCCCAGCTCAGCAGCACAGACACAGCACAAGGACTTCAATGAGCCTCTGGGGCTTTCTGCTCAGGTCCTGAACATCGGTCCCTGACAGGGAGCTGAAGAAACCTCTCCAGAACTCCAAGTCAGAATTCAACTCCAAAGTTTCTTGGACTTTTAATGGGTCCCACTGAGGGACACCACTGAGAAAGTGTCTCCAGGCCCCAGGCAGAGCAGAAAACTGGAGGCAGTGATGACAGGAGGGGACAAAGAGAAGCCAAGTCTTGGTGCCCTGGGGCACAGCAGGGTCTGTGCCGCCAAGGGCTATGAGGAGACACCTTGTCCTGAGGAACTGGGGCCTCCTGGCACAGCCCCAGCCAGGCTGGGCACTGTCAGCCCCTTGTCCTGCCCCCTAGCCCACATCCCAGTGGCCTCAAGGATCTGCTGGAAGGAGTCCCTGGGAAGCCTTGGTCAGAAATGGCCCTGGGGCCTTCTTAATGCTCCCAGGGACTGCAGGTTTTTCAAAGGACTTTGGGTTTGGCTTTTGCCTTGGAGTCTCTGAGACATTTGTGCAATCATGGCCTCCAATTGTCTGCTGTAATTAGTCCCTGGAGAGGCTTTGTCAGTAACAACACTCAGTGGGGCTCAATAATGCTTCAAGGTACTTCAGTTATTTTAAGGTACTTGGTATTTTCCTTTTGATACAGATTCTGTGAGAGATTTGTGCAATCATGGCCCCAATTATCTGCTTTAATGAGTCCCTGGAGAGGTTTGTACTGACACTCAGTGGGGCTCATTAACACTTTGAGATACTAAAGGGTTTTAAGGTGCTTTATGGATTTAAGAATACTTTTAGGTACTTTTAAGGATTTTCCTTCTCACACTGAGTCTCTGAAAGGATTTTGTGCCATCCTGGCCTCCAAGTCTCTCCTCCAAGGAGTCCATGAGGAGCCTGTGTTCGATATCTTCCCCCTTTTTGTTTTACAGCGAAGATGGAACTGAAAGAATTTTTTAAGTCTTCCAAAAAGCATCCAAACAAACATGGAAAAATTAACATTACAACAACAACAACTAAGAGAGTTAAATATCCTGTTTTAGCTAGACATCGTCCAACCCTTTAGTCCCTTGCATTGGAAGAGCTTATTGAACCAGGCTTTGTTTTCCACTTGAAGCTTCTTGAACCCTTCCTTCAGTACCTGAATGCTCTTGTGGATTGACTCGCTGTGGCTGGAGAGGTTCATGTAACACATGCCTTCAGAGTCTAAACAACCTTGCCCATGTGCCCAGAGTAAAAACTCTATCGCTGTTCTGCAGGGTGGCATGCCTGATGGTCTCTATGTCTGAGAGCAGGCCACTCAATGTGAGGGAGGTAGCATTGGTTTGCTTACTTAACAGGCACCCAAGATGGTCTAATTGTCCTAAAGCTTTATCTGCAGCCACACATGGTAGTCCAAATTGGGCGTGCTACCATCCGATACCTGGATTAAAGCTTTCAAAGCCATCTCTTTGATACTATCCAATACTTCTCTGGGGATACCTGCTACTCGATCATCTGGTAGGCTGTGTTGTCCTTCTCCAGCTAGATGGTTGATTGTCAATTCCGCCCTTGCCTCATTATTAGCATAGTTTGCTATTAATTGATTTAGTAAACACTTCCATCCTCCTTCCCACAGGGTATATTCTGCAGGTGACAACAACATGGTCATAATACATTTTAAATCATAGGGGGTTAAGACGTGCTGTAAACATGGCCCTCATTAGGCCATTAAAACAAGGTAAGTCCCTCCTATGGTCTTTAGCTGTCCTACACAGATCCTTGATTTCCTCATAAACCAATGGATGATACCTGGGATTCTGCCCCCTTCTTTCAAAACCTACCAGGACAAGGAGGGGTTTTGAGGCTATCTGCCATTTTCCTTCCTTAACTGCTTCCTTCCAGATCCTTTCCTAGGGGTCTACTGGCGTTGAGGGGCGAGGTGGCTCTGGGGAATCCAAACTGTCTTCTGGGGAGGAAGAATAACTTGTAGCAGAAACATTCAGATTAGAAATAGTATGACAGTTGGGGTTAGTATCTTTGACCATGGGGGTTATATTGTTGCCAGATGGTGAGGCAAAGGGCACTGCATTTTGTCAGGTTTTGAGGAGAAAGGGTCTTGATTTAGGATGGTGGAGTTCCAGGGTGGAGTTCTGGAGGCAAGGCCCAGGGTGAAGGTGGAATGATTGATAGTGGGGCATGACCCGCACTTGTGGGGGTGGAGTCTGGAGGTTCATTCAGGGAAGAAGAGAAGGTGGAAGTAGCAGGAGGTGGAGGAGCCAAGATAGAGGGAGGATGGTCAGGCCATATTCAGGCTCCTTCCATCTTGAGTCTCCAGGGTGGAATGCTCCAAGAGGGCATGGCAATTGCCATCTCGGAGGATTGTGGAAGGTCCAAAAAAGGCAAGTTTGAGGGGAGGTATTGAGTTAGGAGTGACCAATAGATTCAGTTTTCGACACACTGCTTGCTGATGAAGGGTCTCAAGGATGGTGTGGAAGATAGGGAGCATGAGGGGCATGATGGTGTCTCTTTTGATCCAAATGTTTTACAATTTAACTCCCACTGAGTCCCAAAATTCGGTAGTATGGATTTCATTAGCAGGGGCATCTGGAAAATTTTTAATGATCCACCTTACAATTTTAATTTATTCTTTGAAAATATTTTGTCATGATCAGTGAGAATAACCTAAAGCATCCATATATGCTCCTTTCTACTTTGGACATTTGGTGTCCACCTTAGGGGGAACAGCCACCGAACACCCCAAATCAATTATGGAACTTGGGTGCATATTGTAAAAACACAGTGGCAAAATGGGCAATAAATATCTTCCATTTCCCCAAACCCACCTGCAATCCTACGTAGGTGAAACCGTCTTTGTTCCTGCTGATCCTGGCCAATGTCCCTCAAAGCAACGATGGATCCGCCGGGCCTGGCACAATCCAAAATCCCGGGGAGCGCTTGCCTATCCATCAGCTCACCCCAGCTAATGTAATTGACAGGGAGCCCTGAATGTCATGGTTCCTGTTTGGGCACCAAATGTCACAGTGAGGATGGCTGCGACAAACCTCTCTGGTTCCCTGACTTCAGGGCGAGGGAGGCAAAAATGAAAACAAGCGGGTTTGATGGAATTGCCCTTTAGTAATAGGGTGAGAAACAATAAACATGGAGAAGCCCAGCACAGTACAAGGGGCAGGATCCAAAGACCTGAGACAAAGGGGAAGCAACAACATAGACACTTGGGGTTAGAAAACTAGAACAATAACCATATAGGGGAAACAAGTAACCAATAGGGAAATAGAACTTGGACAACATAGCATAATGACACTAAAGGCTTATGGAGGAACTCTTAAGCTCGCCCTAAGTGAAACAAATAATTCCCAGGGCTTGAAACTCATGCCCAGTTCTTTCGGACTAAAATCAGGCTGACTCTGAGTTACAGCCAGGCTAACTCTCAAACCGCTGCTCTGCTCTGGTCCCTTGGAACCATGTGACCCAACAGAGCCACAATGATGTCCTTGGTTCCACAAGGCTCCACAGTGTCACAATGGTCCCTTGGATCCATGGTGCTCTGCAGTGTCACAATTGCCCCTTCATTTCACAAGGCTCCCAAATGTCACATTGGTCTCCATAGGAAGGAAATCATGGAGCCCCATGTTTCAGGAGCTTATGAACGGCACCCACCAGAGGTCAAGGCAAGCCTGACCTGTCTGTCCTGGCAGATTTGCTTGGAACAACCCTTGGATACTTGAAATTATGAATGCAGAGTCCTAATTTAAAACATTTGTACCAGGAGAAAAGGGATTTTTTTTTCATAGAAAGAAAAGCACAGAGGCCTTTACAGTGTTTGGAAAATAGGTGAGTGCTGCCCCTCAGGAGTCAAAGACCAGCAAAACTTGTCTGTCCTGGCAACTTTAGTCTGGGAACAATCCTTTAATACAAAAAAATTGGAGGTAGAATCCAAATTTTGTCCATGGATGCCTGGAAAAGATGGACAGTTCTTTTCCATGAAAAGAAGAGCCCAGAGCCCCAGTGTTTCAGGGGCAGATGGGAGAGGCCTTCCATATTCCAAGGTCAGCCAGACCTGTCAGGTGACCCCTGGGAGGCCAAGGCAGCCACACCTATTTCATGTTCCCTTGCTTCCACAGGGAACATGAAGTTTGTGTGCAGTGTCACAATGGCTCCTTGCTTTCATGAGGCCTTCCAGTGCCACAATGGTTCTCTTGCTTCCATGATGCCCTCAGGTGTCATAATGGCCCCTTGATGACACAAATCCTTAAGGATCTTATTGGTTTCCATGGTTCCACAAGGGCCCACAGTGTCCTAATGGTCTGTTGGTTCTACAAAGCCTCGCTGTGTCCAGTGGCCCCTTGGTTCCATTGGGGCCCAGTAGTGCAACAATGATCCTCTTGCTTCCACAAATTCCCATATTGTCACAATGGCCCCTTCCTTCCATGAGGCCCTGCAGGGTCACAATGGTCTCCATGATTCCATGGGGCCTTGCAATGCCATAATACTCTCCATGGATCCATGGTGCCTCGCAGGATTACAATGGCTCTTTGGCTCCACAAGGATCTTAAATGCAGCAATAGCCTGTTGGCTCCACAAAGCCCCGCTGCTTCACACTGGGCCCTTGGGACCATGCGGCCCAACAGAGCCACAAAGATGTCCTTGGTTCCATGAGGCCCCACAGTGTCACACTGGTCCCTTGGATCCATGGTACCCTGCAGTTTCACTATGATGACCTGCATTTCACAAGGCTCCAAAGTGTCCAAATGGTCTCCATGGTTCTTCAAGACTCCACAGTGTCACGATGATCCTCTTGGTTCCACAAGTTCTTACAGCGTAACCATGCCCATTGGTTCCACATTGCCCCGCAGTGTTGCAGTGGTCTCCATAGGAAGGAAACAAGTGAGGTCCAGTAGTTCAGGATCAGATGAGAGGCAGTCACCAGAGGCCAAGTCTAGCCAGGTTTGACTGTACGGGCAGATTTGTTCTGGGAGTAACCCTTAGATATAGAGAATTTTAGACACGGAATCCCAATTTTGGCCATGGGTGCCTAGACAAGAAAGACAGTTCTTTCCCACAGGAATAAAAGCACAGAGCCCCAGTGCTTCACAGTCAGATGGGAAGTGGCCCTTGACATGTCAAATTCAGTGGGACCTGTCAGACAGACTCCAGGAGGCTAAACCAGGCAGACCTGTTCCATGTTCCTTTGATTTCATGAAGCCCATATACTGTCACAATGGTCTCATTATTCCATGAGGTCTCGCAATGTCACAATGGCTTCTTGGTTTCATGAGCCCCAACAGAGTCACACAGGTCCATTGTCTCCATGTGGCCTCGCTGGCTTCTTTTATACATGGGTCCCACAGTTTCATCATTGACCCTTACTTCCATGGGACCCCTGAGTTGCACAACAGTACCCTTGATTCTTTGAGGTTCTGTAGTGTCACCGTGGTGTCCTTAGACTTGCATTGTCACAACTGACCCACGGCTTCATGAGGTTCCGTAGTGTCACTATGGTCACTGTCAGAGGCTGGATGAGATCGATGTCCCGAGACATCTTGGGATGCTCAGAATGCCTGAGTGGGGCCAGGGCTGGGTCAGGCCTTGGTTTGTGGTGGAACAAAGCCCTGCCCCCCTGGCCTGGCAGAGCTGTCAATCACACAGCTTCACTGTGTGGGACAGTGCTAATCTAGCTCTGATTGGCTAAGCAGTGAATCAATCACACACTAGCAGCTGCTGCTACCCTGACTCTGATTGGACAAGCAACTGGCAGTCCCAACCCAGGAGCGAGGCCATGAAGGCCCAGGGGGGTAAAAGCTGGAGCACGAGGCCAGCCCATGGCCTGGATGCTGCCTTCTCCTGGGGTTCCTCTGTTAGCAATGCTGGAACTTGAGTAGTTGGTACCTATGTGCGTGTCTTTCTATAGATCTTCTGTATTTCTGTTGTTCTCTATTTCTTCTTCTTCTAATACTACTTACCTGGAAAATTTTTGGGTAACTTAACATCTTAAGGGATAAAGGCTTTTAGATTAAATTTGCTAAGTAATTGAAGTTCATGCTATGATAACGGTTTCATATTGAAGGCGATGTTCTATTAAACCCTTTGCCAAAGTTCCTTGACTTTGTCCATATTTTGCTAGTAAAATTTTGTGTCATTTTGACCTTTTAGCTCAGTTGTTTAGAGCATGGTGCTGGTATCACTGAGGCTGCGGGTTCACTCCCTATGTGGGCCATTCACTTAAGAGCTGGACTTGAATATCCTTGTGGGTCCCCTCCTACCAAGAATATTTTTCGCATCTGGCCATGTTGAGAATATCTGGTTGGTGTTTCTCCTGTGCACCAAACTCAAGTCAAGGAACCTTTGGTTACCCCCAGCATTTCAGTGTTCTGGGGTGTTCCAGCCCTGCAGGCTCACAATGGTCTCTTGTTCCCATGAGGCCCCACAGTGTCACCATGGCCACTTGGTTCCATGGGCCCCAACAGTGCCACAATGATCCCCTTGGTTCCACAACTTCCCACAGTGTCCCACTGGCCCCTTGGTTTCCATGAGGATATGCAGTGTTACATA
The DNA here is from genome assembly GCF_035770615.1 of Melospiza melodia melodia. Taxonomy (NCBI): domain Eukaryota; kingdom Metazoa; phylum Chordata; class Aves; order Passeriformes; family Passerellidae; genus Melospiza; species Melospiza melodia. Next base: position 178,498 of record NW_026948638.1, read on the forward strand.
GGTTTATGACAATGGTCCATGATGACACTGCCCATCCACGGAGGCCATTGTGACATTGTGGAAGCTCATGGAGCGAGGGAGGCCATTGTGACACTGAAGAACTTCATGACACCAAATATCCATGGTGACACAGCAGGGCATCATGGGAACCAAGGAACCGCTGTTGGCAGTAGGGAAACTCATGGAACCAGGGGCCCTTGTGGCACTGCAGAACCAACAGAGCTGCTGGACCTTGTCCCCTGGCCCTGCACAGTTCCTTGGGAGGCATGGCAGGAGCAGCACCCTGGGAGCCTTGGGAATGCCCCTCTGGGATCCATGGCACACACTCCCAGGGGCTGGAATTCCAGTTCCCAGCCAGGAAAAGATGTTCCTGCCCTGGGAGGCAAAGACCTTAAGAAGGAGCCAAAAGCCAAGTGGAGCAAGATCTTACAGTGACATTTCACTGCCAGCCTTCATAACTTCACCCATGGTTGTTGTAGCTCCTGGATTGGGAATTTAATCAGGGCAGGGTCTCCAGTGGGAGCTGCCCTGGGTCAAGAGAGACACTGAGAGAGAAACAGAGCAGGCAAAGAGAGGCAGGAGAGAAAGGAGACGCAAACACAATCAGCTGAGAAGGTGACACTGAAAAACAGAACTGGAACTGATGGAAAATGAATGGGACAGAAACCAATAGTTCTGAAAGTTTTATTTGCTATCAAAATACATCCCACACACCCAGCCCCCCACAATCCCGATCCCATACCCTCAAATTTGGGCCCCACTACTCCCTGTCTGTATCCAATCCTATCTCACCCTGGAGGCTGTGGAATTGAGTAGTTTTAGCATGGGACTATGTTTTTTTGAGGTGGGAACAAGGCAATTTGTAATGGGATTGAGTCCCTTGAGTGTAAGATTGGAATTTTTTCAGTGGGACTGTGTCATTTTGAGATGACAGATCAATCCATCTTGACTTTTGCAGTGCAAAGATAGGGAGAACACTTCCTGAAATCCCCCAAGAACCTACAAATCTTCCAGAATATGTCCCAAAACCAGAAATTCCTGCTCAAGTAAATGTTAACCGATGGAACTTTCAACATCTTTGATAAATTTCTACCTTTTTATTCTTATTTCATATGTTTTTAAATGATAAAGAAAAATCAAGAGGAAATTGGGGCCAAACCAAAAGGATAACCAGTCAGGTGTCCTCCCAGCATGGATCACTGAATGTGGGACACCAGGGCTCTGCCCAACGTGGATCCTCCAATGGGGGATGGAGCTGGAGTGGTGCATGAAGCTCTTCCAGCAGTTGGAGTGTTTGCAGGGCTTCCCTTACCAGTGCCTCCATTGGTGTTTGGTCAAGTGAGAGCTGTGGGTGAAGCTCTTCCCACATTGGGGACACTCGTAGGGCCTCTCCCAGGTGTGGATGTGCTGGTGGGTCACGTTTAGGTGGGTGAGTTGTGCTTGAAGCCCTTCCCACAGTCAGGGCAGTGGAAGGGACTCTCCTCTGTGTGAATCCGCTGGTGGCGGAGCAAATAGGACTTGGTCTGAAACCTCTTCTGACACTCGGGACACTCGTAGGGCCTCTCCCCAGTGTGGATGCATTGGTGCCTGAAAAGGTAGGAGCTGTAGCTGAAGCTCTTCCCACACTCCTCACACTCACAATGTTGCCCGATTGATAGATGACACAAAACTCGGATAAGTTTTGTGGGTGCTTTATTAAGGGCCCGGGGAACTGGGGGACTCACGTCCCAAAATCCCAGCCCCCAAATTCACGTATGGATGCTTCCCTCTTATACATGCGATTCACAACAAAGTCTCCAAGAAACAGTTTCCCGTTCCCCTTGCCTAGTCTCTAAGAAACAGTTCCCCGTTCCCCTTGCCTGGTTACAGACCCCTTATGATACATTCCTTGGTTCACAAACAAGATCATTAATCCTCTGCTTATCTTATTCTAAGAGCATTGTATGCTGCCTCCAGACAGGTTAGCATTCTTACTTTCCTGCACTAGTTTAATTATTTATTAAATCCCTAAGACTACCTGCTAGGTAATACACAAAACCCAACACACACTTTCAACGGCTACAAAACTACTTTTTAACAAACCAGTTCACACACGACTCACTATAATTAAATATTTTGCTAAATTTCATTTCTTTTCCAACATTTCCCCCCTTTTGAGCATCCTTCAGTCCTGCTGCAAGGATGCTCAATCAACAGTATTGACAGTGACATCTTCATAACGAGGTGGGGAGTGTTTTTCATTCTGCCGCCCGCGGGTCATCGCCTTCAGCAACCGGAGAGATCGCTTCTTTTCCTTTTCGATCACACCTAAGAGGCATCTATATACAATCCATATAGTCACTAGAAATACTAAAAACATTAGTACATATTGTATAGCAGACGTAAGCCAGCCAGACAGGTGAAGCCCCAAAGAATCAAATACTGCTCCTATCCAATTATGCTGTGCTTCCTTTTCAATTTCCTTGGTTTTTGTTTCCACTTCTGCCAGTTGAGAAATATCTTTCTCAACTTCAAGTGTAACATTTGGAATGTGTACACAGCAATGATCTATTCTCCTACTCAGGTAACCACAAACTCCATGTTCCTTTAACAGTAGCAAATCCAATGCCATTCTGTTTTGTAGGGTCATTCTTGATGTAGCTTGCAATTGCAAATTTAGATCTTTAAATCCCTTCTTAGTAGCTGCTGCCAACATTTCTGTCCATCCTAACAAATTGTTGAGCATTTCCCTGTTTCGATAGGTCGCTACCGGAGGGAATAATGACTCCAATATCCATCCAAATTGCACTCCTGAGCCAGGTTCATGCCACTGCTCCTCTAGGGATTCTTCCCTCTTTCTGAGTCCTTTCCTTTGGATCAATCTATTCTGTTTCCAGTATGGACACAATGTGGGAACCCCTAGGGTGATTTGTGTTACTGATCCATCTAGAGGTAAATGTGTGGTCCACTGTCCGTGTCCCAACACCCAGACTAGATTTCCAGGGCTATGCACAGTAGTATATCTGCAATCTATAGGCCCATCCATGGACTCTGCTAACCGTGTGATCATACCCCCTACACTCGCATCCCCACTTTAATGCCATTTTCACCGGTACCAATCCAATTCGGTCTTCTGGTGTATCACATGTAAAAACCTCCAAGTACAATTCCAATCCTCTTTCTGCGGTCTGAACTCTCAGGAAGATGTAGACGTGATAAGGGCCCTATAATGTGACTGATTCTTTACTCCTGACCATTGGATGCACCATTGTACTTCCCCAAAGTAATTATAGTGTTCCAAAACACTAGGTCCCCATAATGTCTTCCAACTATTCCAGGTGTCAAAGTTCTGTGTGACATTCTGACAACTCATCTCATTTCGTTGGGATTTCGTTCTTATTCGTACTGTATTGCATGGCTCATCTATTGGGCTTGCAATTAAACACCTCCTGGTATTTTGAATCCAACCATAATGATTGGATTTCTTTTCACATTCCTCTCTAGTCATAGCCCGAATGGTCATAAACAAATCCCTCCATACATCTACTGGTTTGGGAACTGACTGGCAGGACCATGAAACATTCTTGAATGTTTCAGGCATTTTGGTTACCGGTATTATTCCCCAGGGAATTGGTTCACCTGCAGCCTGTGGCAATGGCAGGCAAGCTGTTATTTTAGTCACATTCTGCATGATCCCAAAATCTCTGATTAATCCTGCCACTAAATTTTCCTGCTCAGTATTTCGTTCTATTGTATCATTAACCTCCCGTCTACTCCTACCGTGTCTCTGTAAGGATAACATCATTCTGTCATGCCTCCACCATGCATTTCCTATTCTAGGATTAGTGACACTCGACCACCCACAACCTTTGTCTTCCTTTCCCCCACCAATTGGTCCCGTCCTCTATTCTGTCCCAGGTCAGTTCCCTATTTTGCTTCCACCATTTGATCCAAAGGTTCCTTTGATATCTTGATCTTACTAGGAAGGAACAATTTATTCTGAGAGGTGGCCCGTCCCACATGTCCACTGCCATTGATACTGGATTAACCTTTATGTTTTCAGCACGATCCCCTGTCCATGGCAAAACCCTCATACTCACTCTTTTGTAATCAAAACTATCCCGTATTTTGACCAAACATGTATATTCTCCCGTATCGTTTGTGGTTACCTTGGTAAGATTCAGTACCGTGTTTCCTTGTTGTTTATCCTGATCCCAACCGACTCCTATCTTGCCTCGGCTTCTTTCAGCCCCCCGTTGCCATATTGCAATAACTTCACCGGCCTCAACTTTCTGGCTGTCAAAGATAACACAAGTTAATTGAACATCCATCCCTTCCATGACTGTAACCTTTGTTTCTTCAACCTGTACAAGAGTAGACCCTTGAACGGGTAATAGTCTCATGATCACAAGCAGTAATATAATTAAGAAGGCGGCTTTGCGCGGAAGATCATCCGGGTTGGAGACACTATCTGGGTTTCCCACTGGAACGGTGCCTTCTTTACCCTGGTGTAATGGATCCAAGCATCCATCCCCTGGACCTTCACCACCGTGTAGGTCGTCATCATCACCTGGTGGGGTCCGCTCCATGATTCCTGTAGCGGATCCGTGATCTACTTCTTGACGTACACCTGGTCCCCAGGCTGGATGTCGTGGACAGAATTCTCCAGCGTGAGCGGTCTATTCCACTGTAACGTATTTCTTAAAGAACTCAAGATCTTATTAAGTGACATAACATACTCTGCAATCGCCTGATCCCCACTCACATGTACGTCCCCTTTTAATACAGTTGCATGATATGGTTTGCCATATAATATCTCATATGGACTTATGCCTACTTTTTCCCTTGGTTTAATTTGAATCCTGAGTAGGGCCAAAGGCAAAGCTTGAGGCCAGTGCAGTTTAGCTTCCTGGCAAATCTTTTTGATTTGTCCTTTCAGGGTTTGATTCATCCTTTCCACCTGCCCACTAGACTGAGGTCTCCAGGGGGTATGCAAATTCCAGGTTATATCTAACATTCGTGCTAATTCCTGCACTATCCCGGCTATAAAATGTGGACCCCTATCTGATGACAATCCTAAAGGTACTCTAAATCTTGGTATTATTTCTTTTAGCAAGGTTTTTACCATCTCCTTAGCCTGATTAGTTCTACATGGAAAAGCTTCCGGCCACCCTTAGAATGTACATACGTACACTAAAAAGTATCTGTATCCCTGTGCCCTAGGCAGTTCAGAAAAATCAACTTGCCAGTAATCTCCTGGTTGTGGCCCGACTTGCAACTTTCCCATTTGTATTTGTCTCCTAACTACTGGATTATTTTTCAAACATACCGGGCACATTGCATTAACTCTTTTTGCCATTGTTAACATCTGATTAGAGATTATCTCATTCTTCAAAAATTTTACCAATACTTCTGCCCCCCAATGACATTTATTATGTTCAGATTCCAAAATAAATTTCATTATGTGGGTAGGTACCACTATTTGTCCCATTGGTGTAACGTACCACCCAAGTTGATTCTTCTGTGCCCCTAGGAAGTTTATTAGTTTTCCATCTTCTATTGAATATTTGGGCTCCTGATTCAAGTATGGGGTAGCCGGATTTGTTCTTACCGGTACCAATGCCCTTTGAGTCCATACTTCCCGTGCCACTTGCCGTGCTGTAACATCAGCAAATCGATTTCCTCTGTAAACGTCTCCTTCCGCAGTCTGATGTCCTCTAACATGCATTACTGCAACTGCTTTGGGACTGTGTACCGCATCCAGTAGCTGTAGCACTTCTTCCCGGTGCTTGATGTTGGTTCCCTGTGAATTCAAAAGCCCCCTTTCCTTCCATAACACCCCATGTACATGAATCACACCAAAGGCATATTTAGAATCTGTCCAGATATTAACCCTTTTGTCCTTGCTCAAATACAGGGCTCTGGTGAGTCCAATCACCTCTGCCTTCTGGGCCGAAGTTCCAGGTAACAAAGCCTTTGCCTCTATTACCTGATCCAATGTTACCACTGCATACCTAGCATAGTGAGTCCCATTCTCGACAAAACCGGATCCATCAGTGTATAGTTCCCATTCAGGTTCTTCCAATGGTTCATCCTTTAGGTCGGGTCTGCTGGCATATACTTGTTCAATTACCTCTACACAATCATGCACCAGTCCCCCAGCTTCCTGGTCACTGCGTAAAAACTCTGCTGGATTAACATGATTAGTAGTCCTTATTTCAATATCATCCTGTTCTCTCAGGATAGCCTGGTATTGCAACATTCGACTGGATGATAGCCAGTGACCCCCCTTTTGCTCCAAAACGGCCATGACCATATGGGGAACAAACACTTTCATTTTTGCCCCCAAAGTCAATTTCCGGGCCTCTTGAATAAGAATTATTGTTGCCGCCACGGCTCGTAAACACGAGGCCCACCCGGAACTTACCAAATCCAGTTGTTTAGAGAAGTATCCCACTGGCCTCTTCCAGGATCCCACCTTCTGGGTGAGGACCCCCAATGCCAGTTTTTGCCTCTCATTCATGTATAACTGGAATTCCTTGGTCACGTCAGGGAGTCCTAGGACTGGGGCCTCCTTTAGTGCCTGCTTCAATTCCTGGAAGGCCTTCTTTTGCTGTGTCGTCCACTCCAACCGATGCTGCTTCAAGGCCTCATATAATGGCTTGGCTAGGAGACCGAAATTCATGATCCACAGTTGACACCATCCCACCATTCCTAGAAAAGATCTCAATTCCTGATGGTTACGAGGCAAAGGAATAGTACATATTGCCTCTATTCGGTTTACTCCCAAACGTCTCTGCCCTTGTGTGATCTCACAACCGAGGTAAATAACGCTATTTTTGACCAATTGAGCTTTTTCCTTCGAAATCCGATACCCTGCTTGGCCAAGCATGTTGAGTAATTTAATTGTTAATTCCACGCACATTTCCCTTTCCTTAGTAGCCAGAAAAATGTCGTCCACGTACTGCAGGACTACATACAAGGATGGGGATATTGTTACCTGGGTTATCTTCCATTCCTCCAGCTCCTTGGCCAGTTGGTTTCCAAAAATAGTAGGGGAGCATTTAAATCCCTGTGGGAGTCTCGTCCACATAAGCTGCTTCTTTCTCCCAAAATCAGGACTCTCCCACTCAAAGGCAAAATATTTCCTACTCTCTACTGCCAGTGGGATGCAAAAGAAGGCATCTTTAAGGTCAATCACTGAGAACCATTTAAACTCCTCCGATACAGATGTTAACAAGGTATAAGGATTAGCAACAACTGGATGTATGTCTTTCACTATTTCATTAATAGCCCAAACGGTACTTACCATTAGGTTTCTTTACTGGAAAAATTGGAGTATTATACTCCAATTCACATTCCTGTAATATTCCTTGAACCAAAAATTGTTTAATTAACGGGGCTACTCCCCTCCTTGCCTCAAGCTTCAAGGGGTATTGCTTTATCCTCACTGGTCGGGCCCCTTCCTTTAGTTCCACCTTTACTGGCTGCACAGCTTTAGATTTTCCGGGGACCCCTGACTCCCATATCCAGGGTACTACAGCCTGCTCAATTTCTTCTGGAATAGGAGAGGCATCCACTTCCTTGATCACAAAAATGCCTGCTATTTGTTCCTCAGGTATTTCCAATTTCACCCTTCCCCCTTCAAATATTATTTTCACATTAAGTCGGGACAACAGGTCTCTGCCAAGAAGGGGTGTGGGGCAGTTTGGCATATACAAAAATTGGTGATCTAATTCCTTCCCCCCAAACCTAAGATTTAAAGGTTGTAAAAATGGTTGTTCCTCTAGCTTCCCTGTTACCCCCACCACCTGTACCGTTGTGTCACTCAAAGGTCCCAATCGTCTATTGAGTACAGAATAAGTAGCTCCAGTGTCTACCATAAATTCTTGATCCTTTCCATCTATTTCTAAAACTACCCTTAAATCTTTTTCTAGTCAGCTTTGATTCTGATAGTTTCCCAACAAAACTAGTGCTTGAGCAACTTCTTCTGGTCCTCCCGTGAATCCTCCCACAGGAGCATTCCCCATTGGAACTGTCCTTAATCCCATGTTTCCCATGCCCATACCTCCTCTAACCAGGCATTCATTTTTCCAGTGTCCCAATTGTCGGCAAAACGCACACTGGTTTGGATCCAACCTCCCCATGTTAGGTGCAAACCCAAATCCTCCCCGACCTCTTGCCAACCCCCTTTGTCCGCGATTAGCTCCTCCCCGACCTCGACCCCTAATGGGTCTTCCTCCTGCCCCTGTCTGTTGCATTACAGCCAGAATACTAGCTTGTTGTCTTTTTGCAGTTTCTTTCTCCCTGTTCTTGTATACCTTCCACGCTACCTCCAGCCTTTTCTCTAGTGGCTCTAATAACCATTTCCTTTTTCGTGGAATCCATTATAGTATCTAATAATATCTGTAAATCATTCCAGTCCGGATCCTGAGTCTTTATAACCATTTTAACCACCCTTGCCACCCTTTCAGGATCCTCCCGATAACTCTCCGCTGATTGCTTCCATATTACCAAATCTCCGGGGGAGAAAGGCACCTTTATAAGTATCCTTTCTCCCTGTGGTCCCACAGCTTCCCTCAACGGCGCACTTAACTGTGGCCCCTTCTGCCCCTTCCTTCCCTTGCGAGTCCGCCCTGCTAACGGAGTTCTTTTAACACTCTCATTCTTTTCACCATCACCACCATCACTATCACTCTCACTAGATCCTGTTTTTATAGCTATATCCGCAGGGGGAGCAGGGGGCACATTAGGAGCAACCGGAACCCTCAGAGGTGCTATACAATAAGACAAATCTTCCGCGACTGAAGGATACAAATTACGCTCCTTTCTTTCTTTACATCCCACACACTCCCTTTCATCATTCACTTCTAAAACCAAGATACCACATTCCTTTTGCCATTCCTCTTTCCGATATAAAATGAAAAACAAATCCAAATATGGTATTTCATCCCATTTCTCATTTCTCCTTAAAAATTGCATCAAAGATTCCATTATCCCCAATTCCAGTGTACCATTCACCGGCCATCCCGCTTCCACAATCTCATATTCAGGCCACCAATGATTACAATAATCTATCATTTTGCTTTTATCCAATTCTTGATAATACCCCTCACTTTTCCACCGTTTCAATATACAACCTAATGGTGTATTTCCAGGTATTTTACCATTGGCTTGCACAAAGGTTTTAAAAGTTTTAAAAGACATCATATTACAACCTTTAATTCCACCCTTAATCCCAATAAACCAATATACCTTAAACCAATATACCTTCTCGCCGTCCTTCCCTAAAACAAATACGAGGCGAGTTCCGGTCCTGCGTCCTTAGACGTCTTATGGCCGGAGCCTAGGCTTTTTTTACCAACCACCCAATCCAAATCCAATTATCACCTTTTTCCAATATAAAGCACCTTCGGGCTTACCTTGGCAGTTTTCCAACAGGCGCGGGGGGTCGGGCATGACCGATTACTCCCCGAGAAGTGCTCGGTGCCGGCTTGGAGTGGATCGGGACGCGAACCGCCCCAGCAGCCCTTGGAGTCCTGCCGCGGTCGCCAGAAAACTGTTGCCCGATTGATAGATGACACAAAACTCGGATAAGTTTTGTGGGTGCTTTATTAAGGGCCCGGGGAACTGGGGGACTCACGTCCCAAAATCCCAGCCCCCAAATTCACGTATGGATGCTTCCCTCTTATACATGCGATTCACAACAAAGTCTCCAAGAAACAGTTTCCCATTCCCCTTGCCTAGTCTCTAAGAAACAGTTCCCCGTTCCCCTTGCCTGGTTACAGACCCCTTATGATACATTCCTTGGTTCACAAACAAGATCATTAATCCTCTGCTTATCTTATTCTAAGAGCATTGTATGCTGCCTCCAGACAGGTTAGCATTCTTACTTTCCTGCACTAGTTTAATTATTTATTAAATCCCTAAGACTACCTGCTAGGTAACACACAAAACCCAACACACACTTTCAACGGCTACAAAACTACTTTTTAACAAACCAGTTCACACACGACTCACTATAATTAAATATTTTGCTAAATTTCATTTCTTTTCCAACAACAAGCCCATTCCCCAGTGTGGATCATCTGGTGCTGGATCAGGGTGCTGCTCTGCCTGAAGCTCTTCCCACACTCCAAGCACTTGTGGGCCTTCTCCCCATCAAGAAGCTGCTCATGAGCCACCAGCTCTGACCTCTGGCTGAAGCTTTGTCCATCTTCCTGGCTCAGAGTGGGTCTTTCCTTCTCAGAGCATCCTGGGCTGGTTTTGGAGCCCCTGCTTCTCTGGGATCTCCAGGGATTTACCTCCATGTGTGATTCCTGCACTGTGGAGCCGCTCAAAACAGCCTCTTCCATGAGGTTCTGCTGTGGGGATTTTTCCTCCTTGGTCTCCATCCTCAGCTCCATCCCTGGGGGAGGAAGGACAAGGAGTGGATGGGATTTGTCTCCATGCCAGAGGGAAGGGGAAGGAGATCCCCCCAGTGCATCTCCGGCAGGATGGCGTTGGCAGCAGGGTTGTCCTGCAGCCAGGGGCCATGCTGAGCTGGGAGATGGAGCAGGAGAGAGGGGGAAAGCGGCACTGAGTTTCTCCTCACCTGCCTAAGTTTCCCAGGGCATTGTGTCAGTTTGAAAAGACAGGCGTCCACTAAGGAAGGCAGGAGCCTCCCTTGAAATGGAAAATAGAAAAACCTCCTCCAAATTATTATAGTTTTGAAATTTAGGTGCTCTCATGCAAAGATATGAGAATTGGAATAACAGTTCTTAACTAGGAAAATTAAAAATAGAAGTGCAATAGTACAAAAAATCCTGCTGACAGGGTTCAAAATATGACCTGACACCCTGTTGGTCAGGGTGTTGGTACCACTTCCATTAAATTGTGGCTGCAGTGCTCCTGGAGTGACAGATGTGCTTTTGTTTGAGCAGTGATCTTGTAGAAGGGTGTAGTCTTCCTCTGCAGGTCCAGTGGTGGTGTAGATGGGCTTGATCTTCCTCTTGGAATCCAGTGGAGAAGAAAGCTGGTCCTCTGGGAATCCAGTAGGAAAAGAGTTACTGTGGTGTTTGAAATCTCAGATTATATCCAGTCAGGAATGCTTGGCTCCTCACTCTGGGTGGTTCTTCTCACAGTGGGATAATGTAATTTTATCAGTCATGCAATGAGACTCAATGGCCCATTAACAGAAGATATTGCCCTGGTGGGAGGATTAGTTGTGGAAGAGATAATGTAAACTGCCCAATTAAGAGATGATAACTGCTCCACAGATAGGAATAGAATACATACACCCAATTCCAACCTAACACAGTGGCTCAAGTGTTGGTGTCATGGACAGAATTTTGCATTCTTTGATCACGGGGCAACTTTTATAGTGCCTGGCCTGCTGGAACCTGATGGGCTCCATCTCTCAGTTAAGGACAGAAGGTTTTTAGCTCGTGAACTGGCAGAATTTGAAAGAACTTTAAACTAGTTTTGAAGGGGAAAGGGGATGCGGCTGGGCTGTCTGGAAGCAGGCCCAAGAGTGGTAAGCCTGAGTTAGGGGTGAAATCAGCAGCCCAGCTGGGGTGGATGTATACCAGTGCAGGCAGCATGAGTAACAAACAAGAAGAGCTGGGAAGCCATGGTCCAACATCAGAGCTGTGATGTAATTGCCATCAGGGAAATCTGGTGGGATGACTCACAGGTCTGGAGTGCTGCACTGGATGGCTACAAGCTCTTCAGGAGAGACAAGAAAGGGAGAAGAGGTAGAAGAGTGGCCCTTTATATTAGGGGGGCTTTGGACGCCATAGGCAGTGAAACTAATGATGATGAAGTTGAATACCTATGGGTGACAATTAGAGGGAGGGCTGACATCCTACTGGGAGTCTGTTATTGTCCACCCAACCAGGAAGAAGAGCTGGACAACTCATTCTATAAACAGCTATAGAATGTTTCTGTATCATCAGCCCTTGTTCTTGAAGGCAACTTCAACTTGCTGGACATCTGCTGGGAACTCAATACAGCTGAAAAAAGGCAGTCCAGGAAATTTTTAGAGGGTTTGGAGGACAAATTTTTGTCGCAGCTGATGGGTAAGCCCAGCAGGGGAGGGACTATGTTAGATCTGTTGTTTGCAAGCAGAGATGGTCTAGGGGGAGATGTGGTGGTTGGATGTCTCTTGGGGAACAGTGATAGTGAAATTATAGAGTTCTCAATATTTCTTGAAATCAGGATGAACATCAATAACACTGGACTTCCATAGGGCAGACTTTGGTCTATTCAGGAGACTTATTCAGAGAGTTCCTTGGGGAGCAGCTCTTAAAAACAAAGGAGTTCAGGAAGGGTGGGCATGCTTCAAAACAGAGATTTGAGGGTACAGGAACAGACTGTCCCTGTGTGCCAAAAGACGACTCGATGAGGTAAATGCCCAGCATGGATGGGCAAGAAGGTTTTGGAGGAACTTAAGAATAAAAAGAGGAGGTATCATCTTTGGAAGGAGGGTCAGGTCTCTCAGGTAGTATTTAAGGGGGCCACTAGAGCATGCAGAAAAAAACAAAACTAAAGAGCAAAAACTCAGTACTTAAAATGGCAACCTTTGTAAATGTCTTAAGTTGAAAGATGTAGCTGGTGTAGCATTGTGTGTTTCATTTGGGTTTATTGTAAAGTTGGTTATTTTTATAAGTTAAAAATTTCGTTTGACCCTCGGTTCCCTCCATGTTCTCCCTCCTAATGGTTTGTTCCTTCCACCAGTTATCTGTCAATCATTATACCAACCCCCTTTCCTTTCTAGAAATTTCTATGTCAATCTTCCCGTACATAACATATGATTTGTCCCCTGAGCCTTTTCCCTCCCTTGGGCCCTTCCTATTGGTTCTGAGTTTCCCTCGCTCCATCCCTGGGCTTCATTCATTGGTCCGTCGTGTCCCCATACACCTTTCCCCTTTATCAGTGCCTCCCTAACGGCTTTTCCCTGACACCGTTACTGGCCCTGCCTGGGTCAAATAAAGCACCTTGGCATCCACACGCGTGTCCACTCCTTCCTTCCTTCGCCTCAGCCCTTTGCAGTCCTGCTCTTGCCTGCATCACCATGGCGCAGATGGAGCCACTACTCAGGGTTCTCTTAGAGAGATTCACAGTCTCCACCAGTGACTCCAGGAGCGGCCGGCTGGACCCGTCAGCTCCAGTGGCCATGGAAGTGAGACTGCACTGGCAGACTGTATCTGGAAACAATCTTTGCATACAAGGAAATCTGGAGGAATCCTGATTTTGGCCATGGGTCCCTGGAGAAGGACAGTTCTCTCTCATAGGAAGGAAAGCCCAGAGCCCCAATCCAGGGGCATATGGGAAGCAGCCCTCAACATGCCAAGGTCAACTGAACCTGTCAGGTGATCCCCAGGAGACCCAGCCACCCACACCTGTGCCATGTTCCCTTGGTTTTGAGGGACCCCATAGTGTCCCAATGGTCTCCTTGGTTCCATGAGGCCCTGGAATGTCACAATGTTCCCCTTGATTCTGCAGTATCACAATGGCCCTGTGCTCCCATGAGGTCTTGCAATGTCACAATGGCTTCATGGTTCCACAACCCCCTGATGTGTCTCAATGGCACCTCAGCTCCATGTGCCTTTGCTGTGTTACAGTGGCTCCTCCGTGACACTCTGGGCTGCACAAGGTCACCATGGACCTTTGGTTCCTTGGGGCCCCTGAGTTTCACATTGGTCTCCTTGATTCCATGAGGCACCAGTGTCACCATGGCCCCTTGGTTCCATGAGGTTCCGTAGTGTCACCATGGTGTCCTTGCACCCACGTTGTCACAACCAACCCATAGCTCCATGAGGTTCCGTAGTGTCACCGTGGTTGCTGTCAGAGGCTGGATGAGATCGATGTCCCAAGACACCTTGGGATGCTGGGAATGCCTGTGCGGGTCCAGGGCCAGGTCAGGCCTTGGTTTGTGGTGGGACAGAGCCCCGCCCCCAGCCCTGGCCTGGTAGAGCTGTACATCACACAGCTGGGGGGGGGGGGGGGTGATGTTAACCATGCTCTGATTGGCCAAGCTGTTAATCAATCACACACTAGCAGCTGGTGTTACCCTGGCTCTGATTGGGCAAACAACTGGCAGTCCTACCCCCGGGGCGGGCCATGAAGGCCCAGGGCGTTAAAGCTGGAGCGCAAGGGCAGCCCAGGGTGTGGATCCTGCCTTCTCCTGGGGTTCCTCTGTTTTTGATGCTGCAACATCAGCAGTTGGTACCTATGTGTGTGTCTTTCTCTGGATCTTCTGTCTTTCTGTTGTTCTCTCTTTCTTCTTCTAATCCTATATACCTGAAATATTTTTGGGTAACTTCACATGTTAAAAGTTAAAGGATTTTAGGTTAAATGTGTGGGAATCCAGGGCCCAGGGAATATTTCTCTGTCTGCTCTGAGGGGTCCTGACCCCCAGAGAAACACTGCCTTTAACCTTCACGCATGGAGAGGACTTCCAGGACTTTGAGACAGGTTAGAATTTACCAAAGTGTGAAATAGATAATAGAGCATAGTATACTATGTCACTAGGGTGAGAAATTTAGGTTTTGGGATTTTTAGTATGGTGCAGATAACAAGCAAAATGGAGGAATTTGGGTGTAGTCCCTGTCTTCTTCTTCATCTACTCTATTTTCTGCAGTGATGGTGGCAGAGGGTGGTTGGTCAAGGAAAGCACAGCGCAGCGGTTATGTCGACAATCAAGGGATGACTTATTGGTCGATAAGTAGAAATAATGTACATTTTAAGAGTTAATTGGGTGAGACAACTTTAAAAGACCTTGCAACCGTACATTTTAGAGCCACTTTGAGGTGTTTGTCCAGCATGCTGAGCCTGGTAGGCACAGCATGCAAAACTTTAGAGAAGATAACAATAAACAGGAAGCTGAAGACCAAAAAAGTCCTGTGCATCTCCTTTTACCTGGCACAGAACTGCTACAGGAGGTTTTCCCATATCCATACAGCGCCCAGAAAGGCCCAACATAAAACAAACATCAATAACTGGCACCTTGAAAATATTTATAATAGGATGTTTTTTCCTTAAAGTTGTTTAATGAAGAGTGTTGCCTTAATTAGCCAATCATGTGAAATGTGTTGATTAAATGACCAGTGAGGTCCACCTGTAGCAAACTAAGGTATAAAAGAAGAGGATTGAAAAAGGGTGGCTTTTAGACCTTAGACTTGTGATCTGAGGTTGTGTTATCTCTGATTGAATGGTGACATTTGGGGATCTGTGGGGGCTATTTGGGATCCTTTCTGATCCTTGAGACCCAGCAGGAGCTTCTCTAATAAACCTTGCCTGAAGCTCCCCCTGTGCCCATGACATGAACCCCTGTGAGTGTCTGGGACATCCCAGCTCTTTGGCAGCCTGGGGACTCCTGGAATTTCACCATGGAGCGCCCATGAGTACCTGTGACAGATCGGTGCCTTTGCAGCCCACAGTCCCCCTGGGATGTCACCATGGAATGGCTGTGACTGCCTCTGACCACAGGGCTCTTTACCATCCCCAGAAAGCCCTGGGAGGTCTCCATGGAGCCCCTGTCTCTGCCTGTGATATTCCAGCTCTTGAACAGCCTGGAGGGTCTTGGAAAGTGCCCATGGAACCCCTCTGAGGGCCTGTGACAAATCTGATCCTTAGCAGACAACCATCACCAGACCCCTGCTGTTATGGTCTGTTTCCATGGCAACCATCACCAGCTCCCTGTTGCTATTTTCAATATCGCTGGTAACCATCATCTGCCCCCTGTTGCTATGGTCAGTTTCCATGGCAACCATCACCAGGACCCTGTTGCTATGGTCAGTTTCCATGGCAACCATCACCAGCCCCCTGTTGCTATGGTCAGTCCCTCGGCAGCTCCATGGAGACCCCATGCCAGGGGTGGTTGCCATGGACACCAGCTCAGGCCTGCAGCCAGAGTCCGTTGCCATGGCAACCACTTACAGTTCCCATCCCCAGGCTCATGGGATCCCAGAACCACAGAATTGGCTGAGCTGGGAGGGACCCATCAGGATTCTCCAGTTCCAACTGCTGGCCCTGCACAGGACACCCCAACAATGCCAGCCTGGGCCTGGCAGCGCTGTCCAAATGCTGCTGGAGCTCCAAGAGCCCTGGAGCTGGGACCTTTCTCTGGGGAGCCTGGGCAGGGGCCCAACAGCCTCTGGACAAAAATCTTTTCCTGACATTCAGCCTGAGCCTGCCCCAACTCAGCTGCAGCTGTTCCCTCCACTCCTGTCCCTGGGCACCAGAGGGAAGAGGTTCCCACAGCCCCAGCCAGGGACCCGCTCCCAAGGCTGTTGCCATGGCCACTAGGGCTGGGACCAGCTGGAATGCCCAGTTTCCAACTGCTGGGGTTCAGGAATGGGATTCCTCAATTTCCTGCTCCCGCTGAAACTGCGCTGCCCTCGCTGCCCTCCCGCCTCCCATGGAAAGCACAAAAGGCAAAGATCCTGGGCTGGGATAAGAACAATTTATTCGGAACAGCAACAAAATAAGGAACAAATGGAACAGAAACAATATTGATAACAGAAGGGATAAATAAAACTGTTTACAGGGAAAACTGAAACAAAACTCACTGGGTCTGCCTGGCCACAATTTGCCCTGCCTGGAAAGGACACCCTTCTCCTCAGGAAGAAGGAGAGAGAGAAAGAGAGAGAGAGAGACCCTTTCCTGCCCCTGGCAGTGTTCTGAGGTGGGAATTGATGTAATGATAGGGCCATGGGCAGACCCTCATGTTTTCACTGCCCCATCAGTTCATTAGGAGGGGCAGGATAAGGGACAGCTGTCTTCCCAGTATGGATCACAGGGAACATGGATCACCAGGGCTCTTCCCAACGTGTGACTTCCAATGGGGAAAGAAGCCGGAGCTGGGCATGAAGCTCTTCCTGCAGTTGGAGCACTCACAGAACTTCCCTTACTGGTGACTCCATTGGTGTCTGGTCAAGTCCGAGCTCATGGAGAAGCTCTTCTCATGATGTGGGGCACTCGTAGGGCCTCTCCCCAGTATGGATGTGCCGATGGGTGATAAGGGTGGATTTTTTCTTGGAGCCCTTCCCGCACTCATGGCAGCAGAAGGGCCTCTCCTCTGTGTGATTTCGCTGGTGGCGGAGGAGATGGGAGCTGGTCTGAAACCACTTCTGATACTCTGGAAACTCGTAGGGCCTCTGCCCAGTGTGGATGCACTGATGGCTGATCAGGGTGCTGCTCTGCCTGAAGCTCTTCCCAGACTCCAAGCACTTGTAGGCCTTCTCCCCATCATGAAGCTGCTCATGGAACACCAGCTTTGAGGTCTGGCTGAAGCTCTGTCCACCTTACTGGCTCAAGGTGGGTCTTTCCTCCTCAGGGCCCCCTCGGCTGGGTTTAGAGCCCCTCCTCCTGTGAGATCTCTGAGGCTTTTCCTCCACATCACATTCCTGTGCTATGGAGCCGCTCAAAACAGCCTCTTTTACGAGGTTCTGCCATGCGGATTTATCCTCCCTTGTGTCCATCCTCAGCTGCTTTTCTGGGGGAGGAAGGACAAGGAGAGGATGGAATTTGCCTCCGTGCCAGAGGGAAGGGGAAGGAGATCCCCCCAGTGCATCCCCGGCAGGATGGCGATGGCAGCAGGGTTGTCCTGCAGCCAGGGGCCATGCTGGGCTGGGAGATGGAGCAGGAGAGAGGGGAAAAGGGGGACTGACTTCCTCCTCACCTGCCTGGGTGTCGTGGGGCATCCTCATCTTCCTCGCAGCTTCCTCTTCCATCTTGTGAAGGTTTGGGGATGGGTAATCCTGTTTTGGGAGGAAAACAAGGGATGAGTACACTAAATTTTGTACTGGTTTGAAGGCAAACTGGGGGAGGGTCCAAACCAGAATTACAATCTAGCAGGCAAGGTGCTCCTGGTGTTCAAAGCCTCAGAATATATCCAGGTAGGAATGCTTGGATCCTCCCTCGGGGCAGAGCATATCACAATGGGATGATGGAATTTGATCAGTCCTGCAGTGACACTCAATGGCCCATTCACAGAAGATATCTCTCCTGGAGGGTGTTATCAGAGGTGAGTCATGGAAGAGATAAAGAACACTGCCCCACCTGTTTATAGCAGTTGATGGAGATGGTGATTGAAAACATGCATTTGGTTACATCTTGCATTGCAACCTGAAAGAGTGGGGTAATCCCTGCTCAGGGGGTGAACACCACCCCCCCTTACCCAAACAGGCTCAGGTGTAAAACCCCCACCCAGGGAAGGCCACACACACAAGGGACAATGTCACACTTGGCCCCCTCCAGGGGAGGTCTCTGTCCCTGTCACTCTCTTACACAGACGGGGGGCTTTGCCAAATCTAAGAATAATTTTTCTCTTTGTCCCTGTCACTTTTGTGACAGCTACACAGAGCCTTCCCTTTTCATAATCTGTATTGGGCCAAATTTCCACTTTTCTTTTATCAGAATGTGCCAGCAGCTGAGCTGGAGCTGTGCAGAACCAATGGAACTAGGAATTACCATAAAATTGTTTTGATTGTCAGTTTATTAAAGTCAGGGATTTGTTTGCATTTTCATCACAAATAACTTGTGGGAAAATCAAACATTCATCAAAGTATTTTGCAGAGTCAAGTTTGATATCTACCAAGTTTATTTTGTCCAGTGCCCAGGGGATGCTCTGTGCCTCTTGCCCTGGGGGATGCTTGGGAGGGGTTTGGGGGGGGTTGCCCTGTCCCTATTCACCCCAGGCCATTCCCCAGAGGGTCTCCATCATTCTCACCCCAGCGAATGCCTGGGGGGTCTCTCCCTCCCTCTCACCCCTTTGCCAGGGGGTGCTTGGGGCAGTCTCTGTCCCTCTCAGCCCAGGGGATGCCCAGGGGTCTCTGTCCCCTCACCCTGGGGGATGCTCGGGGATCTCCATCCCTCTGGCCTCAGGCAATGCCTGTGCAGGGCTGGGGACCAGGGGCTCTGTGTCCCTCTCACTGCTGAGGGTGCTCGGGGCTGGGGGGGCTCTCCAACCTTCTCACACCTGCGGAGGCTGGGGGGGGTCTCTGTCCCTCTCAGCCCTGGTGTGACCCCACCCAAACATCATCGGCGTCAGAGGGACAGAGACACCCCCAAATCCCCAGAAGGGCCGAACCTGGGATTTGGTTTGGGACTGAGGAATTAGGAAGGGGCTGGAATTGGGGCTGGGGTTGGAGTTGGGGCTGTGATTTGGATTAGAGCTGGGATTGGGGTTAAGGCTATATTGGCTTTAGGGCTGGGGTTGGGATTTGGTCTGGGGCTAGACAAGTTTGGAACTGGGATGTGATTAAATATAGAACTGTGACTGTGTCTAAACGTGGGGTGAGACTGAGACCAGGATCAGGGTCAGGTTTGGGACTGAGCTCACCCGGAGTGGGACAGGGGGGATGTCATTGCAGGATGTCCCTGGCATCATCCCAGCCCTCCTCAGACACCTCCAAACATGGGAAGCAGATGGGTGCCCCAAGATCCAGGTGCTCCCATGCTGCCCCTCAATACCAGGCCAGCATTCCCTGAGGGCAGCCCAGACTGTGACCCTTGGGGCTCTGGGATCAGCCTGGAGCTATCTGGAATTTCGCTACTTGAGATGGGCCTCTTTTCGTACTTTTAGCAGCCTTGTGTTCCTCACCATGGGTGAATGAACCTTGTCAGTCTCGCTGGTAACATTTTCTCCCTTTCCTCCAGTGATTTTAACACACTTCTCAAGGAAGGAAAACAAAATATTTTCTTTACACTGGACACTCATAACAGCCATTTTCCTCATCAGTTCTCCCATAAGTCAGCCAGAAGAAGTTGTGTCCAAGTGTAATTCTGACTTCGACTCTCCCCCAGGTTTGCCTTCAAACCAGTACAATGTTCAATGTGTGCACCCCTTGCTTTCTTCCCAAAACAGGATTTCCCATTCCCCAAACCTTGGCCAGATGGAGAGGGAGGCTGCAAGTAAGGGAAAGGAGGCCTGGGATACCAGGGCAGGTAAGAAGGAAGTCAGTGCCCCTTTCCCCCTCTCTCCTGCTCCTTCTCCCAGCCCAGCACGGCCCCCGGCTGCAGGACAACCCTGCTGCCAGCCTTGTCCTGCTGGGGATGCACTGGGGGGATCTCCTTCCCCTTCCCTCTGGCACAGATGCAAATCCCATCCTGTCCTTGTCCTTCCTCCCCCCCGGGGAAGGAGCTGAGGATGGACACGAGGGAGGATAATTCCCCAAACCAGAACCTTGTGGAAGAGGCTGTTTTGAGCAGTGCCATGGTGCAGAATTCCAATGGGGAGGAAAATCTCCAGAGATCCCACAGGAGGAGGTGCTGGGAACCCAGCCCAGGGTGCTCTGAGGAGGAAAGACCCACCCTGAGCCAGGAAGGTGGACAGAGCTTCAGCAAGAGCTCAGAGCTGGTGGTGCCTGTGACATCAGTGACAGGCGGCTGTGTGACAGCACACAGTGGGTTGTGTGAGGTCACAGATTGGGCTATGACATCACAGAGTTTTTTGTGTGAGGTCACTGAGCAGCTACACCATCATAGAGCAGACTTCGTGACATCACAGAGCAGGCTGTGACATCATGACAGGACTGTGTGGCATCATAGAGCTGGCTGTGAGGTCAAAGTGTGTGCTGTAACATTACAGAGTGGCAGTATGCCATCACAGAGAGGGTTTTGTGACATCACTGAGGGGGTTGGTGACATCACACAGCTGTGACATCATAGTGTGAGGCCATAGAGCAGACTCTGCCATCATAGAGAGTGCCTCTGTGACAACACAGAGAGTGGGTAGTGAAATCACTGGGTGGCTGCATAACATCATAGATTAGGCTGTGACATCACAGAACAGACAGTGAATTGCATTGTGACTTTTTGACAGATGCTCTGTGACATCACAGAGCAGCTGTGTGACACAACAGGGGGCTGTGTGGCATCACACCGGGGCAGTGTGACATCACAGGGGCTGTGTGAGGTCCCTGGGGAGGTCACTCTGCCCCCCTCACAGCTCCCCCCAGAGCAGTCCAACCCTGCTCGTGCACAGCGGGGTCCCCTGTCCCCCTGGGTCCCCACACCCCCGGCGCTGCAGTCTCCCCCAGAGGATGATCCACGAGATCAACCCCAGAGCCTGACATGGGGATGGGGGGCCAGGGCCCTGGGAGTGGCACAGGGGGACAGGGACCCCCTGGCAGTGTCCCCATGTCCCCCAGGGCCAGAGTCTGGGCCAGGGCTCCTTCACCCTGCTACGAATGAGGGCTTGAGGGCGCTGAAAACATCCCCGGCACGGGATCAGCAAAAACCAGATTTAATATTAAGGGACAGCAGCACAGAGTTCCTTGGCAAGAGTCACTCTGCTCCTGAGTGGATACTTTAGGCACAGCAAGGAAACAAAGCAACAACAAAACCAAACCTAATGCCAACAATCAAACCAGAAATGAACTAAGAACTGTCCTTCTGTGTGTGTGACACAAGGACAGTGAGGGCAAGGACAAAAGAAATAAAGAGAGAAAAGCTGAACAGAGCTCAAACTTAACAGGACTTAACACTTAACCTTAACTGATACATTAAATTCACAATTTAGTCAAAACCAGAAGCTAACAGTATTTAACCTAACTTAAAACCTATGACTTAGCAATTTTAAAGAGGAATAACACTTAACTGTATTTAATTTAGCCTAATAACTTACATTTAAATAACTACTTAGCAAAAGAACAACTCTCAGAAGCATTTAACTTAGCTCATTCCTCATTACTGAACATTTCTTACAGGCCTGACTGACTCAGCTATCCAAGGCACTCAAACCCCTCAGAGAGCAGCATTTCTGCCACAATTACCCCACACAGGCACTCCTGTGTGCACACAGACACAAAGAGTCAGTGCAAGGCACCTGTGAGAAATTTCCCTGAGGGCAGGAAATGCTCCCTGGGGATCCTTTGGCATCTCCCCAATGGGTGAAGGGCTGAGCCTGGAGGAGTGGGGGGATCGGCCCAGGCTCTGTCTTGTTGCAGGATCCCCGAGTGCAGCAAACGGGAGAGTTCCCGGCTGGGAGAGGCCCCACTCAGAGGGAGTCGCTGGCCGAGGAGAGCTCCAAGGGCTCCTTTTGGAGTGCTGTTTGCAGGGCCCCAAGAGAGGGGCTTCAGTCCCAGCAATGGTTCATCCTGGCTGCACTTTGCACCAACAGCTGTCTTTGGCAGTGTGAGAACAGGGATGTTGTGCCACTGAGGGAACAGAAACAGTTCCCAGGGCTGCTCCTAGAGAAACCAGGAGCTGGTTGGGCAGCAGCAGTGCCTGGAGCAGACAGTGTTTGTGATGAGCTGCAGAGGAGCTGAGCCCAGGGGCTGTTGGCCAAGGCCAAGCCCCAAGGAGCATTTCTCAGCTTGCAGGGCGGGCTGAGAAGGGGAGGGGGGAATGCAGCAATAGCACAGTGCCCATGGAACCAAGGGACCATTGTGACACTGTGGAGTTCTGTGAGACCAAGGGACGATTGTGACACTGTGGGGCCCTGTGAGACCAGGGGACCATTGTGACACTCTGGGGCCCTGTGAAACCAAGGGGCCATTATGACACTGTGGGGCCCTGTGACACGAAGGGATCAATGTGACACTGTGGGGCCATGTGACACCAAGGGAGCATTGTGACACTGTGGGGCCCTGTGAGACCAGGGGACCATTGTGACACTCTGGGGCCCTGTGAAACCAAGGGGCCATTATGACACTGTGGGGCCCTGTGACACCAAGGGATCAATGTGACACTGTGGGGCCCTGTGATACCAAGGGACTATTGTGACACTGTGGAGCCTCATAGAATCATGGAGAGCACTGTGACATTGCTGGGATTGATGGAACCAAGAGGGCTGTACTGATGCTGTGTGGCTCCATGGAATGTAGGGATCATTGTGACACTGAGGGGCCCCATCAAACCAAGCGCCTATTGTGACACTGCAGGACCTTCTGGAGCCAAAGGTCCATTGTGACATTGCAGGACCTCATGGAACCATGGAGAGACCATTAAGAGACTTCACAGCCTCATGGAACCAAGGAGACCATTGTGACCCTGGGGGTCCCCACAGAACCAAGAGGACTGTTCTGAATACTCTGGGACCTCATGATACCAAGGGGCCTTTGTGACACTCAGGGCTGCATAGAGGCCATAATGACATTGTGGGGCCTCATGTCATCAGTGGTCCATTGTGACACTGGGGAACCAAAGGAGACCATTGTTACACTGCAGGGCTGCATGGAACCGAGGGGCCATGGTGACATTGTGGAACCCCATTCAATCAAGGGTTCATTGTGACACTGCAAGGCTGCATGGAACCAAAGATCCAGGGTGACACGAGGGGCCTCCTGTCATCAATGGTCCATTGTGACACTGTGGAGCCAAAGGAGACCTTTGTGACACTGCAAACCTCCAGGGTCCAAAGGTCCATTGTGACACTACAGGGCTCATGGGACAGAGGAGTCGTGATTTGTGGGGCCTGAGGAACCACGGAGACCATTGTGACACAGCAAGGCCTCATGAAATCATTGGGACCATTGTGACACTGCAGGGCCTTCTGGAACCTTGGGGCCATTGTGACACTGTGGGACCCCATTGACCTAGGGATTATTGTGACACTGCTGGACCCCATGGAAACAAGTGACCATTATGGCCTCATGGATCCAAGGCACCATTGTGACACTGTGGGGCCCCACAAAAACAAAAGAACACAGAACAGATTTGGGTGGTTTGGCTTCCCAGGGGCCACCTGACTGATCCAGCTGACCTTGGCATGTGTAGGGTGTGGTAGCTAGGGAAGAAGCGCTGCGGAAGATTTCGCGATGTCACGGAAAGCCAGGACCCTCGGTTCCCCATAGATAAGACCCTCAGGTACTCATAGATAAGAAATTAACATAGGAATGTGGTCCCACTAACAATAGGAATGTTGCCCCACTGAAGCCAGTAACTTTCCATCCCTTACCCAGTACTTTTCCATTCCCTACTAACCATAGGTAAGAAAGACAAACCCCTTTTTGACGTAGAGACCCCTAAGACTATAAGACCCCATGAGAAGAAGTAATAAACGCCTTTGACCGTCCACCACATTGGTGTCTGCGTATGTCATTGGCCCGAACGGCCCTAGAGAGAGAGGGCTGTCGAGCTGTACCTCAGAACCAGGTCGCCTGCCTTGATCCAGAAGGCAACATTTGGTGCCGAAACCCGGGACAGCGGCTTGCGCCCGGGAAACGGGAACACTCCTGGAAAGAGGACGGCGGCTGCGGCAGCGAGACTGTCCGCAGCGGGGGGGGATGCCTCCCAGACCAGCTTGGACCATGGAATCCACAGCGAAGGTCGTAAGTCAGGCTCATGAGCAATGGGGAATTAAAGGTGAGCTCAAGAACTCTACTCTTGCTATTGCAAGGCTCCTAGAGCTGGGGACGATCGAACGTCCGGTAAATATATTATATTGGGAAGCGCGAGAGAAGTGCACTGCCACCTCAGCAGAGGACTCTAAGTCCGCAGGCAGTGGTAAAAACCTCAAAGCGTGGGGGAAAGTAGAAGAGGCCCTACGCAAGACGTTAGAAGAACAGGAGACGCGGGAAGCCACGCGTATACGTTTATTAGCTACACCAAAGCCGGGGGTGGGGGCCGCGACGCAGACCGCCTCTGAGAGCGATCGGATTGAAGGCGGGAACATGCGGGGGCCGGGCGCGTTCCACCCCTTCCCGAGCCCGAGCCTAGACACCCCAGAGCCCCCAGGAGACCCCCCGGAACCCCCAGGGGACCCCCAGACCTTCCCGCGGAGCCCGCCGGGTCCCCGCCCTCCCGCAGAACCGTCCGAAAAAGCCGCGGTTTCTCTATCCGTCTCTTCCCCGCCGGCCGCCGGTCCGGCGCAAGAAGCAGAGCAGCGCGCGCGATGCTTCTGGCAGGGACTCGCGGAGGAGGCGCGGAACGAGGCCAGATTGTCAGACCCCGCCGAGATCGGTAAAAACTCGCCCCCGCCATGTGCGTTTAAAAATGGCGCCGAACCACATGGCGAGGGCGGAAGGGAGGAGGCGGGGGGCGGAAACGGAATCAGCCTGCTTAACAACGCATGCGCGGGTGAGCGGGGAGACGGAGCAGCCCCCGCAGAGGCGCGTAAGACCAATCAGAGCGCTCTATTCAAATTAGGTCCTTGTAGGGTAAGGACCTCCCCTGGCAGGAGGCGGGGGGACCCCAGGGGGAGGGAGCAGCACCACCCCCGAAGGGAGGAGCGAAGTCGAAGCCGCACAAAACGGCACGGAGCGCCGGAAGTGTACCGGCAGTCAGCTTCCGGCTCAGAGTCAAGTAACAGCTGCTCAGACAGCTCGGAAGAGCCGACCGAGCCCGGCTGGGACTCGGAAACCGAGAGAGCAGAATTAATGCGGTTTCGAGCGAAACCGAATAAAGCTTTAAACAATATCGAGAAACAATCGCAACACAAACTCAGCGATTGGAGAAAAATAAAAGCAGCCTGTGGGGACCGGGCACCGGCAGCCTCCATGCACGCTTTCCCGGGGGGGGTTGCCGGAGCGCGGGGGAACCAACAAAGGGCATATACCCCGGTTAACCCAAAAGAAGCCAAAGCGATTTCAGAAATAGGGATCAACTCAGCTGTAGTACCCACTCTCGAGGATGACCTTTCTAACAATAACGATCTGCTCACTTTTGATATTACGCAAATAAGCCGCATGCTTTTTGATGGGGCGGGGCGGACTGTATTTAAGCAGGAATGGCAGGACGACCGCGTTAGTCCAGGCTTCCGAGGAAGGGCAACAACTCAGCGAGCTGTCCCCAGCCGACACAGCTTTCCCTGGCAGCACCCTCACTCCAAGCATCCCCGCCCCGGGGAAACGGGACGTCCTTTCCATGTTCGGATTTCGGATTACAAATTTATCATGAGGGCCACTGCCGTGCACCCCCTGCTGCCAATCAAATTGACTTGGAAATCATCAGACCCTGTATGGGTTGAGCAGTGGCCCCTGACAGAGCCTCGAATGGCAGCCTTGCTAGAACTGGTCGACCGCGAACTGCAAAAGGGTCACATAGAACCCTCCACCAGCCCATGGAACACCCCTGTATTTGTGATCCCCAAGAGGTCCGGACAAGGCTATCGTCTCGTCCACGACCTGAGAGAGGTGAACAAGACGATCCGACCCCTGGGTCCAGTCCAGACACTGCTACCCGTGAATTCAGCCATGGCCGAAGGGCAGCCGTGTGCAGTACTGGACATCAAGGACTGCTTCTTTTCAATACCCCCTGCACCCTGAGGACAGAGAACGATTCGCCTTTTCCGTGGCGTTTCGCAACGGCGAGCGGCCCAACCTTCGCTTCCAATGGAGAGTGCTTCCGCAAGGCCTAGTCGACAGCCCGACCATATGCCAGATCACCGTGGATAAAGCACTGACGCCAGTCAGACACTCCAATCCCACCGCAACCATCATCCAGTACATGGACGACATCCTGGTTGCAGCACCATCAACAAGCCAAGTAGATGACCTGGTGACCACAATCACAGAGACCCTTCAGGCCAACGGCTTCGAGATCGCGAGCGCAAAGATCAAGAGAGGACCCTGCGTGACCTTCCTGGGAGTAGGAATCACAAGCTCCTACGTGACACTCCCCAAGATGAAGATCAACCGAGACGTCAAGACGCTCCACGACGTGCAACGCCTGGTGGGATCGCTGCAGTGGCTTTGCAACGTCGTCCTGATTCCTCTCGAGGTCATGGACCCTCTGTACGACCTCCTGAAAGGGAAGAACCCCTGAGAACCCAAGGAGCTGACGCCGCAGGCAACGAGCTCCCTCGACTTCATCGAAAACCAGATGTCCACTGGCACACTTGCCAGGTGGAACCCAGCCATGCCACTGGACCTGTACGTCCACTTTACACCGAAGGGGGGAGTAGGAGCGCTGGCCCAAGGGCCTTCTGAAAAGGCCCAACCAATCCAATGGGTGGTCCTCGGAAGACTCGCTCGTGCATTTTCCCCGGGAATCGAATGCATCGCCAGCCTCATCATGAAAGGCAGGAGACACGCCTTGAAACACCTAGGGACAGAGCCGACAAGCATCCACCTTCCGTTTCACAAGCAGCCAACCTCGGAGTCAGCCACAATATCAGAGTACCTGGCCCTTGCTCTCTCCGGTTTCGGAGGAGAAATCTCCTACTCCTCCAAGCCACCCTGGATGAAGCTGCTGACCGTAGTCGACGTGGACGTGCCACCGAAGGTCAAGGACAGACCGCAGCCAGGACCAACGGTCTTCACAGACGCTTCCTCCACGACTTCAACCGCAGCAGCAGTGTGGCAGCAGGAGAACAATGGCACTGCGTCAAAGCGTGTGACCCCACACTGTCGGTGCAACAGCTGGAGGCAGCAGCAGTGGTTTTGGCGTGCGGACTCTTCCAAGACGAACACCTCAACATCGTAACGGACTCTATATTCGTGGCAAGGCTCTGCCTGTCCATGGCAGGACCAAGAGTGTCGACATCAGCAGCAGCCCTAATGCTGGAAGAAGCACTTTCCTCGCGACAGGGCACCGTGTCAGTCATCCACATCAACAGCCATGACCCAGTCAAAGGTTACTTCCAGACCGGCAATGATAAAGCGGACGCCGCAGCAAAAGGCGTTTGGACCCTGCAAAGAGCTCGTCAACTGCACGAGTCACTCCACATCGGAGCCAAAGCACTGGCGAAGAGATGCGGAATCCCGACGGCGGACGCAAAACATGTAGTAGCCACCTGCCCTCATTGCCAGAAGTCACCCCTTTGGACCTACAGGGTCAACCCGAGAGGTCTCAAGCCCTCAGAAATCTGGCAGTCGGACTTCACCTTATGTCAACTGCTGAAGCCCCGAGCATGGCTTGCAGTGACGGTAGACACTTATAGCGGGACGATCATAGCCACACAGCACTCCAAAGCAAACTCCAAAGCCACAATTCAGCACTGGCTGATAGCCATGGCTTGGCTTAGTATCCCCAAGCAGATCAAAACGGACAACAGTTCCAATTTCACCTCCAAACAAGTACAAGAATTCGCTGCGAAATGAGACATCACATTAGTGCAAGGCATCCCATATAACAGTACCGGGCAGGCCATATTTGAGAGAGCAAACCAAACCCTGAAAACCAAGATAGAAGTATTGGCAAAAGCAGAGGGCTTTGCCAATGCCATTCCCCCAAGAGATCAGGCACGTATGCTGGCAACCGCTTTGCTAGCACTGAATCAATTCCCTAGGGGGGACGAAACAAACAGTCCCGTCCAAAAACACTGGGCCACTCGAGCGCTAGAAGAGGGCCCACAAGTGGTAATCAGAAACGAGCTAGGCGAGTGGGAACGGGGTTAGAGGCTGATGCTCACGGGGAGAGGGTACGCGGCTGTCAAAAAGGACGGCAAAATCAGGTGGTGTCCACTTAAGTCGATTAAACCAGACCTTCATAGCGAGCAGAATGAGACTGACGAGAATTGCGAGTCTTTGTTTACAGGACCTGCTCGTGAGACGTCCTCGTGACGCGTACATCCCGGTTCCAGACGAAAGTGACAGACCACCAAGCCGTCAGGCAGCACCCGAGAGACCCGCACGGGTGAGACCCAACCGCCAAAAGTGTTTCTGTGTGATTTTGCTGTTGGGGCTTGTCACCAGAGGGCAAGCCAGCCCAGATCACTACCCCCATCGGCCCTTCAGGTGAGTCATGCGACACCTTAGTAGTGGCAGAGCACTCAGAGAAATCACCACACCGAACACCCCATCCTTCGTGCTCCGCATCACTGACCTGTTTCCAGGACAGCCAAGGGTAAACCCCTATTCCCTACACGTCACACACTCGTACCTATCCTACTGGCGCCCAGCTTCAAACCCTGGGAAAAACTACTGCAATCACCCAGAGTAGGGATATTGTGGGCACTGGGGCTGCGAAACCATAGTTACAGATGCCAGACCGTCGGAGCCTGGGTGAGACCCACAAGAACCAGACAAA
Organism: Melospiza melodia melodia; assembly: GCF_035770615.1. Lineage (NCBI taxonomy): Eukaryota > Metazoa > Chordata > Aves > Passeriformes > Passerellidae > Melospiza > Melospiza melodia. The sequence continues at coordinate 207,376 of NW_026948638.1, forward strand.
TTCTTACAGTTCACCTGGGCACCCATCGGCGGCAAAATACCCGTCTTCTTTCGCGAAAACTCCCATCGAAACCAACTTAAAATCCCTAACTTTCGGGCATGCACTGATTACAACATGACGGTCTTGCAGCCACATCACCCTAGCTGAGCCACAGGCAGAACGTGGACAGTAGTCCTTCAAAAGTCAAAAGAGAGGGTGAACGTGCAAATTATCAGGCTCCAGCCGTCAGCACCCCGAGCAGTCAGACCCAACAAAGCGATTAAAAGCGTGCCGAAAGAGAGAAACATAACCTACCCCAAAACCTTACCCACAGGGGTCAGCAATGTCCCGACCGGTCAAGCGGAAACCTTTCAGATGAGTCGCTTAACCGAGTCAGATGCAGACCCAATCCTTCGTATGTTAGAGGCTACCTTTGTATCCCTGAACAAATCCAACCCTAACCTAACCAAATCCTGCTAGCTTTGTTACGATGTCAAACCCCCCTTTTACGAGGGAGTCGCTTTAGACACTCCCTTCAGTTATTCCACAGCCGACGCTCCTCACCAGTGCAGATGGGACACCCCTCGCAAAGGAATCACCCTGAGTCAAGTCACAGGCCGAGGCAAATGCTTTAGCAATTCAACCCTAGCTAAGCAGAGAAGTAACATCTGCACCAAAATTGGCAGGCTGAACAAGAAAAACAATAAGTGGGCAGTCCCATCCGCATCGGAGATGTGGGTTTGCCAGCGATCCGGAGTGAGTCCTTGTGTGTTCCTTCCCAAATTCAATGACTCTAACGACTTCTGTGTCCAAGTTCTGATTGTTCCTAGGGTCTTGTACCACTCAGACGAAGAGATGTACCATCTTCTTGAGGGACCCAGCCAGATCCACAAAAGAGAAATAATGACAGGTATAACTATCGCAATGCTGCTCGGCCTGGAGCAGCAGGAACGGCCACGAGTGTCTCAGCCCTAGCGACACAGCATCAAAGACTGTCCCAACTGCAGGCAACGATTGACGAAGACCTGCAGAAGATCGAGAAATCCATCTCCTATCTAGAGAAGTCAGTCTCCTCACTCTCAGAAGTGGTCTTGCAGAACAGGCGGGGCCTAGACCTCCTGTTCATGCAGCAAGAGGGCCTGTGTGCCACCTTGAAAGAAGAGTGCTGTTTCTATGCAGACCACACGGGAGTCGTGAGAGACTCCATGACGGAACTCCGGAACCGACTGGCTCAGAAGCAGAAAGACAGAGAGGCCCAACAGAGCTAGTACGAGTCCTGGTTCAATCAATCACCTTAGCTAACCACTCTGATTTCTGCCCTGATAAGTCCATTGGCGATGCTGTTTCTAACAGTCACCTTCGGACCATGCCTGCTGAACAAGTTGGTCTCATTCGTTCAGAGCCGCCTAGAACAGACCAACATCCTGTTCATAGGGCGACGACAACTGCTGTGAATTCAACCAGAAAATTCAACCAAAGAACACTGCCAGTCACAAGATTTTCAAAACTTGTCTAGCAAAAGCTTACTCAAGTTTCCCAAAATCCCTTCCCCTTGTCAAGTTACAACCTTATACCTCAATTCAGTATCTATGTACACGACTACCTCATTCATTTGTGAAAAGGGAGGGAGAGATGTGGTAGCTAGGGAAGAAGCGCTGCGGAAGATTTCGCGATGTCACGGAAAGCCAGGACCCTCGGTTCCCCATAGATAAGACCCTCAGGTACTCATAGATAAGAAATTAACATAGGAATGTGGTCCCACTAACAATAGGAATGTTGCCCCACTGAAGCCAGTAACTTTCCATCCCTTACCCAGTACTTTTCCATTCCCTACTAACCATAGGTAAGAAAGACAAACCCCTTTTTGACGTAGAGACCCCTAAGACTATAAGACCCCATGAGAAGAAGTAATAAACGCCTTTGACCGTCCACCACATTGGTGTCTGCGTATGTCATTGGCCCGAACGGCCCTAGAGAGAGAGGGCTGTCGAGCTGTACCTCAGAACCAGGTCGCCTGCCTTGATCCAGAAGGCAACAGTAGGGTCTCTTCTCATCTGCTGCTGAAACACTGGGGCTCCATGCTGTCACAGACATCTCTTGTGAAAAATCCTTTCTTTAGGATTTTTTCCTCCTCTGGAAGTCTGAGGCTCTAGAAAGAGAATGTAAACAATAGTTATCTGCTTCTGTGGAATGCAACAGGTGCACCTGTAATTGGTCTATGTTCCATGTTTACAATTAAGGGCCAATCAGGGACCAAGCTCTCTGGGACAGATTCACAGAGAGCTCCCTTTTTTATTCATTCCTTTTCTATTCTTAGCATAGCAGCTTCTGAACTTTTCTCTCTATTCCTATTAGCATAGTCTTAATGCAACATATACGTCTTAAAATAATAAATCCAGCCTTCTAATCATGGAGTCAAGATTCTCGTCCATCTCTTCACCCCTGAGGAACCCTTGCAAGCCCATGTAACACCATGCTTTCCTTCCTATTCAAAAGAACTCTCCTTCTCCAGGCACCCATGGCCAGAATTGGGATTTCACCTCCAAATTCCTTCATATCCAGGGATTGTTCCCGTAAGAATATTGACAGGACATGTCTATCTTGCAGTGGATTTACCAGGGTCACTTCCCATCTGTCCCCAAAACCCTGGAGAAGCCTCTGTGCTCTCCTTCCTATGGAAAAGAACTGTCCTGCTTCTCCAGGTGCCCATGGCCAAGACTGGGGTTCCACCTCCAAAATTCCTTAAATCCAAAGTCTGCTCCCAGACAAAATCTGCCATTTCTGATAAGTCTGGCAGACCTTGGCCTAGTGAGGCTCTCACCTGCCTTCCAAACACTGGAGCTCTGTGCTTTCCTTCCCATGGAAAAGAACTGTCCTTCTCGGCCAGATGCCCATGGCCAGAATTGGGATTTCACCTCCAACATTGCCTGTTGTGACAGACTGGAGGAGATTGTTGGATCAAAACATTTTGTGTGTGGGAGAGGAAGGGGCAGGTCCAGCCTTGCCCTGCCCTGGAACCCCAATCCCCCCAGAGCCTCTATCCCAGCCCAGCAGTGGCTGCCAGTCCCTGGCACAGCACAGGCAATGCTCCATAGCCACCTCTGCAGCCCCCAGCCCAGCTCTCGAGTGACTAAATGAGCCCAAGCCCCACCTGGGGGAAGGGCCCAGGGAGACCAAGGGGTATTTGAGGCTGACCACAAGGTAAGCACACATCTTGACCCTACCACCTCTTGGAATGTCCATCTGAACACCACTGGAATCCAAGAGTTGGTAGATGTGTCTGTGCCTCTCTGCATCTTTTTTGTCTTTCTCTCTTTCTGTGTCTTCTTCTTCTGTTTCTGTGCTCCTGACAATTTTGCTTAACATTAAATTGAACAGGCTTAGAGTTTGTGAATTTGAATGGGGCAAGCCAATGCTTTGAGAAGGGTTTTTTGTTGATTGAATGTCTGTCGTAGTCTGACATGAGAATAATGATACAAAATAATACAAAACATTTTGTGTAACTAACAATCTGTTAAACCACTGAGATACTGAACACGCCTCTGTGAAACACAAATGTTAAAGATGAAAAAACCCAGGAACCTCCTCATTCTTTTCCAGTCAGCAAAGAAGCAGCGGGCCCCAGGCTCCACATCAACCAAACCAAACCAAACCAAACCAAACCAAACCAAACCAAACCAAACCAAACCAAACCAAACCAAACCAAACCAAACCAAACCAAACCCAGCAACCCTGCTGTGGGCTGAGCCCCTTCCCCCCTCCCCAGGCTGCCTTCCCCCATCGGCCCCATTCTAAGCAAACCAAACCCCAACAACTCCCAAACAGGAAAACAAAACAGGCTACAAAACCCCAACCAGAACAAAGGTAGCCACACCTATTAAAATCCTACCATCAAGTCCCCTCCCCCCAACATAACTAAAATCAAAAACCCCTAAAACCTATACCCATACAAAATAACCCTACAACTAAAAATTTAAACACAAAAAAAGACAAAAATGAACCATAAAACCAAACCTAACACAATTTAACCACAACTTCCACCACAAGTTAATGGCAGGTCAGGTGTTAGTCCTTTCAATACTTCAATCCTCCCTTGAGTAAAAGAATAAAAATGGAAGCATATAAAAAAAAAGTATAAGCCATCAAAGTCAGTAAAGAAGAAATTAAATCCCAAATAGCAAAGAAGAAAAAATACCTTAATCTTAAAACTAAAATCTTCTTATAAACCATAAGGAAAAAACCTCTTTTTCTTTATAACACATAAAAATATGAAATAAAGTTTTAAAATTCAAATTAATGCCAAAAACCTCCATGCTAAAAAAAGAGAAATGTTAAAATAACTGTAATTTCATCAAAATTTTAAACAAGAAAATTAAAATATTAATCCAGTACCCCTAAAAGAAGATCTCAATTCCCAGAGATAAAAATAATTTTAAAAGTAAGTAACAAAGATTTTTGCCTTTAAAGAATTAATTTTTAAAACAATACTCCGTAAGTCGACATGGCCCATCAACAAGCTGTGAAAAAGCCTGTAGCAATAAAAACAACTTCGCAAAAAAAATTTCCCCAGAAAACTGTTGTCAATGAGAAAATTAAAAATCACAGAAAAGCTATTTTTTCCTCTTGCAAAAAAAATCTCCATAACCTTAACAAGAAAAAACTTCTCTCCCTAAGTAACTAATAAAAGACTATTCTAGCAATAGTAAATTAACTAGAAATTTTAAGTTTAGTTTCTTTATATTGTCAGTAAAAAGAAAAAGTTTTAAAGAAAAAAAAGTGTTCTAAGGAGTTTATTTTAATGCTTACTAGATTTTTCCTTTATTTACTATTAATAAAATTTAATTTACAGCCTTTGAAAATTTTAAGTGTACTATACCTTCCTTCTAATCCTATCTCACAACAAAATAAATACAAAAATAACTAACTGACACTAAAATAAACACACCACACTCATCAACACATTAATTAAGAAATCTCAAGATTAGAAAAGTCTTAAATTAACAAACCAAAACCACTACAATGTCATAATAAACCTTTTGCCAAATTTTCTCCGATTGTCTAAAGTTTCCAGTAGAGTCTGTTTTGATCTTTTGAGCTCCTGAGAATCTCTTGTTGGTATTTCTCCAGTGAGTTCAACTCAGAGGACACAAACAATTGCAATTCCTTTTAAATGTCTCCTTGAGAGAGTTTTTTAGTGGATGGGAGTCAGGGCTTGTCTGTCCCGCTTGGCACAGCCCAGGCAGGGCTTTCCCAGCCACATTCCTCACTCCATTTCCCAGCTGGAGCCGCTGGTGCCTCTGAGTTGTGCTGCCCCAGCCCCAGGGACGCTCTCCTTGTCTGCCCATTCCCCCACGGTCTCTGGGCAGGGATGGCCTCAGTGGGGGCTGCTGACATCCTCAGCAACTTGGAGGCTGCTGCTGAATTTTCCTGCTCCAGAGGCTTGTTCAGCCTTCAGCTCTTCAGTGCAGGAATTCAGTGTCCCAGGGCTCATAAACATTCAGAACACCTTAACAAGCCAAACCTCTGGGGATAATTTGATTTCAGTTTCCAAATCTTGTGTGGTTAATAAGAGAGAATTCATAAGTGCATTCAACTGAATATGTTCTATTTAAAAACACTGTGAGAAAACATTTCTTAGGTCCTGCTTCAGTTTTTTTTTGCTTATTTTATTAACAGGGGAATGTTAATAGCAATCTCCAATTGACAATGAATGCAAGTACCTCCTCATGTTGTTTGAGTAGATATGAAAATCAAGACCCTTCATGGCTGACAATCAATCAGACTCTGTCCCAATCCCCACCCCACCATTTCCCCCATCCAAGCCCTGGCACTCAGAGCAGCCTTGTGCAAATCTGAGCTCCCTCCAGCCCAGGCTGCACCTGCAGCTTTCAACTCCTTGGCTCCAACTCCCACCTGCTTTCCTTGGAGAAGGAACTGCCCGAGACACAAAGGCATGTTCATTTCTTGTCAGCCAACAAAGACAAGGGAAGGCACAGCTCCATCAAATGCAAAAGTCATTCTCCTGGGCACTGCCCTGCACTTGGTTCCCCACAGCCTGTCCTGTTTCCTTCATCCCTGCATTGCCAGAGACTTTGTGGGACAAGGGAGCTCTGCTCTGGGGATGGAGGGAGATGCAAGTGCCATCACTGGGGTGGGAACCACAACTCATCAGGTTTGTGTCCTTTGGGGTCAGGAACTGATGAGACTCAGAGGCACAGAAAGTTTCTCTTCATGGCCAACAGACTATAGTGGAACAGGACACAATTTAATAACAATCACACTCTTCCCTGAGCTATGTGCATGGTCCCTGAAGCATCTGATGAGTCCACCATCCACAAGTGATTTCCATACTAAAATTAATTTCACACAATGTGGTTCTGTAATAGATACAAACACAATTAGTTCTTGGATCAGGGTGCTCATCCTGGTGTGGTGCAAAACAGCTCCAACAATTCCTGATTTGCAAAGCTGTCAGTGGTGGATGGAGAGGGGAGGTCAGGCAGCTCTTGGTGTTGAGGAAATTCTGTAACCAGCCTGACTCATTGTATCTCCTCCTGCCCTGGCTGATCTCCCCTCTTTCCCCTTCCACCCATTGGCTTTTGTCTCCCCCCAGCCCCCTGTGAAGAGCCTGGCTCTGTGTTCTCCATCCCCTCCTGGCTGGCACTGCCAGGCTGGGATGAGGAGCCCCTCAGCCTTCCCTGCTCCAGGCTGGACCAGCCCAGCTCCCTCAGCCTCTGCTCACAGACCAAGGGCTCCAGCCCCACCTTGGAGGCCCTTCCCAGACCCTGCTCCAGCTGCCAGACATCCTTCCTGCCCTGGGGAACCCAACCCAGGCCACAGTGACCTGGATAATCTCCATCCTTGATGTCCTGGTCACACAGCTCTGGCCCCTTGTCCCCTGTCAGGCTCTGGGGTGGATCCTGTGGAACATCCTTTGGTGGAGGCTGTGGCTCCAGGTGGGCCAGGGGGATACTGGGGAACAGGGACCACGCTGGACATGAACAGCATTGGACTTGTTGGGAGAAACTGTGAGGGGGAGCTGGGGCAGAGTGACCAACCCAGTGACCTGACACAGCCCTGCTGGGATGTCACACAGCCCCTCTGGGATGTCACAGCCTTCTCTGTGAGGTCACAGCTCATTCTCTAATGTCACACAGCTGGCCTCTGATGTCACTGCCAATTCTGTGATGGCAGACCTCTGCAGTGTGATGTCACAGTTAGCTCTGTGATTTCAGACTTCTGTCCTGTGGTGTCACAGAGGCAATCTGTTATGTCATAGCTGCTCAATGACCTCACATAATGCACTCTGTGATGTCACAGCCCACTCTGTGACCTCATGTTACCAGATGATCAATTGTCTCCACCAGCTGAGCTGACACCTGGAGCTTGTTCTCCAAAACCCCAGGCCTATGGAAACCACACAACACCCATTGTGTGAGAAGGGGAACTGGAAGTTCACCAGCCTGAGTGTCCTGCCAGCTCAGCCAGGCCCACTGGAACATTGGGGTCCGCGACCACCAGGGCTCACCAGAGAGACCCCCAGGACAGAAGAATACATGGGTAAAGGGGAGGGGAAATACTTTAATGATTTTGGGGAAATTATATTCATATGTGTGTTTAGTCCAGGACAATCAATGCATATGTGTGCAAAATACAGAAAATAAACAGAAACTTTCCTGTACTCAGCATGCACGGCTTTGGGAGGAGCTGTCCCCCGTGTATCTGGCTGAATAAAGAATGTTGCTTCTTAATGCTACATTGGTGTTAAGGAGTTTTCTATTTTAACAAATTTTGGGTAACACTCCCACTGAGAGAACTGGAGGTGCCAGTGTGACCCCACCCAAACAAGGGCTGCAAGGAGGATCTAGGGAACTCCAGGCCTGTCAGCCTGACCTGGGAGCCCGGCAAGATTATGGAACAGATCACCCTGAGTGCCATCCCAGGGCACCCACAGGATGGCCGAGGGATCAGAGCCAGCCAGCGTGGATTTCAATATCTGCACTGATGATCTGGATGACGGGATTGAGTCAACCACTGGCAAATTTGCAGAGGACACCAAGTTGTCTGGGAGTGCTGATCTGCTCGAGGGTAGGAGAGCTCTGCACAGGACTTGGACAGGCTGGTTCCAGGGCCCAAATCCAACAAGGTGAGGTTTAATCAGTCCAAATATTGGATCCTGCACTTTGGCCACAACAACCCCTTCAGCAATACAGGCTGGGGACAGAGTGGCTGGACAGCGGCCAGGCATAAAGGGACCTGGAGGCACTGATGGACAGCAGGCTGGACATGAGCCAGCAGTGTGCCCAGCTGGCGAAGAAGGCCAATGGCTCCTGGCTGGATCAGGAATGGTGTAGCCAGTGCCAGCATTGCAGGCAATACAAATCTCTGCAGTGGTGTACCAGGGCAGAGATGGGCTGGTTGAAGGGGAAGGAACAGGGGCAGGCAACAGGAAGAAATTTGTATCAGGAAGAGTAAAGAAAGCAGAGGTGAAGCAAATGAAACGCTCAGGGCAGTTTGGGGGTGGCTGCCAGGCAGCCCTGGCTCTGAGCAACAGCGTCTGCAGTGGGACAGGAAACTCCCAGCTGATGGGAACAAACTTTCTGGCTGACTGCAGAGGCCAGGACAAAGCTGAGTGCTTTCCCTGGTGTCCCCCAGCCCTTGCTGGCCCCAGGGGCTGATGGCATTTGTGCTCCCTCAGGTTCATGTCCCCACAGCAACAGCATGGGGGTACTCCCGCCTGCTCTGTTCAATGCAAACAGGGGCTGCTGAGCCAGTGCTGCCGTGTCTGTGCCTGCAAGGATGGGGCACCTGTGTGAACTGGGGGAGAGGCCAGGGCTGCAGAGGGGGGATGATGTTGGAAGCTCCATGAAGACACTCTGGGACGCTGCCCTGGGCTGTCCAGTGCACTGGGGATGGATCAGCCCCTGCTCTGCTGCTCCTTCCCGTCTGCCCCAGGGCCCTTGCAGAGCCCCAGCCATGCTGTTTGCCCCCAGCCTGCCCACGGCCAGCCTGGGGCTGCTCATGGGGCTTTTCTGTGCTGAGCATTGGCCTGGGCGTGTTCTTAAGAGAGCCTGGGCAAGGAGCCTGGAGCCCCCAAGGCCTGGGCTGAGGCGTCAGCGCTGCCCCAGCAGTGCCCATGGCCTGTCCCTGCTGCAGCCTTGGCACTGCCACCCCCAGGGCTGTGCCCGGCCCCAAGAGCACTCAGGCCCTACAGCAACACCAGGGCCACCAGGGCAGTGGGGCAGGGCCACGGCAGCAGCACTGGCAACACCAAGTGCTGCTGCTGCTGGGCACAGCTGCTGGGCCAGCACTGATCTGCCCCGAGCTCTGCACACAGACATTGCTGCTGCAGCTCCAGAGAAGGCAAAAAAAGGGCATCTCTGCAGGAAACTCTGCTGGGAGATTATTTAGTTCCTTTAAAGCAACCAAGCGCACAGCCCCTCATTGACACAGGCTGTTGCCTCAAGGAAGGTGGAGAGAAACAAAATTAGAAATGGCACAAACAATCATATTTATTAGTGGACAAGGTGAAAAAAGTAAAATAAAAAGAGAAAGAATCTCCAAAATGAAACCAAGCAGAAATATCAAAGATGACTTTTATTACAAGTGATTTGCAGAAATTGGCCAGCAGTTTAATGTTTCTGAAACCATCCAGTCATCATTGTCCGCACTGCAGCCTTGAGCTCCTGGTTCCTCAGGCTGTAGATGAGGGGGTTCAGGGCTGGAGGCATCACTGAGTACAGAACTGACAGGGCCAGATCCAGGGACGGAGAGGACATGGAGGGGGGCTTTAGGTAGGTAAAAAATGAGGTGCTGATGAATAGAGAGATCACGGCCAGGTGAGGGAGGCAGGTGGAAAAGGCTTTGTGCCATCCCTGCTCAGAGAGAATCCTCAGCACGGCCCTGAAATCTGCACATAGGAGAAAACAATGAACACAAAACAGCCAATTCCTAAACAGGCACACACTGCAAGAAGCCCAAGTTCTCTGAGAAAGGTTTTAGCACAGGAGAGCTTGAGAATCTGTGGGATTTCACAGAAGAACTGGCCCAGGACATTGTCATGGCACATGGGCAGGGAAAATGTATTGACTGTGTGCAGCAGTGAAAAGAGAAAACCACTGACCCAGGCAGCTGCTGCCATGTGGGCACAAGCTCTGCTGCCCAGAAGGGTCCCGTAGTGCAGGGGTTTGCAAATGGACATGTAGCAGTCATAGCACATGATGGTCAGGAGGGAAAGCTCTGCTGACATGAAAAAGGCAAAAAAAAAGAGCTGAGCAGCACATCCTGAGTAGGAGATGATCCTGGTGTCCCAGAGGGAATTGTGCATGGCTTTGGGGACAGTGGTGCAGATGGAGCCCAGGTCAGCGAGGGCCAGGTTGAGCAGGAAGAACATGGGCGTGTGCAGGTGGTGGCTGCAGGCTACGGCGCTGATGATGAGGCCGTTGCCCAGGAGGGCAGCCAGGGAGATGCTCAGCAAGAGGCAGAAGTGCAGGAGCTGCAGCTGCCGCGTGTCTGCCAATGCCAGCAGGAGGAAGTGCCTGATGGAGCTGCTGTTGGACATTCCTTCACTCTGGGCATGGTGCGCTGTTGAAAAAGACATTGACAAGCTTGGACAGATTTCCGTTTTGATTTCAGGCTTGTGCTCCTTCTGAGTTACTGCTTTACTTTCAGCATTGCACTCAGCCTGAATACTGGGGAGACCTGAGGGAAAACAGGGCTCCCTGTGCCGCAGGGCAGTCAGACCTGCTGGAACCACACAAGTGCCCTTTGTTCATTTAACCTCTCTCTATTTCACCGTGATCACGCTTTAGTATTTTTTGAAAAACGAAGTAGACTTTTTGAATTCTCCAGTTGAAATTTTTTTTTCCAAACCCTTCTCTCTTTCCCAATGCACATGAACAGGAAAGGATATCAAGGGCTGGTCTGGCTCTCTGCTGCCTGGAGTTGTGCCTACTGGGAACTGTTTCTCTCTATCCAAGCCTTGTCCCTGCCTGTGCCTCCAGGGCCCAGCCCAGCCCTGGGGTCCCAGCTCTGCCCTGCAGACACCTCCCAGCACAGGGCACTGCCCAGGGGCATCTCCCTGGCACCAGGGCCTTAAGGGCAGGCCAGACAAACAGAGATGCTGCAAGCCAAGGTGCTGCTGCTGCTGTCTGTAGGGAGAGGAGGCTGAGGAGGCCCTGTCTGAGGGAGATCTGAGGCACATCTGCTGATGCCCAGGCTGACAGTGCAGGAGTCTCAGTGACACAGCCAAAGCTGACAGCCTCTTTCCCTTCCCTTGAGGAGAAAGCTGAGAGCAGCCCTGGCCATGCAGCACCATCTCCACAGCAGGAGGAATCTGCCCTGATGGGGGTGGCTCCTTCCACCTCCAATTTCTCCCCTGCAGTGTCCATGGGGAGCTGCCAGGCAGGCTGAGAGCTGCCCCTGGCAGGTGGCACATGCCCTGGGCTGGCCAAGAGCCCTGAGGGCTGCAGGAGTTGCTCTGCAGGACAGCCCAGGGCAGCCCTGGCTGCAGCCCCAGCTTCACCCCCTGCAGCCGTCCCTGGCAGCAGGAGCCATCCTGCCCTGTCCCTGTGATGGTGCCCAGGGCAGCCCCGCTCTGCAGCACATCCTCCTCCTCCTCCTGCTCCTGCGCCAGAGAGAAACTCGGAGAGTCCTCCTGACACATCCCCCAGGCTATAGGGTGCACTGGCTTCAGGAGATCCCTCCAGGAGCACAAGGGACATTGCCCTGCACCCACACACTCACCGTGCACAGGGCTGTGAAGAGGTTTCCCCAAGTGAAGTCTCAGCTCAATGTCTTCCCAATCCTGATTGCCTTCAGCCTGTCTCTGCCTGGCTCCTGTCCCCTCAGTGCCTGCAGGCAGAGCCCTCAGCCCTGCTGGGCTGGGAGAGGAGCTGGTCCTGGGAAGAGCTGTTCCTTTAAAGCTCAGCAGCACAGACACAGCACAAGGACTTAAATGAGACTCTTGGGGATTTGGTGTTATTTACATCAAACTGAGTCCCTGAGAGAGTGTTCAAAAAACTTCTCAACAACTCAAAATTAAATTGAAACTCCAAAGTTTTCCAAGTTTTAATGGGTACCACTGAGAGACACAAATGAGAAATTTTCCCCTGGTTCCAGTTAGAGCAGAACCCTGGAGGCAGTGATGACAGCTGGGGACAAACAAGGCCAAGGTATCTCTGGTGCTGAGCAAAGCTGGATGTGTTTCAGGAATGCAAAGGGCCAAGGCCTGAGCCCCAGCCCCTGGCCAGGCGGATCCTGTCCCTCCCTCCTTGCTCAGGGCTCTTCCCGGGATGGGCACTGGCATGCGGGGATGTGCAATGCCAAGGGCAGGAGCATGGGGCAGCCCCCGCCAGGCTGCTGAGCAGGGACAAGGAGGAAATGAGGCCCCAGCCCTGCAAGGGTCACTTGTCCCCTTGTGGCCTCAGGCCCAGGGCCAGCAGCCATGGCCAAAGTGTTGCCCAAGTTGGCTCTGTCAGGGCTGTCTTGCAGCTGCTGCCCATCCCTGTGCCCTGTGCAGCCCAGGCTGTCCCACGGTGTCCCTGCCCTGCGTCTCTGTCCCTGCAGGCTGTCGGCATCCCCCGGCTGCCCCACCTGGCTGGGCCCTTCCATTGCTGACAGCTCTGCCTCCTGCCTGCCTCTGCCTGCCCACACAGAGCCTTGGGCTGCTCCAGGCTCCTTCTGGGGAATGTGTTGTGCCACAGCCCTGCCCTGGGAGGGAAATTGATCTCTTCTTGTTTCCATTCTGGGTTGTCACAGCTGCACTTGGTGACATTATTTCTATCTCAGGTTCATTTCCACTATGAAGAAGAGGTCCAATATATTTGAATCCACCTTTGTCATCCTCACAGGCTGTTCTTGTTCTGCCCTCAGTCTCCACTGAACCCAGGACTTCCAGTTCCCATACAGTGATCATGTTCTTGGGGCCTCCAAATGCCATCCTGGGAGATCTCTGGGCCTTCTCAAAGGTGCTCAGCCCTGGAGATGTGATTTAAGTCCAGGAATGGCTGAGTACATTTTTGCCCAAGATTGTATTGGGGAATATAATACAGAATAATACACTGTATCTTTTAAGTGACTGAGGGCAGATTTAGATTTTCTGTAAGGATGAAATATTTTTTGATGATGGTGGCAGGACACTGGCATAGGCTGCCCTCAGAATTGAAACCCCATCACTGGATGTGTTTAAGGTCAGGGGCTTTGTACAGCCTGAAGGAGTGAAGGTGTTCCTGGGTAATGGGAGTTTTACCAGAGACTCTTTTCGGTCTCTTCTAACTCAAACCATTTTACATTTCTTTGGTTCTTATATCCCAACTGCTTCTCCACAGGGCTGCAAATACCTATGCACACCCTGCCAGCATTTTAATGTGGCCTAATTCCCAACACTTTCATAAAAAGGAAAGAATTGCCATATTAGGGACATGAATTGTCATGTTTATGGAGGAATCATGAAAAGCCCCAAAAAGTAAAGAAACTGAAAGGAAGGACCAAAATCTCAGTGTGAAAGATTCACCAAGTGAGATATTGGCAGAGACTCTGATGGTGACCTCCCAGCTGACGATGGGGGTTTCTGCCTTGGGGTCTGAGTATCAGGATGGAAGGTCGCTCCCAGGAGGAGTCCCTGTGCATTTTCCTCCCCCATGGCTCTGCCCTTCCTGATCCAGCAGCTGTGGGGCAGCAGAGCGGGGACAGTGCAGGGACAGGCCTGGTTCTGACAGGGCTGTTGTGGTTTAGGAATGGTGCTCCCAATTTACTACACCTACTACCAAGACCACGTGTCGCCCCAGATTTATATTCCCACCATTGCCCCCCCACACCACAGGGGCTTTGCCTGGCCTGGCCCTGATTGATCTCAGCCCGTGTTTCACAGTCAGGGATAACCTGGAGATGGTGTCCAGGGTTCACCCTTGTGTGGCCAGTCCAGACCCCCCTGAGGCACTTTAATCCTGGCTGCCCCATCCTCCTGTCTGTTGTTGTGATGCTCTTCAGTGCCCAACTCTTGGGCACATGAGCATCCACAGGAGGGAGTTTCACAGCCAACTTCTCCCCCAGACAGAGATGTCTTGCCCCAGTCCAGCAGCCCAGCTGGGTTTCCCTCTGTGCTCCCAACTGTCCTTTTTCCATGGTTCCAGCCACCCCAGAGAGCATTTCCCACCATCCCTGAGTCAGTGCAGAGGTGCAGCGCTGGCCATTTCTCTTGCTCAAAGCTCCAGGGATGGTCCCAGTGCTGCAGTGACTGCAGGAAAGGGGACCCCACAATGGGACATTTCTTGGTCAGATACAGACAGGAAGAGTGACAAACTGTCTGTGACTCGGGTTTTGGCCTTGCAGCCCCCGCCGTGGTTTGCAGGGAGCTGCAGTGTGGCTCGGCCCTGGCTGTACCTGGCAGTGCTGGCCTGGGAGAAGGTGCTGGTGCCAGCTGGCCCAGGGAGCTGCAGCGTGTGGGGAACGAGTTCCTCCTGGCCTCCTGCCCCAGGGTGGCACTGCAGGGCCTCATGGAGCCAAGGGGCCATTGTAGCTCTTCAGGGCCCCATGGAATTAAGGGGACTCTTTGGACATTGTGGGGCCTTGTGGGACTGAGGCTATCGTGACACTTTAGAACCAAGGGGCCACTGTGAAACTACAGGGCCTTGTGGAACTGACACTGAAATCACCCAAAAAGAAACTTTCTAACACAGTTTGAGTATCAAAAAGCATTCATTTTTATTGCAGCACTGATCACTTGGAGGATCCTTCCTCCATTTGAGTGCCCCAAACATCATGCAAACAGAGGTTTTATTACACACACAAGTTCCATATTTATGAGCTATAGAGGTTTTATGACACACACAAGTTCCATATTTATGAGCTATTCCTCTGTGATGCTCTACATCTGGCCTGTAGGCCACACAGTATAAATAATTCCAACTTCATAAGTGATTTATTATATAATTACCTTGCTTATGTAATTCGACCAGTAAGAGCAGGCCCAGGCCATTGGAGACTCAGGCTGCTATTGGCTGGTTAGCTGAGTAGTAACTGGCTCAGCCAATGAGGATTACCTTCATGGGCCTTCTTATCTATGTAAGGAAGTTAGATCTCAATAAAGCTGCCTGTTGCTGCATGAACACATACAGTCTAGTCACCTGTCTCCACAGGCAGCAGTTACTCCACTCTCAGGCATGCAGAGTGCTGCCAAAACCTGGCACCACTGAGCACCAGGACGGCCTTGCTGGTGCCAGGAAAGCTCAGCAGCACCTTTCTCTCCCAGCAGCATAACACTGGCACAGGCACTGAGCAGCCACGGGCAGCTGACTACTGCTGGGAGACAAAAACCCCAAAACTGGGGGGTTTAGAGGGCAGAAAAAACGTGGAGGCACTTTTCTGATGATGCCTACTCTCATCAAGGCTTCATCCAGCAAGAGGAATAGATAAGCTAAACTTATTTCTGGATAAACCACGCTATTTCCACCCTAAAGACCTGAGGCTAGCACAGGAGCCAGCAGAGGCCTTTTAGACAGCGAAACATTTTTGCCCATTTTCCCAGGCTGGCTCACAGTCACACCTCACCCATGTGGCTCCAGAGCTCTTGCTGTGTTCCACGGGCAGGTTATCCCTTCACATCTGCTCTCGCAGGCTCCAATGCCCTCCCGGAGCGCCTCCCCAGCTGTCCCAGCACAGCTCAGTTCGGGGTTCCACACGCGACGGGGCCGGGGCACCTCAGAGCTGCTCCTTCGGGCGGGTCACCGCCATTGGTCATCGGCTGAAGGCCTAAAGAGAGGACAGCAGAAACATCACAAATAAGCCATTATTCCATCTGTATTCACAAAACTCAACAGCAGCGGCCTGGCTTGTGGCAGAGGACAAAAGCCAGCACACCGAGCGAAAGGCTGAGGAATTAATGCTGAACTGCACAGCCGAGCAACATCCCCAGTCCCCCGGCCGAACAGCTAAATAGGAGACAGTGAGTATTTCAGGTGGCGCCTTCCTGCCCCGGAGCCCCGGTCTCCAGCCCCGCTGCTGCCGCCACCCGTGCCCTGTGCCCCGCCCCCCCTCACCTCATGGCGGCGGTGGCCCCTCATGGCGAGGGAGCTCGGCCCGCCAGAGCCGCTCCTTGCCCTCACGGCGGCGAGCTGAACGAGCCTGGCCCGCCAGAGCTGCTCCTTGCCCTCACGGCAGCGAGCTGAACGAGCCCAGCCCGCCAGAGCTGCTCCTTGCCCTCACGGCAGCGAGCTGAAGGAGCCCAGCCCGCCAGAGCCACTCCCTGCCCTCATGGCGAGGGAGCCCGGCCCGCCAGAGCCGCTCCTGGCCCTCATGGCGACGAGCTGAAGAAGCCCAGCCCCCCACAACCGCTTCATCTCCACATGGCGGCGGGGGCAGAAAAAGAGCAGGCCCCGCCACGCTGCCGAGGTGATTCCACAGACACCGCCCCGCTCTCTTCAGCCGCTCCCCCCGGGGCGGGGAAAAACCCTCGGTAATCAGGCACTGGGAGGGACTTTAAGATCGTCTCGTCCCACTCGCTGCCATGGGCAGGTACACCTTCCACTGTCCCAGGTTGCTCCAGTCCCTGTCCTACCTGGCCTTGGACACTTCCAGCATCCCTGACAGAGCCGGAGCAGGAACACGATCTGTGGAGCTGGGAGAACTGAACTCAAGCACCGGCTCATGGGAAGCAGAGGGCTGGTGAGCTGCCTCTGCTTGCCCCTGATGTGTCCCACTTCGGGCACAGGAGCTAGAAGTGTCAGCTTAGAAACAGCTGGCAGCAACAAAAATCCAGCCCTGAAATAAGCAGAGAAAAAGCTGTGGTGCTGCCAAGTGCCTTGCTGAGAGAAGCACAATTCCACGCCTTCCCTGACCTCCACTGGATGCTATAACATCAGCCCAGTGCTCTGTGTATCCATGTCTGGGCACAGCAGTGTAACTGTAACTCCCTCGCTGGGGATCCATTCAAAGGAAGTTTTTCTTTGGGCTTTGTGCTCCGTTGAGACACTTGAAGGCCTTTCCAGAAAGCCTGGCATCCCTCCCCCATGCTCCTCATGTGCTTATGCTCTCAGAGCTCAGCAGTGAACTCAGATGGAGCTGTGCCTTGCCTCAGGCAATCATCCACTCCAGCTCTGTCTTCTTCAAATGTTTCATGGCCTATTTTCAGCCCAAGCAGGCAGCTATTCTTCCTGGATGTGGGGTGCTCCTCTCCAGCTCAGCCTGATCCTGCCTTGTCCTGGGAAGCTCTGGGCTTGTTGTGCCCAGGACACTGCTGTGTGCAGGGACAGAGGCTGGTGCTGAGCAGAAGGAGCTCGGTGCTTCCCCTGTCACTGATGAACCTGGTGAGGAACAGGTTTCCCAGCTATGCCCAGTGCAGCACAGCAAAACCTGTTTGGGGAGAGACAGGTAAGAGCAGACACAGAACACTTCATGCTCTTGTTCCTGGGGGTCTCGCTGCCCATGGCCAAGGGCACGTGCCCACACAGGCATGGATGATGACTCTGCCAAGACCCTAAGCCACAGCTTCAGTTTAGAACTGTTCAATTCATTAGCCCATCATGGGGCCCAAATTAATATGCTTTGTCTCTTTAATAAGACATTTTCAGCAGGATTGGGGAGATACTTCAAAAGCTTCCTGAATGCCAAATACCAGAACTCAGTAACTCTCAGTGCCAGGACCGGTCTCTCACTTCCCAGTACAGATTCCCTCTGTGTGCACAGCTTTGTCTCTGCTTGCTGGCCTTGGAGGGGGGCTCAAACAAAGGCCTGCACATCATTTGTGAACTTTGGGTGAAAAGCATCAAACCAGATGAAACACAGCAGAGCCGCTCTGCCATGGGGGTGAAGCCCTTTTCTGTCACAGGAATTAGCTCTCTGCATTAGCTGCAGCCAGTCCCTGTTGTTCATCTTGGCTTGCTGACCACTAAACAGAACCTCCTTTTCTCCTGCAAGTGTCGTGGTAAGGCCTGAAAGGACTGAGAAGCTTTGTTCCAAGCCAGATTTGAGATATGAGTTACTACAAAACAAAAGCCCAGCAAGCCTCCTGGAGAGTTCCTCTAGTCTAGACACAGCCTCCCCTGAGCTCCCTGCATCCCAGCACAGCCCTGCAGCTTGTGTTCAAAGCAACTCAACTGGCTCCAGAAGCCTGGTTAACCTCTGTCGAGTGAATGTTCAGTTGCAGCATAAAGGAGGAATCACATCTGAGTGATTTTGCTCCCATAAATTAGCTGGATGGGTTAAACCAGGACATGAGCACTGTCTGCTGGCACGGTGCATCCACTCAAGAGATCTGCACTGGCATGGAGCTGTAGTGCTTCAAAAGACGTGTGCTCCAAGCCTGGGGTGGGCCATCCCCCATGTAGCTGATGTCGGCAGCTCCTGTGGCAGCAGGAGAGATCCTTTACTGTCACCTCAGCCCTGAACACACCCGTGCCCAGGGCTCACTGCCTGCCCCCTGTCACTGCTCAGTTCTGGCACTGCAGGGCTGGTACTGTGATCCTTCTGTACCAATCAGATTTTGGCTCAACACCATTTGGCCACACTGTCAGTCACTGGAGAAAAAGACAGAGTAATACCGTGGGAAGAGGAAGAAAATTCAGTAAACCTATGGAAGAAAAGATCTGTGGATGTACGTCATCATTTACCATGGTGGTCACCTCCAGCCCCACAGCCAAGCACGTTCAGGCTTTGGCGAGAAGAACTTTTATCCCCCTGGTGTCTGTCATGGCTGGGGCCTGTGATGATGACACCTCATGGGTGTTGGTGCTTGCACTGCCCTGTGAGTGACACCAGCCTTGCTTGGCTCCCACACAGCAGAAGGCAGGGCAGCCATGGCCTCGATGGTGCCTTTTCCTCTTTGAGGTGCTGCACCCAGGTCAGGGATACCCCACACATGAGCACAGACTGGGAGAAGAGCTCATTGACCAGCAAAGAAGGACTTGGAGGATATAATGGATGAAAAGCTGGACATGAGCCAACAGTGGCAGCCAGAAACTCCCCTGTGCTGGGCTGCACCCACAGAGGAGTGGGCAGCAGGTGAGGGGGGGATGGTCCCCCTCTATTCTGCCCTTGTGAGATACCCCTGCAGAGCTGCTCTGGCATCAGAAGGACCTGGAGCTGTTGGAGCAAGTCCAGAGAGGCCATGGAGATGCTCCCAGGATTGGAGGCCCTCTGCCATGGAGCCAGGCTGGGAGAGCTGGGGGTGCTCACCTGGACAAAAGAAGGCTCCAGGGAGAGCTCAGAGCCCCTTCCAGGGCCTAAAGGGGCTCCAGGAGAGCTGGAGAGGGACTGGGGACAAGGGATGGAGGGACAGGACACAGGGAATGGCTCCCACTGCCAGAGGGCAGGGATGGATGGGATATTGGGAATCAGGAATTGTTCCCTGTGAGGGTGGGCAGGCCCTGGCAGGGTGCCCAGAGCAGCTGTGGCTGCCCCTGGATCCCTGGCAGTGCCCATGGCCAGGCTGGACATTGGGGCTGGGAGCAGCCTGGGACAGTGGGAGGTGTCCCTGCCATGGCAGGGAGAGGAATAAAATTATTTTTATGGTCTCTTCTGACCCAACCCATTCTGTAATTCCATCATCTCCTCTGCCTCCGTAGAGGGGCCATTTCCACTTCCCCACTGCCATCACAAGATGGCATTCCAGACCTAAAAGCTGAGCTGGCTCAGCTGATACTTGGAGATCTTTTCCAGGCCCTGGGGTGTCCAACCCCAGGAGAAGCTGTGGATTTAACCCTGCCTGCTGAGCTCTTCTGCCAGGTCTCAGCCCTGACACTGCCTTTTAATCACATCCTTTAACTCCAGGGCTGTGCCTTAATCAGCTGCACTGAAACACTGCTGCCGTTACTGTGTAACCTCTGAGCCATCTAATTGCACTGAGTTAAGCCAGTTACAGCTTTGACAGTGAATGTCATGCAGAGCACTTTAATCTTGACCTGCAATACCTCGGGCTCTTGCAGGGCCTCCTCTGCCTCCGAGGACACGCTGCTAATCAGACCGAGCCAGGATGTAGTTTAAGACGGACAAAGGGAGCCAAGGGCAAATCATGAGCAAAACGAATCTGACTCATTTTGTTACAAAGCAGTGTTGAAGGTGTTGAAGGTAGAGCTGCCTTTTCTTTGCCTCAGAATGATTTGGGAGAGTAGTGAGAATAATTTGTTTCAATAATTTATAACTTCAAAATAATAACAAAAAAAAAGAGAGAGAAAAATCATTCTTCTTAGATATGTTTTTTAAAAAGAAAGCTTATTTTGAGTTAGGTGCATAAAGCACTGAGCACTGGTGCAGTGTGTTGTCCACAGTGTCTGCTCCCACGTGTGAGTGGGTGCTCCAGGCTTCACTCACCAGTTGCTCCCTGCAGGAAGAACCCATGATCCAACCATCTCCTTCCCTGGCCAAGGGCCTGCAGCCTCCCACCGGGGCTTGGTGCCATGTCCTGGGTGCCAGCTCTGCCAGCACAGCTCCCTGGGGGTGGCAGTGGGGCAGGATCTGCTGCTCAGCTGCCTCGGAGGCTGGGGCTGGCTGTGTCGCTCTGGGCAGCTCAGGAAAGGCTGCTCCAGCTGTTCCTTGCAGGGAGCTGGAGCAGCAACCTCACTTGATCGGGGGAAAGAGCAGTCAGGAAAGGTTACATAACCCCGATCAGGCTGCCAGAGGGGTGGTGCAGCAGCAGCAAGGGCAGTGCCACTCTGGATGTGGCTGGGCAGGAGCGTGCCCTGCCTGTGGGACCCTGCCTGTGGGACCCTGCAGCCCCTCTGTCCATTCACTCTTGCCTGGGTCTCCTGGCCCTGTCAGAGCTTGCTGGTTTTGTTGTTCAAAATGCCCTTGGGCAGCTCGAGGAGCCCGTGCAGTTCCCTCTGTTCTGGGCTGAAACTGCTGCACAGCAATTCCTTTTTCCATTTCATCTCTGGCAGAGCCCTTGAGCTTTGCTCCCTTCCTCTTCCACCCTCCTCTCCTCCTTCTGAGCTTCTCCTTGGCCCAGTCTCCTTCCCTGGTGTCCCCTTCTGCTCCCAGCTCCTATTTAACCCCCATCTTTTCTGTCCTCTCCTTCAGTGCTCCTAGCCAGAGGACAGATCACAAACCACAAGCTCTGCTATTCATCTACCAGATCCCAAGCCACTGTCTCAGTGTGATAAAGGTGATCTGCTAATCGTGTGGAGAGGATCCCCCAGGATGCAAACCCCTGCTGGGATCTGTGGCAATTCCATGGCATCAGCCACAGGGTCAGATGTACAAGGTGGGGTTGCAGCTGCCTTGCCCGAGTGTGGGCACCACAATCAGCCTGCCTCATGAATTGAGACCTGCACAAGGCCCACCAAACACACCTGTGTCCTTCCAGTGCCCCACCAGGTCTCCTGGCAGCAAGGAATTTGCTTTAGTTCTGTGAGTTTTATAAAGCCTGACTCAAACCCCAGGGATTTCAGGCAGTGCTGACATGCAGAGTGGGGTGGTGTGAGCACAGCCCTGGGGTCAGGTGCTGGGGCAGATGGGTGGGCACGTCAACATCAACCCAATGTTTTAGAGCAGAGCTAACTAGGAACAGCTTATTCCATTAAGAAAAAAAGAAAACCAATAATCATTCTTAATTAGGACAGAAACCTCCAGATAGGCTTTTTAAAAGAAAATGCCTAAAAACACCATTTTTGCTTTGATTTGAAAACTATTTTTTGCTCTTCAGACTGTAAGATAAAACAATTTGAATTGATGATGCATTTCACAGCAAAAATACATCCCTTTTCATCTTGAAAATGCTGAAATGAGTTGTTACAAAACTTTCAACGTTTACCCCCTTTCTTAAAAAACAAAATTTTTAATTTAGATGAAATGTCTTTTTTTTTTTTCCTAATGGAAACTCTTGATTACATTTTTACCCAACAGTTCTAATTAGAATTAACAATTACAGCTGATTCTTGGTGGGGTGATAAACAGCTGGACTGCACAGCCCTCTCCACTCTGGGACTTCCAAACAAGCCCCAGCCCTGGCAGTTTAGCCTTCTGCAACATTTTAGACTTGTCTAGTCACTGGAATTTATTTTTCTTTCTTTTTTCCCACCCTTTCTCCTCTGAGGGTTAGATTTTACCAGTGCAGCATCTCTAACAGTCAGGGAACTTCACAGTGAGTTGAGATCGCATTGATTTCTCAAGGAAGAAGCCGCATACTAATTTTTCCTGTTTTCCTCCCTTGAGGAACACAGGTAACAGCTCCAGGAAGGCAGCTGGGTTTGTAGATATTATGTTTACCCACTGGCTGACAGGGAATTCTCAGGTCTGTGGGACCATCATGGGACACAAAGAGACTTTGGCTGGTCTGGTGCAAGGCTGGATTTGCTGAGAAAGAATGTGGGATTAAAGCAGAAGAGGTTAAACCTGAGAGAAGCATCAGGTGAAGGTCAGGGGATAGATCAGTCCATGCTATGCTGCCAGAGCTTCCCCCTGCCTCCAGGATGATCCTCACAATCCAGCTCTGTAGGGCGAGGAAAGGAACACTGGAGCAGCAAATGAAGAGGAAATGACTGTGGTGGAGGGGAGGGGAAGATGTCAGAGTCTGCTCTTAAACCCCCAAACCCTCTATTCCAGGCACCCAGGCAAGTTTATCCAGCCTTTGCAGGCAACCTCCAGAGAGCCAAGAGGCACTGGGACATCCTCTTTCAGGGGACTGGTGTCCCCAGTGCCACTGTGACGCCTGGACTGCCATGTCCAGTGCTTTTCATGGCTGCTCATCCCTGGGCTGGCTCCACGCTGTTAATGGCGGATCTCTCCCTGGAAACAAGCCCATGGCCTTTGCCTGTCCCACCTCGCCCCTCCCACTCCACTGCCAAACAGTTATGACCTTCTTGGACAAACCTGAGATAGTATTAAACGAGAGGGAGGTTTTCATACACAAATGTCCCTGTGATTAATGGATTAAGAGATTCTGTGCAAATTAAAGCCTTTCTTCACACTTTGCACATCCAGCTCTTCAGCTGTTGTTCTTTCCCTTCTAGTCCTTTACAGAAGTCCCTGTAGGCCTTGCTTGCCCCATTCCTTTTGCTGCAGTTTTCTCCCCACAGTGACCCAGGGATTTCCCCCAAATCCTTGTGCCCACTGAGTCCTGGGCAGACCCTGCTGCTCCTGAATCAGCACTGTGGAGAGGAGGATGCTGTGAGCACAGCTTGTTTATACACAGAATCAGCCCAAGAGAGGGGCTGTAAATGCCTCTTTATTTCCATATTTATCATTGCAGCTCAGATGGATGAGGAACCCACTGGAAAGTTTAGATGAAACAGAGAAGAAATGAAAAACTGTTGGCAAGCGGCGGCTCAGCTGAGACTGGCAGCCTCAAGGGCTTCCAGAAGGAAAAAGGCTTTCAATTCCTGCACTGCTGCTCCGTAACAACCCAATTCCCCTGCCAGGCCAGGAGGAGTGGGGCAGCTGAGGAACCTTGCCCTCCTATGATCCCACCCCAGGGAGACAGACCTGAGACCCCAAAGCAGCACGTTTGGTCTTGCTGATGTTTGGCAGGGCTGATTTCTTCCCAGAGCAGCAGCAGAGTGTGGGTATGGAGGCTCCGTGAGGATCTCCAGGTGATGGGCACTGTGGTCACCCATGCCATGGTGGAAAGGAGCCACAAAGGCTTTGCTGGACACCTTTGGAACATCCAGTGCTGGGTGCTGGTGATGGATGATGATTTAAAGCCCATTTGTGCAGGGAATAATGGCTCACAACCATCCCCTCTCCTTTAGTGGTGTGACACTGCTGAGATGGGTGGTCTCATTTCCACCTTAGGGGAGGCGTTTTATTAATTGTCCCTGGCCTTGCTCCTGAGCCCGTGTGTGCTGTGATGTGGACGTGCTTCAAATGCAGTGACAAGGAGGTGGCAGCCAGGATGTGGCTCCTGGGGGAGGCAGCCAGAGAGGCAGGGATGGTGCTGCCCACAGCTGTCCAGTGATCTGAAACCTTCAGCCCTGGGAGGGAGTGACTGCTCCAGGCCAAGGGAGTCTGACTTTGCTGGGGGATAACCAGGACTGTGTGTCTGTGACTGGGCTCTGTTCCATGGGGAGGAGGCAGGGGATTGAACTGTCCCCTTGCTGCCTGCATGGCCCTCTGTGCTGGCCAATTTTTCACCTAAATCCTGGCTTGAGCACCCATAAAGGCCCCTGCCCAGATCATCTGGCATGATGGCTTCTAGAAAAGTGTCCCTAGGGTCACTGTCCCTGCCTAGTCACAGCTGAGCTGGTGGCACTGAAAACTTGAGTTTCCATTCACATCCCTCCTGTACCTGCAGGTCCCTGTGCCCTCACTCCAGGCTTTATTCTCCTCCCTGCTTTCCCCTCATTTGTGCCCGGTTCTGGAGGAGAGCACTGGGAATTGATCACTGTGTTGGCTTCGCTGATTTAATCCAAATTTAACCAGGCAGGAGCGAGCGAGGGCAGCCCGGGGGCCCGGCATGCTGTGAAGAACCCGTCGGTGCCGAGCGGTGCCGTTAATAACGGGGGTGAAAGGTGGCAGCCCCCCGGCATCGCCCCTCTCACCCTGGCACAGCTCCCACGGGGACAGAGCTGTCCTGGGGACACGGCACAGGCACTGTCAGAGGCTGTCACCCAGTGGGCTCTGAGACCTTAGTGCCAGGACAGAGCTGTCCTGGGGGACACAGCACAGGGACCCTCGGGGGCTGTCACCTGGTGGGTGCTGAGCCCTCAGTGCCAGGACAGAGCTGTCCTGGGGACACGGCACAGGGACCCTCGGGGGCTGTCACCTGGTGGGTGCTGAGCCCTCAGTGCCAGGACAGAGCTGTCCTGGGGGACACAGCACAGGGACCATCAGGAGCTGTCACCCAGCGGGCACTGAGCCCTTAGTGCCAGGACAGAGCTGTCCTGGGGACATAGCACAGGCACTGTCAGGGGCTGTCACCCAGCGGGTGCTGTGCCCGAGCTGTGCCAGGACAGAGCTGTCCTGGGGACATGGCACAGGGACTGTCAGGAGCTGTCACCCAGTGGGCACTGAGCCCTTAGTGCCAGGACAGAGCTGTGCTGCGGACGCGGCACAGGGACCGTCAGGGGCTGTCACCCAGCAGGCCTGACCCCGAGTTGTGCCAGGGCTGCATGGGCAGCAGCTCACCTGCGAACCCCGAGCTGCATCCCCGCCGGCAGAGCCCTTCTAGAGCAGGGATGGCCCCGGGCTCATTGCATCCCACTTATGGCTCCAGAGCCCCTGAGGGACTGATGGCAAAAGCCTTTGGATGAGTCTCTTATTTTGGCAGTGAATGAAATAGGATTTGTGCTGCTGGTGATAAGAGACTGCAAGATGGACTCATCTGATCCTCACAGCAATTCAGAGAGGCTGATGCTGACATGGCAGAACAGGTCCTACAATAGTCTTCACGTCCCAGCACACAAAATGGGTGAGAAAAAGCATTTTTAAAAGTGACTGGGGAAACTCTGCAGTTATGATGCTATCCTATCTCAAGCCCAGGGTTCCCCTCCGGCCTCTTTGGAGTCACAAGTACTTAAAAAATGCTCTGCTCTGAATTTAGGCTGGGTCATGACTCATGTCTTGGGCTGTAAAAATGCATTTCATTGTGTCAGCAGGAAAGTGGCTGTGGGCAGCGCTCTGGCAGCGGTGAGGCTGGCTAGGGCAGGCTGTTCAGCAATTACACCCACTGGAGCCCAAATTCCATCTCATATTTTGCTACAGCACACAAAAAAGGTTCAGGGGAAGGAAAGGCTGAAGGGGAAAAGTGTTTCACTTAAAAATCCTGGTAGGACTCTATGCAGTGGCTTGTCTGGCCACAAATCCATCTGTTTTGGTGCAAGTGCAAAGCCTGGACCTGCCACCTGGAAATGTGACCTCAAGAGTCTCCTGTAGCCTGTGGAGTTTGCTTTGTACCCAGAAGAGACACCTCTCATGCTCATCCTGGCATCCTTCCAGAGAGAAAAGGGCAACTGAACCCTCTGGATGTCTGTGCCTTGCTGTGGGCCTTGTCTCTGGGTCTTCCCCCAACCAAAACTACTTGCAGGTACTTTTAGTACGAACCCATCACCAAAAACTAAGTTACCTGTCAAGGGCAGCACTGTGAGGCTTCACAGCATTGGCACCTTGGGACTTAATTTTGCTTGTGGACTTAAATGTCCAGTTATGTATCTGGGAGTGTTTAGCTGTTGTGACCAAATTTGGGACACATTGCCACAACTGAGTCGCTGGAGAAGCCAAACAGCCTTGAGAGGAGAGGAGCCTGGTGGCTCCAGATGAGCATATGGCAGTCCTGGGAGCAAACTCACACACCTTTGCCAGGGGAACATCTGGATTCCTTAAAGGAAGGGGTTTAACCAGGAGGGATCAATTCCACAAAGAAAACTTGGATTGCTTAAAGGAAGGGGTTTTACCAGGAGGGATCAATTCCAGGAAGAAGATCTGGATTGCTTAAAGGAAGGGGTTTTCCCAGGAGGGATCAATTCCATGAAAAGCAGCTGCCCTGTTCCACTGCTGTCCAGGACAGAGCAATGCTATGGGATTGGGACAGGGGCTCAGTGCCTGTTAAAGCCCTGGGCACTAAGGAAGCCCAGGAGCAGCTGCAGGCAGAGGCAGCTGAGGGATTCCTGCTGCCTCCCACCAACGCTGCCGCGATTCATCAATTACCTATCTGCTCAGTCCTTTTCTCCATCCTTTTACAATCTAAATAGCACATTTTATAGTTGCTGCTAAGTGATGTGATCAACATCAATTACCTACTAAAAGAGAATCAAGTCTTGATTTAAAATTAAGTGCTGCATTTTCCCATGTTCTTTATATATAGCCAACACAATAATTGCAGTGACATAAAAACTAATTACACAACTCCACAATTAGGCCTCCCCCCTAGTGCTGTGATTGTCTTTAAGTATACTGATGAAAAATTACTCCCAGTCCCAAATTACTCTCTCACACCCATCTTCTCTAATACCTTTTGAAAAAGCCCTTCATCCCATCAGACCAGAGAGAGGAACTCCAGATGCAGAAGGTAATACATGCAGAGTGTATTTTCTTATCTCTTAGATGTGGGAGCAGTTTCAGATGTGGGATTTGGTTGGGATTGCCCAGGGATGCAGCAGTGCTCTTCTCTGGATGGACTGAGCATCTCAGTGAGGCTTCCCAAAGTGCCTGGTGTGCAGCAGCCTGAGACAAGCAGGGGGAAAATCCCCGTCTCAGTGCCCCAGCTGACATTTGGCTCCTGGGCTGTAAGCAGAGAGACCAGTCCTGCCTGGCTGCCAGCCTTGGCTTGGTGTGTGGAGCCCAAAAGGAGAAGGAAGAGGATGATGTACAGCAGTACTTCCCCCATCAAAAAGCCAGGAGTTACACCCAGGCAGCAATCACATAGCTGCCTGAGAAACTATAAACCTCAACAAAAATCATAAACATCTATAAAGCTCTGGTGCACTCCTGACAGGCTTTGAGGGATTTGATTCCAGATTATGTTTTTGAGATGTTTACAACCAACCTGGAAAGATTGAAAATATTCAATTACTGGCAAGGAGAGCTGAGATTTGCTTACAGTCAATCTCCTGCCTCCAGGATCTCTGTGGGCGCCAGCAGTGAAACACAGCATGGGTGAGCAGAGCCGTGGGGACAGTGGCCCAGGGACAAGTCCCCTGATGTCACTGAGCATCTTTCACTAGATGATTAAGCATTGCAGGTTTCATTTTGGGGCTGGCACATTGGTTTTGGCTGCTGTGCGGTGGATCCCATGGCCTGTTCCTCAGCCACAGCCCAGCCCTCACCAGGGAGGGCTGCACAGCTCGTGGCTGATTTTCCATCATCTCTGCAATGCCATCACTCAGTTGCAGTTGGGAGAGGGGTGGGAAATGCTTTGGCATGATTTTTATCAGCAGAGTGCTTTGAGTGAATGAGGTGAGGGGACCAGTGAGCTCCCTGTGCCTTCTCTGACTTTCTCACCTCATTTCAGCATCAACCAGGGGTGCCAAGACTGAGAATTTACACCCTTGTGTTTACCTGAAACCTCACTACTTTCCTCAAAACTTGTGAAAAATAAAGGGGGTGCTGAAGTAGCCTGTGGCAGGGATGATGTGATATATAAAGCTAATATCTCCAGATCATTGCAAATATTCCCTCCTGATCCCAGGCATCCATCCCAGATATTCCCACCTTGTCACCAGCCCAGAGCACTGGGCGCCACCTCCAGCCCTTCCTTGGACATGTGCAGGGCAGGAGACTCCAACACCTCCCTGGGCAGCCCCTGCCAAGGCCGGACCACCCTTTCCACGGAGAAATTCCTCCATTAGTCCAACCTAACACGATGCACAGAGGAGCGCCAAAGCAGGCGTTCACTCCTGAGGGACAGATCCTCCAGGATGGGGTTGCTGCCCGGGACACGCCGTTCCCACAGCCAGGGAGGCTCCCGCAGCCCAGGGCAGTGGACACGGCTCAGCCCGGCTAACCCAGCCCGGGACACGGCTCAGGCTCAGCCTGGGACACGGCTCAGGCTCAGCTCAGGACGTGGTTCAGATCGGCCCGGGACACGGCTCAGGCTCAGGCTCAGCCCGGGACACGGCTCAGGCTCAGCCCAGGACGTGGTTCAGATTGGCCCGGGACACGGCTCAGGCTCAGGCTCAGCCCGGGACATGGCTCAGATCGGCCCGGGACACGGCTCAGGCTCAGCCCGGGACATGGCTCAGATCGGCCCGGGACACGGCTCAGGCTCAGGCTCAGGCTCAGGCTCAGGCTCAGGCCGGCGAATCCAGTCCGGGACACGGCGGAGCCGAAACAGCGCCGCCACCGCCGCCTCACAGGGCACAGGCGGGGCCAGGATCAGGGGGCGGGGCCAGGATCAGGGGGCGGGACCAAGGGCAGTGGTGACAGACAAGCACGGGTCAGGGGGTGTGGCCAAGAGTGGGGCCGTGCTGAGTGAGTAGGGCGGGGCCAGGGGCGGGGCCAATGGCAGGAGCTCGTGCAAGGACGGCGCTGATTGGCTAGAGCGGGGCCGGGGCGGGGTGGCTGGGGCCGGGCGGCGCGTGCGCAGTGCGGAGCGGTGAGTCGGGGTGGGGGGGTAGCAGGGGGCGGTGGTGCTGGCGGCCCGTGAGAGCCGGGGCGCAGCTCCGGGTCGGGGATCTGCGATCCGGGACGGAGCCCTGGTCCCGGTCCGGGGGTACCCACTGCTGCCTCCCTGCTTTGCCCTCGCGCGAGCGGACCCGGCGGTAAGGCCTTGCCGGGTGGAGGCTGCCCGCCGGCCCGGTTCCCCTCATTGGCTGTGGCCGGGCCGTTGGGGACGTTGCGTGTGCGGCCCCGGAGGCTCGGCAGCCCCGGCAGGACGGGCAGCCTGTGCGGCTGGAGTGCTGCAGCAAACGCGTGCCCTGTGAGGGGCACTTAGGCACACAGTCGGAGCAGGGCAGGGGTCCCTTACACTCAGGGCTTTTAAACAAAAATCTTACACGTGAGTTTCCCCCAACGGGCACAGTTTGGATCCTGCCTGGAGCACGAGGTTGTGTGACCTCTGGCCTACTGTGTGCCCAGGCTGCTGTGGAATAAAAACGTGCTGGAAAAATTGAAGTAGCTCTGGGATATTAAAATGGATGTTTCTTCAGGGTGTGCGCTCTGTAACACGAGGTCTGAATTTTAAAACCGGTTTAATTGTTTTGGTACAAGCCCGCATATGGTTTTCTGGCAGGAGAACTGGTGAAACGATGCATTCCACAAGGCCAGGAAGGAGAACGCTGAGCAAATGGGATTTTGTATATAAACACTGTTTGCAATGTTGCCTTAAAATGTTTAAGTTCAGTGGTTGACTAACTTGCATTAGGAGTGAGCTTTGACAGAGCTCTGATGCTGCCCACCTTCAGGAGGGTCTGGGTTTACACCAAGCTCTATAGACACAATTTCTTAAGTTATTTATTCTGCAGTGTTTCTTTGCTAGAACTAACCCTGTCTGAGTTGCCTGCGCTGGTGCTGCTCAGTGTGCCTGCCAAAGGAGGGTGATCAGCAGAGGCATTTCTGTGGTGGAGCTGTCTGTGGAAGAGGCTGGTCCGTGCACAGCCTTGCAGGAGCCTTTTAAGTGCAGATAAGTGTCCAGAGGATGTTAGAAGATAGTGACATGCCCTGTCATTTACCCAACGTGTTGCCGCAGTGCTTCTGCTCCCTGTGATCATTTGAATTCATTTGTTCTCTGGGAGTAGCACTGTTAAGGGATGCACTTCTAAGTTTCTGTCTTTTCTTTCCCCCAGTCCTGCCTTAAAATGACCCAGCCTGATCCACTTAGTTTTTCAGCAGCCTCTAGGGTATTTCTGTGGTGGAAGTATCCAAAATGCTGTCCCAGAAACTTCAGTGTAGGAGTCCAGCTACCAGAGGTGGGAGAGCAGTGTTGCGAGTTCCTGGAGGCTGCAGTCTGTGTGACCTTGTATTTTTCTAAATTTGAAAGGATACAAATATGATTCTTGGTAAGAAATCGGCTGGAAAAAATTCCTGGTGAACTGTCAGAACAGCCTTTGAACCCACAGTGTTGTCCCTGTGTCCTGAAGCAGCACAAGAGCAGGGCTGGTGCTACTGCCACCACCTTCTTCATTTTTACAGTGGAGAATTCCTTTAGCCTGAGCAATAAAACACCTGGCAAACTCCAGCACCCCCACACCTGTCTCTGCTTCTGCTTGGGCTGAGCAGATGGGGTTGAATGCACAGCAGCCATACCTTGAGAATTTGTGAGGCAGTGGATAATTTGGATAAATTTAGGGATAATAGTCAGCCTTTCCATGTGCTAATCCTCTGTGCTACTGACTCCCTCCGTGGCTTTTGTAACCCACCTCAGCTCTTACACCCAGCGTTCTCCTCTGAGAAATAACGCTCCACTCGGGCTCGTGAGGGAGGTGAATCAGCTTTAATTAAGATTTGTCGAGCACTTTGTTGATAAGTTCTCAATAGCTGGTTGCTATTTTTTATGAGCACGCAGATATTCTTAGCACCTACAGTGGGAAGTGACACAAGGCTGGGGATCTCCGGGAAGCAGCCCTGCCAAGGGAGACGGCACCTGCTCACCGTGAGATCCATTCTGGCTGTGGTTCACGAGGCAGCTCAGCAAAACCCCAAATCCCTCTGAGTCTTTGGGAAATGTGAAACGGTCCTGAGAGCTAAGCCCTGCTTTTGCATGAGATTTGTAGCTTTTGCCCCCTCGCTGGGTTTCTCCCAAGCTGCTGGTTGGGTTTGGTGCAGCTGTGTTCTGGTGTCACCTGCTTTGTAACACCCTGTGGCAATGGCTTTTAACAACTGTCCCCTCAAATTAAGGTGTCTGGGGTGGGCAGGGCTGGGTGATGGCCCCTGTGGGCTTCAGGCATTGCAGAGGTCAGTGGGGTGGAAGGGGAGGAGGGAAGCTAGGAAACCATGCCCTCCCCCAGGGCAGCGTCCCATTCCCTGCTGGCTTCTCTGCTGCAGCAGCAGGTGGCAAATGAAGCTTGATGAGCTCTGTTAGTGAGGGATAAGGAAGGCATGAATGGAAACGGCCACAGCAGTGCTGGCTCTGTGTTGTGTGGGTGCCCCTCAGCAGGATGAGGAGCTCTGTTGTATTTTGGGGAAGAGAAGGCTGTTCATTTGGCTTTGTCACTGCTGTAGGAGTAGCCAGATGGAGGATGCTGAAAGGAAATACAGGGCTGGAACAGCCTCCTTGTCCGTGCCCCTGTCCTGAGCCAGGTGAGAGATGCTTGGCTCCAGGCTGGGCAGCGGTGGATGGTAGTGCAGATCTGGACAGGGCCCAGTTCCCTCTGGGCCTTGATGGAATCCCACTCTCAGAGCCTGACAGCCCATCTAACTTGTCCTTGCAGCAAACTGAGCAGCCAGTTTGTGTCTTGCCTTCATAGAGTGGGGAGTCCTGTGGCTGGTTTTCCTTGTGAGTAAACCCTGTTAAAATCTGAGAGCTGGGACTGGCCCTGGAGGGAGCAGGGATGGAGAAACCCCTCCACAGCTGGTATAGGGCAGCATGTTTTATACTGCTGACTGCTCTGCTGGCTGCCCAGACCCTCTGGTTTGTGTATACCTCAGAGCTGATACCAGCACAGAGCCCAGAACTGGGTATTTTATGTTTCTGGATCACAGAGGGGAGTTCAGCTCTTTGGAGCTGTGGTGTCACAGTGCTGGCACATTTAGTCTGGTCCCCAGTTTTCCCCAGGTTCCCTCTGTCTGGAGAACTTTCCCCTGGACTCTGTTTGTGTGCTTGATCTCTGTTTGTGCTGTTTCCAAGTACACTTCTTTGCATTGTTTTCTTAGCTTTTCTTTCTATTGATTTGTTGGTGTTTTGGGAACTTTTCTTCAGTTTATCAATTCCCATCATGACCTCCAGAGTGCCTCCAGCTCTTAACTCCTGGGCATCCTTTCAGGTTTTATAGAAGTGCTTTCTCTTCTTTGTTCAAACTATTAATGGAAAGGTTGAACAGAAGCAGACCTGGGCTGAGCTCCCAGGGCTCATACACAAGGATTTCTCTTGTGGTGACAGGGAATTGCTGATGGCTACCCCTCAAGTGTATGGGGTTGAGTTGCTTTGGTTGGTCTTTTTTTTCTTATTAATGAGCACTGGGCCTCGTGAAGGTGAGCTTGCCCA
This sequence comes from Melospiza melodia melodia, assembly GCF_035770615.1. Taxonomy (NCBI): domain Eukaryota; kingdom Metazoa; phylum Chordata; class Aves; order Passeriformes; family Passerellidae; genus Melospiza; species Melospiza melodia. Next base: position 239,858 of record NW_026948638.1, read on the forward strand.
GACCCAGCTCCTCTGGCTATTGAAAGCATCAGATGGATAGAGTGAAAAACCTGCTTTGTGCTGGTCAGAGGTGTGATGGGCAGGTCTCTGTAGGGGAGGATTGTGTTGTGCTCTCCTTCTGAAGGCTGAGGTGATTTTTAAGAGCTTTCATGAACTTTGTTCACCTGGGGCTTCTTGCTGATGCTTGCTGGGGCTGTCCCAGCTCTGGGACAATCCTCAGCCCTGCTTCCCGTTCAGAGCTGCCTCAGCAGTGGGCTGTGCATGGGGGAAGTTGTGTCCAGCATCTCCTGCTCCCCTTTTCTCTCTATAAGTCTCTCCTCAGTGAGAGTTGGGCTTGTCTGTATGTGGCTAAGGTAGCAAAAATGCATTTTTCTCCTCAAGCAATTCCAAGTTCCTTGTGGGGTTGCTCTTCTCTGGAAAAGATAAAACTGCCTGCTCTGGAGAAATTAATGACGCTCATTTTTATTCCTAAATAGTGTGTCATGGTGGGTGTGGTTGCAGGACACCTCACTGCACCAGGCCTCTGCTGTCACCTCAGTGCCAACTGCTTAAGGAGGAGCTGAAATAGATTTCACTGGAGCAAACATCTCTGCCTAGCTCTACCCTCCCTGAGTTCTGTGAGTACTGAGCTGCTGGGCTCAGCTGCCTGAGGTTCAAGAATTGGTCCTTTTCTGAAGTGCTATTCCATCTTTCTTTGCACATGGGTGTAACTGTGGGGCGAAATTTGGGCCCCACTGAATTTAGGGACAACACAGGGTGTTCATGTCTTCCTCCTCTCCAGGCTGGTAACTTGTGGTACCCAGCTGTTCAATCCAGCTGTGCTTCAGGGACACCATCAACAGGATGGAGATGCTGTGCCCTCTTTCTATTGGTCTGTGGCTGATGGTAGAGTCATGGAATCATGGAATATTCTGAGTTGGAAGGCACCTACAAGCATCGTTGTGTCCAACTTGGTGGATGCCCTGACCTAATTTCAGTTCCAGGGCAGAAAATGCAGTCTCCCTAAAACCTTCCTATGGCTTCTGTTGGATTCTTCCTCACTTTTCTCCAGGGGGCTGTGTGCTGTAGTTAAATATGGATGGAAAGGTTGTGTTCCACTCTGGATTACAGCTGAATCTCAGTGGTGGATAAATTGCATCCCAAGTCTAGTTTGCAAATCCCTTTGGGCTTCATGGGCTGCAGGAAGCTGTATTTTATTCTGGATGTGTGTTTGCTGATAATTCTATAGGACTTGCAGACAGCAGGTTGTAAGAGCCCTGATTATACTGGTTCCCTGTGCAGTCAGACTCTGCCCAAATAATTCAAGTGCCTGCTGCAGAGAGAGGGAAAGGAAGATGCAAGGATGATTTAGAAATCTCTGGAGTAGATGGGAAAAAGATGCATATGTTGATCTGAAGGAGATACCAAGCCACATATATGTCTTCCAGCATCTAAATAAAAGTCAGGATTTTTTAAATGGTTGCCTACTTAAAGCCCAAATAATTCCTTTAACGGCAGGTTTTAAAGGTTTAACCTAATTTTAGAATTTTTATTTCAAGTGTCCTTCCATAAAATTAACTTTTTGAATGCAGAATGCTTTAATGTCTTCCGTGTTGGTGCTCATTTTCAAGAAATCTCTGCACAGTTATTTCTTATGTACCAGTTAAATCTATCAGCCAACAGATGTCAAGTGTAGCAAAAATGCTATAATAATATTATGGTCTAATAATAGTTATAATGATTCTAATTACCTGGTGCAGCTTTAAAGAGAGGCAGATTCAGAGATGAGTGCAAAGGAGGTGTTTAACCTTGAACTGCAGAGGCAGGGCTCTTCCAGAGGTGCCTGTGCTGCGCCCTCTCCTCCCCATCAGACATCCCCCTCCCTCTATTTCCTCCAGCAGACTGGGAGCAGCACTCTGGTGTGTTTTTAATGTTCAGACCTCATTCTGGCTGTGCTCAAAGAGTGCTGGTGAGCTGAGGATGAGCACGTTTCCTGCAGTACCTGGGAGTGTGAAGCCTGCTCGTGTTCAGCCTCTGTCTGCCCTGCTCCTGGCGTGCTCCCACAGCCTGATGATTGTGGCACTCGAGGATTGCTCCCACCCTCGGGAGCTGCAGAGCCTCAGCAATCTCCATCCTCTCTGCAAGCTGCTTGTGCTGCTCTTAACCATTAGGGGTGGCTTTGCCACAGCCTGGGAAGCACAAAGCCAGAGTCTCCTGATGGAGAGCATTGGGGGTGTGCAGGTGAGTGGCTGAGAGTTGTTGATCCCTACAGAGGCTTTGCTGTGGGGGTAGCAGAGCACTGGGCTGGTGCTTGAGTGCTGTGCTTGCCTTGCCTTCGGCAGGCTGGCCCCACAGAGCCTTGTCAGAGTCTCCTTCCCCAGCTGCTCCATGTGCCAGCCCTGTTACATCACTCCCAATGCCCTTTCACCACTATTTTTCCTTTAGGAAGGATGCTGGGCTACATTTGCTGTGTTCCTGTGGTTTTTGCCCGATGTTGCTGAGTGCTGTTAGTGCCTTGGGGTGCCAGTGCTCATTGTGGCTGTAGTGTAATGGATCCCCTCGTGTCACAGCTGCTCATTTAATCCTGTGACATGAGGGGTGAGGAGTCCCTGGCTCACAGACCAGCAGCCTTTCCACAGAGGAAGCTCTGTGTGGGCTGGAAGTTGACAGCTTTCAATGATTATATGCTAAACCTTCTTCCTATAAATAATTGATTCACAGGCTGATGAGAGCTTTAGGAACTTGTCTCTCAGTTGCTGCTCCCTGGCATGGACAGCAGCTGGAAATGTGCTGTTTTCCTATAAAATGGATCCAGAGGTGCCCTTGCTAGGTTTTCTTTATTTCCAGCCTGTTGATAGGCTGACCTGCTCTGCTTCTCAGGGAAGCCCTGCCTGCCAACACCTGCAGCACACCTTGTGCCAGGCCTGGTGCTGCTGAGAGCTCTGCCACCTGCAGCCTTTCCCTGGGGGCTGTTCAGCCTCTCCCTTGGGCACGTTCAGCCTTTCCTTTGGGCACGTTCAGCCTTTCCCTTGGGCACGTTCAGCCTCTCCCTTGGGCAGGTTCAGCCTCTCCCTTGGGCACGTTCAGCCTCTCCCTTGGGTAGGTTCAGCCTTTCCCTGGGGGCTGTTCAGCCTCTCCCTTGGGCACGTTCAGCCTTTCCCTGGGGGCTGTTCAGCCTCTCCCTTGGGCACGTTCAGCCTCTCCCTTGGGCACGTTCAGCCTCTCCCTTGGGCAGGTTCAGCCTTTCCTTTGGGCACGTTCAGCCTCTCCCTTGGGCACGTTCAGCCTTTCCTTTGGGCACGTTCAGCCTTTCCTTTGGGCAGGTTCAGCCTCTCCCTTGGGCACGTTCAGCCTTTCCTTTGGGCAGGTTCAGCCTTTCCTTTGGGGAGGTTCAGCCTTTCTCTTGGGCAGGTTCAGCCTTTCCTTTGGGCAGGTTCAGCCTTTCCTTTGGGCAGGTTCAGCCTTTCCTTTGGGCAGGTTCAGCCTTTCCCTTGGGCAGGTTCAGCCTCTCCCTTGGGCAGGTTCAGCCTTTCTTTTTGGGAGGTTCAGCCTTTCCTTTGGGCAGGTTCAGCCTTTCCTTTGGGGAGGTTCAGCCTTTCCCTTGGGCAGGTTCAGCCTTTCCTTTGGGCAGGTTCAGCCTCTCCCTTGGGCAGGTTCAGCCTCTCCCTTGGGCGGGTTCAGCCTCTCCCTTGGGCAGGTTCAGCCTTTCTTTTTGGGAGGTTCAGCCTTTCCTTTGGGGAGGTTTGCCTTCTTTCTGGAGTCAGAGTGTGTGTGTGTGTGTTGGTGCATCACCATGGAGATGAGGCCACAGGAGCTGCAGGGCGCAGCCTTTTCCAGGCTCACGTGAAGAAGGATGCGGTAACGGGCTCCTCTTATTTAGGGAAAATGGTTTCTTGGAGTAAATAAATCGTCAAAGAACACTTGGCATCAGCTCAGGTGCTATTAAGGAGAAGATCTCTTGAAGCCAGAGCTGTAAGGCTCATACAATATTCACCTGCTTTGCTGTGTTCCACATCAGGCATTGCTGCTGTGCCCAATGCTGACTCACTGACCCACTTGTGCTTTTACTTACCCCGAGATAACAAAGCTCCTGTTGCTTTTCTCCTCCCTGTGTAGGTATTTGTCATCCTGCCACGACAGCACCTTCCTGGATCCCTTTCCTTGCCCACTGAGTGTCCAGGCTTTCAGTGCTTTGAGTGGTTACAAGGCTTCACCTGCCATGGCTGCTGCTGCTTTGGCCGGGTTTGGGGAGGATGGGGAGGGTGTGTGGCTGCAGTGAGTTCTCCCCCATGCAGAAACACCTCTCTGGGTTGAGCACACCCCAAAACCCTGTTCTGGTCATGCAGACATTCTTGGGGGGTTGGGACACTGCCCTTTCTGTGTGCCTGCCCCTGGCACACTCTTTCCTTTCTAGTTTCTGGTACACAGAACCCTCCCAACAAGGTCTGGAAGGGCCCTGTGGCAACTCTGCCTCATTGCCTCCACGTCTTATTCCAGACTTCATCTGTAAACATCTCTTTGCCCTTGCTAAAAACACTGTCTCTTAATTTCTCTCTGCAGGAGTATTATTTAATTTGTAACAGTTTTAGGACGTTATTTGAAAAATCCGATATGAAGCTGTATTTCATTTACTGTAATGATCCACTAATGCAGGCATATTTCAAAGGCAGGCAATGCAGTACTGTGGGGTTTAATTAAATTTTGTTTTTCAACTGAGCATCAATAGACAGACAGTACCAAATGGTGGACAATATGCATACAGAACGAAGTCTCTTCATTTTCCTTTTCAAGACTGTGGAAGTGAAAATGTATAGCCCTTAAAATGGACTTGGCCTGCTCACAACTGCTGCTTTAGTGTATTTAACTCACTTCAGGAGGAGTTTTTTCTTCTTACTCTGCCTTAATTAATTTTCTTGCTCTCTTCCTGCCCACAAAATAAACTCTTACACTGTGGAAAATTTCCAGCAGGAGCCGTGGGTGATCTAAGTGCTCCTGCAAGTTCTGCATGTAGTTTTGAATGCTGTGTTGGTACTTAGTGTGTGATGGCTCCTCCAGATGGGCCCTCCTGAGGGTGACAGAACAGAAGGGCTGGGTGTGAGGTTCCTGTCTCTGGGAACTGGACATGGCATGTGCCAGCCTTGGAGAGGGAGGGAAAAATGGTGTTGCTGCCATGGTTGTACTCAAATCAGGAATCAGTCAGTGGCTCTGGAGTGCATTTTGTTCCTCTTCTCCCAGCAAGCGTGGGGTAATCAAGTACAGAGTGTATGTGGGGAAGCTCGGGCAGAGTGTTCCACATCAGCAGGAGGTTTCTGGGAACCATCTGAGTGCTCACAGCGTGGCACTTGGACACGTGTTCTTGGGTAAAGAAATTTGTCACGGGTGCTGTTAATGGGCTCCTTTGTTCAGATTTGAGGAGCAGGGTGAGATGGGCTGGCTGAGGCAGATTTGGTTTCTCCAGGTGTCTGGAGAAATTACCATTGTTCAGGAACAGAACCAGAGTTTGCTGAGGAACCCGACGTGAGTGTGACTCCCACTGCCCTCCAGCCCTTTGATTCTCTCAGAAATCTCCCAAAGGCAGAGAGCTGAACAAAGCATTAATTTTTCAGAGGCAGAGTCTTCATTCAGAGATGTGAGTTCAAGCCATGTCCTGGGTTGATGCCTAAGGCTTTGCCTGCTTAACCTGCCTTCAAAGGCTGAGGGCAAGGGCTGTGCCTGGAGCTGGCACTGCTTTCCACCGCTGAGCTGGGCTGGGTCACGGTCCAGAGAGCTGCTGACTGGAAACTGGAGCGTGCAAAGGCTGGCAATCTGTGGGAACCTGACTCCTGATGTCTGTGCAGCTGTACCTGCCTGAAAAGCATGGCTGGAAATGACAGACTGGAGGCCGTAACCTCCTCCTCCTCCCTGGGATCTCAGTGTAACGCTTGCCGTGTTCCAGTCACAGCCTGTGTTGTTTGCTCCTTGCTGGAAGCAACACCTTGAGTCCTTTGCAGCTCTCCTGGTGCCTGGGCCGGCTGAGGGTTGTGTTCTGAGCTGGTGAGAGGCTCCTGGAGCAATGGATGGGGTCCTGTGCTCCTGGCAGTCCCTGTGGCTGGAGAGGAGTCCTGGTACAGACAGAAGGGGTATAAATAGAACTCGTCATCAGGCACCGGATGCTGTTTAAATAAACTGGAAAAACCCCTCACAGCTGAGGTTTGTACTGGCCCTGCTCATGCTGGGGGAATGCCCCATGCCTGAATCCTTGTTCTTCCCTTGTTCCTTGCTTTAGGCTGCCAGTTTTCCCATTTGCTCACTTTGTTTTGTTGATAGGCAGTGTCAAGGTTCTGTTGCTGGGGTTTGGGGCAGGATGTTGCTTTCTGGTGACTTGAAGCAACACGTCCAGCTTCTCCTGTCCTTCCTTTGCATCTCCTGCCTTTCTGCCTGTGGCTGCTCTCACTGTGCCATAAACTAATCTCCTTCCAGCTAGGAACTTCAGGCCTCTTGCAGACTCACTTTTATGGGGCCATTATCCATCATCTCTAGAAGGAGAGGCTTTCCTGGCTGTGGCAGGGCTCAGATGGCTGCTCCCAGATGGAGCACACTGGATCATCTGGAGCCAGTGGCTGAGCCCTGGGCTGAGGGATGTGCCCTCTGTGCAGACCAGGGAGTGCTTGAGCCTGGTCTTTGCACGAGCAGGTGAGTGATTTGAGATCCTCACAGTACTGCTGGCATGATTTATTCTTGCAGAAGTGCCCACAGCAACTTCAGGGGTTTGTTCTGCCCAGCAGGATCACAGACAAGGACATGCCTGGGCCCCGTGCTTTAGTGGCTCTTGCAGGACTATGCAGCAAACAGGACCTGCGAGGGGCCTCAGCTCAAGGGCACAAGCCCAATGCACGGGGAACTACAGTGGTGCTTGGGAGTGAACAAAAATAAGTCTATTTAAAATGAAAAAGTAGTAATCTGTAATGCAGTTTTGAGGGAATTACTGTAGCAGGAGAGCATGTGCTGGCTGGGAGGGGAGAAGCACTTGCTCAGACAAGTGATAATCCATTGCAGCCCATTCCAGACACCTGGCAGATACCAGCCTTCCTCAGGCCTCCCTGGGATGAGCAAGGTGCTGTGCCACTGGATGAGGAATGTGGAGTTTCTGGACTATGTGGAGTGCTAATTTAAACACCAAACCCTTGTTCCTGATGGGAGCTGCTGGTGTCTGCCTGGTGTGGGGTGCTGCACGGGATCTGCAGTCTCACAACAAGGAGTGTGCTGGGCTCCTCAAGCACTCGGGGCTGACACGGCCGGCTCGCTTCCTTGGATTTCTCCTCTGGAGTTTGGCAGCCGTCTGCTTCAGGGAGCACAGTGGCCTCATAAGAGTTTATTTGATCTGACACATGACAAATTGTTTCTGCTGGCGGCTGCTTGAGGCACAGTCTGTTCGCTGGCAGCCGCGGCTCTGCGGGCGCTGGGAAGTGGAGGAAGGCAGCCCTGCCTCCTCCTCTTAGGAAACATCAGTGCAGAGAGCGTTGCTGTGACCCCCCTGCCATCCCAGCCTCCTTTCTGCTGCTTGGTAACGGTGCTGCTGGCATGGATTATTAATGGTGTTTGTGTGCTGGGTGTGTCTGCAGGTGCTGGTTGTGGCTCCCATGGCAGGGCAGAGGAGAACCTGTGTTCTGGAATCAGACCCAGTTGCCACTAAAAACACTTTGTTAAGTTCCTTTTTTTAGGACACCCTTTTAGCTCTGCAATGAGCAGCAGAATATTACATTCCTCAGCAGAATAAAAAGTACATGTCCCCTGTGAGATAGTGTCAATACATTTTATTTGTTCTATTACCCGCAATCTTCAGAATATGTCCCCTAAGCACTTTAATCTGTTTTTCCAGAGTTGTCTCAGAGTGAGGAATTGCTCCTATTTGCAACTTTGGAATGATTACTCGTTCATTAATTTCTTCCCTTTTCTGCTGTCCATCTGTTATTGCTTCCAAGAGAAAAAAAACCTCTCTGTAAATCTCCTCCAAAACAGGCCTGAGTGCCTGATTAGACAGAGAGTTATGTGTGCTGGGAATGTGTTCCCAGGAGATCATCCTGGAGCTGTGCCTGGAGCCCTGGGTGCTGCTGTTCTATGCCCTTGGGCACACAGAACCCACCAGGTGATGCCTTTTCCTTGGTCTTAAAATGAGGAGCCAGACATAGATAGGGGAAAAAGGGTTTTTATCTTGGTATTTAATAAAGATCTTTATGGTGCACCACTTCACCAAGGTGGAATGTGCTGAAATGCACACACATGGTATACAATTTATAGACCTTGCAAATTAGCATATTTAACAAAGATGCCTCAATGAGAGGCTTGAAGGAATAGCCTGATATCTTCCTATTTCAAAGTATTTCTCACTAGATGGGCCTAATTTTAGTTTACAGGATGTATTTTAGAGGGGATCTTGGTTTCTCAAGATAGCTTAGGGCTTTCTGGCCTCCAGCTGAGAGGCCTTTTGGATATTTGGTTTTCTGACCTAACAGAATGCCAGGCTTATGGTAAGTGATCAGACATAAGGAATTACAAGTGTGCATGTTAGGGGCACTGAGAATACATAAAAGGTACATAAAAGAATGGCAAAAACTCCTCATGGCATCATGGGTGCCCGGACTGGCTCCCTGCTCCTTGCCCTGGGATGAACAAGCCCAGCAGGCAGCACGTGCCAGGGCAGCCAGGCACACCTGGGGCACACCTGGAAACACCTGGAGCACACCTGGGGCACACCTGGAGCACACCTGGAGCACACCTGGAGCACTCCTGGGGCACACCTGGAGCACAGTGGCAAGGCAGGAGCTGGAGTCAGGGCAGCTCCAGCACCCAAGCAGGGCTTTGCTGCTGCTGTGCTTTGCCTGCAGTGCCGGGGCTGTTACGAAACAGGAACGAGATGGGACAATGCAGAGCAGTTCCTGCTGCCATGCTTTTGTCCAGCAGCTAAAAGCCTGTTCAGAGGGTTTTGTGGAAGCCTTGTTTGCTTTGGTCTTTTTTTGCTCTTTCTTTAAGTACAGACTTAAAAGAGCTGGAGACTGGAGGCCACTGTAGTTATTGTTTCTTCCTGAATAGCACAATAAATGTGCCATTTGTCAGGGTCCTTGCCTCAGAAAACATGTGGCCTGTTCCCACTGCTGTTCCCTTTGACATATGAGGAACTGCCCCTGCCTGCCTCTGGGTGCGTGGAGATTTCTCACTCCCTCATTGGGGTCAGTGCTAAAACTTGTCTTGACGTGTGACGTGTGTGGTCACTGGAAGTCACTGTGGAGGCTGTCACTGAAACAGCCTGAATTCACAGAGCAGCTTCATTTAGATGGCAGCTGATGGAGGAGCTCTGCAGAACGGCTGGGTAGAAAACCTGTGTGCAGGAGGGGACAGCTGAGAGCTGCAGTTATCGTGGGAGAAGCTCAGACATGTACAGACGGGGTGTGGCAAACCTGTGGTGGATGTGCCATGTCCCACCTGCCATGGCACCACCAGGATGCACAGGCAGCTGCTCAGGATGTTCTGGTGTCTCACAGCAGGGAGGAAGGTGCTGCAGGTGCCTCTTGGATCAGAGCTGAGGGTGTGTGAGGGAACAGCCTGCTGCTCGCTCTGACAGCAGATTTCGAGCTCTTGGCTTTGCCAATCACCTCACAGCAAACACCAAGACATGGGAGTGAAAGTCCCTGTGTCCTTTGGCTGCTGCTTGGGTGTTTGCAGAGCCAGCAGGTCCAGTGACAGCCAGGACTGTCAAAGGAAGAACCCTCTGTGGAGCAGTGCTGCTCAATACTGAGATATGCCAGTCCATGAAATGGCTCTTTATAGGGTGTCTCACCAAAAGGATTTTCCTTTTGAGTGTCTGGATCTCCTGCTGTTGGTCTGAGCTCCAGATGAGAAACAGTGCTTTCACTGGAAGGTACTGAGGTTACAAACAGAGTAATTGTCCCTTAGAAGAGAAAATTGTGGAGGAAACCCACTCAGAACACGTCTCTGTTCTTCCTCAGAGCAGGTTTAGGAGTGCTGTGGCTGAGGGGCAATGAGGATGGAGCTGAAGTTCTGCTCAGTGAACCCCATGGCTCTGAGGAGCAGGGAGCCTGGTCATGGAGCCCAGGAGGGACCTGGGAGCTTTACTGGCTCTTTAGTTCTCTCTGCACAACCCGTGAATGCAGATCTCCTGGGGCAGCAGAGCGTTCCTTGTGAGGGGAGCCCACGGTGCTGCGGTTCCAGTGGCACGTGCGGGGTCCCATGACAGTGCAGACAGTCACAGGAAAGCTGTTTCATAACCTCTGCTGGGATTCATGAGATGTTCAGAGACAGGTTCTCCACTTAGTCAACGTTTTATAAGGATTTAAGGCTGAGGAGCTCTTTGAAGCACCGATGCAGCTTGTTCTGCCATGACAAGGTGGAGATGAACGCTGGCGTGACTTCCATTCCCAAGGAAAATGCTCTTTTGCACAGATCACAAGCTGTGGCTCTGCTGCTGTTTGAAGAGACCTGAGGAATCTCAGATCCAGGCACTCTGTACCCCATCAAAGCCTTCCCATCTGAAGGTGAGGTGATGGGGAGCTCCAGCTGCATGTCCTTCGTGTTTGGGCAGCAGAAGGAAAGAAGGTCCCTGAAACAGGAGTTGCTTGGAGGATCAAAGCTCTGCTTAGCAGAGGCTGACAGGGCAAAAAGCCAGGATGGCAGCAGGAAGGACAAAGCCTGCAGAAGATCTGGGCCATCTGATAGCAGACCTCCAGAGGGGCCTGGGAGACCTTCTGCTGTGCTGGAGGAGGCAGACCTGCAGTGTCCTGGGCTTGACTGGAGCCATTCCGTGGTGCCTGAGGGATTGTTTAATTAAAAAGAATGCTGCACCGTCACATTTCAACTGTTTTCTCCACACATTGCTGCAAGTAACATCTAAAATAGCTCTAAAAGGCAACAAACCATTCCCCAAAGCAGGGGTGGCAGATGAACAACATGAGAGGGAAGGAATTATGTTCTCTTTCTGCTTTCTGTGTCTGTGCATTTGCTTCTGCATTTGCAGGCCTTGGGGCTTGTTTTAATTTAAATTTCCTTAGGAAAAACCCTGTTGAAGGAATGCTGCCTGCAGTGGCTGGCTGTTCTGCTTTGGCTTTGTCCTGGGGAAGCTTTGATGGTTGGGGAGCAAGAGTTGCTTTTCAGTCTTGGTGGGAAATGCCTGGATAGAGGAACGGCAATGACCACAAGAGTCACTTCTGGATGGTGGGACTGGCAATCTCTCAGCTCTCCCTTCATGCTCATTCCTGTCCCAGGGCTTATTTAATTGCTGAACAAAGGCATCCTCTGCAACCACTGAGAAAGGACCAGTGCAGGGACGGAAAAAAAGCAAACTTGCATCAAGCCTTTGATCCAAGCACAGGGAGCTACTGCTGCTGACCTCAGTGTTTGTAACCATGGTGTCAGTGTTGGAATGGAGCAGCTGAGCCCCAGCGTGGGCACTGATGTGTCCAGATTGATGCAGGGACTGGGGACAAAGCCAGGACTGGTCCTGAGGGAGCCGGTGTGGCAGCAGGTTGTGTTCATCCCCAGAGAGCTCCTTCCTCCCCTTCAGGGGTGGGTTTGAGATTGGCTTGTTAGGGCTTTATCCCAGGTTTTGCTGCCAGTCTGGCAGCTCCTGACTGGGTTTGACCCATGAGGTGGATCCCAGTGGCCTCTGCCTTTTCATCTGGGAGTTTGCCACAAAACTGGAAGCATGTGGGAGCCAAGCCAGGGCTGGACATCCAGCCAGGCATTCCATGAGCTCAATCCACAAGCTGCTATGCCATGTTATTCCTGCACACATACGCAGGGCATGCAGCAGGTGAGCCTCACGTTTGCTGCCCGTGTGCCATCCTGCTCCCTGCTGCTCCCGGTCCCCTGGCTTGTCACAGGGAGTCAGAGCTGTCACCACCGACTGACGCTCTGTGGAGAGGTGAGAAAATGCATTTTTCATGAAGCTCACAGCTCGTGGCTCCTGGCAGATCAATAGGGCAGCTGGAGGAGTCCTTTGCGTGCCCACTGTTGGGGCAGCTCTGTGCCAGTGCTCTGCAGGGACTGGCAGGGGTTCCTTGGTTTGGCAATCCCCGTGGGAAGGAAACCTGCAGGCTGAGCTGGGGCTCCTGACTGAGATTCAGCCAGGGGCAGGGATGGTTGTGCTGGGCAGGCAGTGTGGTGTGGCTGCTGCTGTGGGAGTTGTGTGCTGGATCCATCGCCGCTGGATTTCTGTAACACTGAGCAGGAATTTTTTTTTCATGGTTTCTTAACCTCTTAATTGAGTTTCTTTATAGGGAAGCTGGCATCTGACAGGGGAAGGAGGTTGTTATTCCCTATGAGAACCATGGGTGAACAGCAGGAACTTGGAAAATACAAAAAGCTGTTTCCAGAGAGGCTGGGAACAAGCCAGTTAAATCTTTGGCAATTCATGGGCCCAGCTGCAGTGGGACATCAGGATTCTCTGGGACCTTGTTAGTGCAGCATGTGCTTTCTTTCCTGTTAGATTCTCCAAGCTTGGGAAAGCAGAGGGGATAAAAACACACGGAATGCTGGGAGACTCCTGGGATAGTGAGGCAACGTGTCACCTTGCAAATAGGAACTGGTGGAAAGGATAGATCTGAGGGGGGGAGAAAACATCACTTATTGTCTGTGCTGTGCATGGGAAATTGCAGCAAGGAGTGGGAGAAGGGAATAGGTATGGGTAGGATGAGAGGTGTTTTGGCTGGGATTCGGGGTGGTGGGGAGGTGAAGAGGAAGGGAAAAGCTGTTTCATGTGGTGGAGGTCAGGCAGTGTGACAGCTTTTAGAAAGATGTTTGTCCTGAAGGTCCCTGTGCACTCTCATCTCCAGGAAAGTCCTGAAGTCCTAAATTGGAGCAAATCAGCACCAGTGCTCTGGTGTGGGCCCAGAGGTCCCTGCCAACCCCAGAGCTCTGAGGAGTCAGTGTCATGTGGTGTGCAGGCAGAGCAGAGCCCTGCGAGAGCAGCTGCCAGAAATTCAGAGAGATGCGCTGCTTATAAATAATAAATGATAAATTCAGCCTCTGATCTCCGAGGCACGCTCTGCTTCTGCACGCTCCATGCTGGCAGAGAAGATTCCCCATGCTGGACTCAGCAGTCTGTCTCTGGCGTGGAGGGTCTGGGGGAGGCAGCTCATGGAATTGGGGTCGTGCTGAGCCCCGGTGGAGCGTGGCCCCTTCTGCCAGCAGCACTAATGAGCGTGGCCCCTGTGCCACGGCCGCTAACGAGGGTGAGGGCAGCCTTGCTCAGCCTTCACACCACCCCTGCTCAAAGCTGTGCTCCTGCCCTCTGGAGAGCAGCGTTTTGTGTGAATGCAGCTTGCTGAATGAATGAATGAAGTCAATTTAAACGATAGACTAAACGATGCTTAGTGTTAAACTGTGCGAGCTGTATAAACAGCAGGGTCAGGGTTGCTGTGGCCGCGTAGAAGGGGCGGTTCTGGCTTTATCCAACACACAACAACGCCTCCCTTGCTCTTGGGGGAGCTGTGGCAGTGCTGGTGAAGCTGCTGGTGCCAGGAGCTGCCCCCACCGTGCCCAGGCACTGCTGGGCTGTCTCCTGCTGCTGGACACATCCCTGTCCTGCTCCTGGCACCTGGCAGGGCTGTTGGAGCTGTGTTGGGTGGTGCCATGGCCAAGCTGCTGCTCGAGGGGCTGATGAGAGCTGATGGCTGCACAGGTAGCCTGGAGGGGTTATTGATATTTATTGTTATTATTTGTTAGCAGCGGTTACAAAGGTTGCATGAGTGCTCAGTAGATGCCAAGCTCTGTAAACATGTGTTTGTGCCATGGTTATCCTGCCCCTGCCACCCTGTGCCCGTGTTACAATTCCCTCCTGTGGGCTGGTTCAAGTTTGGAGCAGGACCTGCTGCCCCTGCTCAGGCTGGGCCCAGCCAGCCCAGTTTATTCCTACCAGCCTCAAAGTGTGGCTTCCTTGCTCTGTGGGTTCTCTGTAGGCAGCAAGAAGGTGTTCCCACAACTTTTCCCTTTGTGTAGGAGTGTTTTTAACATGCCAGAGCAGAGTCCTAGTAGGAGTAAATGATGAGGAGCAGGCAAGAAGAATAAATGCTTTTTAAAGCCATTTCATAGGCGACATGAATGGAATGGTCTGTGTGGCAGCTACACCCTCTCCACTGGGATCCTGGAGGTGTGAGGGGGCTGGAAAACAACTGCGGCTCCCTGGGCTGCCCTGCCTGGCTGGGGCTTTGTGCCCAGGTGGGACCCTCTGGCAGGGCTGGGGGCTCTCACTGGAGTGGGGCTGGGACACCCACTGGAGGCACAGGGGTGCTTTCCTGAGGACAGGATGCCTGGAGGAGCAGAGCTGCTGGGATCATCCTGGGCATTGGCCTCGGGTGATGGTGTGTGCAGGTTGTCCTGTGTGAAAGCACAGGGTTGTGCACACCCAGCTAGTGACTGGGGAAGGGCATTAGAGTGTGGCCTCCCAGTAATCCTCTGTGGCCTCCCAATAATCCTCTCTTTGCCGTCCAGCTGTTTCCTGTCCTAGGCATAGGCTGAATTTCAGCTCCAAGCCTCCTCTTTCTCCTGCTGCTGTAGCTGTGCAGTCGGCAAGCAGGAGGGACAGCTGGCCACAGGGTGCTCCCAAGGTGTCTGTAGCACACCAGCAAACATGAGTGCTCCTCACAGACCTGGGGACCCTCTTGCTCAGAGGAGGGAAATTGCAGGTCAGGTCAGCTGCATTTCCTTCTCTTTGTCTGTGGCACTGCACATCACTCAGCCTGTCACAGGGGCTCGACCCTGGATGCCACCATTGGAAGGACATTGTGTGTGAAGGGGATCTCAGCTCGCTGTGAGTGCACTCTGTGTCCTGAGAGCCTCTCCAGTCCCACAGCCCCCGTGCACGGCTGGCTGGAGCTCATTCCCTGAGCTGCTGTTGCCCAGGAAACTTCTCCTTCAGCCTCCGAGGCTGTGAGTGCCGCCAGGGCTTTGTGCCCTGCTTCAGCTGGAGGTGCCTGGGGGTTCCCATCCCTGCCCTGCTCTCACTGAGGGAGCTCTGTTGGTGCTTTGTGCTGGATGGCACAGTGTGCTGCTGGTGCTCCCCTTGCCATCTCAGTGAGGCTGGCTGGACAGAAACCTGCCCTGAGTTAACCTGCAGACAGTTTGTAAGGCTGTAATACCAATCCTGCTCCCTCAGGTCATCCCTAGGTGAAAACAAGGATTAGCTTATTGGTATTGCTTATTCTTGGAGATAATTGGTGTTTTTGTATCAGCACTGGGGTGGCAGCAGGAGCAGGACAGTGCCTGTCCCCTGTGCTGGCACTGCTGAGGGACCTCCAGTCTTGTGTCCAGTTCTGAGCTCTCATGGCAGGAAAAACATGGAGGGGCTGGAGCATGTCCAGGGAAGGGAACAGAGCTGGGAAGGGGCTGGAGAGTCCCAGCAGTGTATGGAACTGTGAGGAGCAGCTGGGAAAGGGGCTCAGCCTGGAGAAAAGGAGGCTCAGGGGAACCTTCTCCAGGAGGGAGGAGCCAGGTTGGAGTCAGGCTCTGCTCCCAGGGAATGAGGGACAAGACAAGAGGAAATTGCCTACAGGCTCAGGGTGGGCACAGCAGGAATTTCCCCATGGAAAGGGGGCTCAGGGATTGGGAGGGGCTGCCCAGGGGGGTTTGGAGTTCCCATCCCTGGAGGTGCCCAGGAAGGGCTGGAGGTGGCACTGAGTGCTCTGGGCAGGGGACGAGGTGGGGATCAGGCACAACTTGGACTCAATGGTCCTGTCAGTCTCTTCCAAGCTCAGTGATTCTGGAATTCTGCTTCCAGCTGGCTGCAAAGCCAGAGGCTGATGTTTGTGCTGAGGGGCTCTGGGATGTCTGTGTGCTCTCCTGGAGCAGCATGTCAGGGCTCAGATGAGGCTCCTGGAGGATTTGTTGGAGTGGCACAGGACGGGCAGTGTGGGCTCTGTGCTGGGCTGTGAGGGCAGTGCTGCCAGCAGCAGGAGGCATCAATGACATGTGCTCCTCTCACTGGCTGCCTTGGGGCTGTCACCTGTGGCTGTGGGAGCTGCATTCCCGGGGCTGTGCAGCCCCCTGTGCACAGCTCTGCCCTCACTGGAATGTCCCTGCTAATGGGGAGCACAGCTCTGGGCTGTTTCTGCTGCTGTTGGTGCAGACCAGGATTTCTGGAGCTGTGGAGCAGAACCTCCCAGCCAGCAACATCCCCATCTCTGACAGGAGGGTTACTGCCAGCAGAGGAGACTTCTCGGAGTCTGACCCTTTGCTCTTTCCATAGTGCCTGATTTTGTTTGACAAAAACGATTATTGAGAAAAAACCAGCCCCTCCACTCTGCACAAGGGGAATTTGTGACCTTCCTAGTCCAGTTTTGCTGCTGCCTGGCTGCTGTAGTGCTGGATCCCCAAAGATGCCCTCAAATCCAAGCAAACATTCCGTGTGCAGGTGGGGTCACCACGACCACCCTTTCTGCTTCACAGGCTGTGAGAGTTGTTTCTGGAAATTCACTGTATCCACAGAACATTCTGTGTGGAAATCCTCTCCTGCTCTCTGTGTGTGTCTGTCTGTAAGGAGATGTCAGCCTGTGCAGAAGCTCCTCTCCAGGAGCTCCAGAGCCCCTGTTGCACATGTCGGCTCCTCCTGCCTACCTGGGACTGAAGCAAAGTGCTAATTGTTGTGCAGATGTCATCTGCCAGGCAGGCAGGAGGCTGGAGGCTTGGAAGAGGCTGTGCTTTCATTTGCTAGCGGCCTCCTCGGTACACGTGAGCTCTATTTTTATTGGGAGTGTGCCTTTGCTTTCAGCCACTGCTTTGTTGAATTTCTCTTTCTTTTTTTTTTTTTTTTTTTTTTTTTTTTTTTTTTTTTTTTCTCTTTTTATTTCCAGGCTTGCAGATAAAGTTTGAGGGATACATCTATTTTTCATTATTCCGGTTTTGCTGCTTGTTTTATAACTGAAAAAACCTCAATCAAACCAAGAAACCTGTTCCTGTGTAAAAAGCTTTAGTTTGTTCTGAGGTGAGAGGGAATTAATTGTGTGTTGTGGTCACACTGGACTGAGGTCAGGACCGTGGGACTGTCCAGAAGGGCACAAGGATCAAGATCTGGGATCAGAGGGAGTCTGAGGCTGTGCATTGTGCTCTGGGTGTGCCAGCTCAGGAGACTGGGTGTTGGTTGTAGCCTGGATTTGCTTGGCCATGTCCCAGGAGAGAGCTGGAGGCTCTGGCCACAGGTTGGCTTATGAAAACAGGGAGCTTTTCTTTTACTCCAGCTGTGGTTTAATAAGGGCTTGTGGGCCCTTGAGGTGATTCTTTGACCCTTTAGGAAAGAGGAGACACTGAAGTAGGAACTGGGAGGTGATGCTTTCCTGAACTGTGTGAGTTAAGCAGGGGGATGCTCATTGCTCAGGCATGCTGTGGGTGTCAGAAATCCAGATCTGTTCCAAAACCAATTAATGAGAAAAATCCAGTTGATGGGGTCGAGGTGGCTCAAAGGAAGAGGCTGCTGCTCAGGAAGACCCTGGCTCAGGAGTTTTTGGAGGCTGCAGAAGCACATCAGGTGCACTGTTACCTCTGCTCTGTCCCTCTCCTGGTTTCCTCTTCCTTTTCTGGCAAAAACCAAGCAGGGAGAGGAAGAAATAACAAAGTGGAGTGTAGGGACAAGGTACCAGTGAAAGGGTGGAAGGAGAGGAGGCTTCCCTCCACGTCCCTGAAGGCTTCTGGGGGCAGAGGCTCTTTGGTGCCAGGAGCTGGTGGTGGGTGCTGCTGTGAGCAGGTTTTCTGCTTTGTGGGACACAAAGTGATTGCTTCAGTGAGGGAGAGCTCTGCTATCTGATGTGCCACCCTGATGGACAGCAAAGCAAGATATTTCAGACTGTGTGTAGGGGAGGAACTTCTTTAAAACCTGGATAGGAGCAGGAGCAGACTTGATGGAGGGATGGGTAATGAAGGAGTGTTTGAACAGAACTAATCAGTCCTATCTTCTTTCAAAAGACCTCATTTAGTTTAATTTAGCAGCGTGTAAATTTAGAGCCAATCACAGGAAATACTTGTGCAGCCTGTGTGCTGGCAGGCTGCTGCACTCCCTAGCCCAGCAGAGAGCTGAAGGCTGCAGGTGGATCCCGAGCCTCGTGTGAGGCACTGGGGGCACACGTGTGTGTGCTCACACGCAGGGTGGGCACAACTGCTCTGTGCCCGGGCACTGGCACCCACAGCAGCAGCAGCAGCCTTCATTTCCCTGTGATGTGCTCTGTGCCCCATCAGGGTGGCTCTGTACCCATCAGGGTGGCTCTGTGCCCCATCAGGGTGGCTCTGTGCTCCATCAGGGTGACTCTGTACCCATCAGGGTGGCTCTGTGCCCCTTCAGGGTGGCTCTGTACCCATCAGGGTGACTCTGTACCCCATCAGGGTGGCTCTGTACACATCAGGATGGCTCTGTGCCCCTTCAGGGTGACTCTGTACCCATAAGGGTGGCTCTGTACCCCATCAGGGTGGCTCTGTACCCATCAGGGTGGTTCTGTGCTCCATCAGGGTGGCTCTGTACCCCATCAGGATGGCTCTGTACCCATCAGGATGGCTCTGTGCCCCATCAGGGTGGCTCTGTACCCCATTAGGGTGGCTCTGTGCCCCATCAGGGTGGCTCTGTACCCATCAGGGTGGCTCTGTGCCCCATCAGAGTGGGTCTGTGCCATGGCTCTGCTCCCTGGAACACCTGAGCATGGTCAGAGCCAGCTCCTGGCCCCATGGCTGGGCTGAGCCTCTGCTCTGAGCAGCAGGGAAAGCCTTGTGCTGTAGGAACCACTGAGTAAACCTTGCTGACCTCTGCAAAATGTTGTTTTCCTCAAGAAAAACCTACATATGGATTAGATGAACCCCTGCTCCTTGGACAGCTGGTCGTTTTGTTTAATTTGAATTAACGCAGCTACTTCAGTGCTTAAAATGAGGCACAGGCATAAAAAGCCTTCACGGGATTGCACGGCTTTTTATTTTTCCCTCCAATTGTCCTCCATGGCACTGACACAGAGATTTTAAACAAGTCTTGCAGGTCTCCTCATATTTTCCAGGAGAGATATCATCCCCTGTGGGGTCAGTATGAGTTCTTGGCATTTCCTGTCACAAACCCCATTAGCAGTGAGCCCCACGAGTCCCTGTGCTCACACCTCGAGGTGTTGTGCCTCCTGCCATGTCACACCCCTGATCCCACGCTGTGTGGCAAAGTGTTGTGTAAAGAGTCCTGAAACCTGCAAAAAATGGAAAAAAAATACAGTTGGGTTTGTTTTGCTTTGCATTTCAGGCTGGTGGCAATGTCTCCTTGGGCCAGGCTCCTCTCCAGCACCTCCAGGGTCAGCCTGCTGCTGCTGCTGGGGCTCTGTGCTCCTCTCCTGCTCCAGCCTGGGACAGAGAGTGCCTGTAAGTTTTGGCTGCTCCACTTGACTTCAGACTGATAAAACACAGATGCTTTTTGCCTTTAAGGAAATGCCCATTATTCTTTAGGAAATGTCTTTCTCCTGCTTGAATTATGAAAACAAAGCAGAAAGGGTTCTGCTGATTTCTGTGTAAATGAAGAATCGCTTGTGTGGTGCTGCCCGTTTTTGCTAGAAATGCTAATGAAAATGGGGTATTGCAAAGCAGCTGTGGCCAGGCAGTGACAGCAGCACTTAAATGAACCAAGTCACATCCTTTTATCCTTACTGAGCGATTAATCCCCACACTTTTCCTGAGCAGAGCTGGTAAACATCAGCTGTCTCCATTATGTGTTTGAACAGATCCAGCACTGGGAGGCCTGGTGGTAAATTTACAATAGCCTGTATCACTAACTCCCTCTTGGATAATCACAGAGCTGTGGAAATCAGCTAAGTAATAACTGCTCCACTCACTCTTTTTTAGTCCTGTTGAGTCTTGGCTCAGAAAATGTTAACATTGATTTTCATCTGCAGAACCTGGGCTTTTATGGCTGTGATTGTTCCTGAGCTTTAACCATTTGTTATAATTTAAACAATTCCAAGCCCCTGATGCACTCAGCAAAAGCAGGAGTTAAGATCTGGTTCCTCGTGCATTTCTGAAATCGCAGTCGCTTTCCACAGCTGAAATAAGAACATTCTATAGGTTTGTCAGCCTTCCTTGTGTGTTACCACAATCATGGAATTGTGCAATTGTGTAGGTTGGGAGAGACCTTTGTGATCATTGAGTACAACCTTTAACCCAGTGCTGCCAAGGCCACCACCAGCCCACGTCCCCAAGTGCCACATCCACACTGTTGTTGCTACTCTGCGTGTTTTGCTCAGGTTGACATTTCTGTTGCTCAGAAAGACTCTTCTAGGCTGGAAACAGATATTTATATGCAGAGCATCCAAATTCTGACAGAAAATGTGCATGCATTTTTTCCCAAAGAGTGGAAGAACTGAAGGCAGAATGTGTCCCAGAATTTCCCAGTTAACCTCTGAATTTACTTACATTTTTCCCTGTGAAAACATCCTAAGGATTAAGAACCAAACACTTCATGAAGTGAGCTGTAACTCCATCTTAATTGCCAACAATTAGGACTAATCATTCCCTGTAGAGTGGTTAACTCAAATTCCTCAGTGGTGACTGAATTGGTGATCTCAGAAGCTGAAAATATTCCCTTCAGCAGGCACTGAGCTGTGGGGATGATGAGCCTGGACCAGTTCATCTGTTCCTGCTGGAACCAGAACAGCCCAGACCCAGAGTCAGTGCCTGGTGTGAGAGTACAGGTCATTTCTGTGCACTCTCCAGAGTTTTTTGTGACTCCCACCAGCTCCCTAGGGAGGCTTTCCATTGAACACCAAGGTTTCCCTCACAGCAAGGATTTTTTTCCCTGCTGCTCTTCCCTTGGTGTAACATCGAGCCGCTCGTGCTGGCTGCTCTCCCACACCTCTGCCAGCCTCGTGCTGCACTTGCCATGGAGGTGGTGATTAAATCCCTGCCTCATTGTTTTAAAAGCCTTGGAGAACACTGGAAGAGGGTGGAGAAGAGGATCCTCACATTTGTATCATGTGGGCAGCTCAGTGTGTTTTTTCTTGTGTCCTATTTTGGAAACAGCTGAACTATTTTAGCTGAAATCTTCTCCAAGCCTGAAATAAGTGCATTTAAGAAAAAGAAAAAATAAAAACAACCCAACAAAACCGAAAAAAACCCACCAAACCCCAAACCAACCAACAAGCCTTGAGGCATTCCACTCGTGTGGAAAATTTCAGCTGAAAAAGTTAAAAGTTTGACATATTTTTAGGCAAGGGAAAATGGGGTCTTACAATGTTATACAACCCTAATAATAGCCCGGGCTCCTGCCTCTGACAGGAGGAAATACAGGTAAGGCTCTGTGAGAGCTGGTTTGAAACCTGCAACCTGCTCTGGAATAGGAAATAAGCTGCGTTGCTTTGTTCAGCATAAATGTCATGCTAGTTATGCATGTTTAACCTTTAATATACTTTAAATCTAAATTTAACCATGTGGAAAGAATCTCAGATGTCAAAAAAAAAAATATCTGCTGGCGAGGGAAAAAATTTTGTATTCTCAGCCAGCACTAAATTACCCAGATGCAATTGCTAGTGAGCTGAATCTCTTCTCTCCAAAAGGAGTTTGCCCTTACAAAAATAGAAGAGAGCGACATAAAAGATGGCAGTGGGAAGGTGCTGGGGACAGAGGATGACGCTGATCCTGAAGACCTGGAAGTGTTTTACCCCACGGGTCAGTGGCAAACCCTGCGTCCAGGTAACTGCTAATTATAGCATGCCTCTGGAACCCACCTGCCAGCACTGACAGGAGCCTTGCAGACGCTCCAAGAGCTGTTTGTTCCCATGACAATGTGTGCTTTTGCTGGTGCTCACACAGAGAGGAGGACTCGGTGACCCAGTGCAGGGACTGGAGGTGGTGAGCAAAGCGTCCAAGGAGGGGAGAGGTTGCTCCATGGCTTTCAGGTCACTGGAGCAGGAGGAGTGGGCTGCCAGCCCCCTGTGGGTGGGGGGCTGTCTCTGTCACTGGCTCCACAGCCCTTTCTCTCTTCATTTGTCAAGGGCCAGGTTTTATAACGTTTGTTGGCATGTGGATTCCCAGGTCTGCTGTGCTCCGGTGTGGCGCTGCTCAGTGGCAAGCTGATTAGGAGCTGTCACTGGAGCACTGCACAGCTTTTTAATAATGGCTTTTCTGTTCCTCGCCTGTTTGAAAGCTAGCTTTTATTTCCATCTGTGCAAACCACAAAAACTCTCTTCCCTTTCTTTGGGTTGGTGTCTTTCATTAGACATGCCTGGGACTCTGTGGTGAGAGGAGCCCAGCAGAGCAGCTTGGCCTCTGTGTGCTGAGAAGGCTCTGGAGGGGCCAAACCCATTCAAACACACACAGATGCACATGTGCATACATATTTCAACAATTAGCCTGTCTCTGGGATCCTGAACGAGCTGTTTAATCCACTTGTGCTTTGGTGTCCTCATGTATATGCAGGTGTAATACTTTCCCACCTCACAAGGGTGAACTAAGTAGTAATTAATTTTTATAATGTGCTCTGAATTTAAGAGCTTTATCCTGTGCTCAGTATTATCATTGAAAGAATAAGTATGGGTTCCATTTGTCTTGAAATTTCTGCCAGATATAGCAGAATGACTTTTCCAAATGTAAATCTTTGTATAACATAAATGGCTACAAAAGCCCCTGCGTTCCACAGAGCTGCAGTATATACTTATATTCCATTTCTGTACCATTATGTATGGAAGGCGTGTGGTGTCCCTGCTCATTATTCAGCCTGGCAGATCCCCACCAGCTTTGTTGGAGCAGAACAATCATTAGAAACCTCATTGCAGGGTTTGTTCACAAGCACCTTCTCCACTGCTTGGGTGCCTTATTCCGCTTCATTTTTGTAGTTATTCCATGTTGGGCACATGCAGTGAAGGGCTTGTGGAAGTGGAGAGCTTGTCAGTATTCACAGAGGAGAGTAATTTTGGTTACTCTTGTAAAGACTTAAATGGTGTCCTGCCTCATGTTCTGACTACAGACCCCAGCACTGGGGACGTGGCACAAAGAGGAGCCGGCCTTGGTCTCCTGCTGCCAGCCTGGGTTTCTGGCTCCTGGGGTTCTTCTGCAGTGAAATCCCTGTGAGGACTGGCACTGACACCTTCAGCACGTGTTAGCCAAGGCTGGGGCCCTGCTGCCAGCATGAGCCCATCCCTGCAGCCTCTGGCCACACTTTCCCAGTGTGAGCTCAGCTCTGGCTGGCAGGGAGCTGACTGGCACAGCTGCTGCTGTGGCTGCACAGGGATTCACCTTTTGGTGCTGCAGCAGAGCCACGCAGCTTGGCAGCGTGTCCATCCCACTGGTTCTGCATGTTGCCATGTTTTCCATGTGGCTGCACTCACTGGCAGCTGAGCAGAGCCTGGCTGGGCTCAGGGTTTGCCTGCTGCTGCCCATGTCTCCAGGACACCCCCACTCCCTCTCCTGTTGTATCCCTGCGGCAAACTAGGCCAGTCTCTCTGGGGGAAGCAAATTCAAGTGTTTGAATTTAGAATTTGGATCTACAGTTCTGAGCACTGGGAGGGAGCTTGGAGCTGCGTTTGCCCCATCTCACTCCTCTTTCAACTTGTTCCTGTTCTGAGCTCACGCAGGATTTTGTGCTTCTCTACAATGGTGCAGCAGCTCATCTTTTATAGATGTGTTCCCAGTTTTCCTCTGCTGAGTTTCCAGTTCCCTGTTGCTAATTGCATCAACCCACATTTCCACCGGGACTGCAGCAGTGTCATCAACCTGTAACCTGTCAAATCCCTCCCCAAATTCGATTGTTGTTGTGTCTGTAATGCTTTGGGCGCTTGTTCCTCGCTGTCTACAGTGTGAGCTGGATTTTGATCAAGTGCTTCCTTGCACTATGAGCACACTTCAAGCTGCTGGAGGTGGCTGGATACAAACACAGAGAGACAGTTGCCCTAAGAGCTGTGCTGCCTGTGATCTGGAAGCAAGATCAGTTGTCTCTTCTGCCAGGCAGCCGGAGCTGACGGCTCTGGAAAGGTTGGTGAAACTTCCCAAAGCCCTTTAACACTTCGTTAGGCATTGCTTCTTTCTCACTTGGCACTAAATAATGCACCAGGTGCAGGCTCAGACTGAAGGGAGATGTGTGCCCCAGAGAGGCTTCCAGCACCTCTGCTCTTAGACTTTTGGGCATCATCTGTGGGGCTTTTCCTTCTGTCCATGTTTGGAGTCCACAGGAACCTGGAGGTTTTTTGGGGTTTAGTGAGTGGGATTGCTGTTTCCTCTGAATGAAGGTTCACACCCCTGCTCTGACTCCTCATGGTCAGGTAACAGAGTTTGTTTGAAGTTGTGCTTCCTCTGCAGTCTTTTTTCTTTCAGAATACACTTTCTCCATGTGACAGTACCCTTGGGAGCTGGAACATATTTTACTTTTGTTATTTGGGCACCAAATTTCCCAATATTTTGTTCAGCATTCCTGATGATGATTGGAAGTTGGATTTCTCTGGCCATCTAGTTGTATCACTGAGCAGCAGATTTTCCACCCAGCAGTGGTGGGAAATTTTCCACGCAGCAGTGGCGCCTCTGGGGGGAGTTTGCTGTGAAGATTCAGAGCAAGGATATTAGAGGCAGGGGTTTAATTGGGAAAGGAAAAGGGCATTAATCACCCCCCAGCAGTGATGAGTGGAGAGCTGGGGCTGCACAGGGCTCTGCTCTGCCCATCCCCGTGGCAGCAGTCCTTTGCTGCTCCCTAATGTGGCAGAAACCCTCTGGCAGCTTTTCCGGCTGACAGTTGGGAGTTAATGAGTCCAGTTTCCAATTCAGATGGACAAGTGAGAACCTCCACTGCCCAGATATCAAAATATTTACAGATTGCTCTGCAGTGAGGTGGCCGTGGGGCACAGAGGCTGCCTTTGCTGCAGAGCAGCTCCCTGCAGACTGGAGGGATGGAGTAGAGCCTGGCACTGTGACTGGCACGGTGCAGCATGGATCTCTCTGGGCTTTGGATGGATGTCTCAGGGCAGAGCAGGGAGCTCAGCTGGCCTGCACCTTCAGCTGTGGTTAAAGCTCTGCCTTGCAGAGCTGAACCTGCAGTGACTCCCCACTGTTTGTGCTGCCCAGAGTAATTTTCTGCAGTGCCCAATGATTTCCCAGTTAAAAACCAAGGAGCCACAGCTGCTGCTGCTGGTCAGGCTGCCAGAGTGAAGCTGATGTGAGCATGCTGTTGGTGCTGCTTCTGCAAAGATGAAACCATCTCATGTTCAGCAGGGAGCCAGTGATACATTGCTTGGCATTTAAATATCCATGGCTGCAGCTCCCAAGGATCCTCAGGCTACCTTTGCTGCTCCTGCTTGTCACAGGTCTTCTCCCGTCTCATTTGCTGCTCAAACAAGGTTTTACACCTGTGGGAGCCCAGTTCTGCAGGCAGCCACGGCAGGGAGGCGTTTTCAGGGCTGCTTTGAAGGGCTTGTTGTGCAAGGACAGGGCTGAGGATGGGCAGTACCTCGGCCCAGTTTCACTGCCAGTCTGTCCTCCAGGGGATTCCAGTGGCCAAATGAGGCAGCACTGATTTGGCTGACAGGAGGTTCCTGAGGCAGGGGAGGCAGGAGGCAGCATGATCTGTGCCAGGCCTGTGCCACAGCCTGTGGGGGTGACCTGGCTCTGCTGAGGGTCCCCTCACACCTTGTCTGCTCCTGCTGCTCGCTGGGATGTCCTGAACTGCAACAACTCTTGCTAATTGCTCTGCTGAATTCATCACTGTCCAAACCATTGGCTTCTCACTGACCCAGACCTAACTGAGACAGTGGTGGGCAGGTCTCTGAAATATTTATGGCAGCACAGTCAAGAGAGGGCTGTGAAATACAGAGTGAAACCACCAGGGTATGCTCGTTTTTGCAAAGTTTGACATGTCTAATCCAGGAAATAGGAGCCTCATCAGATCAGCACGGTTTTGCTTACAGAGGGAAGGCAAATGGAATTTTAAAAACCTCATCTATACTAGATGAAATGCTTCTTCTCCACGTTTCTTTATAAAACGACTTGTTAGTGATGTGCAGATGGGAGGAATCTCGACTCTGGAGTTGTTATAATCTTGTCTGGCCAGCAACAGGAGAGCTGGAGGATGATTCCAGCAGGTAGGAAAGGCCAGGCTGACTTGAGAGCAAATGTTCAGTGCTTGGAAGCTGAGTTATGGTCCCTGGTAGTTCTCCCTCTACTTGTTTTCAATCTGACTTCTAGCATAGGAGGCTTTCCATCTCCTTAATTTATCTCCTGCCTGTCCTTTTTATTGCCAGCTGCCTTCATGGGCTCCTCTCTCAGCTTCCTACCCTTGTGAGCTTCCCTTTGCCCCTCATCCTCACATCACAGGCAGCACAGTGTCCCTAACACTTGTGCCTAATTCCAAGTCCTTGGCAGAAGTGCCAGGGCTGAAGTTCCAGGTGCTGCTCCTGCCCGGCGTGTGGGGCAGTGCCAGGCAGGTGGGGCTCATCAAGCACACCCTCCATGCCCTGGTCCTGGTCTGGGTAAGAGGGATGGTGATGTTTCCCTCCAGCTGTTGGTGAGAGACAGGACTGGGGCTCAGGAGATGCTGGGACAGTGAGCAGACAGGGGTTCCCAGCCCCCTGCTCCAGCAGGAGGATGTGTTTGAAGGATGCCAGCTCTGGGCAGGGAATCACAGCACAAATGTCCTGCCCTGCAGCTTGGTTTCAGCATTTCTGTACAGAATTGGGACCCCCAATTCCATGAATTGGGAGCCAGCTTTTGCTCCCCAAATGCAGGTAAAACTTCTCTTCTGTCATGTGCAGAAGTGGCAGTGTCCTGGCAGCACTGGTGTGGTGAGGAAAAGCCCTACAATGCTTGCTGAGGTTTAGGAGCAGAGTGGGCTTGGGGTGGGTTTTTGGTGTGTCAGGTCAGTCCTGTCCCTTGCTGGCCATGATGTTCTGGTTTCAAACTGGTTACAAAAGACTTTGGCAGGGATGCTCCTTCTGCCAAAAACTAACTGTGCTTCTGAGCAGCCAGAATAAAATCTGAGCTTCTGTAACACAGAGCCATGGGCTAGGCTGTGGGCACTGCCAAAACAAGGGTGCAGGGCTGTGTTTCCATGAGCCAAGCCATGACTCCTGCTAGTGGTTTGTGGAATTCTGAGCCCTGCAGGGTATTCCAGGTGGTCAGGAGTGGCCATAAACCAGGGGATGAGGTGCTGAGAGTCAAGCAGTGGTTTTAGTGCAACAGGAGGAGGTTAAGTTGCAGCTTTCAGAATAATTTCAAACTTCACTTTAATGATGCTCAGGCTGCTGGTGGTGTAATAGCAGCAGACATCAGCAGTGGGATCCATTCCCGTGGTTAAATGTACATTGTTTGGTGGGGGAAAAGTGCTTTGAAGGAAGAGAGACTGTTTCCCAGGGAAGACATCTCTCATTCCTTGCTTTTATCTCCTCCCTGCCAAGCTGGGAATGCTGTGAGCCTGTGAGCTGCTGAGAGGTGCTCAAATGTGTGCTGGGTGATGAGGAATATCTTGCTCTGGTTTTTATGTGCAAGTAGGCTGGATTTGCTGCAATAGCTCCAATAACCTTCGAGTGGCTGTTTAGAAGGATGAACCTCATTAAAGAAGAGGTATTTAATAACAGGCCTATTTTTATCTCTCTCTTTATCTAACAGTCTGCACATTTATTTCAAGCTTGTAACAGTGCTTTGGAAAAAAAATGTTTTCCCTCCTCTGAAATGTTTTGGCAGTGCCTCCAGCCTTGGTTATCTTGAATTTCCAGTCTGGCTAGCATCTCTCCTCCTTCCAAAGCCAGCAAGCCACAGCAGGCCCAAAGCTCCAACATTTTCCTTGGGAAATGGGAAATTCCTGGGGGAATATGTTTTCAAAACATGGGACTTGGGTCCCAGGGTCACTGAAACAGTTCTGAAGGTTTGATCAAACAATCACAGCAACTGCCTCAGGCTTCAAATGTGTGATCTTGTGTGGGACAGGCACTGCAGTGTTTGGTTTTTGCTGCAGGATGTGACTGACCACACGCTCTGGGAGAGACTGGCAGCTCTGGGGTCAGGCATTCCTGCAGAGATTTTTTTGTCCTAAATTTGTCAACTTTATTCTGTAATGTCATAAATTCGGCCCTGACCTATAGATATCTTGCAGACATTGTGTGTTCAGCCCACTCTCCTGTGTTTGCTGTCATTTGCTGGTGGTGAAGGAGGCAGCCCCAGCCCTGAGGGGTTGCACCATCTTTCCACCTCCTTCCACATCTGTCCCTTTGGCATTGCTGTCTCTGTACCCAGACCCTGCCCTGACTGAAGGTTTGCTGGAGCACAGGTGTCTGAGCCTGTGGCCAGGATGACCATTTCTGAGCCCTTTTCCCAGGATACATGTGGCCATATGCTCCAGGAGATGCTGGATTTGGGCCTTGGGATGTGTGTGGCAGTTGTTACAAAAGAACTTGGCTCTAGGGGCTAATCCCTGGTTTTTCCTTGCTGTTCAGTCTGCATCATATACATCCCTTACCCACAGTTTTGCAGCATTATCTTTTTCCATATTTAGGGAGTGTTTTCCATGGTCTTGCTCAGGCCCTTCCTCCCTGCAGTTTCCCCTGTGGGTTAAAGCCTGACTTACTGAAACTTCCACAGAGCTGATTCTGGGCGGGCAGGGACAAGGCCAGAGGGTTTTCAGCAGTCAGCACAGTCAGATGGCTCCTGTGAGGAATATTTCACTTGCTCCTTCACAGCTCTTGCCTGCAAATTGTCCTCTTGCTCAGATGGGGCTCCAGTTTCTTTTTTTTTTCTCCTTTTTCTTTCCTAAGTTATTCAGTTTTCCACACATTTATTTATAGGGTCACACATGCAACAGGTCTGCTTTTTCCACAGATCCTTCCAGAGCCACGTGCTGTGCCTGCTCCATTCTGGTGCAAAAGCACCTTCTCCTCTGAGGAAAACTCAGAATATCCCTCCAGCTGTCTTGACTGAGCGAGGCATTTTCTCTGAACCCTGCCCTCTGTTCATTTCAGAATCTGCAGGGAATTTGGGACATAAATTAAAAAGGTATTTGATGCTCATTGAGGTCTAGAAGCTGGTTTTGCATTTGTTTTTACTTGAATGCACACTGAGATAAATGGCTCTGCTTTACTGAAGCTGCTTCCTTTGGCATCCTGAGGAAGCTTCCTAGCTAAAAAATAAATATGGCTCTGTTTTTCCAGCCCTGCTTTACCAGCAAAAGCTGGGGAAGGAAATGTAATCTCCTTGGGTCTGTCCTGATTTTTTGTACAGCTAATTCCCATTTATTGAAAGAACTCTTCCATGCCAGATTAACGTTTAATTTTTTATTATGTGTTTACATTTTGGAAGGAGTAAGGGTGGTGGTGTTGGAAATTCTAATGAGGGACAACATTTCTGATTGAAAAGACTCAGGCTCCTCTCTCCTGATTTTTCTGCCTGATCCTTCAGACTGCAGGAAGTTTTGCTTGGGTCATTCACTTGTGACAGGATGTTATGTGAATACAGAATTGATGTGTGCAGCTTGTCACTTGGAATTGCTGCTGTTCCGCTGCTGGAGAGCTCCCGTGGTTGCAGAGTCCTTGCAAGCAGCAATAACAGGAATGTGCCAGTGATCCTGCAAAGCCAGAGGAGGAGCAGGGAGCTGCAAGTCTCCCCCATCACTGCGGGGTGTGAATAAATAGATCTAATCAACAATTTACATGTTAGCCCTGGACCAGGGTTTATTTTCCAGATGTGTCATTCAGCCCAAGCAAAACCTCTGCATCTCAGGCTGGTGGTGTTTCTAAAAGCACCTCTAAGTGATCACTGAGGCTGGATTTTGAGCTGCATTTACATTTTGATAGAATCTGCTGCTTTCCTTATCTGAAACAAAGCCTACCTGATCTTCATTAATTACACTATCATTTCACCTAACCAGGGTGCTACTAATTACAGTTATCTGTCTGTTCTTCACCAGATAATACACAAAAAAATTGTTATCCCTGGCTGTATCTGGATTAGCTTGTTGTATTCATATTGTTGCATAATTATATTTCCTGAGTCTCATACCTTCTCTCAATGGTCTTCTCACGGCAGATCTTCACAGCAGTGGTGTTGTATTCATATTGCTGTACAATTATATTTCCAGAGCCTCATACCTTCTGGGTGGCTTTCTCATGGCAGATCTTCACAGCAGTGGTGTTGTTGCTTCTCGGTCAGGGCTCCTCTCCCAGGCTCTCCCTGACCACCCCGCCCCCTTTTATCTCAGCTACCTCCATGGGCTACAGCTGCTGCCCAATCAAGGACATCACAGCTGCAGCCCATTTACAATAACTAGAACCAGGGCAGGGTCACTAATACAATACAAAGATCTTTCACTGCCATACATATATTTACAATACATAAGTTAACTCAGGCCCCCACATTTCCCCCTTTACTTTTACCAATTTTACAATTACCATAGACATTTTTGTCCCAGCTCTCTGGCTGCCACAGCTCATACATAGAATATATACATATCCTCCTTTTTTTTCTTTTTTTTTTTTCTCTTTTTTCTTTTTTTTCTTTTTTTTTTTTTTTCTTTTTTTTTCTTTTTTTTTTTCTTCTTTTTTTTTTTTTTTCCTTTTACTTCTAGCAACCCTACAACTACAATACACATATCTGTCTCAACTCTCAGGCTGCCATACACATATCTGTCCCAGCTCTCAGGCTGCCACACACACATATCTGTCCCAGCTCTCAGGCTGCCACACACACATATGTGTCCCAGCTCTCAGGCTGCCACAGCTCACAGCTATCTTTACTTCTATAGTCCCAGCTCTCAGGCTGCCACACACATACCTGTCCCAGCTCTCAGGCTGCCACAGCTCACAGCTGTCTTTACTTCTATAGTCCCAGCTCTCAGGCTGCCACAGCTCGCAGCTGTCCGGGGGATTCCACACCTTCTTTCCTTGGCTGCATGTTCTTAATCACGTCGGGGTCCCCAGATGTTGTATTCATATTGTTGCATAATTATATTTCCTGAGTCTCATACCTTCTCTCAATGGTCTTCTCACGGCAGATCTTCACAGCAGTGGTGTTGTATTCATATTGCTGTACAATTATATTTCCAGAGCCTCATACCTTCTGGGTGGCTTTCTCATGGCAGATCTTCACAGCAGTGGTGTTGTTGCTTCTCGGTCAGGGCTCCTCTCCCAGGCTCTCCCTGACCACCCCGCCCCCTTTTATCTCAGCTACCTCCATGGGCTACAGCTGCTGCCCAATCAAGGACATCACAGCTGCAGCCCATTTACAATAACTAGAATCAGGGCAGGGTCACTAATACAATACAAAGATCTTTCACTGCCATACATATATTTGCAATACATAAGTTAACTCAGGCCCCCACATTAGCTGGAGCTGTAAGGGGGGTGCACATGGTGATGGGTTTTACAGGTGGAGTGCAGGTATTTATAGACTGTCTGAGGAAATGCTGGATGAGTGGCTGCTGCCCCACTGGCTGTGCTGCCATCCCAGCAGCAAAACATACAGAAAACACTGCTTAAACACAGAAAAATGGTTACTGCAGGGTGGCTGGAGCAGGCCATCTCCACAAGAGAGGTGATGGAGTCCTGGGACATCCCAGACCCACCTGAGCACAGCCCTAGGGCTGGAGGGGACACTGCTGGAGCAGAGGTTGATCCCAGAGGTGTTTCTGGGCTCAGCTATCTGGGACTGTCTGGCAGTGCCTTTTTTGAGACAGAAAATCTCACGGGGGCTTCACAGAGGGCTGCAAGCCCTGGTGGTGGTGCTGACTGCTGCCCCACTAACATCAGCTGCAGTCTGAGCAGGGCAAGCACAGAAAGGGCTCCTCTGAAAAGAGGCAGCAGGAAATGTCTGAGCTGCTGGGGAGCTGCGGGTCCAGAGGGCTGGAGCCGGGAGCCAGAGGCTGCAGGGAAGGGGGTCCATGAGGGCAGAGCCTTTGCTGGAAGAGAAGCCAAGGGGCTTTCACTTGACTCTTGTTTCATCATCCTTCCACACACTGATCTCTTCAGATGCTCTCTAAACCTTTGGTTTGCTTTCTGAAGGGGAAAGGACTTGTCCTGGAGGAGGAGCAGAGCCAGGCTGCTGAGGAGAGCTGGTGGCTGTCAGCTGGAAAGAGGGGAGGGACATGGAGGCCAGAGGGGGGACACTGGGTGAGGAGATGTTCACACTCATCTCCATCCACTGTGAGTGCCAAACACACCTGCACTCCTGTTTGTATGGCTTGCTGTACTTGATAAACTGATATATGTGAATTTGGGGGTTTTTGTTACCTTTTTGTATTCTGAAGAGAACTAAAGATGGTTCACATGATTTTTTTTTGTGCCTTCTGCAGTGCAGGTGATACAGGCAGGGATGGAACAGCAGCATCTTTATACTTGTCAAGTCTTCATCCACACCTACGGTACTGCCTGAAGCTCAAAGTGATTTTCTTGCAGGCTTAGAACTCTACACCAGCAGGGAGAGCAAGAAACTCAGTGGAGATTATGCTCCAGAAAAACTGTATGCGTGGCCCAAAAGCTAAATATGGAACCATGGAAGTGCACACTGCAGTGGTAGGGGAGATGGGAATGCTGAATGGGGAGGTTTCCTGTCCTTCTGGCACCAGGAACCAGGGGTCCTCTGGTTTTCTATGGTTCTCCTTGAGGATCTCTGGTTCTCTATGGTTCTCCTTGAGGATCTCTCGTTCTCCATGGTCTTCCTTGAGGATCTCTGGTTCTCCATGGTTTTCCACGAGGATCTCTGGCTCTCCATGGTCTTCCATGAGGATCTCTGGTTCTCCATAAGGATCCCTGGTTCCCCATGGTTCCCCCCAGGGCTGTGCTGGTGCCTTGCCCAGAGCTTGCTGTGTCAGCAGGCAGCAGTTTCAGGTGGGGCTGCTCTGCTGGCAGGGCCTTGGTGTTCCCAGCAGGGCAGGGCAGGGATGCTCCTGTCCCAGCAGGACACTGGGCATGCAGGTACCACCCTACAGCAGCTGCTCCTCCTCTGCATCACTTCCAGGGACAGAACTCCTGTCCTGCTGCGTGGCAGGGAGCCCTGCAGAGCCAGCACGGAGGGGACAGGCTGGGCAGCAGCTGGGCAGCACTGGTTTAATCCTTTTTGCCTGTTCCTGCCATGGAAGCTGTGTACTGGGTGAGATGTGTGTGTTTGGGGAGGGCTGGCCCGACCATTAGCCTGTCAGGGTTTGCAGCACTGGCAGCTGGGGAGAAAACTGTTATTAAGTGTAATGTGGCACCTTGGAGACGGAAGCATGGGGAGACAATAAATACAGCCTTCCAAAATGCCATTTTATGGTGTCATTCTTCAGAATTTATTAAGACTTAGTTGCAGCCATGCCTGCAGCCTCCTGTGCTGGAATCCATAAATTGTGTTCATTATCTCCAGCACTTGCTCTGACCTGCTGTATTTTACAAGGGGGGAGACACTGGAGGCGTGGGGACACCCCAGCTGCTTTCTGCAGCCATTCCCCTGGTGCCAATCCAGCTTTTCTGGGATTGCTGGGACACCCCAGGCAGTGCTTGGCTGCGTGGATGGACCCCAGGTGTGATGTGGTGGTTGAAGAGAACACTGAGGGACTGAGGAGTTGCCAAAATCACCACAGCTCCACGGGGAGCAGGGAAGCAGCTGGGTGAGGGGGGAGCCATGGGCATGTTGGAGCACACTGGCACATTTGTCACTCCACTGTGGGGCCACCCCAGCAGTCTTGGATGTGCTGAGGATGCTAGAGGTGGAAAAGGGTTCACAGGAGCTCCCTGAACTGCACACAGGGAGATGCTACACCCCTGCTTGGTGTCCTCTTGCACCAGTGTTCTCAAATGAAAACACAAATGAAATTGTGCTCCTTTCGCCCACTTTTTGTCATGACAAATCTCAGCAGCAGCATGTTTGTGTACCCTCATCCTTATCCTCAGCATTTAGGTCCAGGATGGAGGAAAACAAGTTCAAGCCCAACCTCCTGATAATTTATTATGTTCCTTATGCTTAAAGGCAAAATTTAAGTTGCCAAATGCAGATGTTTGCATGCTCATTTTTTAGCTCTCAAAGTACTTTCTGTGTGCTTGATTGATGGATATCCCTGTTACATTAATAGCTGTGCTTTGCAGAAAGCTGTTATTACCAGGACAGTCTGGTGTGGGTTTCAGTTTTTCTTCTTGCATTTAAAATCCATTATTAATGTCTTTCTGAGGGAAAAAAAAAAGTTTCAATTCAGGCATTTTGCTTTGCTTTCTCAGGCTTCTTCTCAACTGTCTTTACAGTGGTGCTTTAAAATCAATATTACAATTGTTCTTCATATTTTACTGAGTGGTTGAGGGTTTCTGCATCTTGTTATTGATTTCTGATTGTACTGCAGGACATGTAGGTGCACACAGGTTGTTCTGTGGTGGATAACTTCATATGTGTCTTCCTAATCATCACTGAGTTGCCTTCTGCATGTTCCCTGTTGCTGGATGCGGCTGCTGAGCATGGAAGGCACCAGGAGAGCTCTGAGTGCAATCCTGAGACACCAATCTTGTGACTTCTCATTTAATTCAGTTTGGTTTTCAATCAGACACAGGGGTCACATGAGGCTTGTGGGGTCTCCTCTTTTGTGTAATCTTTGCAGAGTTCTTCTGCCCTGGCTTTTCAGGCAGATTCATGTTCTGTGTTGTAGGAGCAAAACAAGTCATTGTCCTGGCTTTGTGTGGGGTGGTCATAATGCACCTTTAGCTTCCAGCACTGACCTTGGCCCTTGGGGCAGCTCTGCAGGCAGATCTCAGCATTTCAGAGGTGCAGAGTCATTGGATCCCAGAATGGTTTGGGTTGGAAGGGAGCCTTGAACTCATCCAATTCCAATCCCCTGCCATGGCAGGGACACCTTCCACCATCCCAGGCTGCTCCAAGCCCCAGTGTCCAGCCTGGCCCTGGGCACTGCCAGGGATCCAGGGGCAGCCCCAGTTGCTCTGGGCACCCTGTGCCAGGGCCTGGCCACCCTCCCAGGGAACAATTCCTGATTCCCAATATCCCATCCATCCCTGCCCTCTGGCAGTGGAAGCCATTCCCTGTGTCCTGGCACTCCAGGCCCCTGTAAAGGTTCAAGTCTCAATGAAGCAATGCAGAAGCCCAGTGTGCATTGGTAACTGCTGTAAAGCTGGATTTGCAGACTGAGGCTCTTGGAGCACATCAGCACTGATGGCACAATCTGTGTGAGAGCTTGTTGGCACCAGAGGAACCTGTGAGGAGTGACAGGACTGTGGCCAGCACGGGTGCTCCAAAATGCTTCCGTGGCTCCAGGTGAGTGTACAGGGGAAGAGCTCTGTGTGTGTGTGGGCACAGTCCTTCCCAGCTCTGCATGCCCTGGCACAGGCTCCACATCTGCCAGGGGCTGTGACTGTGCCAACAGGCACTCTGGAGAGGGCTGGGTGTGCACAAACCTCTGCTGGCTGGACTGGGCTGTTTGCTTCTCAGGCTTATCCTGGACAGGCTCCTGCACCTTCACACATGGAGGCTACACCTGGCTTCTGAGGAATTGGTTGTTGCAGTTTGTCTGTCTGTGCTGGGGACCAGGACAGGCACTGGCACAGGAGCTGGTCCTATGTCCCCGGGGTGGCAGGGCTCGGTGGTGGCAGCACTGGCAGGAGACACGGCAGAGCCAGGGAGGGGACAGGGCTGGCACCCATAACAATGGGCAGGCTCTGACACTGCTGCTGGAACTCACTTAGCAATTCTGTTGATGTTCTGGAAACGAAAATATAATTCAGGCCACCTTCTCCTCCAAGCTGACCCTGAGAATCTGGGAGAAGAGCTACTGAATAATTAGGGGCTTTTTTTTTCTCCCCCCTTTTTGCTGGAGTTACTGCTCAGTGTTGAGCTGTCCTCTACAGTGTCATCACTTCCCTTGAACTTACTGCTCCGAGTGTACTTAGCATTAATGTTATTACATAAATTGCAGTCTCATTAATCACTGGGGGCTGGAGCACATCCTTGTTGTGCTGTTTTGTGGGTGACTTGGCTGGTGGGAACCCCTGGCCAGGGATGGGGGCTGTGGCTGGAGCACTCCCCCTCTGCTCCTGAGCCTGGTTTAGCTGAGCTTTGTGTGTCTCACCCTGCAGGATCTGGAGTGTTTGCCAGCACTGCCATGATTGCAGCCTTGCTGCTGCAGAGGAGAAAAGGGAAAGGTTGGTTTGTCCCAAGGGAGTTTGGCTGGACCACATCCCTGCTGCTGTCCCTGTGATTTGGGTCTGTGGGGTCCCAAAATGCAGAGCCCAGCCTCGTGGCTTGGCAGTGAACACCCAGAGCCCGTGCTCTGTGCAGGGTCTGCTGCAGGGCTGTTTGATGATGCTGTGCTTCTGTCTCTGTGGCAGAGCTCTCAGCCTTCGTGGCAACGTAAATTCTCTTGGCTGCATACTAAAATTACACTGAGTTATTGATTTATCTTTGAGAGGATTTCCTTCCCGAGGGACATTTCTGGCTGCTGTAGTGATTTAGTTCTTCTGCAAGTGCAGAATCCGTGGCAGAGCAGAGCCACCCTCCTGCCCTCGAGCCTGCAGCTCAGGGTCGCGCTCCCTCAGGCTTCCTCTGCAAGCTGATTTCTGTTCCAAGGCTGGGACAAGGTTACATGGCTGTTATTTCAGTGTAACAACTGCAAATAAAAGGGCATTTTCAACTTTCCACTGCAGAAGCTGCAAGTCTGGGACAAGCCTTTGTGCCATGGCACCAGCATTATCTTGCACATGTCTCAAACCCAGCTCCAAGGCTGGCACGTGGGACTTGTGGAGTCATGCCAGCCTTAATACACTTGCACTCCTGGGAATGTTTTAGTTCCTCAGAGTGGGGTATGATGGGAGCAGGAGCTTGCAACACTTTTCTCCTAAAGCTTCAGGGTACAGCCTCTCTTTTCTTTGCTTTCTATTGACTCACAATGGAGCATCTCTGAAAACCAGGCCAGGTGAGTTCCTGCTGCTGGTCCTGAGGAAGCCAAGACAGTTCTTTTCTTCTATCCCCAGTTTTCTCCCCTTGGCCCTGAAAGCCCCCCCACCAACTATGGCTCAGCTGGTGAGCACCATCAGTAGAAGGACCTGACCCTTCAGGACATGGCTCAATGTTTCAGATATTCTGTGGCTGGAAAATGCCCAGCTCTGTGTCCTTGGGTGCCCATTTGAAGCACGTCCCTGTGGGTTCCTGTATCTAATCCCACTATCTAGTGGATTTGGCACCAATCTCAGCTGCATACTGATAAAATGGGAGGCTGCTCGTGCATGTGGTGTTATAAAACAGCATCCACCAATTAGGCCCAGGGAGAACATCAATTTATTTTCCTGTGAACCAAGTGTGGCACAGCTCCTTCCTTTCCCAGTGATCTATCTGTGAGATAAAACACATCTTTAGTGTCTATCTTAAATACTGCAGTGTTGGCAAGTTCTCTTGACAGAAATTAGGCTAATGTCCCTTACGGCTGCGTTAGCTGTAGAAACAAGGCTTTAAATTGAAGCTTTGCAAAGCGCTATTCCAGCGCCCTCTCCAAGGCATCTCCTTATTCCAGCTTTTATTATCCAAAATTGTTCTCACTCTGCCTTGGCAGCAGGGCTGGCAGGCAGCACTGCCCATCCCTCCTGCTGGTCTGGCAGCCAGGGGTGGGAGCAGCACCTCCAGGCTGGCCCGGGCAGTGCTGGCCAAGCCCCGCGGAGCCCTCGGCCCCAGGATGCTCCGGCTTGGGGGGCACCAGTGCTGGGACAGGGCTGGGGCCTGGGTGAGGGGAGGCAGCTGACACCCATCGAGCACAGAGGGGATCCAAGGCAGTCAGCCGCACACCCTGACAGCGTTGGAAAGGGATTAAGACTGGCATTTGTAAGTAAGCTTCTCATGGATGTTGACTTGGGGACATGGTGAGACAAAGGTCACTGCAGTGTCTCTGCAGCCTGGTGTGCCATTTGAGAGATGAAATATCAGTGTGGCTGGATATGTTTGGTCTCTCTGTTTCTTCTGCTTGGACCTTTGTGGGATTAAACTCTCTAAACTGCTGCAGTTCACAGACTTCAAACCCAGTATCAGAAGAAAAAATAAATCAAGTGCCTTGTATTAAATCCTGAGCACATGGCTCCTGCTGCACCCAAGGCTGTGGTAACTCACTGCAGTGCCTGCCTTGAAGCTGGGGAGAAGGCTTTGCTGGCAAAGTGAAAACAGGTTGTGCCCACTCTACAAAAGGACACCCCTTCTTTTTCCTGCCCTGTGGTTATTTTTTCCTGGTGTGTTTGCTGCTGTTGCACTGCAAGGCAGAGCAGCCCTCCCAGCAGGGAGGTGGAGAGTGGAGCACTTGTTGGATGAGCTCTTTGCCACAGGAAGCATTTCCCTCCTGCAGCAGCAGCAGCAGCAGCAGCAGCAGCAGGTACATCAGCAGATGCTGCAGCAGTGCCTCCATCAGAGGCCCTGTATTTCCCCCTGGAGCCCTCCTGTCATCCCTCCTTCCCTGAGATCCCTCCTCCCCAGGCTCCTCGCTGGCTTCCACCTTCAATTCCATCACTTCCAGACTTCCCAGGGGGCCCAGGCACCTCATGGGAGGGCCACGCTGTGCCCTGTGTGTGACAGACACCCCTCCTGTCCTTGTAGCTCCCCTGCACGGGAGGGATGAGGTTTGGTGTGTGTTCAGCAGGCTCAGCTCTGGGCATGAGGCTGGGCCCCCTGGTGTGCCACCACCATCATCATCGTCACCTTGGCTGCCATGGAGGGTGGGTGGCAGTCGCAGGGTCTGCTCTGGCACTGCCAGCCAGGCCCTGCCTGTCCCCACATCCCTGCCTGTCCCAGGGGCTCGCCTGCCCCTCCTTCCCCCTTGCTGCAGGAGCTGCAGGAGAAGCCAAGTGGATTTGGCAGGTGGTGTGAGGAGAGAGCCCAGCCCAGCCTCCCCCACAGGGTGCCTCTGTTTGAATAGCAGTGTTCAGAGCACTCAGCACCCACTGATCAGCTGGGAGAACATAAATCCCAGTGCCACAGGAGAGCCCTGGCTCAGGGAAAAGGGCCAGTTGTGAGCACTGTCCAGCCCAGTGTCCAAATGGAATGGTGCTTTCACATCTCTTATCAAGGGTTACTTAGTGGAGAGCCCCTTCCTTGTGAGGCTTTGTTCTCTGCTAGCTGTGGATTGAATCACAGGAGGAGGGATTGGATTCTGGCATCATTTTAAAAACGTTTTCATTCTATTTGCTGAGGGGACCTCAGAGAAGACCTCTCAGCACTGTGACAAAAGAGTGGCTCTAAAACCCTTTTCAGCCAAACAAGTGTTTGAGTTGAAGGCTGATGGATGGTGCTTAAAGATGTGGTTACTGCAGCAAGGTTGGCATTAAAAATCCCTGGGTGCAAGAAAGTTCTCCCAAGGTTACTGTGGAGGTTGTCTCCCTGTAATCATGGTGTGAGCAGCCCTTAACACCCTGAGTCCACCAGTGAGCTCTGTGGCATCAGCCATGGGAGAGCAGCAGCACAGCAAGCACCAGTGGGTCACTTGTCTCTTGCTAAATGAGAAACTGCAATGGGATCAGCCCTTTTGGGGTGGCATCACTGTGGCAGGAGGGCTGGAACTGGATGATCTTTAAGGTCCCTTCCAACCAAACTGTTCCACAATTCTTTCCCTGTCCCTGTCCAAGTGGGGTTCAAGCAGAAAGCAGTGCTGCTGCTTTGGGACCTGTGAGGAGCCTGGGCAGGAGCACACCTGCTGTTGGGATGTACCAGAACAGGGTGGCTTTGGAGCTTTCCCAGGAATGCCTTTGCTGCCACCAGCTGTGCTGGATGTTGAACAGGGGACAGATTCACCCTTGGCAAGCTTGAAAGCATTTCAGATGGCTTCTGTCCCTGCTCCAGTGCAGCACAGAACAAAATCAGATGTTGGAGAAGATGTCATACTTAGACATCACCATTCTGACAGGTCAATTACCAGGATGTTTATTAACATAGCTTGGAATGTCACAGAAAGGTTTGTCAGATAAACTAGCCAACTGAAGTTCTTACATGAGACTTCCTTGGTTTTGTTGAGATGCTTTGAACTCTTCATTCAATCTCTCAACAATTCATCCCATTCAGGCCTTTCTGGAAGAGCCTCTGCAAGGTCTGTGGCTGGGGGATCAGGCCCTGCCTGCTCCCTGTGTGTCTGGGTGTGGAATCCTTTGAATCCCTCAGGGAAATCCCCAGGGCTGTGCCCTGGAAGAATATGCTATAGAGTCTCCACCTAGGCTGAAAGGGAAAATTTCCCCATGGAGCCTTGCACAACACTATGAACCACCCCAGTTCCTTTCCCATATGTCCCAAACTCTGGTAGTTTCTCCTTTCCCTGTTCCCTCATTGGTTGTGGTATCCCTGGTGCTGGCTCTGTGTCTCCCCTGTAGGGCAGTGCCCTTTGCCCTGCCCTTTGTGCCACCCCAGTGCCTTTGGACCATTGGCCACTGACCCCTAACTAACCCTGTGCACACCACATGGCCAGCTCTTTTGTCTCTGATTCCCCTTTGGCGTGCTGGAATAAACCTTTGCTGGAATTTGTCATACAAAAGGCCCTTCTGCCTCTCGTGGCTGAACTGGCCATGGTGAGTGTGGTGTGTGGACTTGGCTGCTCTCCCTGAATGTTCACCCAAGCAGCTTTTCCAAGGAGATGCTTATTGGGAAATAGGCAGCAGCATCCACCATCCAAACCCCTGTGTTGCTCCATCTGGGTGCCCTGGGAGGCAGAAGGAAGCAGCAGTGCCAATTGTTTGCTCATGCTGTAAGGACAGAACTCCTCTCTGAGGGTTTCCTCTGCAAGCCCAGGAAGAGAAGGACACTTCTGTTCCTTGTCAGCCCTCTGGGCAATGATCAGACAGAACAGTGCTGAAACCAGGCTGGCAGCACCAGGGCTGGTCGCTCGCAGGCAGAGGCAGCCCAGCTCCTCCAGCCCGAGCTGGGCAGCGCCTGGGAGAGGTGGCACCATGGCACTGGGCATGGTGCATCACCCCAGGGGTTCCTCCTGCATCCCATCCCCTGCAGAGCCCCTGCTGTCCCTGGTTACCTGAGCAGTGGAGAGGCAGTGCCCAGGCTGGTGCTGCTCTGAGGAGATGCTGCACTCAGCAGGCAGCTCTGGCTCCCCAGCAGTACCGTGGGAGGAGGAGCTGCCCACGGAGTGCATTTGTAAAGCATTTCTTCCCCAGGAAGATGAGTTTGTCACAGGAGTTTGTACTTGGGATGTGCACACAGGTGTCTGAGCTTCCTCCCTGCCTGAGGTGGGGAATGCTGGGGGTGCTGGGGCAGCTGCTGGGGGAGCTTCCAGGCCTGGTGCTGTGAAACCTCCCCACCAGCTATCAGGAGGAGGTGACACAGAGCATATTAATGACATTTTCCAGTGGCACTTAATTGGGAGGAGCAGTGAGTATCAGACAGTGAACTAATGCAAAAGGCTATAGCTGAGTGAAGAAGGGAAAGAAAAAGAAAGGAAAGAAAGAAAAGATAGGAAAGAAAGGGAAGAAAGGAAGAAAGAGAAAGAAAGAGAGAAAGAGAGAGAGAAAGAGAGAGAGAAAGAGAGAGAAAGAGAGAAAGAGAGAAAGAGAGAAAGAAAGAGAGAAAGAGAGAGAGAGAGAAAGAGAGAGAAAGAGAGAGAAAGAAAGAAAGAAAGAAAGAAAGAAAGAAAGAAAGAAAGAAAGAAAGAAAGAAAGAAAGAGAAAAAGAAAGAAAGAAAGAA
This sequence comes from Melospiza melodia melodia, assembly GCF_035770615.1. Lineage (NCBI taxonomy): Eukaryota > Metazoa > Chordata > Aves > Passeriformes > Passerellidae > Melospiza > Melospiza melodia. Next base: position 281,403 of record NW_026948638.1, read on the forward strand.
AGAAAGAAAGAAAGAAAGAAAGAAAGAAAGAAAGAAAGAAAGAAAGAAAGAAAGAAAGAAAGAAAGAAAGAAAGAAAGAAAGAGAAAGAAAGAAAGAAAGAGAAAAAGAAAGAAAGAAAGAAAGAAAGAGAAAAAGAAAGAAAGAAAGAAAGAAAGAAAGAAAGAAAGAAAGAAAGAAAGAAAGAAAGAAAGAAAGAAAGAAAGAGAAAGAAAGAGAAAAGAAAGAAAGAAAGAAAGAAAGAAAGAAAGAAAGAAAGAAAGAAAGAAAGAAAGAAAGAAAGAAAGAAAGAAAGAAAGAAAGAAAGAAAGAAAGAAAGAAAGAAAGGAAGGAAGAAAGGAAGAAAGGAAGAAAGGAAGAAAGAAAGAAAGAAAGAAAGAAAGAAAGAAAGAAAGAAAGAAAGAAAGAAAGAAAGAAAGAAAGAAAGAAAGAAAGAAAGAAAAATATATTAATGAGATTCAGGCTCTGGGTCTCATCTTCCCATGAGTAATCCATCTCATCCTTACCTGTGTCTGTTACATGTCTTCCTTTTGTGTGTAAAAATGTTCTGTTTTGAAGTAACAAACAATCTGGAGAGTGGTAGACTTGCCTTTGTAGGAAAGAAAGGAAAGAAAAACGGAGGCAGGCTTTGCTGCTTCCTTGCTCAGCAGCTCTAACCAGAGTCTGGGGTCAGGGTGTGAGCTGAGCCCCCAGACTGGGTCTGGCTCCTCTGCTTTCCTCTGAGCACGCTGGTGTGGGACATCCCATCCACCCAGGCACAGCTGGAGTCAAGCACAGTGTCCCTGTGTGCCACCAGCACAGGATGCCCCAGCCTCAGCCGGGTCCCCAGCCCTGGCACTGGTGGCTCCTGGAGCTGGGGACGCAGCTGTGGGGAGCTCTGCTGCTCGCTGGGATTTGTTTCCTGGTGGTTTTTAATCATTATTTTATTAAGGGAGAGGGTGTGGTGCCATCAGATAACTTATTATGGATGCTCTGGCAGTGTGATTATTTCAGTACTGCAGCACTGCCGGTGTGTTTTGCTGAAACATTCACATATTGATTCCAGATTCCTTTGTTGCCTGTACTAGAAAGAAAGTCCCTTTTCCCTCACTCCCTGCGTGGAGAGAAACAAAGAGTAAAGGAAGGTAGATGTTATCTGAGGCTTGCTCACACACCGAGGTAATTTTTGAGAGCTGCAGAGCCACTTACTGACTCATAACTGGGGTTTGTTTTCAAACCCTTGACAGATTTTGAATTCTCTTACAATGGCAAACACGGATGCTCACTTGGGGACTAGCCAGGAATCTTCCTCAGTGAGCTGGATCACCTTTGTTCTGCTTGCTCCAGCCTTCCCAGGGGACATTCCTGTGCCAAGGGGGCAGGGTGGTGCTGCAGGGGGAGAGTCTCCTGTCCCTCTTGGGCTCCTCTTGATGGGCAGTCAGTGGCTGGCAGCTTTGTCCAAGGGGTGGGGATGGGATGGGATGGGATGGGATGGGATGGGATGGGATGGGATGGGATGGGATGGGATGGGATGGGATGGGATGGGATGGGATGGGATGGGGAAGCCACTCTCAGGAGTGCAGTGAGTTACTGCACAACCTTGGTGGGAGGTTTGCAGGTCAGTGTGTGATGTACAACTTGCCAGCCTGTAGCTGTGCAGTGAGCTGGGGCTCAGCCCTGTTCCCATGCTGGAACACAAACCCACCTGTGGAATGTGGAATGATGTGCTGGAAAGGAGCCCAGGATGAGACCTTTCTCCTTTAGTGAGGAAACACAGCTGATCATTTGGTTGCTCTAGAAGAAGAGAGATGGGGTTCTTTGGTTATCACTGCGTGCTGCATATTCCACCAGCAGCCCTCTGCTTTTACTAATGTGGTGCACAACGTGCCTGATCCTCCCTCAGTTGTGAGCCTGGTGGAAGCATGTCCTGTTTTCCATTTGTTTATTAATTTATCATCTTGTTTTTAGCCTCTGCAAAGCTTGATATTGGTATAGAGCCTGGGAAACGTGCACAGAGCACAGTAACAGATAGTTGTGATTTGGTTACAAGGCAATAATTTAAGTGGACAGGTTTAGCTGATAACATAAAGCACACGAGAGAAATCGCTTTGGTTTATAAATGTCAGCAGAGCCCCTGTGAGGGAGCTGCTGCCTGGTGCTGCTGCTCCAGCCAATATATTATAAGGAGATATAAACAGATGTCTGAAAAAACCTGGCTGACCGAGATTAAAAGAATGGGGCTATAAATTAAAGTCTTCCTCGGCTTCTCTTTAAGCATCTTTATGGACAGAGTGCATCCAAATGGAGGAGTGCCAGTGCTCAGAGGGACCTCCAGGTGCTTTGGGCTGCAGAGGCAGCACCCAGGGGTGGGGACAGCCTGTGGGGACAGCAGTGTGCGTCAGAGCTGGCATGGGAGACCAAAGCCTGTCCTGGTGCTTCTGCAGCTGATAAAGGGATTAAATCAGGAACAGGAATAACACCATCCCTGCAGTGTCGCCACAGGATCAGTGTCTCCTGTTTGGAAAATAAACGCTGTCGCTCTGCTTTGACATTTATTCCCAATAAAGGCCTTGTCATTTGTGCAGTGACAAGGGTTTTATCCTTTGGGAGTACTTTTCCTGTTGGACACTGTCTTTTTGGGTGTGAGGCAGCTGAGTGACTGAGGGGCAGGTGGGTGGCACGTCCCCAGCAGCGGCATTGGGAGCTCTGCTCACACCCTGGGGCTTTCTCCTGATCCATCATGCCAAGGCAATGCAATAACACCTATTCCAACTGAGAGCAGGTTCAGATTGGATATTAGGGAGGAATTCTTCCCTGTGAGGGCGGGCAGGCCCTGGCACAGGGTGCCCAGAGCAGCTGTGGCTGCCCCTGGATCCCTGGCAGTGCCCAAGGCCAGGCTGGACATTGGGACAGTGGGAGGTGTCCCTGCCATGGCAGGGGGTGGCACTGGATGAGCTTTAAGGTTCCTTTCCACCCAAGCCATTCTGTGATTCTGTGATCTTATTTTTAATTGATTTTAATTTATTTTAGTTGTGGTTAAAAAAATCCCAAGAGTGGGATATTTTTTAATTGGTAAGGGTTCCAAACCAATTGTGGGAGCAGGAATTTGCTGCTTCCCCCTCCACAGCTGGAACCCTTCTGGCAGGTTTGTGGAGGGGATTTCACAGCTATTTCTGCTCACTGGGTAGTTGATTTAGAGCTGGGAAATCCCCTCCACAAACCTGTAGTATTTGCAGCTCTCAGGGAAGAGGGACGATTCAGTAACACATCTATGCAGTGCCTACCTGTGGATACACATATTTTATTTATCTGAGGTGTCAAGGAGAAAAAATGTTACGAAATGGCTTAAATGAAAGCGTGGTTTTGTATTTTTTAAATTGAGTTTCATTTCCCAAATGCAACTTAATGCAAACAATAAGTAAAAATTATTTTCTCTCGGGAAAAAGCTATTAACCGAATGGTTCTGTTTTAGCAGCATGTGAAGCTGTGTAATTGCTTACACATGTATTGCTCCAGTGTGTGCTCCCAGTTGTTAAATAGTATCACATTATAGGAATCAAAGAGAATCAACTATTTTTAAGAGAAATGTCTAGAAACTACATACTGAAACATGATTAAAATTCAGTATTTCCAACTTACTTGTCTAAATCAGCAATTTTAATCACATTATTCAAGCCAACCCACCCTCAAACACACTTTTGACTTCAAAATACCCCAAACTAAATAAGACAGAAGACCTTCCTTGAGCAGCTGTAACATTTTTATGTGTCAGTGTCAATCTTTTTGTTGAAAACAGAGATGTTTTTCATGGTTTATTTATTAAAGCAGCACATTTGTCCTGTTGTGCCATGAGCCTGAGTTGCTGTGCTGGGTGGGGAGGGGAAATCTCTGGAGCACCAAGAGCTGCTTAAACACATCAGGGCTGTGAGTTTTGCTCTGGGGTTTGGATGCTCCTGGTTAAATCCCATTTAGTGCAAAGGAGGAGCAGGAAGGGTTTGTGCCTGGGCTGATGCAGCCTCGGGGATTTGGCTGTGCTGGGGGTGCAGCTCATGAGCACCAGGCCTGGGTTTGGTTTTGTTTTCTGCTTGCTGATTAGACAGATGAGTAATGCCATGGTTGACTCTCACAATTAAAAAGAAAATGTTCAGAGAAGTTTTATAGTTATGTTTTACCCCCTTGTGTTGTTATCAGGGATGCCCTGGGTTTCGGACATTTGGGAGGGTCACTCGTTCCTGTGGCAGCACCTGAGCCCCACTCACGGTGTCAGGAAGGGATTTCCACCCCTGGGCAGGGAAGGAGGAGTCGATGGACAGAACTTTGGGGGGGCTAAAGGGTTAAAAGGTGAAACCTCCCTGGTGTGGGTGAGCACATGGTGGGGAAATCCTCTGCTCCCAGCGCTTTTCTCTATTCCATCTGCTGTTGTATTTCTGATAAGGTTTTAATAAACCTTTTAAATTTTTTGGGAGTGAGTAGCATTTCTCACACTGAGAACAGAAACAGGAGGGCTGGGCCCCCCAGCCCCCCACCCTTCTGGAGCCTGCTCCTGTGCTTTCCCTTTGGGTCATTCCCTCGATGGGATTCCATCCACCTCCTTCCCCTCCCTGGCAGGCTGCTGTGGCTGGATGCAGCTGGGGCTGTGCTGTGCTCCCTGTCAGGGGCCATTCCCGGCTGTGTGACAGCCCAGAGCTGCCACAGCCACTGCTGGGGCTGTGACCTGGCCTGCCCAGCGCTGGTGGCACGGTCAGGAACGCTTTGGGCTTTGGGGGCAGCCAGCCGGGCCCTGGCTGTGTCTGCGGAGGAGGGGATCGTCCTCCCGCCTCCCGTTCAGCCCGCGATGGCATTTCATCCTTCAGAGCCTGGCCTGGAAGGGACCTCACAGCTCACCTTGTTCCACCTCCCTGCCATGGGCAGGGACGTCTCCCACTAGAGCAGGTCAGCATTGGCTGTGTTTTCCTTGCTGGCAGAGCCCTGTCCTGGTGTTGCCCGAGCCAGGGACAGGAGATGTGATGTTGGCCTTTTCATGGAGATCCTACAAACTCCTTTCTGACCAGCACTCCACCGCCAGCAAGGGGCACACATTGGTGAGGGCACCAAATTCCTGCAGAGCCCTATTTCTCAGCGTGGGAGGATGCTCCCATAGATAGACAGAGATTAAAGGTCCTGTGTATCACAAATTTGAGGAGCAGGAGAAGGTTGGGATCTTTCCATGGAAAGCATTCCAAGTGTGGAGGAGGAACATGTAGCCTATCCTCCCCTAAAACGGGGAGATAATCACACCTGTCCTCTCACATATGCAACCAATGCAGCTTCCAGTGGACAGGACTGATGGAGAGAGAATCTACCAGAAATACAAACCTTGTTTTAATAGGAAATCCTCCAAGATGGATTTTCCTGCATTTTCTAAAAGCATTTATACCTATTGGATGACTACAGGCTTTGAAATGTTTCTGTCTGAATTGTGACAAACATCCCAGTCTTACACAGGAGGGACCAGGTCCTTTGATCAGGGAAATGTCTCTTTGGTCTTGAACAGGGAGGGATCGATCCATTTGTTCCCAAGATCAGAGTTTTTATCTGTGAGTACATGTACTTATTCTACAAAATAATTACCCTTGCCTTCACTTCCCTTTGGTAGGAGATGCTCCCTGTCTCCTGCAAGCTGTTACTCTATCCCAGGTATCTTTTTAGGTAAAAGGAAGAGAGAAAGGAAAGTTTGAATAAGAAATCCTCCTCAGAACGGGGAAGATGAGCAGCTTTGGTCTGTCTGTCCATCTGTGAGCAGCTCTGTGGCTGTCCACCTGCATCCTTGCTGTCCCGGGCAGGCAGAATTCCTGCATTAGGAGAAGAAGAAATGCCATCAAGAGGTAGCAACAAAATATTGCCTCCCCTTGACCCCAGTGCTGGGCTGGCCATTGAGATGTGTTTGGTGAAAACCACTCTGAATTTCCTATCTTTTCTGCATTTAAAACTGAAGCTTAATGTATTCTGTGTATTTTTGTTGGCAGATAGTAGTGATCATAAATTCCTTTTAATACAGTATTTCTACACCAGCACAGCCCAGATGTGCAGCGTACCTGGCTGTACTCTGTGGGATGCTTTGATTTCCCTTTGGCAGCTGCATTTTATTCTGTCTGCCCCAATCAGACACAATTCCCCTTTCTCCATGTAGCCTCCAAATCCACTCCTAGTGTGGAGTTTTAGTGCTCTGCTAGGACCTGGGCTAGAAGGGAGGGAATCAGTGTCTGCTGGGCTCAGGGTTCCACCTCCACTGTGGATCAGAGCCAGCCCGGCAGCGGAGGGACACCTTGGGTGGCTCAGGGTGCCAATTCTGGGAGGGAAAAGCAGCACTTCAGGGCTGCTGCTGCATGGGAGGAGGTCAGTGGTAGATATCCCACTCCTCACTGTGTAGGATGGGGAGGAGCTGCTCCCAAGGAGGAGCATGTGTCTCCAGTTCCCAGTTCCTCCCCAAGCTGGAGCCGTGCAGTGCTCTGAAATAACGTGACCTTTGCTTGCAGGTCAGGCTGTTCCTGCAGAGTCACACGTGCGGCCGAACCTGCAGAGAGGAGAGAGAAAAGCCAAACTCCCGGACAGAGAATATGGGGAAGGTGACACGAGAGAAGAGAGAAGAAGAAAAAGGTACAGATATACAAGGCTTTGGGTTGGGAGGGCTGTGGGATTCATGCCTTTTATTAGAGGCCAGGTTCCCTGGTACACTCAATTCCTGCATCTTCCAGAGACTTCATTGCTGGGTGAGGAGCTCAGCAGTGCTGAAAGCAGAGGCCTGTCCTTTGTGTTCCATTTGGGATGGCAGTGGAAGTGCCCTGAGTACACTTTCAGAGCACTTCATGGCTTCTCAGGCCACGACATCAAAACAGCTTCCACGCAGCCTGTGGAGTGCTGGCAAAGTCTTTGGGTTGTCCTTGATTTGCTGTGTTTGGAGTGTGATGGTTCTCTCTGTGATTTTTAGGCCGAGCTACTTCCAGGAGTCTGTCTTTTGGAATTTATCTGCTGCAATCTAAAAACCTTTCTCCCGTACTGCGGTGATGACATCTTGTACTGCAACATGCAAAATGATTTGAGCTTCTGCTCAAACTAATGTTGCCTTAGCTAGGCTGGCATCATGGTGTAAGGATATCCTAATGGTTGATGCTTCGGCCATTTGTGCAATGGTAGGTTTTGGGGACAGTGACATGAGGGATGAGAGAAAGAGCAAAAAGAAACATGCAGGTCATTGGGTTAGATAGCCTGTGGAATTTATGCCATTTATTGGAGTCCAGAATCTCTGGAGCACATAATTCCTGCCTCTTCCTGAGATTTCATTTCTGGGTGAGGAGCTCAGCAGTGCTGAAAGCTAAGGCCTGTCCTTTGTGATCCCTGTGGGATGGCAGTGGAAGTGCCCTGAGTGCACAATCAGAGGCACCTTCATAGCTTCTCATGCCATGACACCAAAACTAAATGTGCAAGGTGGCTTCCTAGAATGACATGTAGTCCTTTGAAATATCTGCAGGCAGTGGTCTGGAAATGCTTTGTGAGCCTGTTCCTTGGGATCAGCTGTGAGGGGCTGAGGGCTGGCCTGAGCCCGGTGCTGTGTCCCACTGGGAGCAGCCGCACAGGCTCACGTGCAGAGCAGGCACTGCCAGAGGCCCTGGAGATCTCACCTGCCCTGCAGCCACCATTGTCAAGGTGCTGTAAACATCAGCTGGTGCTGACTTTCCCCTTGGACCCTTTGGTTTAGTCACTATGGGGAATTCCTTTCCTGAAGCCCGTGGGATTTCCCCCTGGCAGGTGTGATGGGGATGCTCGGGGAGTGTGGGACTTTGGGGGCAGATGCCTGGGCAGGGGCTGAGCTCGGGGCCCTGTTGGGCCCATGGCCCCCAGCAGCAGCAGCAGCAGCCCCAGGGCCCAAAGCCCCGTGCCCCCTGCCCAGCACAGGCTGCCCTGTCCCTGCAGCTGTCACCCGAGTGGGGCCCAGGGGCCCGTGGCCGCTGGCAGCAGCAGGAGTGCGGGCAGAGTGAGGGTGCCCTGGCCTGGCTTTTGTCTCTGGAACAATGCGGGCTCAGGGCAGTGCAGAGCAGGCTGGGAAGCAGAGCCCAGGGCCTTTGGAGGCTGCAATGCTTAAAGATCAGCCCCTGCAGCAGCCCAGATGCAGGTGGCCCAGTTGCCAAGGCTGTGGTGGCCTAGAGAGCGTGCAGGTGGATTTTGCATGGCTGTGGCCTGCTGGCGGCTCTGGGCCCAGGAGTGCCTGTGGCTGCAGCAGGAAGGGTGGCTGAAGGTTTGCTGCCTGCTTTGGTGGCATGGCTGCAGGGGCCAGTGCTGTGAGAGCCCCCTGTGTGAGAGCTGGTGAGAGCTGAGCTCTTGGGGACAGCGCTGTGCCCCAGGCCAGGAAGAGCAGCAGTGCCCAGTGCCAGGAGTGGTGTCAGTGGGAGCCCCTGTGCACAGGGACCCCCAGCCCCGGGGTGGCCATGCCAGCACCTGCAGGGACCTCCAGCCCTGGGAACGCGGAACAAGGGGTACCCACAAGTGTGCAAAGGCTGCCCATACCCAAAGGAATGGCTAAGAGAAGTCAGGTTTGAAAAAGAAACAGTATTTATTTGCCGAAGATCGGCAAATCTCAGATTTACAGAAGAAGTTTCGTTGTGACAATCATTATTACAACAACAGGAATAACGTACAGAACATATTTACATGGGATCTGATGGGCTAACAATCTTCGAAACATATTTACAAAGAACTTCCAACGCAGTCAACATATTTACAAGCAACTTCTGAATTCTCAAACGTATTTAGAAAGGCATCGGAGCAGTGCCATCATGTGCATGAGTCCTGGAAGAAAGGAAGCAGCAGAGCTGGACTCAGCCACCTGCACTGGGCCCAGCAGTGCTGGCAGCTGGGCCCCAGGGGCTGGGCCGGGGCTGGAAGGGCTGGCGTGGCCCCAGGCAAGCGCAGGGCAGGCCGGGGCTGGTGCTTGTGGCAGCACAATCCAGGCCCCCTGCGGGCACCGTGTCCCTGAGCGGGGCCATCCAGCCCAGCCCCAGCCTGGCATCAGGGGACCCAGTGTGTGTGTGGGCAGGGCGTGGGAAGCATCTGCCTGTTTTACCTGTGGGGCTGCATCTTCATCCAAGGACCATGGGCTCCTCATTCTCCTCGTCAACTTCCATGTCCTCGTTGTCATCCTCCTCATCTACTTCCATCTCCTCGATCGTGTCCTCCTCGTCTACTTCCATGTCCTCAACAGTGGAGGACATGGAAGTAGAGGAGGAGTCCACCTCCATCATTTCTACCTTATCCAGCCCCTGGTCCACGTCCATCTCCTCCACAGTGTCTCTGGCAGCCTGCAAGGGGCAGCACAATCTCCCAGTGGGCTTCCTGTCCCACACCATCCATTCCCACATGGCTGCAGCCTGCCCAAGCCAGGTGCCCCCTGCCTGGCATGGCACTGTACCTCCATTGGCACAGAAGAGCACATCCTGCTGGGATTGGCACTCCAGAGCTGGCGGCAGGGAAAGCCCAGGCAGCAGCAGCAGCTCTGTGCTGAGTGTCAGAGTGCAGGGTGAGCAGCAACTGACCCTTGGCAGCCAGTGAAGTGTCTGCTGTGTCCTGGACGTTCCACCTGGAACCCTCTGGGAGCTGTGATGTCACTGAAGCTTCAGGGGTGCTGTGCAGTGGGAGATGGAGATGGCAGAATGATCAAATCCTTGAATGGTTTGGCTTGGAAGGGACCCTCAAGATGATGTGGTTCCAAGCTGAGCAAGCTCCCAGCAGAGCAGGTTGCTGCAGCCCCTGTCCCACCTGGCCTTGGATGTTGCTGGGGATGGGGCATCCACAGCCTCTCTGCACTGGTCCCTGTGTCAGGGACAAGCACCCTGAGAATAAAGAACTTTTTCCCATCATCAAATCTGTTCTGCCTCTTACAGTTTGATCACATTCCTCCGTGTACTGTCACTACAGTTCCTGACCATAAGTCCTCTCCCACTTCTCTGGGTCAGGCTCTTCCTGCAGCGTCACACGTGTAGTTGAACCTGCAGAGAGGAGAGAGAGAAGCCAAGTACCCAGTCAGATAAAGTGGGGAAAATTGCATGAGGACTGAGAGAAGAACGATAAAGAAGAAACATACAAGGCTTTGCGTTGAGTGTGCTGTGGGATTCATGCCATTTATTAGAGGCCAGGTTCCCTTGTGCACTCAGTTCCTGTGTTCCAGCCTTTCCACAGCCAGCCGCTTTGAGCGACCGGCACTCCCAGAGCTGGGAGCTTGCTTGCTTAAGCTGCTAGTGAACGAGGTGAGAGAGGAATCTTTGTGTGGAACTGCAAACACTTCAGTGGATTACACTGAAGAGGGTCCAGGAAGGGAGACAAAATGGAGCTGCACACACAGTGGGAAAATGGGGGGGCGAAATCGGGGTAGCATTGCAGTAAGCCAGGTCCAAAATGGTATAAGAGAGGGGAGAACATTCTCAAGTGAGTACATATAAGAAAAATACTGCAGTTGAACTGGGTGATACCAACAAAACGGGCTGCATCACCATGAGCCAGCAAATGCCCATGGGCGTCATCGTTGCATTCAGAATGATGTCTCTCTTTTACCTTGGTCACTTTACCCAGAGGTATTACAGCTCCAATGGTTGGCCCCTCAGCCCCCAGAACTTTCCCTTTTTGTTGTCTATAAAAAAGGCTTCAGCCATAGTGTTTCGCAGGCATTTAGCATAATGGATAAAATAACCAACACAATGAATACACTAAACAAAGTCTTAACTAAACATGAAAGTCAGCCTTTTATCCCCCAGTGTTTGAAAAGTCCAGTGAACCAGTCGTAGTTGCCTTCCATCTGGATCTTGTTTCCTTGATCTTTTAGCAGCTGGATGCCCTGATATACTGACTCCCTATGTGACAGCAGGTTGAAAAAACACATGCCTTCAAGTTCCTGACATCCACGGCCATGGCCATGAAATTGTGGCTTGTCTGTGGATGCGTCCTTGATTTGCAGTGTTTGGGGTGTGATGGTTCTCTCTGTGCTCTTTAGCCCGAGGTACTTCCAGGGGGCTGTCGCATGAACTTTATCTGCTGCAAGCTCAAAACCTTTCTGCTGTACCACAGTTATGACATCTTGTACTGCAGCATCCAAAATGATTTGACCTTCTGCACAAATGACTGTATCGTCCATGTAATGAAAAATGATAGCATTAGGATGTTTTTTCCGTCTGGGCGAGAGAATTTGGGCTCAAAGCCATTGACAAATAGTTGAGCTACCCTTCTTAATTTGAGGCAATGCAGTCCACTGGTACCTGTGTAAAGGTGTTTGTCAGTTTAGGGGCGGAAAAGGCAAACCAGGGGCGTGTTATTTGGATGCATGTGGGCATCAAAAAAGTAGTTATTAACATCTATAACAACCCTCTGCCAATAACTGTGCAATAAAATTACAGTTGGACTAAACCTCCCTGAACTAGCCTTCCTTCACATCTCAAGCCACGCAATCTTCAAAGCAATGCTCTTCCTATGCTCAGGCTCCATCAATCACAGCCTAAATGTCGAACAAGATATCCGAAAAAAAGGAGGACTCCAAAAGATGCTACCCACAACTACGGCATGGCGCACCATCGGCAATCTCGAGGTAACATGGAGGCTGAGGGCAGGCTGGACTGGAGGGAACCCCCTGTCCTTGATGACCTCACTGATTTTCCTGAGGTCCTGCAGGAGCCGCCTCTTGTCCTTGCCAGGCTTTCATATGATAATGAAAGGTGCATTGCAGGGGCTAGTAGAGGGTACAATGTGGCCAACAGACAGCTGCTCCTGCATGAGGGACTGCAGGGCCTTTAACTTTCTGCCTGGGAGGGGCCACTGATCCACCCATATGGGGTCGTTGGTCTTCCAGGTTGACTGAAGGGTGGCGCGCTGCTCAGTGGCCCCCTCTAGAAATCCTGAGGTGTTGATAGGATCGCCGGCCTTGTCCCCCTTTGGGACAAGAGGTCTTTTCCTCAAATTTTTATTGGTGCCTGGGTGACAAAATATCTTACTGTAGCAACTGTGCCCTCAGGACCTTCCATGCAGATGTTACTGTGACTCCAGAAGCTGGTAGTGGCTCCCCTGGTAGCTAATAATTACCCCAGCAGCTGGAACCAGGGGCCATTCTTTTAGCCAATCAGAGCAGGAAATTATGGTGGCATCAGCTCTTGTATCTAATAGTCCTGAAATACATTGCTATCTCCCTTTTCCTGAGAAAGCACACTTTAGAATGGGTCTATTTCTGCCTGTTGTCTGTGCCCACATCACCATTGGATCAGCTGGTGTGGTGATCATGTCCAGTAGGAGGTTGGCTCTGGCTATAACTGTTCCTTTTGCAATGAAAAGGGGAGAGTCTAAGCATAGAGCCTGGACAGTTATCTCCCGCAAAGATGTCAAGGCGACTATCTCAGGTAGTATAGTGTGTGTCTCCATACCTTCCCTGGTGTTGGTTAAAATCAAAATGTCTCTGGGCCATCCTTCAGGCCTGTATTTGCCTGTGGGAATATGGTGAACATAAATATCGTGGATTGGAATAGAAAAGGCGCTTACCAGCTGCCTTTAGGTTCCGGGGCAGAGCTGTCTTTTGTCGAGCATTCTGCAGTGATCAAGCTGTCCTGATGGATCTGAGAAGGTCGCTGTGCTGGTTCTCCATGATGTTGGGGAGAGTAGGGCAGAACGGGCTTGCATTTGGTGTCATCGTGCGGGGCCTTTCTGTGTCTGTGTGAGGTTTCCCGCAGGCATCGGTTTTGCTGATGTTGGAAAGCGTGTGGACGAGGCGGACAGTGAGGAAAGTGGCTGTGACACCTAGAAGGTCCCTGGTAATAGCCTGTGTTTTTACAATTCTATTGAGAATGCATCACCTCCCCACATTTAAAGCAAGGTCCTTTTTCATGTGTGTGCCAGGGAATAACGTGGGAGGCTACCAGCACCTCTACTACACCGTGACAGGAAGCATTACCTCGGCAAGCATCACAGTGTAAGGATGCCCTAATGGTGCATGCCACGGCCATTTGTGCAATGGTAGGCTTTCTGCAGAGGGGTAGGGAAGGTAAAATGTCTTTAAAGGTGTTGTTAGCATTTGTTTCAGCAAGTTTAGTAAGCAGTACCTTCCTGGCTTTTGGATGTTCAAGTTTCTTCTCTATTGCTTGTGTAAGGTGATCAATAAATTTTAGAAGGGATTTCCCAGGTCCCTGCAGGTCTCTTCTAACAGAGCTCAGGGAAGGTCTATTGAATTAGGATTACTGAAATCTTCCTCCCTGGCTAGATGGTCTAGTGTTAGGTGTACCCGCCTGTCTTCTCTAGCATAGTCTTTTAATAGATGTTGCAGTAGTTTTTTCCCCATTCCTTCCCACAGAATAATTTCAGTGGGAGAAAGTAGGATGCGCATAAAATGGTGCAAATTGTGGGGCACCAACACATGTATTGGATAGATGTTATTTAACAAATGATTAATATAGGGCAAGCCCCTCCCATGGTCTTTCACTGCTTTATAAATGTCTTTCATATGCTATGTATGAGAGCTTCCAACTGGGGCTTAGCCCCACTCTGCTACTGCACCGGTGGGTCCTGTAATTTAGCTACCAATTCCCAGTCCCCTTCTTCTGCCGTCAGCTTCAACATCCTTGTCCAAGAAGCCTCAGGCTCATGCTGAACGTCAGATGAACCTTCCCTCTCCTCTCCAGAAGACAGAACTTGGTCTTTGGCAGAGGAGCGGGGCCTTGGGGTGACTGGCCAGGCCTGGTGTTGTGGGCCTTTGGTAGCCAAGATGGCGGCCTTCCGGTTACCGCCCCTCACACTTCCGGCTCCAACAGTGTGGGATCCGCAAGGGGCTGAGTTGGAGGGGGTAGGGCAGCGGGATTAGGCAAGGACGCGCTGGATATCCCAATGCAGGGGTGGCACCTGACGCAGGGGTGGGATCCAACACAGGGGGAAGATTTAATGAGAGAGCTGAGGGTGGGAGGGAGTTTGACATTGACGACCCCCTCCAGAGGAGGGACTCCATTTTGTGGGCTATCTGAGGGGGATCCAGTGAGGAGAGGTACTGGAGAATAAGTTAGGGTAGAATCCAGGCCTGTGTGATCTGTGCAGGCGTGCCAGGGGGTAGAGAAGGAGCGGAGATGTCAGACAGCAGGTGGCTTGTCTGTGCTTTACAGCAGTTTCTGTCTCTCATCCTAATGGTGTGAGTGGGTTGAGGAATGCTGGGGGCAGAACAGAAAGTCTGGGTTGAATATTAGAACTTTGAACCCTTGAGAAAACTCCATAAAACATGTGAAAAATTGTGGAAAATGTTGCGACTCTTATCACTCCCTGAGTTTGCAAAAGATAGTCTTTCCCTAACTCAGTCCCAAAATGCTACATGATGAACTGAATCAACAGAAATGTCTGGGAACTCCGTAAACAGCCAATGAACAAACGACTTAAAACTTCCCTTAGTAAAAGTCTTCCATTCTGAAAGGAGAACTCCCTAACTCGAACATATATGTCCCTCTCATCTTTGGATAATTTGTTACACAGAGCTGCCCCTGATGTAAAGGGTGGCCCACCCACAGGACTAAAATATCCCCCAAAAATCCTGCACTGCTGGTGGCTGTCCCCCAATTCACTGCTCTGGTGGCTCTGGATGCAGGTGTTTCAAAATATCCCGTGGGCTTTGTCCATCGAGTTGGCCCTCTTGCTGCTGGAGGGTGCCAATGCTGCCTTCAGCGAGCCCTGATAAAACTCAGCTCTCACTCCAGGGCGGAGGCTGACCCAAGGCATGTTCTGTCCCGTGACGGTGGAACAGTCGAATCATCACTGGAATCGCTCTCAGGAATTCTCAAAGAAGGTCCCTGTTTGGGCACCCCTTGTTGTGGCATGTCCACAGCCAGCCTCTGTGAGAGATGTGCACTCCCAGAGCTGGGAGCAGGCTTGCTTGAATGGATGATGGATGAGGCAAGAGAGGAGCATTTGTGTGGAACTCCAAACAGTGTGGTTTGTGCTGGAGAGGGTCCAGGGAAGGAGACAAAATGAGGCTGGGCACACAAGGTTTTATATGGGGGAAAAAAAGGACCTTGTATGCAGTAACTTAGGACCAATAGAGGATAAGAAAGTGTTTTGCGGAGAAAAGAAGAAACCTCACAACTTTTTAAAAGTTGTAAAGCCCGGTATGTTTATTTACGGCGCGCGCCGGACGCAAATCCCCCAACAAGGCATGGGTACCTCTGAAGACCTCGAGTCTTCTTTTATCCCCCTTCCAAATGCATATGCATACAGTTTCACAATAAGTTCATACATATTCATTCCGTGTGACATTTAGCACCAGTTCTTCTTTATCAAAGGAATTTCTAAGTCGGGGGCAAATCGACCTTGTGGTCTTTTCTGTTTTTCTTTCTCTGTCTCCTTGCTGTCTCGGCATGCGAGTTCTTCCTTCAGCTTTGGCCTCACAGACTTTTCACCTCTCTTAGACACTTCACCTAATTCAGAATGGATCTTTACTCTGTCTCATTCCCCCCTTTCCTAGGAAATAAGTAAATTCTTTTACTTAATGAAAACCTTCACAACAGTAAGTGTCTTTTAGTGCTTCACCATGTGCTTTTGACAAAGATGTTAGTACAGCTATTCGTTGTAGCATTCTCCAGTTCCAAATTAACAATATAATAGATAATCCTAAGCTTACCCCAACTAATAGTAGTAAAACTACAATGAGGTGGCACAACTTATTAAAGATTCCATTTGCAGTTGGTGACCACCCAAAGATCACATCCAATAATCTTAACAAAATTACATATACAGAGATTAGAATGGTTTCTACTAGACAGAATAACATCATTGCTATCAATTTGTACAGCAGCACAAGCAGTTCTCAAGCATACACCCTTTTCTAGTATATACGAGCACAGTTTTCTGGTCAGTGACTGGATGAATTTCAAAGTGACAAATACTCTGTTCAGTGTCCAAACACACATCCTGAGCATTAATAGTATTGCTTTCACAAATGAATCCCATCTGTTCTCTAGTAATGCAGGATTCCAAGTTTACTGTCTGCCACTTTCCATTGATCTTTCGTGCTCACACTCTATGTTCTGAAGGATAGAGTATTGTTTTTTCATGGTTTAATCCTAGGGCAATGATGGGATGGATAACATAAACAGTGGCATTATGTATGGAAACACAAAGGCAGTTGCCACATTAGAAACAGGATCACAGGTGAAATTCACCATAGTCTGCCAGGATTGAAAGTTCCTTTCAAAATCAATTGCATTATCCAACACAATTTCTTGAATTTCAGCTGGAAAATTACCTTCACCCCTTCCCCATATGATCAGAGCTGCTGTTGCTTGTATCCATAACTGTGCTTGTATACAACTGAAAGCTAAAGACACATTATCTTGTACTATACTAAGTGCTTCTACTATCAACTTGTGGTCTTGGTCCCCGGCCTTTTCATACTTCCTTACTTTGGCAGTACTTTTGAAAT
Organism: Melospiza melodia melodia; assembly: GCF_035770615.1. NCBI lineage: Eukaryota > Metazoa > Chordata > Aves > Passeriformes > Passerellidae > Melospiza > Melospiza melodia. The sequence goes on from NW_026948638.1 coordinate 297,833, forward strand.
CTGTCACTGGCTAGTTCCTAATGCCAATAGAGATTACTATAAAGGCTGCTTCAATTTTGTTAGGCTACTTGCTGCAGTGGCCAGTTTATTCACCAGTATTTCTAAATCAATTCTAATTAAAACTCTTAATCTTGTCTCTAATATGCTAGTTAGATGTTTGTTATGGGGAACAGGAACTGCTTTCTGTCCATGACCATCCCTCCCTGCCAGAGGGATGTGCTGGGCTCACACTGCAAATTCAGACACACTTCACAAGTGTATCTGACAGAGGTTTAGTTCATATTTGAGGCAGATGTTTGTTCTGAAATGTAGAGACCTCAGGAATCTCCTTCCCCCTCCAGAGCACCTGATTTCTCAGATGTGTGGCAAGCAGGAATGTCTCTCCTGGTCTACGAAACCTCACCCACCTTGCCCTTAGCTTCAGGTCCAAGCCTCAAGTAAATAATGAAGGGGAAGTCTAAGAGAAGAGCCTAAATTCATTGCAGTGCCTCAGAAGAAACTGGGATCAGGTTTCTGCTACTTGAAACACTCAGCACAAAAGTGATGCTCAAAATCCTACAGCCTGCTGCTGAGCTCTGAGGGGGAGTCTCTCTCTACCTCTTTTAAGCAGAATCCAACTGCCTCAGACTGGGACAATCACTGATCCAAACCTCAGTAGGAAAAGGGATAGCTATAAATAAAGAAAATCACCTTTCTTGCTTGGGTTAATTTACCACTTGCAGTTCAGCACCCTTTACCAGTCATTGCCTGAGTGTTCAGCCAACCGGCTTGGAATATGACCTAAGGAGCTGTTGTTCAGTCACATTCTTTACTACGTTAGGTTCAAGTTTGGAGTTTGGGTAGGGTCTGAACTAGTATGGGGTGTATAAGGCCCTGCTGTGGTAAAAAGTGTAGAGTCCACTTTGAATTCAAATGAAAGTCTGATAGTAATTCGAGCTCAAAGGCAGGTCACTTCTACAGGCTGTATCAAGGTGAAATTACACCAACAGTCTGATTCACTTAGGTTATCACAGACTTCCTGGTGTTCATATACACCAGGGGAGGTTCAGACACTAATTACATCTGGTCTCTCATAAGCTACCCTATTGATGACCTGGCACCCTACTTTGATTTCTTCTCCTCTGATTCCTTGAAGAGTCCACAGTTCCTGCTCTTGCCATTCTTGCTCCTCACATACCTGAGTCTCGTGGATTACGACAGTAGATATGTTTAAATCTTTTATCTCAGAAGGTTTTCCTATGGATCCAGTATACTGATTAAATGCCAGGGACCAAGGCCATTTAGCATTACTTTGAACAGAGGTACTCTCAAGTTCTGAAACTTCAGTTATGATTACACACAATACAACTCTACAAACTAAAATATGAGCTACTCCCGACCGCAATATACTCAGTTTGCCTGAGTAAGTTTTAATCTCAGTTCATTGTCTCCTGGCGTCACTCCTTAAGGGGTTTCTGGGCCTTCTTCACCCAAGAGTGATGGATCCAGGCATTCTGCTCCTTGATTTTGATTGCAGTGAAGGTGGTGAGAAGTACTCGCAGTGGTCTCTCCCACTGTGGTTCCGAAGTTTTCTCTGTAAGAGACTTAACACATACATCATCCCCAGGCTATCTAACTCCCTGCTCCGAGTTCCAGCCACATGTTTCTCAATTACTCTGAACTGTTTGCTTAATGCCACCATGTAGGTGGACATTCTGGACATTCCCTTTGTATTCTATATGGTCTTCTATAAGGCATTCCAAAAGGACTCAGCATTCCTTTAGCTCAAGGTTTAGTTTGAATTTGCAATAGTGCTAGTGGAAGAGCTTGGGCTAGGGTAGATTAACTTCTTGCCCCAGTCTTATGATTTGCTGCCTAATCAAATGATTCATTCTCTCCACCTGGCCGCTTGATTGGGGGTGGTATGGGGTGTGAAGTTCCTGATCTATGCCCAGATGGCTACTAATCTGTTGCACTATTTTGGAAATGAAATGTGATTCTTTATCTGAGGATATCGTGGCTGGATCTCTGAAGCGTGGTATTATTCCTTATAAAAATAATCTGGTCACCTCTTGAGCTTTGACAGTTCTGGTGAGGAATGTTTCTGGCCACCCTGAAAATGTATCTATCAATACCAGTAAATACTGATACCCCCCTTTCCTTGGGAGTTCTGAAAAGTTAATTTGCCACTGCTGTACAGGCCCATGGCCTCTCCCAGTCTGATCGAGTTTTGGCCGGGGGGTATTTTGGGGTTAGTCTGGAGGCAAGGATCACATTGTCGGCTTACCTGAGTGATAGTGGCATATAAATTCCTGACAACGATACAACGATTGTTTCAATCAGATGTGTGTTCTAGAAAGCCTGTGGAAATTACTGCTTCAAAGTCAACACTTCATTTCAATGCACTCTGTATCACTCGCAGCCTTGGTCATTTCGAAAAGGAGCCACACTATAAAAGGCTTCTAAGTAGTTAGGCCCTAGTGTGTTTTCTAGTGCCCTTCCTTCACTAGTAACCATGAAAATGGGAAGGGATTACTAGCTCTCTTTCAATGGTAGCCCACCCCTTGCAGTTGTACGTCTCTTTTGGTTAGTATTATTGTATTATGGCTTACCTTCGAGGAAAATCTGTACCTCACTCTTTGCTGCTTTCTTTGCCTCTCCATCCGCCAGCTCATTTCTTTCCTCCAATTTTAAGCTCACTCTCTAGTGTGCCTTAATATGCCTTTTCAGGCAGCTGAACTGCTTCCAGCAGCTGGATTGTCTCTTCTTTCCCTGTGAGGTCAGCAGTCCCCTCTCTTTCCAGATGGCTCCATGTGCATGTGTGACTCCAAATGCATTCCTTGGGTCTGTGTAGATGGTTATTCTCCTCCCTTTTGCCCTTTCCAGGGCACGGGTCAGGGCAATTATCTCAGCCTTCTGCGCAGAGGTACCTGTTGGTAAGGGTCTAGACTCGATTACCTCTCTGCAGGTAGTCACTGTGAACTTTGCAATGTCGCTTTCCCGTCAGTGAACCAGGTCTCTGCATCGTCCGGAGGAGCGTCCCTTAAGTCTGGGCGGCGGGAGTAGGTAGCTTCGGTGGTCTCTAGGCAACTATGGTGTACTGCTTCTCCTTGATTCCACTGAGAAAAGAAGCTGGGTTTTGACAATATTAGTCACCACTATCTCTACATCATCTTGCTCTACCATGATGGCCTGGCATTTCAGAAACCTCTGTGGTGAGAGCCAGTGGCCACCCTTTACTTCCAGTGCTGTGGACACTGTGTGGGACACTAGCACAGTCATTTTTGTCCCAGGGTAAACTTGCATGCCTCTTGAATATTCAGCACGACTGCTGCTACAGCTCTGAGGCACCCTGGCCATCCTTTGGCTGTTGCATCTAGTTGCTTAGAGAAGTAAGCAACTGCCCTTCAGTAAGGGTCCAAGTCCTGAGCCAATATTCCCTGGGCAATTCCTTGCGTGGGAAAAATAGAAAGAATGGTTTACTTACATCTGGAAGTTTCAAAGCTGGAGCTGACATGAGGGCACTCTCTCTAGCTGGCGAAAGGCCCATGTGGTGTCTTGTGTCCACTGGAGATCTCTGTTTCCATTGGCAATAAGAGCATAGAGGGGTCTGGCGAGCAGTCCATAATTATAAACCCACAGCTGGCACTACCCTACCATGCCTAAGAGGGTTCGGAGTTCTTTCAGGGTTTGGCATACGGCTTCTTTGCTTTAAAGTCTGCTGCTCCGCACTCACTTCTTACCCCAGGTAGATTACCTTCTGTTTCACTACCTGTGCCTTTTATTTGAGACTCTGCATCCTTGGAGTCCTAGGAAATTCAAAAGGCTTACCGTCCAGGCTTCTCTTGCTTCCCTCGTCCGAGTGGCTACTAGAAGATCGTTGCAAGCTGTTCTCCAATCGGAGTGGGGAATCTTGAAGCCTTCAGGCACATGGACTATGTGAGCTTGAGTTTGAATGCAAAAATTTCCTGGCTGGCTTCGTGGATAGGGAGGCAAAAGAAGGCATCTCTTAGGCCTAAAACAGTGAACCAGGTTAGCTCAGGTGTTAAACAAGTCAGTAAGGTATATGGATTTGCTACCACAGGGTATAAATTCTGTGTTATCTTATTGACAGCCCTTAATCCAGTACTATCAGTTATTGGGCTGATTCCTTCCTTATTTTCCTTTTGAGGGTACTACTCAGTTCTCACTAGTTGTGTTCTTTCCTTAAGCTTGATGCTCATGGGGGAGCATCTTTCACTCTCCCTGGTACCGCAGAGGCCCATACCCTTGAAAACACTTGTTTACTTATTCTAATATCTCCCTACTAATGTCTTTCTTAATTTCAGTGTCTGTTAATGTTAAGCCTAACATCTTTATATCATTTGCCTCCAGAGTAACCTTTCTCATTTGAGAATGTTTAGCAAATTGAGCGAATTGTACAAAAGCTTTTAGGTACACATAGTACACATATTACTTTAAAGGTTTGCACAAGGATGCCTTCTCAGACTGGCCAGTTGTTCAGTTGTTCCCCACACTGCAACATAAACATTCTCCACAGGTACTAAAGTTTTATTTAAAACTGAATATATGGCCCTTGTGTCAACAAAAATTCTTCCCTTTTGGGGAGGTCATCTTTACCCTTCCTCCCTTACTTTGGGAGGAGCCTTTAGCAAATCATATGTACTCATTTTGCGAACTGTGATTGCTTTGCATTTCAGCACGATAATCTTTGCCTGATTTCATACGTCGCTATCTTATGCTGCATGCTGAACAACATGTTTGATTTGCTTTCTCTTTGCCTTGTTTTCCCTCTTCAAGAAATCTGGGTGATTTCTTAAAACACAAAGACATTTCAGCATACAAAACTCTATCCCATTTATCCTCCTATTTTAAAACAGTACTAACAGCAATGAAGTATTATAAATCTTTTTATTTTCTGAGCTGCTCCTACTGGCAGCCTTCTCCCAGTGAGCCCCTCCCAAAAGGGGCTAATTTAGGAACCTTTTTGCTCTGGTCAGTTCTCATTATTTATTTCTCCTTGCCCTATCTCGCTTCCACTCAAATCTTTTTACAGACCTTCACAGTAGTTTCTCAACTTTCCTCCTATACACACAGCTCCAGGTGGCAGGTATCAGATGTGGTTCCCACACACAAGTTCTAAGACCTTAGGTTCTGAATCTGCTTGACCAGAAACCTCTAATTTACATGTGCCCTGACACTTATTAGAACAGCAAAACCAGTGTTTCTCATAAACACCGCACTGCAATAATAACTGCACATCCAGCTTTCGCTCACAGGCCATTCCCGTGTTCCCTGGGGAGACGGGGCAGCCAGAGCTGTCCCTGTGCCCAGGGGACAGCCACTGTCACCTCACACAGCATGCTAATCAAAAACGTGACATAGACACTATATTCTGATCAAACAAAATATCAGCCTTTTCTAGTTCTCTTCTTGCACAATCTAATTAAGCCTTGTGTCTACTTACACTTGTTTTACTGCTTTGCAAAAAGGCTGTGCTAGTCACAGCTGAAACTCTGATATGCCCTCAGACACAAACAGTCGACTCGCACCCCCCCTTTATCTCAAATTCGCTAGAGTCAAGGCTTGAATTGCTGTGAGGGGGGGAATTCTTGGAATTCCTTTCACTCTATCGTAATTAAGCATAAATCACCGTACTATAGTTCTCCTATGTAAAATGCCACTCTTGTTGCAACAAAATCTTAAAATCTCCACAAACACTACTATACAATCTGAGAATCAAATTACCACAATGCAGCGGAAGAAAATCACCACACAAAACCACTGGGAAAGGGCATATCTCTCAAAGTGCTCGCTTTTCTCAACACAACACAGCATACCATAATTCAGCATTTACTCACATCAATTTTCTTGGACACAATCAAAATAACAGCATACAGTCTAGAGATCAAAATCAAACATCCAAGGCAAAGGAACTCTCTGAGCTCATACTCATGGTTAAAATGTACCAGATCTACACAAATCACTACATTTAAACACAATAAATACCATCACTGACATTCTTCCACTCGCTTCTCTGCAAGGCACTTCTGTCCCTGCCCCCGCAGCATGCTGCAGCCGGCGCCTCAGGCCTCACTCGGCTGCTTCAAACACGGGTAGTACTGACCCCCCCGCACTGTAGATTTATTCTCTTTTATACACCATACACTTATACACTTGCACAATTAGAAACACAGTGCACCGACCACACAATGCACACATTAACCATACAGCAACACAGTGTCCGGACATCACACACACACAAACAAAACACACACGGGGTCAACAGTTCTGCTCTATCAGAACTATGAACTCCCAACACACATACACGGGTTCACCCGGCTCACCCCTAGAGCCTCTAGCGGTTCTGCTCTATCAGAACTATGAACCCCCAATACACACATACACGGGTTCACCCGGCTCACCCCCAGAGCCTCTAGCGGTTCTGCTCTATCAGAACTATGAACCCCCAATACACACATACACGGGTTCACCCGGCTCACCCCCAGAACCGCTTGCGGTCTGCTCTATCAGAACAATGAACCCCGTCTCTAATACAGCTGCTCTATCAGCTGAACCCAGACGTCTCTGGGTGGTTTACTCCCTTGCTCTCCTTTCCCTCCCCCGGGGCCCCTAAGTACATACCGTATCTTCCTCCGCAGACCAGCAGGTCATTGTCTGTCCTCGCAGGTGGCAAGTTGAGACGAGCAGAGCCCCACCAGGAAAAAAACCTAGGGCGCACCTTGGAGGTCCATCTATCCCCCCTGCCCCTGCGGGGACAGAGAACTCCCGGCTTGGCTCGCCATAATGTTTTGCGGAGAAAAGAAGAAACCACAACTTTATAAAAGTTGTAAAGCCCGGTATGTTTATTTACGACGCGCGCCGGACGCAAGTCCCCCAACAAGGCATGCGTGCCTCTGAAGACCTCGGGTCTTCTTTTATCCCCCTTCCAAATGCATATGCATACAGTTTCACAATAAGTTCATACATATTCATTCCGTGTGACATTTAGCACCAGTTCTTCTTTATCAAAGGAATTTCTAAGTCGGGGGCAAATCGACCTTGTGGTCTTTTCTGTTTTTCTTTCTCTGTCTCCTTGCTGTCTCGGCATGCGAGTTCTTCCTTCAGCTTTGGCCTCACAGACTTTTCACCTCTCTTTCACTTCACCTAATTCAGAATGGATCTTTACTCTGTCTCAATACCTTCTACCCTTATTAACCGGTGCACTTTTAGTAATAACCAATCCCAAAGTGCCAACATCACCACAGAAAATGGAGGCCAAGAAGAAGAAGAAGAAGAAGAAGAGGACACGCCCCAATTCCTCCATCTTACTTCTTTAGACCCCCCTGTACAGAAATCCTAAACCCTGTGTTTTACACTCTAATTAACTTATCCCTTCACCATTCACCCAGTGAAATCCTCCCATCCTCATACAGGTGTCGTCTCCTATGTAGGATCAAAGTCCTGCCACCAGACACTTCTGGCAACGTTCCAGGACTCCCGAGCCCCCAAGGGTGATCTCGGCAACTCTGCACCTCCGTCCTGAGGTTCTGAGATCCCACAGGGAAACAGCTAGGCCAAAGCCCAGACCTCTGCTGGGAGCCTTTCTCCTCAAACACCCTTCAGACACACCTCCATGCAAGTCAGTTGGGAAAGTTTCTTCAAATGATCCATTTCTGGCACATGACTACACAGGGTTATGGGAAAGATTCTAAAGCAGCTGCTCTGGAGTCAAAGAGCCAGCACTAAGAGTCCTTGTCATCTCTTTGTAGCTAAATCACAATTTCGGGAGTTGAAGGAGTTTCGAACAAGCTAGAGAGCGGACCTCTGAGTGTTTTAGATTATGCCGTATATGTTTCTTGTCTTCTACACAGACAGGAAGGGTGAGTTTGTCTCACATCTCCACTGCATGGCTCAGAAGGTAACAAGACTTCAAGTTACAAATCTTTAAATGATTTATTAGCCAATAAAACATTGCAACAAAGCTATGTATGTTTCTGACCCAATCCTTCAGTATTTCAACCTATGGACTCATGCTACAGTGTAAGCTTTTTCAGCCAGTCATGTTCTGACACACAAACCTACAGCACTGCAGTCTAAACTAGGTGTTTACAGTTGCAACTACTTTTATTTTCTCTATACGTTAAACTCTAAAATGCTAAACTTTCCTCCACTTAGCTTAAGGTGTCTCTGTTTTATACTATGAATCTGCATTCTCTCTTCTAGCACCTAAGTTTGGAAGCCCTTTCCAAGGTCTCCGATCAAATCCTGTGTTTAATTCTAAGCTTTGCTGACAAGACCAAAGGTCTGAGATTTCCCCGCATTTGGGTTTCCAACAACACTGATGCTGTTAGTGCCAGAGTGCCCAGGATCCCTCTTGCAAGTCAGCTCTGGCAGGATCAAGGCGGCTGCCGGGGGGCTGCTTGTGGCCTCTGACAGCCCATTGCTCAGGGCTTGCCAGCGCCCCAGCCCCTCAGGGGCTGCCCCAGCCCGGCCAAGCTGCCCGGCAGCAGCGCCGCAGCCCCACAGCAGCTCCAGAGCAGCCCCATCCAGAGGCACCTGGGAGCCCTCAGCAAGGCAGCCAGCAGCACACGGGCAGGAGGATACAGAGGGTGGTTCCTGCCTGGCACAGGGCTTGTGGCCATCTCCAGGCACCGCTCTGGCAGGGATCCCCGCAGCCCCGGCCCCTGCCCAGCCGCTCTGTCACCAGCACAAAGGCTTCAGCAGAACCACCACAGGCCAAGGGGCTTCTGGCCATTTTCCCTGCAACACTGCACGCCTGGGCAGCTGGCTGAGTCAAGGTACCTTTCTCCCCCTCTTCCCCTATGCCCTGCAGATCCTGGGTAGCAAAAGAAAGCTCCTGGGAGTCTGTGTATTATAACACACTCTATATTCATATACTAAAGAAAAAAAAAAAAACAAAAAGAAGAAAAGAACAATCTTAAAGAAATGGAAAATTCCCGCTGGCTCAGGTGGCCCCAGCAGACAGAGCCTCTGGCATCAGCTCTCTGCAGAGCTGCAGCAGTGCAGCCAGCCGAGCCCCGACAGACGAGGCCATGTCCTCCATGTCCTGAGGAGTTGATCTTGCAGCCTCTGGAAGAGGGAATATCGCTCACTCTGCAGTGCCTGGAGGCCATACAGTGTTTCTAGTGCCACGTCTGACATGGCACTGCTGATGTCCTCTGTCAGCAGTTCAAGGGCTGCAAGAGAGAGGGACAGAGCCACGGTCAGATCCCCGATCTGCGGGGAGCCGAGGAGAGCCACCTGCCAGGGCCATCCCAGCCAGCTCTAGCCATGGCCAGGAGGGAGCAGGGACCAAGGGCACCGGCCCGAAGCTGCTGGCCACGGATGCCCAAGGTGGCCCTGAAATCTCTGTGTGCTCTGCCCACGCCGCCCCATGTCCGCACAAGGAGCAGAGCCCTCGGCAGCTGGGGCAGCGCTTGCAGCTCCCCCGGCAGCCCCCGCTGTCAGCCCGCTGCCCTCACTCACCAGTGCAGATCAACTGCAGCTCTTGCTGCTGCCCCCTCAGGCGCCGCCCGGCCATGCCTGTGAACACAGAGCCTGTCACGGCCCCAGCGGCACAGCTCCCTGCCAGCGGCGCTGCCGGCGCTGTGGCCACACGGGCTGCTGGCCCAGCAGGGCTCAGCCCGGCCCTTGCCGCACGCTGCTGCCCAAGGGCACGGCTGCCAGAGGGCGGCAGCAGCAACGCCCAGGCCAGGCGGGGCTCCACGGACTTTACAGAGTGGCAGTATGACATCACAGATAGGGTTCTGTGATATTACTGAGGGGTTATGACATCACAGAGGTTGCTGTGACATCACAGAGTAGGGTATTAGGCCATACTGCAGACTCTACTATCATGGAGGGTGGCTCTGCGACATCAGAGAGTGGGTTGTGACATCACTGGGTGTCTGAGTGACATCACAGAACAGGCTGTGACATCCCAGGACAGTGACATCATTGTGTTCCTTTGTGATATCACAGAGCTTTCTGTGACATCACAGCACAGCTGTATGACATCAAAGAGGGATGTGCCAGTGTTGGCTCTGTGACACAGGATGGCTTTGTGACATTCCACAGTGGGCTGTGGACATCACAGGAGGCTGTGTGACATCACACGTGGCTGTGTGACATCACAGATGGCTGTGTGACATCACAGGGGCAGTGTGACATCACAGGGGAGCTCTGCAACATCACATGATGCTGTGTGACATCACAGGGGCAGTGTGATATCACAGGGGCACTGTGACATCACAGGAGCTGTGTGACATCACAGGGACTGTGTGAGGTCCCTGGGGAGGTCACTCTGCTCTGGCCCCCCCTCACAGCTCCCCCCAGAACAGTCCAACCCTGCTCATGCACAGCGGGGTCCCCTGTCCCCCCGGGTCCCCCAGCCCCCAGCCCAGTAGCCTCCCCCAGAGGATGTTCCACGAGATCGACCCCAGAGCCTGACACGGGGATGGGGGGCCAGGGCCCTGGGGGTGGGACAGGGGGACAGGGAGCGCCGTGTCCCCCAGGGCCAGAGCCTGGGCCAGGGCTCCTTCACCCTGTTACCAACGAGGCCTTGAGAGTGCTGAAAAAATCCCCAGCAAGGGAGCAGCAAAAACCAGACTGAATATTAAGGGACAGCAGCAAAGAGTTCCATGGCAAGAGTCACTCTGCTCCTGACTGGACACTTCAGGCACACCAAGGAAATGAAGCAACAACAAAACCAATCAAAATCCAGGCAATCAAACCAGAAATTCGAACTACGAACTTTCGAAATTTGTGCACCTGAATGTGTGCCTAAAGGACAGTGAGAGCAAGGATAAAATGAATGCAGCCTAAAAGCTAAACAGAACTCAAATTTAACAGGCCTTGATTGATACCTTAGACTTCAGTATTTAGCAAAATAACAGCACTTGACAGTACTTAACCTTACTTATAACCTAGGACTTAACGATTTTACAGTGGAAAAACACTTAACAATATTCAGCTTAGCTTATAACTTATGTTAAACTTCACTACTTAGCAAAAGAAAAACACTTAGTAGCATTTAACTTAGCTTACAGTTTGTGACTCACCCTTACCTACAGCCATCCAAGGCAGTCAAGCCCCTCAGAGAGCAGCATTTCTGCCATATTTGCCCAGCACAGGCACTCCTGTGTGCACACAGACACAAAGAGTCAGTCCAAGGCACCTGTGAGCAATTCCCCTGAGGGCAGGCAATGCTCACCGTGGATCCTTTGGCATCTCCCCAGCAAAGGGCAAAGGGTTGAGCCTGGAGGAGTGGGGGGATCGGCCCAGGCTCTGTGGTTGTTCAGGATCCCCGAGTGCAGCAAACAGGAGAGTTCCTGGCTGGGAGAGGCCCCACTCAGAGGGAGTGACTGGCCCAGGAGAGCTCCAAGGGCTCCTTTTGGAGCGCTGTTTGCAGGGCCCCAAGAGAGGGGCTGCAGTCCCAGCAATGGCTCATCCTGGCCACACTTGGCATCAACAGCTTTCTTCGGCAGTGTGAGAACAGGGATCTTATGCCACTGAGGGAACAGAAACAGGTCCCAAGGGCTGCTGCTAAAGGACCCAGGAGCTGGTTGGGCAGCAGCAGTGCCTTGGGCAGACAGTGTTTGTGATGAGCTGCAGAGGAGCTGAGCCCAGGGGCTGTTGGCCAAGGCTGAGGCCCAAGGAGCATTTCTCAGCTGGCAGGGCAGCCTGAGAAGGGGAGGGAGAATGCAGCAGTAGAGGGCCATGGAACCAAGGGACCATTGTGACACTCTGGGGCCCTGTGAGAGCAATGGACCAATGTGACACTGTGGGGCCCTGTGAAAGCAAGGGACCATTGTCACACTGTGGGGCCCTGTGAGACCAAGGGACCATTGTGACACTCTGGGACCTCATGGAACCATGGAGACCACGGTGACATTGCTGGGCCCCATGGAACCAAGGGGACAATACTGACACTGTGTGACTCCATGGAATGTAGGGATCATTGTGCCACTGAGGGGCCCCATCAAACCAAGGGTCCATTGTGACACCAAGGGGCCTCATGGAACTGTGGAGACCATTATGGCACTTTGGGGTGTCATAGAAACAAGGGGCCATTGTGACACTGTGAGACCCCATGGAACCAAATGTCCACTGTGACATTGCAAGGCCTCATGCAACCATGGAACCATGGAACCATCATTAAGTCACTTCACAGCCTCATGGAATCAGGGAGCCATTGTGACACTGATGGGACTCTTGGAATCCTGGAGACCATTGTGACACTACGAGGCCTCATGGAATAAGCAAAGCATTGTGACACTGTGGGGCACCACAGAACTAAGGAGACTATTGTGACACTGTGGGGTACCATGAAACAAGAGGCCCTTGTGACACTGCAGGGCTACATGGAACCAAGGGGCCATTGTGACATTGTCAGGCCTTCTGTCATCAGTGTTCCTGGGTCCCTGTGGTTCCATGAGGCCCCATGATGTCTCAAGGATCACTGGATACCACAAGGCCCTGAGGTATCCCAAAGGATCCTTGTTTCCAACTGGTCTCACTGAGTCAAAAGGGCCTCTGGATTCCATGAGAACACACAGTGTCACAGTGTCCCTTTGGTTCCATTTCATCCTGTAGTTTCACGAGGATTCCTGGGAACCATGAGGCCCTGAGGTATCACAATGGATGGTTCCATGAAGCCCCAGAGTTTCACAGTCTCCTCTTGGTTCCATGGAGGCCCATGGTCCCAAAGGAGTCTCTGGATTCTACAAGACTCTGGAGTGTCACACGGCCGCTATAGTCCCATGAGGGTTTGCAGTGTGACAATGTCCCCAGGAGACACTGCAGTGTGACAATATCCCCAGGAGGCCCTGCAGTGTCACAGAGGAGCAGCACTGGAGTGGGCAGAGCACCAGGGGAGGTTTGGCAGTGTTCCCGTGTCTGTGACACAACAGTGGTGGAAACATCAACGTTCCCCTCTCTATGATACCACAGCGGTTCAAGACTGAGCATTGCCCTGTCTGTGACACCACAGGGGTGGCAGCCACAGTGTTCCCCACTCTGTGACACCACGGCTCTGGCAGGACCATGTCCCCCTCTATGTGACACCACAGCAGTGACAATTCCAACGGTCCCCTCTCTGTCCCACCACAAGGGTGGCAATTCCTATGTTCTCCTCTCTGTGACACCATAGCTGTGGTAGCTCTAAAATTCCACTCTCTGTGACACCACAGCAGTGGCTGCCCTAAATTCCTTCTCTGTGACACCACAATAGTGAGAGCCACAATATTCTCCTCTCTGTGACACCACAGTGGTTGCAGCCCCTGTGTTCCTGTCTCTGTGACAACACAGCTGTGCCACCCCTCTTCCCCCTCTCTGTGACACCACAGAGGTGGCACCCCCAGCGTTCCCCTCTGTATGACACCAACACAGTGACAGATCAAATATTCCCCTCTCTATGAGAAAACAGTGCTGGCAGCACCAATGTTCCCATCTCTCTGACACCACATCGGTGGCACACCCAACATTGCCCTGTCTATGAAAACACAGTAGTAGCAGCCCCAACGTTCCCCTCTCTGTGACACCACAGCAGTTGAAGCCACAACTTTCTCCTCTTTGTGACACTGCAGCTGTGGAAGCCCCACATCCCTCTCTCTCTGACACCACAGCAGTGGCTGCCCCAACCTTCCCCTGTCTGTGATACCACAGTGGTGGCAGCCCCAAAGTTCTCCCAGTGACACCACCGCTGTGGCAGTCCCAATGTCCCCTTCTCTGTGGCACTGCAGCAGTGGAAGCCCCAAAGTTCCCCTCTCTATGACACTGCAGGGATGGCTGTCCAAAATTCTACTCTCTATGGCAGCGCCACAGTGGCAGTTCCAACATTCCCCTCTCTGTGACTCCTCAACATTTGCAGCCCCAGTGTTTCCCTGTCAGTGACACCCCAGTGGTGGCACCCTCGAAGTTCCCCTGTTTGTGACATGACAGCAGTGGCAATACCAATGTCCCCCTGTCTATGACAGCAAAGCAATTGCAACTCCAGTGTTTCCCTGACAGTGACACCACAGAGGGGGCACCCACAGCGTTCTCCTCTCTATGACAGCACCACAGTGGCAACCCCAACATTCCCCTCTCTATGACACTGCAGGGGTGGCAGCCCCAAGATTACCCTCTCTATGTAAAACAGGGATATGACAAAACAGGGGTAGCAGCCCCAAGGTTCCCCTGTCTTTGAGCCCACAAGGATGGCAGCCCAAACACTCCCCTCTCTATGCTACCATAGCAGTGGGAGCCCCAGCATCCCCTGCCTGTGACACCACAGCTTTGACAGCCCCAACATTGCCCTGTCTGTGATATCACAGTGGTGGGAGCTCCAGCATCCCCTGTCTGTGACACCTCAGCTTTGGCAGCCCCAACATTCTCCTCTCTATGACTCCACAGCAGAGGCAGCACCAATATTCTCCTCTCAATGACAAGACAGTACTGGAAGCCCCAGCGTTCCCATGTGTATGATACCACTGTGGTGTCAGCCATAAAGATCCCCTCACTATGGCACCACAGCAGTGGCAGCCCCAGTGTTCCCCTCTCAAAGAAACCACAGCTGTGCCAGTCCCATTTTCCCGGTCTCTGTGACACCACAGTGGTGCTGCCCGAATGTTCCCCACTCTGTGACTCTGCAGCTGTGGCAGCAGCACTAGAACAGAAGCAGCATCTGTGGAACACCAGGGGTGCAGGGGAGGAGCAGAGAAGGAGCAGTGGAACAGTGGGAGATGAGCAGTGTTGGAGCAGCAGTGGAGCAGCCGTGAAAGAGCAGAGGAACTGTGCTGAAACAGCACAGCACAGCTTCTGAGCAGCAGTGGAGTGAGCATGGAAAAGGAAGAACAGTGGTGGCACAGGAGCAACAGCCATGGAACAGTGGTGGCACAGGAACTGCAGCCATGGAACAGTGGTGGCACAGGAACTCCAGCCATGGAACAGTGGTGGCACAGGAACTCCAGCCATGGAACAGTGGTGGCACAGCCCCACAGCTGTGGAGCGGCGCCTGAGATGCTGAAGCTGCGGGACACAGAGCGGCTCCCAGCGCTGTGTCCTGCAGGAGCCGGCCCCGCACACACCAGAGCGATGCCCCTCAGGCTGAGCCAGAGCTGGGGGCACAGGCAGGAATTGCTGCTGGGCTGTGCAAGGTGTGGATTGAGTGCATTTAATGGTGACCTGGGGATTTGATCCTGCTCATTGCAGATGCTTTTGTGCTGTCGTGGCTGTTCCTGATCATCTGAAGTCATGAACTCAGGAGAAACTTGGGACAAAAGGAATCAAAGTGCCTTCTGTCCTGCTGTCTTGGTTTGGAAAGATAGGTGCCTGCTAAGGAAGGCAGGAGCCTCCCCTGAAATGGAGAATGTAAAATCCCCACCACCACCAAATTGCTAGAAATTTTAAATTAAGGGGAGCTCTCAGACAAAAAATATGGGAGCAGGAAATAACAGTTCTTTCATAGAGAAGAAAATAAAAGGATAAAATAAACAATGCAGTAAACTAAAACAGCACTTAGAGAGTCAGAACACAACCTTGTTGGTCAGGGTGTTGGTAGCAATCCAATTGGAAATGTGGCTGCAGTCTTCCTGGAGTGTCAGGTTCTGTTGGAGCAGGGGGTCCTGTAGAAAAGGGTGTAGTCTTTCTCTGAGGATCCAGGGGAAGAAGAGGCAGCCGCTGTTCCTCTGGGAAATCCAGTGGAGAAGTTGTGCTGCTATTCCAGAATCTCCAGATTCTAGCTGGCTAGAATGCTTGGCTCTTCCCTTTCGGCAGAGCATCTCCCAATGGGATGCTGTAGTTCTTATCAGTCATGCAGTGACATTCAATAGCCTGTTATCAGCAGATGTCCCCCCAGGAGGGAGGAGTGGTTGTGGAAGAGATAAGGAAAACTGCCATACAGATGGCAAATAGAATGCATCTTGCCTTGCAATCCGGGACACTTGCAGAGAAAGACATCTTGGTAGAATTTGAATGATTTCTGATTTGGGAAATCATTAAAAAAAAAGTGGGTCAGTTATTGGCCTGTGGTTTGTTCTCATCCAGAAAGATGTTCCAAAGTACTGCAATTTGGCATTAAAAACCAGGAACGTGCCTCTTCATCTGGATATTGCACATGGACTACAGAGCTATTTGTCGTCATTATGACAGGAAAACAATTGGAGATCTTTTCTCAATTTAACTCTTTCTTCCTGTCTCTGGGATTAGGCCTCCAACACCCGCTGTTGGAGTCTTCTTTCCATAATCTGCTCCTTTGGAGTTGGGATGTGACAAATCAGTGGGAGGAGGGAGAGACCATTAAAACTGCAAACTCTGTTTTTAGAGTCTCTGGATTTCCAGTGCTTAGAAATTGTCATGTTTTCAACTGTCTGAACAAATCCCACATTGCTTAATTTTTCTGTGGCAGGAAACCTTCCTTTGGCCCCATTTAGGAACTGACCCTGGGAAACACCTCATCCCAGATGCTTTTTTGTTGGTTTTGCTAAGAGATGACAAGAAAGTCAGCACACGGGGCAGGAATGAGAGAAAGGGAAGAAACAATTCCTTTCTTTATCTTCCTTGTGGGAACTCTCCTCGAGAGATTGTGCTCCAGCCAGAGACTTCCCAGGCCAAGGGCTGAGGGGACCAATTCAGCTGAGGCAGTTGAGGCATCTCCTCCCTGGTCTGTAGCCCTGGGGCTGGGAGGGGACACGGGTGCCCCCCTTGCACCCCCTGGAATGGGGGATTCCTCCTGCCTCTGCTAGGTGCTCCTGATCCTGGCATTAGCCCTGGCCTGGGTGCTCCTGCTCTGAGCTCCCTGCCATGGTCATTGCTGGTGCTGGAGGGCAGGAGGGAGGGATTCAGTGCAAACCTGGAAGGCACCAGTGGGATCAGAGATGTGTGGAGGTGACAGTGACAGAGTGACATAGGGAGGTGCAGATGGACACAGGGACAAGACAACACCCCTGGGAAAACTTCTTGGAAATTTGGGGGACTTTGAGTGTAAAATACACAGGAACACAGAGACACAGACACAGAATGCTGCAAAGCATTTCCCAGCTATCTTAAGTTGGACATGGAGCGTGTATTCTATTCCTATCTGATGGGGCAGTTACCTTCTGTTAATTGGGCAGTTTTCTTTATCTCTTCCAAAACCCATCCTCCCTCCCAGGAGATATCTTCTGTTAATGGGCCATTGAGTGCCACTGCATGACTGATAAAATTCCATCATCCCATTGTGAGAAGCTCCGCCCAGAGAGAGGAGTCAAGCATTCCTACCTGGATATAACCAGAGGGCTGGAAGACCAGAGTCAGCCTTTTCCACAGGATTCCCATAGGAAGAACAGGCCAAACACCACCACCACTGGATCTTCAGAGGAAAACGCCACCCTCCTACAGGATCCCTGCTTCAACAGAGCCACACCTGTCACTGCAGGCGGACTGTAGCCACCGTTTATTGGGACTGCCACCGCCACTGTGACCCACAGGGTGTCAGGTCGTATTCTGAATCTGTTGGTGTTTTTTCTCTGTACTATTGCATTTACATTTTAATTTTCTGGCTATATAACTGTTATTCCTAGTCCCATATCTGTTGCCTTAGAGCCCCATAATTTCAAAATTATAACAGTTCGGAAGGAGGTTGTTTACTTTTTTCCATTTCAAGGGAGGCTCTTGCCTTCCTTAGCAGACACCTGTCTATTTAAACTGAGACAATGCCCCAGGACACCCAGGCAGGTGAGGAGGAAGTCAGTGCCCCTTTCCCCCTCTCTCCTGCTCCATCTCCTGGCCCAGCACGGCCCCCGGCTGCAGGACAACCCTGCTGCCAATGCCATCCTGCCGGGGAAGCACTGGGGACATCTCCTTCTCCTTCCCTGTGGCACAGAGGCAAATCCCATCCTGTCCTTGTCCTTCCTCCTGCAGGCAAGAAGCAGAGGATGGAGACCAGGGAGGACAAATCCCCACAGCAGAACCTCATGGAAGAGGCCACTTTTAGTGGATCTACTGCGCAGGAATCCAATGGAGAGGAAAAGTCCCAGAGGTCCGACAGGACGAGGGGCACCAAACCCAGCCTGGGTTGCTCTGAGGAGGAAAGACCCACTCTGGGCCAGGAAGGTGGACAGAGCTTCAGCCAGGGCTCAGAGCTGGTGGCCCAGGAGCAGCTTCATGATGGGGAGAATCCCTACAAGTGCTTGGAGTATGGGAAGAGCTTCAGGTGCAGCTCTGAGCTCGTCACCTACCAACATATCCACACCGGGGAACGGCCCTACGAGTGCCTCGAGTGTCCAAAAATGTTTCACACCACTTCCACTCTCATCAGGCACCAGCGGATTCACACAGAGGAGAGGCCCTTCCACTGCCCTGAGTGCGGGAAGGGCTTTAGAGAAAACATCACCCTTGTTACCCACTGGTGCATCCAAACCAGGGAGAGGCCCTACGAGTGTCCCAAGTGCAGGAAGAGCTTCACTCAGAGCTCTCATTTGACCAAACACCAACAGAGGCACCGGTAAGGGAAGCCCTGCAAATGCCCCCACTGCAGGAAAAGCTTCTTGCACTGCTCCAGCTTCATCCCCCATCGGAGGATCCCCTTTGGGAAGAGCCCTGGTGATCCATGTTCCCTGCCATCAATGCTGGGAAGACAGCTGTCCCTTTTCCTGTCCCTGCCAATGACATGATATGGGTCCAAGAACACGAGGGTCTGGCCATGGTTGTGTCATTATATTCACTCCCACATCAGGTTAATGCTAGGGGCAGGAAAGGGACTGTCTCTCTCCCTCCCCTGAGGAGAAGGGCATCCTTTCCAGGCAGGAGTGTATATGTGGCTGGAAAGAGACAGTCAGTGGTGTTGTAGTTTTCCCTGTAAATAGTTTTTCTGATCCTTTCTGCTACCAGTGTTGTTGCTGTTCCAGTTTGTTCCTTATCTGGTTGCTGTTCCTAATAAATTGTTCTTATCCCATGCTGGGATCTTTGCCTTTTGCGGTTCGCATGGGAGGCGGGAGGGCAGCGAGGGCGGCGCGGTTTTAGCAGAAGCAGAAAATTCGGGAATCCCATTCCTGAACCCCAGCCCCTGAAAACCGAGCATCCCAGCTGGTCCCAGCCCTGGTGGCCATGGCAACAGCGTTGGGAGCGGGTCCCTGGCTGGGGCTGTGGGAACCTCTTCCCTCTGGTGCCCAGGGACAGGAGTGGAGGGAACGGCTGCAGCTGAGTCAGGGCAGGCTCCGGTTGGATGTCAGGAAAAGGTTTTTGCCCAGAGGCTGCTGGGGCCCTGCCCAGGCTCCCCAGGGAAGGGTCCCAGCTCCAGGGCTGTCTGAGCTGCAGCAGCGTTTGGACAGCGCTGCCAGGCCCAGGCTGGCATTGTTGGGGTGTCCTGTGCAGGGCCAGCAGTTGGACTGGAGGATCCTGATGGGTCCCTCCCAGCTCAGCCAATTCTGTGGTTCTGGGATCCCATGAGCCTGGGGATGGGGCTGCCAATGGTTGCCATGGCAATGGGCTGTGGCTGCAGATGTGAGCTGGTGTCCATGGCAACCACCCCAGCATGGGGTCTCCATGGAGCTGCCAAGGGACTGAGCATAGCAACAGGGGGCTGGTGATTGTTGCCATGGAAACTGACCATAGCAACAGGGATCTGGTGATGGTTGCCATGGAAACTGACCATAGCAACAGGGGCTGGGGATGGTTGCCATAGAAACTGACCATAGCAACAGGGGGCTGGGGAGGGTTGCCATAGAAACTGTCCAGAGCAACAGGGGGGCTGGGGAGGGTTGCCATAGAAACTGTCCAGAGCAACAGGGGGCTGGGGAGGGTTGCTGTGGAAACTGTCCAGAGCAATGGGTTCTGGTGATGGGTGCCTGCTAAGAACTGAGTTGGCACAGGCACTCAGAGGGGTTCCATCGGAGGTGCCCTGATTTTTTAAGATTTTCTAAGATATTGACATTCTGGAAGTGAACTTTCTCACACACTTGCTGTAAATAACTCATTGTTTTGCATTCCTTTATGGAGGAGGAGAAAGTTGATGGATTCTTAGTTTGTCCAGTGTCATTGGAGAGGTGGCACTGTCACCCTCCAATCCACTGTCACTCTTGGGAAACTATAAATGTTGGAGTCAGAAAATAAACTTCCTTTTTTTTTCACCATGAGAACAGCGGTGTGCGCTTGTGTTCTTTTGTGTCCTATAGCAACACATGGGGACATTCCAAGAGTCTCCAGGCTGTTCCAGAGCTGGAATGTCACAGGCACAGACAGGGGCTCCATGGAGACCTCCCAGGGCTTTCTGGGGATGGTAAAGAGCCCTGTGCTCAGAGGCAGTCTCAGCCATTCCATGGTGACATCCCAGGCGACCTTGTGCTGCAAAGGCACCGATCTGTCACAGGCACTCACGGGGGCTCCACAGTGAAATCCCAGGAGTCCCCAGGCTGCCAAAGAGCCGGGATGTCCCAGACACTCACAGGGGTTCCTGTCATGGGCCGAGTGGGAGCTTCAGGCAAAAGCTTTGTTTCTTCCTTGGAGAAATTCCTGCTGAGTCATGGGGTGGAGAAATGGCACACAGCAGCCACATAGAACTTATAAAACCCTCCAGAACCCCATGACTTCTAAAATTCCATCTCAGAGAGGAGACTGGGAGTGGCTGGATCCAATCCCAGCCCCAGACATTGACAAAGGTGCAAAAGATTGGACAGGGGGAATTGAACTTGTCCCACAGGATTAATGATGGTATACCAGACAGATTTCTAGAAATTTGGATCATGCTTAGACAGAAAGATCTTGATCAGAGTTATTTCCTCCACAGCATTGGAGCTCTAACAATTAGAATATTCTTTCCTAGGAAGAAATTTTGAAGTCAACAGGGCCTGTCTGGAGTTGTTGGAGCCCATTGCAGGCAGAGCCTCCTGCTCCAGCAGGAACTGCCTTTCCTGTGCCATCAGCAGGGCAGGTCCCGCTGCAGGAAAAGCCCCAGGCCAGCCCCAGCACAGGGAAGGACTCAGGCACAAGGGCAGAGTGCCGTGCTGGGAGCTGTGTCAGGGAGCACCTGAGGCACCAAAGGCACCTTGGCAGCAGCAGCTGCTTGCAGGCCATGGCCAGAAGCCTCCCTTGGCAGCCCAGCCTGATGCCACCACTGCAGAGCTACTGCCTCAGGGCTCATTCGTGGCTGGGCTCTGAAAAGCCACTTCTGCCCCAGGAGCCTGACTGGGAAGCCACTGGTCCCAGCACCTTGGGGACAAGATATTAATGACAAAACTCTTCGTGGCAGCAGAGCCAAGGCAGGGGCAGAGGAAAGGGCAGAGCCAGGCCCAGGGGACAGGGCTGCCATGGTGATGGCTGTGAGGTCACTGCCCCTGCAGCAGCCTGGCTTCCCTCAGCAGACATTCTGGCCAGAAGCCTTGTGAGGGCACCCAGCACATCAGAGAACCCACAATGCAGGAATTCTGTCACTGGAGATGAAAGGGTTTCAATGGGCAATGCTGCACAAAGCTCCTGCTCTTGGACAATTCCTGGGATGGGGAATCCACTTCTCTGGAAAAACGGTTGCCATTTTGTGCCACTCTCATAATTATAAAATATTTCCTCTTTCTAACAAAGGTAAATCTACCCTCATTCAATTTAGAGATATTGAGCCTGTCACTGCAAGATTTCGGAGAAAATGCCTTTGACCACATTTTTCCATTTTCACAGTCCTTGGAGAGGAACCAAAAATCTCCCAAGATGGGATTTGGAGGCCTCATCACATAACCAGCAGAGATGGGCTGATGGCTCTGGGGTTGTTCCAGATTGCAAGGCAAGATGTACTCTATTGCCATCTCTATGGCAGTTGTCTTGTCAAGTGGCCAGTTTTCCTTCTCTCTCTGACTGGACATCTGCTTATAATGGGCTATTGAATGTCACTGCATGACTGATAAGAACTACAGCATCCCATTGTGAGATGTTAGCCCAGAGAGAGGAGCCAAGCATTGCTACTCAGATATAATCTGGAGATTCTGGAATACCAGATTCCCCAGAGGAACAGCAGCTGTCTCTTCTTCCACTGGATTTTCAGAGGAAGAATACATCCTTTTCTACAGGACCACCGGCTCCAACAGAACCACACCTGACACTGCAGGAGGGTTGCAGCCACATTTCCAATTGGACTGCCGCCAACACCCTGACCAACAGGGTGTCAGGTTGAGTTGTGACTCTGTCAATGTTTTTCCAATGTACTGCATTGTTTATTTGTTTAATTTTCTTCCCTAATAAAGAACTGTTGTTTCCTGCTCCCATATCTGTGCCTGAGAGCCCCCTTTATTTCAAAATTATAACAATGTGGAGGGAAGCGGGCTTACATTTCCCATTTCTGGGGAGGCTCCTGCCTTCATTAGCTGACACCTGTCTTTTCAAACATTAACAAGGGGAAAGTTTCAAAGCCTCAGTTATACAGCACACAAAGTTTGGAGGAACAAATAAAATGGGAATTGGGGATGTTCTATTAGTTCCAGAAGCAGGATGAAATTTATTAGGACAGGATTTACAGGTGCATTTTGACATTCTCTGGAGTGCTCCCAGAGAAAGGGAAAATGGTAGTTAAGCTTCTTCAATTAAGGGAAGAAATCAAGGAGAAAATTCAAGAGATGATTTGGGCAAAACCAAAAAACTGAGGTAAATTGAACATGAAACCTATAGTAATAAAAATAGTTAATGTGAACCATCCAATTCAGCTATGACAATATCCACTCGCCCTGGAGGGGAGATGGGGACTGCAGCCACTGATCCAGGACCTACTTGAGGACAGGATCTTAAAACCATGTATGTCCCCCCGTAATACACCCATATTACTGTAAAGAAGTCAGATGGGACTTACAGGCTTGTCTAAGATTGGAGAGAAGTGAACAAAAGAACAGTGAATCAGTACCCAGTAGTGCCTAATCCCTATACACTCCTAAGTAACATCCCAGTGGTTTAGCGTCATAGACCTAAAAGATGCTTTTTGGGCATACCCACTAGCAGAGGAAAGTGGGTTATATTTGCTTTTGAATGGGAGGACCCCGACTCTGGGAGAAAGCAACAGCTTCAGTGGACTGGGTTACTCCAAGGGTTTTCTCAATCCCCAAACTGTTGTTTTCTTCTTCTATTTCATATTTCTAAAGTCCTATATTGTCACAAACATATTTCTAAAGTCTCGTACCTTCTCGGTGATATTTCTTGGGGGCAGTTCTTCACATCACAGACTTCACCTCCTTCTTATTGCTGCTTCTTAGTCAGGGCTCCTTCCAGGCTCTCCCTGACTGTACAAGCCCAGCCCCTTTTATCCCAGTTTTCTTCACTAGCTACAGCTGCAGCCCAATTAAGGACATCGCAGCTGCAGCCCATCAAGAACAACCGGGGCTTATTGGGGCAAGGCCTATATACAGATATTCAAATACAATACAGATATTTTACTAGGCCTCCTACTATACCAAACCTCTTTGGTCAAGCCCTAGGAGAAGTAACACAACTCTTCTCCATTAAACCTGAGATAAAGCTCATCCAATATGTAAATTATTTGCTTCTCTCAGGATGGGAAGAAAAAGAAGTTTGGGAATCCACCATAGTGTTGTTAAATTTTCTGGGGCGCCAAGGACTTCAGGTATCAAAAGGGAAATTTGAATTTGTAGAAAGGGAAGTGAAATATCCAGGACATATGATTTCTCAAGGGAGCTGGGGGCTGAACCCTGAGAGAATTACAGGAATAGTCTCACTCCCACGGCCAAAAACTAAGAAAGAAGTCAAAAGGTTTTTAGGCCTGTTGGAATATTGTAGGCTATGGATTGGAGGATACACGCAGGCCATCCGGTTCTTGTGTGAAAAGTTAATTGGAGAGATTAGGTGGAAAAAGACAATGAACAAACGTTTGAAGCTGTGAAGCAAAAATTAGTCAGTGCACCAGCCCTGAGTCTTCCTGCCTTAGACAAACCCTTCTATCTGTCTGTGGATATAGAAAAAGAGGTAACACATGAAGTGTTAGCCTAGGACTGAGGAGGATCCAGGAAACCAGTGGCCTATTTATCAAAATTACTAGAGCCTGTCAGCCAGGGGTGGCCAACCTGCATTCAGGTGTGGCAGTGACTTCCCTACTCATAGCAGAAAGCAAAAAATTAACCATGTAATTGAAAATTGAAGATATATGTCCCAGACTCAGTAACGAGTATCCTGAGAAATGGCTCACTGATTCCCAAATGCTGAAGTATGAAGCCATCTTAATAGATAATGTTTTAGAGCTAATCGTCAGTAACCAACTCAACCCTGCCCCGTTTTTGTATGGAGAACCAGATGAGGCACTAATACATTATTGCCTAGAGGTTATAAACTCTCAGACTAGAGTAAGAGAGGATGTAACAGATCAACCACTCCAAAGTGAAAAACAATTGTACATCGATGGATCTTCACAGGTAATAAAGGGGCACAGGGTATTGGGGTACGCTATAGTGCATGAAGGGTTGGTAGCCATAGAAAAGATAAAGTTACTTTCCAACTGGTCAGCCCAGGCACTGAGTTGTATGCCCTAAAACAAGCTCTGGATATATTAGCACAGAAAAGAAGAACAATATATACAGACTGAAAATACACTTTTGGAATAGTGCATATATTTGGAAAAAATTGGGAAGAGAGGGGGCTATTAAATTCAAAGGGAAAGGGATTGATTCACAAAAAAATTATTTTAGAAGAGTTAGAAACCTTACAATTACCAGAGTAAGTAGCAGTGGTGTATGTTAAAGGACATAAAAAAGGGGCAACTCAGGAGGAGCGAGGGAACAATTAGGCTGATCTAGAGGCTAAAAATGCAATTGAATCAGAGACAAAACACTAATAATAGTATTAACACCCATGAGAGAAATGCAAAAAGTCCCTGTATTCAGTGGGACAGAAGAGGAAGAACTCCTTAAAAGAGGAGCCAAGAAAGATAAAAAAGAGAAGTGGAGATTAGCAGATGGAAGGCAAATGTTGAATAAACTCCTGGCCAGGAAAATGCTAGAAGGCATACATGGAACAACACATTCGGGTACACAAGCGCTAAGCGATCAATTTCTAAGGGATTTGGGATGCAAAGGAATTTCCAGAATAGCTAAGCAAGTAACTGAGGGTGTGTGATATGCCAACAAGTGAATAAGAAAATCATGAGGAAAACACTCAGAAAAGGGTGACAACTA
The DNA here is from genome assembly GCF_035770615.1 of Melospiza melodia melodia. Classification (NCBI taxonomy): domain Eukaryota; kingdom Metazoa; phylum Chordata; class Aves; order Passeriformes; family Passerellidae; genus Melospiza; species Melospiza melodia. The sequence continues at coordinate 322,927 of NW_026948638.1, forward strand.
GCCTTAGAGCCCTTCCAAAACATCCAAGTAGACTTTACAGAGCTTCCCCAGGTACAATGGTGGAAATTTTTGCCACTGATAGTAGATCACGTGACTCATTGGGTAGAGGTGGTACCCACTGTGAAAGCCAATGCCAATGTTGTGAGTAAAACACTTCTAGAATCAATCATTCCCTGATATGGGATGGCAAACAGGATTGATTCAGACTGGGGAACTCATTTCACATTACAGATATTGCAGAAAGTTGTTCAGGCCCTGGGAGTAAAATGGGAATTACACACTCCATGGCATCCACAGAGTTCTGGTCAGGTTGAGAGAATGAATCAAACTCTTAAAAGAGCTCTATTTAAGCTAATGATTGAAACCCAAGTGTCATGGATAAAATGTCTCCCTTTGGCCTTATTAAGAATTATTAAGAATTATTAAGAATTATTAAGAATTATTAAGAATTATTAAGAATTAGAACCCAACCCCAGTCAGATCTGGGGGTGTCACCCTATGAAATGATGTTTGGGTTTCCCTTTTGGACCTCACCCCAGAACGTTGCCACCTATGAGGAAGGGGAAACCAATGCCAAGAAATTTGTTATGTCCATAGCACAAACCTTAGAAGGGCTAAGACATAAAGGGGCAATTACTTAATCTACCAGCCTGGATTGCAGAATCCTGGATTGCAGAATCCGTAATATTAATCCTGGGGATTGGGTGATGATCAAGCCACAGGGAGATCAGCCTCTAACTCCCCAGTGGGAAGGTCCCTTACAGGAACTGCTCACCACTGAATCGGCCGTGTGAACTGCAGAGCAGGGATGGATTCATGGCAACAGAGTCAAAGGCCCAGTAGAAGAGCCCAAAGAGTAGACTGTAACATCCAGGCCATGTGAAACAAGATTGACTCTCAAGCAGAGACTGAAAGACAACCAGAAAAACACCAAGACACCCAAAAAGTGGAGTCAAGCTTCCACCAACCAGCTTGAGAACTCTTCCTGTTTTAATGGATGAGAAATACCAGCATTTGTTGAGGAGAAGTACACAAGGGACTGTAAAAGGTAATGGGACAGCTTCTTTAAGAAAATAAGACAAAAGAAGGGAAACAAGACTGGGTTGGCCCCTTTGTTTGCTACCAAGAAGGCTCCATACCCCTGCTGTGGGTAACAACCCCGTAGGCATGGTAAGGTAGGGACAAAAGGCCATACCAGACCTCTATAATTCCTCAGTTGTCTTTTAATTCAACAGGGACTGGAGGGCAGGACTGAGTTGGCCTCTGTACTGACCCCTAAAATACACTGACAATGGAGAGCAACCACTCTCTGGCACTCTCTGGTGATGGGAGTCAAAGCCATACTGGACCTCTGGGATGCCATTTTGTGCATTCCAAATAAATGTGTCTAAGGAAAACTGGAGATTTTTTTCTCCTGTTCCCACTGTCCTTGGCCACATCAACAGATGCTGGTGTGACTCATTCAAGAGAGACAGAAATTTTTTTACTTAAATTGTTTGTGCAAAATGACTTCTACAAAAAGAAAAGGAGGTTTGTTATAGATGAGTAATTCTATGGTTGACTCTCACAGTTAAGGTGTGAATATTAAATATATGTTAAGAGAAGTTTTGTAGATGTATAGTTATCTTTCCCCTCCCCCTTGCATTGTTATCACAGGATGGCCTCAGTAGTTGGGGCATTTGGGAGGGTCGGCTTGTTACTATGGCAGCATCTGACCTCCAATCAAGGTGTAAGACAGTGATCTCCACCACTAGACAGAGAAAAAGTGTCGGTTTCTCGGCTGTTTAGGTGGCCTGGAAAGGCCCAGGGTGACCTTGGACAGCCCGGCACTTCAAAGGACGAGGAGAGACTTCTGATCTTTGCTCGGTCTCGGTGTTTATTAATTGTTTATCTAAAAGATTTTCTTTCAGCCCAACAGAGGTCTGCACAGCAAGCCAGCCATGAGCACCCAGAGAGCCCCCAGGGCGGTCACTTATCTTTATACCCGAAGTTACGTATACAATATTTATAATTTTTCCCCAATACCTTCTACCCTTATTAACCGGTGCACTTCTAGTAATGACCAATCCCAAAGTGCCACCGTCACCACAGAAGATGGAGGCCAAGAAGAAGAAGAAGAAGGACAGGACACGCCCCAATTCCTCCATCTTACTTCTTTAGACCTCCCTGTACAGAAATCCTAAACCCTGTGTTTTACACTCTAATTAACTTATCCCTTCACCATTCACCCCAGTGAAATCCTCCCAGTCCTCATACAGGTGTCATTTCCTGTGTAGGATCAAAGTCCTGCCACCAGACACTTCTGGCAACATTCCAGGACTCCCGAGCCCCCCAAGGGTGTTCTTGGCTACTCTGCACCTCTGTTCTGAGGTGCTGAGATCCCACAAAAAAGGAGTCGATTGACAAGACTTTGGGAGGGGCTAGAGGTGTAAAAGACAGAGCATCCATTTTGTAGATGAGCACATGGTGACTGAATTCTTTGCTTCCAGCACTGTATTCTTTTCTTTATTCAGTCTTCTGTTGTATTTGAAAAGATATGAAATCAAGAACCTTCTGTTGTATTTTGATAAGGACTTAATAAACCATTGAAAATATTGAAAGTGAAAATCATGTCTCACATGGGGTTGGGGAATCTGAGGCATGGCTGTCCACAATGGACTCCAGTTCCAATGTATAACTCTTCTGACATGGCCAGACCTCCTTAGGAGCAGCACTACAGCAATATCAGGAACAGAATGCTGCAATCACCTCTTCTCAAAAGAGAAAAGTAATAAAACACAGTCTTTAAAATAGGATTACATATTTCTTAGAAGCTCATTGAAATATTTCTCCGTAACTGTAAAAGGAAATCTTCCTGATGAACTGCTCCAGACCAGAGGGAAATCAAGGCAGAGCCACGGTTTGTCAGGATTTCCCTGATCCTAATGAGCTCTGAGTGCATTTGAAGCTGAGCCCTTGAACCTCAGGGCCTGAGAGGAGATTGCACAAACCTTTCCAGGAGTCAAAGTCAGAGGAAAGACCCAAAGTGTCTCAAAGCATGAATGGGTCCCACTGAGGTCCCTCTCCAACACAGGCTCCTCATGGACTCCTTGCAGGAGAGAATTGGAGGCCAGGATGGCACAAAAACCTCTCAGAGATGGAGAGTGGAGAAAGAAAAATCCAAAGTACCTTAAAACCTTGAGTACCTCAAAGCATTAATGAGCCCCACTGAATGTCAGTACAAAGCTCTCAAGGGACTCATTAAAATAGATAATTGGGGCCATGATTGCACAAACCTCGCACAGAGTCTGTATCCAAAGGGAAACACCAAGTACCTTAAAATAACTGAAGTACCTTGAAGCATTAATGACCCCCAATGAGTGTTGTTACTGACAAAGCCTCTCCAGGGACTTTAGTAGATAATTGGAGGCCATGAGTGCACAAACCTCTCAGAGACTCCAAGGCAAAAGCCAAAGCCAAAGTCCTTTGAAAAACCTGCAGTACCTGCAGGGAGCATTCAGGAGCCCCCAGGGCCATTCCTGGCCAAGGCTCCCCAGGGACTCCTTCCAGCAGATCCTTGAGGCCACTGGGATGTGGGCTAGGGGGGATGCTGAGGGCAGGACAAGGGGCTGACAGTGCCCAGCCTGGCTGGGGCTGTGCCAGGAGGCCCCAGTGCTTCAGGACAAGGTGTCTCCTCCCAGCCCTTGGTGGCACGGACCCTGCTGTGCCCCAGGGCACCAAGACTTGGCTTCTCTTTGTCCCCACCTGTCATCACTTCCTCCAGTTCTCTGCTCTGCCTGGGGCCTGGGGACACTTGCTCAGTCATGTCCCTCACTGGGACCCATTAAAAGTCTAAGAAACTTCGGAGTTGGATTCTGATTTGGAGTTCTGGAGAGGTTTCTTCAGCTCCCTCTCAGGGACTGATGTTCAGGGCCTCAGCACAAAGCCCCAGAGGCTCATTCAAGTCCTGGTGCTGTGTCTGTGCTGCTGAGCTGGGTTGGGCTCCTGGCCCAGAGGCAGCTCTTGGTAACCAAGAAGAGCTTCAAAAGCACATTTCTCTTGATGAGCAGCTCTTCTGCCAGCCCAGCAGGACTGAGGCACTGCCTGCAGCCACCCCAAGCACAGCACAGAGGCACAGAGAGCTTCAATCAGTCAGGGCTGGGAAGGGGCTTAGAAGTGCCTGGGGCAGAATCACTGCCAGCCCTTGGCACAGGAACCTCTGGCTGCAGGACAATGCAGCTGCAGCTCCTGGAATGATTTCCTCAAGCTGGAACATCCCAATGACTACAGACCCTGTGATTACTTTCTCTGATTGTCTCTTGTGCAGAGCAGCCAGGGGTGCCCAGGGCTGTCCTGCAGAGCAGGGTCCTGCAGCCCAGGGCGCTGTGCTGGGGCAGGGACTCTGCTGCTGCCAGGGAACGCTCTCAGCCAGCCCTGGCAGCTACTGCCAGTGCGGGGGACAAGATCTGGGTGGGAGGAGACAGGTGGTAAGGCTTGGAAGTGTTCTGCTTGTGTGGTGAGGATGCTGCATTGTTCAGGGCTGCTCTTAGCATGGCATTTAACTGCAGCACATTTCCAAGTACATTATACAGGGAGCATAGCAAGGCAGGGGCTGCATAAAAGCGAAAATCCTGCTTTTTTAATATACTGCTCTGGGTTGCCTGGATGGAGCCTATAGATTTTCATCTCTCAGTTCAGAATGAAATAATAAAAATATTTTGTCTCAGATCTGAATAAAGCAGTCAGTGACAGAAATCTGCACGGGGCCCCTTTGAGGCAGCATCAGTGTCGGTTTTCCAGACTCCTCAGGGTTGCTCTGACATTCCTATCAGAGCCTGCAGAACCAGAGCATCCCCTGGGCAGTGCCAGAGCTGGGAGGGGTCTTCAGGGCAGAGCTGAGCCCCCAGGGCTGGGCTGGCCTCTGGCAGCTCTGGCAGGGCCCAGTCCTGGGCACAGGGAAGCAGCTGCTGGCAGGGACTGCTCCAGGCAGCAGCGCCCTGAGCAGGCATTGGGGGGAAAGTGCCCCCAGGCTGTGCTGGGATATTTAAACTCCTCTCCAAACCCAACAATTCCATGATTACTTTTCTTACAGATCCCCATGCCAAGACAGCTCAAATGTCCAACAGCAGCTCCAACAGCCACTTCCTCCTGCTAGCATTGGCAAACTCGCTGCAGCTGCAGCTCCTGCACTTCTGTCTCTTGCTGGGCATCTCCCTGGCTGCCCTCCTGGGCAACGGCCTCATCATCAGCGCCATAGCCTGCAGCCACCAGCTGCACACACCCCTGTTCTTCTTCCTGCTCAACCTGGCCCTCAGTGACCTGGGCTCCATCTGCACCACTGTCCCCAAAGCCATGCACAATTCCCTTTGGGACACCAGGAACATCTCCTACTCAGGATGTGCTACACAGCTCTTTTTCTTTCTTCTCTTTATTGTGGCAGAGTTTTATCTCCTGACCATCATGTTCTACGACCGCTACATGTCCATCTGCAAACCCCTGCACTACGGGACCCTCCTGGGCAGCAGAGCTTGTGCCCACATGGCAGCAGCTGCCTGGGCCAGTGCCTTTCTCTATTCGCTGCTGCACACAGCCAATACATTTTACTTGCCCCTGTGCCATGGCAATGTCCTGGGCCAGTTCTTCTGTGAAATCCCACAGATCCTCAAGCTCTCCTGCTCAAATTCCTCACTCAGGGAACTGGGGCTAATTGCAGTTAGTGCCTGCTTTCTATTTGGTTGTTTTGTTTTCATTGTTTTCTCCTATGTGCAGATCTTCAGGGTCGTGCTGAGGATGCCCTCTGAGCAGGGACGGCACAAAGCCTTTTCCACCTGCCTCCCTCACCTGGCTGTGGTCTCCCTGTTCATCAGCAGTGCCATATTTGCTCACCTGAAGCCTCCCTCCCTCTCCTCCCCATCTCTGGATCTGGCTGTGTCAGTTCTGTACTCAGTGGTGCCTCCAGCCCTGAACCCCCTCATCTACAGCCTGAGGAACCAGGAGCTCAAGGCTGCTGTGAGGAGACTGATGACTGGATGCTTTCAGGAACATTAAACTGCTGGTCAATTTCTGCAAATCACTTGTAATAAAACTAGTTTTTGATACTTCTTGTTGGTTTCATTTTGGAGATTTCTTTCCTTTGTTTTAGTTTTTCCATTCTGTCCACAAAGAAACATCATTGCTTGTGCCATTTCTCATTTTGGTTCTCTCCACCTTCCCTGTGGCCACAGACTGTGTCAATGGGGGACTGCACTCTTGGTGTATTTAAAGAAAGTAAAGGATGTCCCAGCAAAATTGTCTGCAGAGATGCCCTTTTGTTGCCTTCTCTGGAGCTGCAGCAGCAATGTCTGCGTGCAGAGCTGGGGGCAGATCAGTGCTGGCACATTAGCCCTGCTCCTGCTGGCCACACCATTCCTGAGCCAGGCCAGGAGCCATTGGCCTTCTTGGCCACCTGGTCACACTGATGGCTCATGTCCAGCCTGCTGTTCATCAGTCCCTGCAGGTCCCTTTCTGCCTGGCTGCTCTTCAGCCACTCCATCCCCAGCCTATAGCACTGGGGCCAAATTGCAGGGCCTAGTACTTGGATTTTTTAAACCTGAAATTGCTGGATTCAGCCCCTCAATCCAGCCTGTCCAGGTCTCTCTGCAAAGCCCTTCTATGCTCCCACAGATCAACACTCACATCCAGCTTGGTGTCATCTGCAAAGATGTCCTAGGTTCCAGGGGCCCCCTCAGTGTCACAATGGCCTCTTGGTTACACAAGGCCCTGCACTGTCACACTGTTCTCCTTGGGTCCATGAGACCATGCAGAGCAACAATGGTCTCCTTGGTTCCGTGGGGCCCCAAAATGTGACAATGGACTCCTTGGTTCCATGAGGCTTCACATGTTCTTGTTTGTGCTGCAGTTTCACAGTGGCCCCTTGGTTCCATGAGGCCCCAGAGTGTCACAATGGCCCCATGGGTACATGAGGTCCCACACTGTCACCATGGTCTCTGGAGTTCCACAGTTCCCCTCAGTGTCACAATGGACTCCTTGTTTCTATGAGGCCACACAGTGTCACAACGTTCTTCCAGATCCCCTGAGGCCCCCTTGTGTCACAGTGGCCACTTGGTGAGACACAGGATCCTGCACTGTCACAATGAGGCCCCGCAGTGTCAGAATGGCCCCTTGGTTCCACTGGGCCCTGGAGTCTCCCAATGGTCTCCTTGGCGTTCTAGTGTCAAAATGGTGAACCCCCTTGGTTACATAGGGCCCTGCAGTGTCACAATGGCCTCTGTGGTTCCACAAGGACCCAGAGTGTCATGGTGCACTGCCTGGTTCCATCTGGCCCCAGTGGACCCCTGGTTCTGTGGGGCTGCATGGTGTCACCATGGTCCTCTTAGTTCCATGAGGCCTTGCAGTGTCACAATGGCCCCAGAGTGTCCCAATTATGACAGAATGACAGAATCAAATAGGCTGGAAAAGACCTTTGGGATCATCAAGTCCAACAAATGCCCTAATACTGCCTTGTTACACCGACCATGGCGCTAAGTGCCACTGAAGAGGGACAGGGACTCTGCCACCTCCCCCTGGCCAGCCATTCCAATTCTCACTCACCATTTCTGTGAAGAACTCCTTCCTATTTTCCAGCCTGAACCTCCCCTGGTGCCGCTTAAGGCTGTGTCTTCTTGTCCTGCCCTCCAGCAGATCCACACTCACACCCAGCTTGGTGCCATCTGTAATTTGTGAATGGTGAACTCGATCCCCTCACCCAGATCACCAGTGAAGATATTAAACAGGACTGGGCCCAACACAGATCCCTGGGGGACACCACCATTGCCTGGACACCAGCTGGGTGCAGCACCATCCCCACCACTCTCTGAGCCCAGCCTCCAGCCAGCTCTTAAATCTCCCAGCGAGGAGAGAACCTGCCCAAGCAATGGGCTGCAGCTTTTCCAGGGACTGCTGTCAGAGACAGTGTCAAAGGCTTTGCTGAATTCCAGGCACACAACATCCACAGTCTTTCCTGCATCCACAGGTGGGTCACCTGGTCATAAAAGGAGATCAGATCACTCAGGCAGGACCTGCCACTCCTAAATCCACGCTAGCTGGCTCTGACCCCTTGGCCATCCTGTGGGTGCCCTGTGATGGCACTCAGGGTGATCTGTTCCATAACCTCACTGGGCACCCAGGTCAGGCTGACAGGCCTGGAGGTCCCCAGATCCTCCTTCCAGCCCTTTTTGGGGATGGGCTCACACTGGCACCTCCAGTCCTCTGGGAGCTCCCTGCTGAGCCAGCACTGATGGTAAATGATGGAGCGCAGCCTGGGGAGCTCAGCCACAGCTCCCTCATTTCCCTAGGATGGATCCTGTCTGATCCCATACACTTGTGAGCATCTGAGTGGCTCAGCAGGTCACCCACTGCTTCCTCCTGGATTCCAGGGGCTGTTCTGCTGCCTGTGCCCATCTACCAGCTCAGGAGAACACTTGTCCTGAGGGCAACCTGTCTTAATATTGAAAATTGAGACAAACAAGGTGTTAAGTAGCTCTGCCTTTTCCTTATCTTTTGTTACTATATTCTCCACTGCATCCAATAAGAGTAGAGGTTCACCTTATCCCATGTTTTGCTATTAGTTTATTTATAGAAACATTTCCTTTTATTTTTCACAGAAGTGGTCAGGTTAAGTTCTAATAGAGCTTTCACATCTCAGCTTTTCATTCTGCATGACCTAACAACACCCTGAAACACTTCGTAAGTTGCCTGAGCTTCTATCCAATGCTGATGCTTCCCGCTTAACATTACTTTCTTGAAATGTGTCCATCCTTCCTGGGCCCCATTTGTTTTTAAGGGCTGTTTCCCTTAAAACAATCAGTACCTGATTTGGTATTCCCCAAATCTGCTTCCTAAACAGGCCAAAGTCTGCCCTTCCTAATTCCAGTGTAGAAGATTTGTTACTGCCCCTCCTTCTTTCATAGAATATTGAAAACTTGATTATTTCATGGTCACTCTGCCCCAGGCAACCTCTGAGCCCCACATCTGCCACCAGCCCTTCTCTGTTTGTGAACAGCAGCAGACAGAGCTTTCCTTGGCAGTGGGAGTGCTACCAAAAATTCAGTAAAACAGAAAACTCCTTAGCACCAGTGTAGCATTAAGAAGCAGCATTCTTTATTCAGCTGGATGCACAGGGGATAGCTCCTCCCAAGGCTGTGCATGCTGAGTACAGGAGAGTTTCTCTTTATTTTCTGTATTTTGCATACATATTCATTGATTGTCCTGGACTAAAAACACATGTGACAATCCTTTCCCAAATATCATTAACATACTTCCCCTCCCCTTCACCCATGTCCTGGGGGCTCCCTGGTGGTCCCTGGTGGTTGTGGACCCCAATGATCCCGTGGGCCTGGCTGAGCTGGCAGGACACTGAGGCTGCTGAACTTCCAGTTCCCCTTCTCACACAATGAGCGTTGTGTAGTTTCCATAGGCCTGGGGTTGTGGAGAACAAGCTCCAGGTGTCAGCTCAGATGGTGGAGACAATTGATCATCTGGTACCATGTGGTCACAGAGTGGGTTGTGACATCACAGAGTGGATTATGTGAGGTCATTTAGAGCTATGACATCATACACTGCCTCTGTGACATCACAGAGCCAGCTGTGACATCACAGGGCAGAGGTCTGACATCACAGTGCAGACTATGGCATCACAGACTCTGGTGTGACATCAGAGACCAGCTGTGTGACATTGGAGAATGGTCTGTGACATCCCAGAGCAGGCTGTGACATCCCAGAGGGGCTGTGTGACATCCCAGCAGGGCTGTGTCAGGTCACTGGGTTGGTCACTCAGCCCCAGCTCCCCCTCACAGTTTCTCCCAACAACTCCAATGCTGTCCATGCCCAGCAGGGTCCCTGTCCCCCGGGATCCCCCCGGCCCACCTGGAGCCATAGCCTCCACCAAAGGATGTTCCACAGGATCCACCCCAGAGCCTGACAGGGGACAAGGGGCGAGGGCTGTGTGACCAGGACATCAAGGACAGGGATTATCCAGGTCACTCTGGCCTGGGTCAGGTTGGCCAGGGCAGGAAAGATGTCTGGCAGCTGGAGCAGGGTCTGGGAAGGGCCTCCAAGGTGGGGCTGGAGCCCTTGGGCTGTGAGCAGAGGCTGAAGGAGCTGCGCTGGTCCAGCCTGGAGCAGGGAAGGCTGAGGGGCTCCTCACGCCAGCCTGGCAGTGCCAGCCAGGAGGGGATGGAGAACACAGAGCCAGGCTCTTCACAGGGGGCTGGGGGGAAAATAAAAAGCCAATGGGTGGAAGGGGAAAGAGGGGAGATCAGCCAGGGCATGAGCAGATGAAATGAGTCAGGCTGGTTTCAGTATTTCCTCAACACCAAGAGCAGCCTGACCTCCCTTCTCCATCCACCACTGATAGATTTGCAAATCAGGAAATGTCTGTGCTGTTCTGTCCTCAGTCCAGGACAAGAGTCCTGATACAAGAACTCAATTGTGTTTATATCTATCACAGAACCACATTAGTCAAAAATTAATTTTAGTATGCAAATCAGTTGTGAACGGTGGACTCATCAGACATGCTGGGACATTGCACATAGCTCAGGGGAGAGTTTGTAATTGTGTGATTGTTATTTTAATGGTGTAATTTTTATTAAGTTATATCCTGTTCAACTGTGGTCTGTTGGCTAGGTCCAGTGTGGGCTGGAGGGAGCTCAGATTTGCACAAGGCTGCTCTGAGTGCCAGCCTTGGATAGGGAAAATGATGGGGTGGGGGTAGGGACAGAGTCTGATTGATTCTCAGCCATGAAAGGTCCTGATTTTCATACCCAGTCAAACTGCATGAGGAGGTACTTGGATTCAGTGTCAACTGGAAATTGCACATATCAATTTATGAACAGGGAAAAAAAATTAAACAGGACCTAAAAAATGTTTCCTCACTGTCTTTTTAAATAGAACATATTCAGTTGAATGCACTTCTGAAATCTCTCTTATTAACCACACAAGATTTGGAAACTGAAATCAAATAAACCCAGAGATTTGGCTTGTTAAAGTGTTTTGAATGTTAATGAGCCCTGGGAGACTGAATTCCTGCACTGAAGAGCTGAAGGCTGAACAAGCCTCTGGAGCAGGAAAATTCAGCAGCAGCCTCCAAGTTGCTGAGGATCTCAGCAGCCCCCACTGAGGCCATCCCTGCCCAGAGACCATGGGGGAATGGGCAGAAAAGGAGAGCGTCCCTGGGGCTGGGGCAGCACAACTCAGAGGCAGCAGTGGCTCCAGTTGGGAAATGGAGTGTGGAATGTGGCTGGGAAAGCCCTGCCTGGGCTGGGCCAAGCAGGACACACAAGCCCTGACTTCCATCCAGTAGAAAACTCTGTCAAGGAGATATTTAAAAGGAATTACAATTGTTTCTGTATTCTGAATTGGACTTCCTGGAGAAATACCAACAAGAGATACTCAGGAGCTCAAAACAACAAAACAGTCTTTACTGGGAACTTTAGAAAATCAGAGAATCTTTGGCAAAAGATTTAATATGACATTCAATCAAAAAGAAACACTTCTCATTACATTGACTTGGCCCATTCAACTTCACAAACTCTAAGCCTATTCAATTTTTTGTTAATCGAAATTTGCAAGAAGAGGAAATTAGAAGAAGACACAGAAAGAGAGAAAGAAACAAAAAAATATTAGAGATGCACACACACAGCTGCCAGTCCTTGGATTCCAGCACTGTTTAGATGGAAATTCCAAGAGGAGGTAGGGTCAAGATGTGTGCTTGCCTTGTGGTCAGCCTTCAATACCCCTTGGTCTTCCTGGGCCCTTCCCCCAGGTGGGACTGTGGGTCATTTGGTCCCTCAGGAGCTGGGCTGGGGCTGCAGAGGTGGCTGTGGAGCATTGCCTGTGCTGTGCCAGGGACTGGCAGACACTGCTGGGCTGGGATAGAGGCTCTGGGGGGATTGGGGTTCCAGGGCAGGGCAGGGCTGGGGTTCCAGGGCAGGGGAGGGCTGGACCTGCCCCTTCCTCCCCTATTGGAATAAGATCCCAATATTACCAGGTAGATAGTGCCTGGGCTCCTCTGACCCCTGCTCCTGGGCCAAAGGTGGCAACTGTGGTGTTTCACCTCAGAGACACTTTGGGCTGGCTGAATGGTGCAGCTGAGCGCCAAAACAAGTCCAGGCTTGTGGAAACTCAGTTTGCCTCAGGTGGGAAGGCTTCAGGCTAAGGTGCGGAGGAAAAGGAGACAGATTCTGCCGGAGGGTTAATATCAAGAGTTTATTCCATGGTCAGAGACGTCTGAATCTTAGGTAACATCTCCAACAGAATCCCGACCTCATGGCCTGAGTGACTTTTTAAGCTCCGGGGGGAGGGGGAGGGAAGGGACAGGTGAGCCACCAACCAGGTGGGAGGGGCAGGGTCTCAGGCAACGATGACACCCAGACAGACCAATGACCTCTGGGCACAGGGGCATCTTTTGAACCTCACCAACCAGACATGGCCTTGCTGGAATGTTAAGACTGATTGACAGCCCCGCAGGGGGCGAGGGGGAAGGGGAAGAGAGATATTGCCATACCTGGGAAGGGGCTGGGAAGTTTAAAACAGGAAATCGCAACACACTGCAACACTCCCCACACAGGAAATGTCTTGAGCCAAGAAACTCCTCCACTCTGTCACAATAGGGAATACTGGAGGTGAAATCCCAATTCTGGCCATGGGCACCGAGATAAGGACAGTTCTTTTCCTTAGGAATGAAAGCCCCAGTTTTCAGTAAATTTCTGGTTTGATTGTTTGGATTCTGTTTGGTTTTGTTGTTGCTTTGTTTCCTTGTTGTGCCTGAAGTGTCCAGTCAGGAGCAGAGTGACTCTTGCCAAGGAACTCTGTGCTGCTGTCCCTTAATATTCAGTCTGGTTTTTGCTGCTCCCTTGCTGGGGATATTTTCAGCGCTCTCAAGGCCTCGTTGGTAACAGGGTGAAGGAGCCCTGGCCCAGGCTCTGGCCCTGGGGGACACAGGGACGCTGCCGGGGGGTCCCTGTCCCTCTATTCCACCCCCAGGGCCCCGGCCCTCTGGCCCTGTGTCAGGCCCTGGGGTCGATCTCGTGGAACATCCTCTGGGGGAGGCTGCGGGGCTGGGGGCAGGGGGAGCCGGGGGCACAGGGGACCCCGCTGTGCACGAGCAGGGTTGGACTGCTCTGGGGGGAGCTGTGAGGGGGGCCAGAGCAGAGTGACCTCCCCAGTGACCTCACACAGTCCCTGGGATGTCACACAGCCCCTGGGATGTCACACTACCCCCGTGATGTCACACTGCCCCTGTGATGTCACACAGCCACATGTGATGTCACACTGCCCCCGTGATGTCACACTGCCCCTGTGATGTCACACAGCCCCTGTGATGTCACACTGCCCCTGTGATATCCCAGAGCCAACTCTGAGACGCCACGCTATGATGTGATACAGCTGCTCTGTGATGTCACAGAAGTCTCTGTGATGTAAGAAAGTCACTTTATGATTTCACAATCTCTACTGTGATATCACAGCCTGCTCTATGATGTTACACAGCCACCCAGTGTTGTCACAGCCCACTCCCTGATGTCATAGAGCCACCTTCTATGATGGCAGGATCTGCTCTATGGCCTCACACTCTACTCTATTATGTCACAGCCAGCTCTGTGATGTAACAACCCCCCTCAGTGATGTCACAAAACCCTCTCTGTGATGTCATACTGACACTCTGTAAGGTCACAGCACATACTTTGACCTCACTGCCAGCTCTATGACATCATGCAGCCATGCCATGATCTCACAGCCTGTTCTGTGATGTCACAAAGTCCCCTCTATGACGCTGTAGCTGCTCAGTGACCTCACACAACAAACTCTGTGATGTCACAGCCCAATCTGTGACCTCACACAGCCCACTCTGGCCTGTCACACAGCCCCTTGCTGACATCCCAGCTGCTCTGAGCCTCTGTGACACAGCCACAGAAGTGCTGCTGTGACACAGCCCCCTCGGGGCCAACCCACAGCCCCTGCCAGTGCTGAGCCCCTGTGAGCTCTGTCTGTGCCCTGCTGGTGTCCCTGAGGGGCCCTGGCAGTGCCCCAGCCCTGCTGGGCTGTGCACAGGAGCTGCTCCTGGCCAGAGCTGTCTCTCTGCAGCGCTGCCCTTGCCAGGAGCTGCCTCTGTGCCAGGAGCCTGGCCCAGTTCAGCAGCACAGACACAGCACAGGGACTTTAATTAGCCTCTGGGGCTTTGGTGCTCTTTGCATCAGACTCAGTCCCTCAAAGTGTGCTCCAAAAACCTTCTCAGGGACTCAAAAAGAGGGTGAAACACTGAAGTTTCTCATACTTTAAATAGATCCATCTGAGAGACAGGACTGAGAAAATGTCCCCAGGTTCCAGGTAGAGAAGAACACTGGTGGCAGTGATGACTGCAGGGGACAAGCAAGGGAAAGGTGTCTCTGCTGCTGAGCAAACCTTCGCCTCTGTCCCTGCAGGCTGTCGGTATCCCCGGCTGCCCCACCTGGCTGGGCCCTTCCTTTGCTGACAGCTCTGCCTCCTGCCTGCCTCTGCCTGCCCATGCAGAGCCTGGGGCTGCTCCAGGCTCCTGCTGGGGACGTGCTGCACCACAGCCCTGCTCTGACAGGGAAATTCCTTTCTGCTGGTGGTCAGTCTGGACCTCCCAAGCTGCACTTGGTGCTATTAGGTCTTCTTCAGTCTTATTCCTACTATGAAGAAAAGCTCCAGCCTCTCTGAAACCACCCATCCATCCCTCCCAGGCTATTCCCTTTCAGTCCTCAGTCTCTACACCACTGACCACAGAGGCCGCAGACTCTCCCTGCTGGTTTTGTGATGAGGCCTCCAAACCCCATTCTGGGAGATTTTTGAGTCCTCTCCAAGGTCTGTGAAAAGGTAAAAATAGCATTCGAAGTTATTTTCTCCTAAATCCTACCGTGACAGGAAATGGGTCAGTATCTTTAAACTGAATGGGGACAAAATAACATTTGTTAGAAGGAGGAAATATTTTACAATTAAGAAAGTGGCAGGAAACTGCAGCTGTTTTTCCAGAGAAGTGGATTCCCCATCCCTGGAATTGTCCAAGAGCAGGAGCTTTGTGCAACCTCTCCCATTGAAACCCGCTCATCCCCAGTGACAGAATTCCTGCATTGTGGGTTCTCTGATGTGCTGGCTGCCCGCAAAACGCTTCTGGCCAGAATGTCTGCTGAGGGCAGCCAGGCTGCTGCAGGGGCAGTGACCTCACAGCCATCACCATGGCAGCCCTGTCCCCTGGGCCTGGCTCTCCCCTTTTCTCTGCCCCTGCCTTGGTTCTGCTGCCATGAAGAGTTTTGTCATTAATATCTTGTCCCCAAGGTGCTGGGGCCAATGGCTTCCCAGTCAGGCTCCTGGGGCAGAAGTGGCTTTTCAGAGCCCAGCCAGGAATGAGCCCTGAGGCAGCAGCTCTGCAGTGGTGGCCACCAGGTCGGGCTGCCAAGGGAGGCTTCTGGCCATGGCCTGCAAGCAGCTGCTGCTGCCAAGGTGCCTTTGGTGCCTCAGGCTCTCCCTGGCACAGCTCCCAGCACGGCACTCTGCCCTTGTGCCCGAGCCCTTCCCTGTGCTGGGGCTGGCCTGGGGCTTTTCCTGCAGCGGGACCTGCCCTGCTGATGGCACAGGAAAGGCAGTTCCTGCTGGAGCAGGAGGCTCTGCCTGCAATTGGCTCCAACAACTCCAACAAGGTCCTGTTTGCAAAGCCCCCAGTAAGCAATGAAGGAGGGGAGTCACACTGCTTTGGGGGTGAATAATGCTGAAACCAGCCTGACTCCTCCATCTCAAAGTTCAACATCCTCAGAGGGAGCTGAAGCTGTGGCAGAGCTGGAAAAATCCCCAGAGAAAGGAACAACCAAGTGACACCACTGAGAGCTTCTGCAAAGCTGCTGAGCTGGTCCAGGCTTGGCACATCTGACTGACAGGGCAGCACCTCAGATGAGAAAAGCCCCATCCCAAATTTTAATGGCAGCATCTCCTGACATTTCCCTTCTTGAGGGGTGTGGGGATTCCTCCCAGTGGTGGGGACACCCTGAAGGTCACTGCTCCAGGCTGAGCCAAAGGGAATTGCCCATGGTCATTGGTCTGGGAGAGTGACATAAATCTCTGCTTAATTACAGATTTTCCTTAATACAGTTGCTTTGAAATAATTTCCTAGTGCTCTGTATAATATATTTTACGTCTCTTGCATCCTGGCATGAATATTTCTGATTAAGGAAATTTTGTCTAATCATTACCATAATAGAGAAAATATATATATTTATATAAATATATCTGCCCATGACAGAAACCCTGTGAGTGTCTGGGACATCCCGGCTCTTTGGCAGCCTGGGGACTCCTGGGATGTCACCGTGGAGCCCCCATGAGTGCCTGTGACAGATCGGTGCCTTTGCAGCCCAAGGTCCCCTGGGATGTCACCATGGAATGGCTGAGACTGCCTCTGAGCACAGGGCTCTTTACCATCCCCAGAAAGCCCTGGGAGGTCTCCATGGAGCCCCTGTCTGTGCCTGTGACATTCCAGCTCTGGAACAGCCTGGAGACTCTTGGAAGGTCCCAAAGGAACCCCTCTGAGGGCCTGTGACAAATCTGATCCTAAGCAGGAAACGATCACCAGCCCCCTGTTGCTATGGGCAGTTTTCGTGGCAACCATCACCAGCCCCCTGTTACTATGGTCAGTTTCCATGGCAACCATCACCAGACCCCTGTTGCTATGGTCAGTTTCCATGGCAACCATCACCAGACCCCTGTTGGTATGGGATGTTTCCGTGGCAACCATCACCAGCCCCTGTTGCTATGGTCAGTTTCCATGGCAACCATTCCCAGCCCTCTGTTTCTATGGTCAGTTTCCATGGCAATCATCCCCAGACCCCTGTTGCTATGGTCAGTTTCCATGGCAACCATCACCAGACCCCTGTTGCTATGGGATGTTTCCATGGCAACAATCACCAGACCCCTGTTGCTATGGGATGTTTCTGTGGCAACCATCACCAGCCCCCTGTTGCTATGTGCAGTTTCCATTGCAACCATCACCAGCCCTCTGTTGCTATGTTCAGTTTCCATGGCAACCATCACCAGACCCCTGTTGCTATGCGCAGTCCCTTGGCAGCTCCATGGAGACCCCATGCCAGGGGTGGTTGCCATGGACACCAGCTCAGGCCACAGCCACAGCCCATTGCCATGGCAACCACTGGCAGCCCCATCCCCAGGCTCATGGGATCCCAGAACCACAGAATTGGCTGAGCTGGGAGGGACCCATCAGGATCCTCCAGTCCAACTGCTGGCCCTGCACAGGACACCCCAACAATGCCAGCCTGGGCCTGGCAGCGCTGTCCAAATGCTGCTGCAGCTCAGAGAGCCCTGGAGCTGGGACCCTTCCCTGGGGAGCCTGGGCAGGGCCCCAGCAGCCTCTGGGCAAAAACCTTTTCCTGACATCCAACTGGAGCCTGCCCCCAATTCAGCTGCAGCCGTTCCCTCCACTCCTGTCCCTGGGCACCAGAGGGAAGAGGTTCCCACAGCCTCAGCCAGGGACCCGCTCCCAAGGCTGTTGCCATGGCCACCAGGGCTGGGACCAGCTGGGATGCTCGGTTTCCAGGGCCTGGGGTCCAGAATGGGATTCCCCAATTTCCTGCCCCTGCTAAAACCGCGCTGCCCTCACTGCCCTCCCGACTCCCATGGAAAGCACAAAAGGCAAAGATCCCGGGCTGGGATAAGAACAATTTATTAGGAACAGGAACAAGTTAAGGGACAAACAGAACTGAAACAATATTGATTACAGAGGGGATAAATGAAACAGTTTCCTGGGAAAACTAAAACACAACTCACTGGGTCTTCATGGCCACAATTTCCCCTGTTTGGAAAGGACACCCTTCTTCTCAGGGAGAGACAGTGTCCCTGTTCTGCACCTGGAAATTCTCTGAGGTGGGAGTGAATGTAATAACACAGCCATGGCAAGACCCTCATGTTTTTCAATGCCACATCATGACACTGGTAGGGGCAGGGAAAAGGACTGGTGTCTTCCCAGCATGGATCATGGGGAACATGGATCACCAGGGCTCTTCCCAATGTGGGTTCTCCCATGGGGGATGAAGCTGGAGTGGTGGATGAAGCTGTTCCTGCATTTGTGGCATTTGCAGGGGTCCCTTACTGGTGGCTCCGTTGGTGACTGGTCAAGTGAGAGCTGGTGGTGAAGCTCTTCCCACACTGGGGACACTCGTAGGGCCTCTCCCCTGTGTGGATGCGCTGGTGGATGATGAGGGTGAAGTTGTGCTTGAAGCCCTTCCCGCACTCAGGGCAGTGGAAGGGCCTCTCATCTGTGTGAATCCGCTGGTGCTGGAGGAGATTGGAGCTGGTCTTAAACCTCTTCCCACATGTGGCGCACTGGTAGGGCCTCTCCCCAGTGTGGATGCGCCGGTGCTTGATGAGGTCCGAGTTGTGCTTGATGCCCTTCCCGCACTCAGGGCAGTGGAAGGGCCTCTCATCTGTGTGAATCCGCTGGTGCTGGAGGAGACCGGAGCTGCTCGGAAACCTCTTCTGACACTGGGGACACTCGTAGGGCTTCTCCCCAGTGTGGATGCATTGGTGGGTCACAAGGTTGGATCTGTAGCTGAAGCCCTTCCCACACTCCCCACACTTGTAGGGCCATTCCCTGGTGTGGATCCTCTGGTGCCTGATCAGGTGGGAGCTCCACCTAAAGCTCTTCCCACACTCCAAGCACTTGTGGGGCTTCTCCCCATCATGAAGCTGCTCATGGACCACCAGCTCTGAGCTCTGGCTGAAGCTCTGCCCACCTTCCTGGGTCAGGGTGGCTCTTTCTTCTTCAGAGCACCCTGGGCTGGGTTTGGAGCCCCTCCTCATGGGGGATGTCTGAGGTTTCTCTTCCCTATTGGATTCCTGTGCGTTAAAATCACTCAAAACGGCCTCTTTCACGAGGTTCTGCCATGCAGATTTTTCCTCCCTGGTCTCCATCCTCAGTTCCTTCCCTGGGGAAGGAAGGACAAGGACAGGATGGGATTTGCCTCCATGCCAGAGGGAAGGGGAAGGAGATTCCCCCAGTGCATCCCCGGCAGGATGGCTTTGGCAGCAGGGTTGTTCTGCAGCCAGGGGCTGTGCTGGGCTGGGAGATGGAGCAGGAGAGAGGGGGAAATAGGAACTGACTTCCTCCTCACCTATCTGGGTGTCCTGGGGATCCTTCCTCTTCCGCACAGCCTCCTTCTCCATCCAATCAAGGTTTGGGAATGGGAAATCCTGTTCTGGGAAGAAAACAAAGGGTGCGCACATTGTCTTTTGTACTGGTTTGAAGGCAAACCTGGGGAGGGTCTAAACCAGAATTACAATTTAAAAGAAAATGAAGATCAAGGCAATGATACAGAAACACTGCCTTAAACTGACAGAGTCAGGATATAACCTGACACCCTGTTGTTCAGGGTGGTGGCAGCAGTCCCAGTAAATGGTGGTTGCAGTCCTGTTGGAGAGATGAACACTATTCTGTCAAAGCAGTGATCCTGTAGAAGGGTCTGGTCTTCCTCTGGAGGTCCAATGGTGGTTATGGAGCTCTTGTCCTCTGGCAATCCAGTAGGCACACTGCTCCTGGTGTAGCAAAGTGTCAGCTTATATCCAGGTAGGAATGCTTGGATCCTCCCCCTGGGCGGAGCATCCCACAATGGGATGATGGAATTTTATCAGTTCTGCAGTGACACTCAATGGCCCATTCACAGGAGATATCTCCCCTGGAGGGCGTTATCAGGGCTGAGTCATGGAAGAGATAAAGAACACTGCCCCACCTGTTTATAACAGTTGATGAAGATGGTGATTGAAAACATGCATTTGGTTACATCTTGCATGGCAACCTGAAACAGTGGGGTAATCCCTGCTCAGGGGGTGAACACCACCCCCCTTACCCAAACTGGCTCAGCTGCAAAACCCCCACCCTGGGAATGCCACGCATACAGGGGACAATGTCACACTTGCCCTGCCCCAGGGGAGGGCTCTTTTTCCTGTCATTCATTCCTGTCCCCCCTTTTCTATCCCATTTACTTCTCAATAAAATTCATTTTTGGTTTGGTCTCATTATCACCTTAGTTGGGGCAGAGGAATCTCTCTAACACTTTTCTTAACCAGACTCACCAGACTGTGAAATTATTTTGGCACAGTGAGTTTAGGCACTGTTCTCTGACCCCAAGTTCCTTTGACAACAGCATGGTTCCCTCCTCTGAGGAGGTTGTGGTTCTCTCTTGAGGAACTCTTTGAAACTGGGCTGCAGCTTCCTCTGAGTGACTTATGGGAGAACCGATGAGGTAAATCGCCTTTGTGGGCCCAGAGTGTAAAGAAAATATTTTGTTGTCCTTCTATTACAGCGACCTGATGAAGGTCTTCAGGGTGAGAGAAGTGGACGAGAATCTTGGTTCATGATCAGAAGGCTGGATTTATTGATATATGATATATAATACATTATAACTATACTAAAAGGAATAAAGAGAAAAGTTGCAGAGGCTTGCTAAGCTAAGAATAGAAAGAAAAGAATGAATAACAAAGTTCTGTGTCCAGCAGAAAGCAAGGACCAACTCTCCCGTGAGTGGTCAGCAAATCCAAACACTCACAGAAGACCAATCACAGATGCTCCTGTTACATCCCACATCAGCAGATAATTATTGTTTGCATTTTTCTTCTGGGACCCCAGCTTCCCAGAAAGGACAAATCCTAAAAGAGAGGATTTTATGAAAAAATGTCTGCGACATCCTTCCTTGAAATGTTTTTTCAAATCACAGGAGGAAAGGGAGCAAATGATAGCAGCGAGACTGACAAGGTTCATTCACCCACCCCATGGTGAGGAACACAAGGCTGCTAAAAGTCCTACAAGAAGCTCAGCACAAGTAGCTAAATTCCCAAATAACTCCTGAATTCCCAGGCTTGAGTGCTTTGCGAAATGTGAGAATCATTTTTCTCTTCATCCCTGTCGCCTTTGTGACAGCTACAAAGAGTTTACTTTCCTTTTAATGATATCTGTATTGGGCTGAATTTACACTTTTATCAGAACGTGCTAGCAGCTGAGCTGGAGCTGTGCAGGAACCAGTGGAACTTGGAATTGCCACAAAATTGCTTGTACTGTCAGTTTATTAATGTTTGGGATTTGTTTACATTTTCATCACATCTGACTTGTGGGAAAATCAAATATTCATCAAAGTGATTTATGCAGAGTCAAGTTTGATTTCTGCCAAATTATTTTGTCCAGTGCTCAGGGGATGCTTGAGGGGTCTCTGTGCCCCTCGCCCTGGGGGATGCTTGGCAGGGGTTTGGGGGGTTGTCCCTGTCCCTGTCACCCCAGGCCATTCCCCAGGGGGTCTCCATCATTCTCACCCTGAGGGATGCCTGGAGGGTCTCCCTCCCTCTCACCCCTGTGCCAGGGGGTACTCAGGGCAGTCTCTGTCCCTCTCAGCCCAGGGGATGCTCGGGGGTGTCTGTCCCCTCACCCTGGGGGATGCTCGGAGGGGTCTCCATCCCTCTGGCCTCAGGCAATGCCTGTGCAGGGCTGGGGACCAGGGGCTCTGTGTCCCTCTCACCGCTGAGGGTGCTCGGGCCTGGGGGGGCTCTCCGACCTTCTCAAACCTGGGGAGGCCGGTGGGGTCTCTGTCCCTCTCAGCCCTGCTGGGACCCCACCCAAACATCATCGGGGTCAGAGGGACAGAGACACCCCTAAACCCCCAGAAGGGCTGAACCTGGGATTTGGTTTGGGGCTGAGGATTTAGGAAGGGGCTGGAATTGGGGCTGGGATTGGAGTTGGGGCTGAGATTTGGATTAGAGCTGGGATTGGGGTTAAGGCTAGACATGGGATTGGCTTTAGGGCTGGGGTTGGGATTGGGTCTTGGGATAGACGAGTCTGGCACTGGGATGAGATTAAATACAGAACTGTGAGTGTGTCCAAACATGGAGTGAGATTGAGACCAGGATCAGGGTCAGGTTTGGGACTGAGCTCACCCAGGGCAGGACAGGGGGGATGTCACTGCAGGATGTCCCTGGCGTTGTCCCAGCCCTCCTCAGGCACCTCCAAATATGGGGAGCAGCTGGGTGCCCCAAGATCCAGGTGCTCCTGTTGGAAAAGAAATGAAATTTAGCAAAATATTTAATTATAGTGAGTTGTGTGTGAACTGGTTTGTTAAAAAGTAGTTTTGTAGCCGTTGAAAGTGTGTGTTGGGTTTTGTGTGTTACTTAGCAGGTAGTCTTAGATATTTAATAAATAATTAAACTAGTGCAAGAAAGTAAGAATGCTAACCTGTCTGGAGGCAGCATACAATGCTCTTAGAATAAGATAAGCAGAGGATTAATGATCTTGTTTGTGAACCAAGGAATGTATCACAAGGGGTCTGTGACCAGGCAAGGGGAACGGAGGACTGTTTCTTGGAGGCTAGGCAAGGGGAATGGGGAAACTGTTTCTTGGAGACTTTGTTGTGAATCTCATGTATAAGAGGGAAGCACCCATACGTGAATTTGGGGGCTCGGACTTTGGGACATGAGTCCCCCAGTTCCCCGGGCCCTTAATAAAGCACCCACAAAACTTATCCGAGTTTTGTGTCATTTATCAATCGGGCAACAGTTTTCTGGCGACCGCGGCAGGACTCCGAGGGCTGCTGGGGCGGTTTGCGTCCCGATCCACTCCAAGCCGGCACCGAGCACTTCTTGGGGAGTCATCGGTCGTGCCCGACCCCCCGCGCCTGTCAGACAAACTGCATTAAGGTAAGCCCGAAGGTGCTTTATATTGGAAAAAAGGTGATAATTGGATTTGGATTTGGTGGTTGGTAAAAACAAAGCCTAGGCTCCGGCCATAAGACGTCTAAGGACGCAGGACCGGAACTCGCCTCCTGTTTGTTTTAGGGAAGGACGGCGAGAAGGTATATTGGTTTAAGGTATATTGGTTTATTGGGATTAATAGTGGAATATGATGTCTTTTAAAACTTTTAAAATCTTAGTGCAAGCCAATGGTAAAATACCTGGAAATACGCCATTAGGTTGTATATTGAAACGGTGGAAAAGTGAAGGGTATTATCAAGAATTAGATAAAAGTAAAATGATAGATTATTGTAAACATTGGTGGCCTGAATATGAGATTGGGGAAGCGGGATGGCCGGTGAATGGTACACTGGAATTGGGGATAATGGAATCTTTGATGCAATTTTTAAGGAGGAATGAGAAATGGGATGAAATACCATATTTGGATTTGTTTTTCGTTTTATATCAGAAAGAGGAATGGCAAAAGGAATGTGGTATTTTGGTTTTAGAAGTGAATGATGAAAGGGAGTGTGTGGGATGTAAAGAAAGAAAGGAGCGTAATTTGTATCCTTCAATCGAGGAAGATTTGTCTTATTGTATAGCACCTCCAAGGGTTCCGGTTGCTCCTAATGTGCCCCCTGCTCCCCCTGCGGATATAGCTATAAAAAACGGGATCTAGTGAGAGTGATAGTGATGGTGGTGATGGTGAAAAGAATGAGAGTGTTAAAAGAACTCCGTTAGCAGGGCGGACTCGCAAGGGAAGGAAGGGGCAGAAGGAGCTACATTTAATTGCGCCATTGAGGGAAGCTGTGGGACCACAGGGAGAAAGGATACTTATAAAGGTGCCTTTCTCCCCCGGGGATTTGGTAATATGGAAGCAATCAGCGGGGAGTTATCGGGAGGATCCTGAAAGGGTGGCAAGGGTGGTTAAAATGGTAATAAAGACTAAGAATCCAGACTGGAATGATTTACAGGTATTATTAGATACTATAATGGATTCCACGGAAAAGGAAATGGTTATTAGAGCCACTAGAGAAAAGGCTCGTGAGGAAATTCGGTTGAGACAACTAAATGAGACAGTTGATGAATTGGTACCAAGTGAGGAACCTAAGTGGGACCCAAACTCTACGGGAGGAATAAGGGCTGTAAAACGATATCAGGAATTGTTGGTGGAAGGAATTAGGACAGGAATACCTAAGACTATGAACTGGTCTAAGTTGTATTCGGTCAAGCAGGACAAGAATGAGTCTCCGTCTGCCTTTTTAGAACGATTAAAAGACATTGCTCGGAAGTTTACTAATTTAGATGTAGAGGATCAATCAGGAAAACTTCAATTGGCATTGTTGTTTATGGGGCAATCACAAGAGGATATTAGGAAAAAGTTACAAAAGCTGGAAGGAGAGGATACTAGAAGTTTGGATAAAATGCTGGAGGTAGCGTGGAAGGTATACAACAACAGGGAAAAAGAAACTGCAAAAAGACAACAAGCTAGTATTCTGGCTGTAATGCAACAGGCAGGGGCAGGAGGAAGACCCATTAGGGGTCGAGGTCGGGGAGGAGCTAATCACGGACAGAGGGGGTTGCCAAGAGGTCGGGGAGGATTTGGGTTTGCACCTAACATGGGGAGGTTGGATCCAAACCAGTGTGCGTTTTGCCGACAATTGGGACACTGGAAAAATGAATGCCCGGTTAGAGGAGGTATGGGCATGGGAAACATGGGATTAAGGACAGCCCCAATGGGAAATGCCCCTGTGGGAGGATTCACGGGAGGACCAGCAGAAGTCGCTCAAGCACTAGTTTTGGGAAAGTATCAGAATCAAAGCTGACTAGAAAAGGATTTAAGGGTAGTTTTAGAAATAGATGGAAAGGATCAAGAATTTATGGTAGACACTGGAGCTACTTATTCTGTACTCAATAGACGATTGGGACCTTTGAGTGACACAACGGTACAGGTGGTGGGGGCAACAGGGAAGCTAGAGGAACAACCATTTTTACAACCTTTAAATCTTAGGTTTGGGGGGAAGGAATTAGATCACCAATTTTTGTATATGCCAAACTGCCCCACACCCCTTCTTGGCAGAGATCTGTTGTCCCGACTTAATGTGAAAATAATATTTGAAGGGGGAAGGGTGAAATTGGAAATACCTGAGAAACAAATAGCAGGCATTTTTGTAATCAAGGAAGTGGATGCCTCTCCTATTCCAGAAGAAATTGAGCAGGCTGTAGTACCCTGGGTATGGGAGTCAGGAGTCCCCGGAAAATCTAAAGCTGCGCAGCCAGTAAAGGTGGAACTAAAGGAAGGGGCCTGACCAGTGAGGATAAAGCAATACCCCTTGAAGCTTGAGGCAAGGAGGGGAGTAGCCCCGTTAATTAAACAATTTTTGGCTCAAGGAATATTACAGGAATGTGAATCGGAGTATAATACTCCAATTTTTCCAGTAAAGAAACCTAATGGTAAGTACCGTTTGGTACAGGACTTAAGGGCTATTAATGAAATAGTGAAAGACATACATCCAGTTGTTGCTAATCCTTATACCTTGTTAACATCTGTATCGGAGGAGTTTAAATGGTTCTCAGTGATTGACCTTAAAGATGCCTTCTTCTGCATCCCACTGGCAGTAGAGAGTAGGAAATATTTTGCCTTCGAGTGGGAGAGTCCTGATTTTGGGAGAAAGAAGCAGCTTATGTGGACGAGACTCCCACAGGGATTTAAATGCTCCCCTACTATTTTTGGAAACCAACTGGCCAAGGAGCTGGAGGAATAGAAGATAACCCAGGTAACAATATCCCCATCCTTGTATGTAGTCCTGCAGTACGTGGACGACATTTTTCTGGCTACTAAGGAAAGGGAAATGTGCGTGGAATTAACAATTAAATTAGTCAACATGCTTGGCCAAGCAGGCTATCAGGTTTCTAAGGAAAAAGCTCAATTGGTCAAAAATAGCGTTATTTACCTCGGTTGTGAGATCACACAAGGGCAGAGACGTTTGGGAGTAAACCGAATAGAGGCAATATGTGCTATTCCTTTGCCTCATAACCATCAGGAATTGAGATCTTTTCTAGGAATGGTGGGATGGTGTCGACTGTGGATCATGAATTTCGATCTCCTAGCCAAGCCACTATATGAGGCCTTGAAGCAGCATCGGTTGGAGTGGACGACACAGCAAAAGAAGGCCTTCCAGGAATTGAAGCAGGCACTAAAGGAGGCCCCAGCCCTAGGACTCCCTGACGTGACCACGGAATTCCAGTTGTACGTGAATGAGAGGCAAAAACTGGCATTGGGGGTCCTCACCCAGAAGGTGGGATCCTGGAAGAGGCCAGTGGGATACTTCTCTAAACAACTGGATTCGGTAAGTTTCGGGTGGCCCTCGTGTTTACAAGCCGTGGCAGCAACAATAATTCTTATTCAAGAGGCCCGGAAATTGACTTTGGGGGCAAAAATGAAAGTGTTTGTTCCTCATATGGTCATGGCCGTTTTGGAGCAAAAGGGGGGTCACTGGCTATCATCCAGTCGAATGTTGCAATACCAGGCCATCCTGAGAGAACAGGATGATATTGAAATAAGGACTACTAATCATGTTAATCCAGCAGAGTTTTTACGCAGTGACCAGGAAGCTGGGGGACTGGTGCATGATTGCGTAGAGGTAATTGAACAATATATGCCAGCAGACCCGACCTAAAGGATGAACCATTGGAAGAACCTGAATGGGAACTATACACTGATGGATCCAGTTTTGTCGAGAATGGGACTCGCTATGCCGGGTATGCAGTGGTAACATTGGATCGGGTAATAGAGGCAAAGGCTTTGTTACCTGGAACTTCGGCCCAGAAGGCAGAGGTGATCGGACTCACCAGAGCCCTGTATTTGAGCAAGGACAAAAGGGTTAATATCTGGACAGATTCTAAATATGCCTTTGGTGTGGTTCATGTACATGGGGCGTTATGGAAGGAAAGGGGGCTTTTGAATTCACAGGGAACCAACATCAAGCACCGGGAAGAAGTGCTACAGCTACTGGATGCGGTACACAGTCCCAAAGCAGTTGCAGTAATGCATGTTAGAGGACATCAGACTGCAGAAGGAGACGTTTACAGAGGAAATCGATTTGCTGATGTTACAGCTCGGCAAGTGGCACGGGAAGTATGGACTCAAATGGCATTGGTACCGGTAAGAACAAATCCGGCTACCCAATACCTGAATCAGGAGCCCAAATATTCAATAGAAGATGGAAAACTAATAAACATGCTAGGGGCACAGAAGAATCAACTTGGGTGGTACGTTACACCAATGGGACAAATAGTGGTACCTACCCGCATAATGGAATTTATTTTGGAATCGGAACATAATAAATGTCATTGGGGAGCAGAAGTATTGGTAAAATTTTTGAAGAATGAGATAATCTCTTGTCGCAGACATTTCTCCACAGAAATCCTTTCTTTTGGATTTCTGCGTCTTTGGGAGGCCAGAGACCCCCGAAGAGAAGGTAAACAATTATTATCAGCTGCTGTGGAATGCAACAGGGACACCTTGATTGGTTCATTTCCTATGTTTATAATTAAGGGCCAATCACCAGTACAAGCTAGGGGACTGAGTCCCTGGACACAGCTTTGTTTGGGATTCTTTTCTATCTATTCTTAGCTTAGCTAGCAGCTCTGCAAACCTCTCTCTATGTTCTATTTAGTATAGTCATAATGTATTATATATCATATCTTAATAAATAAGCCTTCTGATCAAGATACAAGATTCACCGTCCCTCTATCACCAGCCGCGCCCACACAGGTCGCTGTAATAATCTCTAATCAGATGTTAACAATGGCAAAAAGAGTTAATGCAATGTGCCCAGTATGTTTGAAAAATAATCCAGTAGTTAGGAGACAAATACAAATGAGAAAGTTGCAAGTCGAGCCACAACCAGGAGATTACTGGCAAGTTGATTTTTCTGAATTGCCTAGGGCACAGGGATACAGATACTTGTTAGTGTACGTATGTACGTTCTCAGGGTGGCCGGAAGCTTTTCCATGTAGAACTAATCAGGCTAAGGAGGTGGTAAAAGCCTTGTTAAAAGAAATAATACCAAGATTTGGAGTACCTTTAGGATTGTCATCAGATAGGGGTCCACATTTTATAGCCGGGGTAGTGCAGGAATTAGCACGAATGTTAGATATAACCTGGAATTTGCATACTCCCTGGAGACCTCAGTCTAGTGGGCAGGTGGAAAGGATGAATCAAACCCTGAAAGGACAAATCAAAAAGATTTGCCAGGAAGCTAAACTGCACTGGCCTCAAGCTTTGCCTTTGGCCCTACTCAGGATTTGAATTAAACCAAGGGAAAAGGTAGGCGTAAGTCCATATGAGATATTATATGGCAAACCATATCATGCAACTGTATTAAAAGGGGAGGTACATGTGAGTGGGGACCAGGCGATTGCAGAGTATGTTATGTCACTTAATAAGATCTTGAATTCTTTAAGAAATACGTTACAGTGGAATAGACCGCTCACGCTGGAGAATTCTGTCCACGACATCCAGCCCGGGGACAAGGTGTACGTCAAGAAGTGGATCACGGATCCGCTACGGGAATCATGGAGCGGACCCCACCAGGTGATGATGACGACCTACATGGCGGTGAAGGTCCAGGGGATGGATGCTTGGATCCATTACACCAGGGTAAAGAAGGCACCGTTCCAGTGGGAAACCCAGATAGTGTCTCCAACCCGGATGATCTTCCACGCAAAGCCGCCTTCTTAATTATATTACTGCTAGTGATCATGAGACTATTACCCGTTCAAGGGTCTACTCTTGTACAGGTTGAAGAAACAAAGGTTACAGTCATGGAAGGGATGGATGTTCAATTAACTTGTGTTATCTTTGACAGCCAGAAAGTTGAGGCCGGTGAAGTTATTGCAATATGGCAACGGGGGGCTGAAAGAAGCCGAGGCAAGATAGGAGTCGGTTGGGATCAGGATAAACAACAAGGAAACACGGTACTGAATCTTACCAAGGTAACCACAAACGATACGGGAGAATATACATGTTTGGTCAAAATATGGGATAGTTTTGATTACAAAAGAGTGAGTATGAGGGTTTTGCCATGGACAGGGGATCGTGCTGAAAACATAAAGGTTAATCCAGTATCAATGGCAGTGGACATGTGGGATGGGCCACCTCTCAGAATAAATTGTTCCTTCCTAGTAAGATCAAGATATCAAAGGAACCTTTGGGTCAAATGGTGGAAGCAAAATAGGGAACTGACCTGGGACAGAATAGAGGACGGGACCAATTGGTGGGGAAAGGAAGGCAAAGGTTGTGGGTGGTCAAGTGTCACTAATCCTAGAATAGGAAATGCATGGTGGAGGCATGACAGAATGATGTTATCCTTACAGAGACACAGTAGGAGTAGACGGGAGGTTAATGATACAATAGAACGAAATACTGAGCAGGAAAATTTAGTGGTAGGATTAATCAGAGATTTTGGGATCATGCAGAATGTGACTAAAATAACAGCTTGCCTGCCATTGCCACAGGCTGCAGGTGAACCAATTCCCTGGGGAATAATACCAGTAACCAAAATGCCTGAAACATTCAAGAATGTTTCATGGTCCTGCCAGTCAGTTCCCAAACCAGTAGATGTATGGAGGGATTTGTGTATGACCATTCGGGCTATGACTAGAGAGGAATGTGAAAAGAAATCCAATCATTATGGTTGGATTCAAAATATCAGGAGGTGTTTAATTGCAACACCAATAGATGAGCCATGCAATACAGTACGAATAAGAACGAAATCCCAACAAAATGAGATGAGTTGTCAGAATGTCACACAG
Organism: Melospiza melodia melodia; assembly: GCF_035770615.1. Lineage (NCBI taxonomy): Eukaryota > Metazoa > Chordata > Aves > Passeriformes > Passerellidae > Melospiza > Melospiza melodia. The sequence continues at coordinate 352,486 of NW_026948638.1, forward strand.
AATTTTGACACCTGGAATAGTTGGAAGACATTATGGGGACCTAGTGTTTTGGAACACTATAATTACCTTGGGGAAGTACAATGGTGCATCCAATGGTCAGGAGTAAAGAATCAGTCACATTATAGGGCCCTTATCATGTCTACATCTTCCCGAGAGTCCAGACCGCAAAAAGAAGATTAGAATTGTACTGAGGTTTTTACATGTGATACACCGGAAGACCGAATCGGATTGGTACCGGTGAAAATGGCATTAAATTGGGGATGCGAGTGTAGGGGGTATGATCACACGGTTAGCAGAGAGTCCATGGATGGGCCTATAGATTGCAGATATACTACTGTGCATAGCCCTGGAAATCTAGTCTGGGTGTTGGGACACGGACAGTGGACCACACATTTACCTCTAGATGGATCAGTAACACAAATCACCCTAGGGGTTCCCACATTGTGTCCATACTGGAAACAGAATAGATTGATCCAAAGGAAAGGACTCAGAAAGAGGGAAGAATCCCTAGAGGAGCAGTGGCATGAACCTGGCTCAGGAGTGCAATTTGGATGGATATTGGAGTCATTATTCCCTCCGGTAGCGACATATCGAAACAGGGAAATGCTCAACAATTTGTTAGGACAGACAGAAAGGTTGGCAGCAGCTACTAAGAAGGGATTTAAAGATCTAAATTTGCAATTGCAAGCTACATCAAGAATGACCCTACAAAACAGAATGGCATTGGATTTGCTACTGTTAAAGGAACATGGAGTTTGTGGTTACCTGAGTAGGAGAATAGATCATTGCTGTGTACACATTCCAAATGTTAGACTTGAAGTTGAGAAAGATATTTCTCAACTGGCAGAAGTGGAAACAAAAACCAAGGAAATTGAAAGGGAAGCACAGCATAATTGGATAGGAGCAGTATTTGATTCTTTGGGGCTTCACCTGTCTGGCTGGATTACGTCTGCTATACAGTATGTACTAATGTTTTTAGTATTTTTAGTGACTATATGGATTGTATATAGATGCCTCTTAGGTGTGATCGAAAAGGAAAAGAGGCGATCTCTCCGGTTGCTGAAGGCGATGACCCGCGGGCGGCAGAATGAGGAACACTCCCCACCTCGTTATGAAGAGGTTACTGTCAATACTGTTGATTGAGCATCCTTGCAGCAGGACTGAAGGATGCTCAAAAGGGGGGAAATGTTGGAAAAGAAATGAAATTTAGCAAAATATTTAATTATAGTGAGTCGTGTGAGAACTGGTTTGTTAAAAGTAGTTTTGTAGCCGTTGAAAGTGTGTGTTGGGTTTTGTGTGTTACCTAGCAGGTAGTCTTAGGGATTTAATAAATAATTAAACTAGTGCAGGAAAGTAAGAATGCTAACCTGTCTGGAGGCAGCATACAATGCTCTTAGAATAAGATAAGCAGAGGATTAATGATCTTGTTTGTGAACCAAGGAATGTATCACAAGGGGTCTGTGACTAGGCAAGGGGAACGGGAAACTGTTTCTTGGAGACTTTGTTGTGAATCACATGTATAAGAGGGAAGCACCTATACGTGAATTTGGGGGCTCGGACTTTAGGGACGTGAGTCCCCCAGTTCCCCGGGCCCTTAATAAAGCACCCACAAAACTTATCCAAGTTTTGTGTCATTTATCAATCGGGCAACAATGTCAGTCCCTCCACTGCTGGAAATGCTGCAGCCCAGGCTCAGCCTGGTGGGCCACAGGTGGGAGCTGCCGGTGGTGTTCTGGGTATTCAGTCCAGAGCAGGTTTAAACAGCTCCAAAGAAAAAGAAAAACCACACTCCAGGGAACTTCTCTGCCTCAGAGAGTTAAAACTAACTAAAAACAAAGGAGAGCTCTGTCCTGCTGTCTGTCCAACTGCAGACAACTGATACCTTAGGTTTTAAGTTTTTCTGTTCTGTTTTGGTGTGCAGCTTTTAGCTTTATATTAAGTGTTATTGGGATCTTTTGACAAGGTGGTGAAGACAAAACAATCCTCTTCTAGCTGGAGATTCAAGGACAATCTCTTCAAATTTCAGGCCCAAAGCATAAACCACATGAAAAGAGGAGGGCGGGCAAGCAAGCAAGGAGGATTAAACTTCATAATTTGAAGCTATAAATTGGGCAGTGAACTCCTATATGCAAATAGACTAAAACTCATAATAATGTGAGATCTCATGACCAAGCCCTCTTTTGCTCTCATCTTGGAGCCATCCAGGCAGAGCCACAGCTGTGGCTCCGGTACTGCCAGGGTGTGGCCTTTGAAGGCATTTCAGTAAAAATCCACTTTATTCCTCTCAGCTCCATCTGGCCTCTGTTCCAGCTCCTTAAGGCATCACAACAGTCCAGGAGCAGGAATGTGGAGGAGTGAGTGCAGTGTATGAAAACAAACTGCTGCTTCTCCCTCCTCCCCTGCGCACTCAGAACCAACCTTAAAGGTGCAGAACTCATTTCTGGGCTAAACAGACCGATGGGGTACGAGCATCATGAAGTCACCCCAGGACACGCCCCTGTCAGGGTCAGGGGGTCCCGTCCCCGCCTCATCTCCGGGCTGCCGGGGGTCCCCCAGCTCCGGTATCGCCCCTTCCCCTCTCCCCGCCCCGGGGGTCCCCCGTTCCACAGCCCCGGCTCTCACGGGGATCCCCAAAACCAATGTCCCGCCCCGTCGGTACCGGGCCATCCCCACGTGGACCCCCCGGACCCTCCCGAGGGGCGATCGCGGCTCCTCTCCCCCCGAAAAAGCTCCTCTTGGGGAGCCCGGGGATATCCGGGACTCGAGTCCGGGATCTGCCGGCTCCGAACACTCTCCAAAAAATCCTCCTGGAGACCCCTGGCTGGAGCCGGGGCGAGCTCGGCCTCCGCCCTCCCCTGCGGCTCGGGGCTGGGGGCGATGCTCCCGGGGCAGGGGGTGCTGCAGGCTCGGCGTGCGGGCGCTGCGAGCGCCGCGATTCTCCCGCTCCCGCTCCTCCTCTCCCTCCTCTTCCTCCCGCATTTCCTCCGCTGCCAGCCCGGACCCCCCTTTCCCACCGCTCTGCCCCGCGGCCCCGCAGCACCGGCTGCTGGCTGGGGGAGCCCCCGATCGGCCCCAGGGCTGGGCAGGGGCTCGGGGACCCCCCCGGGCGGATCCGTCCCCCCGGCCCGAGCCCCAAATTCCGCTCCGGGGCCGCCGGGCTCTGCGGGCCCGCCTGGCAACCGGTGAGTCATCGGCGAGAAAAGCTCTGGTTGGCTGGAAATTGTTCAGCGCGTCCTCTGATTGGCTGGAATTCTGAAAAGCGCTGCGCCCTGCGGCTGTCCCCGGGAGCTGCAGAGTCCGGGCTGGAACCTTTTATATTTTTTTCTCTCTGAGAACATTTCTGATTTCTTTCTCTCCCTCACTCCTTTCCATTTCTTGTTCAGTACAATCCACGTTCGAGCAGATCCACAGGTTGCGTTCCCATGGTCTCATTTGCACCTTCACTCAGGTGTGAGAAGGTCGGAGAGCCCCTCAGGCCCGAGCACCCTCAGCAGTGAGAGGGACACAGAGCCCCTGTTCCCAGCCCTGCACAGGCATTGCCTGAGGCCAGAGGGATGGAGACCCCCCGAGCATCCCCCAGGGTGAGGGGACAGAGACCCCCGAGCATCTCCTGGGCTGAGAGGGACAGAGACTGCCCCGAGCACCCCCTGGCACAGGGTGAGAGGGAGGGAGACCCCCCAGGCATTCCCTGGGGTGAGAATGATGGATACTCCCTGGGGAATGGCCTGAGGTGACAGGGACAGGAAAAACCCCCTCCAGCCCCTCCCAAGCATTCCCAGGGAATGAGGCACAGAGACCCCTTGAGCATCCGCTGAGCGCTCTGTTATAAATAAGAAGCTTGACTAGGCCAATATTCAAGCAGCAATCAATTTATTAATTAATATGGTAAAGCATGAGCAATACAGCACTGGGTACAGAGGTTGTTTTCCCTCCAACTGCACACCCATAGTTGAAGCTTACAGGTATTTATAGGGGTACTCATCAGATTTCTCAGCAGTTTCTATTCCAATTTTTACTCATCAGCAGTTTCTCTTCCCAATTTTTACGTCACAATTCTATACCTATTGTGATTTAGGTTTTCTCAGGATGTATCCCGAAAGCAGTATCCCAGAAGGTGGGGGTCCAGCTTCTGAAAGAAGGAAGAAGTCTCCCAGATGGTGAGGTCCAGATTCAAGATGTGGGTCCACCTTTTAAATGCAAGGACTATAAATCTCATAACAGTGATGTCCAGCTTCCATTGGTCAAAACTATAAATCCTTGAATTGATGTTCATCTTCCTTTCTCAAGCTGCTTTTCACTGTTTTGTTAAGGTGTGAGATAAGCATGTTTCCTTTTATGTATTCTAAAGCTTAGTTTCAAAGATCCTTACTACAAGCAATATTCTAAAATTATACTTCAAAAGGTTCTTATTGCAAAACTCTTTAAGGCTTAGCTACAAGCAGAAAGTTCCTGTCAAAAAGCAGCATCCTTAAAGCTTGTCCTGGTTTAGGGCAAATTTGTTAAAGAATCCGCAAAGGAGGGCCCCTCCAGAAAGCAAAACCCACACGGCCCCTCCCCCACAACCGGTTTGGGAAAAAATTCCTCGGAGAGAAGTGGAAAAAACCTGTTTATTTGACAGGCACAGCACTCCCCAGCACACAAAATGAACAATACCAGATGACACCGCTCTGAGAAAGATGGCAAAATCAGAAAGTCTGTTTCGGGGGTGGTTGCTCTGTTCTCAGTCCCTCCGGCGCTGGGGCAGCTGCTGCATCCAAACGGTGCAAACTCTCGGTGTTCCCCGGTCGCAGTCTGGAGCAGATTCGAGATGGTCACAGAAACAGGAGAGGAGAAACAGTCCAGGAAGGAATTTGGACTGTTTAGCTAAACTAGCTAATAAGCAGAAGCAAAAGCAAGAGCAGAGAGACAGCAAGCAAAGCAGAAAAGCAGCCCTATGTACTGCCCATCTCTGTGTCCCTGATAAGAGAAACCCAAACAAAACTTTCACTCCTCAGAGACAGTCTTAAAGGCACAGAACAGATGAATGGGGATACAAGCATCATAACATCACCCCAGGACATTTCACCCTTTATCCCCGTATCATCAACATACTACCACACATTATGCATTATTCATACAAAATTTCCATATGTTCCCCCAAAATTTACAAGCAATACCCATCATGCCTTCATCACATCCCCACACTGGACCATTGAATCCAGGCCCTATATTACAGAGCTGCAGGATTCTCCTTTTTCACTTTAGTCACTTAAAGCTCCATCTATCACTTGCTCAGGCCTTCGACACTTAGACATTTCCTTCTCCATCTTCCACTTGCCCAGACCTTCAACTCTTACACATTTCCTTCTGTCTCATGTCTGTATGGTTTAATGTACAGACAATGGCAGTAGCATCCAATGAACAATGATATTGCACATCATTCTTACCCCACAATAGATCTCCCTGAGGTACACATCGTGTCGTTCCATCTCTTTGCATTATCCACCATGTGCAACCTGGTCCCTGAGCAAAGACAACCCCACAAATGGGTTTGTCTGTACTCGAGGCAGAATTGATCCACACAGTCTTCCCTAACAAACCTCTGATATGTACCACTGGGACTTTGTCTCCTTCTATTACATTCAGGGACTCAGACTGGGCAGGACCTGCTCGGTGGGTGGAACCTCAGGTGTTAACTAACCAGGTGGCCTTTCCTAAATGCTGCTCCGAATTTTTGAAAAATCCCCCACCGAAAGCTTTCAACTGAGTTTTTAGTAGTCCATTGTACCTCTCCACTTTTCCTGCAGCTGGTGCATGGTAGGGGAGATGGTACACCCACTCAATGCCATATTCCCTAGCCCAGGTGTTGATAAGGCTGTTCTTGAAATGAGTCCCGTTGTCTGACTCGATCCTCTCAGGGGTGCCATGTCTCCACAGAACTTGCTTTTCAAGGCCCAGGATGGTGTTCCAGGCTGTAGCATGAGACACAGGGTAGGTTTCCAACCATCCAGTGGTGGCTTCCACCATGGTCAGCACGTAGTGCTTGCCCTGGCGTGTCTGGGCAGTGTGATGTAGTCAATCTGCCAGGCCTCCCCATACTTGTACTTGGACCACCGCCCACCATACCAGAGGGGCTTCACTTGCTTGGCCTGCTTGATGGCAGCACACATCTCACAGTCATGGATAACCTGAGAAATACTGTCCATGGTTAGATCCACCCCTCGGTCTCGTGCCCACTGATAGGTGGCATCCCTGCCCTGATGGCCTGAGGCATCATGGGCCCATCGAGCTAGGAATAACTCTCCCTTGTGTTCCCAATCTAGGTCTATTTTGGACACCCCTATCTTTGCAGCTTGGTCTACCTGCTCGTTGTTTTGGTGTTCCTCATTAGCTCTACTCTTGGGTACATGGGCATCTACATGGTGGACTTTCACAGGTAGCCTCCCTACCCTGGTAGCAATGTCTTTCCACTCATCAGCAGCCCAAATTGGTTTTCCTCTATGCTGCCAGTTAGCCTTTTTCCACCTTTCCAGCCATCCCCACAGAGCATTGGCTACCATCCATGAATCAGTGTAGAGGTAGAGCTTTGGCCACTTCTCTCTCTCAGCAATGTCCGGGGCCAGTTGAACAGCTTTGAGTTCAGCAAGTTGGCTTGATCCACCTTCTCCTTCAGTGGCCTCTGCGACCTGTCATGTGGGGCTCCATACGGCTGCTTTCCACTTTCAGTTCATTCCCACAATGCGGCACGAACCATCAGTAAAGAGAGCGTATCGGGTATCTTCTGCTGGCAGTTGGTTGTATGGTGGAGCTTCTTCAGCCCGTGTCACTTCTTGTTCCCCGTCATCAGAGAGACCAAAGTTTTCACCTTCCGGCCAGTTTGTAGATATTTCCAGAATCCCAGGGCGATTCAGTTTTCCAAAACGGGCGCGCTGTGTGATAACAGCAATGCATTTGCTTAATGTAGCACTGGTGGCATGGTGCGTAGAGGGAACCTTTGCTTTGAACATCCACCCCAATACTGGTAGTCGGGGTGCCAGGAGGAGTTGTGCTTCAGTGCCTATTACCTCCGAGGCAGCCTGGACTCCTTCATAGGCAGCCAAGATTTCTTTCTCTGTTGGAGTATAGTTGGCTTCAGACCCTCTGTAGCTACGACTCCAAAATCCTAGTGGTCGGCCTCTAGTCTCCCCAGGCACCTTCTGCCAAAGGCTCCAGGACAAGCCATGGATCCTGGCTGCAGAATAGAGCACGTTCTTCACCTCTGGTCCTGTCCTGACTGGGCCAAGGGCTACTGCATGAGCAATCTCCTGCTTGATCTGGACAAAGGCTTGTTGCTGCTCATGGCCCCAGTGGAAAGTGTTCTTCTTACAGGTGACCAGGCAAAGAGGGCTCATGATCTGACTGTATTCGGGAATATGCATCCTCCAAAAACCTATGGTGCCTAGGAAAGCTTGTGTCTCCTTCTTATTGGTGGGTGGAGACATTGCTGTGATCTTGTTGATGACATCAGTGGGAACTCTGACGCCGTCCATCTTGCCACTTCACTCCCAGAAACTGGATCTCTTGAGTAGGTCCCTTGACTTTGTTCTTCTTGATGGTGAAGGCAGCTTTTAGGAGATTCTGGATAATTTTCTCCCCTTTCTCGAACATCTCTGCTGCTGTCTTCCCCCACACAATGATGTCATCAATATATTGCAGATGTTCTGGAGCCTCACCCTTTTCCAGTGCAGCCTGGATCAGTCCATGGCAGATGGTGTGGCTATGCTTCCACCCCTGGGGCAGTCGGTTCCAGGTGTACTGCACGCCTCTCTAGGTGAAAGCAAACTGAGGCCTGCATTCTGCTGCCAGAGGAATGGAGAAAAATGCATTGGCAATGTCTATAGTGGCGTACCACCTTGCTGCCTTGGACTCCAGCTCGTACTGGAGTTCCAGCATGTCCGGCACAGCAGCGCTCAGGGGTGGAGTCACTTCATTGAATGCTCGATAGTCCACAGTCAATCTCCATTCTCCTTCAGATTTTCGCACAGGCCAAATAGAACTGTTGAAGGGTGAGTGGGTCATGCTGACCACGCCCTGGCTCTCCAGCTCACGGATCATTTTGTGCATGGGGGTCACAGCATCTCGATTAGTTCGGTACTGTCGGCGGTGCACTGTTGAGGTGGCAATTGGCACTCGTTGCTCTTCCACCTTCAGGAGACCTACTGCAGATGGGCTTTCTGACAGTCCAGGAAAGCTGTTCAACTGCTTGACACCCTCTGTCTCTACAGCAGCAATTCCAAATGCCCATCTGAGTCCCTTTGGGTCTTTGAAATACCCACTTCGAAGGTAGTCTATGCCCAAAATGCATGGGGCCTCTGGGCCAGTCACAATAGTGTGTTTCTTCCACTCATTTCCAGTCAGCCTCACCTCAGCTTCCACCAAAGTGAAATCCTGGGATCCCTCTGTCACACCAGCAATAGAAACAGACTCTGTCCCCACATGTCTCGATGGGATTAATGTGCATTGTGCACCAGTGTCAACCAAAGCTTTGTATTCTTGTGGTTCAGATGTGCCAGGCCAAGGAATACACACAGTCCAAAAAACACGGTTTTCCCTGGCCTCTACCTGGCTAGAGGCAGGGCCCCTCTAAGCCTGGTTATCCTTCTTTCCCTGGGCATAGGTCTTGGAGGTTCCTTCAAGGGGATCAAAAATATTGTCCTTATCATCATATGTGACAGTTCGGTTACTGGCCACTGGAGCTGCTTCCCTTTTGGAACTTCCTCTCTGAATCTTCAGTTGTCTCACCCATCGTGCCAGAGCAGCGGTAGGTTTTCTTTGCCATTTCCCCATGTCTTCTCCACAATCACGCAGGTAGAACCACAGCTCAGCTCATGGGATGTACCTTCTCTCGCCATCCGGGGAACATCTGCATTGGGTACCAGAACCCCTGATCTGTACTGCCGAGATTTGGAGAAAGCTCTCTTTAATCTCCTCCCTCAGTTTCTTGTGACCCTCCTCCATCTTGTCCTCTAATTTTTGAAGACATGTTTCCACCGCTGCGATTCTGGCATGTGTTGGGCCATTCACAGTGTCTGCATATGCTCGGAGCTTCTTTGCCGTATCCAGCACAGTCTCCTCACCATCATCCTGCTTCATCATTGCTAAAGCAGAAGCGTATTCTCGTGGCCCAAGTCGTACAAGTTTTCTCCACATCGCAGATGTGCATGGTACCAAGTCTGGATTTAGAGTGTTTCCAACATCTGAGAAGACAATCTCAGCCACTGCCATTTTCCTCAAGCGTTGAATCCCTTGTTCTATGGTTTTCCACTGGGTTTGCTGCATATAGAGATCGTCTGCGCACAGGTATCTTTCTGCTACACTTCTTAGGACCCGTTCCCAGAGGCTGTGAGGGTTAGCCCCGCTCATCATTCCTTGGTCTATGACAGGATCCTGTGACAGGGATCCCAAATGCCTGGCTTCAGTGCCATCCAGAATTGTAGCCTCGCCTGCAGCATCCCAGAGACAGACCAGCCAACTAATTATGGATTCATCAGGTCGTCGGGTGTAATCCTTCCTTAGGCCACGAAGGTCCTTCAGGGAATAAGACTCACTATTTGCGTCTGATCTTGCACCTGCTGCTTTGACTCCTGATTTTATGTCAGGAGGCATTGAGGTTCCTTCTCCTGTATCACCATCATCATCATCATCATCCACTGGTCGATCAGTTTTTTCCGTGCGTTTCCCACTTCTAGTACTGGTAGCAACAGCCACTGGTTTAGATGCTGGCTTAGGCTCACTGTCTGGTCTGGCTGCTGGCTTCAAGCCTGGGCTGTTGGCTACAGCTTGAGTGACTGGGATAGCTGATTTATCTCCCTGCCCCCCTGCCTCTGTCTGCTGCCCTACACCATCTAATAAAGTGTGATAAACATAGGCCAGGGCCCAGCCTATTGCAATTAGCCTTTTCTCCTTAGAATCGTCATGACACTTCTCTTTCCGATATTTCCCCACCTCTGCTGCATTCTGAATTTGTTCCCGTGGAAAATCCCAGTCTACAGGATCAGAAAATTTCTTCAGGGTTTGGCCTATATTTTCCCATTCTCCACCCCACTCAGGATTTTTCACGCCTGCATCTGCTTCTGGGTCAGGGGTCTCACCAGCTCCTCTGGATATCTCAGCCCTCATTCTAGAGAAGCTGCAGACCATATAGAAGAAGCTTATCGGATTAAATACCAGAAAGATGGTCACTTTAACATTCAGGGGAAACTGAACATTCTCAAAAAGTGACATAACCGATCCAAAGGAGAAGAGGGAAAGGGAAGGCTGGAAAGTCTCATTCTTGGCTCCTCCTCTAACAGACTGAGTGTAGTTACTAATAAATTCCCAAAACATACTACTGGAATTGGGATGCAGGGTAGGATGAAGAAACCATAACCCATAGATGTCATAAACAGAGGCCAGTATCTTTGTGAACGCTTTATAAATCATTATCACCAAGACCAGCACAACAGCTATTCCAATCTGTACCCCTGTACCATAAAAATTCCTTGTTAAGGACAATAATCCTAGTGACCAGAAAGGTATTGAAACCTCAAAAAGGTCTACAGCCCAGAGCCACACTAAGGCTTTCACAACCAGAGACATCAGGGGTCCAAGCAGCATGGCTACTAACTGCTTTAACAACAACAAACACACAATTAATAGAGCTTTTTTCCACCTTTTCCAGCCGCACGTTGGGTGCCAATTCAGGTATTTCTCTGGTGGGAAAAGCAGATCCAATCGGCCCCTCCCCCCAACTGGTCTGGGAGGGAAAAAATACCTCCTCGGAGAAAGGTGGAAAAAAACTGTTTATTAAACAGTAAACCCAAAACAATATCAAACAATGAGAGCCCTTGCCACTCTAAAAGAGATGACAAACTGAGAAAACCCCAGGTTGAAGCTCAGCTCACTCAGTCTCTGATCAGTCCCTCCAGTGCTGGAATTGTCGCAGGCCAGGCCCGGCCCAGTGGGCCACTGGTGCAGCTGCCAGGGCTCTCCTGGGTGTTCAGTCCCGAGCAGTTTCAAGAGGTCCAAAGAAAAAGGAAAAAAAAAAAGCCCAGGGAACTTCTCTGCCTCAGCTAGCTAGAACTAACTAAAAAAGCAAAAGAAGAGCTCTGTCCTGCTGTCTGTCCATCCGCAGACAACACAATCAGGAGCAGGAATGTGGAGGAGGAGTGCAGTGTCTGAAAACAAACTGTGCGCTTCTTCTCTCCTCCCCTTCACTCTCTGGAACACTCTTAAAGGTACAAAACTTATTATTCAACATAAACAGAATGAGACGATTGGGTATAGAAGCATCATATACTCAACCCAGGACACATGGCCACTCCCCCTGCAGGTTTAACTTACGCCAGACTTCCATACAATAGTGAATCATTTTTATTTTTTCTAAGCCTTTTGTGGCCTCCTGAGTGTCCCATTGATCTAGCATCTGTCCAAGAGGACTATCAGGGGGAATATTCTTCTCTTTTTTCTCATCTTCCCCTCCAAATCTTCTTTTACTCAAACACTTTCCCATACTGACTCTAATTTGGTTCTTAACTGAAATCTTAAGGTGCCCCAATCCAAACGAAAACTACAGATGGGCAAAACAACACTTAATATTCTTTTACTGCTCAAGCAGTCATTCACTTTCACACTGGTAAGTATGGGGAATTTACTCACATACTCGGGAAAAGGAGGGAAACCTCACCCACACGCATGGGCTTGACCTTTCACTTCCCAGGGGTTAGGTCCCAACAGGGCTCCCTCTGGCCCCAACCTTGTACCCCTAGGCTAGGTCTGGGGTTAGGTCCCAATGCGGCTCCCTCTGGCCCCTCCCTTGCACCCCTCCTAACCAGGGGTTAAACTTTCCAGTTTCCAACACATCTGTATTTTTCAAACTGGTTTTAGCGTTCTGGAAAATATTTTCCCCTTATACAATAAAAAATAAAATTGCGTTTCAGTGGTAATCTTTATTCTAGGAAGAAGTAAGACCCCTTCAGCCAGCCAGCCTGCTGCAGAGGCTCTTTTCCCGCAGCAGCTTTGTACCTAGTCACAACCAACATACATAAAACCCTTTCCCAGATATTTCCTGGGATTTTTGACAAGCTCACGTCTTAGTCTTCTCAGACAAACTATGAGCACAGTGGGAATCTCTTCAAGTTACCGTCTTTGTTTGCTTCTGGTGGAACTCCCTCAGTTCTAGAGCAGGGCCTTCTCTCAGCTTCCTGCTGCCCCCGGGCTCTGCTCCCGGCCTGCTGGGCTTTGTTGGGTGGCACAGTCTGTGACGTTGCTCCCACATGTGACTGAGGGCACAGCTTAAGCAGAACCTATCCATCCTCTGCAAAAACATTTATCACTGAAAGACACCATTTTCTGAAATAATTTGGGGAAAAGCTTGGTCATGAAGCTTCTCCACCAAAGGTGGGCCTTTCCAGGTGATATCAGCACACCTTTCAGGGTGGGCAGGTGCCTTACTGCGCAGAGAACTGTCTCCCAACCCACTGGGCCTGAGGGGCATTTACTCTACCACAGTGCCAAGATTTCGGCTGCAGCAGGAGGAGGAGCTGTGCTGAGTGAGAAGCTGAATCAGAAGCTTCAGAGTGCTCAGAAAGTCCTCACAAATACGTACCTGTCAGTGGGGATGTGGATCATTCCTCTTGGGTTCAGATGCAAACAGGGCATTTTGAGTAACATTTGCAGCCTGTACTGGCTCTCTCAGGCCTTACATAGCCCGAGGCAGCAAAGGAAACTTGGAAAAAAGCATTAATTCCATAAAAGTGGTGTTGGGAAAGCAGGAGATAGCAAAGCACTGCTGAAAGCACGCAGTGGATATGATGTAAAATTATTGTTTTATTGATATACTGCAACATATTTTTCGAATGGTAGGAGGAGAAAGAAATAATGATCAGTTATCTCATTATTAATGTTAATTTTCTCTTCCAGTATTGCCCGTGGGTTGAGTTATTTATTAAGCATGACAGTTGGGCTTTAATGTATCAGCTGTAGATTCCAGTCACAGCAGTCTAGTTTAATAATTGGATTTCTTTCTCCCTCGTTTTGACTAATAGCATACTTACAGCAATTATCAAAATTCATCATAGCACAAAAAAAAACCATTTGAAACCTCACCAAAAATGGCAGCACAAGAGAGCTCTGCTTAGCATTTAGTGGAGAATTCAGAACAGTTTCTTGGAGAACAAGGAACAGCTTCTCTGATAATTCAACAGCCACAATCTGAACATGGACACTCAGTGAAAGCCAAGAGTGCTTCAGGTGAGCCAAGGCAGTGTTGAATAGGCTGCTGTCACTAAAAATGCGCATTCAGACTTCACGGGAAATTCCCTCTGAAAATGCACATTCATATGTGCTTCTTTAGCTATAGGTAGTTCAGCCAAGCCATGGCAGTTTACCAGCACTGGCAGAAAGTTGTTTTAACACTGCATCATCAAACTGTTCTGGAGACTTCACAGTCTGCCTTGGAATGGCTGTAGGTGCCAAGTGGACACAGCTTCTGCTGTGAGGAACTTAAAATCCTCCTTAGTGCTCTTCCAGACTCTTTAAAGACAAGGTTTACCTTCCAGCATGAGCACAGCTCTGCATAAGCTCATTGACCCCAAAACCTATAGGCATCAAGGCACCCAGCAGAAATCCTGCACATTCCCAGCATGCCAGAGAGAAATGGGACTTATTCAAGGACTGACAAATAGGCAAGACTTTGAGGGGTGAGAGTGGAATGAAAATAGAAAACTTGAGAAAAGCCTGGTGTTTATAGTTTTGGGAGAAAGGGCAGTAGGACTGTAAGCTGCGTGCTCACCATCTCCTCCTCCAGGTGCACACAGGGACGGAGCAGCCCCAGTGAGTGGTTTCAGGCATTGAAACCACTGTAAACTTGGAATCAATTCACAAGTGAAAATAAAGACAGAAGAATCACAGAATCCCAGACCGGTTTAGGCTGGAGGGACCTCAAAGCCCACCCAGTGCCACCCCTGCCATGGCAGGGACACCTCCCACCGTCCCAGGCTGCTCCAAGCCCCAGTGTCCAGCCTGGCCTTGGGCACCGCCAGGGATCCAGGGGCAGCCACAGCTGCTCTGGGCACCCTGTGCCAGGGCCTTCCCACCCTCACAGGGAGGAATTTCTTCTTAACATCTGACCAAGTACCTGGTTACACAGACACCAGGAACTGTCTCACTCTGCAGCAGGCTGTAGTCAATGTCTGCTGAAATATGATGCACAGAATCCACCCCAGGTTCCTCCTGCACGCATTGCCTGCACTCCTCTCAGGACACAGCTCTCAAAACCAGTCCCAGAGTGCTCCTGCTGCCCAGGAGGAGATGGGAAAGGGCTGTGCCCTGGCTACAGCCTTGGCAAGAGCTCAGCAAGAGCCATCGGTGTCACCGCAGCCCGAGAGACAGAACAGGGAGAGAATTTCTATTTGCCCTTTGAAGCTGAGAAGGGACCAGTTTGTGTCTGAACAGCATTCCTTCACGCCTCCCCATATTATCTAAAAGTAGGAGACTCAGCAATTAAGCAACCCTCAGATGAATAATTGAGGAAAACTAAAGACTGGAAAGATACCAAAGGCTTCCCTCACAGGACTGCAGAGTGATGCATTGCTTTGGAACTGCAGATAAACCAGGCCACAACCAACCTCATCCTCTGGCCACTATTTAAGAGCCAGGAGGAAAAGACTGTAAGCAAGAAAACACCAGCTTACTACAAGTTTTGCCCTGAAACTCTATTGGCACAGGAGCCCCAGGCTTTCCTGCATGATGCTTCGTGACTCCACGATGCTGTTACAGCACGCTCAGCTGCTGCACAGCCCATGCATCGTTCATTTGAGCAGCCTGAGCCTGGGAACACCAGAGAGTATTATCAGAGCACAGGGAATGCTGCTCTAATTGTTTTTTTGCAATGTCATGTGGATAAATGATCATCCGAGGATAGAAACATGGTGTATGTACAGCTAATCTACTTAGATTTTGTTGTAAATTAATCATATTGAATATTAAGACTATGCCCTATTCTCACGTTAAAATGACTCCTCAGTATTTTCATCTGATCTTACCAGAAATGATGAAGCTGTACTTTGCTGTCCACCTCTCCCATTACCTCTTGCACTGCCAGGAAAGTGCTAAATAGATGAATTGCCAGCTCCCTGCAGCAGAGAGCTGATCTTCTGGGCCCTGTGACACACAGATGAGGGAGTCAAACCACAGAGGTCTTTGGAGGCTAAAATCCTGTGTCTCTGTGGTGCTCACAGCAGCTGGTGCCAGGCAAGAGGTGAGCAGCTGCACAGGTGACCCGAGGTCTGTGGGGAGTTGGAAATCCCACATATTTTGTTCATGTGTCAAATCTGGGCTCTGTTTCCTGTGCTCACCCCATAAACTCCATAGGTGAACTCACTAAAAATGGCATCACAGAGATCCCTGCGGATCAGCTAAGTGCAGATATCAGGTCAAAGACTGGACTCACTTACCTTGGAGATTCTTTCCAGCTTTTGTGATGCCTGACTCTATAAACTGAAGCTGGTCTTTTGCTCATTCTGCATTTTTGTCATAGCTTCTGAATCAATCCCTTCAGAACATCAGCTGAACAAGTATTGCTCTCCAGGCAGCTTCTGACACAGTAGAGGGATGGGCAATAGAAACCACACAATGTTTTTCACAAAGGTGTATTTGTTCTTTTCTAGGACAATTTTGGAATCAAGTGCTGTAGCACAAACATGTTTTTTAAGGTTTACAATAGCCTCTCACCTTTACTGGTTCTGCAAAGCCAATTGGGTGCTGAATACCACTCACACATGAATTAGTGGCCAATTGGCCAAAACTTCTCTTTCTTGTCTCCAGCCCAGCTTTAGCCAAGACTCTGCACACTCAGAAATCACAGGGCAATGGAAGATTTGTCCTCTTAACAGCAGTAATGCAAGATGACTGCAGATGAAATTTTACATTCTAATTAATACTTGGTCCCCAGTGATGCTCCTGAGTGTCCTGGCTGTTCAGAGGTGTCCCAGCTCCCCCAAACACAACTGCACCAGCCAGGACATCTCATTTCATGGCCCGTGGCAGCAGAAACACACTGCTACAAGGCTCTGAGACCAGTGGGCCACACTACAGAGCAGATGATCTCCAGCAGGTGTTGGAGGAAGAGTTCTGCTTTGAGCTCACCTCAAGATGATCAATAGCTGCACCCACCAAATTTGTTTTGTTGTTGCCCATCAGAACTAAGGAGAAGAATTTCTCAGGAGCTCCTGCCAACCATTGCCGTGAGCTATTTGAACTCATGTCCTTGTCCCTTTCCCAGATCTGCTGTGTGAGGAGCAACCTCCACAGTGCTGCCAGACACTCTGGGGCCACCAGCCCCTCGCTGGAAGGGTTCCAGCCAGGTACTGCCAGCTCTGCGCGTGCTGGGGATGTCACCTCCTGCACACACACCTCGTAAATGCCCTATAAATCCCGGCACTGGAGTGGTGCGTGTGCATTACTATCAAGGTATGTCACTGCTTCCATAATAAAATTATTTCAGGGGGTTGTAAGTCACCTATAAAATTCTCTTTGGGCTAAAACTTGGCATGTCCACATATGCAAACACACTCACACAGCCTGATTTCTGCGAAGGGGAGAGACTGTGCATTACTCCTGAATTCTGCACAGGGGCAGAGGGTATTCTCACGGGGAGAAGCTGCAGAGCACCCACCAGGCCAGTGGGGGAAGGCAGAGACTGCTGGAAATGGGACGGCCACAAACCCACCCATCACTGCCTATCCAGCCTCCTTTCCCTCCCCCAGCTCCGGGAAAAGGGGGACGGCATCTTGTCTGCTCTTGGAGATGGGTAGTGGAGGGTCACATGTTTTCCCAGCTCTGTGAGAAACTCAAGAGGGTACAGGGACACTTCAGAGTCCCCCTGCATAGGCTGCTTCAAAGGAGGAGTCCTTGGAAGCTCACCGGCACTAAACCCATCCTTTAAACAAGCTTTGCTTTGCAAGAGTTTGGATGCTCCTTGACTGTTACTGCAAACTGCAGAGGGAAAACATGTTTGCAGTGCCAGGACTGTCCCGGGATGTTGTGTTGTTTCTGTAGAAGTTGGACTTTCTGTTCCCGCTATCATGTAATGGTTCTGCGCTGGTTATCTTCTCCTTCCCTTGTGCTGCCAGTTATCCCAACTCCTTCCCAGTTGCCTTGGACACTAGTGTATCCTTTCTCAAATCCCTCCCCGGTGCCCTGTCCGTCACTCGGCGCTCGCACCCTTCTCTCTAGAAACTTCCAGCCAGAGCGTTGAGTGATTGGTTCAGGGACCAGGGCCCCACCCTCAAGTTATCTCCATTGGGGTTCTCCCTAAGTCAATCTTTTGTATCCCGCTCCCCTCTGAAACTCTATTCGCCAGAGGGTCGACTCCTCCCCTGTCTCTCTCCCTCCTTAGAAGCTGTTGCAAGCGTCTCTCCCTTTCCCTGTCCGGCTGTCGATTCCCCTGGGACCCAGTGAACCTGGATTCCCCACAGCTGGACAGCGCTCTCTTTTTTCTGCTGGCTGCAGCCATAAGCCGTGCCACGTCCCGCCGCAAGGTGTGGCTGCTGTCACAGCATGGGCGTTTGCCTCAGGCGCTCTCCCCAGCCACGGGGATCGGGACAGTGCTGCCCTGCTGCGAGCGCTGCTGGATAGCTGGCCGGGCCGTCCGAGAAGGACAGTCCTTGCCCAGCTTGACCGCTTCACTGGGACATGGCTGCTGTTAAAGAGTGTAAATCCCACTGCTCACAGAGGTCCCTCCTGCAGGGCCCTGCGAGCTTGGCACTGTCACAGCAAGAAGAAATCTGCTGCAGGAAGCTGCATCCAACAGTGCCTGCACAGTTAGTGGGAAGAGGGGAGGGATTTTTAAGAAGCATAAAGAAAAGGGGAGCATAGAGAAAAAGGGAGCCTCCTGCTGTCTCTTGAAATCTCCCCCAGCCTCAACGAGCTCTCTTTGGGGCTAGAGACTCCCAGAATCAGAATGGGGCAGTGCCTGCTGTAAACACAGCATCCTTCTGATGTCTGCAGCTGCAGGTATTTGTAGACTTGACCTTTTGTGATAAACAGTAAGGACATTTCCTACCTACTTACTTTGCAAGTCTTCTAGGAAACACACCAAACTCCAGGCAGTCATTTGCTGTGATGTTTTGTTCCCAGAATGACACAAAACTCCACCTTTATGTCAGTGTTGCTCTGGTTTGCTGGGTCAAAATCCATCTCTGGCCTGAGGGAGATGAGTCATTTGCCCGGGTGCTTCCACTCCTGCTGCAGCCCTGAGATGGTCCACATATAGAAAGAAGAGATGTAGGGAAAGAACTGTAACAACATATTATCAAGTAATCAGGTGGTAAAAAAGGGGGAGTGTAATTGAAAGTAAGGGTATTCTTCTTTAATTTCATGCAACTATATTTAGTGATATTAGTGGTTTGAGCATTGCTGTACATCCTCCCAACTAGAAATTACCTGGTTCCACCATGTGGACTCAGGAGAATGTAACAGCTCCATCTTTTCAGGGAGGAGGCAGCACTAGGACCACAGTGATTGTTTCACACAGTAGACCTGAGCACACAGTTTGCTCCAGCTCGGAGCATGGGCTCATCCCAGCCTAAGAACTCCTGCAGGCTAAATGATTAGAAATAGCATTACCACAGGATCTATGATGGCTATCATGAGATAATCATCGCACATCTGGATTTTTAAGACACAGAGCATAGTCTGATGCTTTCCAGTCCCTGGTGACATGACCTAATAGCAACAAGTGCCTGGAGCTGCACTAGTGCAGCACTCTGTGCTGGGGGAAGGAGGCACTGCTGGGCTGGGAGAGCACACAATTGGCAGCCCATGGCTGTGATTTTACACAAAGCTGTTTGTGTCTTGTAAATAGATTTCTTTTCCTTCAGTGGTAGGGAGCCAGGAGATGCATTGGTCAGCAGCAGAACAGAGAACATCTTGGTGCAGAGCCAGGAGCAGGGGAAGGACAAGCCTTCCAGCACAGGATACTCACATGGCTTTTGAAATGGAGAGCTGCAGCAAATGTGGAAGGGTAAATAAGGCCAGGAAATCTTTTGCTCTGTGAATGAACTCCCTGCTATTTATGATGCAGAGTTTCCAGGGATGTTGCTTTGGAGCTGGGCTCCTGCTGGGCAAATGATTCGTCCCAAACTGAGGTGGGTGCCATGTTATCATTCCCTGGCTCTACCTGTCCCTATCTGGCTGCTCCTCAAAGCTCTGGCTTCAGCCCAGTCTTCTGCCTTCTGAGCGGCACAATTTAAATGGTCCTTATCATTCAAAAGACTTGACTTCAAATTGAAATTTTAACAACTGTTAAATCAGCTCCCTCTGCTCTAACCGTGTTGGTGTCTGGGAACAATGCAACCAGGACTGGGATGCTCAGTACAGGCTGCAAAACCTGCTGGAAATGCATGACAGTATTTAGGTTGTTTATGACATTCACCTCCCATTTCCTCATGCTGTTCTTTCACCTGTACTGGGTGGGCGAGGCTGTGCATGCCCTTTGAGCAGGGATGAACTTTTGGGGTCAGCTGCCTAATGGCCAGGAGGTGCCAAACTGTTTGGGTCACTGGTGTCCTCTGCCTGCCCTGCAATTCATAGCCACCATTTCTCTCACCTCTTACTTCTTCTCCCTGGTACCTCTGCCACTACTTCAGCTTCTCAAACATTTTTTTCTGTTTTTCCTTCCCTCTGAAAATTGTCGGATCTTCTCTTCCCAGGGAAGTGATGTGGGCTCATTTTCCTTCTCCAGTCTTCACACCTGGTTTGTTCCTTCCATGTGCTGGAAGATGCATTGCAACGTGGATGTGGAGAAAACATCAGAGAGTGAACCAAGTCATTTACACCAAGAGAGATTAGATTATGTTATCATTGGGTTGTTTAGAATCATGGAATGTAAGAATCCCTAAAGTTGGAAAAGACCTTCACAAAAATCAATTCCAACCATCAAGCACCACCATCACTATGTTCACACCTAAACCACATCCCAAGTCCCACATCAATATGTCTTTTGAGCTCTTCCGGGGATGTGATTCTACCAGTGCCCTGGGCAACGTGTTCCAATGCTTTACAACCTTTTCCAAGAAGAAATGTTCCCCAATTTCCAATATAAACTTCTCCTGGTGCAAGTTGAGACCTTTTCCTCTTGTCCTGTCCCTGTTCCCATGGGAGCAGAGCCCCACCTGGCTCCACCCTCCTGTGAGGGACTTGTGGAAAGCCACGAGGCTCCCCCTGAGCCTCCTTTTCTCCAGGCTGAAACCTGGAGAAACTCCAACCCACAGTTCGAGTTGATTCAGAGGAACCAACAAATCTCTTTTAGGTACTGATAAATTGTGCTGGCTGTTCTTAGTAGTAAAAACCAGAAAACAAACGAGATATGCCCAGCAGCTCAGTGTGGTGAGTTGTGCTAGGAAAGAGCCCACTCCAGACTCCAATGGCACAAGCATCAGCACCAGATTCTGCCTGGGATAACCTCTGTGAATTCCACCCTCAACTTAGGCAGCTGAAATAATAACTGATCCACATGAACCAAATGTTGACAGTGGGTACATTTTTTCCCTACTGTTTCCAAACAAAAATCAAACATAAACAGTGAGAAATTATTTCATCTCTCCTAATGAGTGGCAGCATGAGAACTCAGCAATATGTTAAGAGAAAATCTCCCTGGTACTCTGAATTACACTTCTCCTGGAGTGAAGGAAGAACACTTGTGATTGAAAAACTCCCTTTCCAGACTCAGAGATTGTTTTTATAAAGTATTAAAAAAAAAGTATAATGTTCCAAAACTCAGCCAGGAAAGCAGTGGTAATAATTCTTCCCTAATGCCTCTGAAATTAAGCTACACTTAGCCTGATTTTTTTCAATTTGGAGTGGATGTATACACAATATGGCTAACATATCCCTGCAGTAGGTGTGTGCAGTGTGTGCTGCAGTGCCCAGCTGCTGGCTCTGTCACCCCAGAAACAGCTGCTCCATCCTCACGGGCTGCAGGCCCCCATGGGCAGGGCTGGGGCGTGGGGGCTGCTCCCCTGCACGGCCTCCCCTTCACATCCCTGCCAGAGCCATGGGCAGCTGCCTGTGGCCCCCGAGCGCGCTCAGGAACTGACCACTGCTGCTGGAGGCCTTGGTGCTGAGCCCCTGAATCATCTCTCACTCGGACATGCTCACAAACAAAGGAGGAACAGGGCCTCAGTGGCCCGAAGAGCTGCCCACAGAACCAGGAGGACCTGGACGAGTGGGATTGCAGAAGCGGCGCGGGGAGAACATCCTGGCAGGCTGCCAGGGGCTGAGGCTGGGGCAATGGAAAATCTGCAGTGGGAAGGAAACAACACAGCATCTGGTATTTTGAAACACAGCTAGAGTTTTCCTGTGCATTCTGACTATGAGTCACCAATGGTAGGCTGTGAAATTCCTAATACCTGTCTGGCCCTTGGGGCTGAGCTGTGGGATGAAGCTCTGGGAATAGACCTGGGAGAGATCCTAGAGTGAGCCAGGGTTCCCCATGTCAGAGCAGAGCCAGGAACAGCGTGAAGGAATCCATGGCAGCCTCGCTCCCCCTCTGCCCTTTCCCCACCATGGGCCGAACAACATCCTGAAGCACATTGTGAGAACTGCTCAAAGGGAAGGGTGAGAGCATTTCCCTCAGCCTTGTCCTGGGACTCAGCAGCCGAGGGCTCTGGCTGCACATCTGGACACACCATGCCCGGAACAGTGGGAAGGGATCCATGGCAGTTTCGATGCCCTGCTGCTGCTTCCATGCCCTGCAGGGCTGTTTCCCAGCCTGGCCTGGCTGCAGCTTCTCCCCAGCCTCTGCAGGAAGGCATTGGGCATCAGTTGCCACACAGCCCCAACTCACCAGGGATCCCCTGAATTTTCCCAGTCGCCAGTAACATCCTGAGG
Source organism: Melospiza melodia melodia (assembly GCF_035770615.1). NCBI lineage: Eukaryota > Metazoa > Chordata > Aves > Passeriformes > Passerellidae > Melospiza > Melospiza melodia. The sequence goes on from NW_026948638.1 coordinate 374,374, forward strand.
TGTGGCTGCCTCGAGGAGGGAGGGCCATAGCCAGCCCCAAAGGCCTGGGGGGATCAGGATTTTCCGGATCCTTATCCATGTTTTGGAGAAGTATTGCCTCCTGAAGAGGCCACCTCCTGGATGTGCAATGATTCCATCTGATCCAGCTGTGCCTCTTCCTTTCTCAAGGGATGGACAGAGGGGCTCTATGGAAGGTGGCATTTCCTGCAGGAAGGGAGGCGATGCCAGGCACAGCCACACGAGGTAATTGCTGTGCCTCTGGGCCTGAGCCCTGCTGAGGCTTGAGCTGCCCTCTCCGCTGCTTGGCACTGCGGGCACAGCCCAGACAAGATGGGCACAGCCCAGAGGAATTGTCCCGAGCAGGCTCAGGGCACTCGGGTACTGAGCTGTCCTGCTGGGCTCCCTCCGTGGGAGACACGTCCTGAAACCTGGGAGCGGCTGCACGTGGTGCCCATGGTGGGGAAAGGGCAGAGGGGGAGAGCAAGGCTCCAGTGTGTCCTGAGAGGGCCTGGCTATGTGCCCGTGGGCTGTGGGAGCTGTTCCATGGGCAGGTGGGCAAGCAGGAAGTGTGGAACGGAGGTGGGGAGCGACAGCTGTGGCACTGCAGATTTGCCCAAGCATTTAGTGAGGGTTTCCTGTGTGGGAGGGAGAGAGCCCCAGGGCCCTGGGCTGCTCCAGCTGCCCCTCCAGGCATGTTGCACAGCACCTGCAAAGAGCATGGAGAGTGACCTGGAGGCACAGCACAGGCTCCCACAGCCTTACCCCACCCCATTGCAGTGCCCAATTCCCCAAGGCAGAAGGGGATCCCAGCACACCATGGAAATGGTTCTGTTGCATCTGTGCTCCCTTCTCGACTGGGATCATGACTTGGATTAGTTGGAAATGCTGGTGAAAGGTGCTTTGAAGACTTTGTCAGATGTTGTAGGCATGTTTTGAATGTACCTTTCCTGACAGACTAATCCGTGTCAGTGTGGCAAGAGCTTACTCATGAGCCAGTTCCCTTAAGTTCCTCTGAAAGTTGATCAGTTCTGGAAACCTTGCCCAGCTCCCTTCTGGAGCCCTGAGTGATCCCACAGGATCGCTGTCAGTGGGAGAAAAGGGCATTTGGCTGTCCATTCTCCTCCTGTGTGCAATGGCACTGTGTCCTTCTGGGTGCTCTGTGCAGCCACAGAGAAGAGCAGAGAGATAAGGGGCTGGGCCCAGGGCTGTGCCCCAGGGCTGAGCCTTTCTCAGCTCCTTTGCCAACCCCCCGGGGAGCCTGAGCTGCTTCTGTGGCCACTGCCAAGCCCTGGCCTTGCCTGGGGCTGGGTTTGGAGCTGCTGGCAGCTCCAGGGAGTCCTTTCTGCCCTGACTGCCCCACATGGGGCTGCTTCCATCCCAGTGTGGGGCCACTGCAGGCAGGAGGTCCCCCTGGCCCTGCTCCTGAGTGGAAGGCAGAGCCCAGGGAATGCCTTGGAGGGCACCAATCACCCAGGTGCCCTCACTGCCACTCGGGCCTGAAGGAGAATCTTCAGCAGTGCCATTGGAGCTGTTGTGTCCTGCCTTTCTTTGCAGCTGAGCATGTTTCTAAAGGTGATCTGGCCTCCCAGCCCACGTTCAGGATTGAGCCTCTGGGAGATGGTGAGGGTAGGTCAAGGCCTTTCCCCTGGGACAGCTGCCAGCTGAGAGCCCAAAGCTCGACCGGGGGGCATCGTGGCAGGTGCCAGAACAGAGCCATGGCTGTGTGTGCCCTCGCCCTGCACAATCCACTCACAACTTCTGCTCAGCACTGGCAGGGTTTTGAAGGCAGCTGGGCCCTGGCCCAGCTGAAAAAGACCAGATGATTTGTTGATTACAACCGTTTTTGCATAAGCATGATGTCCTGAAAATGGCATCAAAGTAATGGAGAAGAGTTCCGTCTTTTAGGTTGTGCTTTTTGTTTCTCAAGTGATGGGCCAAAAGGCAGGACAGAAGGAGGTGTTTCCCCAAAGAAGCAGAGGCCGATTGGCAGCCCCTGCTGCAGGATGGAAGGCCAAGCCAAACACAGGCATGGGCATGGGCACAGGCTCAGAAGGTAATTGCAGTGCCGGGCTCAGCAGGGCTCAGCCCTTGGCAGGGCTGCGTGGCTGCAGCTCTTCCACTGGGGCCTGCCCTCGCACGGCCCAGCAGCAGCCAAAGCTCGTTCACAGCCCCGGGGAAAGGGGACTCGTGCACCAACGTCCCTCCCGCTGCAGCTGCTCCAGAGCTGGCCCTGAGTGCCCAGAGGCCCAAGGCACAGGAGCAGCCCCGAGCGGGAGCCCTGCCGCGAGCCCAGGGCCCGAGCCAGCCTTGGCTCCTGACTGGGCAGGGGCTGCACTGGGTCCTGACAGGGCCTGACTCTGTGCCCTGGGGCTCGGGGAGCTGTCACGGGGCAGGGAGGGCCAGGGCTGGCAGTGGCTGCTCAGGGATGGCTTTGGCCCGTGTCCCTCCAAGCAGTGACTGCCCAAGAAGCTGCACTGCCCCCGGGCTCTCCTCCCAGGCTGCGGGGCTTTGTTGGGTGGCACAGCCTGTGCCAAGGGGCAGCAAGGTGCCTGCAGGCCCCAGCTCTGGGGGAAACGGAGAACGTCCTGCCCGCATCCACCGTGCTGCCAGCTCAGCAGTGCAGCACAGCACGGGCTGACATTCCCCATTGCTCCCACAGATGCAGCTGGAACCACAGCACATGTTCCTGATGCCCAGAAGGGCCTTGGAAAGGGTTTCTGTAAGGGAACAGGCTTCTGGTTAGGGTTACTGGCAGGCCTGCTTCTCTTGGAGCTGATCTTCATCTTGTGCTGTATCCAAATATGGACTTGCTGGAAGATAAATGGGTGAGTGTTTAGTTCATCTTTCCCTCAAACAGCTTCTTTTGAAAGTCTACTGTACATAGCAAACATTGCCACTGAGGCTGCAGTGTAGGTGTGGCCAGTCCTTGATTGTCCAAAGAACTCTGCTGAGGGTTCTGCCGCTGCCCAGAGCTTTCATTGGCCTCCTAATTGCTGGGCCTTGTTCTGGGGGGCCCACGGGGGCTGCAGCCAGTGCTGGCTCCCACTGAGGCTGCCTGGCCAAGAGCAGCCCCTGGGGCACAGGGCAGAGGCAAAGCATGGTGGGGAGGAGAAAGAGCAGGGACGAGATTGCCCTTGAAAGGCAGAGGCGCTCTGGGGCCCGCTCCTGGCCAGGGAGCCTGCCCAGAGCCGTGCCCTGCTGGCCGGGGCCTTGAGGGACAGCTGTGCAGCTGGGCCAAGCTGCGCCAGCAGCTCCAGCCATGCTGGGGAGCCTTGCCAGCTCTGGGCCCTGCTGTGCAGGAGGGTCCCTGTGTGCCACTGGCAGCTGGGGCCTCAGCCACCTCCTCTTTCCACAGTTCCACCTCTGGAGAAGAGTTGTAAGATGGTGGCTGCACCTCACACCCAAACAGCAGGAGCAGCTCCTCCAGCAGTTAGAAGGGCCTGGGCATCCTTGTCCAGAGTTCTGAGAAGAAGACTGCAGAACAGCCATCGACAAGGAAATCTCCTATTCTCCTGGAGATCCCACTGACACCTCCTCTCTCCATGTATATCCCCAAGCTACTTCCATCTCCTTTTTAATCCTCTTCTGTCCCGTCCCGACTTCTTCTATAGACCCCAGGAGCAGCCCAGCACCCTACAGCCCCTTCTGAGACTAACATGTTGTTTCCTCTGCCCCTGAACCCGCTTGTCCTGCCCTCTAAAAAACACTGAAGTTATCCCCGCTCACTGCCAGTCTGGGTGATGGCCCTTTCTTTAGTTGCACTACAGGGAAGGTGCCGTCACCCCAGTGTTTGGGTGGCAGCAGCAGCAAAGCCCAGCTGGCAGCAGCACTGGCTGAGCTCCATGGCCAGGAGCAGCCGTGGATGCCCACAGTGTGGGCAGGCAGGAGCCAGGCAGGGGCTGCTGTGACCAGCGGCGGGGTCCCGAGGGCTGGGGGAGCCCAGGGGGCAGGCAGCAGCATGGGGCCCCCAAGAAAAAGAAACCCCATTTGCTTAGTTTTTCAGTTTTAGAAATTAGAAATTAGTAGAAATATTTCAAAATATATTTTCTGTAGAGAGACATCCCCAAATATATCTTCCCAATTACTATAGTGTTGAAAGATTTTTGTAAGTAGTTTTAGAATTGAGAGAACAAGTGACCACATTTTGTCTTCACTTTTCATTCTTAGAAATATTTAGAAATATCTTTTGTAGAGAGAAATCCCCAAATGTTTCGTTTATGTTTCCACAACACATCTCTATTTTTGAAACTAGTTTTAGAGTTCTGGAAAATATTTCCCCCTTTTACAATAAAAAATAAAATTGCATTTCAGTGGTAATCTTTATTCTAGGAAGAAGTAAGACCCCTTCAGCCAGCCAGCCTGCTGCAGAGGCTCTTTTCCCGCAGCAGCTTTGTACCTAGTCACAACCAACATACATAAAACCCTTTCCCAGATATTTCCTGGGATTTTTGACAAGCTCACGTCTTAGTCTTCTCAGACAAACTGAGCACAGTGGGAATCCCTTCAAGTTACCGTCTTTGTTTGCTTCTGGTGGAACTCCCTCAGTTCTAGAGCAGGGCCTTCTCTCAGCTTCCTGCTGCCCCCGGGCTCTGCTCCCGGCCTGCTGGGCTTTGTTGGGTGGCACAGCCTGTGACGTTGCCCCCACATGTGACTGAGGGCACAGCTTAAGCAGAACCTATCCATCCTCTGCAAAAACATTTATCACTGAAAGACACCATTTTCTGAAATAATTTGGGGAAAAGCTTGGTCATGAAGCTTCTCCACCAAAGGTGGGCCTTTCCAGGTGATATCAGCACACCTTTCAGGGTGGGCAGGTGCCTTACTGCGCAGAGAACTGTCTCCCAACCCACTGGGCCTGAGGGGCATTTACTCTACCACAGTGCCAAGATTTCGGCTGCAGCAGGAGGAGGAGCTGTGCTGAGTGAGAAGCTGAATCAGAAGCTTCAGAGTGCTCGGAAAGTCCTCACAAATAGGTACCTGTCAGTGGGGATGTGGATCATTCCTCTTGGGTTCAGGTGCAAACAGGGCATTTTGAGTAACATTTGCAGCCTGTACTGGCTCTCTCAGGCCTTACACAGCCCGAGGCAGCAAAGGAAACTTGGAAAAAAGCATTAATTCCATAAAAGTGGTGTTGGGAAAGCAGGAGATAGCAAAGCACTGCTGAAAGCACGCAGTGGATATGATGTAAAATTATTGTTTTATTGATATACTGCAACATATTTTTCGAATGGTAGGAGGAGAAAGAAATAATGATCAGTTATCTCATTATTAATGTTAATTTTCTCTTCCAGTATTGCCCGTGGGTTGAGTTATTTATTAAGCATGACAGTTGGGCTTTAATGTATCAGCTGTAGATTCCAGTCACAGCAGTCTAGTTTAATAATTGCACTTCTTTCTCCCTCATTTTGACTAATAGCATACTTACAGCAATTATCAAAATTCATCATAGCACAAAAATAAACCATTTGAAACCTCACCAAAAATGGCAGCACAAGAGAGCTCTGCTTAGCATTTAGTGGAGAATTCAGAACAGTTTCTTGGAAAACAAGGAGCAGCTGCTCTGATCATTCAACAGCCACAATGTGAACATGGACACTCAGTGAAAGCCAAGAGTGCTTCAGGTGAGCCAAGGCAGTGTTGAATAGGCTGCTGTCACTAAAAATGCGCATTCAAACTTCACGGGGAAATTCCCTCTGAAAATGCAAATTCCCATGTGGTTCTTTAGCTATAGGTAGTTCAGCCAAGCCATGGCAGTTTACCAGCACTGGCAGAAAGTTGTTTTAACACTGCATCATCAAACTGTTCTGGAGACTTCACAGTCTGCCTTGGAATGGCTGTAGGTGCCAAGTGGACACAGCTTCTGCTGTGAGGAACTTAAAATCCTCCTTAGTGCTCTTCCAGACTCTTTAAAGACAAGGTTTACCTTCCAGCATGAGCACAGCTCTGCATAAGCTCATTGACCCCAAAACCTATAGGCATCAAGGCACCCAGCAGAAATCCTGCACATTCCCACCATGCCAAAGAGAAATGGGACTTATTCAAGGACTGACAAATAGGCAAGACTTTGAGGGGTGAGAGTGGAATGAAAACAGAAAACTTGAGAAAAGCCTGGTGTTTACAGTTTTGGGAGAAAGGGCAGAAGGACTGTAAGGTGCGTGCTCACCATCTCCTCCTCCAGGTGCACACAGGGACGGAGCAGCCCCAGTGAGTGGTTTCAGGCATTGAAACCACTGTAGACTTGGAATCAATTCACAAGTGAAAATAAAGACAGAAGAATCACAGAATCCCAGACTGGTTTGGGCTGGAGGGACCTCAAAGCCCACCCAGTGCCACCCCTGCCATGGCAGGGACACCTCCCACTGTCCCAGGCTGCTCCAAGCCCCAGTGTCCAGCCTGGCCTTGGGCACCGCCAGGGATCCAGGGGCAGCCACAGCTGCTCTGGGCACCCTGTGCCAGGGCCTGCCCACCCTCACAGGGAGGAATTTCTTCTCAACATCTGACCAAGTACCTGGTTACACAGACACCAGGAACTGTCTCACTCTGCAGCAGGCTGTAGTCAATGTCTGCTGAAATACGACGCACAGAATCCACCTCAGGTTCCTCCTGCATGCATTGCCTGCACTCCTCTCAGGACACAGCTCTCACAACCAGTCCCAGAGTGCTCCTGCTGCCCAGGAGGAGATGGGAAAGGGCTGTGCCCTGGCTACAGCCTTGGCAAGAGCTCAGCAAGAGCCATCGGTGTCACCGCAGCCCGAGAGACAGAACAGGGAGAGAATTTCTATTTGCCCTTTGAAGCTGAGAAGGGACCAGTTTGTGTCTGAACAGCATTCCTTCACGCCTCCCCATATTATCTAAAAGTAGGAGACTCAGCAATTAAGCAATCCTCAGATGAATAATTGAGGAAAACTAAAGACTGGAAAGATACCAAAGGCTTCCCTCACAGGACTGCAGAGTGATGCATTGCTTTGGAACTGCAGATAAGCCAGGCCACAACCAACCTCATCCTCTGGCCACTATTTAAGAGCCAGGAGGAAAAGACTGGAAGCAAGAAAACACCAGCTTACTACAAGTTTTGCCCTGAAACTCCATTGGCTCAGGAGCCCCAGGCTTTCCTGCATGATGCTTCGTGACTCCACGATGCTGTTACAGCCACGCTCAGCTGCTGCACAGCCCACACATCGTTCACTTGAGCAGCCTGAGCCTGGGAACACCAGAGAGTATTATCAGAGCACAGGGAATGCTGCTCTAATTATTGGTTTGCAATGTTATGTGGATAAATGATCATCCGGGGAAAAAAACATGGTGTACGTACAGCTAATCTACTTAGAATTTGTTGTAAATTAATCATATTGAATATTAAGACTATTCCCTATTCTCACGTTAAAATGACTCCTCAGTATTTTCATCTGATCTTACCAGAAACGATGAAGCTGTACTTTGCTGTCCACCTCTCCCATTCTTACCTCTTGCACTGCCAGGAAAGTGCTAAATAGATGAATTGCCAGCTCCCTGCAGCAGAGAGCTGATCTTCTGGGCCCTGTGACACACAGACGAGGGAGTCAAACCACAGAGGTCTTTGGAGGCTAAAATCCTGTGTCTCTGTGGTGCTCACAGCAGCTGGTGCCAGGCAAGAGCTGAGCAGCTGCACAGGTGACCCGAGGTCTGTGGGGAGTTGGAAGTCCCACATATTTTGTTCATGTGTCAAATCTGGGCTCTGTTTCCTGTGCTCACCCCATAAACTCCATAGGTGAACTCACTAAAAATGGCATCACAGAAATCCCTGCGGATCAGCTAAGTGCAGATATCAGGTCAAAGACTGGACTCACTTGCCTTGGAGATTCTTTCCAGCTTTTGTGATGCCTGACTCTATAAACCGAAGCTGGTGTTTTGCTCATTCTGCATTTTTGTCATAGCTTCTGAATCAATCCCTTCAGAACATCAGCTGAACAAGTATTGCTCTCCAGGCAGCTTCTGACACAGTAGAGGGATGGGCAATAGAAACCACACAATGTTTTTCACAAAGGTGTATTTGTTCTTTTCTAGGACAATTTTGGAATCAAGTGCTGTAGCACAAACATGTTTTTTAAGGTTTACAATAGCCTCTCACCTTTACTGGTTCTGCAAAGCCAATTGGGTGCTGAATACCACTCACACATGAATTAGTGGCCAATTGGCCAAAACTTCTCTTTCTTGTCTCCAGCCCAGCTTTAGCCATGACTCTGCACACTCAGAAATGACAGGGCAATGGAAGATTTGTCCTCTTAACAGCAGTAATGCAAGATGACTGCAGATGAAATTTTACATACTAATTAATACTTGGTCCCCAGTGATGCTCCTGGGTATCCTGGCTGTTCAGAGGTGTCCCAGCTCCCCCAAACACAACTGCACCAGCCAGGACATCTCATTTCATGGCCCGTGGCCGCAGAAACACACTGCTACAAGGCTCTGAGACCAGTGGGCCGCACTACAGAGCAGATGATCTCCAGCAGGGGTTGGAGGAAGAGTTCTGCTTTGAGCTCACCTGAAGATGATCAATAGCTGCACCACCAAATTTGTTTTGTTGTTGCCCATCAGAACTAAGGAGAAGAATTTCTCAGGAGCTCCTGCCAACCATTGCCGTGAGCTATTTGAACTCATGTCCTTGTCCCTTTCCCAGATCTGCTGTGTGAGGAGCCACCTCCACAGTGCTGCCAGACACCCTGGGGCCACCAGCCCCTCGCTGGAAGGGTTCCAGCCAGGTACTGCCAGCTCTGCGTGTGCTGGGGATGTCACCTCCTGCACACACACCTCGTAAATGCCCTATAAATCCCGGCACTGGAGTGGTGCGTGTGCATTACTATCAAGGTATATCACTGCTTCCATAATAAAATTATTTCAGGGGGTTGTAAGTCAGCTATAAAACTCTCTTTGGGCTAAAACTTGGCATGTCCACATATGCAATCAGACTCACACAGCCTGATTTCTGGGAAGGGGAGAGACTGTGCATTACTCCTGAATTCTGCACAGGGGCAGAGGGTATTCTCACGGGGAGAAGCTGCAGAGCACCCGCGAGGCCAGTGGAGAAGGCAGAGACTGCTGGAAATGGGACGGCCACAAACCCACCCATCACTGCCATTCCAGCCTCCTTTCCCTCCCCGAGCTCTGGGCAAGGGGGACGGCATCTTGTCTGCTCTTGGGGAGGGGGTAGCAGAGGGTTACATGTTTTCCCAGCTCTGTCTGAAACTCGGAGGGTACAGGGACACTTCAGAGTCCCCCTGCATAGGCTGCTTCAAAGGAGGAGTCCTTGGAAGCTCACCGGCACTAAACCCATCCTTTAAACAAGCTTTGCTTTGCAAGAGTTTGGATGCTCCTTGACTGTTACTGCAAACTGCAGAGGGAAAACATGTTTGCAGTGCCAGGACTGTCCCGGGATGTTGTGTTGTTTCTGTAGAAGTTGGACTTTCTGTTCCCGCTATCATGTAATGGTTCTGCGCTGGTTATCTTCTCCTTCCCTTGTGCTGCCAGTTATCCCAACTCCTTCCCAGTTGCCTTGGACACTAGTGTATCCTTTCTCAAATCCCTCCCCGGTGCCCTGTCCGTCACTCGGCGCTCGCACCCTTCTCTCTAGAAACTTCCAGCCAGAGCGTTGAGTGATTGGTTCAGGGACCAGGGCCCCACCCTCAAGTTATCTCCATTGGGGTTCTCCCTAAGTCAATCTTTTGTATCCCGCTCCCCTCTGAAACTCTATTCGCCAGAGGGTCGACTCCTCCCCTGTCTCTCTCCCTCCTTAGAAGCTGTTGCAAGCGTCTCTCCCTTTCCCTGTCCGGCTGTCGATTCCCCTGGGACCCAGTGAACCTGGATTCCCCACAGCTGGACAGCGCTCTCTTTTTTCTGCTGGCTGCAGCCATAAGCCGTGCCACGTCCCGCCGCAAGGTGTGGCTGCTGTCACAGCATGGGCGTTTGCCTCAGGCGCTCTCCCCAGCCACGGGGATCGGGACAGTGCTGCCCTGCTGCGAGCGCTGCTGGATAGCTGGCCGGGCCGTCCGAGAAGGACAGTCCTTGCCCAGCTTGACCGCTTCACTGGGACATGGCTGCTGTTAAAGAGTGTAAATCCCACTGCTCACAGAGGTCCCTCCTGCAGGGCCCTGCGAGCTTGGCACTGTCACAGCAAGAAGAAATCTGCTGCAGGAAGCTGCATCCAACAGTGCCTGCACAGTTAGTGGGAAGAGGGGAGGGATTTTTAAGAAGCATAAAGAAAAGGGGAGCATAGAGAAAAAGGGAGCCTCCTGCTGTCTCTTGAAATCTCCCCCAGCCTCAACGAGCTCTCTTTGGGGCTAGAGACTCCCAGAATCAGAATGGGGCAGTGCCTGCTGTAAACACAGCATCTTTGTGATGTCTGCAGCTGCAGGTGTTTGTACACTTGACCTTTTGTGATAAACAGTAAGGATATTTCCTTCCTACTTACTTTGCAAGTCTTCTAGGAAACACACCAAACTCCAGGCAGTCATTTGCTGTGATGTTTTGTTCCCTGAATGACACAAAACTCCACCTTTATGTCAATGTTGCTCTGGTTTGCTGGGTCAAAATCCACATCTGGCCTGAGGGAGATGAGTCATTTGCCTGGGTGCTTCCACTCCTGCTGCAGCCCTGAGATGGTCCACATATAGAAAGAAGAGATGTAGGGAAAGAACTGTAACAACATATTATCATGTAATCAGGTGGTAAAAAAGGGGAGTGTAATTGAAAGTAAGGGTATTCTTTAATTTCATGCAACTATATTTAGTGATATTAGTGGTTTGAGCATTGCTGTACATCCTCCCAACTAGAAATTACCTGGTTCTACCATGTGGACTCAGGAGAATGTAACAGCTCCATCTTTTCAGGGAGGAGGCAGCACTAGGACCACAGTGATTGTTTCACACAGTAGACCTGAGCACACAGTTTGCTCCAGCTCGGAGCATGGGCTCATCCCAGCCTAAGAACTCCTGCAGGCTAAATGATTAGAAATAGCATTACCACAGGATCTATGATGGCTATCATGAGATAATCATCGCACATCTGGATTTTTAAGACACAGAGCATAGTCTGATGCTTTCCAGTCCCTGGTGACATGACCTAATAGCAACAAGGGCCTGGAGCTGCGCTAGTGCAGCACTCTGTGCTGGGGGAAGGAGGCACTGCTGGGCTGGGAGAGCACACAATTGGCAGCCCATGGCTGTGATTTACACAAAGCTGTTTGTGTCTTGTAAATAGATTTCTTTTCCTTCAGTGGTAGGGAGCCAGGAGATGCATTGGTCAGCAGCAGAACAGGGAACATCTTGGTGCAGAGCCAGGAGCAGGGGAAGGACAAGCCTTCCAGTCCAGAGTACTCACATGGCTTTTGAAATGGAGAGCTGCAGCAAATGTGGAAGGGTAAATAAGGCCAGGAAATCTTTTGCTGTATGAATGAGCTCCCTGCTATTTATGATGCAGAGTTTCCAGGCATGTTGCTGTGGAGCTGGGCTCCTGCTGGGCAAATGATTCTTCCCAAACTGAGGTGGATGCCATGTTATCATTCCCTGGCTCTACCTGTCCCTATCTGGCTGCTCCTCAAAGCTCTGGCTTCAGCCCAGTCTTCTGCCTTCTGAGCGGCACAATTTAAATGGTCCTTATCATTCAAATGACTTGACTTCAAATTGAAATTTTAACAACTGATTAAATCAGCTCCCTCTGATCTAATGGTTTTGGTGTCTGGGAACCGTGCAGACAAGACTGAGATGCTCAGTACAGGCTGCAAAACCTGCTGGAAATGCATGACAGTATTTAGGTTGTTCATGACACTCCCCTCCCATTTCCTCATGCTGTTCCTGCACCTGTACTGGGTGGGCGAGGCTGTGCATGCCCTTTGAGCAGGGATGAACTTTTGGGGTCAGCTGCCTAATGGCCAGGAGGTGCCAAACTGTTTGGGTCACTGGTGTCCTCTGCCTGCCCTGCAGTTCATAGCCACCATTTCTCTCACTTCTTATTTCTTCTCCCTGGTACCTCTGCCACTACTTCAGCATCTCAAACATTTTTTTCTGTTTCTCCTCCCCTCTGGAAGTTGTCGGATCTTCTCTTCTCTTCCCAGGGAAGTGATGTGGGCTCATTTTCCTTCTCCAGTCTTCACACCTGGTTTTTTCCTTCCATGTGCTGGAAGATGCATTGGCGCATGGATGTGGAGAAAACATCAGAGAGTGAACCAAGTCATGTACACCAAGAGAGATTAGATTATGTTATCACTGGGTTGTTTAGAATCATGGAATCAGAGAATCCTTAAAGTTGGGAAAGACCTTCAAAAAAATCAATTCCAACCATCAGCCACCACCATCACTATGTTCACCACTAAACCACATCCCAAGTCCCGCATCAACATGTCTTTTGAGCTCTTCCAGGGATGGTGATTCTACCAGTGCCCTGGGCAACATGTTCCAATGCTCTACAACCTTTTCCAAGAAGAAATGTTCCCTAATTTCCAATCTAAACCTCTCCTGGTGCAAATTGAGACAATTTCCTCTTGTCCTGTCCCTGTTCCCATGGGAGCAGAGCCCCACCTGGTTCCACCCTCCTGTCAGGGACTGAGCTGTCCTGCTGGGCTCCCTCTGTGGGAGACACGTCCCGAAACCTGGGAGCGGCTGCCAGTGGTGCCCGTGGTGGGGAAAGGGCAGAGGGGGAGAGCAAGGCTCCAGTGTGTCCTGAGAGGGCCTGGCTATGTGCCCGTGGGCTGTGGGAGCTGTTCCATGGGCAGGTGGGCAAGCAGGAGGGAGGGACGGAGGTTGGGAGTGACAGCTGTGGCACTGCAGATTTGCCCAAGCATTTAGTGAGGGTTTCCTGTGTGGGAGGGAGAGAGCCCCAGGGCCCTGGGCTGCTCCAGCTGCCCCTCCAGGCATGTTGCACAGCACCTGCAAAGAGCATGGAGAGTGACCAGGAGCCACAGGCTCCCACAGCCTTACCCCACCCCCTTGCAGTGCCCAATTCCCCAAGGCAGAAGGTGATCCCAGCACACCATGGAAATGGTTCTGTTGCATCTGTGCTCCCTTCTCGACTGGGATCATGACTTGGATTAGTTGGAAATGCTGGTGAATGGTACTTTGAAGACCTTGCCAGATGTTGGAGGCATGTTTTGAATGTACCTTTCCTTACAGAATAATCCGTGTCGGTGTGGCAAGAGCTTACTCATGAGCCAGTTCCCTTAAGTTCCTCTGAAGGTTGATCAGTTCTGGAAACCTTGCTCTGCTCCCTTCTGGAGCCCTGAGGGATCCCACAGGATCGCTTTCAGTGGGAGGAAGGGGCATTTAGCTGTCCATCCTCCTCCCTTGTGCAATGGCACTGTGTCCTTCTGTGTGCTCTGTGCAGCCACAGAGAAGAGCAGAGAGGGAAGGGGCTGGGCCCAGGGCTGTGCCCCGGGGCTGAGCCTTTCTCAGCTCCTTTGCTGCCCCTAGGGAGCCTGAGCTGCTCCTGCTGCCACTGCCAAGCCCTGGCCTTGCCTGGGGCTGGGTTTGGAGCTGCTGGCAGCTCCAGGGAATCCTTTCTGCCCCGACTGCCCCGCAAGGGGCTCCTTCCATCCCAGTGTGGGGCCACTGCAGGCAGGAGGTCCCCCTGGCCCTGCTCCTGAGCGGAAGGCAGAGACAAGGGAATGCCTTGGAGGGCACCAATCATCCAGGTGCCCTCACTGCCACTCGGGCCTGAAGGAGAATCTTCAGCAGTGCCATTGGAGCTGTTGTGTCCTGCCTTTCTTTGCAGCTGAGCCTGTTGCTAAAGGTGATCTGGCTTCCCAGCCCACATTCAGGATTGAGCCTCTGGGAGATGGTGAGGGTATGTCAAGGCCTTTTTCCTGGGAGAGCTGCCAGCTCAGATCCCAAAGCTTGGCCAGGGGGGCATCGCTGCAGGTTCCAGGACAGAGCCATGCACGTGTGTGCCCTCGCCCTGCACGATCCACTCACAACTTCTGCTCAGCACTGGCAGCTGTTTGGAGGAGGGTGGGCACTGGCCCAGCTGAAAAAGACCAGATGATTTTTTGATTACACCCGATTTTGCATAAGCATGATGTCCTGAACATGCCATCAAAGTAATGAAGAATTTTTCCATCTGTTAAGGTGTACTTTTTGTTTCTCAAGTGATGGGCCAAAAGGCAGGACAGAAGGAGGTGTTTTCCCAACGAAGCAGAGGCCGATTGGCAGCCCCTGCTGCAGGACAGAAGGCCAAGCCAAACACAGGCATGGGCACGGGCACAGGCTCAGAAGGTAATTGCTGTGCAGGGCTCAGCAGGGCTCAGCCCTTGGCGGGGCTGTGTGGCTGCAGCTTTTCCTCCAGGGCCTGCCCTTGCACGGCCCGGCAGCAGCCAAAGCTGGAGGCGCCTCTAGAGACCTTGAAAGCAGCACAGGGCGCGGGCACCGTGCCGGGCAGCTGTGGCTCCGAGAGGGCAGAGAGCTGGGAGGCAGCTCAGCCAGGCAGCGCTGGCCATCAGGCTCACCTCCGCAAGGAACGCCAGGGCGGGCAGCTCCCAGCGTGGCTCCTGTGTGCTGAGCAGCCGGAGCAGGTAGCGAGCGATCCGGGAACACAAGGGGATGGAGACACAGCACATCTCCCTGGCAGGAGATAAAGGAGCCAAGACTCGGGCGCACGGGAGCCTGGAGAAGAGCCCGCGCGGCCTCTGCGTGCAGCACCGGGCCGGGGCCCAGCTGCCAGCCCCGCACACTGAGCACCGCCCCCGGGGGGCTTCTCCGGGCTGAGGCTGGAGCTCGCAGGGTGTTCTTACCAGACACTCGCTGAACTTCCACAGATTCTGCCTCTTCACAGCAGCAATGGCAGCACAGGGGGCGCTGGCCCGGCCCAGCCGGGGCTCCCGGCCAGGAGCAGCAGCGGCGCCGGCCCCTTCCCCCCTGCCCCTGCCTTGGCTCCCAAGAGCTTTTTCCAGCTTAATTCTGGAGCAGAGCAACCAGCACCCACACACAGCCCTGACTGCTCAGGGTCCACCTGTGCTGCCCTGAGCCAGCTCTCAGAGGAAGAAAGGATCGGGTTCCAGTGCGGTTTTCAGCGCTCTTTTACTCACCCTGAGCTGACAGCAGGAGGCTGCTGGTGCCTTTGCCTTGGGAATTGGAGATCACGGCTGCTCTTGGCCCTCTTGTGCTTGCCACCTGAATTTTATCAGTACAACTGCACTTCCCTCTTTCAATCACTGCTGCCCACTGTGCTTTTGGGATGGTGAACTCAGTGTTTTTCTCACAGGCATCATGATTAGCAGAGACTGAAATGCTCACAAGTCCTTGAGTATTAAGTCGAGGGGAATGAAAGCCTCACAGATCACATTTGCAGCACTCAAACACCACCCTGCTGCTGGTGCTGTTGAAATAGGATCTACCTACACAGACCATCACAGAAATTGCCTCTGGAGTGGCAAATCAAATGGAAAAATCCACCAGGAGAATGAAAAAACAGAACTTGACTGCCTTCATTGCTTCCTTGGAGCAGCAGAAATTGGAGATGCCCAGAGGTATTTTGCACTGCTGCTGATCCCACTTGGAGCCCAGCCCTCTGCAGAGTCCCAGTGGGAACCCGAGCCCAGCCCAGGGAGCTCCCAGAGTGTCCTGGAGATTCTCTCTGCATTCGATCAGGCTTGCATTCCCCAGCAAGTCCCCAACAAAACCTCCTGTTGTTTTGAGTTAGAACAGGCACAATGAAAAACTCAGCAATGGCACAACTGCCCAGCCCACAAGGAAAAAGTAAGAACAAGTTGCCAAGGAATCCAAACATTAGTCTTGCTTTGCTGCAGAAGTCGTGCTTCACTCACAGTGTGGAAAGCCAAGAGAAGCTGCAGTTGGGGTCACATCTTGTGACCTTGTTCTCCAGGAAAGGTTCTTGAAAAGGGCAGACAGGACTGTGGAGAAGATTCCTGGGGAATTGAAACAGCTTTCCAGAGGTGAAATGAAAATGGAAAGGAACAATCTGAGATGTTTTCCTCTATTTATTCCTATGCTCCCCCTTTCCATGTTGCACTGCTTCTCCATGCCATGAACTCCAAATGCATCTCACCTCTCAGATTGGTGACTTAGCGAGTTTTAGACACTGCAAAATACCATGAGCTACACCCAGTTTGCCTTGCCCTGGTTTTGTTGGAAAGCAATGCTGGAGCCATCAGTGCAGTGCTCGGGTTGGGCACGAATCCTGCAGGCAGGGAATGTGCCCGGCAGTGTCTGAGCCTCAGCAGGGACAGTGCACAGCAGCGAGCGGGGGATTTGCTGTGCCCTGTGCAGGAGTCAGGACTCTGGATCTGGGGTCAGCACGGCGAAGTTGCCGTGTTTGGACAGACTCAGGGGCTGCCCCGAGGGCAGCGAACGGGAGAGTTCCTGGCTGGGAGAGGCCCCAGCAAAGGAGGGGATCTTGTCCCTCCTCGAGGCCCTTTAAGGGTCTCCAGGCCCCTTTGAAGTGGAGGTTTTATCTTTTGCGGGTTTTTCGGGGGGGATCCCAACACTCCAAGGGTGTTTTTTCCTTTCCATTTTAGGGTGTTTGTGGGGCCGCAGCCACACAAGCCCCTTTCAAGGGGGGATCATGACAGCTTTAATTGGCATTTTTATGGGGCCCCCACTCCAAGCCCCTGTAGGGGATGTTTTGCCTCCCAGGGTGGATTTTTGGGGTTCTCTCTACCATCGCCGCTTTAAGGGCCCCACTATGGTCGGGTCCCACTATAAGTCTCCTAGAAAGGGCAACACTGCTCCCATTGATTCCGACAGTGGAGCCTGGGAGGGGGAGTTGGAGATCCTGGGAATGTTGGGGGTCCCAAGGGGGTTTGGGGGTCCCGGGAGGGTTTGAGAGTCCCTGGGTGATGGCAATGGGGACTCAGTGCTGGGTATAAACTGTTGTGAGGGGTTCCTGGGGAGGTTTTGTGTATACCGGGGATTTTGGGGGGTCATGGTGGATTTTTGAGGGTTCCCAAGGAGGGGGTTTTGGGCATCCAAAGGGGGGATTAGGCGATGCCAGGGGGAACCCAAGGCTGTTTTGGGGTACCTGCCAGTGACAGAGATGGGGATCCCGTGCCAGGTATGAACCTTCTCAGGGGGATCTGGAGGGATGTTGGGGGACCTCCTGTGGGAATTTTGATGTCCTGGGAGGGTTTGGGGGGATCTGTATGGGGTTTTGTGGTGTTGGGGAGCTTTTGGAGAGCCCAGGGATGATTTTGGGGTGTTCCAGGGGGTTTGGGGGTCCCAGGAGGTTTTGGGGTACCTAGGCAATGCTGGTGACAGAGCTGGGACCCCGTGCTGGGAATGAACCCCCTCACTGAGCACAGGCAGCATCAGCGTGTTCAGGGGGATCCTGGGGGCCCGGGGGGTCACCCCAACCCCCAGGGGACCCCAAATGCAGAGGGACCCCCAAACTCCCCTCGGCGCTGGATCTGCTGCAGGCAATGGGCACCAGCACTCAGCCCCCAGCCCCACCATCACAGTGGGGCTGTGGAAGAAATCTGGGGGGCACGGACAGGTCGGGGGGGACCCCCCAAAATCCTGGGAATGGGGGACCACAGGGGAACTCCCAGGAATCCCCATGTGCGGCTTATGGGGGACCCAGGAGGAGTTTGGGGGGGGCTGGGTGGGACATGGGGGACCCCCAGAAGTCTTGGGAGGGTGAACCCCAGGAAGGGTTTGGGGGGAAGCGGATTGGAGCCTCCAGACGCCGAATCCGATGAGGAGAACAACGCCGATGGCAGCGCGGACAGACCCAGGGAGCACCAGGGTGAGATTCCCGCTGGATTCCGGCTCTGGAAAGCACGGCATGGTGAGGCGGGGAGGGGAACCCCCATCGCGCTGCTCCACATTCCCAAAGGGAGGAATAGGGGTCAGGGGGTCTCTGGGTGAAGGAAAATGGGGCTCCGGGGGCTGGGAGAGGGGGGATGGCCGGGAAGGGGGTGCGGGTTGTTGGTGCTGGATAAGGGGGCGCAGGGTGGAACCCATGCCCGGGAATGGGGGTGCGGGGGGATGGCGGCGCCAAGGACTGGGCGTTCAGGGGCCCCTTGGTGCTCCGGAACGGGCGATCACAGAGTCCCGGTGCCGGGGTCCCCCTCAGCTCTCGCCGGCCCCCGGGGCCCAGGAGCGCCCCCAGCCCCAGCGCTGGAGCCATCGCGCTGCTCTGCTGCGACCCCGCCCCCTGAGCCGCCTCCGGCCCCGCCATTGGCGCCGCTCTTTGCTGCCCGCCAATGGCGGCCCGAGTCTTTGGTGGCGTCACCGGTCGCCGGGCAAAGGGAGGCCTGGGGGTGAGGGGTCCCCGGCTGGCCGGGAATGGGGTCCAGGGGTCCCCGGGCTCACGGAAACGGGGGATCCAGGGGCTGCCAGAGGAGGATACCCGGGAAAGCGGGTGCAGGGGGTGTGGGGGCAGGATAAGGGAGTGCAGGGGGTCCTGCAGCTGTGGAAGGAGATGCGGGGGGTCCCAGTGCCCAGGAATGGGCATTCAAGGGGGTCCCCGGGGGGCTCCCCAAAGCCCCTCCCGGGGGGCAGCAGGAGCTGGCTCAGGAGCTCTGGGCAGAGAAAAGGGGGTGACCCCGGCTTGGGGGCACATTGGGGACTCACACACGCCCCCGGGGGTCGTGTCCCCCCCCCCCACCTTGTCCCGCAGGGGAGGCCCAGCCCCAGCCCGGGCAGACGAAGCCCCCGAGCCCCGGCAGCATCTTGGGGAGCGTCCGGGGCCGGGAGGGGCAGGATCCGGGAAACGGCGGCGGCTGCGGGGCCGCGGGTGCCTTGGAACCGCGAACGCGGCGGCGGCGTCTGCAACAGCGGCGCGGCCTCAGCTGCCCGAGAACGCGGCCCTGGCTGGGTGTGCGCAGCCTGGGCTCCTGCAGGCGGCTGCACTGCGCGATTCGCAAAGGGAATTGTTCGCGGAGCATTGGCTTGCGCAGAGAATTCCTAAAGGTGCAGAGCATTGGTCTCTGCAAAGTTCTTACACCTGCAGAGCATTGGCCTCTTTGAAGATTTCATCAACGTGCAGAGCATTGGCCTCTGCCAAAGGTTCCTGAATTTCCTTTGAAGGTAAAGATTGACTCAAGTTGAGCTTTTTGGTTTTGTGTCATCTGCACTCTGAGAGAGAATGGCAAAGGGAAATATAGGATGGGATAGGGCCCGTCTTCTGGTGCAGCAGTTCAGTGGTTTGCCCAGCTGAGTGGATGAACAATATATGCTCTACTGATTGTGCTTTTTTTTTGCAATGAAGAAATGCAACATTTTCTGAATGTACTGGTCTATACATTTTTTTTTTCCTATAGTGATTGCTTAACTGCTTAAATGTGAACGAGTTCTGTTCAAGTTTCAGTGGGTTGTTATCATCTGGTTATTAAAATTATTAGGGACACGCCTCTGAATTGCTGCAGCAGCCTGGCTGCCCTCAGCTGACATTCTGACCAGAAGCCTTGTGAGTTCACCCAGCACATCAGAGAACCCACACAACAGGAATTCCATCCTTGGGTAGGGGATGGGGTTTCACTATGTCAGGTTGCACAAAGCTCCTGCTCCTGGACAATTCCTGGGATGGCACATCCACTTCTCTGGAGAAACAGTTTCAGTTTTGTTCCACTCTCATCATTGCAAATTATTTCCTCCTTCTAACAAATGTAAATCCCGCCTCATTCACATTAGAGATATTGACCGTGTTCTGCCACTGCAAGATTTGCCTGAAAATAGCTTTGACCTCTATTTTCCCATTTTCACAGACCTTGGAGGGGACCCAAAAACCTCCCAAGATGGGGTTTTGAGGCCTCATTAATAACCAGCAGGTGCAGGCTGCAGGCTCTGGGCTCAGAGGGGTGGAGACTGAGGACAGAACAGGAGCAGCCTGGCAGGGGCTGAAGGGTGGTTTCAGAGAGGCTGGAGCTTTTCTTCCTGGAGGATATAAGCATGAGAAGGAAATAATGGCAGCAAGGGCAGCTGGGGAGGTCCAGCCTGGGCAGCAGCAGAAAGGAATTTCCCTGCCAGAGCCTGGAGCAGCCCCAGGCTCTGTGTGGGCAGGCAGAGGCAGGCAGGAGGCAGAGCTGTCAGCAAAGGAAGAGCCCAGCCAGGTGGGGCAGCCGGGGGATGCCGACAGCCTGCAGGGACAGAGGCGCAGGGCAGGGACACCGTGGGACAGCCTGGGCTGCACAGGGCACAGGGATGGGCAGCAGCTGCAAGACAGCCCTGCCAGAGCCAACTTGGGCAGCACTTTGGCCATGGCTGCTGGGCCTGGGCCTGAGGCAGGAGCAGGAGACAAGTGACCCTTGCAGGCCTGGGGCCTCATTGCCTCCTTGTCCCTGCTCAGCAGCCTGGCAGGGGCCGCCCCATGCTCCTGCCCTTGGCACTGCACATCCCCACATGCCAGTGCCCATCCCGGGAAGAGCCCTGAGCCTTCCCAGAGGGAGGGAGGGACAGGATCTGCCTGGCCAGGGGCTGGGGCCCAGGCCTTGGCCCTTTGCATTCCTCAAACACATCAAGCTTTGCTTAGCACCAGAGACACCTTTGCCTTGCTTGTCCCCAGCTGTCATCACTGCCTCCAGTGTTCTGCTCTAGCTGGAACTTGGGGACGCTTTCTCACTTGTGTCCCTGACAGGGATCTCTTCAAAGTCCAAGAGACTTCAGGGTTTCAATATAACTGAGTTCTTGAGTGTTCTATGAGATCACAGAGCTGCATGTGTCATCACATAGTAGGATGTGAGACCATAGAGCAGACTCTGCCATCATAGAGTGTGGCTCTGTGGCATCAGAGAGTGGGTTGTGACTTCACTGGGTGGCTGTGTAACATCATGGACCAGGCTGTGACATCACAGAACAGACTGTGACATCACAGTCTTTTATGACATCACAGCACTGCTGTATGACGTTACAGGGTAACTGAGTTAGCTGTGTGACATCACAGGAGCTGTGTGACATCACAGGTGATGTATGACATCACAGGAGCTGTGTGACATCACAAGGGGGCTATGTGACATTAAAGGAGCTGTGTGAAGTCACTGAGGACGTCAATCCTGCCCAGCCCCCCCTCACAGTTTACTCCAGAGAAATCCAACCCTGTTCATGCACAGTGGGGTCTCCTGTCCCCCCGGGTCCCCCTCCGCCAGTGTCACAATGATCCCTACATTCCATGGAGCCACACACCTCTATTCCATGTGTGCAATGCCAGCTCTGTGGCCCCATGGAATGGAGGGATCATTGTGACACTGAGAGGCCCCATGAAATCAAGGCTCCATTGTGACATTGCAGGGCCTCCTGTCATCAGTGGTCCATTGTGACGATTGGGAACCAAACAAGACCATTGTGACACTGCAAACCCCTGTGCCCAAAGGTCCATTGTGACATTGCAGGGCTCATGGAATAGAAGAGTCACGTGACACTGTGGGGCCTGGGGAACCACGGAGACCATTGTGACACTGCAAGGCCTCATGGAATCCTTGGGACCATTGTGATACTGCAAGGCCTCATGGAATCCTTGGGACCATTGTGACACTGCAAGGGCTGATGGAATCCTTGGCACCATTGTGACACTGCAAGGCCTCATGGAATCCTTGGCACCATTGTGACACTGCAAGGCCTCATGGAATCCTTGGCACCATTGTGACTCTGCAAGGCCTCATGGAATCCTTGGCACCATTGTGACACTGCAAGGCCTAATGGAATCCGTGGCACCATTGTGACACTGCAAGGCCTAATGGAATCCTTGGCACCATTGTGACACTGCAAGGGCTCATGGAATGCAGTGCCCCTTGGTGCCAAGATCATCAAGAATTCAGTTGTCTCTTCTGCTAATAAAACACTGGGGCTCCGTGCTTTCCTTCCTATAGAAAAAGAACTCTTCCTTCTTCTCCAAGCATCCATGGCCAAAACTGGGATTTTACCTCCAAATTTCCTTATGTCCAGGTATTGTTCCAATAGGAATGTTGCCAGGACAAGTCTGGCTGGCAGTGGTTTCACAAGGGTCAGCTCTCATCTGTCCCCAAAACAGTGGGGAAGGCTCCGTACTCTCTTTCCTATGGGAAAAAAATGTCCTGATTCTCCAGGTGCCCATGGCTGAGATCGAGCTTCCACCTCCAAAATTCCCTAAATCCAAAGACTGCTCCCAGACAAAATCTGCCATTCCAGTCTGATTGGCCTTGGCCTAGTGAGGCTCTCACCTGCCTTCTAAACACTGGGGCTCTGTGCTTTCCTTCCTATGGAAAAGAACTGTCCTTCTCCGCCAGGTGCCCATGGCTAGAATTGGGATTTCACTTCCAGCATTCCCTGTTGTGACAGACTGGAGGAGATTGTTGGCTAGAAACATTTTGTGTGTGGGGAGGAAGGGGCAGGTCCAGCCTTGTCCTGCCCTGGAACCCCAATCCCACCAGAGCCTCTATCCCAGCCCAGCAATGGCTGCCAGTCCCTGGCACAGCACAGGCAATGCTCCACAGCCACCTCTGGAGCCCCCAGCCCAGCTCCTGAGGGACCAAATGAGCCCAAGGCCCACCTGGGGGAAGGGCCAGGAAGACCAAGGGTATTGAAGGCTGACCACAAGGCAGGCACACATCTTGACTCTACCTCTTCTTGGAATTTCCATCTGAACATAGCTGGACTCCAGGGACTGGCAGCTGTGTGTGTGCTTCTCTAATATTTTTTTGTTTCTTTCTTTCTGTGTCTTCTTCTAATTTCCTCTTCTTGCAAATTTTGATTAACTTAAAATTGAATAGGCTTAGAGTTCATGAAGTTGAATGGGCCAAGTCAATGTAATGAGAAGTGTTTCTTTTTCATTGAATGTCATATTAAAGATTTTGCCAAAGTTTCTGTGATTTTCTAAAGTTCCCAGTAAAGACTGTTTTGTTGTTTTGAGCTCCTGAGTATCTCTTGTTGGGATTTCTCCAGGAAGTCCAATTCAGAATACAGAAACAATTGTAATTCCTTTTAAATATCTCCTTGACAGAGTTTTCTACTGGATGGAAGTCAGGGCTTGTGTGTCCTGCTTGGCATAGCCCAGGCAGGGCTTTCCCAGCCACATTCCACACTCCATTTCCCAGCTGGAGCCGCTGGTGCCTCTGAGTTGTGCTGCCCCAGCCCCAGGGACGCTCTCCTTGTCTGCCCATTCCCCCACGGTCTCTGGGCAGGGATGGCCTCAGTGGGGGCTGCTGACATCCTCAGCACCTTGGAGGCTGCTGCTGAATTTTCCTGCTCCAGAGGCTTGTTCAGCCTTCAGCTCTTCAGTGCAGGAATCCAGTGTCCCAGGGCTCATTGACATTCAGAACAGCTAAACAAGCCAAGCCTCTGGGAATAATTTGATTTAATTAATAATTTGTTCAAATCAAACGAGTGGTTAATTAGTCAGATTTCAGAAGCCAATTCAATGTGAATACCCTGAATTTAAAAAAACAGCAAGAAAATATATTTTTAGGTCCTGTAATTTTTTTTTACTAGTAATTCATTGAAATGTGCAATCTCCAATTGACATTGAATCCAAGTACCTCCTCGTGCAGTTTGAATGGATATGAAAATCAAAACCTTTCATGGCTGACAATGAATCAGACTCTGTCCCTACCCCCACCCCACCATTTTCCCCATCCAAGGCTGGCACTCAGAGCAGCCTTGTGCAAATCTGAGCTCCCTCCAACCCACACGTGACCTAGCCAACAGACCACAGTTGAACAGGATATAACTCAGTAAAAATTACACCATTAAAATAACAATTACACAATTACAAACTCTTCTCTGAGCTATGTGCAATGTCCCAGCATGTCTGATGAGTCCACTGTTCACAACTGATTGGCATACTAAAATTAATTTTTGACTAATGTGGTTCTGTGATAGATATAAACACAATTGAGTTCTTTTATCAGGATTCTTGTCCTGGACTGAGGACAGAACAGCTCAAACAATTCCTGATTTGCAAATCTATCAGTGGTGGATGGAGAAGCGGGTCAGGCTGCTCTTGGTGTTGAGGAAATGCTGAAAGCAGCCTGACTCATTTCATCTGCTCATGCCCTGGCTGATCTCCCCTCTTTCCCCTTCCACCCATTGGCTTTTGTCTCCCCCCAGGCCTCCTGTGAAGAGCCTGGCTCTGTGTTCTCCATCCCCTCCTTGCTGGCACTGCCAGGCTGGCATGAGGAGCCCCTCAGCCTTCCCTGCTGTGGGCTGGACCAGCCCAGCTCCCTCAGCCTCTGCTCACAGCCCAGGGGCTCCAGCCCCACCTTGGAGGCCCTTCCCAGACCCTGCTCCAGCTGCCAGACATCTTTCCTGCCCTGGGCAACCCAAACCAGGCCACAGTGACCTGGATAATCCCAGTCCTTGCTGTCCTGGTCACACAGCCCTGGCCCCTTGTCCCCATGTCAGGCTCTGGGGTGGATCCTGTGGAACATCCTTTGGTGGAGGCTGTGGCTCCAGGTGGGCCAGGGGGATCCCGGGGGACAGGGACCCTGCTGGGCATGGACAGCATTGGACTTGTTGGGAAAAACTGTGAGGGGGAGCTGGGGCAGAATGACCAACCCAGTGACCTGACACAGCCCTGCTGGGATGTCACACAGCCCCTCTGTGATGTCACAGCCTGCTCTGGGATGTCACAGCCCATTCTCCAATGTCACACAGCTGGTCTCTGTTGTCACAAAGGCAGACTATGATGCCATGGCTGTTCGATGACCTCACCTAACCCACTCTGTGATGTCATAGCCCACTCTGTGACCACACGGTACCAGATGATAAATTGTCTTCACCAGGTGAGCTCACACCTGGAGCTTGTTCTCCACAACCCCAGGCCTGTGGAAGCCACACAATGCCCATTGTGTGAGAAGGGGAACTGGAAGTTCAGCAGCCTCAGTGTCCTGCCAGCTCAGCCAGGCCCACGGGAACATTGGGGTCCACGACCACCAGGGACCACCAGGGAGACCCCCAGGACAGGAGAATGCATGGGTAAAGGGGAGGGGAAATATATTAATGATTTTGGGGAAATGATTATCATATGTATTTTTAGTCCAGGACAATCAATGAATATGTATGCAAAATACAGAATATAAACAGAAACTTTCCTGTACTCAGCATGCACAGCGTTGGGAGGAGCTCTCCCCCATGCATCCAGCTGAATAAAGAATGCTGCTTCTTAATGCTACATTGGGGTTAAGGAATTTTCTGTTTTACTAAATTTTTCGTAGCACTCTCACTGCCAAGGAAAGCTCTGTCTGCTGCTGTTCACAAACAGAGAAGGGCTGGTGGCAGATGTGGGGCTCGGAGGCTGCCTGGGGCAAAGTGACCATGAAATAATGAAGTGTTCAATGTTCTGTGAAAGAGGGAGGGGCAGTAACAAAACTTCTGCACTGGAAATAGGAAGGGCAGACTTTGGCCTGTTTAGGCTGCAGATTTGGGGAATACCTAATCAGGTACTGATTGCTTTAAGGGAAACAGCCCTTAACAACAAAGGGATCCAGGAAGGATGGACACATTTCAAGAAAGTAATCGTAAGGGGGAAGAAGCAGCCTGTCCCAGTGCGGCAGAAGATGAGCTAGTGAGGAAAATGACTGGCCTGGCTGCCCATGGAGCTTTTCTGGAGACTCAGGGTTGGAAAAAGGACCAGCAACTCAGGAAGTCTTTCAGGATGTTGCTGGGTCATACAGAAAGAAAAGCTGAGAGTTGAAAACTCTATTAAAACTTGACCTGGAGGGTTCTGCAAAAAGAATAAAAATGTTTTTATAAAAAAGTAATAGCAAAAAGGAGGAGTAGGAGAACCTCTACTCTTTATTGGTTGCAGAGGAGAATATAGTAACACAAGATAAGGAAAAGGCTGAGCTACTTTACCCCTAGTTTGTTTCAATTTTCAGTATTAGGGGAGGATATCCTCAGGAAAAGTGTTCTCCTGAGCTGGTAGATGGGCACAGGGAGCAGAACAGCCCCTGGAATCCAGGAGGAAGCAGTGGGTGACCTGCTGAGCCACTCAGATGCTCACAGGTGAATGGGATCAGACAGGATCCATCCAAGGGCAATGTGGGAGCTGTGGATGATCTCCCCAAGCTGCTCTCCATCATTTATCATCAGTGCTGGCTCAGCAGGGAGCTCCCAGAGGACTGGAGGTGCCAGTGTGAGCCCATCCCCAAGAAGGGCTGGAAGGAGGATCTGGGGACCTCCAGGCCTGTCAGCCTGAGCTGGGTGCCCAGCAAGGTTATGGAACAGATCACCCTGAGTGCCATCACAGGGCACCCACAGGATGGCACTCGCAGGGCACTCCCAGCTGATGGGAACAAACTTTCAGGCTGCCTGCAGAGGCCAGGACAAACCTGGGTGGTTTCCCTGCCATCCCCCAGCCCTTGCTGGCCCCAGGGGCTGATGGCATTTGTGCTCCCTCAGGTTCATGTCCCCACACCAACAGCATGGGGGTGCTCCCCCTGCTGTGTGCAATGCAAACAGGGGCTGCTGAGCCAGTGCTGCCACGTCTGTGCCTGCAAGGATGGGGCACCTGTGTGAGCTGGGGGAGAGGCCAGGGCTGCAGAGGGGGGATGTTGTTGGCAGCTCCATGAGGACGCTCTGGGACGCTGCCCTGGGCTGTGCAGCATACTGGGGATGGATCAGCCCCTGCTCTGCTGTTCCTTCCCATCTGCCCCAGGGCCCTTGCAGAGCACCAGCCATGCTGCCCTCAGCTGCCATGGCAACCCTGGGACACAGCGCTTCCAGGGCTGTTCCAGGTACAATGGCAGTGACACTCGTTGGTGCCACCAGGTGCCATGGCAATGGCCACAGGGACCCGTTCCTTGGTTTGGTGCCATGGCAACCAGTGCCCGGCCTCGTTGTGATGGTTGGTGGCCATGGAAAGCTGCCCTGAGCCCGTGCTCAGGGCTGGTGTCAGTGCCCAGTGCCAGAGGGGATCCCTTGCTGGGGGCTGTGCCATGGCCACCTGCCCTGTGCCGCGCTGGCCGCTCAGGCACCAGGAACCAGCAGCCACCGGCACTGCCAGGGCCAAAGGCCAGGTCAGCCAGACAGAAAGGGGCAGGACTGGGCACTGTTTCCATGGCAACCGGCACTGGGGGGACACCTGGGTCACCTGGCCTGGCAGTTGCCATGGAAACCCCTGGCAGGGACTGAGGGCACAGCCCCTGGCACTGAGACACTGCTGGGCCGGGTGCTGAGCACAGGGCTGGGCACGCAGAGATGGTTTTGTTCTTGCTGAGCTGCAGCACAGCCAAGGCCTGTCCTGCCCCTCGTCCAGCCACGCTGGGGAGGGGCTGGGGCTGCAGGGGAGCTGGGCAGGGGACACAGCCAGGACAGGGGACCCCAACTGAGCCGGGCATACCCCAGACCAGAGCACATCATGCTCAGGGTGTGAAGGGGGGAACAGGGAGGAAGGGGGGAATTTTGGAGGGAGGGTTTTTTCCTTTCCGGGTAACACTTAGGCAAGAGGGGGCCCTGTTTCACCAGTGAGCAGGGTCACTACCAAAGACACAGACACCAGCTGAAGGAATTGTGTCATTTATATCATGCACAGCTGCAAAGAATTACAAAAGGATAAGCTCAGCAAAACACATCAACATTAACAAAGAATTACAAAAGAAACTCAGCAATCCATCATAACCCATCATTACATTTTGATGACCAATCCCTTGGTGAAACACTGGAGGTGTTTGTGGCAGACAAAGATTCTGGCTGACTATCAAGGTACACCTTACAAACATCAGGAGTACTTTAGTGACACCGTTCTTCATTCTTTTTTCTCAATCTCATTCCAATTAGGAACAAGAATTCTGTTGTCCACGGAGCCTGCACCTTTTTAATTCCAGAATAATGCCCCCAGGCCCTTTGCTGTTCAGCTTTCCCATGCTGTGGCTAACAAGGCTTGGGGGGCCCTTTCCCCTCTGGCTGGAAGGGGCCGGGTCCCAGGCCCTGAGGGGCACCCAGGCTCCTGGATGGAATTCCTGTGCAAGTCCCTCAGTGTCACAGCAGCCTTCCCATGGAGCCCCGTGGATCAGAGCATTTTCCAAAGGGGCCCTTGGGGCAAACAGGGAGATCTTGTCTGGCAGGATGTGTAAAACCATATCCTGTCAGATCTACTTGTTCTCACACAGAATCCTTGGCTGCAGGGACACATTCCCATTGTTCCTGCCCAGGGTTCAGGACTCAGAGTTGTCTTTCCTAGGAGCTGCTCCTTCAGCTGCCTTGGGAGGGCCTTTTGGCCTCTGGACCCACACTCCGGCTCCATTATTAGGGCTGCTGCATCCAAACCCTTTATCTCCACAAACGGTGGTGACTGGAGCTGGATCTCCTGTTTTCACAATCGTTCTTAATATTGCAAGATCAATAATTGTGCTACTCTGTCACGGAGTTGAATAATCCAATCCTGGTCACTATTCTTTAACAGAATTATTGTAATTTCTCCTGGATATTCTGCATCACTTCCTCCTGCCATGACAGGAACACTTTGCAAGGCCAAGCTCCAAGGGAGCAGTTACCAAAGCAAAGTGTCCTGGAGGAATCTGAATTCCTGTTTCAGTATTGATAGCTCTCATTTGCTTTGAATTTCTCCTCATTAATTCCAATGCATGAAGGCCCAGCCCTGCAGCCTCTGGGCTGGCCCTGCCAGGGGCCATCACAGCCAGAACAATTTCCCAGGCAGCCCAAGTCTCACTGCCCATGGCTGGATTTGCAAATTGGGGGCAGCCCTGCACAGCCAGGGGGTTTCATTTCCCCAGTGGGCCATTGTGAAGGGCATGGAGCACATCTGGGAGATGGGTTCTCCATGGGCAAAGATTCCATCTCCTCATTTTTTACACTGCTCTTTTAACAACCCGTTCAACCAGTCCTGCAGCTTGTGCATAATCTGGTACCTGAAAAACCCTGCAGGCTTAATCACTGTATTTTTCACAGGAACAGACAAAGCACTCTGCATCACAGACTCAGCATACCCTGTAAAAATAGCCAATTTCCTCCCTTCCTCCTTTTTCCATTGTACACAATCTCACAAAGTTGGCCACTAACATTAAGGTCCTGGCCAATCCTGTTCTGTAGGGTATTTAGTGTTACATCCTTGAGCAGCCAAAGATACCAAATTAGTATTGTCAGCACTATTTCACATTATTCTTATTTTATATGTACATATTGCTATAGAAATATAGATATAGATATGTAGATATAGACACATATATATATAAATCTATAAATATTAACATGAAGGTCTTATTATCCTATAAATATGTATATACTTATTTATTATATTATTATTTCACTTGCACATGTGCATATGAGCTCAAGATTAAAACCTTCTTCTGTTGCTCCATGTGGGAGCATTCCAACAATAATTGTTCCTTCTGAAGGTGCTGTTTCCTATGTACTCTTAACAAATTCATCTTTGTCTGCCTAAACCCACAAGGTCTTTTCCTTTTCCATTTGCAATTTTTGAATGCATTTGAAGCCATCCAGGGGTTCAGCCTCTTTTACTCAACTGCCCCACTGCTCCCACGGGACTCCGACCTCAGCTCACTCCAGAGCCAGGGAACTCCAGGGAAGGGCTTCCCAGCTGGGAATTTCTGATGGGACTGATTCCTCACATTTACACTGAACAAGTGACATTTTGTTGGGATCTGGCCAGACTGTGCCAGTTTTGTTTTACCAGTGGGCAGGGTCAGCACCAAAGACACAGACACCAGCTGAAGGAATCAGTGTCATTTCCTGCAGTTCAGGGAAGCAAAGAATCACAAAAGGAGCAACTCAGCAATGCACCCAACCATCCCCACCACAGATTGCCTGCAGTGATTAAGAAAGATCCAGCAGCATTTACCCTCAGCCTTTACCATCCCCCAGACCCACACAGCAGCTGGGGAAGCTGTCACAGCCAAGGGCTGCAGAGCCACTCCTGGGCACTGGGAATTCCTGCAGGCGCCTCCAGCCCCAGGTGAGGCTCCAACCCCGCTGGGAGAGGGCCCAGCTCTGACAGTGCTGAATGAACAAACTGACAGCACTGCTAGTGTGGCAACATCTGCTTTCATCCTCCTCTTGGGTCCCTCCCAAAGCCTGGCCAGGGCTCAAGGGGGAGCCAAGGGAGCTGACTTTGACCATTCAGCCCCAAACAAGGCCAGATGTCAGATTTCATGGCCTTGTCTGGCTTCTAAATACACAAAGGTCAATACATGTCTCACTAATGAGTGGCTACATCTATTACAGGGCCTAATGACCATGCATATTTCATTAGGGAGCAGATACAAAGACAACCTTTGGTTGGAAGGTTCATCCAGAGGCCACCTTTGGCTCAGGGCCTGCTGTCCAGGCCTCACTCAGGGCTGGTGTCCAGGCCTTGGCACTTCAGGGACGCGGTTTAGTGCTGGGCTTGGCACTGCTGGGTGAGCGGCTGCACTGGGTGAGCTCAGAGGGCTTTTCCAACAGAAAGGATTCTGTGATTCCATGATTATATCCACTGCATTCAGCTGGGGCTATTTTAGCAGCATTCCTTTGCTCCAAAAGTTCCTTCTTGCCCAGCTCCTGTGGCCTGAGGCTTCAGCTCCTTCAGCTCCTGGTGCTGAGCTGCTCATGCTGAACGAGACGGCTCGGAGAGAAGAACACAGTCCATGCAATTCCTTCAGGGATACGGAGAGGCGAGGCTGTGCAAACAGGAGCATTGTTTGCTGTGGCCTCCTCTCTGCCCTTCACGCCTTTCACTGCTTTGAACCAGCCAAGAGCTTTCTCCAAGAGCGCAATGGAGCAGCTGCTCCTGCTCCCAGGCCTGGCTCTCTCCAGTCTCTGCCCTTGCCTGGTTCTGTCCCTCTTGCTGTGCCCTCTGTTGCCCCAGGGCTCGCTGGCTGCTGCCCAGGACTGTGGCACTGTCACAGATCCAGTGCTCCAGAGCCTCCTTTCTGTGCCCTTGCAGCTGCCTGGGCACAGCAGCCTTTTCCATCTGGAAGCTCCCCATGCACAGGGAGTGCCCAGCTCCGTTCCTTGCACAGCCTCCAGGAGCCCAGGGCTGCCATCTCCAGTCCCTGCTGGCACTGGGGGCTCCCAGGTGCCTCAGGCTGCTGTGACACCGCTGCACACGGGAGGCAAGAGGGGCAGGGGCTGTGCTCAAAGTCAGCTCCATCTGCTGCTGCTGCTGCTGCTGTGGGGTCATTTGTGCAGCCCTGGCCCAGAGTCAGGGATCAGATCCTGCCAGTCTCTTCCAGCCCTGGCTGCTCAGAGTTTGGGCCTTGGAGCCTCAAGTGGCCAAAGGCAGCTGATGCTGGTGCCTCTGTGTGCCCGTGTTCAGCAGTGCTGCTCCATCAGTCTGTGCCCAGCAACGGGGAAAAGCCTCAGCCCTGCAGGGCCAGGAGCTGCCGGGCTCTGCCTGAGCAGCTCAGCCAGCAGGAAGGGAGCTGCTCCACACGGGAACCAGGAGCAAAGGACATTCCTTTTATAGGACATGTTTTTTATTGAAAGGAAAAAAAAGGAAGAAGGAAAAAAATAGGTTAATTGTAAAAGATAAGAATGAAATCCAAGTTTTAGTGAAAAAATATAACATAATGTTAGTGAAAAAACCAAAACATAAGTGCAAAGTTACATTCTTTGCATTAAGAAGTAAATGATCTTTTGAAAAAGAGAACTCAGTTATTTCCATTGTAAATGTGCTGATAGCATGGATCCATCTTACTGACCTCAGCAACCTCTTAATAGATTTTGGGCTTTGTTTCCAACATTGGTATTTGAAACTGTGGTCGAAGCAAGAGGAAATTGCTTTGTGCCCTTCCAGCTCCAAGCAGGACTGGGAATGGAAACTCTGTCAAAGCCCAAATCCCTTAGAATATGACCTTCCTTCTCAGCCTGGGAATGAGCTGCACATTCCTTTTGAAACTGTCAGGGATTTCAAAGAGAAACTAAGTCCCACTTACGGCTTTTTGCTCTGGTTTGGCAGTGCAGAAGGGCAATTCTCCATCCACCAGCTCCAGACTGCACTGCCTCAGGAGCACGGCCCACTCGCCAGCTTTGGCCCACTCGTGGCACTGCTAGAGGAGGAACAAAGTGCAGTTGCACAATTCCAGCCAGTCAAGAAGGAAGAATGGGACAGACAAAACATCCTGGGGAGATCCAGGTGTTCAGCCGGGACTGTGGAGAGTTTGGGTCCTTGCCAATTGGATGTGTGTCCCCAGCTGCAATCTCTGGGCCTGCAGCAGAGTCTCACTCACCTGCCAAAGCACAAAGCTCAGGCACTGTGCTCACAATGGGCTCATCTGATGCAGAGCTGTCAGAGCAATGTGAGGGCAGAGCCAGCCCAGCTGGGCCCAGGGCTGAGCCCAGCAGAGCCCTGGCAGAGCCCAGAGCAGCCTCAGCACCCGCAGAGCCCGGCTGCAAGGAGAGAAACCAGAAAGTGCCCGTCAGCTGAGGGCTCCTGTGCCCTTGTGCCAAGGCCTGCGGTGCCCAGGCCATGCTGATTGTGCCCAGAGCTGTGCCCAGAGCTGCCCATCCCTGCTGCCTTTGGCAAAGAGCAGGAGGGCAGGACATGTGCCCAGCCTGCAGCCAGCCACAGCACATCCAGCCCTCAGCAGCTGCCCAGAGCAGGATGCTCCTGTGCTCGCTGCCAGCTCCCAAAAGCTCTGATCCCACCCTGTCAAGCACACAGGGACCCACCTCACACCAGCCACATCTGCAAGAAAAGTTGCTCCCAAACCATGGCCCCAGCCTTCTCCAAGGGCACGGCCCATCCACGCCACAGCTGCTCCCCAGCACTTCCCCATCCACACTGGACCACCTGGAACGCTTCCTCTGGAAAAACAAACAACACATTATTGAAAAGAGATTAGATGCAAAAAGGGAAAACAAGGAAAAATGGAAAAACTCTTATCTCTGTCAGGGCCTTGAGGAAGGCCCAACTCCTACATGGTAGGGAAAAACCCAGCCATGGCTGAGGAAAGCCCACATTTTCTCTCTTCCCCCCTGCACTGCCCCCCAAAATCACGGTGATCCCAAAGCAAACAAGGGCTGCTTGTGGCCTCTGACAGCCCATTGCTCAGGGCTTGCCAGCGCCCCAGCCCCTCAGGGGCTGCCCCAGCCCGGCCAAGCTGCCCGGCAGCAGCGCCGCAGCCCCACGGCAGCTCCAGAGCAGCCCCATCCAGAGGCACCTGGGAGCCCTCAGCAAGGCAGCCAGCAGCACACGGGCAGGAGGATACAGAGGGTGGTTCCTTCCTGGCACAGGGCTTGTGGCCATCTCCGGGCACCGCTCTGGCAGGGATCCCCGCAGCCCCGGGCCCTGCCCACCCGCTCTGGCGGCAGCACAAAGGCTTCAGCAGAACCACCAAAGGCCAAGGGGCTTCTGGCCATTTTCCCTTGACCACTGCACGCCTGGGCAGCTGGCTGAGCGCAAGCACCCTTTCCCCTCTTCGGGGCCTCACCACCCCTCAGCCGGCTGTGCTGCTGAGCACAAGCTTCCTTTTCACCCTTTCCTGCCTCTTGCCCTGCAGACCCTGGGCAGCAAAGAAAAGCTCCTGGCAGTCTGTGTATCATAACACATTCTAGAATTGAGTTATTTACAATAATCTATAATATATACAAATATATATATAATGACATATACTCTATATTATTTATTTACAATCTAGATAAAAAATGGAAAAGAAGAAAAGAAAAATCTTCAAGAAAAGGAAAATTACCCCTGGCTCAGGTTGCCCCAGCAAAGACAGCCTCCCAGATCAGCTCTCCTCCTCAGTCATCCGGCAGTGCAGCAGCCAAGCCCCGACAGGCGAGGCCGACTCCGCCATGCCCTGCGCAGCTGATTGTGCAGCCTCCAGATGGTGGAATATCGCCCACGCTGTATTGCCCGGAGGACATGCAGTGTTTCAAGTGCCAGCTGTGACACAGCATTGCTCGTGTCCTCCGTCAGGGGTTCCAGGGCTGCAAGAGAGAGGAACAGAGGCACGGTCAGAGCCGGATCTGCGGGGAGCCCAGGAGAGCACCCTGCAAGGGCCATCCCAGCCGGCTCTCGCCATGGCCAGGAGGGAGCAGGGAGCAAGGGGATCAGCCCGAAGCTGCTGGCCACCAATGGCCCACGTGCCCTGAAAGCTCCGCGTGCTCTGCCCATGGGAGCAGAGCCCTCCGCAGCCAGAGCAGGGCTTGCAGCTGCCCCGGCAGCCCCCGCTGTCAGCCCGCTGCCCTCACTCACCAGTGCAGATCAGCTGCAGCTCTTGCTGCTGCCCCCTCAGGCGCCGCCCGGCCATGCCTGTGAACACAGAGCCTGTCACGGCCCCAGCGGCACAGCTCCCTGCCAGCGGCGCTGCCGGCACTGTGGCCACATGGGCTACTGGCCCGGCAGGGCTCAGCCCGGCCCTTGCCGCACGCTGCCGCCCCAGGGCACGGCTGCCAGAGGGCGGCAGCAGCAATGCCCAGGCCAGGCGGGGCTCCACGCCGCCCCAGGGCACGGCTGGCGCTGCCGGGGCAGCAGGCGGGGCTGGGGCCGAGCTGCGGTGGGCCGGGGAGGGGAGGGGCAGCCCGGGCACGTGGCTCACCCATGAACCTGATGGCCGCCTCTCGCAGGGACTCCTGTGGGCTCTCGAGGTAGCGCATGGCCCGGCGCAGGTGCTCGGCCGCTCGGCTCCTGTCCTCTGCCAGCTGCAGAGAGAGGCAGGAAGGAAGGGTTGGCGCGGGCTCAGCCCCTGGGCCGGGCGCTGCCTGCGCCCAGCCCCGGCCCCCCCTGCCCGCACAGCCCTGAGGCGCGGCCAGCAGCCGCTGGCCAAGGGCTCCCGAGAGGAGGGGGCAGTGGGCCGGCTGCTGCCCGGGGAGCCACGGTGCCGCCCTGCAGCCCCGCCGGGTCAGGGCTCCGTGGGCACCTGGCTCGGGCCCACGGGAGCCTGGAGAAGAGCCCGCGCGGCCTCTGGGTGCAGTACCGGGCCGGGGCACAGCTGCCAGCCCCGCACACTGAGCACCGCGCTCGGGGGGCTTCTCCGGCTGAGGCTGGGGCTTGCAGGCCATCCTTACCAGGAGCTCAGCGAACTTGGAGAGTTTCTCTTTCTTCACAGTTTTTTCAAGATCTTTCCTTTTAAGGAACTTGACCGCACAAAGCAGCGTTTCCCGAGAAGTCTGGAGAACAGCAGAGATGCGGAGATGGCCCCAGAGCCCAGGGCACAGGAGCTGCAGCCTGGAGGAGGCTGCAGTCCAACAGGCGCAGGGCAGGAGGCAGCCGAGCCCCCTGCCAGGGGGACAGCAGCAGCCCACGAGTCCTCACCTCTGCCACACGCAGATTCTCATTATGGCAATGGAAGAGCAGTGGCAGCAGGCTCTCACACACTTGTGTCATCAGGAGTGTTTTTCCTTCTTCTTCTACAGCAGACATCAAGTTTTGAAAGACGGTCATGGAGAGCTGCTGCACCTGGCTGTCACCCTGTAGAACAGGAAGGCAGCAAGAGCTCTGCAGCAGCTGATTCTGGACCACATTGGCACAGGCCTGCATCTGCACAGGGCACCAAGTGTCCGGGCAGCAGCCAGTGGCCGTGGCTGGGGGCACAGAGCCTTACGTTGTCAAAGAGTGGCAGGAACACCTTAGCCAGCTGCAGGGCCATGGGGCTGGGTATTGGGGCACCGTTATCCAGGAAGAGATAGTCCAGTAGCATGGTGGTCACCCTGACCTGTGGGAGCTCCACGAGCCCTTCAGTCAGGCCCCGCATTCTTTCGGCCTGCGTGGAAGGCAAGTTTGTGAAAGGCCACCCTGCTGCCGCAGGGCCCAGAGGCCAAAGGCCTGTCCTGAAGCACTGGGGCAGCTGAAGCGGGAGGCAGGAGAGCTGGGGGCAGCTGCCCCAGCGCACAAAGCCCAGGCAGGGCCAAGCGACTGCGTTGCCCAGCCCCACGCTGCCTGCACGGCTTCTGCCACTGCCCCCTTCTCACCAGTGGGGAATGGTCCCTGCGCGGGAGGAGGACCCTGAGCAGCTGGCTGCCAATGTCTGCACGCTCCCTCCGCAGCTGCCATGACAAGACATCCATGATGCTGTCCCTGCATTCCCTCAAGTCCAGGCACTCGAGGACCTGCAAGGCACAGGGCAGTGACGGGGGAGCTGGCCGGCAGGAGCCCGGAGCTGCACAGGGCTGGGCCCAGGCAGCAGCACAGGGCACGGGCACCGTCCCAGGCATCTGAGAGGGCAGAGAGCTGGGAGGCAGCTCAGCCAGGTCATGCTGGCCTTCAGGCTCACCTCCGCAAGGAATGCCAGGGCAGGGAAATCCCAGTATGGCATATCTTCACTGAGCACGTCAAGGAGGCAGCATAAGATGCTTTTACACAAGGGCCTGGATGCATGGCGCATCTCCCTGCAAGGCAGAAAATGGCATTAAGATCCTGAGCCAGGGGGCAGGGGGGGGAGCCTCTCCCAGCACTGACTCACACGGTTCTTGTCTTTCCCCACCACCCACTGCCAGGGGACCTGGGCCCTTTGAGGTGTGGCCGCTCCTGGGCACCCCCTTTCCCAGCCTTTTCCAGTCTGCTTGGCTGTCGCTCGTCCCTTTGGCCCCAGCCACGGGGACTGTGTGGGACAGCCCGGGCACAGGGCACAAATGCCAGGAGCAATGGGGAGAAGGGGGGTCTCACCCGGCCAGCAGAGCCACGGCAGAGTGGTGGGTATCGACGCAGAGCAGCGTGTCCCAGCCACACTTGCCTTCCATTGAAACCACCACCTGCTCACACTGGAGAAGGCAGAGCAGGGACTGCAGGGTCTGCACTGCAAACCTGTGGGCAGAGAGCAAAGCCCAGGTCACACTGACAGCACTGGCTCCTTTGCAGGCCACATGGCAGGGACAGGAGGAGTGGGATGGAGCACCTGTTGGGGCTGGTGGCAAGGCCGTGCTCTTCCTGGCATTTCTTCCAGAAGGTATCCACCTCCTCTGGCATCTCTTCTGTGCTGAAGAACACTTGGAAGAGCAGATGCACAAACAGGTGGGGGAAATACAGCGTCACTACACGTGGGACACGGGGCTCCTGGAGGATCTTCCACATCACCACGGTTGCCTGCAATGGACAAAGCCCCACGAGACAGCGCTCAGTGCCGAGGTGTGCGTGTGGCAGAGCCTGAGCAGGGCAGGGAGAGACCCCGAGAGACCTTGGCAGGGGGAGCACGGGGCCTGGTGGGCCTGAAGCTGCCACTGGGGCAGGTTTCAGGCCAGCGCCTGAGGCAGGGAGATGCAGTGGGGGAAGGAGGAAGGAGAGCTGCTGGAGAGGCAGCCTTGGGGCCAGCAAAGGCCAGTGTCAGAAACTCACAGCCAGGCCAAAGACACCCGTTTCGTCCCCATCGGAGGTGCACATGCTGCACTCTGGCCAGCTCCCCAGCACATCCAGGAGTATCAGCTGCACTGGCTCTGCAGTCCTGGGCGAGCACAGGATGGTCTTCCACATGGTGATGGCAGCTCTGCAGGGTTAGAGCTCTGTCTCAGGGCGGGTCTCAGACACAGCACCGTGGCCTGGGCATCCCCAGGGGCCCGGGCTGACCACCGGCTCTGCCTCTGCCCACTGGCCCTTGCCAGCAGCAGCCAGGCAGCCCAGCCCTGTGGGGACAGAGCCCTGAGGGGCGTGAAAGGCAGCATGGCAGCAGGCTTGGGGGCTGACATGCCAGGGCTGGGAAAGGCAGCAGCCAGAGGGCCCTGGAACTCTCTGTTGGTCACACACCTGGGCCAGGCGGTACAGGGTGATGGGCTGGGGAGGCCTGAGCCCTCTGGGCAGGTGGGCCCCATACCTGTCACAGGACGGGGCCACACGCAGGAGCGTCACCACTGCGTCATCCGGGTGTGCTCTGGTGAGATTCAGCAGGGCCTTGTCCAGCCTGTGCTCGGCAGAATCATTGGCCACAAGCCACTGGTGGATGTACCTCACCATGGCGGGCACCTGGAGAAGGCAGGGGAGACTTGGAAAGCTGCCAGAGGGAGTCATGTCCCCAGCTGCCCCAGAAAAGTACTTCCCTTGCCTCCACACTGCCATGGCCTCAAGGCTTACAGTAAGCAGCAGGCGTGGCTTGGGAGGCCAAGCAATTGTTGGGAGGATGGAAGTCAGGCCACAGGCTGCTTACTTGCTTTGCACTGGAAGGACCCTCCTCCACAAGCATATCCAGCAGGGCAGCACTGGTGTTGGTTTTGAAGATGGGAGGGTATGCTCTGAGCTCAGTGCCCATGACGCTGGTCTCTTCCTCCCGAATCCTCTTCATGAATTTGCCAACAATCTGCAGCAGAAGGGCAAGAAGCCGGGGATGTTGCATGGAGTGCTGCACACACGGTGCTGGGCTGAGCAGGGACAAGAAGCCCAGCCCAGGTGGGGGTGGCTGCAGGTACCTGCGCTGTGCTGCGGAAGAGGCCACGGGTGCGTTCCTGCTCCCGTGTGCGCTCCAGGGCTGCATCTGGCAAAGAGCGAGCGCAGCCAGAACTGAGGGGCTGCAGGAGAGGCCAGAGAATACAGCCCAGCACTGTGCTACCCCGGCAGGGAGAGCTCCGGGATGCTCCAGGGCGATGGAGCACGGCCCCTGCAGGGTGTATGCCCGGCCCCTCTTCTGTCCTGTCCGTGGGCATTTGCCCAGGGGATGGGATTGGATGGGATGGGGTGGGATGGGATGGGATTGGATGGGGCCAAGTTGGCTGCAGGCTCCAGCCCTGCAGCCCAGCTCTGCCACTCACCCTCCTGCGGTGGAATGAACGGCACCACCTCTTCAATCTCCTGCGCTGGGGTAGCTCCAGGGCCTTCTTCCTCCTCCTCCACCCAGGCCAGCTTGGGCGCTCTCGGGGCTCTCTGCTCCATGGCTGTGCCTGGAGCGCGCCCCAGCAGCGAGCCCAGCCGGTGCCGCTCCTGCAGGGCCTCCTGCGCCGTCCCTGCGGGCGGGACGCGGCGGTCAGCGCTCGGCCCGGGGCCAGCAACGGCCCCCGAGCGCCCCTCACCCGCCCCGGGCCGGCCATGCCCCGGCGTTCCATCTTCGGAACGCGGCACGGGAGGCTCGGGGCCGGCGGCCGCGCTGCCGAGCGGCGGAGCTCGGGCCGGGGAAGCCGCAGCGAAGGCGGCGGGAGCGGCCGCGCCGCCTGTGTCCTCCGCGGGCCCCGGGAGGAGCCGGGGCCGGGACCGGGGCCGGGACTGGAGCCTGCCTCGGGGCCGGAGCCGGGCTCGGGCCAGGCGGAGCCGAAGGGCGGCGGTGCTGCCCCGGCCCCCGGCACCGATGCCCGCCCGGCAGCGCCACCGCCCGCACGGCCAGAGCCGGACGGAGGCGAGACCGCGGCGGGACGGCCGGGGCCGGGCACGGGGCAGCCCCGCCCGGGGCCGGGGGCGGGCCGGGGGCATGGCCCGGCCCATCACGGGGAGAGGGAGGCGGGGAGAGGGGAGGGACGTCGGGCAAGGGACCCCGAGGGAAGGGTGCCCAACAGAGGGAAAGGGAGAGAGAGAGAAAGAAAGAGAATAAGAGAAAGAAAGAGAGAAAACGAATCTGTTTTTGCTGCTTCTTCCGCTGCTGCTGCCGCCGCTGCTGCCGCCGCTGCTGCCACCGCTGCTGCTGCCGCTGCTGCAACTGAAGCACCGGGGCCGTTCGTCCCCGTGTCCGTTCCCCGCTCGCCCCACGAGCCCCACGTTCGAGCCCCGCGCGCCCCGGGGACAGCCCCTCCGTCTGCCCAAACACGGGAACTTTGCAGCCTTGAGCCCGGATGCAGAGCCCTGACTCCTGCACACTGGCACAGCGATCCCCTCGCTTGCTGCTGTGCATTGTCCTTGCTGAGGGTCAAACACTGCCAGGCCGCCTTCCCTTGGGGTAGGATTCCTACCTGAGCCCAGCACTGCACTTACATCTCCAGTGTTGCTTTCCAGTAAAAACAGGGGAAGGAAAACTGTGTGTGGCTCATGGTATTTTAGAGCGTCTAAAAATCACTAAGTCACCGATCTTAGAGGTGCTATGCATCTGGAATTACTGGGATGGAGAAGTAGTGCAACATGGAAAAGGGGAGCATAGAAATTAATAGAGGAAAACATCTTCGATTGTTTGTTTCATTTTCATTTCCCTTCTGGAAAGCTGTTTCAGTTTTCCAGGAATCTTCTCCTGTCTGCTCTTCCTAAGAATCTCTCATGGAGAGCAAGGTTGAGCTTCGGTCACAAGAGTTTCCATCAGGAAATTATGCCACTGGTGAAATTTTCATTGTGACTGTTTGTGCTGGTTTAGGGCAAATTTTGGGAGGAAACCTCCAAAAGGGGTCCGTCTAGAAAGCAAGTTCAAGCGGCCTCTCCCCCTACTAGTTCAGGAAAAGACTTCCCTGGAGAAAAGTGAAAAAACCCCAGTTTATTTAACAAGTAAAGTATTCACAAGCATGAAAAATGAATAATATTAAATAAAACCTCTGACAGTGCTGAAGAGATGGCAAATTCAGAAAGTCCTTTTTCTGGGTTGTAGTTGGCTCACTCGGTCTCTCCTGAGTCCCTCTGGTGCTGGAATGCAGCGTCCCAGAGCTCGGTGGGCCACAGGTGTGAGCTGCTGCCGGTGTTTGTCTGGGTTTTCAGTCCAGAGCAGGTTTAAACAATTCCAAGAGAAAGGAAAGCCACAGTCCAAAGGAACTTCTCTGCCTAAGCTAGCTAAAACCAAATTGCTAGACCTGGGCTGTGAAGGCATCGGGAAATTTCCAAATCTGAGCACTGGCAGTCCCAGCAAATACCAGAGCTGGATGGTGTTGGAGCCAGAACGTGCAAATTTCAAAATTATGGCTTTCTGTGCCAGCAAATCACTGGACTTGGGCTGTGCTGGCACCAGGTATTTTCCAAATCTGGGTACTGGGGCAGCAAACACAAGATGTGGTTGGTGCCAGAGCCAGTAGCAGAAAGTTGGCGGGTTTTGGCTTTCTGTGCCAGCAAATTGCTGCACTTGGGCAATTTCCCAGCACTGGGAAATTTCCAGATCTGGGCACTTGCACAGAAAACACCAGATCTGGGTGGTGCTGGTGGCAGCACGGGGAAGCTGCTGGGTTCTGGCTTTCTTTGCCAGAAAATTGCTGCATTTGGGTTGTGCTGGCACTGAGAAATTGCCAAATATTAACTTACTGTTCCAGGAAATTGCTGGAATTATGTTGTGCAGCCATCTGAAAAATTCCGGATCTGGTCACTGACGGTGTCAGCAAACACAAGATTGGAATAGTGTAGGCACCAGGTATTTGCCTGGTTTTGCTTTCTTTGCCAGCAAATTGCTGCACTTGGGCTGTGGCAGCACAGGGAAATATCCAGATCTGGGCATGGGCGGTGCCATCAAACACCAGGTCTGGGTGGTGACAGTCTTGGCACCAGGAAATTGCTGCCTTTTGTCTTCTTTTTCCAAAAAATTGCTGCACTTGGGCTGTGTTGGAATAAGAAATGTCCAGACTGGGGTACGGGCAGTGGCAGCAAACACCATATCTTGGCATTGCCAGTGCCGGCAGCAGAAATTGCCAGATTTTGGCTTTCTTTACCAGAAAATTGCTGGACTTGGCTCTGCCAGAACAAGGGAATTTCCAGATCTGGGCACTGGTTGTGGCAGCAAACACCAGAGCTGGGCAGTGCCAGGCCCAGTAATGTTGGAAATGAATTTGTAGAGAATTTTTAAGGTTTGATAGAAGTTTTTTATAGTATGTATACAAGTGTCACGATCCATCCTTACAAACGGGTTTTGTGGTAGTTTGTGGGTTGATCTCAGAGTGCAAAAACCACCGACACGGTACAGGGAGTTGCTGCTATAACCAAAACAAATGTACCTGTATTGAATAACCACAGCAAAATGCATTGAGGAGGAACTGGGGGAAAAGGGAAAAATAAGGAAAAAGAGGGAGGAAGAGAAAGGAAGGTATAGAGCTACCAACTGTTTTACTAGGCCAGGACTAGACCCAGAGCTAAGCAAACTCATTCAGCCAGGTGACATT
Organism: Melospiza melodia melodia; assembly: GCF_035770615.1. Taxonomy (NCBI): domain Eukaryota; kingdom Metazoa; phylum Chordata; class Aves; order Passeriformes; family Passerellidae; genus Melospiza; species Melospiza melodia. Next base: position 416,127 of record NW_026948638.1, read on the forward strand.
CTGTAACATCAGAAGCTGGCAACCATGAGGACTTGGCTGCCAAAAGGTTACAGTTTGTACTGGGCCCAGAAGTGTTTTTCCCTAAGGCAAAGCAAATTGAAATGTGAGGTTTAAAAGCTTCAAATGACTATGAAAGGAAACTGCAGAATAATTTCTGGAAGGGCATCATTGTCAATGATCATGCAGCCCACCAAGAGCTGGAGCTGAATCCAGAATTGCTTCTTCCAGCTGTGCAGGAATTCATTCCACTGGCAAGCACTGGTCCATGGGAACAAATGATCCCCTAGCTCTGGGCTGAATGGTGCCCAGGCTGCAGTGCAGATTGGAGGAACCCTTGTCACTTGTTATTGGCCTCCCAGTGCACTCATCCTTCTGCAAACAAGGTGCAAACAACGCAGCTGCACTGCTGTCCTGGATAAATATACATACAGGTGACTTTGCCAAAGCAGTGCATCATTTCCCAGTGAAATCCATGACCTCTTCTTACCTATGGAATTGTGATTGAAGACACCTGTGAGCCAGATCTGTGGGAGATTGCAAAGGAGCAAAGCTTTGGGATTTGGGCACACTGCTCTTGGTTTCTTTGCTCAGGCCTTTGGTGAGCACAGAACACACCTAGGTAGAAAACCTTTGACTAGATAGGATCTTTTGGATCCATTGTCCCCCAAACATGTCAATGTGTGGCCCTGTTACAATGACAAGTTGAAAACTGCAGCACAAATGACACAAAGAAACCATGGCCAAAGAGGAAGAGGAGAGGCCCAATGAGGAAAGGATGTGGTGAGACACTGGCACACGGAGTGAGCTGCACTCCCATAATCTCTAGGCTAGCAGGTCATGGTCTCACATTCTCCTCCTGGTTTATTTAAATGTTATTTATTTATTTTTGTTTTTCATCATCAAAATAAGATATATACCATTAAAAGTATGTCATCGAAACTTAAAGACAGAATCAAAAGACATTAATTCAAAACTACATCCAAAGATCAGAACATATGTATAGCTGTAACTATCAAGCCTAACACATCAATCCTATTCTTCAAACACTCTTCACACAGGCGGCAGCTTCTTCCTGAGCTTGGAGGAAAGAGAGCTCTTCTGGATGGGAGGCGAGGACTTTGTGGGTGAGGGAACATGGGAAGTGTCCGGAGAAAACTTCTCAGTAGGACTTTAACCAGCCAGATCTGCAAAATGGAGACACAAAGTTTAACAGAGAGGCAAAGTTTTACAGAGGCCACCATGTAACCCTAAAGCATCTGAAGCTCCATAATTCCTGGGACACATTTCCTGGAAATGTCCAAACAGCTGCACAGGGAAACATGCTCCTGCTGGCAGACACTGAGGCAGGCCAGGGCAAACCCTGAGCCACTTGCCCAGAGCTGGCACAGGCCCAGCCTGGCCTCTGGGCTGCCCTGGGACAGCAGGGAGCCCAGAGCCCTGTGCTCCCCAGGAATGGCTCAGCTGCACATGCACCCTCCTGCTCCTCTGCCTGCCCCACAGCTCAGCAGCCCCACAGCTCCAGGGGCACTGGCAGCAGCACAGCTCATTGCAGGGGCACATGCAGGGCACAGCTGTTCCCTGGCAATGTGCGCAGCCTCTCTGGGCTGCCACAAGACCCTTCCTGCAAGCAGAGATTGGCCCAGCTCCCCCCTCACCTCTGTGTGAGGCTGAGCCATGACTGCCCTTCATCTTGTCCTCAACCTGGAGCTGCTTCAGGCCCCCCATGCCATGACTAGGAAATGTGATGGAGAGAGTGGGGGCAGATGCACACCCTTCCTTAGGATTTTGTCATTTTTGGCACAGCTCAAAAGGCAAATCCAGAGGTGTCCAACTCAGTGCTTCCTCAGCCTTCTGGAGAACATCTCGCCTTCACCAGCCCAGCATTCTGGAGAGGTTTTCCCGCACGTGTGGAGGCTTGCTGGCAGCACATTCCTTCAGCTGGGTGCCCATCCCCTTGCAGAGGGCAGAGGCCAGCTTGGTGGCCACGGTGCGGACGTTGGCGCTCCGCACAGGCAGCGCCTTGTTCCCCAGGCAGGGCCAGAGCACGGGCAGGGGGTCGCGCTGGGCGACTTCAGGGCTCCTGGCATGAACCCCCTGCACAAGCACTGCTGGGACAGAGACACAGCTCCTTACCCACCAGCCTCACTGCAAACAAGGATCTACCTCTGCTTCTGCTTCTTGCCAGCCTCTCTGGCCAAGAGCAGCAAAACAGCACCCAGAGCCCCTTGATCCAGAAACGGGCAAAGCAGCTGATCATCCTGGAAACAGAACCACCAACCCCTCAGCACTAATTGCTCCAACCAGAGCCCTTGTCCCTGTGGCAGACTTCCTACCTTTACTAAATTATTTCACAATCTCTGCATGAACAATGAATGAAATGTCCAATTGCCTTTGATTTCCATTAAGAAGTTGTCTAAACCCACACTGAAGATTTGGAAATGTACCATAGAGAGGAAATGGAGAGATTTCTAATAAAAGGGATGATTCCATTTTTGTAACTTTGATGTCAAGTGCCAGATGCCTAATCTGGCTCTTCCCTTTGCTCAGTGGGACACAGCAAAGGGCAGGATTAGAACACACCTCAAAACTCCAGCCCACCAGAGATGGCTGCTGCCTGACAGCTGGATGAGAAACATCAGTGACCAGCTGGGGTCTTTGGCAGAATGCTTTTGGGGCTTCCAACCAAAAGGTTTCAAACCTCAGGGCATCTCTAGAGAATTACCCAGACCCCATTGCCTTGGCATTTGTGCATCTCCACATTTTAATGCCACTTGCCCTCCCAATGGTAATGGCACTTTTTCTTATATGTCCACTGAAATAGGGGCATGGAGAAAGAAAAATGCTACACAGGGGACTGAAATGTAACCAAAACACGAGTGTTTTCTCATATTGTCTCTGAAATCTCTCTGCCCATTTTCTGAACTGAACTGTATCAAACATGGACAAATGTTTACTAGCAACAGGCTCCTTGCAACAGGCAGATTTGGCTAAGAGATGAAAACCTGAAATGCTCTGGAGACCATTCTTATTTTCTGATCGGACAAAATGTTATTCAGCAGCAATTTAATATTCTGCGGCGGAAGAGACTTGATTTTCTCTATGCTGTTAATCCACCAGCAGACATCAACATTGAAAGAGCTCCTGCAAGTACCCAAAACCAATTCTGCTAAGCAAGAAAGGGTTATGGTACCCATTTTAAAATGGGAATTCATTTGAATTTAAATGCAATTAAAGACATCAGTGACTACTGAATGTGAGGAACAGCTGTCCGGTCCTGCTAAATCTCAGAGAGAACATCTGCTTTTTCTAAAGTAGTCCTAATTTATGGTTAATTCCTTTATTTGAAAAAGAGATCAAAAGAAGTGCTAAACTAAATGCCCTATTGCTGGATATCTATATTTTTCAAATGCTCTTTAAAGGGCCTTTGACATTCCCAATCGCTGAACATGCCCTTTTGAGATTCCTAATGAAGATACAAAGTGTATTAAACCTTGCATTTAAAGATGTTGGCATAATTAGCAGTGGATTTAGCCCCAGCTGAAGCATGGCTATCAGTCATCTTCTCTGCTATATATTGAGATTATCCTTTTTCCATTCCTTGGCTCTTGCTGACACAGCAAGCTCCTCTGAGGAATCAATTATCAGCTGCATTTGTAGCATTTCAGACAGCGCTGACACGGGCAGACACTGTTTGCACACCCTGAAAGGCTCAGTCCAAGGCCACTGTGACAGCACAGGCAGGGAGCCTCAGCACTCTGCTTCTGTCCCTGTGCCCCAGAGGCTGCCTTGCACTAAACACGTGCCTCTGATACCTCTGTTGAATTCTGGCCTAAGCTGTGACCCCCAGGCTCTGCACGGTTCAGCCTCAAAACATTCCAAGAGAAAAACAAGAATTCTGCGAGGACAAAACAAACTGATGCCCTGAAACAGCATTTGCCACCATTTCCCCTTAAAGGTCACAGATGTCCCTGAGCTCCCCAGAGAGGAGCCAGCTGGGGCATTTTTAGCCCTCCCTTTGCTGGAGGTGGTTCTGAGATGCCCCAGTGAGAGCTCAGCCCCAGGCCGAGCGCCGCCCCCATCTCAGGTGCTGCCCAGCTCTGCAGCAGCCAGGGAAAACCTGCCAAACCCACCTGCCTTGGCTATGGGGCAGCAGGGACACGCTCAGCACCTCCTGGTTTGGGGGAGCTGCTCTGCTGTCTGCTCACAGGCATTCCCTGTAAATGTTCCCTGGGAAGAGCTCTGGGCTCAGAAGGGGAGGCCATGCCTGTGATACACTCGGTGACATCCAGCAGGGCTTGGCCACTCAGGTGATTCCATTGGTAGCTGAACTCTTTCAGCAGGGACACTTTATCTACAAGGGAAACACACGTTTCTGCTCACTTTTCTCAGGTCATAGGAGAAAGGGCAGGGCCAACCCCATTTTATAAAATCAAGCACATTTCTGCAGATGTTTGAATCCTATTCTTCTTTCCTTCCAGCATACTTGGCAGGGTTTTAAATTCCAAAAGGAAAGCTCTCCTTTCACATTTGTAAATCCAAACTTGCCTGCTGTAGCAGGAGCTGTGTTAAAACATTTCACATCAGGGACCTCAGGAGTTCAGTCACATGGAAGCAGTGAAAGGTTTTGCATCCCAGAGCACAAAGGAAGAGCCCCATACTTGGGTCACAGAAAGGCACTGAGTCAGACTGTCGACGGAAGGGAACCAGGACATCATTTTGATCATCACAGGCTCAATTTTATTGATCAGTACGGCGGGTTAAATACAGTTAATAATGAGCTTCATACATATTGCAAAAGTTGAGCTCAGGATTGGTCAGCTTACATATCAGCACCTACGCCTACTTCTACATTCCTATGGTTCTACTTTTGATACTTTCTACATATTCTTAGGATGTATTCAGGACTAATCTCAACTCCCTATCCTCATGTTGCAGCAAGGTCGCTGCTGACTCTTCCTTTTAGCTTGCTGACTGCTGACTTTTCTCCTTCAGTTTAACCAGTGGCATTATATCAGTGTGGCCTTTCTCAGCTAACCAATTATTAATAATGCTCTCCACATTTCCCCCGTTTTCTTCTTGTGCAAGGAGATTAGTTTGCCATGTTTTTGCTATTGTACGGCTGACCATGTTTTGGATACAGTTAAAGATACAAGGCAAAATAAGCAAAAACAGTAAAATTATACCCAGCAATCCTATAGCATAGATCACAAGGTTCCTCAGTCACGGTCCGAGTCCCAGGCCTTTAAGCCATTCGTCAATTCCTAAACCGTCTTCTTCCTTAAGTTTGTGAAGTCCCTGTTGTAACTCTTTTATCTTAGTGTGAATGGACACCGAATGATCAGACAGATTCATGCAACACATTCCCTCGAACTCTTCACATCCATGCCCTTGTGCTAAGAGCAAAAAATCTACAGCAGCTCTATTTTGCAAAACAGCATGGTTAACACTTTGCACATCTGCAGTTAGCATGTCTAGAATTTGTGATGTCTTGTTCAGCTCATTCTTTGCCCAGCATCCTAATTGTTTTGCTAAATTCATGGCTTTATTGGCAGATCCTCCTGGTAAGATAGTTGAAACCACCACCTGTTTGAATGTGCCCCAAAATCGTGGATCTCCTATCTTGCTGCAGTCTAAGTCATGTATGCTACGTTTTCTCCTGTTTGAATTTTGACTCAGCTGCATTAGCAAGGACACATTAGGATGAAACAGTGACAATTTTCCCAAAAAACAGGGTCCACCCTGTGGTTTAGCTGGTATACCATTCCATGCCCTGTCTCCACAAATCAAAAATATTCCTGTGGGTAATTTCATTGGTGCTGTGATATTTGTGCCGTTACATTGACTGTAATGCTGTGGAGAGAATTCACTCACATTCAGGGATGAATCTAGGGTGGCCCATGTTTCTTTAGGTTGGTTTAAATTCTGAGCACCCGAAAGTTTGAAGCTAAACCATCCACCAGCTGTAGTGTTAGATATGCTGGCATTTGTACTTCCAAAAAGATCCAATTCCTCAGGAGGAGAGTGCAAAGAGGTGTTAAGTGATTGGATTAGTAAGCATTGACGATAGCCATCACTCTGACCTGCAGTATACCCTTGTTGCACCGGCAATGTGATGTTTGACATGTTAGACATACATAAGGTTTGATTGTTTATCAAACTGCAAAATTCTCCAGGAGACCACACCGGAAGTCCCACCAGGCATGTTTGAAATGGGTTAGTGACTCCTCCAAGACTAAGACAAAGTGATGATTGGTTAGTTTGATTAGCAAGTGTTACCCATAAATTTTCCCTTGGTTGACTAAAGTGTGTTACTCCTACTGCCTCACTTGCTACAGCATTGAGCAGTATAACAAAAACAAACCTCATTTTTCTTTCTGCTTACTTTGTTTTTTTTCTTTCTTCGCTGTCTTTTCCCTGGTTTGCTAGATTGTCTATTGTAAGGCTGAGTCAATTCTTGGATATACTGATCTAATTCTAAATCAGCATCCTTGCTCACAGGTATAGCACGAGGTAAGTTTGAAGGCAAATCAGCTTTGCAGCGAGCTGCTATGATGCGTGAGGCTTTAGTAATTTCAAATATTCTAAGGTTTTCCTGTAACTTCCACCTAAGATATGCTATAACCACTTGTTCTGCACTCTCAAAGAGCTGTAATCCTGTCCGTCCTGGCAGGCCAGTACTTTGTTCAAGAGCTCTAACCCAGATATGATTTCGAATCCACTTTCCAAAAAAAGATGTACACCATAAATATCCCAATGACTTCTGTGAATACCAATAAATCTGATTACAATCTGCACAATGCAAAGCTACCCATGCATAGCATTTATCTTTATCCTTTTTGCAAACATAACAAGGAAGCGAATGTAAGTAAGGACCAGTATAAAATTGTGTATCTTCAACCCAAAGCAACCAATTCAATGGTGGTGATCGCAAAGCCTCTTCAGCCTTTTTACTATATGAGGCTAACAGCTCAAGGTCTTTCTTTAACACAAGGTATATCTTATTTCGTAATCGTAGTTCTTGTTCGTTATCCTCCTCAACAACTATATCCTCCCGAGGGTCCCACAACAGTAAAATTGTTCTAATCATAGAAAATTAATTAGCAATCACTGATACCCCTATTCAAATGAGACCGTTCCCCTTTTTGCCTTCTTCTTCTTATCTATCTTCAATCTTGCTGCTCCTAATTTCACTGGTCCTGCCACTTTCAAACTTAATTTTTTCAACTTATCAATGCAGCAATCTAATGCTCTATCAGGATCCCCTTGGAAGGGTCCTACAACTGAATGCTGTGTTAAAGGCACTAATTTCCTACACCTTATAGAAACTATACGTGATTTACTTTGAACCTTAATTCTATTTACAATACATTGTATTTCCCATCGATAATAAGCAAGAACCTTCTGTTCAGGAGACTCATAAAGATTTAAAGCTATATATGCGTTTTGCCCCGTTTGTCTCCTTAATTCATCTTGCCAGCTTTTACCCCACGTGTGCTCGTGTTTACAGGTATGACACCACAAATCCCGTAATAATGATTGTTCTATCCAAAAAGTTCTTTTACAACCCCCACAACGTAGAGCTATCCAGGCAGCACAATGTGAACTGTGACAGTCAAGGCAATGTAGTTTCGCTGGATCTGTTAAGTGAAAAGTTGATAATGAGTCAATGAAACCAATCAACTCCTGGGCCGTCCGATAGTGACGTGTCAGTGCTCTGTCCACCGCTTCCGAGTACCCCTTCAATTGTAACAGTAGTGGTTGTAGGACTAGAAGCAGTTTCTTCCCCAGCCGCTCCTTGTCCTCCTCTGTAAGGCGATCCACCAGAGGCTGCATCAAAAACAGGTTTAGTCCACTTAGCAGGCACCCACAAAGGCCCTGTAGGTGAGGAAACACAAAGATACCCCCGACCCCAATATAATACCTTTGCAGGTTTTTCCCATAATCCTGAACTTGGGTTCTTATACTTAACCCAGACCTCTGTTTCCTTAGTATTTTCCTGACCTGACCTTGGATGATGTTTCATTGCAGGGGGGGTATCATCTTCCCCAAAAATGCATAAATGATTAATCACATACAAAACCTTAGCCAAACATGCTTGTGGATCTGTCAAATCTTGATGTTTTTCAATATACTGCTTAAGGGTACCGTTTGCTCTTTCCCGTAAAGCTTTCCTTAACTGTATCAGTAACTCATACAATCGTTTATTATTCACTTCCTTAATTGCTGCTTCCTCTATTCGTTTGACTACTCCTGCAACATACATAGAGTCTGTGACCACATTTAAAGGCTCCTGTAAGTTGGACACCGCCCATACTACTGCTAACAATTCCAAAGTTTGTAAGCTATCTGCAGGGTCTGCTGTGAGGAGTTGATGCTTCCATTGTCCTTTTTCTTGCCAGGTAACAGCAGCACGCCTTGATTTCTTTCCTGCATCTGTAAAAACTGTAATAGCTCCTTCTATGGGGTTTTCTTCTCTTAAAGGTCGAGTGATCCAGTTCCATTCTGTCATCCATTGCAAAACTCTAGGCACTAATTTACTAGTCTCTACTTTAGCAGGTGACATCAATAATGCTTCTTGTAAATTCTTTGAATTTATCAAGTACCAGTCCAAGGTTTCTTTTTCCATAGGTAATCTAATAGTAGCAGGTTCTCTACCATCCACTTCAAGAATTCTGAGACGCCCCTTTTTGATTAATGCAGCTAATTGTTCAATTTTTGAAAATATTGTTTTCTTATGCTGTAGTGGTGGTGACAACCATTCCAAAACCCGTATCTCCCCCGTTTTCTTTTGCAACTGAGAGAGAGCACCAAGCAAGTGGCAAGGGCTATTCCAAATAGTAAGGTCAATGGGGTGGTCGAGTTGTCGACGAGACACATACCCTTGCTGTACACAGTTACTAATTTGCTGCAAGGCAAGATGATGCTCCTTTGTCAGGTGTACAGGAGTAGTAGGGTCCACACCTTTTAACAAAGGTCGTAGGGCTTCTAATAAGTGATTTGGTACTCCCACAATAGGCTTCAGCCACTGTAAGTCTCCCAGCAACTTCTGTGCATCATGTAGAGTTTTAATGTCCAATTGTAATTCCAATTTTTGTGGTATCACTATTTGATCTGTCAAAGTCTATCCCAAATATTTCCAGGGCTTTGTAGTCTGAATTTTCTCTGCAGCAATAACAAGTGAATATGCAGCAAGAGTATTTTTAATGGTGTTAATCTGTAAAGAGGAGAATGGCTGTTGCTGTGCAAACAAAATATCGTCCATGTAATGATATATTATAGTTGCTGGCCATTTACGACGTAGTGGCTGTAATGCTGCATCAACATAAAGCTGACATAGGAGAGTTGCGCATGCCCTGCGGAAGAGATGTCCATTCAAATCTTTTATCTGGTTCCCCACGATTTATTGCTGGTAAAGTAAAAGCAAATCTCTTCATGTCATCAGGATGCAGGCCAATAGTGAAAAAACAATCCTTTAGGTCAATAATTAAAAGTGGCCAGTGTTCTGGAATCATAGCTGGATTTGGAAGACCAGGCTGTAAGGCCCCCATTGGTTCCATTTGGTCATTTACAGCCCTCAAATCATGTATCAAACGATATTTCCCTGATTTCTTTTTGATTACAAAAATAGGTGTATTCCAAGGGCTTGTGGACAGTCTTAGGTGTCCCTTTGTATATTGTTCCTGTACCAATTCATGGGCATGCATAAGACTCTCCCCTTTTAATGGCCATTGCTTAACCATCACCGGTGTATCCGTTTTCCAGGTGAGTGGAATGGGGAAAGTCCAAGCAATGGCAATTACCCCAAAGGGTGCTGATTAGTTAACACCACTCCCAATTGTGTTAAAATGTCCCTTCCAATTAAGCAGGAAACTGTAGGAGGCAGTTGAACAATTGAAAACACAGCAGATATTTGTTGATTCTCAATGCACACAGACAAAGACGGCGACCTGCTTGCCAATGTAAATCCTCCCACTCCTGTGAGCATGTTTGATGAAGGAAATAGAGGCCAATGTTGTGGCCATGCTTCTGGAGAAACGATGCTAGTATCTGCTCCTGTATCCAATAATCCATAAAGGGTTATGCTTTGATGCCCATAGGTAATTCCAACTTTTTGTTTTGGTCTATTTTGTAAATCCACAGTTAAAAGTGTAACACCAGTAGAGCCAAAACCTGCCAAAACCTTTTTCATCCCGTGCTTGCCCAGTAAATGATTGTATTCCCGATGTCATTTGTGACAGTGATACCAATTGTGCAATGCGTTGTCCTTTTGTAATTTTAATCGGAGGATAAAGGGTGTAAGCCATAATTTGTATTTCCCCTGTAAAGTCTGCATCGATAACACCAGGCAAAACAAATAATCCCAACATAGTTATAGAGGAACGTCCCAGCAATAATGCTCCACATGTTTGTCCATTTAGTATAAGAGGACCCTTTATTCCAGTGGGTATCCTCTCAGGCCGGTTTGTCATTAGTGTGACGTCTACTGCTGCTGATAAGTCCAAGCCGAGGCTCCTGGTTGTTACGGGTTGCAGACAGGAGGTAGCAGCGATGTCACGGCAGCTGCTGGTGTCTCCGTCACGGCGGCAACTTGTATCTGTCCCTCATTGCCGCATCGGTAACACTTGATGAATGGTGTCGAGCCTCTTTACGTGACTGCCAGTGAGCCGCTTTGGAGAGGAGCAAGAGCAGCTAACACCTGATTTTGAGTAGACTATGCTTTTGCAACCCTAATCCTAATTCCTTTAAGGCTTCTGCTATAAATGCCTGTGAAGCTGTTGGCATTAATGCCATTCACTCTAATGCTTCCTCAATAGTCCAGTTTGCCCCTAAAGTAGCTAACACTCTTTGGGTTGCTGGATTGCTATTTTGCAAAGCACACCTGCTTCAATAGCACCCTGCAACACCAGCCCGATCTATAGCAGTAGCTGTTCTATCGATAAAATTTCCAAATGATTCTTCCCTTCCTTGCTTAATACCCATATAAGCCGGTAACCCTCCTGGCTCTTTAACCATATCTATTGCAGCACGCACTAACCACATAGACTCTGTAAGTTTATCAGCTCCCAATATCATCTGTGCCTCTGTACGTAAATATGCCCCTAAGCCCATCAGCTCCTCTACTGTCACCCCATGTAATCGGTCATGTGCATTAAACAATAACTGCTGATGATGAGTAAATATCAACCGAACTATTCCTCTTAAATCATTAGGACATAAAACCTGAGTATTAAAAAGATAATCTAACATTTGCCTAACAGGTTCACTTTTTACTCCAAACTGACTAACCGTAGAACGTAGCTGAGTTAACAGCTTCCAATCTAAGGGAGTATATTCTGCTATATTATGCGTAAGGTTCCCCTGTGCATCATACTGTGGTGTGTATGTAACTGGACATGCAAGACTAGAAGCTATTTCCACCGCCTCACCATCCCCCATTTGCATTACTTCTTTTGCCAAAGCAGCCCAAGCTTCCCTCCTCTGTTTAGCCATCTCCCCCCATGGATCACGGTGTGCCCCTGGGATGGGATCTGGCCCTTTAAGGGTGCTATGCTGCTGGCGCTTCGGTGCAGACACCAAGTTTTCGCGCGGGGGGGGGCAGTGAAGCAGAGGCTGGCTCGCGCGGGGGAAGCGGGAGCCCCCCCTCCCCCGCTGGAGCTGACAGTGAAACCGGAGCCGACTCACACGGAGCCAGCCTGCGGGGGGCAATCCGCCCCCCCGCTGTAGCCGGCTCGGGCGGGGGAGGTGACCCCCCCACCGAAGCTGTAACCTGAGCCGGCTCATTGAGGGGTAGCGGCGGAGGCAAGGCTGGCGGCGGAGGCGAAGCTGGCTTGCTCCTCCCCCCACCATCCGACCCGCCTGAAGCTGGTGGCGGAGGCAAAGCTGGCTTGCTCCTACCCCCACCATCCGACTCGCCCTCCCCCTCTGACAGGAAAGGTGCAGACGGTTCCACTGCGCCTATAGAGAAATCCTCCACACCACTTTGCTGGGGACTCTTAGGCATAAGTACCTTAGTTACAGAGGGTGCCAGGGGATCATCTTCACGACCATACCCTATATTCCTCTTATGAGCTTCTGTTGCCCTTTCTGCTGCCTTTCTCTCAGAGACCTGCTGAAGTAACGTGTTATACACCACCCGCCATAACTTCCCGAATTTCTTTGCTGACTTATCATCATCTAGTACTGTATCCCACAATATTTCCCCAAACTTTCTCCACTCTGATAACTCATGAACTGTATGAGGATTAGAAAAGATACCCTTAGCATGGCCATAAGCTAATAACCCTGGTAACTCCTTTTTTAAATCTATCCCTTTTATCCCACGCCGCTCTAAATAGGCGGTAAATAAATCATATGCCGCTTGCCTATCCATACCTATTAATCAGCGCGCGCTGTTGCAGCTCTCCAGGCTCCTGCGACACGTATTGGCTTAAGTCACCGTTGTGAACCTTAAGGGTGCTTCAAATTCCGGCACCGTCCCGGCTGCTGGGACCCAAACCCAACTTCCGGACCGTGGCGTAATCCCTTTTTCTTTTAATCCGAGAAAAAGGGCAGAGATTCGGTTATGCCCGCATTCTCCACCATTTGTCGACGGAAGGGAACCAGGACATCATTTTGATCATCACAGGCTCAATTTTATTGATCAGTACGGCGGGTTAAATACAGTTAATAATGAGCTTCATACATATTGCAAAAGTTGAGCTCAGGATTGGTCAGCTTACATATCAGCACCTACGCCTACTTCTACATTCCTATGGTTCTACTTTTGATACTTTCTACATATTCTTAGGATGTATTCAGGACTAATCTCAACTCCCTATCCTCATGTTGCAGCAAGGTCGCTGCTGACTCTTCCTTTTAGCTTGCTGACTGCTGACTTTTCTCCTTCAGTTTAACCAGTGGCATTATATCAGTGTGGCCTTTCTCAGCTAACCAATTATTAATAATGCTCTCCACATCAGACAGTTCCTGAGATCACAAAGCAGCTGGGGAGGAGAAAGTGGAAACTCCTCTTGAAGACCTGCCTCTTCAACACACCTTTTTTCAGGCATATTCCCCCAGTATGGAATTTTCAGAGCTGACATAAATGTGTGTGGCAAAGGAATTTAGAGCAGCCCTTGCCTATGTAGTTAATTGCTGTGGCCATCTTGCCCCATGCAAAACAACAGGTGGAACAAGGCATCATTGACAGCTGGGTTTATACCTGTTTGATATAAAGAAATGAACTTGGTGAATCACAAGTTCCCCTTTGAAAATAGAAGACAAAGAAGAAAAGTGGAAAATAGGCAGCTAATGCCTCTAATGTAGAGCCTCCCAGGTGGCTGCTCTGCAGAAGCTCTGATGGGTCAGTGTCCCTTCATGCCAACAGCAAAGCTGTTCATTTGGGAAGTCAGACGGGGCCCAAGCAAACTCCAAACCCCCTTTGCCTCTGAACTGTAGCAGAGCTGTAGCCCAGGACTTGTTCTGCAGACAAGCAGCACAGAGCCAAGGGCTCCTGGGACTGTTGGGAAATGCTGATCCCATTCCAGCCTGTTGGGGATGGTGCATAAGGACTGCACCTGCACAGCCTCTGGTGGGTGTCAGCTGGAGTGTTCCACAGACAAGAGCAGCTGTCGAGGCACTCAGCGCTCTCTTGTGCAGGAGAGACAGAGACGAAGCTGAGGAGAGTCCCTGCCAGGGCTCAGCCTTACCCAAATGAGCAATGGATTCTCCCAGTGCTTTCACAGCTGCCCCAAAAACTCTGGGATCCTTTGAGTTCAGGTTCTTTGTTATTCCCTCCACCAAACCAATGATCACCGGGTTCAAGGCATCTTTCAGGGCTCGTGTGATTTCAGCCAGCATGTCCAGCGCCCTCTGCTTCACTTTCTTGTGGCTGTCAGATATTCTCAGGACAAAATATTCAAAAATCTGTGAAGAGAACAAGCAACGTGAAGGCTGGATTCAAATGTCCTTGTTTGAAGAGTGGATGTAGCAGTCAGCAATGTCAAAGATGAAAGTGATTCTTTCTGCCAGGTCAGCACTCGCTTGCACAATTTCACTGTTTTCCTGGGGGCAACTCACTGGAATGGTGGCACAACCTCATGCTGGTTGAAAGATTTCTTCTGTTTTTAAGAGGTTTGGCTGGGGACAGAATAGTTCCTATGGTATTTCTCTCCATCTATAAATCATTAAATTAATTCCATTTATTAATGCTAAAGAGTACCTTTGCTTTGAATGGAAGCAGATGTTTACAATGCCTGGTTTTCTATACAGTTGCCTCAAGTACTGAGGGCAATTATGATTTTGCCAAAACTATGGCTGGAGGAGATCTAAGTTTTTTTTGTTTCTGAGCCAGGGTCTGAAGAAGTGCAGGGCTATGATCAACTCTTCCAGGATACGGAGCTGCACAGTGCTGTCAGATGAACACAAGAGGCAAGAGGAGAATGTGGGGCCACAGAAAAATACCATTTCACTCTGAAACTGGGGTGTGCTTCTGTGGCTTCAAAGGATCCCAGGGAACAAGCAAAACACATCTACTTTGTTGTCAAAGCCTATTAGCAGTGTCTTGCTGCCATTGCACAGTAATTTGCCTTTCTTTAACAGGCAGGGAAGCCAGGACAAAACACCTCATGCATCCTATTGATTATTCTATATTATGTGTATGCACAGGGACAGCTATTTGCTCTGCTAGTTACTCTTGGCAGCTATTAATTTGAATTTCATCACCAAAGGAAGGGGATTTTTGTGGTTTGGGTTGCTTCTGCTACTAGGAAACCACAGTTTTCTTCAAGAAGAAATGTGGAACTCACTGAGCCACAGATAAGAGCATTTTAGAAATCTGCAGAACAGGTTTAGAAAGACTGAATATGTTGGCTAAAGACCCCTGAAATATTTTTAGGCAAGTCTGAAGTGAATGAGAAATGGATGTTTGGGATCCTTCAGTGATGAACATCAGCCAACACTTTGTCTTTTTCTTGTGCATCTAAGGCCAAACAAAAGTGTTGGACTGGCTGATCTGAGATCTTTTGATCTCAGTAAAGAATCCTTCAAGCCACAGCAAAAAGGTGGCAATGCTCCTTTTTGCTGGCCAACCCAAGGTTTCCCAGTACAGCCATTTGCCCAGGCAGCCCAGAGCAGTGATCACAGTGCCAAGGCTGACAGAGCTCAAGAAGAGTTTGGACAATGCTCTCGAGCACATGGAGTGACTCTTGGGGTCACTGCACATGGCCAGGAGATGGACTCGATGATCCTGATGGGCCCCTTCCAACTCAGCATATTCCACGATTCTATGACCCTTATTCACACGATGAGGTAACTTCATATTCCCTTTAGTTTCCACTCTTGTGTGGTTTCACCTTTATAGCCAGACACAAAGCGGTTTTCCTGTTCTGGGAGGTGAAATGAAGATCATTACCTTGTGTCCTTGTGGCAGTCCTGAGCAAGCTTCCCTGCCACGTGTGGCAGCCTCTCAGCCCTGGGGGTGCCTGCGAGCTGGGTGACTCCAATTCTCTCCACCAGGGACAGGAGGAGTTGGGCCGCACACTCGCGCACCGTGGCGGGGCGGCTGCTGGGGAGGAGAGAGCAAACCCTGGGCACAGGGACAAGGAGCAGCGGCAGCGCCGGCCTTGGCCAGAGCTGCTCCCTGCCCTTGCTGGGGGAAGGAGCCTGGGCTCTCCCTGCACCTTCAGACACCTGCACAAGGCTCTGTCCTCAGCTAAACACAAAGGTAGCATTGCACACAAGGCCTGCCTGCACAGAAGAGGGAGAATTCAGTCTCCCTGCACTGTCTGATACTCAATTTCTTTCACAGTATTTACTCTGAGAAAGATTAAAGAAATAGGTGACAGATGAATAATTTAGAAATTTGGAACAATTGATGCTGACCCATCAGAGGGGCACCCACTACACAGAGCTGCATCAGGTTGAGGCTCTTTCCAGCCATTTATCCCCAAATCTGCAGAACTTTGGAAAACAACAAATGCAGGGAAAACACGTTGTGGGTCGTGAAGTTGCAGAATATCCAGCAATGCAGCCTGTTTCTTCTGTGGGGCTTGGCAATGGATCCGTCTGAATGTTTTACCCTATTGCAAAGCTGAGGAAAAGGGTGGCAGGCAGTTTAGCCAGGCTGTCCTGTTCTAGAGAGTGTCTCTTGGGAACTATCAGGCCCAGCACCAACATTTAAGGCAGCATTTGCTCCAACTGTCCCATGGCAGTCAGCCTGTGAAGGTGCCTGTAAAGTGATTCATCATCTCAAGGCTAACATGAAACATCAGTTTGGATAGAAAGTAGAGCTCTAAGGCCAGGACAGTCATACAAGAGTCCTTTGGCAGAAGCTGCACCTGCTGTGCAGGCTGTGCCACACTCAGCAGATTGTCCCCCATGTGCCCACGCCCCAGCAAGGACCCTCCTCATTTCCCAAGTTAATGGCATCATGAGGAGACATGGGTTTCCCAGGGCCTCTGTGGTTAGCGCTGTGAAATACCAAACACTGCTCACAGCTGCAATTGCAATTGTCCCTCTTCCCACAAAAGCACAAGGCTCTATCCTTGGCCTTTGCAGGCACTTTCCCTTCCCCATCAGTCACCACATCTAGGAAAATCTGACAGGCTGGGAGAACTGCAGGAAGCAGCAGGAAGCTGAGTCAGAGGAGCTTTAGTTTGGATATCAGGAAAAAGGGTTTTTCACCCAGAGGGTGGTTGGGCACTGGAACAGGCTCCCCAGGGCAGTGGTCACAGCACCAAGCCTGACAGGGCTGAAGGAGCATTTGGACAGCAATCTCAGGCACTTGGTGTGACCCTTGGGCTGTTCTGGGCAAGGCCAGGAGCTGGACACGATGGTCCTGATGGGCCCTTCCAACTCCCCATATTCTACACTTCTGTGATTCTGAGAACTAATGGGCTGCAGGAGGGCAGAAATAGGTGGCAAGAGGACAGAAGTGAGGTTGGTTGGAGAATCAAGTCACTGAGTCCACAGAAGATGCAGGATACAGGACCCTTCCCTCCCACCATTCCCATTCTCTGTCTCATCCCTTCTCCCTCCCACACACACAAAGGTGAAGAACATCACTAAAAGAAGAAGAACCTACTTGACTCCCATGTCCGTGAGAGCAGTCATTGCTCGTGCAGGAGTCACATTCTGCACCATGATCCCCAGGCTCTTACTGGCTGCTTTCTGAACGAATTCTGGGCAGCTGGACACCATCTGGAGAAGGACCTGAGCAACCTCATCCACCTCAGAGTCCATGTCTTTCTTCAAGGTCACAGAGAGCTCTCCCAGAGTGACAATGGCAGAGCAGGACACCTTGGAACGGAGGTTGGTCACCTGGGGAAGCCATGAGGGGAAACATAAGAATCACCTTGAAAAGAAAACCAGTTGCCTTCAACAGAAGTCCCAGGAAATGACAACATATCCCACTGTGTCCAGAGGAGCATACAAGGACAGGAAGAGCAGGAGAGCACAAGCACAGAAAGGCACTTAGTCTGGCACCAATTTCTGGCTTCTATGCCAGGAAACAGAAAACACCGGCTCAGGTCTACAGAATAATTTGCAGCATTGAATTATAGCTTGGGCAGAGACTGGGACTCTGGCAAATAACATCATCAGCGTCTCAGTTTCTGCATTTGCACATTGCATTATAAAGGCTCTACACTCAAAGATGAGTGTCAGATACTCGACCTGCCAGTAAATACAGCTGCATGTACCCACAGATCCTACAGACAGCTGACAGACATTAGAAATATCAGGTCTAAACCAGAAATGAAGGCAGACTCTGAGCACACATGGAGATGAACAAGCACATACCTCCTCTACACACTGTGTATGAAGTATGGGGGACAATTCAGAACAATGTTCTCACCTCGCTGGTAACTGCCAAGCAAACCTCACCAAGTCCACAAAGCAGGAGCTCTGAATGGGACCCAGCCAGGTGTTGGATGGTGAAGAGTCCCTCCTCCTTCAGCTCCCGGAAAGGCAGAAGATTGATTTTTCTCTCCACCAAGGCAGCACCCTCTGAAATGACCAGGCTGGCAGCTCAGTTGAACAATGGAAGGTGCTTTTCAAGGAGTGCTTAATGAAATCATGGAATGCGTTGCCCCAGGATGCTGTGGCTGTCAAAAGCATTCGCAAACCCAAGAGGCAAAGAGAGGGGTTTTAGAGTGGCCATTTGAGAAGACAGCCTTTCTGAAATCTCTGGCATATGAGGCCCCTCTGTCACTGCTTCCTAGAAGCTGTGAGACCGGGCCATGCTGCTGTTTGTTGTCACCTCCCTGTACCTGTCCCTGGGACACAGTGCCACTGGGCTGTTATTGGGGCATTTTCCTTCTTTGCCAGCCCCAGCAGGCATTCAGCAGGGAGAGTCTGCACTGCCACTCTGGAGCTGAGTTTCCACTCTGTGATCTCGGCCTCTCTGTCACCCCCTCCACTGCCCCTCACACATTCCCCAAAAAGCAGCAGGATGTCTGCAGGAACCACCTCAGCCTGCAGGAAGGCCAAGTGGGTCCTGGCCTCTCTTGACCCACAGCACAGCTTTCTTTCATCCCAGCATGGAAATATAAAAACTGTATTATCACATCACACAGAGGGCAAGGAGCTTTATATTTTGGCCACAAGTGTCCACAGGGCATTGGGGAAGTGTGGTTTTGCCTGGTGTTATCGATGCGGACTTTACAGGGGAAATACAAATTATGGCTTACACCCTTTATCCTGCGATTAAAATTACAAAAGGACAACACATTGCACAATTGGTACCACTGTCACAAATGACATCAGGAATACAATCATTTACTGGGCAAACACCGGATGAAAAAGGTTTTGGCTCTACTGGTGTTACACTTTTAATGGTGGATTTACAAAATAGACCAAAGCAAAAGGTTGAAATTACTTATGGGCATCAAAGCATAACCCTTTATGGATTATTGGATACAGGAGCAGATACCAGCATCATTTCTCCAGAAGCGTGGCCACAACATTGGCCCCTATTCCCATCATCAAACATGCTCACAGGAGTGGGAGGATTTACATTGGCAAGCAGATCGCCGTCTTTGTCTGTGTGCATTGAGAATCAACAAATATCTGCTGTGTTTTCAATTGTTCAACTGCCTCCTACAGTTTCCTGCTTAATTGGAAGGGACATTTTAACATAATTGGGAGTGGTGTTAACTAATCAGCACCCTTTGGGGTAATTGCCATTGCTTGGACTTTCCCCATTCCACTCACCTGGAAAACGGATACACCGCTGATGGTTAAGCAATGGCCATTAAAAGGGGAGAGTCTTATGCATGCCCATGAATTGGTACAGGAACAATATATAAAAGGGCACCTACGACTATCCACAAGCCCTTGGAATACACCTATTTTTGTAATCAAAAAGAAATCAGGGAAATATCGTTTGATACATGATTTGAGGGCTGTAAATGACCAAATGGAACCAATGGGGGCCTTACAGCCTGGTCTTCCAAATCCAGCTATGATTCCAGAACACTGGCCACTTTTAATTATTGACCTAAAGGATTGTTTTTTCACTATTGGCCTGCATCCTGATGACATGAAGAGATTTGCTTTTACTTTACCAGCAATAAATCGTGGAGAACCAGATAAAAGATTTGAATGGACATCTCTTCCGCAGGGCATGCGCAACTCTCCCACTTTATGTCAGCTTTATGTTGATGCTGCATTACAGCCACTACGTCGTAAATAGCCAGCAACTATAATATATCATTACATGGACGATACTTTGTTTGCACAGCAACAGGCATTCTCCTCTTTACAGATTAACACCATTATAAATACTCTTGCTGCATATTCACTTGTTATTGCTGCAGAGAAAATTCAGACTACGAGGCCCTGGAAATATTTGGGATGGACTCTGACGGATCAAATAGTGATACCACAAAAATTGGAATTACAATTGGACATTAAAACTCTACATGATGCACAGAAGTTGCTGGGAAACTTACAGTGGCTGAAGCCTATTGTGGAAATACCAAATCACTTATTAGAAGCCCTACGGCCTTTGTTAAAAGGCGTGGACCCTACTACTCCTGTACACCTGACAAAGGAGCATCATCTTGCTTTGCAGCAAATTAGTAACTGTGTACAGCAAGGGTATGTGTCTCGTTGACAACTCGACCACCCCATTGACCTTACTATTTGGAATAGCCCTTGCCACTTGCTTGGTGCTCTCTCTCAGTTGCAAAAGAAAACGGGGGAGATACGGGTGTTGGAATGGTTATCACCACCACTACAGCACAAGAAAACAATATCTTCAAAAATTGAACAATTGGCTGCATTAATCAAAAAGGGGCGTCTCAGAATTCTTGAAGTGGATGGTAGAGAACCTGCTACCATTAGATTGCCTATGGAAAAAGAAACCTTGGACTGGTACTTGATAAATTCGAAGAATTTACAAGAAGCATTATTGATGTCACCTGCTAAAGTAGAGACTAGTAAATTAGTGCCTAGAGTTTTGCAATGGATGACAGAATGGAACTGGATCACTCGACCTTTGAGAGAAGAAAACCCCATAGAAGGAGCTATTACAGTTTTTACAGATGCAGGAAAGAAATCAAGGCGTGCTGCTGTTACCTGGCAAGAAAAGGGACAATGGAAGCATCAACTCCTCACAGCAGACCCTGCAGATAGCTTACAAACTTTGGAATTGTTAGCAGTAGTATGGGCGGTGTCCAACTTACAGGAGCCTTTAAATGTGGTCACAGACTCTATGTATGTCGCAGGAGTAGTCAGACGAATAGAGGAAGCAGCAATTAAGGAAGTGAACAATAAACGATTGTATGAGTTACTGATACAGTTAAAGAAAGCTTTACGGGAAAGAGCAAACGGTACCCTTAAGCAGTATATTGAAAAACATCAAGATTTGGCAGATCCACAAGCACGTTTCGCTTAAGTTTTGTATGTGATAAACCATTTATGCATTTTTGGGGAAGACGATACCCCTCCTGCAATGAAACATCATCCGAGGTCAGGTCAGGAAAATACTAAGGAAACAGAGGTCTCGGTCAAGTATAAGAACCCGAGTACAGGATTATGAGAAAAACCTGCAAAAGTATTATATTGGGGTCGGGGGTATCTTTGTGTTTCCTCACCTACAGGGCCTTTGTGGGTGCCTGCTAAGTGGACTAAACCTGTTTTTGATGCAGCCTCTGGTGGATCGCCTTATGGAGGAGGACAGGGAGCGACTGGGAAAGAAACTGCTTCTAGTCCTACAACCACTACTGTTACAATTGAAGGGGTACTCGGAAGCGATGGACAGAGCACTGACACGTCAATATCGGACAGCCGGGGAGTTGATTGGTTTCATTGACTCATTATCAACTTTTCGCTTAACAGATCCAGCGAAACTACATTGCCTTGACTGTCACAGTCCACATTGTGCTGCCTGGATAGCTCTACGTTGTGGGGGTTGTGAAAGAACTTTTTGGATAGAACAATCATTATTACGGGATTTGTGGTGTCATACTTGTGAACATGAGCATACATGGGGAAAAAGCTGGCAAGATGAATTAAGGAGACAAACGGGGCAAAACGCATATATAGCTTTAAATCTTTATGAGTCTCCTGAACAGAAAACTCTTGCTTATTATCGATGGGAAATACAATGTATTGTGAATAGAATTAAGGTTCAAAGTAAATCACGTATAGTTTCTATAAGGTGTAGGAAATTAGTGCCTTTAACACAGCATTCAATTGTAGGACCCTTCCAAGGGGATCCTGATAGAGCATTAGATTGCTGCATTGACAAGTTGCAAAAATTGAGTTTGCAAGTGGCAGGACCAGTAAAATCAGGAGCAGCAAGATTGAAGACAGATAAGAAAAGGAAGGCAAAAAGGGAACGGTCTCATTTGAATAAGGATATCAGTGATTGCTAATTAATTTTCTATGATTAGAACACTTTTACAGTTGTGGGACCCTCAGGAGGATATAGTTGTTGAGGAGGATAACGAACAAGAACTACGATTACGAAATAAGATACGCCTTGTGTTAAAGAAAGACCTTGAGCTGTTAGCCTCATATAGTAAAAAAGCTGAAGAGGCTTTGCGATCACCACCATTGAATTGGTTGCTTTGGATTGAAGAACCAGACTTTTATACTGGTCCTTACTTACATTCGCTTCCTTGTTATGTTTGCAAAAAGGATAAAGATAAATGCTATGCATGGGTAGCTTTGCATTGTGCAGATTGTAATCAGGTTTATTGGTATTCACAGAGGTCACTAGGATATTTATGGTGTGCACCTTGTTTTGGAAAGTGTATTCGAAATTTTTTCTGGGTTAGAGCTCTTGAACAAAGTACTGGCCTGCCAGGACGGACAGGATTACAGCTCTTAGAGAGTGCAGAACAGGTGGTTATAGCATATCTTAGGTGGAAGTTGCAGGAAAACCTTAGAATATTTGAAATTAATAGAGCCTCACGCATCATAGCAGCTTGCTGTAAAGCTGATTTGCCTTCAAACTTATCTCATGCTATACCTGTGAGCAAGGATGCTGATTTAGAATTAGATCAGTATATTCAAAAATTGACTCAGCCTTACAATAGACAATCTAGCAAACCAGGGAAAAGACAGCGAAGAAAGGAAAAACAACGCAAGCAGAAGGAAGAAAAGGAGAAGCAAAGCAAGCAGAAAGAAAAATGAGGTTTGTTCTTGTTATACTGCTCAGTGCTGTAGCAAGTGAAGCAGTAGGAGTAACTCACATTAGTCAACCAAGGGAAAATTTATGGGTGACCCTTGCTAATCAAACTAACCAATCATCACTTTGTCTTAGTCTTGGAGGAGTCACTAACCCATTTCGAACATGCCTGGTGGGACTTCCGGTGTGGTCTCCTGGAGAATTTTCTAGTTTGATAAACAATCAAACCTTATGTATGTCTAACATGTCAAACATCACATTGCCGGTGCAACAAGGGTATACTGCAGGTCAGAGTGATGGCTATCGTCAATGCTTACTAATCCAATCACTTAACACCTCTTTGCATTCTCCTCCTGAAGAATTGGATCTTTTTGGAAGTACAAATGCCAGCATATCTAACACTACAGCTGGTGGATGGTTTAGCTTCAAACTTTTGAGTGCTCAGAATTTAAACCAACCTAAAGAAACATGGGCCACCCTAGATTCATCCCTGAATGTGAGTGAATTCTCTCCACAGCATTACAGTCAATGTAACGGCACAAATATCACAGCACCAATGAAATTACCCACAGGAATATTTTTGATTTGTGGAGACAGGGCATGGAATGGTATACCAGCTAAACCACAGGGTGGACCCTGTTTTTTGGGAAAATTGTCACTGTTTCATCCTAATGTGTCCTTGCTAATGCAGCTGAGTCAAAATTCAAACAGGAGAAAACGTAGCATACATGACTTAGACTGCAGCAAGATAGGAGATCCACGGTTTTGGGGCACATTCAAACAGGTGGTGGTTTCAACTATCTTACCAGGAGGATCTGCCAATAAAGCTATGAATTTAGCAAAACAATTAGGATGCTGGGCAAGGGATGAGCTGAACAAGACATCACAAATTCTGGACATGCTAACTGCAGATGTGCAAAGTGTTCACCATGCTGTTTTGCAAAATAGAGCTGCTGTAGATTTTTTGCTCTTAGCACAAGGACATGGATGTGAAGAGTTCAAGGGAATGTGTTGCATGAATCTGTCTGATCATTCAGTGTCCATTCACACTAAGATAAAAGAACTGCAACAGGGACTTCACAAACTTAAAGAAGAAGACGGTTTAGGAATTGACGAATGGCTTAAAGGCTTAGGACTTGGACCGTGGCTGAGGAACCTTGTGATCTATGCTATAGGACTGCTGGGTGTAATTTTACTGTTTTTGCTTATTTTGCCTTGTATCTTTAACTGTATTCAAAATATGGTCAGCTGTACAATAGCAAAAACATGGCAAACTAATCTCCTTGCACAAGAAGAAAACGGGGGAAATGTGGAGAGTATTATTAATAATTGGTTAGCTGAGAAAGGCCATACTGACATAATGCCGCTGGTTAAGCTGAAGGAGAAAAGTCAGCAGTCAGCAAGCTGAAAGGAAAAGTCAGCAGTGACCTTGCTGCAACATGAGGATAGGGAGTAGAGATTAGTCCTGAATATATCCTAAGAATATGTAGAAAGTATCAAAAGTAGAACCATAGGAATGTAGAAGTAGGCGTAGGTGCTGATATGTAAGCTGACCAATCCTGAGCTCAACTTTTGCAATATGTATGAAGCTCATTATTACCTGTATTTAACCCGCCGTACTGATCAATAAAATTGGGCCTGTGATGGTCAAATTGATGTCTGGGTCTCCTTCCGTCGACATAGGGGTGTCCAAAATAGACCTACATTGGGAACATAAGGGAGAGTTATTCCTAGCTCAATGGGCCCATGACGCCTCAGGCCACCAGGGCAGAGATGCCACCTCTAAATGGGCACGAGACCAAGGGGTGGATCTAACAATGGACAGTATTTCTCAGGTTACCCATGACTGTGAAACGTGTGCTGCCATCAAGCAGGCCAAGCGAGTGAAGCCCCTGTGGTATGGTGGGTGGTGGTCCAAGTACAAGTATGGGGAGGCCTGGCAGATTGACTCCATCACACTGCCCCAGACACGCCAGGGCAAGCGCTACGTGCTGACCATGGTGGAAGCCACCACTGGATGGTTGGAAACCCACCCTGTGTCTCACAGCACTGCCTGGAACACCATCCTGGGCCTTGAAAAGCAAGTTCTGTGGAGACATGGCACCCCTGAGAGGATCGAGTCAGACAACGGGACTCGTTTCAAGAACAGCCTTATCAACACCTGGGCTAGGGAATTGAGTGGGTGTACCATATCCCCTACCATGCACCAGCTGCAGGAAAAGTGGAGACGTACAATGGACTATTAAAAACCCAGTTGAAAGCTTTGGGTGGGGGATCTTCCAAGAATTGGGAGCAGCATTTAGCAAAGGCCACCTGGTTAGTTAACACCCGAGGTTCCACCAACCGAGCAGGTCCTGCCCAGTCTGAGTCCCTGAATGTAATAGAAGGAGACAAAGTCCCAGTGGTACATATCAGAGGTTTGTTAGGGAAGACTGTGTGGATCAATTCTGCCTCGAATACAGACAAACCCATTCGTGGGGTTGTCTTTGCTCAGGGACCAGGTTGCACGTGGTGGATAATGCAAAGAGATGGAACAACACGATGTGTACCTCAGGGAGATCTGATTGTGGGGTAAGAATGATGTGCAACATCTCCATTCAGTGGATGTAACTGCCATTGTCTGTACATTACACCATACAGACATGAGATAGAAGGAAATGTGTAAGTGTCGAAGTTCTGAGCAAGTGATAGATGGAGCTTTAAGTGACTAAAGGGAAAAAGGAGAATCCTGCAGCTCTGTAATATAGGGCCTGGATTCAGTGGTCCAGTGTGGGGATGTGATGAAGGCATGATGGGTATTGCTTGTAAATTTTGGGGGAACAGATGGAAATTTTGTATGAATAATTCATGATGTGTTGTAGTATGTTGATGATATGGGGATAAGGGGTGGAATGTCCTGGGGTGACATTATGATGCTCATATCCCCATTCATCTGTTCTGTGCCTTTAAGACTTGCTCTGAAGAGTGGAAGTTTTGTTTGGGTTTCTTTTATCAGGGACACAGAGACAAGCAGTACATAGGGCTGTTTTTCACTTCTTGCTTTCAGCTTGCTGCTTTGCTTGCTCTCTTTTGCTTGCTCTCTTTTCTGCTTCTGCTCTGCTTTGGATTCTGCTTATTAGCTAGTTCTAGATAAACAGTCCACATTCCTTCTTGGACTGTTTCTCCTCTCCTTTTTCTGTGACCATCTCGAACCTGCTCCGGACTGGGACCTGGGAACATCGAGAGTTTGCACTGTTCGGCTGCAGCAGCTGCCCCAGCGCCGGAGGGACTGAGAACAGAGCAACCACCCCCGAAAGAGACTTTCTGATTTTGTCATCTTTCTCAGAGCGGTGTCATCGGGTATTGTTCATGTTGTGTGCTGGGGGGTGCTGTGTCTGTCAAATAAACAGGTTCTTTCCACCTCTCTCCAAGGAATTTTTTCCCGAACCGGTTGGGGGGAGGGGCCGTGTGGGTTTTCTGGAGGGGCCCTCCTTTGCAGATTCTTTAACAAATTTGCCCTTAACCAGGACACCTGCTGAGCCTGCGACGGACTGTAGTGTAACCCCTACCTGTTTTGCCTCCAAGCAAAGCTTGGTTTTCCTTAGTAGTGGGGAGTAAATACAAGAGTAATAAAATGGACAATTAAACTGGCCACTTTGGAGGATATGCTCATGCTTTGGCATGTCAGTCCTGCACCTCATGCTCCCAAGGCTTGTTACTCCTCATGAAATATTTTAACAAAAAAACCTCAGCTCTCATGTTACTTCTGAATAAAATTGCACAAGATCATCAAGAATTCTGCTGTCAGGAACAAGACAAGAGCCTTCCGACACTCACTTGATGCTGTCCTGGATTGCTGCAGCCCTTTGTGAAAAGCTGCTGCAGCCAGAGTGTTTGGAGTTGGTTTGGGCCTTTATGAAAGATCTCTGGAGCGGTGTGCAGGGCTCTCCTGGCAGGAAACTGTTTGTCCCAGCCCAGGGACACGGTGCCGGCAGGAGCGGAGCGGCCCCGCTCCCAGCCCGAGAGTCTGTGAGCTGAGCCACGCCGGGGAGAAAAGGCAGCGAGGGGCTCCAGCCCAGCTGCTTCACTGCCCTGCCCGCCCCATGGAGCTCTGCCGTGGGAGAAAGCCGACGCCGGATGAGTCCCCGAGCTTCCATCAGCCGCTGGAACTGCTCCGTGACAGCTCCTGTTCTTCCGAGAGAGACCCCAGCGCCTTCTTGTGACGCGTGTCATGGGGGGATTCTGTTTGATAATAAACTGTTGGGAGTTTCCACTTTCATCTATCAGTAATAATTTCCTATTGCTGGAAATGGACTGTTGGAACACTTCAGAGGAAATGATTTATTGCACAATATCCTGTTTGAAGTTGTCTGAAACTGTGTGAGACAGATGGCTTCACACAGGAGCATCCCCAAGGCTGCTGAGGGGAAGGCACAGAGGAAGACAAACCCAGTATTTCTGAGGGAAACTCCTTGACACCAAACCAACCTGAGCTGTCAAACAGCAGACCTGATGTTTCGAGACATGGGCCAAAGGGGAAACCTTGCAGTGTGTTTGGTCCAGGCTGGGTTATGCTTGAGGCAAAGGTGTGTCAGTGTGTTGGATAATACTCTTTTCTTGACCTAGAGATAGGGACACTGAGAGGTGTTTTAAAAACTTTTATTCCATTTTCAGTCTTATGAGAAGGGTGAGACAATAGAGATGTTATAATTCACGCCATCACAATCAGAAGCCAACTATTTACTAATTATAATACATTATAATTAGTTTTTTTGGTCTATCAGCCTTTTGCCATGCCATGTTGTGAATGCCTTAAAGCCAATTATTAAAACTGCCCCTCGTGGGTCCCACTACAATGCATCTTTCATAGCTCTGTTTTTCCAAAATCTTATTTGCAAGGCCATCTTTTGGAACTTTTTTCCACCTCTATTTCTCTCTCAAAAATATCTGTCCTATTCCATGGCATTTTTAAGTTAGCATTTCTTGTCTCAAGGTTTATATACAGATTCATACTCTGTGGGCATTCTACTAGGCCCTAAAAGCTTTCTAGGTATCCATTTCCCACATCAGTGCACTTAGCTCCTTCTCTCCTCATTGTGCCTGGCAAGCACAGGAGCCCAGAGCTCCTGCAGAACCCATCCCAGCACTCAGTGGGAGCAAACTTGTGTCCAGTCCTCACCTGGAGCTGTGTTGCCCAGCCTTCCACCACACTGGAATGAGGAACTGTTCCTGCTCTTTCAGAAGGAGCTAAGGAGCTTTGGCCTTCAGATCAATTGTCTGCAGGCTCCTGCAGTGCCTGGTGCTGCTCCCTTGCCAGCGGCACCCCAGGGCAGGGGGACACATCTGGGCTGCTGTGTCTGGCTCTGGGGCTCCCTGTTCTGGGCAGT
This sequence comes from Melospiza melodia melodia, assembly GCF_035770615.1. Classification (NCBI taxonomy): domain Eukaryota; kingdom Metazoa; phylum Chordata; class Aves; order Passeriformes; family Passerellidae; genus Melospiza; species Melospiza melodia. Next base: position 444,111 of record NW_026948638.1, read on the forward strand.
GAGGAGGAGCTGCAGAGGCTCTGCAGGACTGACAGGATGGGCTTTGGGGCTGGCAGGAGAAGCTGAGGGACCTGGGCTGCTGGAGCTGCTGAAGAGGAGGCCCAGGGCTCCTCCTGCAACTGCTCCAAGGGTGGTTTCAGAGAATCCCAGAATCAGCAAGGCTGGAACAGGCCATGGAGATCATCAAGTCCAACCTGTGCCCTGACACCACCTTGTCTCCCCTGAGCCTCCTCTTCTCCAGGATAAACAACCCCAGCTCTCTCAGCCACTCCCCACAGCTCTTGTGCTCCAGACCCCTCCCCAGCCTTGTTGCCCTTCTCTGGACACACTCCAGCCCCTCCATGTACTTCCTAAATTGGGGGCACCAGAACTGCAAACAGCACTTGAGGTGCTGCCCAAGCAGTGCCCAGCACAATCCCCAGAACAATCCCTGCCCTGCTCCTGCTGGCCACACCATTCCTTATCCAGGCCAGGAGCCATTGGCCTGCTTGCCCACCTGGGCACACTGCTGGCTCATGCCCAGCCTGCTGTCCATCAGTCCCTGCAGGTCCCTTTCTGCCTGGCTGCTCTCCAGCCCCTCTGGCACCTTGTTGAGGGAGGGATGCAGGGAGGGAACGGGTCCAGATCCAGTCCTTTCTGAAATGTGGTGTTTGCTGGCACTGCCAGTTCCCAGATTTTGATATTTCCCTATTCTGGCACAGCCCAAGTGTAGCAACTTGCTGGCAAAGACAGTCAAAACCAAGCAAAGACCTGGTACCTGCAGCAACCCGATCTCGGGTTTGCTGACACCGCCAGTACCCAGATCGGGAATGTTTCAGATGTCTGCACAGCCTAATTCCAGCAGTTTGCTGGCACAGAAAATTAGCATCTGGCAATTTCTCAGTGCCGGCACATTCCACACCAAGATCTGGCAGTGCCCACATCTGGCAATTTCCCTCTTCTGGCACCACCCATATCCAGAATTTGCAGGCAAAGAAAGCTAAAACCTGGCAATTTCCCCTTGCCAGCACCGCCCAATCTGGAGTTTGTTGGCAGCAGGATCCCAAGAAAGATGGAAGGAAAGAAGGAAAGAAAAGAGGAAGGCATCCAGACCCAGTCCTTCCTGGAGCCTGGAGCCTGAAATGGGCTGTTTGCTGGCACTGCCAGTGCCCAGATCTGGAAATTTCCCTATTCTGGCACAGCCCAAGTGCAGCAATTTGCTGGCACAGAAATCCAAAACCTGTGGCAGCTTCCTGCTACTGGGTCTGGCACCACCCCCACATCTTGTGTTTCCTGCACCAGAACCCAGATTTGGAGATTTCTCAGTGCCAGCAGAGCCCAAATCTGGCAGATTTCTGTCGTTGGCAATGACACCACCCAGATCTGGTGTTGGCTGGCAGTGGCAGCGCCCAGGTGTGAAAACTTCCTGGTGCCGGCACAGCCCAAGTCCGGGGATTTGCTGGCACAGAAAGCCAGAGTTTGGAAATCTGCAGGTTCTGGCACCAGCATCATCCAGCTCTGGTGTTTGCTGGGACCGCCATTGCCCAGATTTGGAAATTTCCCGATGCCTTCACAGCCCAGGTCTAGCAATTTAGTTTTAGCTAGCTTAGGAAGAGAAGTTCCTTGGACTGTGGCTTTCCTTTTTCTTGGAACTGTTTAAACCTGCTCTGGACTGAAAACCCAGACAAACACCGGCAGCAGCTCACACCTGTGGCCCACCAAGCTCTGGGACGCTGCATTCCAGCACCAGAGGGACTTAGAAGAGACCGAGTGAGCCAACTACAACCCACAAAAAGGACTTTCTGAATTTGCCATCTCCACCACTGTCAGAGGTTTTATTTAATATTACTCATTTTTCATGCTTGTGAATACTTTACTTGTTAAATAAACTGGGGTTTTTTCACTTTTCTCGAGGGAAGTCTTTTCCTGAATTAGTAGGGGGAGGGGCCATTTGAACTTGCTTTCTAGACGGACCCCTTTTGGAGATTTCCTCCCAAAATTTGCCCTAAGCCAGCACAAACAGTCATCATGCAAATTTCACCAGTGGCGTAATTTCCCGGTGGCAAATCTTTTGACAGAAGCTTGACCTTGTTCTCCATGAGAGATTCTTGGGAAGAGCAGACAGGAGAAGATTCCTGGAAAACTGAAACAGCTTTCCAGAAGTGAAATGAAAATGAAAGAAACAATCCAAGATGTTTTCCTCTATTTATTTCTATGCTCCCCTTTTCTATGTTGCATCCCAGTAATTCCAGATGCACTGCACCTCTAAGATTGGTGACTTAGTGATTTTTAGACACTCTAAAATACCATGAGTCACACAAAGTTTTCCTTCCCCTGTTTTTACAGGAAAGCAACACTGGAGGTGTCAGTGCAGTGCTGGGGTGAGGTACGAATCCTACCGCAAGGGAAGGTGCCCCCACAGTGTTTGACGCTCAGCAAGGACAATGCACAGCAGCAAGCGAGGGGATCGCTGTGCCAGTGTGCAGGAGTCAGGGCTCTGCATCCGGGCTCAGCACTGCAAAGTTCCCGTGTTTGGGCAGACGGAGGGGCTGTCCCCGGGGCGCGCGGGGCTCGAACGTGGGGCTCGTGGGGCGAGCGGGGAACGGACACGGGGACGAACGGCCCCGGTGCCTCAGTTGCAGCGGCGGCAGCGGCGGCAGCAGTAGCGGCGGCAGCAGAAGCGGCGGCAGCAGCAAAGAGATATTTTGAATACTCTCTTTCTTTCTCTTCTCTCTTTCTTGCTCTCTCTCTCCCTTTCCCGCTGTCGGGCACCCTTCTCTCGGGGTCCCTTGCCCGGCGTCCCTCTCCTCTCCCCGCCTCCCTCTCCCCGTGATGGGCCGGGCCATGCCCCCGGCCCGCCCCCGGCCCCGGGCGGGGCTGCCCCGTGCCCGGCCCCGGCCGTCCCGCCGCGGTCTCGCCTCCGCCCGGCTCTGGCCGTGCTGGCGGTGGCGCTGTTGGGCGGGCATCAGTGCCTGGGGCGGGGGCGGCATCGCCGCCCTTCGGCTCCGCCTGGCCCGACCCCGGCCCCAGACCCGACCCCGGCCCCGCCCCCGGCCACAGCCCCGGTCCCGGCCCCGACCCCGGCCCCGGCCCCGGCCCCGGCCCCGGCCCCGGCCCCGGCTCCTCCCGGGGCCCGCGGAGCACACACACGGCGCGGCCGCTCCCGCCGCCTCCGCTGCGGCTTCCCCGGCCCGAGCTCCGCCGCTTGGCAGCGCGGCCGCCAGCCCCGAGCCTCCCGTGCCGCGTTCCCGGGAGCGAACGCCTGGGCATGGCCGGCCCGGGGCGGGTGAGGGGCGCTCGGGGGCCCTGGCTGGCCTCGGGCCGAGCGCTGACAGCCGCGTCCCGCCCGCAGGGACGGCGCAGGAGGCCCTGCTGGAGCGGTACCGGCTGGGATCGCTGCTGGGGCGTGGCGGCTTCGGCAGAGTCTTCGCGGCCACGAGGATCTCGGACGGCGCCCCGGTGAGCGGCGGGGCCGGCGGCGGGCGCAGGAGGAGGGCATGGAGGAGGAGGAGGTCGGAGGGCGGAGGATGGGGCTCGCAGTGCGGGCGGCGAGCTCACCCCGCTGCTGCCCTTGGCTTGCAGGTGGCCATCAAAAGGGTGCCACGGAACCGCGTCCGGCACTGGGGCGAGCTGGTGAGTGAGCGGGGCCAGCAGCCGGGGCTGCCGGCCAGGGATGAGCCGGGGCCCGGCACGGTGGGAGCTGCCAGGACGCCCCGAGGGAGAGCGGGCGTGGGGCCAGCGCAGGGCTCAGAGCATCCCGGGCTGGCTGAGGGCTTCCCCAGGCCTGGCACGGCATCGGCCCCACTGACGGCATCGTGGTCCTCCCGCAGCCCGACGGCACCAGCGCACCCCTGGAGGTCGTGCTGCTGGCCAAGGTGTCCACTGGCTTCCCCGGTGTGGTCCAGCTGCTGGAGTGGCTCGAGCTCCCCAACTGCATCGTGATGGTGCTGGAGCGGCCAGAGCAGTGTCAGGACCTGCAGCACTTCATTGGGGCACGGCAGTTCCTGCCCGAGGAGGAGGCGCGGGAGCTGTTCCGCCAGGTGCTGGAGGCCGTGTGGCACTGCACCAGCTGCGGGGTCCTGCACCGGGACATCAAACCAGAGAACATCCTGGTTGACCTGGACACCGGGCAGGCCAAACTCATCGACTTTGGCTGTGGCACCTACCTGCAGGACACAGTGTACACTCACTTTGCAGGTGAGCCTACACAGGGCTGTGCTCCGGCTGCTGACATCTCATGGTCCAACATCTCCCAGCCCAAGCTGGCTGTGGCAGCAGGAGTTCTCCCTTTTGCTGCCAGTCAGGGCACTGAATCTTCAGCTGAGTTGCTTTAGAGCAGGGCTGGGTGGGCAGCCATCTTCCAGCCCTGCTGGCAGCCTTTGCCAGCCACTCTGCCCAGGACTGGGGCTGTGCTGGGGCAGCCAGCCCGACCAAAACCCCCGTGGGTGGGGTAGCAGAGAGGGAGGGCGGAACCTGTGCCCCAGCCACTTTGGTGTGCAGACGAGAGGAAGGGCTTGGACTGCTCCACTCGCCCTGTTTGCCTTGGCTTCATAATATTTTTGGGGCAATGCAGGCAGGGAGGATATGGGCAGGTTTTTTCCCCAGCATGGAGTGGGATTTTCCTTTGCATGTCATGGTCGGGCCTAGCCAGGGCTGCCCTCTTCCAGCACCAAAGGCTTCTTTTCCAACCCTAACTTTGTGTACAAGTCCCAGGTGCTGGCGAGAGGGCAGTGGTCACCCTGTGTGCCCCTGATGCAGCCCCCGCAGGCGCAGGGATGATGGGGCCAGACGCTGGGAGCAGCAGCATCCCCCTGATGAACTTCGTCTGTATTCCATAGGAACACTGTCCTACAGCCCCCCAGAATGGAACGACTTTGGCTGGTACCATGGCGAGCCAGCTACCATCTGGTCCCTGGGCATCCTGCTGCACCAGATGGTCTGCGGGGAGCACCCTTTCAGGAGGGGCCAGAACCTCAGCTGGGGCCAGCTCCCGCTGCCACAAAGGCTCTCTCAAGGTGGATCCTCTTCTCTGGGCACGGGGGGAATGCCAGTGCTGGGAGCCAGCAGCGGGGTCGTGGGCATCCCGCTCTGGCAGCTGCTGAGGAGGTGGCACATGTCCTGCTCTCCTCCAAAACAGGGAATTGATGGGAAAGTTTAGGCCCAGCTCTGAGCACATCCAGCATGGCTTAGGCATAGGAATAGTGGGGTAAAGCAGACAGGAGCCTTCTCTGGCTGACCGTCACTTTCTGCTTTCTCTCCCCAGAGTGCAAAAACCTGATCAGGTGGTGTTTATCCGTGAGCTCCTTGGACAGACCCGCACTGGAAGACCTGTTTTGTGATCCTTGGATATGGGATATTCCTCTGCCATAGAAGAAGGGAGAGAGCCACAGGCACACTTTGATCCAGAGCCCTGGTAAGTTCCTACTCCACATATGCCTTGGCCATGAGAAGCAAAGGAACCCAGAGCTTTTTGTGCTGCCAGTGTCACTGCACCGGGGTCATGGGATGGGAACACACAGCCCTTGTGCTGGAGCTGAGCTGCTCTGCCCAGCACTGGTGGCCGCCATCCCAGCTGGTTTTGCTTGTCCTGGTTCCCTGACAGCTGGGGCCCTGGGCAGAGCCCTGAGAGCCTGGTCTGCTCCCAGGGAAGGAGAAGGAGCCCCTGGAGAAGCTGTACTGGGTGGGGATGCTGCTGCTGCTGCTGCTGCTGCTGCTGCTGCTGCTGCTGGAGACAGCGAGGGTGACATCAGGGATGACAAGCTCTTCCTCAGCCTGGCCACAGGAGGCTGAAGGTGATGCACTTTGATTCTGGCACCTTCTTCAAAGCCAAACTCCACAGGGAATTTGCAGATGAGTCCCCACCCGAGGAAATTCTGCCATATGTGGGCATGACCCTGCGTGGCGGGGAACCAAAGGCTCCCCCTTTGCTGGGGCAGATGCATCTCATTCTTCAGTGGCTGCCCAGCTGCTTTTGGCAGGGCTGGGAGGATGGGCTGGGGTGGGTACGAAATGGGAGTGGGCTCCTGGCCCTGCCAACAGCCCCCAGCACCCACCGTGCCCCGGGCTGGGGCTGGGGCTGGGGCAGCCAGCCCGACACAAACAAAGCCCCATGGTGGGAGCAGAGGTGGGGCTCCAGAACCTGTGCACAGCTGCTTTGCTGTGCAGGCAAGGAAGGGCTGGGCTGCTCCACTGCCCTTGTTTGCTCTGGAGTCACCGTGATTTTGGGGCCAGTGCAGGGGGGAAGAGAGAAAGTGTGGGTTTCTCTCAGCCATGGCTGGGTTTTTCCCTACCATGTAGGGGTTGGGCCTTCCTCAAGGCCCTGACAGAGATAAGAGTTTTTACCGTTTTTCTTGTTTTCCCTTTTTGTCTCTAAACTCTTTTCAATAATGTGTTGTTTGTTATTCCAGAGGAAGCATTCCAGGTGGTCCAGTGTGGATGGGGAAGTGCTGGGGAGCAGCTGTGGCGTGGATGGGCCGTGCCCTTGGAGAAGGCTGAGGCCATGGTTTGGGAGCAACTTTTCTTCCAGCCGTGGCTGGCATGAGGTGGGTCCCCGTGTGCTTGGCAGGGTGGGATCAAAGCTTTTGGGAGCTGGCAGCGAGCACAGGAGCATCCTGCTCTGGGCAGCTGCTGAGGGCTGGATGTGCTGTGGCTGGCTGCAGGCTGGGCACATGTCCTGCCCTCCTGCTCTGTGCCAAAGGCAGCAGGGATGGGCAGCTCTGGGCACAGCTCTGGGCACAGTCAGCATGGCCTGGGCACCGCAGGCCTTGGCACAAGGGCACAGGAGCCCTCAGCTGACGGGCGGTTTCTGCTTTCTCTCCTTGCAGCCGGGCTCTGCGGGTGCTGAGGCTGCTCTGGGCTCTGCCAGGGCTCTGCTGGGCTCAGCCCTGGGCCCAGCTGGGCTGGCTCTGCCCTCACATTGCTCTGACAGCTCTGCATCAGACGAGCCCGTTGTCAGCACAGTGCCTGAGCTTTCTGCTGTAGCAGGTGAGTGAGACTCTGCTGCAGGCCCAGAGATTGCAGCTGGGGACACACATCCAACTGGCAAGGACCCAAACTCTCCACAGTCCCAGCTGAGCGCCTGGATCTGCACAGGGTGTTTTGTCTGTCCCATTCTTCCTTCTTGATTGTCTGGAATTGTGCAATTGCACTTTGTTCCTGCTCTAGCAGTGCCACGAGTGGGCCAAAGCTGGTGAGTGGGCCATGCTCCTGAGGCAGTGCAGTCTGGAGCTGGTGGATGGAGAATTACCCTTCTGCACTGCCAAACCAGAGCAAAAAGTTGTCAGTGGGACTCTGTGTCTCTAAGAAATCCCTGACAATTTCAAAGGGAATGTGCAGCTCACTCACAGGGTGAGAACGAAGGTCATCTTCTAAAGGATTTGGGCTTTGACAGAGTTTCCATTCCCAGTCCTGCTTGGAGCTGGAAGGGCACAAAGCAATTTCCTCTTGCTTTGACCACAATTTCAAATACCAATGTTGGGAACAAAGCCCAAAATCTTTTAAGAGGTTGGTGAGGTCAGTAAGATGGATCCATGCCATCAGCACATTTACAATGTAAAGATCTGAGTTCTCTTTTGAAAAAGATCATTTACCTCTTAATGCAAAGAATGTATCTTTGCATTTATGTTTTGGTTTTTTCACTAACATTGTGTTATGTTTTTCGACTAACACTTGGATTTTATTCTTATCTTTTACAATTCATCTATTTTTTTCCTTTTTCCTTTTTTTCCCTCTAAATAGAAAACATGTCCTGCAGAAGAAATGTCCTTTGCTCCTGGTTCCCGTGTGGAGCAGCTCCCTTCCTGCTGGCTGAGCTGCTCAGGCAGAGCCCGGCAGCTCCTGGCCCTGCAGGGTTTTCCCCGTTGCTGGGCACAGACTGATGGAGCAGCACTGCTGAACACGGGCACACAGAGGGACCAGCAGCAGCTGCCTTTGGCCACCTGAGGCTCCAAGGCCCAAACTCTGAGCAGCCAGGGCTGGAAGAGACTGGCAGGATCTGATCCCTGACTCTGGGCCAGGGCTGCACAAATGACCCCACAGCAGCAGCAGCAGCAGCAGCAGCACCAGCAGATGGAGCTGACTTTGAGCACAGCCCCTGCCCCTCTTCCCTCCCGTGTGCAGCGGTGTCACAGCAGCCTGAGGCACCTGGGAGCCCCCAGTGCCAGCAGGGACTGGAGATGGCAGCCCTGGGCTCCTGGAGGCTGTGCAAGGAACGGAGCTGGGCACTCCCTGTGCATGGGGAGCTTCCAGATGGAAAAGGCTGCTGTGCCCAGGCAGCTGCAAGGGCACAGAAAGGAGGCCTGGAGCACTGGATCTGTGCCAGTGCCACAGTCCTGGGTAGCAGCCAGCGAGCCCTGGGGGAACAGAGGGCACAGCACGAGGGACAGAACCAGGCAAGGGCAGAGACTGGAGAGAGCCAGGCCCGGGAGCAGGAACAGCTGCTCCATTGCACTCTTGGAGAAAGCTCTTGGCTGGTTCAAAGCAGTGAAAGGCGTGAAGGGCAGAGAGGAGGCCCCACAAAGCAATGCTCCTGTTTGCACAGCCTCCCCTCTCCGTGTCCCAGAAGGAATTGCATGGACTGTGTTCTTCTCTCTGAGCCGTCTCGTTCAGCATGAGCAGCTCAGCACCAGGAGCTGAAGGAGCTGAGGCCTCAGGCCACAGGAGCTGGGCAGGAGGGAACTTTTGGAGCAAAGGAATGCTGCTAAAATAGCCCCAGCTGAATGCAGTGGATAGAATCATGGAATCACAGAATCCTTTCTGTTGGAAAAGCCCTCTGAGCTTGCCCAGTGCAGCCGGTCACTCAGCAGTGCCAAGCCCAGCACTAAACCACGTCCCTGAAGTGCCAAGGCCTGGACACCAGCCCTGAGTGAGGCCTGGACAGCAGGCTCTGAGCCAAAGGTGGCCTCTGGATGAACCTTCCAAGCAAAGGTTATCTTTGTATCTGCTCCCTGATGGAATATGCATGGTCATTAGCATTGAGATAGATGTAGCTACTCATTAGTGAAACATGTATTGACCTTTGTGTATTTAGAAGCCAGACAAGGCCATGAAATCTGACATCTGGCCTTGTTTGGGGCTGAATGGTCAAAGTCAGCTCCCTTGGTTCCTCCTTGAGCCCTGGCCAGGCTTTGGGAGGCACCCAAGAGGAGGATGAAAGCAGATGTTGCCACACTAGCAGTGCTGTCAGTTGGTTCATTCAGCACTGTCAGAGCTGGACCCTCTCCCAGCAGGGTTGGAGCCTCACCTGGGGCTGGAGGCACCTGCAGGAATTCCCAGTGCCCAGGAGTGGCTCTGCAGCCCTTGGCTGTGACAGCTTCCCCAGCTGCTGTGTGGGTCTGGGGGATGGTAAAGGCTGAGGGTAAATGCTGCTGGATCTTTGTTCATCACTGCTGATATCTTTGGTGGGGATGGTTGGGTGCATTGCTGAGTTGCTCCTTTTGTGATTCTTTGCTGCTCTGAACTGCAGTGAATGACACTGATTCCTTCAGTTGGAGTCTGTGTCTTTGGTGCTGACCCTGCCCACTGGTAAAACAAAACTGGCACAGTCTGACCAGATCCCAACAAAATGTCACTTTTTAAATGTAAATGTGAGGAATCAGTCCCATCAGAAATTCCCAGCTGGGAAGCCCTTCCCTGGAGTTCCCTGGCTCTGGAGTAGGCTGAGGTCAGAGTCCTGTGTGAGCAGTGGGGCAGTTGGGTAAAAGAAGCTGCACCCTTGGATGTCTTCAAATGCATCCGAAAATTGCACATGAAAAAGGAAAAGACCTTGTGGGTTTGGGCAGACAAGGGTGAATTTGTTGTGATTACATAGGAAACAGCACCTTCAGAAGGAACAATGATTGTTGGAATGCTCCCACATGGAGCAACAGAAGAAGGTTTTCATCTTGAGCTCAGATGCACTTGTGCAAGTGAAATATCAATATAACAAATAACTATATAGATATTTATAGTATAATAAGACCTTCATGTTTATATTTATAGATTTTTATGTATATATGTCTATATCTACATGTCTATATCTGTATTTATATATAAATATGTACATATAATAATAATGTGAAATAGTGCTGACAGTACTAATTTGGTATCTTTGGCTGTTCACGGATGTAACACTAAATACCCTACAGAACAGGATTGGACAGGACCCTAATGTCAGTGGTCAACTTTGTGAGATTGTATACAATGGAAAAAGGAGGAAGGGAGGAAATTGGCTATTTTTGCAGGGTTTGCTGATACTGTGATGCAGAGTGATTTGTCTGTTCCTGTGAAAAATACAGTGATTTTGCCTGCAGGGTTTTTCATGTACCAGACTATGTACAAGCTGCAGGAATGGTTGCATGGGTGAAGGGGTTGTTAAAAGAGCAGTTGGAAAAATGAGGAGATGGAACCTTTGTCCATGGAGAATCCATCTCCCAGATGTGCTCCATGCCCTTAACAATGGCCCACGGGGGAAATGAAAACCCCCTGGCTGTGCACGGCTGCCCCCAATTTGCAAATCCATCCATGGGCAGTGAGACTTGGGCTGCCTGGGAAATTGTTCTGGCTGTGATGGCCCCTGGCAGGGCCAGCCCAGAGGCTGCAGGGCTGGGCCTTCATGCATTGGAATTAATGAGGAGAAATTCAAAGCAAATGAGAGCTGTCAATTCTGAAACAGGAATTCAGATTCCTCCAGATTACCTTGCTTTGGTAACTGCTCCCTTGGAGCTTGGCCTTGCAAAGTGTTCCTGACATGGCAGGAGGAACTGATGCAGAATATCCAGGAGAAATTACAGTAATTCTGTAAACAATAATGGACAAGATTGGATTATTCAACCCCATGACAGGGTAGCACAATTATTGATCTTGCAATTTTAAGAACGATTGTGAAAACAGGAGATCCACCTCCAGTTACCACCGTTTGTGAAGATAAAGGGCTTTGATCCAGCAGCCCTAATAATGGAGCCAGAGTGTGGGTCCCAAGGCCAAAAGGCCCTTCCGAGGCCCTTTCCGAGGAGCTGAAGGAACAGTTCCGAGGAAAGACAACTCTGAGTCCTGAACCCTGGGCAGGAACAATGGGAATGTGTCCCTGCAGCCAAGGATTCTGTGTTTGAGCAAGTAGATCTGACAGGATATGGTTTTTCACATCCTGCCAAACCAAATCTCCCTGTTTGCCCCAAGAGCCCCTGTGGAAAATGCTCTGATCCACGGGACTCCATGGGAAGGCTGCTGTGACACTGGGGGACTTGCACAGGAATTCCATCCAGGAGCCTGGGTGCCCCTCAGGGACTGGGACCCGGCCCCTTCCAGCCAGAGGGGAAAGGGCCCCCCAAGCCTTGTCAGCCACAGACAGCATGGTAAAGCTGAACAGCAAAGGGCCTGGGGGCATTATTCTGGAACTAAAAAGGTGCCAGCTCCAGGCACAACAGAATTCTTGTTCCTAATTGGAATGAGATTGAGAAAAAAGAATGAAGAACGGTGTCACTAAAGTACTGATGTCTGTAAGGTGTACCTTGATAGTCAGCCAGAATCTTTGTCTGCCACAAACACCTCTAGTGTTTCACCAAGGGATTGGTCATCAAAATGTAATGATGGGTTATGATGGATTGCTGAGCTTCCTTTGTAATTCTTTGCTAATGTTGATGTGCTTTGCTGAGTGTATCCTTTGGTAAATCTTGGCAGCTGTGCATGATATAAATGACACAATTCCTTAAGTTGGTGTCTGTGTCTTTGGCAGTGACCCTGCCCACTGGGGGCACAGGGCCCCCTCTTGCCCAAGTGTTCCCTGGGAAGGCAAAAGCCCTCACTCCAAAATTCCCCCCTTCCTCCCTGTTCCCCCCTTCACACCCTGAGCATGATGTGCTCTGGTCTGTGGTATGCCCGGGCTCAGTTGGGGTCCCCTGTCCTGCCTGTGTCCCCTGCCCAGCTCCCCCACAGCCCCAGCCCCTCCCCAGCGTGGCTGGATGAGGGGCAGGACAGGCCTTGGCTGTGCTGCAGCTCAGCAAGAACAAAACCATCTCTGCGTGCCCAGCCCTGTGCTCAGCACCCGGCCCAGCAGTGTCTCAGTGTCAGGGGCTGTGCCCTCAGTCCCTGCCAGGGGTTTCCATGGCAACTGCCAGGCCAGGTGACCCAGGTGTCCCCCCAGTGCCGGTTGCCATGGAAACAGTGCCCAGCCCTGCCCCTTTCTGTCTGGCTGACCTGGCCTTTGGCCCTGGCAGTGCCGGTGGCTGCTGGTTCCTGGTGCCTGAGCGGCCAGCGCGGCACAGGGCAGGTGGCCATGGCACAGCCCCCAGCAAGGGATCCCCTCTGGCTCTGGGCACTGACACCAGCCCTGAGCAAGGGCCAGGGCAGCTTCCCATGGCCACCAACCATCACAACAGGGCCGGGCATTGGTTGCCATGGCACCAAACCAAGGAACGGGTCCCCGTGGCCATTGCCATGGCACCTGGTGGCACCAACGAGTGTCACTGCAATTGTACCTGGAACAGCCCTGGCAACACTTTGTCCCAGGGTTGCCATGGCCGCTGAGGACAGCAACAGCTCTGCAGGCAATTGGCCATGGAACCTGGCTTCAGAAATGGCTCCTTGGGCTGGTTTCCAAGGAAACCTGAACTGATGGGGGTTGCCATGGCACCCAAACCCAGCAGTGGGGTCATTGCAGTGTCCATGGCAACAGTCCCTTGCAATGGCACCACTGCATGTTGGGATGATGATCCACCCTCAGAGCTGGCCCGGGGCAGGTCTGGAGTGCTCCTGGTGGCAGCTTGGGCTTGGCACACACTTGAGGAGGATGTCTGTTTGCAGTGGGGAAACTCAGGAGTTTTAGATTGCTTCAAAAATCAAAGAAGGAAAATCCCTCTTTGGCTGTGTGCAGCTACTTCTCCAAGCAAAGCAGGTTCCAGGTGAGTGAGGAGAGACACGATGGGCTTGGGGAATGTGGACCAATGTTGTCTACACTGGCTCAGAGCTCAAGGCACCACTTCTCTGAGCAGGCCAGGGCTCCTTAGGAGAGTCCCTGGATCAGTATCAGTCACTGAATGCTGCAATCACCTCTTGTGTAATAGGACCAGCAATAAAAGACACCCTTTAAAATAGGACTACATATTTCCTGGAAGCTCTTTGAACTATTTCTCCATAACTGTCAAAGGAAAACCTCCTAATGAACTACACTAGAGCAGAGGGAAATCAAGGCAGAGCCAGGGTTTGTCAGGACTTGCTTGATCCTCATGAGCCTCACTGTGCATTTGGAGTGAGCCCTTGAACCTCAGGGCCTGGGAGGAGATTGCACAAACCTTGCCAGGAGTCAAAGGCAGAGGAAACACCCCAAGTGTCTCCAGGCATTCATGGCTCCCTTGAGGTCCCTCTCCAAAACAGGCTCCTCATGGACTCCTTGGAGGAGAGAATTGGTGGCCAGGATGGCACAAAAATCTCTCAGACAGTGTGGAAAGGAAAATCCAAAGCACCTTCAACACCTTGAGTCTCAAAGCATTAATGAGCCCCATTTCGTGTCAGTACAAAGCTCTCCAGGGACTAATTAACGCAGATAATTGGGGCCATGATTGCACAAACCTCTCCCAGAGTCTGTATCCAAAGGGAAACACCAAGTACCTTAAAAGAACTGAAGTACCTTGAAGCATTAATGAGCCCCACTGAGTGGTGTTACTGAGAAGGCCTCTGCAGGGACTAATTACAACACATGATTGGAGGCCATGACTGCACAAAGCTCTCAGGGACTCCAAGGCAAAAGCCAAAGTCCTTTGAAAAACCAGCAGGCCCTGGGAGCATTGAGGAGCCCCGAGGGCCATTCCTGAGCAAGGCTCCCCAGGGACTCCTTCCAGCAGATCCTTGAGGCCACTGGGATGTGGGCTAGGGGGGGATGCTGATGGCAGGACAAGGGGCTGACAGTGCCCAGCCTAGCTGGGGCTGTGCCAGGAGGCCCCAGGGCCTCAGGACAAGGTGTCTCCTCACAGCCCTTGGTGGCACAGACCCAGCTGCTGTGCTCCAGGGCACCAAGAACTGGCTTCTCATTGTCCCCAGCTGCCATCAGGGCCTGCAGCTCTCTGCTCTTTCTGGGGCCTGGGGAAACTTTCTCTGTCCTGTCCCTAACAGGGATCTCTTCAAAGTACAAGAAACTTCAGTGTTTCAATAGAACTGAGTTCTTGAGGGTTGTGTGACATCACAGAGCTGGCTGTGACATCACAGAGCTCGCTGTGACATCACAGAGCAGGGTGTAAGGTCATAGAGCAGTGTCTGCCATCATAGAGGGTGGCTCTGAGGCATCAGAGAGTGGGTTGTGACATCACCTGGTGGCTGTGTAACATCATAGAGGAAGCTGTGACATCACAGAACAGATTGTGACATCACAGGGTGACTTTGTGACATCAGTCTTCTGTGATGTCACAGCCCTGCTGTATGAAATCACAGGGTGACATAGAGTTGGCTCTGTGACATCACAGGGTCAGTGTGATATCACAGGGTCAGTGTGACATCACAGAGGCTGTGTGACATCACATGGGCAGAGTGACATCACAGATGGCTGTGTGACATCACAGGGGCTGTGTGAGGTCACTGGGGAGGTCACTCTGCCCCAGCCCCCCTCACAGCTCCCCCCAGAGCAGTCCAACCCTGCTCATGCCCAGCAGGGTCCCCTGTCCCACTGGGTCCCCCTGCCCCCGGCCCCGCAGCCTCCCCCAGAGGATGTTCCACAAGATCGACCCCGGAGCCTGACACAGGGATGGGGGGCCGGGGCCCTGGGGGTGGCACAGGGGGACAGGGACCCCCCGGCAGTGTCCCCGTGTCCCCCAGGGCCAGAGCCTGGGCCAGGGCTCCTTGACCCTGTTACAAACGAGGGCTTGAGAGCGCTGAAAAAATCCCCAGCAAGGGATCAGCAAAAACCAGATTTAATATTAAGGGACAGCAGCACAAAGTTCCTTGGCAAGAGTCACTCTGCTCCTGACTGGGCACTTCAGGCACTCCAAGGAAACAAAGCATCAAGAAAACCAAACAGAATCCAGGCAATAAAACCAGAAATTAACCTAGAACTGTCCCTGTGTGTGTGTGTGTATGTGTGTGTGTGTGTGACACAAGGACAGCAAGGGCAAGGATAAAAAGAACATGGCCTGAAAGCTTAACAGAGCTCAAACTTAACAGGACTTTACTTATACATTAACCTTAACTGATACTTTCAACCTCACAATTTAGCAAAAGAGCAGATTATAACAGCATGTAACCTAACTTAAACCTATGACTTCGCAATTTAACAGAGGAATAACACTTAACAATATTGAACTTAACATATAACTTATACTAAAGGTAACCGCTTAGCAAAAGAAAACCTCTCAGCAGCATTTAACTTCACTTAGGCCTTGTGATTTAACCTTCCCTACAGGCCTGACTGACTCAGCTATCCAAGGCACTCAAACCCCTCAGAGAGCAGCATTTCTGCCACATTTCCCCAGCACAGGCACTCCTGTGTGCACACAGACACCAAGAGTCAGTGCAAGGCACCTGTGAGAAATTCCCCTGAGGGCAGGAAATGCTCACTGTGGATCTTTGGCATCTCCCCAGCAAAGGGCAAAGGGTTGAGCCTGGAGGAGTGGGGGGATCAGCCCAGGCTCCGTCATTGTTCAGGATCCCTGAGTGCAGCAAACGGGAGAGTTCCCGGCTGGGAGAGGCCCCACTCGGAGGGAGTGACTGGCCCAGAAGAGCTCCAAGGGCTCCTTTTGGAGCGCTGTTTGTAGGGCCCCAAGACAGGGGCTTCAGTCCCAGCAATGGTTCATCCTGGCCGCACTTGGCATCAGCAGCTTTCTTTGGCAGTGTGAGAACAGGGATGTTGTGCCACTGAGGGAACAGAAACAGTTCCCAGGACTGCTGCTAAAGGAACCCGGAACTGGCTGGGCAGCAGCAGTGCCTGGAGCAGACAGTGTTTGTGATGAGCTGCAGAGGAGCTGAGCCCAGGGGCTGCTGGCAAAGGCCGAGGCCCAAGGAGCATTTCTCAGCTGGCAGGGCAGCCTGAGAAGGGGAGGGGGGAATGCAACAGCACAGGGCCCATGGAACCAGAAGGGACCATTGTGACACTGTGGGGCCCTGTGAGACCAAGGAAACATTGTGACACTGTGGGGCCTCATGGAATCATGGAGAGACTGTGACATTGCTGGGCCTCATGGAACCAAGGGGACTGTACTGACACTGTGTGGCTCCATGGAATGTAGGGATCATTGTGACACTGTGAGGCCCCATCGAACCAAGGGTCCATTATGACACCACGGGGCCTCATGGAACCATGGAGACCATTATGACACTGTGGTGTCATGGAACCAAGCGACCATTGTGACACTGTGGGACTCCATGGAACCAAAGGTTCATTGTGACATTGTAAGGCCTCGTGGAACCATGGAAAGACAACTGAGACACTTTACAGCCTCATGGAACCAAAGGGCTATTGTGACACTGAGGGGCCCATGGAATCACAGAGACCATTGTGGCACTCAGGGGACTCATGGAGACCATTGTGACACTATGAGGCCCCATGGAATAAGGAAAGCATTGTGAGACTGTGAAGCCTCATGGAACCAGTGAGACCATTGTGACCCTGGGAGGACCATTGTGATATTGTGGGGCCTCATGAAACCAAGAGGCCTTTTTGACACTGCAGGGCTGCATGGAACCAAAGCTCCAGGGTGACACAGAGTGGCCTCCTGTAATCAATGGTCCATTGTGACAATGTGGAGTCAAAGGAGAGCATTGTGACACTGCAAACCCCCAGGGTCCAAAGGTCCATTGAGACATTGCAGTGTTCATGGAACAGAGGAGTCACGTGACATTTTGGGGCCTGGGGAACCACGGAGACCATTGTGACACTGCAAGGGCTCATGGAATCCTTGGGACCATTGTGACACTGCAGGGCCCTATGACACCTGGGAGCCACTGTGACATTGTGGGACCCCATTGAACCTAGGGGCCATTGTGGCACTGCAGGTCTTCCCATTGTGACATTGCTGGAACCCATGGAATCAAATCACCATGATGACACTGCGGGGCTCCATGGATCCAAGGCACCATTGTGACACTATGGAGCCCCATAAAACCAGGGGAAAACAGAACAGGTCTGGCTGGTTTGGCTTCCCATAGACTGCCTGACTGGTCTAAGTGATCTTTGCATGTTGAGGGTGACTTCTCATCTGCTACTGAAACACTGGGGCTCTGTGCTTTCCTTCCCAATGGAAAAGAACTGTCCTTCTGCTCCAGACACCCATGGCCACAATTGGGATTTCACCTCCAAAGTTCCTTATATCCAGGGATTGTTCCCATAGGCATATTGCCAGGACAAGTCTGGCTGGCAGTAGTTTCACAAGGGTCACCTCTCATCTGTCCCCAAAACACTGGGGGAGGCTCCATGCTCTCCTTCCCATGGGAAAGAACGGTCCTGCTTCTCCAGGTGCCCATGGCCGAGATTGGGTTTCCACCTCCAAAATTCCCTAAATCCAAAATCTGCTATTACTGAAATGTGATTTAACCTTCCCTACAGGCCTGACTGACTCAGCTATCCAAGGCTGGCCTTGGCCTACTGAGGCTCTCACCTGCCTTCCAAACCTTGAGGCTCTGTGCTTTCCTTCCTATGGAAAAGAACCGTCCTTCTCAGCCAGGTGCCCCTGGCCAGAATTGGGATTTCACCTCCAGCATTGCCTGTTGTGACAGACCAGAGGAGATTGTTGGCTCTAAACATTTTGTGTGTGGGGGAGGAAGGGGCAGGTCCAGCCTTGCCCTGCCCTGTGACCCCAGTCCCCCCAGGGGCCTCCAATGGGTTTACGGTTTCTACCTGAACCGCAGCACACTGAACCCCCAGCACCGCCGTTCCACCCTGGGGACTGGGGCCCTCTTGGCTCTACTCAGTGCTGCTGCTGTACTCGGGGCACCCTAAACCCCGCTAGGGACCCGTGTCCCCCCACTGCAGGGATTGTGCGTGACTCACACTGCCCCGATCCTCCACGCACCCGGAGCTCCGTTCGGGGTTTGCGTGCCAACTCACCAATTCATCTGCCACCTTTACTCGAGTTTGGTGCACAGGAAAAACACCAGCCAGATATCTGCAAGAGGTCAGGAATTACACAAAATTTTACAGGCAAAGTACAAAAAAACAAGAAACTTTGGAAGAAGATTTCATGCAACATCCAATTACAAAGAAAATACTTATCATAGCAGTAACTTCATTAACTAGTTCATTTGACGTAGATATCATTGAACATGTAAGCTGTTGAGGTACCCAAAAATGTTCCATATAAAGAGCATTAGAAGGAGAAGAAAGAGAGAGAGACAGAAAAACAGAAGCTCTATAGAAAGACACACATATGACTAACAGCTCCTAGGATTCCAGTGTGTGTGAGACACAAACCCCAGGAGAGGGCAGAGTCCATACCAGGGACTCACCTTGCATTCCGTGTTTTCAAGCCTCCGGGCTTTTGTGGGCCTCCCCCCAGGTGGGATTTCTGATCGCTCAGGCAATCAGGGATGGGTTAGCACTGTCCCCACTGTGTGACTGATTGACAGCTCATCCCACAGTGTCTCAGGACACTGATCTCATCCATCCTCTGATAGCGACTATGGTGACACTGGGGAACTTCATGGAACCATGGGTCAGTTGTGACCAGGTGGGTACAAGGACACCACAGTGACATCAGGGAACCTCGTGGGAACAAGTGGCCATTTTGATGCTGTGGATCCCCATGGAACCAAAGGAACATGGAACAGGCTGATGCCTTCAGTTTTAGCTGTCATATTTCCAGATTCTCTACTGCATTAGTCTGTAACTCTGGACTTCATACACAGTGTTAGCAAGTTCTCTTCACAGTGCAGTCAGACAAAAAAATCCTTTTCCAGCCCCAGAACCGGACACTGTTGCAGCTTCAGGCACATAAAGTGCAAACAACAGCGAATTGAGGAGAGCAAACCGGGAGGATGGGACTGCATAACCTGAGGCTGTAATTGGACAACTAACCCCAATATTTAAACGGACCAAACCTTATGAAAGTGTGAAAACTCCTGACCAGCCATCCATTTTGAGTGTAGCCTTGGCTGGGCTCTTGACCTGCTCAAGGTGAATCCTTTGAAGGCCTTTTAATAAATCCCAGCAAGAGGCAGAAGCCATGAGAAAGCTGACAACTCTTTGTGAGAACAGAGTTGTGGAGCAGTGAAAAACAACTTGTTTTTACTGAGACAGAGCTCTAGGACTGTGGAAAACAACCTACTTTCCCTGAAAAAGAGCTGTAAGACTGTGATAAACACCAGCCACCTGTATAAACTGTATTTTCCCTCTTAGATAGAAAAATGCCGACTATCTCACAAACAACTTTTGCTGCACATACACACCAGGGGTTTGAGTAACCAATCAATACAGGGTAACAACTTGTTGCTGACCAACTGGGGATAGACAGGGGATGTTCTTAAAAAACCCGACAAAAAGGCCTATAAAAAGACCGTATAAAAATAGCACAGGATTGGTCCTTTCTTTTTGCACCATAAAATATGTCCTGCATCCCTCTTTATCGGGTGCTGTTGCAGTGCACTTTTACTTCATAGCTTTTTGGAGGGTCTGTTCCCGTTCACCCCCTGCATGTTGTCTTTCCCCAAGCTGGATTATTCCCAGGTTATATCCCTCCCCTTTTACCCTTCAATCATTATAATCCCCACCCTGCATTACAGTGCCTTCCCTATCCATCCCTGTAAACTCTGCCCCTGTTCTGGACCCTTCCCTGTCATTCTCCCGTAAACCCCTCCCCTGCAGGTTCTGCCCCTCGGGAATTCTCCTCATGGATGATGCCCCATTGGCCCATGTGACCTGCCCTCTCCGCCCCCTTATCCCATTGGTCCCTGAGATGTATTCCCCTCCTTTTGCTCCTCCCTCCCTGGTTCCCTATTGGCTCAGCGGTCGTGCCCACCTGCAGTTCTAGTGCTGTATAAAATCCTGAGCACAGTGGTGCTCGGGAATCTTTGGTGCCTGTTCCCTTTGAAGAATAAATCTTTCTCAGAATCTCACACCGAAGGCCTCCTTCTCCTCTTTAGTCTGCTCCCTGATGCTGACACCATTCCAGCTGTGGAGCAGGTGGCTCCAAGGTTCAGCTATCCCTGTTTCAGGGGAAGCTGTTCCCCACTCATGGCACCGCATCGCCCCTGAGCCAGCTGTGGACTCCAGTGCGGTGTCAGCCCGGGGCTCCTGCTGGGCAGAGTCTGCCCTCAGGCAGGGCTCAACTCCCCCACAGCATCTCGGTGTCACCTGTGAGCCCCGTGGAGAAGACACCTCTGTGCCCTCTGCTCAGAATTTCACTGCCAGGACAGCAGGAATGCAACCCAAACCTGCCTTCAACCTGCTGGGGTGGGCAACTCCTGCACCAGCGGCTTTCTCGCCATTCTGCTGCTCATGGCCAAGACAATTTCCCTGCCCTTCTGCCAGGGCAATGCCCTGTGCCAGCTCTGCTGTGAGGCTTCCCTGGGGCGGTGCCAGCACCAGTGGTTCCTTCAGTATTGGAACTGGAGTCAGCCAACATGACTGAGCCCTGGTGAGCTCTCAGGATGGCCGGGGACAACTGATCCACCTGGCCCACCTCAAAATTCACCCAAGTCCTGCTGGAGCCGATGGACCCAGCGGCCAAGAACAACCCCAGAGCCAGGTAGAACCACTCACCCTTTCCCAGGACACCGTGGTGGATCTACCCCACTGTGGCCAGGCATTACAGGCGACCGTGTAGGGCCCCTCACTCACGAAACCCCACAGCCCCACAAGGCCCTGTAGACAGGTAGACCCAGCAGTCCCATCCTGCCAGGGTACCAAATTTCCAGACCAATAAATAATTTCAACATACTTTTGACATATGAAGATTTTTTCTGGCATTTAAATTCTTTTGATTAAATCAAGAATTTTGGGGGTGTTATATTGTATTTGCAGGGATGCCCAACGAAGGCAGCAATATTGCATTTGACTCCATGTTCTCAGAAGGCTAAATTATTACTTTACAATATTATATTTTATTAAAGAACACTATACTATATTATACTATACTAAAGAATGCAGAAAGGATACTTAGTGAATGTTCAAAAGATAATAATGAAAACTCCTGACTCTTTCCAGAGTCTCGACACAGCTTGGCCATAATTGGCCAATGAGTCAAAATAACTCACACCACAATCCAATCAAACAAATCACCTGTGGGTAAACAGTCTCCAAACACATTCTGCACATGAGCACAACACAGGAGAAGCAAATGAGAGAAGATTTATTTTCCTTTTTCTCTGAGGTGTCTCAGCTTCCCAGGAGAAAAATCCTGGGCAAAGGGATTTTTTCAGAGAATGTGAATGCCACAGTGTTAGAGATGAGTAATGAGATGTTTGGCTCTCCCAACTAAAGGGTGAACATGATAAGTATGTTAAGAAAAGTTGTACAGATGTATAGTTCTGTTACTGCAATGTGTCCCCCCCGCCCAGCATTGTTATCCCGGGCTGATCTTGGTAGTCCAGCATTTGGGGAGGGGCAAATTGTTCCTAAGGGGCAAGGCTTAGCACCAGCTATCCTCCAATCCAGTTTCAAGAAAGCAGTCTACACCAATGGACAGCGACCAAGAGTCAACAGACAGCCTTTGGGAGGAGCTAGGGCTGCCTGTTGAAACAGCAAGGATATAAAAGGGAGAGCAGCCATTGTGTGGATGAGCCAGCCACGTGGTTACCAGCCACAAAGTGGGGGAGGCTCCCAGCACCATAATTTTTTCCTCATTTAGTCCTTTTGTTGTAAGTTTTATTAAGTTTTTAATAGACCTTTCAAAATATTGAGAAGTAAACGGTGATTTCTCCCAGGGAGAAAAAGTTGTAAAAGAAAGTTTCTTTGAAATTATTCCTTTTTCTTTTAAACCCAGGCCATTCCTACCACGCTGACAGTGAACCACCACCTTTCTCACCACTTGGACACCCACCCCTCCAGTCAACCCACTCCCCCTGGAATCTGCACAACTCCCAACACACCATTTGTCTGGGGGAAGGCAGAGACTGTGTAAAGGCAGCAAAGCCCAGACCTGGCCTGACTTCCCTGGACCACTGGAAAGGAGGAAATCCAGATCCATGGACACACATGGACACAGAGTAAAGCTTTGCTCAAAGAGTTTATTGATTCATATGACTGATTCTTCAGGGGAAATGGCCCAGGGCTCAAAGGGTTCAGGGGTTTCTTCCAGTGATGATCATCTCCTCGTGCCACTGGAGAGGAAAAAGCACACTGGTCCTTCCAACCCTAAAAGACCAACCCCAGAAGGTGACCTCTGGAGCCCACTGGGCCGTGGCTGGGCTTTGTCTCCAGCCCTGTCCCTGCAGGCACAGCTCACCTAAGCATCCAGAGAGGCAGCCAGGCGCTTCTGCCGCAGGAGAGCCCGCAGCTCTTCAGCCACAGGGGGCTGGGGAAAAGGCAGCGTTAGAGACACACTGGGGGCACTGGGCTGCACTGGGAGGCAGGGGAGAGCAGGGGGGCCTTGGGGAAGAGGCTGTGGCAGCAATGGGGTGCAGGAGCTGCTGTGCTGCTGCCCAGAAGCTCTGGGCTCCGGGCCAAGAGGCACAGCTGGGGCAGGGGCTGCGTCCTGGTTCATCCAGGGGATCCTGGGGTGACAGGGATGGGAATGCAGCAGAGCCCTGGGCAAAGGATTCCCTGGGGAGGAGCCCTGGGGCAGGGCATTGTCTGGGCTGTCAGGAGGGGTGCACTGGGCTGTGCTGGGACAGACTGGGATGGCCTGGGCTGTGGTGGCCATGCAAGGGGAGGGTCTGGCACCGGCAGAACTTGTCGTACCTACCAGAGGCGTCTCCAGGACTGCAACATTGTCTAAATCCAACTGCAGAGAGACCAGGAGACCTCACTGGTCACTGGGATGTCCCCAGTGCCAGCAAGGGATGGGGGGACACCACTGCCCCCCAATTCCCTGAGGGGATGCCCTGCAATGCCAGCAGACCACTCACCTCCCGCAGATCATCTTGGGTTCCTTCCAGGAGTGCCTGGAAAGGAGAACAAAGGCAGGGTCAGGACTGGACCTTGTGGGGCTGTGGGGGGACACACGGGTGCAGGGAGCAGGGTGCAGGCAGAGGGATGGGAATTCAGGGCCTCCAAGGAGATCTGTTTGAGGTGGGGGGAGACCCAAAGACACTGATCTGGGGTCAATGGAGAGTCCAGGGGACAGGGCTGGGGGTATGGAAGGAGCAGGGTGTGAGGTACGGGGGAGGAGAAAGGAATTGAGGTGTAGGGACATGGGTGGGCAAGGGATGGGCTTCGTGGGGACAGAAGAGCAAGGACGAGGACGGGTGGAGACAAAACCAACAGTACTGGGAGATGCTCTGGGAGTGGGGGGTGAGTCAGGGAATTGTACAGGGAGACCCCTCTGCATGGCCAGGAAAAAAGGCAAAGGATTGAGAGGGGATATGGAAAGAAAGGCCTCAGGAATGGTCAGTGGGAGGGCAGCTGGGGACCCTGAATGGGACACAGAGGAGGGACCAAAAGGTTGGGATGGGAGGCCAGAAAGGGCAGGATGTGGGGACAGTGTTTGGCTGGTGCCTCACCTTGGCCTGTGCGGGGGGGCACAGCAGGATGGAGAAGAGCAGGGCTGCGCTGAGCACAGCCACCTTCATCTTCCTCTGGCTCTGGGCAGCGCTGCCTGAGGCTGCAGCAGGTGAGGAGCACCTTTATCCCTGCCGGGACTCCTCCCCGCACCCTCCCTGCCAGCCCCCAGGCCAGAGCCCGGCTTGGCACAGCCCCAGCCCTGGCCACAAGCCCAGCCCTGGCACAGAGCCCATCCCACCCCATCTGAGGCCCGGATCCAGCCCCCTTGCCCGGCATCCCTCCAGCTTCCTGCATGGGGCAGCTGCCCCTGGAAGGGCCCAGGCACCTGGGGGGCCAAGGGGGGCAGCCAGGGAGAAAGAAAGCACCTGGGGACCCTGTGGGGACAATCCAACACAATCCATCCTCCAACAGCCCCAGTGCCAGATCCCCCATCTCCTGCTGCCCCTCCCCTCCCAGAGCTTTCCCTGGGGGACACCCCAGAGCTGAGCCTGGCCCCAAACCCAACATGTGGGAGAACAAGGGGAACAAGGGACATGTCATCAGGTGGCTGATTGGCATCTCAGGCACTGCAGACACTGGGGAGCACTGGGCAATGCTGATCACCTGAAGACAAGGCTGAGGGCTGGGGAATGGCTCAGCAGTGACAATTCCCACATCCACACTACCCAATATCCTTTTCCCTGCAGATGCCAAACCCGACCAAGCTCCATGCCCAGAGCATATGCCCTGTCCTGCCCCTCATCCTGTCACACCTGCAGCCTCGGAGCCCTCCCAGAGCACCTGGGTCATGGCCCTGGATCTGGGCCCAGGCCAGCACTGGCCCTGAGCAGGATGTGCCCATCCCAGGGACATGGGGAAGTGGGCACCTGTCCCCAGGCAGCCACTCGGAGCTAACTGGGGTAACAGAGGTGCCCTGTGAGGAGGAGGGGTGTTGGTGCCCTGCCAGCATCTCTGACATCTCTGGGCCTATTTACCCAGGCCCTGAGGCACCAGGAGGACATTTAGACATCCTGGGCCTCCAGGAAGGAAAATCCACAGTGAGGTGGTTCCTGAAAGCTGTCCAAGGCTGTGATTCCTGTTTGACATTCCAGGGCATTAGTGAAGGGTTCTGCACATCTCTTTCCCCAGGCACAAAGTGGATCCATCAGAGAAGTGTTATGACCCAGCTGGGAAAGCATTTCAGGCCACTGCCTTGACTGTTTGCTCTGGAACTCACCCAAGGAGGCACAGGGCCCAAGGGAGAAGATTTTTCTCAGGGGTTTGGTGCTTTGTGCCGTTGGAGGAGAGACCAGAGTGTCCTCATGGGAGATTCTTGACCAGATGGACAAAAGCTGTGACATCATTGGTGGGCTGAGGTCACCTTGGAGAGAAATTTAAGGAAGTGTCTGCAGGACCCTAAATGGTGAATGAATGAAGGAGATTCTCACTGTCCTGACCCACTATCCAGCAAAACCACAGCCCAGGGAAGAGGCCTGGTGGAATCAGGGGGGAAGCAGACCTTGTTGAGCCTGGTGCACACTGGGCAGTGTGGGGTGATCCCCTGCTGGTGTCCCAGCTGTCAGTGCAATACCACTGCTCTGATGGACTGGGTCCTTAAGAAACAAAAGAAGTGATCAAGCTCAGGGGAGGAGGGGATCTGATCACACTTCTCTTCTCTGGGAGTTTCTTTCCGAGGGGGGACATTCCATGAGAATGGGGATGCGGTAAAGGACAGGGCTGAGGGCAGGTGCTCCCTCCATCTCTGGGCTTCAGAGGAGGACGCTGGGAGCTGCTGCTTGGGAAAAGGAATTGGTTGAGCAGGTGGCCAGAGCAGCTTCCCCAGGCAGGTGCTGTCAGGTGCCTGCAGCACCAAAAGCGTCTCCACTTGGGGCTGCCTTGACAACTCCCCCAGCCCAGCAGACCCTGAGCCCGGATGATGCAATCAAAGCTTCACCAGAGGGACGAGAGGACTCCTCACATAGCAGATCCAGCCGGGTTTATTAAGGGAAAATCCAAGGGTCCAGGTGAAGTGAGGGTGAAGAGGGAAACAGGAGCAAGCAGGAACACAACCTCTACTGAAGGGAACCAGAGGCAAATAGCCAGGAGCAGGGCTGGGGCCAGGGTATATAATTGGAGGAAGGCAGGAGGGGTCAGGGCACAAATTTTCCAATGGGGGAGGGAGTCAGGGGTGGAGTTAAGGTGGGGTGACACGGGACTCACCAATGGGGGAGCAGAGTGGGAGGGGTCTCTCAGGGAAAGCCAATGGAGGAACGGGGAGTACAGAACTTTCTGGAACTGGGGGACGAACAGCAGTCGATTGACAGCAGCACATTAACATTAACAGGCAAAGAACCATGGGGAATTGTGCCAGTCTCTCACCTTAACTGAAACAGTGGTGTCCTCCCATGGCATTCCAGGTTCCTCTTCTCCGTGGCTGTCTTCCACATCTCTGCCTTTTTTATTTATTAAATAAACATTTCCCAGTGTTTTGTCAATTGTTTTCTTAAAACACATCAGTGCTGCTGGAAGGATAATAACTATGAGAAGGACCCACAACAAACTTTTAAGAATGGGGGCCACCCACACAGGAATGCCCCACTGCATGAGCGTTTTGTCCATCATATCCACAACTTTGTTTTCAGTAAGAAGAGTCTTTATTTGCTCTTGCATTTGTTTGATGTTGGCCTGGATCGATGTGCTTTTCTATGGCAGGTTAAAATAACAAAGTCCTTTGAAATCTTCACAACCATGGCCATGGGAGAGCAGCAGGAAGGCGATGGCCGCTCTGTTCTGAAGGGTGGCATGACTGGTGGTTTCCTCGTTCGCTAGAAGGTCTGATAAGGCAGCGGATGTAGCATTGGTTGGCTTACTAAGCCAGCACCCAAGGTGAGAAAGCTCACCGAAGGCCTTCGCAGCTGCAACCCATGGTAGAAAGATGGAAACAATGACAGTGGCAGCAGCTGTTAAGGTATTTCGGGGTGTCCTGGGAGTGGCCATCTGGTCCTCAAGTGAATCAGTTATCAACTGTTCGAGCACTGATAAAAACATGAATGGTAAAGTCAGTTGTCACTGTAATTTTCTTTGTTTTGTCCCTATGGAAGGGAGGGCGAGGGATTGGCAATTGGGGCAGGTGGAGACAATTGCCATGGCTTGGTCTCTGGAAATCTTAAATTGACATACCAAAGCGTGAGCATTCTGATGGAAGATTGCATGGCTTAGACGAGCCTGTTGAAAGACGCGGTGCAGCAGAGGAAATGTGGGTGGCACTTGCTGCCATTGCTAACAAGTGTGCTCTCTGGTTGCCCTCAGTGATGTATCTTGGCAGCTCTGTGTGCGACCGGATGTGCAGGATGTGATAAGGTTGCTCTCTGTGGGAAATGAACCAAATTAATTCAGAGAGCAAGCTGTATAATTTTTTATTTTGGACTTTGTTGAGCAGGGCACGCTCTGCCTGCTCTGCTATCCCAGTGACAAATGCAGAATCTGTGATTAAATTGAAGGGTTGCTGGAATGTTCAAAATGCCCTCACTGCTGCAGCAAGTTCTGCAGTCGGGGGGGAACCTTCAACAACCTGGATATCAGACTCCTCCTTCTGAGTTTCAGGGTCCCTCAAGGTGAACACTGACTTGTGAGATTTGCCTGAGCCATCAGTGAACTCTGTGATAGCATTTTTGAGTGGAGTTTTACTTTTATATGATTTTGAGGACAAAATCAGTGAATCTTTAAAAAGTCTGTGTTTAGGATAATGAATTGAAATTTTTCTGGGATATCTGTCTAATGAAATTTGCGGATGTTCATTTGTTTGTAATAGAGAATCCAATTGTTCCAAAGTATAAAAGAGGGAAATGCATGCCAGATCGCAAGCCGCGAGGGTCCAGAGGCATTGTCGGCCTTTAATAATATGTTTGGCTACAAGTTCTGGTGGGGTGGTAACTGTTTGATGTGGTTGGTGCTGCAGAAAAAGCCACTCGATGATGATGAGTGGGTTTTTTGCAGTATCATCCCACTGAAAGAGCAATGCATGGGAGTTTGGGCACTTACCAAAAATACCGAGGCTGAGGGGAAGGGGCCGGTCTGTCTGATGTGCCTGGTGGTGTTTGATGGCGTTGGCGACTCTCTTCAAAGTCTCACAGGCTTCTGGTGTTAACGAGCGTGGGGAAGTCAGGTCGCTGTTTCCTCGTAGAAGGTTGAAGAGCGGTGCCAGTTCTTCTGTGGTGAGGCCCAGGAGAGGTCAGATCCATGTGATGACGCCGCACAGCTGTTGCATGTCTCCTAATGTCTGGGAGTGCTCATTGATGGATAGAGTTTGAGGCACAATGGTCCTTCCTGTGAATAAAAAGCCGAGGTACTTCTGTGGGCTCAATAGCTGGATTTTTTCCTGAGCTATCTGAAACCCAGCGCTTTCAACAGCTGCGACACTCTTGGAAAGTGCTGTGTCTAAGTGAGACTTGGTGGAAGCACAGTTTCGTACATCGTCCATACAATGTAGGTTTGAGACTTTGTCTGAAGTTTCTCTCATCTGCCTCATGATCGTCATTGGGGACCACTGAAGAAAAGACCCTTGTCTGAAGTTTCTGGCCCTGTTGGAGAAAGTTACATGCCAAGGGCCCCGAGACCTGAGCACAGCTCCTGGCATTGTTAAGCTATTGTTCACAGGTATGTTTGCTGTATGCTACACTGAAGCCAATGAAAGGAAGAAGGGGGCACCTTGCCTTTTTGCAACAATAGCCTTGGAAGTTGTCCCACCTCTCAGCCTGGCTGGACTTCTGAGTTTTGGGTGGTCCCCACAGAAAACCCCTCACTTGTCTTACAACTGCCGTGACAGACAGACTGAGATGTAAGAAGCCTCTCCATCAAAGACCGAGACATGAAATCCCTACGTGAAAAGGCCCCCCCACACTCTTTCCAAGGACTGGGACTGAGGCCCCTAACCTGGGGGAGGTGTGTGGGGGAGGCAAGCTGACCAAAGCAAGATGGATGTTGCAGGTGTGAGCAGTGGACCAAGAAGACAATGGCTCTCGCCCACTGCTGAGAACATGGATTGTGTATACCTTTCTCTAAATACCATTTTTTCCCCCCAAAATACAATAGACTACCTTTGATTTGGTTTCAAGTTTTACCCCTTCCCCCATCAAAAAAAAGAGTATAATAGAGTTCGGATGAACTGCAACCCTGAGATCTTCCCGGACGTGACCTGGTGAACTCCATTGGCTGGACATCGAAGAACTTCACCGTTTCTGTTTGGTAGCTCTATACCTTCCTTTCCCTTCCTCCCTCTTTTTCCCTTTTCGCCAGTTCCTCCCCAACACATTTTGTTGTGGTTATTCAATAATGGTACATTTGTTTTGATTATCACTGCAACCCCCCATACCGTGTCGGTGTTTTTTGCACTCTGAGATCAACCCACAAACCATCACGAAACCCATTTGTAAGGACAGATCACGACACTTGTATACATACTATAGAACCCTTCTGTCAAGCCTTAAAAATTCTCTACAAATTCATTTCCAACATTACTGGGTCTGGCACCGCCCAGATCTGGTGTTTGCTGCCACCACTAGTGCCCAGATCTGGAAATTCCCTTGTTCCAGCTGAGCCAAGTCCAGCAATTTTCTGGTAAAGAAGGATAAAATCTGGCAATTTCCACTTCCGGCATTGGCAATGCCAAGATCTGGTGTTTGCTGCCACTGCCCGTACCCCAATCTGGACATTTCTCAGTTCCAACACAGCCAAGTGCAGCAATTTTTTGGAAAAAGAGGACAAAATGCAGCAATTTCCTGGTGCCAAGACTGTCACCACTCAGACCTGGTGTTTGATGGCACTGCCCATGCCCAGATCTGGACATTTCCCTGTGCCAGCACAGCCCAAGTGCAGTAATTTGCTGGCAAAGAAAGCCTAAACCTGGCAGCTTCCTGGTGCTGCCACCAGCAGCACTGTCTGTGTCTCTCTGGGAGCCCCTCAGGATCCCTGGCCAGTCTCGAGTCGGCAGACACCGGGGGCAACCCCGGCACGGCCGACAGCGGGGAGACGCTCTCTGTGCCCCGAGGGTACTGAGGGCACCTGGGCTGGGCGCCTTTGCAGCACAAGAGACACCAGAGACATTGGTAGAAGATAAATGGCCGACTCTTAGCAGGGGTTAATCCAAGGTTTTATTCTAGGAGTCCCAAAGGAGCCCCTACACCTAAGGGGGCTCCTGTTGAGAGCCCCGGGAGATATGTCAAGGTTACATTTAAAGGGAGGTGGAAACCCAAAGTAGATAACATTTTATTGACCAATAAGTGACACTAAGGGATGGGTACTGAGGGATGGACATTTAGGACAGCATATGGGGCAAGGCTTGGGGGCTGACCCCTGGCCTCTGGCCGATCACTCGACATCCTGGACCAAAGCTTCTAGATGGAGGGGATGGGATGCTGAGTGATTGACAGAGAGCCAGGGTGGGGATTTGGGGATGATCTCAGCAAGGGGAAGGGATTACACAGGTAAAGGGAGGGGGGTACAGTCTGGAATAAACCATTTGGTAAAAATATGGGGATACAAAACAAAACTACTTCCAAGTATTACAAAGTATAAAATGCACTACAACATTTGTTATAAAGATACAGTTTTTATTTCTGTTGTTAATTATAAGCTTAGACATAATCGTGAAATAGCTGATATAATTATGCTTGTCTTTAATTGCCTGCTTGAATAGGATAACATCCAATGAACATGAGATGAAGACACCTGGTACAGATGTGCCAGCCATCAGCACTCACTGTCTGAAGGCAGTGTGGGCATTGGCCAAAACTGAAGATGATGACAAAAAAGGACCAAAACCACAACCAAGGCATGTGCATGCTCTAAAACGGTGGAACCGAGGAGGAGCCATGCTAAACAGTTCTTGGAATATGGAAACTAGTTTGGGAAAAAAGTTTACTATGCATGAGGGTCCATGAATATGCAACAGGCTGATGGAAGGAAAAGGTATTTAAGGGATATCCCGAAGATAACAGGGTGGTCTTGGTTCAGTGCCAAGATGCACCCGGCCGTAATAACCTTTGCTCCATGCTCCTTGTCTCCCCGTGTCCTTTATTAAACTCTTTGAATTTTCCCAGTAGAGTTACCGTGTTTCTCCCAGCCCCGAGCAGAGAGCTCTGCCCGGGGGCTCCGGGCAAAGGCAGCGGTGCTCGGCAGCGGCCCCAGCCTGCCCAGGCCCGGGCATTGCCCCGCGCCAGGACAAAAACCCGCCCGAAGGAGACCTTGGAAAGCCCGCCCGTGGCTCCTCCGCGCCCCAAAGCTGACGGTGCTGCCCCCGGTGCTGCCGCAGCTGCGGCTCTGGAGCAGGGAGGCTCTGCGGGACCCCCGGGCCGGGCCCCCTCCCAGCCGTGCCCGCCCCGGGGCTGATGCTCGGCCTGGGCTCTCTCACTGCTCCAGCTCCCCCACGGCCCACTGGGAGCAGGCCCCGAGCGCCCGGTGCCACAGGGCCCCGAGCCCCTGCCCAGCCCAGGGTCAGTGTCCATGGCCGGGCCCTGCCCAGGGCTGCGGCCCCTGCCCGCCCCCGGCACAACTGCGGGCTCCAGCCAGGCACAACATTCTGGTCATGGCATCTCTGTTATCTCTGCTCACATGGGCACAACATCCCAGTCACGGCATCTCTGGTGTGTCTGCTCACATGGGCACAACATCCCGGGCATGGCATCTCTGGTGTCCCTGCTCACATGGTGTGAAAAATAGATGTATTTTATGATTGGCTTTTTGCAAATATTAAAATCAATATTATATGTGTTGTGTTAGAAAGCAATGCTGAATTAATTTTCCTAAGTACTGCGTTACATATAGTTTTAGGTTATAAAAATTGTTAAAATAGAAACTATGCTATGTGAGATACTTTTTTTAAAGAAAGGACTTGCAGTGAGATAGCAGCCACAGGACACTAAAGTCTTTCAGAGAAGAAGAATTTATTGCCTTCTTATCAGAAGAAACAATCTTCTTCCCACCTCGAAGGCATGGTTAGGATTAGAGGGAAGAAGTTGACACTGACCAGACAGAATCCTGTGTTTGAATGGAATTTATGCATCATGTATGAATATGCAACGGGCTATTGTTTTTAAGGGTTAGTCCTTTGTTAACAGGTGTCCTTTTTCGGGCTCATGCTGCCCAGAAAAAGGTACCCGAACACCCGTAACTCTTTGCTTTTATTATCTCATATTGTCCTAATTTAATTTGTCCAAATTTTTATTACTCTAATTGTGTCACTATTCTTTTTAACCATTTTATTACTATTAAACTTTTAAAAATTTTAAAAACAAGTGATTGGTGTTTTTCACAATTTGGTAGCAGAGGATGGTTTGCCGGCTAGGAGCAGGCTGGCTCTGTGGCAAAACTGCCGGGGGGGCTCCCAGACTGTCGGGGTCCCGAGTCCAGGATGGCAGCATTGGCCCAGGAAGTGGGCCGAGAGAGAGAAGAGAAAAGGAGAGAAGAGAGAGAGAGGGTAAAAGAGATCCAAGGCATGCCCCCAGGGTCCCCATGCCCGTGGCTGTTCTCCCCTGCTCCTGCTCTGCAGCAAAATGGCAGCAGCGGGGGAAGGGCCAAGAACAGCACTGATAGCAAGGCCGTGAAGAGAAAGAGAGGGGGAGGGGGACTAGCACTAAAAGATAAAATCAAAGCAGAGATTGATGACTCTCCAAACCTCACAAAGCGGTTTGTTTTTCTTAAGTAAGAACGTTTTTTGGTTTCTTTTTTTTTTTGTGGTTGTTTTGTTTGTTGTTAACGAGAAGGATTTTTTCCTGAAGAAGAGGCTGCTGTAGAGAAAGCTTTTAGCTAAACCCAGAAATTTTAGAAGGAAAGCGAATAGTAAAAGTTAATGCAGTATTATCTTTCTTTTATTACTATGCTATTAAGAAGTCCTTTACACGTACTACTGAAGCAACAATCAAAATCATGGAAAGAGAGTGAATTCATGCCAGCAGAATCAAAGGACTTGTGAAGAAACCTGAGGAACAGACTATCACATTTAAACTGTGTGATACCGAACTGACTTTCCAATGGGGACTGAGTGGCAAGAGTTTGAGAAAACCCAAATGATCCAAGAAATGTTCAAAGAATAACACTGAATTAAGAAATAAGATAACGCTTATATCACTAGTTTTGAGCACTACCTGAATAAAACATCTCCTTGGGGGAGGAAAACTTCAGATAGAAGGATCAAGAATGTTTTTGTATTCTGACCTTAACCTGAGAATTGTACAGAGGAGAAGGGGAATTACCATTTCCATTAGTAAACTTTATTTGATTCATTCCAATACTAGACATGCTAGCTGGGTTAGAAGTAAAAATTGTGAGAGTAATTAGTGTTGTAGTTCACAAAATTTATGCTCTTATTGCAAAAAGTGTTAAAGAACTGACTTGGTTTTGTGGATGGGAATTATTAGTGCCTGTTGAATGAGAGATACCTGAAGAACAGTAAGAGACCATGTTATGAACAAAAATTCAGTTGATTTTTTTCTGTGAGAAAAAAAGTTACCACTACTGCTGGGCTGCTGCCTGTGTTATGGTAATTACGGGTCGTTGTTGTTAGTGGTTGTTTTTGTATTAGTAAAAGCCCTGGCTGGGGCGAGGTAATGGCCCTTCTCCGAGACAGTAACGGGTGGGGACCTTCCCAAACAGTGAGGAGAAGAGACCTGGGGGGGTGGTTTATGCAAAGTGACTCCAGGACCAGCATGCTGTGGGGGACTATGGCTCCAAACGCATAGAGAAAACCCCAAAAACAACGAGCCAAATAAGAGTTGAGAGACTGGAGTGATGTCTGGACGTGAGGAGCCGAGTGCTGAGCCTGCAGAGATGCTGAACACCTTCGGAGCCCCTCTCGCCCTGAGCATGGGAGTCGTCCCGAAACCGGGAGCAGGCAGGAAGGAACAGAGAAAACTGACATCGGACGGGATCACCACACCCTAAAGGCTCCCACGAGGACGTGATTCCCCAGCTCTGCCCCTAGTGGACAGAGGTGTGCTTATCCTCCTCCTCTGAGTTGCACTGGGAGAGAGGACGGGAGACTGCAGCCCCACCGAACTGCCCAATCCTGAGCTGATCACTTTTAACAAAGGCATTAAAGAGGATAAGAAGTCTCCTGGCCCTGTTTATTTCAGCTGGGAGCTCGTCCGGGATAGCCACGCTGCAAGAGGACTCAAGACTGGCCATCTTGGACCTCAAGGACAGCTGGCTACCAGGACCAGAGGGATCAGCTCAGGAGCAGCGACGCAGAGGAGCACCGGAGCACTGGACTGGTGGGAAATCCGGTGGCGGGAGTGGGAGATGAGCACAGGTGTGTGTGAATGAGACGAGGGCCGGCAGCCGGACCCTCGACATGAGAGTGGGCCCCTTAGTACTGCGTTTTCGGTCTTTCGCGAGAAAGCCGGCCAGGAACATAGGGCAGTGCTTGGGTGCTTGGAATTAGTGTGAGTGAGTCGTCTCCTAAGGGGAAAAAAAGGCCCCCCCAACCCCCCCGGGCGTGCGGAGAGAATATTTGTATGAATGGCACGCACCCAAAGTAAGTCCTGACAGAGGGAAGTCAGGCAGATTTGTAAGTCCCGAGAAGGATTTGGGTAGCTCACAAGCCCTGCAGGCAAAGTAAGTCCTGACAAAGGAGTCAGGCACAAACCCCAGCAAAGGAGGCTGTGGTTTGCTTTTAAGTCCTGATACGGTGAAGCCTAAAAATTGGTGGGTTAGGCAAACTAAAATCAGGCAGTTGTTTTTCCTGACTTAGGGAGTCAGGCACGACCCGGTTTCTTAGGCCGAGGCTTCGTGTGTTCAAGTCCCGATATAGATGTAAGACCTGACGTTGGGAAAGTTGGGCAATCAAGAGATTGGGCAGTTGTTTCAGTATAAAGTCCAGAGCATCAGGCAGAAATTTGAAGTTCAGTGGAGGAGGCTGAAGCTCCTCAAACAAGTTTTTTTTTAAATTACTGGTCAGTAAAGGCACCTTTAGGATTTTTTTTACTGTTGAGACCTGAAAAATGGGAGGGTGTAATAGTAAAAAGACCGGCAAGAGACTGAGGTATATACATCCCAGTAGTCCCTTAGGAGACCTGTTAGTAAAATGGGATTCTATAGAGGCCACGGAAGGATTAGATAAAGTGAAAATGACCCATTATTGTATGGAAGTGTGGCCGGAATTAGAGGTGCAAGGAGGATGGCCTTGGTGTGGGACAAAGGATAAGTGGATGTGCCAACAACTAAATAATTAACTGACAGCTCGAGGAGATACTGATCCTGAGCAATTACTGTATGTGGCTTGCTGGGTAAAGAGCACTGTTGAGGATGAAGGGGTGCGAAGTTGTTAGGTACAGAGAAAGAAAGGGGAATGAAGGAGGGGAGGATAGGACTAGTAAAAGATGGGACCCCCTGGATTATTTGCCTCCTTCTGCCCCTCCACTTTATAATCCTCTTCTTCAAGCACCTCAAACGGCAGGTCCAGTTCTTCCCCCAACTGCCATCTCATTACCACCTGCTCAAATTCCTCCTCCTACCTCTTCAGCTTCCCCTGTGATAAACCCAGTATCTCCTCCGGTAACCACTCCCTCACACCCCTTTCAGCTCCTCCAGTTCCTTCTGCATCACCACAAGTGCCTACTCCACTTGCTGCATTCTTCACCCCTTCTCCAGCTCGACTTAATATCCACTGAGGCTCTTCTCCCCCTCCAATTGCTGTCCCTTTACCTCCTCCTAGTTGGGGCACAAATGCCTCCTCGCTCGATAAACAGATTTTAAAAAGAACATCAGTGTTTACTTCCATTTATCCTCTTTTTCACATGAGCACTGAAAACAGATTTCTACGTAATATTTCTAAAATGCATTTCCTTGTAATCCCTAAGATGCACCAAACTGCAAATTTAGGACACCAAATTCAACCTCTAATTCACTTTCCATTTGATAAAACATACACTGATAATAAGCACCCCAGGCGTGCGGAGAGAATATTTGTATGAATGGCACGCACCCAAAGTAAGTCCTGACAGAGGGAAGTCAGGCAGATTTGTAAGTCCCGAGAAGGATTCGGGTAGCTCACAAGCCCTGCAGGCAAAGTAAGTCCTGACAAAGGAGTCAGGCACAAACCCCAGCAAAGGAGGCTGTGGTTTGCTTTTAAGTCCTGATATGGTGAAGCCTAAAAATTGGTGGGTTAGGCAAACTAAAATCAGGCAGTTGTTTTTCCTGACTTAGGGAGTCAGGCACGACCCGGATTCTTAGGCCGAGGTTTCGTGTGTTCAAGTCTCGATAGATGTAAGACCTGACGTTGGGAAAGTTGGGCAATCAAGAGATTGGGCAGTTGTTTCAGTATAAAGTCCTGAGCATCAGGCAGAAATTTTGGTTGATACAGGAGCAGATAAGTCCTGTCTCAACGAAGTACTAAAAAGTATAGTATAGTGAAAAAACATCTGAAGTTAGACAAACAGCTAGGTAGAAAGGATATCCAATAGCACCAAAACTGGCCAGTAATACTTAACTTGTAATAAGTGATGTGAAAGTAAAAGGTACCTTATTGTTGTCTTGTTGTGTGCGTGAGAGTGAGTCACAAAGTCAGCCTCAACTTCCCGGGCACGTGGGAAGGGGGCAGTGGAAGTGTGTGTATGTGTGACCTGCAAACCAGGCTTGTGTCCCCCAGGCGGGTGGGGGCTGTGGCCAAAGAGTGTGTGTGACCTGCAAACGAGACTAGTGCTCCTCAGGTGTGTGAGGGAGCCGTAGCTGTGAGAGCGTGAGTGACACGCAGACAGCCTCACAGGTGAATGTGCACCAGAAGCAACCAGAGCCAGGGCCCTTCCAGGAGGCCCAGAGATGCTGAGACCTGTGGGCCAACCCCAAGGTGAGGGGAGCCACAGTGATTTTCTAGCAATAATGATCCAGTTTGTGTCTTGAGGGTGTGAAGGAATGTGTGAGAATGAATATAGACAAATTAGAATAGAGGTAATGTAGATTGTGCATTATAAGTTTTACCACATCTCCTTAGAGGGAAGTGTATTGTGTAGAAGAATGGCGTAAGAAAAAAAAAAGAAAAAAAAATTCAAGTGTAAGGGGTTGAAAGAAGTATTTAAGCTGTAAGTGAAAGTGAGAAACAGAAGCAAGAGATAAATAGATAAGATCTTGAAAAATAGAACAGAAAAACCAGTGAATTAAATACACAGAAAAATAGGGGAATAAAAATACTTTGGGAGTTAAGTTAGCTGAGAAATACAACTCCTTGCAAAATACAGAGTATGTAGAAGTTGATGAGAGAAACATGCAAGCTATGGAAAAAGAGAAATTAACCAATAACATTAAACAGAGAAACTGAGTTTTGATAAAATCATTAAATTGCAGACCACTAATGCCTGTGTTTGAAAGCCCGTTTCAGGTACTCTTCATTACTAACTCGACTGTGCAGACCAAAAGGAAAAGGTTGGACTCACATCACTCTCACCCCCTGGCATTGGACCAGGATTCAACACCAGTTTTTTTTTCCCTCTGGCATTCTGGCATTGGACCGGACTGCACCCCATTCTTCCTCTGGCATTGGACCGGACTCCACCCCTTTGTCTTTCTGGCATTGGGCCAGAGTCCCAGTTTTTCCCTCTGGCATTGGGCCAGAGTCCACATCACTCTCACCCCCCCGGCACTGGACAAGATTCATCTGCTTCACAAGTTAATTCACCTGAGTATACTGTGATTTAAAGATGACTCTCAGAAGGAAGAGTCAAAAAGACTGAACTGTGTGGAAAAAAAAAAAATTGGTATCAGAGTTCTAATATTGCTTAAAATGTTTTAAGACTGTTCTGTGTAAACTATGTTGGTAAAACGTTTAAGACTGTAAATAAGTAATTCTAGTTAAGTTCCCCAATTTATTTCTAAAGACTCCAGGTTAATCCTCTACAGAACACTCCCCTGGGAGGGGAAACCAAAATTGGTAGGGAACAGACCAAGAGAGGTTTAACCAGAGAAACGGGTAGAAGGGACTCTAAAGAGCTTGGAAGCTTTTCCTCAGTAAAGTTCCCCAAGAGGCAAGGCCGGGTGGGCAGGCTGTGTGAGATGACCCATACCGGACCCTTGGGAAGGGTAGTACTGATGGCTCTGATTGCTGGTGGTGCTCAGGGGAGCCTAGCTGAGCCGTGCAATGAATGCTACCAACCCCTCTGTGAGGAGGAAGTGAGCTCCTTGTCGAGAGTCCACACCAGTTCTAACCCTGATTGTGTTAACCTCTCCCAATTGGTCTTTTATCAAAAAAATAAGAGAGTGTATTGGATAGTATACAATACTGCCACTTTTAGGCAGCCACTCCTAGGAGAGTGCCCTATAGGGGAAGCCTGGTTGTGCTTTGAATGGGATGCTGCTGAAACAAGCTCAGCAGATCTAGTAAAAAGCAAAGAAATGGTGAAAATGGTAAGAAAAATTGTTTGTTACAAGTATTTATATGAGTGTACTGGAAAAGAGATAAACCCCTTTAGGAACACATTTCAGGGGAGCCTTAAACCCCTAGATTTGATCTTGTCTGGCAGCTGCACCGCTAGAGTGATAAAACCAATTTTCTTGTTGCCCAAAGAAACTGGATCAAGTTTGGGAGTTCCTATATATAATGATTTGGGAGAAATTAAACAGAACAGGCACAGTGAAATAGAAATTGAGAAAATCCAAAATTGTAAAAGCCAAATTCGGATCCCAATATCTATGTTAAACAAAGTTATCCGGCTCCAGGCAGTATTAAAAATTAAGAATTCAATTATTAGGAACATTTCAAACGAAATAAAAAGGTTAGCATGTGTAAATAATGAAGATCAAACTCCTACACTTGATCCCAGTGGGTGGGAGAACCTAGAGATTTTCAAAAAGGATGTGTGGGAAAAGGTAGTTTTTCTCGCTGTGTGTGCACTTGGAGGATTGCTATTTTTACTATGCTTATTTATCTGTTTCAGTAAAATAGTGTTTGCCGTGAAGACAAACCTGAAGAAACCAAGGAAAGTAACAAGGATAAGTAACCGTGATTACCAAAGTGCACAAGAGATTTATAGTAGATTCAAAACAAAAATCGGGAGTTGATGCGAGCTTAGAGTTTAAGCTCGATCAAAGAAAAAGAGGGGGGACTGTTATGAACAAAAACTCGGTTAATATTTTTTATGAGAAAAAGTTTCAAAAAGGCAGCCAGACCACTGGCCCTGCCCAAGTTCTGTGTGTTTTGTTATTGTAATCACGGGTCGTTGTCGTTAATGGTTGTTTTTGTATTAGTAAAAGCCCTGGCTGGGGCGAGGTAATGGCCCTTCTCCTGGGTGGGGACCTTGCCCGAAGCTAAGTTTTACCTTTCTCAGAATAGGGAAGACACCTGAGAAGGTGGGGGGGCGTTATGCAAAGTGACTTGCAAGACCAGAATGCTTTGTGGGACCCCCATCTCCAAACTCATGGAGAAACCCCAAAAACAACGAGCCACCTAAGAGTTGAGAGACTGGAGTGATGTCTGGACGTGAGGAACCGAGTGCTGAGCCTGCAGAGACGCGGAACACCTTCGGACCCTCTCGCCCTGACCATGGGAGGTGACCCCGGCGGTGAGACCAGGCCGACTGAGTGGGAGGGGCACCATCTGACGGGGACATCACGCCGTAAAGGCTCCCACGAGGACTGGATTTCCCCCAGCTCTGCCCCTAGTGGACAGAGCTGCGCATATCCTCCTCCTCTGAGTCGCCTTGGGAGAGACGACGGACGCTGCAGACCGTCGAGCCGCCCAATCCTGAGCTGATCACTTTTAATAAAGGCATTACACAGGAGAAGAAGTCTCCTGGCCCTGTTTATTTCAGCAAAGATGAAAGGAATACAGCCTAAAAGCTTAACAGAGCTCAAACTTAATAGGACTTAACTGATACCTTAACCTTAACTGATACTTTCAACTTCACAATTTAGAAAAAGAGCAGAGCGTAACAGCATTTAACATAACTTAAACCTATGACTTTGCAATTTAAGAGAGTAATAATACTTTACAATACTTAACTTATAACTTATATTAAAGGTAAAAACTCAGCAACTAACAACTCTTAGCAGCATTTATCTTCACGTAGACCATGTGATTTAACTTACCTAAAAGCCTGACTGACTCAGCTATCCAAGGCACTCCAACCCCTCAGAGAGCAGCATTTCTGCCACATTTCCCCAGCACAGGCACTCCTGTGTGCACACTGACACAAAGAGTCAGTGCAAGGCACCTGTGAGAAATTCCCCTGAGGGCACGGAATGCTCACTGAGGATACTTTGGCATCTCCCCTGCAGGTGAAGGGTTGAGCCTGGAGGAGTGGGAGTGTTGTGTTGTTTCCCCAGTTATTCCCCCATTTTATGTATTCCCCCCCCCTATTTCTGTACAATGGTTCCTCCCTCCCCTGATTTTCCTGCCACTGTCTCTCCTGACAGTTGGTTTCCCCGGTTACCCCCTTCCCCCTCAACTGCCAATCTCCCTTGGTTATATAACTAACCCTCCCTTACCCTCCTTATATGCAGGTTTTTCCTCCTCCCTGGGCCCAGTCAATCACCCCCCACTCCTCCCTGCCTTCTAGAAGTTTCGCCTCTCTGGGGGCTGTGGTTGGCTGTGGTCCCGGGGCCCCTCCTTTATGTTGTACCAATTGGTTATTCCCTTATGCCAGTTATGTTTGTACCCCTTCCTGGTTGGCTAGTTGGGCTTCCCTCCTCTCTCCACCCCTTCCCTTTAAAACCTTGCCTCTCCCCTCACTCCTTGCCATTTGCTGGTTGGCACCCTCCCTCTCTGTTCATGTCATCAGACCTTCAATAAAGCGGAGTTAGCCCCCAGCTTTTGGACGCCTCTTCCTTCGTCCTTCAGCGCTCTCGTCCGCACCTTGCATCCAGCCCAGCCCAAGGCCAAGACGCCGAGGGGGGCTGGCAGTACATGTGCCGGGGGTGTCGGCCACCTCCCTCTTGCATTGGCTAGCCGGACATTAGGGTCAAATATGCCCCAGCGCAGGTTGGCGCCCAACGTGAGGCCTGCGAAGTGGACACCGGACAACTGGACCACTGACCGGACCCCGCGGTGCGGATTTTACAAATTCCCTGGCCGTCAACCTACCCCAAGGTTGTAGCAGGCCCGTTTTAGGGCCGCGCTCCCTGGGGACCGGAGTTGGGACTCCCTAGCACCCACCAGGACGACTCCTGGACGAAGACCCCCCGCCTGGTTTTCTGTTGCTGTGATGACCAGATTGGGAAGTCCGGGCCCCTTTTTCTCCCTGGGGACTCTCCAGACTTCCCTTCCGCCTTTTTAAAGCTCTCCCCTAGGGGTACGGGCCCTGCCCTGGGGACCTGCCCCCCACCCTCTTCCCTCATACCCGAACCTTTGTTATTTTCACTTTCCCGTGGGAGCCGGACTCTCCCCGGACGCGGGGGCCGGACCCACCACCCTATTCCCTTGTCCCTCGCACCTTCCCCCAGACTTCAGGGCAGTGGGAGGGCGGAGGGTGGTTGTGAGCGGTTTGTTGTTTTAGTTGGCGTTTTTACCCGGGCGAGAGGGGTGCAACATCAGCTACCTTTCCCCCTTTCTAGTAGTAAAATTTTTGCTGCTAGAAAGGTACCATGGGTGCAGGCTTGGGAAAGGAGCAGAAAGATGTTTATTACTTTGTTAAAGGTTTGCTGCTTACGGGTGGGCATAAGGCCCCCAAGCATGAATTGAAATTGTTGGTTAGGTGGGTCTTTTCAAAGTTCCCCAATGTCTCCCCGGAAATTGTAAAACAGCCACGTTTTTGGGCAGCCGTTGTGGCAAAATTAGATGAGACCGTGAAGTCTGGGGAGACAAAATTAGTCAACATGGCGGAGTGGAAGAGGGAGATTTTGGAGGTTCTCCCAAATCTTTGGGGGAGTCCTTCAACTTCTCATGACGCGGACAGCCTGATAGTTCAAGAGGAACATCTATTGGGCGAGGGGCAGTGGGCGACTGGGGCAGCCCAGGCTCGGGCTCTCTTTCCACAACATCTAATGGAGGCGGCTCAGGCTGCGGAGCGAGCCTTTTTTAAGCTCGCGTCCGTCACCTCCCAATGGGAGGAGGACGAGGTGTGGCAGGGCGCGCAAGAGCCCTACATGTCTTTCATCGAGTGCCTCTACCGCTTCGTAGAAGCACAGGAGTCCGGGGACCGGGAGAGAGAAAGCATGCTCAGGAAAATAGCGTATTATAACGCCAATCCTGAGTGCCGAAGAGCTATCAGGACTCTCCCCCGAAATCCCCGGCCCACGGTAGAGGTGATGATCGAGGCGGTAGTGGCTCAAGTTCCTCTTTCTGTGCGCCCACACAAACCCTCCGTAGCCTTTGCCGATCTCCCTGAGCCCGAGCCATTCGACCTTGAGGCTGCCCCCGCTGCTGGACCACCAACACCTGGGTCTGGCAGAAGGACGGCTGACACCCACCCCTGCCACTTATGTGGCAAGATAGGGCACTGGATGCCCCAGTGCCCTATGAGGCTGGAATTTCTTATGTATAGGAGGCAGCGGGAGACGGAAGAAAAGGCTTCAAAAAACTAAGCCTAGAGCGCAGCCCCTCCCTGCGCGCGGACAGAAATGCAGCGGGCAGAATAACATCACGCAGGGAGGAAGGAGAAGAGGGAGTGCCGCCGTCAACTTACATTTTGCCGGACTTGACTCACTTTACGGATTTGACTAATACCTGGGGTGCAGTTCCTGCGCTTAACACCTTGTCCTCTGCTTCCCCATACAGGCTGCAGCTAACTAGGGATTTCTATATCCCTAGTAGTAACATCCAGCTGGTGTCTGTCGACCTT
The DNA here is from genome assembly GCF_035770615.1 of Melospiza melodia melodia. Classification (NCBI taxonomy): domain Eukaryota; kingdom Metazoa; phylum Chordata; class Aves; order Passeriformes; family Passerellidae; genus Melospiza; species Melospiza melodia. Next base: position 486,378 of record NW_026948638.1, read on the forward strand.
CAACATCCGGGTCGCTGGAGGAAACTGGGACGTTGCAGGTGGACTGTCGTCGGTGACACTAAGCACACGCCACGAGACGTGCACATCGTCTCCGGTCTGGTCACTACCGACCGGGATCGTGTTGCGGTAGGGCTGTACTGTGTCCGACCCCCACTTCTCCTTCCCAAGGGACAGGTCATCGCCCAGGCCATTCCAGTTCCCGATAAGGACCATTGAAGCAACGGCACGGAGAGGACATCGCCTCCATCAGTGGCCTGGGCGCAACTCGTAGGGAGGGAGAAGCCCCGCCTGACATGTCAATTCTCGTTGGGCGGGGATCGTAAGGTCATCAGGGGTCTCTTGGACACGGGTGCAGATGTGACGATCATTCCCTCTCGGGAGTGGCCGTCACATTGGGATTTGCAAAGTGCAGCGGGCACGATTTCAGGTGTCAGGGGTTTGCAATTGGCTAAACAGTCAAAGAGCATTGTCCAAATTAAGGGACCCGACGGGCAATTGGCATCAGTGCGCCCGTTTGTTTTGGACTACACCAAGCCTCTCTGGGGGAGAGATCTACTAGCCCAGTGGGGGGCCAGAATTGACCTACCAAAGGTTCCCCAGGTTTTTCGGGCAGTGGCCACTGATGAGCGCTGGACTTGGAAGCTGGATTGGCTTTCTGATAGACCAGTACAGGTCCAACAGTGGCCACTTAACAAACAGAAATTGAAGGCGCTCAACGAGCTCGTGCAGGAGCAGTTACTTAAGGGCAATATCGAGGAGTCCATGTCACCAAGGAACTCCCCGGTTTTTGTCATCAAGAAGCCCAATAAAGATAAGTGGCGGCTCCTGACCGACCTCCGCCAAATTAATGACTTAATTGTTGATATGGGATCTCTCCAACCAGGGATGCCATCCCCAGCAATGCTCCCCCAAAATTGGAATCTGGCAATAATTGATATCAAAGATTGTTTCTTCCAGATTCCCCTTCACCCGGACAATGCCCCGCGCTTTGCTTTCACAGTTCCGTCCATCAACCGTGAGTCCCCGGCCAAGCGCTATCATTGGCGGGTATTACCGCAGGGAATGAAGAACAGCCCTGTGATCTGCCAATGGTACGTCGCTTCGCTGTTGTCACCTTTGCGTACAGCCCTCGGGGATGCCGTCATCATTCATCATTATATGGACGACATCCTCGTGTGTGCGGCCGACCACAGTCTACTTGCCCATGCGCTTGACCTGACAACCAATGCGTTGGTTGCTGCAGGGTTCGAGCTCCAGCATGACAAGATTCGGCAGATGCCACCTTGGAAGTACCTGGGCCTCGAAATTACAAAGCGGACCATTGTTCCGCAAAAATTGGCTATTCGGACGAAAGTCCAGACCCTAGCGGATGTCCATCAACTGTGTGGGTCTTTAAATTGGGTGAGACCCTGGCTAGGCATCCCCACCGAAGACCTAGCCCCCCTTTTCAATTTGTTGAAAGGGGGAGAGGGGCTTAGTTCCCCTAGGGCTCTCACCCCAGAGGCAGGGGTGGCTCTGGAGAAGGTCCAGAAAACTATTTCGGCCAGGCAGGCCCATCGGTACCATCCGGGCCTGCCATTCAAATTTATCCTACTGGGAAAGCTGCCACACCTCCATGGCATGATCCATCAATGGGACCAAGATCTGAAGGACCAGGGTCTGGGTGACCCCCTCTTGATCATAGAGTGGGTGTTCCTCAGCCACCATAGGTCCAAAAGGATGACACGGCCACAAGAGTTGGTAGCCGAACTGATCCTCAAGGTGAGATCGAGGATCAGGGAGCTGGCGGGGTGTGACTTTTCATGCATTCACATTCCAATCAAATTGGAAGCGGGCCAACTAAAATTAAAGACCTTTGAAGAACTGCTGCAAACTAATGAATATCTACAGTTTGCGCTAGACAGCTACACTGGGCGCGTCGCAGTTGATCGGCCGGCCCACAAATTATTCAATTCGGATTTCAAATTGTCTCTCACTAAGGTTCAAAGTAGGGAACCACTGAACGCCGTGACTGTCTTTACTGACACGTCTGGAGCATCCCACAAGTCTGTCATGACTTGGAGGGATCCTCAGACTCAGCAGTGGGAGACCGATGTTGTTCTTGTGGAGGGTTCTCCACAAGTTGCTGAGTTAGATGCAGTCATCAGGGCCTTCCAGAGATTCCCTGGACCTTTTAATCTGGTGACAGATTCTGCGTACGTCGCAGGTGTAGTGTCCCGAGCAGAACATGCAGTTCTTCAAGAGGTCACAAACAAAAGATTGTTGGAATTATTAAACAGGCTCGTTGAGTTGGTCTCCCACCGCGAGCACCCATTTTACATGATGCATGTGAGGTCACACACTGACCTGCCCGGGTTCATAGCGGAGGGCAACCGCCGTGCCGACTCCTTGGCCGCGGCTGCCGTTACGCAGGGCCCGCTCCCAGATGTGTTCGGCCAGGCCAAGATCAGCCACCAACTCTTTCATCAAAATGCGCCCGGCCTGCTTCGGCAATTCAACCTGACGCAGGACCAGGCCAAGGCGATCGTGGCCACATGTCCCCAGTGCCAGCAACACCAAATGCCCACCGTGGCCTCAGGAGCTAATCCTCGAGGCCTGGCAAGCTGTGAGGTGTGGCAGACGGATGTAACACATGTTCCATCTTTTGGCCGATTGTGTTACGTCCACGTCTCAGTAGACACCTTCTCCGGAGCTATCTACGCTTCTGCCCACACAGGTGAAAAGGCAGCGGATGTGCAGAAGCATCTGCTTCAGGCATTCGCTGTCTTGGGCATCCCTAGGGCCTTAAAAACTGATAACGGCCCAGCGTATACCTCTAAGGAGCTGCGGAGCTTCCTGCAGCAATGGGGAATAGTCCATAAGACCGGCATCCCCTATTCCCCGACAGGCCAAGCCATGGTGGAGAGGGCCCACCAGAGCCTTAAAAAGACCTTGTCCCATCAACAACCGGCGATGAAGGTGGAGACCCCCCACGTCCGGCTGTCGAGAGCTTTGTACACCCTTAACTTCCTTAATTGCTCTTTCGACAGCCAGAATCCTCCAGTGGTCCGGCATTTCGGCAGCCACCAGCAGCTGCAGCCCAAGGTCAGGCCTCCGGTTCTGGTCAAGGATCCGGAGACCTGGCGGACGGAGGGCCGCTTTGACTTGGTGACCTGGGGGAGGGGATACGCTTGCGTGTCTACCCCCTCAGGTCCCAAGTGGGTTCCATCAAAGTGGGTAAGGCCCTTCGTCCCTAAGCAGAGGACCAAAGCAGGGACTGTACCACAAGTTCGGCAGGCGTGTTGGCGGCGATGGAGGAGGCAACACCATCTACCATCCGCTCCTCCGGACCTTCCCTCAGTGGAGGAAGAGCCTTCCCCTCCAGCCTCTCCTCCACCCCTGGACCTCCTTCTCCACGCTTCTTCCTATTCTCCCCCTGTCCCTGATGTATCACCCCAAATGTTTTATTTAAGTTGGCTTTTCGGGGAGGAACCATACTTATGATTTCGATATGCTTTTACCGTTCTTTGTCATTTCAGTTACGTCTCCCCAATGGCCCCCGCTAAAGTTGTCTTGAGTTTGATTATGTTTTTAGTTCTCATCATGGTGATCCGCGGTCTGGTCCAGACACTGATATCTAAGGCCACCTCGCTCAACATCAACCATGCCGCAGTGCCCGCCGAAGAGCACATCGAGCTGGGGGACCTCTCCTCGGAGGCCGAAGAAGCTGCAAATGAGGAGGGGTCAACTGTGCCGCCCGCTGACCACCCATGGGTGGACGAGCCCCAGCTCGAAGAAGGCTAGGATTGGCCGGGCCAGCCGCGGGTCCCCGAAATTAAGTTTATATGGACTCCTAGGTTCTTCTTATTTTATTTGTTAAGAAACGGGGAGATGTTGTGTTGGTGTTGTTTAATTTCCCCAGTTATTCCCCCATTTTATGTATTCCCCCCCTATTTCTGTACAATGGTTCCTCCCTCCCCTGATTTTCCCGCCACTGTCTCTCCTGACAGTTGGTTTCCCCGGTTACCCCCTTCCCCCTCAACTGCCAATCTCCCTTGGTTATGTAACTACCCCTCCCTTACCCTCCTTATATGCAAGTTTTTCCTCCTCCCTGGGCCCAGTCAATCACCCCCCACTCCTCCCTGCCTTCTAGAAGTTTCGCCTCTCTGGGGGCTGTGGTTGGCTGTGGTCCCGGGGCCCCTCCTTTATGTTGTACCAATTGGTTATTCCCTTATGCCAGTTATGTTTGTACCCCTTCCTGGTTGGCTAGTTGGGCTTCCCTCCTCTCTCCACCCCTTCCCTTTAAAACCTTGCCTCTCCCCTCACTCCTTGCCATTTGCTGGTTGGCACCCTCCCTCTCTGTTCATGTCATCAGACCTTCAATAAAGCGGAGTTAGCCCCCAGCTTTTGGACGCCTCTTCCTTCGTCCTTCAGCGCTCTCGTCCGCACCTTGCATCCAGCCCAGCCCAAGGCCAAGACGCCGAGGGGGGCTGGCAGTACATGTGCCGGGGGTGTCGGCCACCTCCCTCTTGCATTGGCTAGCCGGACATTAGGGCCAAACACGCCCCAGCACATGGGAGGATTGGCCCAGGCTCCGTCGTTGTTCAGGATCCCCGAGTGCAGCAAACGGGAGAGTTCCCAGCTGGGAGAGGCCCCACTCAGAGGGAGTTGCTGGCCCAGGAGAGCTCCAAGGGCTCCTTTTGGAGCGCTGTTTGCAGGGCCCCAAGAAAGGGGCTTCAGTCCCAGCAATGGCTCATCCTGGCCACACTTGGCACCAACAGCTTTCTTTGGCAGTGTGAGAACAGGGATGTTGTGCCACTGAGGGAACAAAAACAGTTCCCAGGGCTGCTCCTCCAGAAGCCAGGAGCTGGTTGGGCAGCAGCAGTGGCTGGAGCAAACAGTGTTTGTGATGAACTGCAGAGGACCGTGGAGACTATTGTGACACTTTGGGGTGTCAGGGAACCAAGGGACCATTATGACACTGTGAGACCCCATGGAGCCAAACATTCATTGTGACATTGCAAGGCCTCATAGAACCATGGACAGACAAGATACATCACAGCCTCATGGAACCAAGGGGCCTGTGACACTGAGAGGCAACATTGAATCATGGAGACCGTTGTGATACTATGAGGCCCCATGGAACAAGCAAAGCATGTGACACTGTGAGGCCTCATGGCACCAGTGAGACCATTGTGATCCTGGAACCCCACAGAACCAAGAGGACCATTGTGATACTGTGGGGCCTTGTGAAACCAAGAGGCCTTTGTGACACTGCAGGACTGCATGGAACCAAAGGTCCATTGTGACACAGAGAGGCTTCCTGTCATCAATGGTCGATTGGGACACTGTGGAGCCAAAGGAGATCATTGTAACACTGCAAACCTCCAGGGTCCAAAGGTCCATTTTGACATTGCAGGCCTCATGTAACAGAGGAGCTGCATGACATTGTGGGGCCTGGGGCACAACAGAGATCATTGTGACACTGCAAGGCCTCATGGAACCAAGGTGTCATTGTGACACTATAGGGCACCAAAAAACTAAGGGAATGTGGAACAGGTCTGGCTGGTTTTGCCTCCTGGGCCCCTTTACTGGTCCAGCTGACCATGGCATGTTGAGGGTCTCTTCTCATCTGCTGCTGAAACACTGGGGCTCTGTGATTTCCTTGCTATGGAAAAGATCTGTCCTTCTCCTCCAGGCACCCATGGCCAGAATTGGGATTTCACCTCCAACATTGCCTGTTGTGACAGACTGGAGGAGACTGTCGGCTCAAAACATTTCATGTGTGGGGGATGAAAAGGCAGGTCCAGCCTTGCCCTGCCCTGTAGCCGCAATTTCCCCAGAGCCTCTATCCCAGCCCAGCAGTGTCTGCCAGTCCCTGGCACAGCACAGGCAATGCTCCACAGCCACCTCTGCAGCCCCCAGCCCAGCTCCTGAGGGACCAAATGAGCCCAAGTCCCACCTGGGCGAAGGGCGCAGGGAGACCAAGGGGTACTGAAGGCTGACCACAAGGCATGCACACATCTTGGCCCTACCTCCTCTTGGAATTTCCATCTGAATGCTGCTGGAATGCAGGAGCTGGTAGCTGTGTGTGCTTCTCTGTGTCTTTTCTGTCTTTCTTGCTTTCTATGTCTTTTTCTTCAGTTTCTGTGCTCCTGCAAATTTTGATTAACTTAAAATTGAACAGACTTATTGTTTGTGAGGTTGAATGGGCCAAGTCAACACTTTGAGAAGTGTTTTTTGTTGACTGAATGTCTTTCATTGTTAGACATGAGAAGAATTTAAAAAAGTAATACAAAACTTTTTGTGTAACTGACAATCTGTTAAACCACTAAGATACTGAAAACGCCTCTGTGAAACACAAATGTTAAAGACCAAAAAGCCCTGGAAACTCCTCTTTCTTTTCCAGTCAACAAAGAAGCAGCGAGCCCCAGCCTCCATTTCAACCAAACCGAACCAAACCAAACCAAACCAAACCAAACCAAACCAAACCAAACCAAACCAAACCAAACCAAACCAAACCAAACCAAACCAAACCAAGCAACCCTGCCATGGGCTGAGCCCCTTCCCTCCTCCCCAGGCTGCCCCCCTCCCCATCAGCCCCACTCTAACCAAACCAAACCTCAACAACTACCAAACAGGAAAACAAAAGAGGCTACAAAACCCCAACCAGAACAAAGCCAGGCACAGCTATTAAAATCTTACCACCAAGTCCCCTCCCCCCAAAACAACTAAAACACAAACCCCTACAACCTACAATCTGTAAAAAATAACCCTACAACTAAAATTAAACACAAAAAATCCCCAAAACTATCAATAAAACCAATTCTAACACAACCCAACCACAATTTCCACCAGAAGTTACTGCCAGGTCAGGTGTTAACCCTTTCTATACTTCAATCCTCTCTCAAGTAAAAGGAAAACAAAATACAAGCATTTCAAAAAGCAACATAAAATCATGAAAGTCAATAAAGGAGAAATAAACTCCCTCCAAAAAAAAACGAAGAAAAAATACCTTAATCTTAAAACTTAAATCCTCTTATAAACTATAAAGAAAAAACTCTTTTTCATTATAACACAAAAAACTATTAAGATATAAAAACATTGAAATTTTTATAATACAAAAACCTCCATACCGAAATAAACAAATGTTAAAATAACTGTAATTTCATCGAAAGTTCATACAGAAATTAAAATGTAGCCCAGTACCGCCAAGAGATCTCTATTCCCAGAGATAAAAAAAAAAAAAAAATATATAAAAAAGATTTTTACCTTTAAAGAATTAATCTTTAAAACAAAATTGGATACAATATAACTTGATTAAAATAAGGGGTAATTTGGTTCCAATAATAGCGCATAAGCAAAAGATAACCGCGGAGTACGGAGGGCAGGGTTTTGGGACCCTTGCCACATCACGTACAAGCTTGCCAAGTGAAAATCACCCCTTATATGCCATGTGTCAATGCCATCTCCTCCTATTTTCGGTTCGTCATATCTCTATCTCCGCTTTCATTACCACCTTTACCACGCATGTGCCGCCACTTGGTTTGGTGGTCGCACAAGTCTTTGGGGGTCGTCACTGATGAAGGCCCTGTAGTCTTCTTCGTTGTCCTTTAATTCACCTTTGGGTTACACATGCGCACCAAGCCAGTACAATGTAAGCCAAGACTAATGTATTACTGCATCTACATATCAAGGCAATAAATCCCTTATAATTAGCATTTTCTGGGACCCAACCAGATTTTGCTTCCTTTCTGCTCATTTTTAGCAACTGTATCTTCAGCTTCTTTCCCCCTGTCCTTGTGAACATCTGCCGGGAGGGGAGGGTGGTGGGGCCCCTCCTCTCCCCCTCTTCTTTGGCATTACTACTTTTAACTGTTTTATTATTCCCAGATATTAATTACTGTATCAATATTGATTACTGTTTCAATTTTTATCAGCACGAATCATACCTATTTATCACAACAATAACAAAGTCCTCCAGACCACTGTTATCCATGACAAAATTAATAACCACAAAACTGCTAATTTTTCCTCTTGTAAAAGAATCTCCATAACCTTAAAAAGAAAAACTTCTCTCCCAAAGTAAACTAAAACAGGACTATTTTAAAAATAGTAAATAACTAGAAATTTTAGGTTTTGTTTCCTTACATTGCCAGTAAAAATAACATTGTAAAAAAAAAGGTGTTCTAAAGAGTTTATTTCAATTCTTACAACCTTTTTCCTTTTAGTTACTTTTAATAAAATTTTCTTTCTACCCTTTAAATATTTTAAGCCTAATTTACCTTTCTCACATTCCTATCTCACAACAAAATAAATACATAAATAATTAATTTACAATAAAACCCACCACACTCATCAATACGTTAATTAAGAAATCTCAAGATTAGAAAAATCTTGAATTAACAAACCAAAACCACTACAGTGCCATAATAATTTTTTGGCCAAAGTTTCTCTGATTTTCTAAAGTACCCAGTAAAGGCTGTTTTGTTGTTTTGAGCTCCTGAGAATCACTTGCTAGTATTTCTCCAGTGAGTCGAACTCAGAGAACAGAAAAAATTGTAATTCCTTTTAAATGTCTCCTTGGGAGAGTTGTTTGGGGGACGGGAGTCAGGGCTTGTGTGTCCTGCTTGGCACACTCCAGGCAGGGCTTTCCCAGACACATTCCACACTCCATTGCCCAGCTGCAGCCGCTAGTGCCTCTGAGTTGTGCTGCCCCAGCCCCAGGGACGCTCTCCTTGTCTGCCCATTCCCCCACGGTCTCTGGGCAGGGATGGCCTCAGTGGGGGCTGCTGACATCCTCAGCACCTTGGAGGCTGCTGCTGAATTTTCCTGCTCAGAGGCTTGTTCAGCCTTCAGCTCTTCAGGGCAGGAATTCAGTGTCCCAGGGCTCATTAACATTAAGAACACCTGAGCAAGCCAAGCCTCTGGGAACACTTTGATTTCAGTTTCCAAATAATTTGTAGTTACGTAGATCTCAGTAGTGTATTCAAAGTGAATACATGATATTTAAAAAGACAGTGAGAAAACATTTTTTAGGTCCTGTTTAGTTTTGTTTTCCTGGTTATTCATTGAGATGTGCAATCTCCAATTGACACTGAATCCAAGTATCTCCTCATGCAGTTTGAATAGATATGAAAATCAAGACTCTTCATGGCTGACAATCAATCAGACTCTGTCCCTACCCCCACCCCACCATTTCCCCCATCCAAGGCCTGGCACTCAGAGCAGCCTTGTGCAAATCTGAGCTCCCTCCAGCCTGGGCTGCACCTGCAGCTTTCAGCTCCTTGGCTCCAGCTCCCACCTGCTTTCCTTGGAGAAGGAGCTGCCCGAGACACCGAGGGGTGTTCATTTATTGTTAGTCAGCAAAGCCAAGGGAAGGCACAGCTCCATCAAATGCAAAATTCATTACTCTGTGGGATATTGAATCCACTTTCCACAGCAGACAGTCTCAGAGCAATGGAAAACCTTCTGAGCCCAGCACAGATCCTAAGGTCCCCCAAACCCTCCCTGCCCCGATTCTGCCCAGATTTGCTCTTTGCACACACAAGTCACACGCTGAAGTCAGGAGCTCCCTCCATGCCCAGAGGGAGGAAAAGAGAGAAAGGGGATGAAGAGCTCTCCTGTGCAGAGCCAAGGTCCGCGTGCAGCCCCTGCAATGGGAACCACAACTCATCAGGATTGTGTCCTTTGGGCTTAGGGACTGGTGACACTCAGAGGCACAGAAATTTCTTGCCAACAAGCACACGTTGAACGCAGTCTCACTTCCACAGCCACTGGAGCTGACCGGTGGGCTAGCCGCTCCTGGAGTGACCAGTGGAGACTACAAGTCCCGCCACTCCCAGGTTCTTGACAAGAAACCCTGAGTAGTGGCTCCATCTGTGGTGTGGTGATGCAGGCGAGAGTAGGACTGTGAAGAACTGAGGTAATAGAATGAAGGAGTGGACACGCGTGTGGATGTCAAGGCACTTTTTAGCCCAGGTGGGGCCAGTGACGGTGTCAGGTAAAAACTGTTAGGGAGGCACTTAAAAAGGGGATGGGGGCAACAGAAGAGACACGAGGGACCAATGAGCAAAACCCAGGGGAGGTGTGAGGGACACAACTGAACCAATAGGAAGGGCCCAGGGGAGGGGAAAGGCTGAAGGGAAAAATCATGTTCTAAGTGAGGGATGATTGACATAGAAGATTCTCGACATGAGAGGGGACGGTTACAATGATTGACAGGCAACAGGTGGGAGGAACAAACCATTAGGAGGGAGAACATGGGTCAAACCAAATTCTTAACTTTTAAAAAAGAACCAACTTTACAATAAACCCATAAAAAACACACACAATGCTACAGTCGAACATTTGAACAGTTTAATATCCCTCACAGCTCTTTCCTCAGCTCTCTGTGACGTACCACCAGCATCTGAATAGTCCCCCATCCCCAAGGGATTTCTGTACATAATAGTTTTAGGCAAAGACATAGGAAAAATTAAGTGATAGATATAAACACAATTAAGATGTTGACTAACATGATATTTATTTGAACTTCAGGAATATGGGGGCAACTCTCTGCACCTCAAAGCATGAAACCAGTCATTTGACAAGCACTTGAAAGACCAGAGAGCATCTGGAGGAGAAAATCAAAAAACAGCAAGGTGGACATCTATCCAGGTGCTCTAGTGAAGGGGTGTTCTTAGACATGGCCATCTAACCAGGAGAGCTGGAAACAGATGAAGGAAGATTGAGAGGAAGTAATACACTGGATATTGGTGACACAAGTCCACAGGAAGATCAGTATTTGTTCTTCTGCCATCATTACACTTCCAGGAAGTTCCTTTTCCTGGTGGGAAAAATTTGCCATGGGTTAAAAGTACTCAAATGACCCAGGTAACAAAGATCCATTTGTATATTAGGAAACTAACCAGTATTAAAACCTCTGCTCCTTTCCAGGCAGACATCAGTTGTGTACCCATGGACAGGCAGTGCCACTTGTGCCCTGAGGTGCCCAGCTGGAATTGGATCTCTCAGAGAGCACCTGAGGGAGAGCAGAGCACCTTGCAAGCTGCAGGTCCCTGACAGCCCTCAGGGCTCCTGTCCTATTACAGCGTCCTGAGTGGGTCTCTGCTGGTGAGAGAAGGACGGGAAATCTTGTTTCTTGATCAGAAGGCTGGATTTATTGATATATAATATATAATACATTATGACTATACTAAATAGAATAAGGAAAGAAGTTTGCAGATGCTTGCTAAGCTAAGAATAGAAAGAAAAGAATTCTATAACAAAGTTGTCTCCAGGGACTCTGTCCCCAGCTTGCACTTTGTGATTGGCCCTTAATTATAAACATAGGAACATGAGCCAATCACAAATCAAAATAGGTGCATCCTATTGCATTTCACAGCAGCTGAAAACAATTGTTTACATTCTCTTCTGAGGCCTCTGCCTTCCAGAAGACGCAGAAATCTGAAAGAAAGGATTTCTGTGAAAAAATGTCTGCGACATCTCACCTTTCTAAATTGTATAAATTAAAAGAAAAATGCTGATGTGGAATGAACAGGAAATTTCTTCACCTGTAAAATATACAATACTAACAAATCACTAAAACAATCCTACAATCTAAGAAAATTGCAAAAAACAATGCAAGGAAAATTCAAGTCCATGCAGCTGAGTTTCAGGAATAGTCCATCAGCTGAAGTTGCTTCTTTTGGATCCCTGAGAGTCCTTTTTGATCCTTTACTGCAAAAGAATCCCATCAATAGTTATCAAAAACCCATTGACAGTTCTATAACAATTTCAAACAATTTCAAACAATTTGAACAATTGTTTGGAATGTCCTTTTCTGGCCCTTCAGTGCTTCAGTCCTTCAGAGCTGCTGCCCGCTATTTTCAATATTTTTTATTTAATTTTAATTTTTTTTTTTTTTTTTTTATCAAAAAACAAAAGAGCAGCAGCCGAGCAGAGCAGTGCCAGGAGAAGGAAAGGCCCTGGGGGCCCTGGCCCATGCTGGATCAGGAACCCCAAAACTGGCCCACAGAGGGGGACCAGGACCGGTAGGAGAAACCAGAATTCCCAAAAACATAAGGAGGCCACGCAGTGGGCCCAGCCCAAGAAACTTCCTGAGCCCAACGGCCCAGGCCAAACTAGGTAGTGAGATGCTTCCTTTCCCCAATACCACTGAGGCATGCCAGCAGCAGGGAAATAGAAGCCTTCTCCAGAAATGCCATCTGGGGTCTGGAGATGTTTGTTCCCCACAACAAACCAGCTATGGTCTCCTCCAACTGTGCCTTTTCCCTCTGCAATGCATCGAGTTTGTCTCTCATCCGCCCCATAGCATCATCCTCACTGGGCTGGGGATCAGAGGCAGAGCTCTCGGGATGCCCCTGCCCCCCCATGCCACTAGGGTGCAAGAGAGGCGGCAGACATGGGAGCCACCATGGGACCATCCCCGAAAAACCACCCACCAACCCGCCGAGAATGCTGATCTTAAAAACAGGCAGCTGGACTGCCGCAACAGTCAGCTGGCAGGCAGCCCCCGCTCCACAGAAGGAGAGACCCCCCCGCTGGGGTGGCTGCTACATCAGCCAGTCTGGGATGGTCCGAGTTCAAACAAGCCGCTGACACGGAGGGCAGAGCCTCCGACAACGGCAGAGCCGCTGGGACGTCCGGTGGAAGCAGCGGGGGGGGAGCCGGAACTGGGGAGGGAATCACACCGAGCATGGGATCCACCGCGGGCTGCCCCAAGGTTCCCGCGGGTTTGGGACCATCTCCAACACATTCCTGACCAGGGACTGTCTCAGCTTGAGGTGATGAGAATGGGCGGGAACATGCTGCTGCTGCGTCCCTTGGCTCTGAAACTGGCGGCAGGCACGGCATGGGGTTGGCGCCATCTTTTGCTGCTGACTCTGGGGTCCGCTGCGGAGGCGCAGTCGCAGTCTCCGTCGGAGTGCACACAGGCAACAGTGGAGCCGACACAGGCAGCGCTGGAGCTGGGAGAAGCGGCGGCGGAGCATCGCTGTTGCTTAGCAACATTGGCGCAGGCGGGGAAGCTGGCGGAGGTGGGGGTGGGATTGCCCGGGGAGGCAGCGCTGAGTCGCTGCTGTCGCTGAGGGCATCTCCTAGCAACACGGGCGCAGGCACAGGAAGCGCTGTTTCTGATCTCTCAGGCGCAGGCGGTGGCAGGGGCGGGGAGGCCGGTGAAGCTGTGGGCGGGACCGCCTGGAGAGGCGGAGACGGGATCACCTGGAGTGACGGAACTGGCAGAGGCGGAGAAACCTCAGAGACCGGTGCTGGCCCCATGTCTGAATGAGGCGGAGTCTGTGAGGCCGGCTGTGGCAGCACCGTCTCCTCCCATCCCCCTGGAGAGAGAGAAGGGGGGGAGGAGAAAATCCCTTCTGCGCAGGCTCCTTGGGAGAAAGACTAAAAAAACCTTCTTCACGCCGCACAGTTTCGCCCCCCCCCCCCCCCCTCCGCGAAGCAAGGGGGGCTGGAAAGCAAAATCTCATCCCCCACTGGGTCTTCTGCCAGGGACGGTGGAAACGTGGCCTGCCCATAGCAGTTAGAAATCCATTGAAAGGTAGCTGCTCTGCGTTTCAGAACTGGGAAGAGCTTTATAAATGCTGGGTAGATAGAAGGCAAAAGACGTCCCTGACTGTAGACGAACTGGAAAATAGAGTCCATGCACTCCCAGACAAAAACATGCAAAGCGTACAGGACATCAGTAAAGAACCCAAAAAGCTTTGGCCATCGAAAGAACTCATAGAGATCTGTTGCTGACAGAAAAAAACTATCTTCTCTACACCAGTGTTGCCAGAGGGCAAAAAGCTTCTCCTCTGAAGGGGAGAATTGAATCTCTTCCGGCAAGGCATGTGTCTGCCATACGAAAAGCCACAAGCTACGAAGGGCTGGTTCATCAGGAATAGAAAAGCCAACAGTACCTTTTGAAAGAGTCCAGCTTGCTCTGGCCAGCTCCACGGGTCTGCTGCTCTTTTCTATCATCTTTCCTGAAGGTTTTCCAGAAGAAGGTTCTCTTTGTGGTCAGCCTTGGCTGTGAACTCTGTCCAATTCAGGATCTTCAGTTCTTCAGCTCCTGGCTTGAATCCACTTCTGTGATCACTTCAAAGCAACCATCAAATGCTACACATACAGGATTTTTACCCAGTGCAGCAATTTTGCTCCTCTGGTCTTATCAAATTAATTTTTGGTCTGACACGAGGGGTCACCAGATATTACAGCGTCCTGAGTGGGTCTCTGCTGGTGAGAGAAGGATGGGAAATCTTGTTTCTTGATCAGAAGGCTGGATTTATTGATATATAATATATAATGCATTATGACTATACTAAATAGAATAAGGAAAGAAGTTTGCAGATGCTTGCTAAGCTAAGAATAGAAAGAAAAGAATTCTATAACAAAGTTGTCTCCAGGGACTCTGTCCCCAGCTTGCACTTTGTGATTGGCCCTTAATTATAAACATAGGAACACGAGCCAATCACAAATCAAAATAGGTGCATCCTATTGCATTTCACAGCAGCTGAAAACAATTGTTTACATTCTCTTCTGAGGCCTCTGCCTTCCAGAAGACGCAGAAATCTGAAAGAAAGGATTTCTGTGAAAAAATGTCTGTGACACTGTCCCATCAACATCTGCTCTGCTCCAGTCTGAAGCAGGGCCCAGAATCGTGATGGGATCATCAGAGAGCTGAGGTGTGTGCTGGAATTCAATGCCCTCCCCTGTTTTGCGGAGAAAAGAAGAAACCGCACAACTTTGTAAAAGTTGTAAAGCCTGGTATGCTTTTATGACGACGCGCGCCGGACGCAAGTCACCCAAAAAGGCATGCGTGCCTCTTAAGACCTCGGGTCTTCTTTTATCTCCTTTCCAAATGCATATGCATACAGTTTCACAAAAGGTTCATACATATTCATTCCGCGTGACATTTAGCACCAGTTCTTTATCAAAGGAATTTCTAAGTCGGGGGCAAATCGACCTTGTGGTCTTTTCTGTTTTTCTTTCTCTGTCTCCTTGCTGTCTGGGCATGTGAGTTTTTCCTTCAGCTTTGGCCTCACAGACTTATCACCTTTCTTAGACACTTGACCTAATTCAGAATTGATCTTTACTCTGTCTCACCCCATCCCGCAGCAGCCCTGCATTTCCCTCCTGCAGCCTTGGTCTCCAGCACAGCCATGGAGGCTCTTTGGGCTCTGGACTGTTGCTGCAGCCCCCAAGGGCAGCTGAGCTCTGCCTTTGGCACAGTCAGGCCTGGGCAGGGCAGGCCAAGTTCAGCAATTCCCTGTGTGTGCCTGACCTTGCTGTCAGCTCCAGCAGCGGCTGCGTGGTCCCTTTGTGGCCCTGTGAAGGCCCAGCCATGGTGGCCCAGCCCCTGTGCAGGCCCAGCCCAGGCTAGGAGCATTGTGCCTGGGAACGGCCCCTGTGCCGTGGTGCCCACAGCAGCCTTGGGGCTCTGTGCCACATGGCTTCCCTGCTGAGCAGCCTCTGCCAGCTCCTGCAGAGCCCGTGGCAACTGTGAGGCTGCACAGACAGCCCTGCCCCGGGCTCTGCCGGACTATGGGCAAGCAGAGAGGCCGGCCAGGGCTGGCCATGGCCGGGAACAGGCCCTGAGCCCCGCAGAAGGATGGAGCTGGGCCACAGCCAAACTCAGCCCAGGCCAAAGCTGGCCTCAGCAGCCAGGCTTGCCAAGGGCTGGGCACAGAGGCTGGCGCTGACAAATGTGCTGGGCCCCCTCCCTGCTCTGTCCATGCCACCAAGGGCACACAGCAGCCTCCTCTCTGGGCCATTTGCCTGTTTGCAATGCTTTGCAGAGGCGCTGGCCCTGCCCCACAAGGCCTGGCCTGAATCCTGCCCCTGCACGCTCAGCCAGGCTGAGATGGACACTGATGGTTTCTGGGCCAGGCTCTCTGAGCCCAGCCCTGATCCCTGCAAGCTCTGCCAGCTGCCCTGAGCTCTGGGCAGCACCAAGGGCCTCTCCCTAGCCCAGCCCAGCCGGCTCTGGCCCCACAGCTCTGCTCAGGCTAGGCTGCTCTGGGCACTGCCCCATGGCCTCAGCCCCTGGCAAGGGCACAGCAGCAGCTGCAGCTGCCACAGGACTCAGCCCCAGCCATGGGGGAAGGTGCTTGGCCAAGGCCAAAGGACGCTCCCTGGCTGCCCTGCTCCCCTCGGGCTGAGGTGCTGAGAGCTCTGTAGCCCCTGCTGCCATCCCATGTGCCCAGGGCAGCACAAGAGCCCCGGCCTTGGAGCCCTCAAGCGCTGCTCCTGCTCCAGGCCCAGGGCCCATCTCAGAGCTGGGGCAGCCACAAAGCTGTGCCCATTTCTGTTCATTTCTGCCCTTAAGGGGATGGGTTCTCAGCCATTTGGAGTTTGATGATGAATTTTCCTACTGCAGAGGCCTCTTCTTTCTTGAGCTCTTCAGTTCAGGAATTCACGGGAAAAGGCTCATAAACATTTGTTCACAACGCCTGATCAAGAAAAGCCACAGGGAATACTCTAGATTTTCAATTCTTTCGTGGTTAATAACACACATTTCTGAAGCGTATTCAAACTGAATAAACTATATTGAAAACAGTGAAGAGAGAATTGATTTATCCTGTTAAGTTTTCTTTTCCTGTTTATAGCCCGATATCAGTAATGTTATTAGTAAATGATATCAATATCTTTTGAAATTGACCCCCAGCACCTTCTAATGCATCTGAATAAATTTTAAAATCAAGAGTTTTAAAGCTGATGATCAGTAACGCTTTGTGCCCCCCACTTACCCACCATTTCCCTCATCCAAACCCTGGGAATCCTATGAATCAGGAACAAGCGAGTCACCATTCCTGGAGGTGTTTAAGGAAAGACTGGATGTGGCACCCGGTTTTACGGTCTGGGTGGTAAAGTGATGTTACATTCCAGGTTTGACTGGATGCTCTCCAAGGTCCTTTGCAGCCTGGTTGATTCTCTGATGATTGTGACACTGCAGGGCCCTGGGGAAGCAAGGGGCCTGTGACACTAAGCAAGAGGCCTGGTGGCACTAAGGGGACAATGGTGACACTGTGTGTGACATGGCAGCACAGATCCAAGGGGCCATTGTGACACTGTGGGGCTGAATGGAAGCAAGGAGTCCATTGTGACAGTCTGGGTCCTGCTGGAACCACAGAGGCCACTGTGATCCTGCATGGCCTTGTGGAACCAAGGGGCCATCGTGCCACTGTGGAACCAAGGACAGTTTCCAGGGAGAGCCTGGAAACAATGGAATCGAGGGGCCGTTGCACCATTGCAAGGACTCTGGGAACTGAGGGAACAATTGTGACACTGTGGTGCCCCGTGGAACCAAGGGTCTCTGGTGACACTGCAGTATCTTCTGTCACCAGAGTTCCATTGTGACACTGCAGCACCAAGGAATTCATTATGGCACTCTGAGGCCTCATGGAACCAAGAAGCCTCTGTGACCCTGCAGGGCCTTGTGGAACCATGCAGAGCATTGTGACAGAGCAGAACCTGGTGTCATGATGGGCCCATTGTGACACTGCAGGGCCCCATGTAACCAAGAGGCCAATGCTGCTCCTCAGGGACTCCTGGAACGAAGGAAACATGTTGGACACCGTGGTGGCCATTGGGATCAAGAGGCCCTTGTGACACTGTGGAACAAAGGAGAGCATTGCTGTACTGCCAGATCTCTTGGAACCAAGGATCCATTGTGACACTGCAGGACATTGGGGGCCATAGTGGCATTGTGACACTGCGGGGCCCAAGGATCCAAGGGAATTTGTGACACCAAGGGGTCCCATGGAACCAAAGGGACATTGTGACACTGGGAGGCCTCATGGAATCATGGAGACCATTGGGATGCTTTGGGGCATCATGGAACCCTGGTGACACAAATTTAGCTGGGAGTGTTGACCTGCTGCAGGGTAGGAGGGCTCTGCACAGGTCCCTGGACAGGCTGGATCCAGGACCCAAATCCAACAAGGTGAGGTTTAACAAGTCCAAGTGTCAGGTCCTGCACTTTGGCCACAACAACCCCTGCAGCACTACAGGCGGGGGACAGAGTGGCGGGAGAGCGGCCAGGCAGAAAGGGACCTGCAGGGACAGATGGAGAGCAGGCTGGACATGAGGCAGCAGTGTGCCCAGGTGGGCACGAAGGCCAATGGCTCCTGGCCTGGATCAGGAACAGTGTGGCCAGCAGGAGCAGGGAAGGGATTCTTCCCATGTGCACTGCACTGGTTGGGCAGCACCTCGAGTGCTGTGTCCAGTTCTAAGCCTCCTGTGATGAGCAAAAAGAACAAATTTGTTGCAGGGAAAAGTAAAGAAAACAAAGGTAATGGCAAGGAAATGCTCAGGGCAGTTTGAGGGTGTCTGCCAGGCAGCCCTGGCTCTGACCAACAGCGTCTGCAGTGGGACAGGAAACTCCCAGCTGATGGGAACAAACTCTCTGGCTGACTGCAGAGGCCAGGACAAAGCTGAGTGGTTTCCCTGGTGTCCCCCAGCCCTTGCTGGCCCCAGGGGCTGATGGCATTTGTGCTCGCTCAGGTTCATGTCCCCACACCAACAGCATGGGGGTGCTTCCCCTGCTGTGTGCAATGCAAACAGGGGCTTCTAAGCCAGTGCTGTCGTGTCTGGGCCTGCAAGGATGAGGCACCTGTGTGAGCAGGGGGAGAGGCCAGGGCTGCAGAGGGGGGATGTTTTTGGCAGCTGCATGAGGACGCTCTGGGACGCTGCCCTGGGCAGTGCAGCGCACTGGGGATGGATCAGCCCCTGCTCTGCTGCTCCTTCCCGTCTCCCCCAGGGCCCTTGCAGAACCCCAGCCATGCTGTTTGCCCCCAGCCTGCCCACAGCCAGCCTGGTACTGCTCACGGGGCTTTTCTGTGCTGAGCATTGGCCTGGGTGTGTTCTTGAGAGAGCCTGGGCAAGGAGCCTGGAGCCCCCAGGCCCTTGCCAGAGGCGTCAGCACTGCCCCAGCAGTGCCCATGGCCTGTCCCTGCTGCAGGCCCGGCACTGCCACCCCCAGGACTGTGCCTGGCCCCGAGAGCACTCAGGCCCTACAGCAACACCAGGCCCACCAGGGCAGCGGGGCAGGGCCACGGCAGAAGAACTGGCAGCACCAAGTGCTGCTGCTGCTGGGCACAGCTGCTGGGCAAGCACTGATCTGCCCCCAGCTCTGCATACAGACATTGCTGCTGCAGCTCCAGAGAGGCAACAAAAGGGCATCTTTGCAGAGAACTCTGCTGGGAGATCCTTTAGTTCCTATAAAGCCACCAAGAACATAGACCCTCATTGACGCAGTCTGTGACCACAGGAAAGATGGAGAGAAACAAAATGAGGAATGGTACAAACAATGAAGTTTCTTTGAGGACAATATGATAAAACTAATATAAAGGGAAAAAATCCACAATCAAACCATCAATAAGATGGCCTTCATTACAAGTGATTTGTAGAAATTGGCCAGCAGTTTAATATTCCTGAAAGCATCCAGTCATCAGTGTACACACTGTATCCTTGAGCTCCTGGTTCCTCAGGCTGTAGATGAGGGGGTTCAGGGCTGGAGGCACCACCAAGTACAGAACTGACAGGGCCAGATCCAGGGATTGGGAGGAGATGGAGAGGGGTTTCAGGTGAGCAAACACTGAAGTGCTGAGGAACAGAGAGGGGTTAGGAAGGTTAGGAAGGCAGGTGGAAAGGGCTTTGTGCCATCCCTGCTCAGATGGGATCCTTATCACAACCCTGAAGTTCTCCACATAGGAGAAAACAATGAACACAAAGCATCCAAATACCAAACAGGCACTTAGAGCAATAAGCCCAAGTTCCCTGAGATAGGATTTGGAGCAGGAGAGCTTGAGGATCTGGGGGATTTCACAGAAGAACTGGCCCAGGACATTGCCATGGCACACGGGGCAGGGAAAATATATTGGCTGTGTGCGGCAGTGAATAGAGAAAGCCAATGGCCCAGGCAGCTGCTGCCATGTGGGCACAAGCTCTGCTGCCCAGGAGGGTCCTGTAGTGCAGGGATTTGCAAATGGACACGTAGCAGTCGTAGCACATGACAGTCAGGAGGTAAAGCTCTGTTACACCATAGAATACAAAAAAGAAAACCTGTGCAGCACATCCAGTGTAGGAGATGTCCCTGGTGTCCCAGAGGGAATTGTGCATGGCTTTGGGGACAGTGGTGCAGATGGAGCCCAGGTCGCTGAGGGCCAGGTTGAGCAGGAAGAAGAACATGGGTGTGTGCAGGTGGTGGCCGCAGTCTACGGTGCTTATGATGAGGCCGTTGCCCAGGAGGGCAGCCAGGGAGATGCCCAGCAAGAGGCAGAAGTGCAGGAGCTGCAGCTGCCGCATGTCTGCCAATGCCAGCAGGAGGAAGTGCCTGATGGAGCTGCTGTTGAACATTTGCTGAGGCTGCACTTGGGGAGCTGTTAATGGAGAAAAGTCAGTGACAGGTTAGGAGGAACTTCTTCCAGCAAAATCAAAGTCTTTTCCTACAGACCCTTCTCCTGTAACCCTCTGACACCCTTTTGATTTTCTAGCAGATTTTCCTTCACCTCCAAGTGGGGAGCCTTGGCTGTTGGTGACTGAGTGGGACTTCAGGTTCAGGGCAACTACATACAGTGTTTTTATAATTCAACATTGCTATGCAGATGATGGAAGAGGACAGAGACCTGTCCTCATGTTCCACTTTGAAACCCTGTTAACACAGAAGGCCCTGTTAACATCAGCACCCCCAGGAATGGGGAAGTCTGTTTAAATATTCTAGAGTTTTTATACTCCTCTTCCCTTTCTCCTGCTGACTATTTTTGGATGTCAGAAACTCTCAGCACTTCTGCAGCCATCAGGGAGAACAGAGTGAGTTGTCTAAGGCAAGGTGGTGAGTGGAGAGTGAGGGGAGGTGGTCTGTCTCCAATTCATGTCCCAGGTTTTGTGGGCTTTCAGCATTCTCAGACAGAGGATGGTAACACTCTGATGTTTCCTTTAAAAACCATCCTGACACTGCTGAGAGCAGATGGATCCCCCACAGTCCACCAAATGTCCATCCCCTTCTCATAGTCTCAGCCCCACATTTGCACCCAAGGGCACACAGGGCTCATTTCACCAACCCAACGGCATTTTCTCAACCTAGACCTTCTGTACCTAGAACTTCTGTGCCTCAACCTGGGGCTTTCATAAAATGCAGAGAGGCTCTAGGACAGGTGTGCACCCTGGATTGAAGCTCCCAGCTTGGAATGAAATCTCAGGGAGACTTTCAAGTGCCCTTATGATGGCATTGGATGAAGGGAGATGCAGCTCCTTCCCTGGCTGCACTGACAGCATTGCCCAGAGCTGGGCGCTGGGAACAGCGTCACCCTGAGCCAGCTGTGCCCCCTGCCAAAGCCTCCACTGCCATGCAGCTGCTCCCAGCCCTGTGCTCTGCAGAGGGAACTGGGCCCAGGGCTGCAGAGCTGCCCCATGGCTCTGCTGCAGCTCTGCCTGCACAGGAGGGGCTGCACGCCTTGGAGCCCCGGCCCTGAGGGCAGAGGCTTGGCTGGGGTACAGGAGGGAGGGGGCTTGTTCAGAGGGAGGGGCTGCACTGGAGGGGATCCTGTAGGCATCTCTAAACTGTCCCTGCCACAGCATTGCTGGGTATTGTTTCCTCTCATTGCCTGCTCTTCTCTCTGCCTCCTGCAGATTTTCCTCCTGCAGGTGTTTCCCTGTGCCTGATCTCTCCCTGCCAGCACTCACAGAACCCAAATCTCTGTGCACTCTCCTTGGACTGACCAAACCCTGCCTGTTTGCAGGGCACTGCCTGGGGGCAGGTTCTGTTTGCAGCTTGGAGAAAGGACAGCTCAGACTGAGCCTGATGGGTCCAGCAATTGTGATGCTGGTGCTGTCCACGGGCAGAGTGCCTGAAGGAACATAAGGGATCTCCTGTGAACCTATTGATCACTAAAAGGTACAGTTCAGATGTCTCAGGCACTTGTCAAAATTCATAATCATCCTTTAATATTTATCCCCCCTCCATGCCATTCTCCAATATTAGGAAACTGAATACAAAGTCTTAGAAAATGTCCTCATTTTTATCAAAATCCTTGTCTTGGAAGCATTCTGGGACAGATCAAAAGCCCTTAACATATCAGAGCTTCATGAGCATTTCACCTCCCCTGCAGCAGAAATATTCAGAGATGTACTCACCGAGTCTGTAGGCATTGGGATGTTCCAGCTTTAGGAGATGGCTCCAGGAGCTGCAGCTGCATTGTCCTGCAGCCAGAGGTTCCTGTGCAGTGGGAACTGGGTTGGCAGTGATTGTGCCCCAGGCACTTCTAAGCCCCTTCCCAGCCCTGCCTGCCTGACTGAAGTTCTCTGTGCCTCTGTGCTGTGCCCAGGGTGGCTGCAGGCAGTGCCCAGCCCTGCTGGGCTGTGCATAGGAGTTGCTCCTGGCCAGAGCTGTCTCTCTGCAGCGCTGCCCTTGCCAGGAGCTGCCTCTGGGCCAGGAGCCCGGCCCAGCTCAGCAGCATAGACAAAGCACAAGGATTTTAATGAGCCTCTGGGGCTTTGGGCTGAGGCCGTGAACATCAGTCCCTGAGAGGGAGCTGAAGAAACCTCTCCAGAACTCCAAGTCAGAATCCAACTCCAAAGTTTCTTTGACATTTAATGGTTCTCACTGAGGGACACGACAGAGAAAGTGTCGCCAGGCTCCAGGCAGGGCAGAGATCTGGAGGCAGTGATGACAGGTGGGGACAAAGAGAAGCCAAGTCTTGGTGCCGTGGGGCACAACAGCAGGGTCTGTGCCACCAAGGGCTGGGAGGAGACACCTTGTCCTGAGGCCCTAGGACCTCCTGGCACAGCCCCAGCCAGGCTGGGCACTGTCAGCCCCTTGTCCTGCCCTCAGCATCCCCTCCGGCCCACATCCCAGTGGCCTCAAGGATCTGCTGGAAGGAGTCCCTGGGGAGCCTTGCTCAGCAATGGCCCTGGGGCTCCTGAATGCTCCCAGGGACTGCAAGTTTTTCCAAGGACTTTGGGTTTTGCTTTGGCCTTGCAGTCTCTGAGAGCTTTGTGCAATCATGGCCTCCAATTATCTGTTGTAATTAGTCCCTGGAGAAGCTTTGTCAGTAACAACCCTCAGTGGGGCTCATTAATGCTTCAGGGTACTTCAGTTATTTTAAGGTACTTGTTGTTTCCCTTTTGATACAGACTCCGTGAGAGATTTGTGCAATCATGGCCTCAATTACCTGCTTTAAGGAGTCCCTTGAGAGCTTTGTATTGACACTCAGTGGAACTCATTGATACTTTCAAATAATAATGGTTTTTAAAGTGCTTTGGAATTTCCTTTCCTCAGTGAGGCTTCTGAGAGGTTTTTGTACCATCTGGACTCCAGTTCTCTCCTCCAAGGAGTCACGAGGAGCATGCTTTGGGGATGGACCTCAGTGGAACCCATTCATGCTTTGAGACACTTTGGGGTTTACTTCCGTCTTTTACTCCTGGCAAGGTTTGTGCAATCTCCTCTCAGGCCCTGAGGTTCCAGGGCTCAGCTCCAAATGCGCCATGGGGCTCATTAGAATCAAGCAAGTCCTGACAAACCATGGTTTTGCCTTGATTCTCCTCTTCTGTAGTGCAGTTCACTAGGAAGTTTTTTTCTATTGTTATGGAGAAATATTTCAAAGAGCTTCTAATAAATCCACATTCCTGTTTTAAGGGTGTATGGTTCTATTTAGAGAAGAAATTATAGCAGCATTCTGTGACTGATATTGACCCAGGGACTTTGCTAAGGAGCTCTGGCCTGCTCTGAGAAGCTGAGAAGTCTTGAGATCTGACACAGTGTGGAGAGCCTTGCTCCACATTTCCAAAACCCATCCTGTCTCTCCTCACTCACCTGGCATCAGCTTAGCCTGGAGAACTGACTGCTCTCAGGCAAAGAGGGTTTTTTTTCTTTTCTTTTAGCACTGTAAAACTCCTAAGTTCCCTGTTGAAAACAGACACCCTCCTCAAGTGTGTGCCAAGCCCAAGCTGCCACCAAGAGCACTCCAGACTTTCCCTGGGCCAGCTGTGAGGATGTGTGGAGTCACAGGGGCCTACCATCAGAGTCTCAATCCCCCAGATATGGAGGATTGGTTCCAGATAAGAGGAAGAGGCTTTCAGGTTAGGTGAGATGCTTTCTTCTCATATTGATCTTTGCAGACATATTCTGAGTTTTGTTACTTTAGGTTACCCCATTGGCCTAATAACCTAGTTCAACTCCTATTGCTCACATTTGTTTGGCCCTAGAATGTTCTCTCTCTGACCCTCCATTGGCCCTAGTTTGCTGTATTCCTCCACCCTTGTTTCCCTATTGGCTGGCCTGAGATCTGACCCCTCCTCTGCACCATTTTCCCCCATATCCATTGGATCCTGACCCTCAGCTCCACCATCACTACCCCATATAAGACCCTGTTCCCTCAGTCTACACCCTGCCTTCGTCCCTGGACCCTGTTCAGCTGTGTATCCTGTTCCTGTACCCATAAACCCAGTTTGCTGAAAAGCATATGAAGACCCATCCTGCTCATTCTGTCAGCTTTGTAAGGCAGCAGTGAGCTTTGGGCTCATGAGTGCTAGACGCTCCAAGGGCCTCAGTAGGGCCATGATGCTACACATGGCGCCCGAAGAGGAACCAGATTCCTTGAGGTCCCTGTGATCGTCTCCAGCAGTGTTCCTGCCAGCCAGATGTCACTGGAAGCTGTACCCCTTCAGGTTAACCACAACACTGAAGTGAGACTCCAGTTTTATCGAATCTCACTGAAGAAGAAGTTGACAATCCCCTCAACATCCGTGGGACCAGCTTCTCTGACAGCCCCAAAAGCCCCACGTTGGCTGGAGATTGTGCCTGTGGGACTGAGAGTGAGTGACTGAGTGGCAGAGAGCCCCCAGGGCTTTGGGCTTCTGATTTTCTATTCCTGTGGGTGTGCATTCCCTCTTCCACTGGGGGCAGCTACGGGAAATACTCATTCCCAAGCTGAAAAGAATGTTTTTGTTAAGTTTTGGAGAGCTTTAAATTTAGAGGGGAGTTATTTTCTGAAGGGAGTTTAAACAGTATTGTTCATGGTTATTTGAGGTATCCTGATATCTCTGTGTATTCTATCAGTTATCGGTTTGGGATGATGTTGGGGAAAAGCTTTATATTTTACAAACACAAGGGGTTTTAAAAGTTGGGAAATTTTATCTGTTGTTACATTCAGTTTATGGGATCATTTAATGAGTTCATGGTTCCAACAATTTGCCCTGGTTTATTCAACCTGCCCTCCATGTTCCCAAACCCAGGTTCCCTGAGAACAGGATGGGAGATGGAGCCCACCCTTTGGCACAGACAAGCCATCTGCTGTCTGCCATCTCCCCTCCTTTTCTGTCCTCTCCTCAGGGTGGTAGTGGCCATGCTGTCTTGAGATATTCCCTGTCGTGGGTTGACAGCCTTTATCCCAATATCGTGTGTTGTGTCTGGCAGCCGTGCCTTTTCTCTCTTCCCCCCTCCCCCGGCTGTCTTGCTGCGGCGGGGCGGGGAAGAGAGGAGGGAGTGTTTGACCAGGCTTTTTTGCTTTGGGCTTTTGGCTGCTTGGCTTGGCTAGCCGCTTTGCTTGCTTGCTTTCTGCTTTTTGCACTGTTTTTTTTTTCCTTTTCTTTTGTTCCCTCTTTCTTACCCTCCCCTGAAGATACTGCACCGGCTCCGGACCTGACCTGAGATGTCCAGGACACCTGGAGCTTGCAAGAGAAGCCTGACGCCCTCACAACACAGTCTGTTTTCTTTTCTTTCCTTGTGTTGGGGAGTGTTCTTTTGTTACTTGTAAATAAATAGGTTTTGTTTTCCACTTTGCTCTTCCGAGAAATTCCTTCCTGAACCTGGTGTTGGGGGAGGGGTGGTTGGAGGTTTGTTTTTTTGGGGGGGCTCCCTTTTGGAGATTTCCCCTAATTTGTCCTAAACCAGGACAGTATATCTTTTGGTGCGTTGGCTGGGAAACGGAGGCCAAAAAACAGTGGAAAAAAACCTATAACAATAATATTTTGGTTTTGGTTATTTTGTGGGCATATTGGTAATTCATAATGTCATTTGGAGTGGAAGCTTGGCGGTATTTCTGGTGCCTAGGGGTTTTTGAAGTTTTAATACTTTTGTGGTCCCTGGGGTTATTTCCTTACCCAAAAATAGCTCTGATGTTGTCCCTAATAAGTAGCTTTTGTAAGCGGGGGGCACTAACCAGAATAGTCATTGTGCTGGTCTTATGTGTGATGATGTGTCGGATAAAAATGCTGGACTTTGTTTCAGGAACGTATGGATTGTTGTTATGGCTGTGTACTCAGTTTGTTTGGGGAGAAGAAGGGGAAGGGGCTTTTCAGCCTTTGTCTTCCTTCTTCTCCTCCAAATTGTTGACATCTCTATTAGAAAATACTGAATTTCCCCTGAGTTTGAAAGAAACCATCTTTCTGGCATTTAATTTATTAAGCCTTTTCTATACTGTCTGGAGTGTATATAAAATGAAAGCTGAGATTTCTAGAGGGGTTAGAGAGACTCCTGATTCAGGAGTAAAACAAAGCAGGAAAAATCTTGACTGGAGTGGGAAATGGGAGGATATGGGCCAGACTTTAAAGGAATTTTCTGATCCTATAGACTGGGACTTTCCATCTGATCAAATTCAGGATCCAGTCGAGGTGGCAAAGTATTTGAGGGAGAAGTGCCATGGTAATACTAACGAAGAAAGGATTACTGCAGTGAGCTGGGCCTTGGCATTTGTTTACCGTACTCTGCTAGATACTGTGGAGCAGCAGATAGCAGAAAGGGAACAGGGAGATAAGTTAGTCACTATCCCAGTGACCCAGGCTGCAGCTAACATCCCAGGCTCCAGGCTAGCAGCTGAATCAAACAATAGGCCTCAAACCATGGCTGTTGCAGCTAATACAAGAGGTGGAAAGAGTAAAGGCAAGACTGATCGAAAGGTGGAGGATGATGAGGATGATGCGACCGATCGAAAGGTGGAGGATGATGATGATGATGCAGGAGAAGGACCCTCACCAAAATCAGAGGCCACATCAAGGGGCACAGAATCTGGAGCTAATATTGACTCCTTTTCTCTGAAGGACCTCAGAGGCCTAAGAAAGGATTACAGACGACAACCTGACGAATCCATAATTAGTTGGTTAGTCCGCCTTTGGGATGCTGCAGGGGAGGTTACGATTTTGGATGGTACTGAAGCGAGGCATTTGGGATCCCTGTCACATGATCCTGTCATCAATCAAGATATGATGAGGGGGGCTAACCCTCACAGCCTCTGGGAACGGGTCCTAAGAAGCGTAGCAGAACGATACCTGTGTACAGATGATCTCTATATGCAGCAGATACGGTGGAAGACAATAGAACAGGGGATCCAACGCCTGAGAGAGATGGCGGTGGCAGAGCTCATTTTCTCAGATGATACAACAACTAGGAATCCGGACCTGGTACCATGCACACCTGTAATGTGGAGGAAACTTGTGCGACTTGGGCCACCAGAATGCGCTTCTGCTCTAGCAATAATGAAGCGGGATGATACATATGAGACTGTGCTCGATATGGCAAAGAAGCTTCGAGCATATGCAGATGCTGTGCATGGCCCAACTCATGCCAGAATTGCAGCAGTGGAAACCCGACTGCAGAAACTAGAGGACAAAATAGAGGAGAATCATAAGAAACTCCGGGAAGAGATTAAGGAGGACCTTATTCAAATCTCAGCTGTACAAATTAGAGGCCCTGGTGTCCAACGCTGGCGCTCCTTTGATGGGGAGAGAAGGTACATCCCACGGGCTGAGTTATGGGTTTTTCTGCGTGAGTCTGAAGAAGACATGAGGTGATGGGATGGAAAACCCAACGCTGCTTTGGCACAACGGGTGCGTGATTTGAAGAAAAGAGAAAGTATCACCAAAAGGATAGCAGCTCCGGTCGCTCGTAGCTGAGATGTTAAGTATGCTGATGACGATGACATGTCCGATCCCCTTGAAGGAACTTCTAAGGCATACGCCCAAGGAAAGAAGGACAATCTGGCTTAGAGGGGCCCTGCCTCCAGCCAGGAAGAGGCACGGGAAAACCGGGTTTTTTGGAAGGTGTGGATCAGATGGCCTGGCACATCAGAGCCACAAGACTATGAAGCATTGGTTGACACTGGATCACAGTGTACCCTAATGCCATCGGAACATGTGGGGACAGAACCTGTTTCCATTGCTGGAGTGACGGGGGGATCACAACAGTTGACTTTGTTGGAAGCTGAGGTGAGCTTGACTGGGAAGGAGTGGCAGGAACATCCGATTGTGACTGGTCCAGAGGCTCCGTGTATTTTGGGCATAGACTTCCTCCGGAATGGCTATTACAAAGATCCTAAGGGATTCAGGTGGGCTTTTGGAATAGCTGCAGTGGAGACAGAGGGTATTAAACAATTGAATACCTTGTCTGGACTATCAGAGAACCCATCTGCAGTAAGACTCTTGAAGGTAGAGGAGCAACGAGTGCCAATTGCCACCTCAACAGTGCACCGCAGGCAGTACCGGACGAATCGAGATGCCGTGATCACCATCCACAAAATGATCCGAGAGCTGGAGAGCCAAGGGGTGGTCAGTAAAACCCACTCACCCTTCAACAGCCCTATCTGGCCTGTGCGAAAATCTGACGGAGAATGGAGACTGACTGTGGACTATCGTGCCTTGAATGAAGTGACTCCACCACTGAGTGCGGCTGTACCGGACATACTGGAACTGTAGTACGAGCTGGAGTCCAAGGCAGCAAAGTGGTATGCGACCATCGATATTGCTAACGCGTTTTTCTCCATCCCTCTGGCAGTAGAATGCAGGCCTCAGTTTGCTTTTACATGGAGGGGAGTGCAGTATACCTGGAACCGACTGCCCCAGGGGTGGAAACACAGTCCTACCATCTGTCATGGACTGATCCAGGCTGCACTAGAAGAGGGTGAGGCTCCAGAACATTTACAATATATTGATGATATCATTGTTTGGGGGAACACGGCAATAGAAGTGTTCGAGAAAGGAGAGAAGATAATTAATATTCTCCTGGAAGCCGGATTTGCCATTAAGAAGAGCAAAGTCAAGGGACCTGCCCGAGAAATTCAGTTCTTGGGGGTGAAGTGGCAAGATGGACAGCGTCAGATTCCTGCGGATGTTATTAACAAAATCACTGCTATGTCCCCACCAACTGATAAGAAGGAAACACAAGCTTTCTTAGGTGCTATAGGTTTCTGGAGGATGCACATCCCTGAGTATAGTCAGATTGTGAGACCCCTTTATCTGGTTACCTGCAAGAAGAACAACTTCCACTGGGGCCCTGAGCAGCAGCAAGCTTTCATCCAGATCAAGCAGGAGATCGCTCATGCTGTAGCCCTTGGTCCAGTCAGGACAGGACCAGATGTGAAGAACGTGCTCTACTCTGCAGCCGGGAGCCATGGTCTGTCCTGGAGCCTTTGGCAGAAGGTACCTGGCGAGACCCGAGGCCGACCATTGGGATTTTGGAGTCGGAGCTACAGGGGGTCTGAAGATAACTATACTCCAACAGAAAAGGAAATCTTGGCCGCCTATGAAGGAGTCCAAGCCGCCTCGGAGGTGATTGGTACAGAGGCACAAATCCTTCTGGCACCCCGACTACCGGTGCTGGGATGGATGTTCAGAGGAAAGGTTCCCTCTACCCACCATGCCACCAGTGCTACTTGGAGTAAGTGGATTGCCCTCATTACGCAGCGCGCTCAAATTGGGAAGTTAAATCGCCCTGGGATTCTGGAAATAATTTCAAATTGGCCCAAAGGTGAAAGCTTTAGTGTAGCGGATGAGGAACAAGAGCCAGTGACCCGGGTTAAGGAAGCTCCGCCATACAATGAGTTGCCAGCAGAAGAAACACGTTACGCTCTATGCACTGATGGTTCTTGTCGCGTCATAGGGATGAAACGGAGGTGGAAAGCAGCTGTATGGAGTCCCACTCGACGGGTTGCAGAGGCTACTGAAGGAGAAGGCAAATCCAGTCAATTTGCTGAAATCAAAGCTATTCAACTGGCCCTAGGTATTGCAGAGAGAGAGAAGTGGCCAAGGCTCTATTTGTATACCGATTCTTGGATGGCAGCCAACGCTCTATGGGGATGGTTGAAGAGATGGAAAGAGGCCAACTGGCAGCACAGAGGAAAACCAATTTGGGCTGCGGAAGAGTGGAAAGATATCGCTACTCGGTTAGAGAAGTTACCTGTGAAGGTTCGCCATGTAGATGCCCATGTCCCCAGAAGTAGAGCTAATGAAGAGCAGCAAAACAACCAGCAAGTACGTCAGGCTGCAAAGATAGGGGAGTTGAAGATAGATCTCGACTGGGAGCATAAGGGAGAGTTATTCTTAGCACGATGGGCCCATGATGCCTCAGGCCACCAGGGTAGAGATGCCACCTATAAGTGGGCACGAGACCGAGGGGTGGATCTAACCATGGACAGTATCTCACAGGTTATTCGTGACTGTGAGACGTGCGCTGCCATCAAGCAGGCCAAGCGGGTGAAGCCCCTCTGGTATGGGGGGCGGTGGTCTAAGTACAAATACGTGGAGGCCTGGCAGATTGATTACATCACACTGCCTCAAACCCGCCAGGGCAGGCGCTATGTACTAACCATGGTAGAAGCCACCACGGGATGGTTGGAAACCTACCCTGTGTCTCATGCCACAGCCCGTAACACTATCTTGGGCCGTGAAAAGCAGGTCCTTTGGAGGCATGGTACTCCCGAGAGAATTGAGTCGGATAATGGAACTAATTTTAATAACAATCTTATTAATACTTGGGCTAGAGAACATGGCATTGAGTGGATATACCATATCCCCTATCATGCACCAGCTGCAGGGAAAGTGGAAAGGTACAATGGATTGTTAAAAACCACCTTAAAAGCATTGGGTGGGGGGTCTCTAAAAAAATGGGAGCAGCATTTGGCAAAGACTACCTGGTTAGTTAACATTCGAGGTTCCACCAACCGAGCGGGTCCTGCTCAGTCTGAGCTCCTTAATATAGTAGATGGGGGATAAAGCCCCAGTGGCCCATGTCAGAGGTCTGCTGGGAAAGACAGTATGGATCAACCCTGCCTCGAGTACAGACAAACCCATCCGTGAGATTGTCTTTGCTCAAGGACCAGGTTATACATGGTGGATAATGCAGAAAGATGGAACAACACGGTGTGTACCTCAGGGAGACCTGATTGTGGGATGAGACTCATGTATGAATGTCATTGTTTGTTGAATGTGAGATAGAAGGAAACTGTAAGTGTCAAAGGTCTGAGCAAGTAAGATGAGAGGAATGCATAAGTGTCAAAGGTGTGAGTAAGTGAAATGAAAGTTTTTTATTGTATGTTCACGATATGGGATAAGGGGTGGAGTGTCGTGGGGTGACAGCCTTTATCCCAATATTGTGTGTTGTGTCTGGCAGCTTGCCTTTTCTCTCTTCCCGTCCCCCCTGGCCGTCTTGCTGCGGCGGGGCGGGGAAGAGAGGAGGGAGTGTGACCGGGCACTTTCGCTTTTGGCTTTTGGCTGCTTGGCTTGGCTAGCCGCTTGCTTGCTTGCTTTCTGCTTTTTGCACTGTTTTTTTCCCTTTTCTTTTGTTCCCTTTTTCTTACCCTCCCCTGAAGATACTGGACCGGCTCCGGACCTGACCTGAGACATCCAGGACAACCGGAGTTTGCGAGAGAAGCTCAGCGCCCTTCACAACACAGCCTGGTTTCTTTTCTTTTCTTGTGTTGGGGAGTGTTCTTTTGTTACTTGTAAATAAATAGGTTTTGTTTTCCACTTTGCTCCTCCGAGAAATTCCTTCCCAAACCCGGTATTGGGGGAGGTGTGGTTGGAGGTTTGTTTTGGGGGGCTCCCTTTCGGAGATTTCCCCTAATTTGTCCTAAACCAGGACAGTGACACAGCAGATCTTCTTGTAATCAAGGAACCACTGTGGCCCTGTTGGGCCCCATAGAACCAAGGCACCATAGTGACATTTCAGGGCCCCATAAAAGCAAGGGAAGACAGAATAGATCCATCTGGTTTGGCCTCCCATGAGCCAGCTGACTGGTCCAGCTGTCCTTGGCATGTTGAGGGTCACTTCTCATCTGCTGCTGAAACAATGGGGCTCCATCTTTTCCTTCCTATGGAAAAGAACTGGCCTTTTCCTCCAGGCACCTATGGCCAGAATTGGGATTTCACCGCAAAATTTCCTTATATCCAGGGATTGTTCCCACAGGAATTTTGCCAGGACAAGTCTGGCTGACATTGTTTTCACAAGAGTCACCTCCCATCTGTCTCCAAACACTGAGGAAGTCTCCAAGCTTTCCTTCCTACGGGAAAGAATTGTTTTGCTTCTCCCGGTTCCCATGGCCGAGACTGGGATTCCATCTCCAAAATTCCCTAAAACCAAAGTTGGGCCCCAGACAAAATCTGCCATTTCTGACAAGTCTGGCTGGCCCTCTGGCCCAGTGAAGCTCTCACCTGCCTTCCAAACACTGGGGCTCTGTGCTTTCCTTCCTATGGCAAAGAACTGTCCTTCTCAGCCAGGCACCCATGTCCAGAATTGGGATTTCACCTCCAACATTCCCTTACTGTGACGGACTGGAGGAGATTGTTGGCTGAAGACATTTCATGTGTGGGGGAGGAAGGGGCAGGTCCAGCCTTGCCCTGCCCTGGAACCCCTGCCCTGCCCTGGAACCCCAATCCTGCCTGAGCCTCTATCCCAGCCCAGCAGTGTCTGCCAGTCCCTGGCACAGCACAGGCAATGCTCCACAGCCACCTATGCAGACCCCAGCCCAGGTCCTGAGGGACCAAATGAGCCCAAGTCCCACCTGGGGGAAGGACCCAGGAAGACCAAGGGGTATTGAAGGCTGACCACAAGGCAAGCACACATCTTGACCCTACCTCGTCTTGGAATTTCCATCTGAACACTGCTGGAATCCTGGAGTTGGTAGCTGTGTGTGCGCTTCTCTGTATCTTTTTTGTCGTTCTCTCTTTCTGTGTCTTCTTCTGTTTCTGTTCTCCTGCAAATTTTGATTAACAATCCATTGAACAGGCTGAGAGTTTGTGAAGTTGAATGAGCCAAGTCAATGCTTTGAGAAGTGTTTTTTGTTGATTGAATGTCTGTCATAGTTTGACATGAGAAGAATTTTAAAAAGCAATAAAAAACATTCTGTGTAACTGGCAATCTGTTAAACCACTAAGAAACTGAACACACCTCTGTGAAACACATGTTAAAGATGAAAAAACCCAGGAACATCCTCTTTCTTTCCAACAAAGAAGCAGCGGGCCCTGGCCCCAGCCCCCATCTCAACCAAACCAAACCAAACCAAACCAAACCAAACCAAACCAAACCAAACCAAACCAAACCAAACCAAACCAAACCAAACCAAACCAAACCAAACCAAACCAAACCAAACCAAACCAAACTAAACCACCCTGCCCTGGGCCAAGCCCTATTCCCTCTCCCCAGACTGCCCCCCCCCATCAGCCCTATTCTAACCAAACCAAACCCCAACAACTACCAAACAGGAAAACAAAAGAAGGTACAAAACCCAAACAGAACAAAGCCAGCCACAGCTATTAAAATCTTACCATGAAGTCCCGTCCCCCCAACACAACTCAAACCACAAACTCCAAATCCAACCTACAACACTGACAAAATAACCCTCCAACTAAAATTAAACACAAAAAACCCCAAAATCAATCATAAAACAATCCTAACACAACCCAACCGCAACTTCCGCCACAAGTTACTGGCAGGTCAGGTGTTAAACTTTTCAATACTTCAATCCTCCTCAAGTAAAAGAAAAAAAAAAACAAACAAATACAAGCATATTAAAAAACAATTAAAAAAATCAAAGTCACTAAAGAAAAAATTAAATCCCAAATAAAAAAAGAAGAAAAATACATTAATCTTAAAAGTAAAATCTTTTATAAACTATAAAAAAAAACTTTTTTCTTTATAGCACAAAAAATATATATAAAAAAAATTAATATAAAAAACCCCCTGCATACTAAAATTAAACAAATATTACAAGAGCAACAATTTCATAAACAGGGGGAAAAAAGTAGTCCAGCATCCCCAAGAGAAGATCTCTATTCCCAGAGATAAAAATAATTTTAAAAGTAAAAACTTTTACCCTTAAAGAACTCACCTTTAACACAATACCCCATAAGTTGACATGGCCCATCAACAAGTTGTAAAAAAGTTTGTAGCAATAAAAACAACTTCACAATAACAGAGTTCCCCAGACACCTGTTATCCATGACAGAATTAGGAATCAAAAAAAAGCTATTTTTTCCTCTTGTAAAAACATCTCCATAAGCTTAACAAGAAAATCTTCTCTCCCTAAGTTAAATAAAAAAGACTATTCTAGAAATATTTAACTAACTAGAAATTTTAAGTTTACTTTCTTTACAGTGCCAGTAAAAAGAAAAAGTTATAAAGAAAAAAAGTGTTCAACAAGGGTTTATTTTAAGTGTTAGTAGTTTTTATTCTTTAATTTACTTTTAATAAAAATTTCTTTATACCCTTTTAATATGTTAGGCCTACTTTACCTTTCCCGTAATCCTATCTCACAATGAAATAGATACACAAATAATTAAATGACACAAAAACCCACCACACTCATCAATACATTAATTAAAAAATCTCAATATTAGAAAAATCTTAAATTAACAAACAAAACTCACCACAATGTCATAATAAACATTTTGCCAAAGTTTCTCTGATCTTCTAAAGCAGCCAGTAAAGGCTGTTTTGTTCTTGTGAGCTCCTCAGAATCTTGTGTTGGTATTTCCTCAGGGAGTCCAACTCAGGGTACAGAAAAAACTGCAATTCCTTTTAAATGTCTTCTTGTTTGAGAGAATTGTTTGGGGGATGGGGGTCAGGGCTTGTGTGTCCTGCTTGGCACAGCCCAGGCAGGGCTTTCCCAGACACATTCCACACTCCATTTCCCAGCTGGAGCCGCTGGTGCCTCTGAGTTGTGCTGCCCCAGCCCCAGGGACGCTCTCCTTTTCTGCCCATTCCCCCATGGTCTCTGGGCAGGGATGGCCTCAGTGGGGGCTGCTGACATCCTCAGCAACTTGGAGGCTGCTGCTGAATTTTCCTGCTGCAGAGGCTTGTTCAGCCTTCAGCTCTTCAGTGCAGGAATTCAGTGTCCCAGGGCTCATTAACATTAAGAACACCTGAGCAAGCCAAGCCTCTGGGAACACTTTGATTTTAATTTTCAAATCTTTTGTGGTTATTAGACGAATTCCAGTCGTGTATTCCAGTTGAATAGATGCTGTTTAAAAAGACAGT
Organism: Melospiza melodia melodia; assembly: GCF_035770615.1. Lineage (NCBI taxonomy): Eukaryota > Metazoa > Chordata > Aves > Passeriformes > Passerellidae > Melospiza > Melospiza melodia. The sequence continues at coordinate 521,599 of NW_026948638.1, forward strand.
GACAGTTTCTTAGGTCCTGCTTAGGTTTTTTCCCCCTGTTAATAAATTGATAGATGCAATCTTGTATTGACGTTGAATCCAAGTACCTCCTCATGCAGTTTGAATGGATATGAACTTCAAGACCCTTCATGGCTGACAATCAATCAGACTCTGTCCCCACCCCCACCCCACCATTTCTCCCATTCAAGCCCTGGCACTCAGAGCAGCCTTGTGCAAATCTGAGCTCCCTCCAGCCCAGGCTGCACCTGCAGCTTTCAGCTCCTTGGCTCCAACTCCCACCTGCTTTCCTTGGAGAAGGAGCTGCCCGAGACACAGAGGGATGTTCATTTCTGGTCAGCCAAAAAAGCCGGGGGATGGCACAGCTCTATCAAATGCAAAAGTCATTCCTCTGCTGGATATTAAATGCACTTTCCACAGCAGACAATCTGAGAACAATGGAAAACACCTTCTGTGCCCAGCACAGATGCCAAGGTCCCCCCAAACCCTCCCTGCCCCAATTCTGCCCAGATTTGCTCTTTGTACACATGAGTCAGACGCTGAAGTCAGGAGCTCCCTCCATGCCCAGAGGGAGGAAAAGAGAGAAAGGGGATGAAGAGCTCTCCTGTGCAGAGCCAAGGTCCAAGTGCCCCTGCAGTGCGAACCACAACTCATCAGGTTTGTGTCCTTTGGGCTCATGGACTGGTGACACTCAGAGGCACAGAAAGATTTCTTGCCAACAAACACAAGTTGGACATTTCAACCGCTGAATAACCATCACAGCTCTTCCCTCAGCTCTCTGCAATGTCCCAGCAGCATCTGACATCCACCATCCCTAAAGGATTCCTAGGCAGGAACAGTTTTAGACATAGATATAAGAAAAGGTAATTCTGCAATAAAGACAATTAAGATGTCGCCTTATGTGATATTTATTTAAACTTCAGAAAGACTGGGCAATTCCCTGAAGCTCAAAGCATGAAACCAGTCAGTTGAGAGGCACTTGAATGACCAGAGAGCATCTGGTGGAAAAAATCTGGGACCAATGGGAAAACCAAATATCCAGCTGGTCTAGTGAAGAGATGTCCTTAGACATGGCCATTTAATTAGGAGAGATGGAAGCACTTGATGGAAAAAAGAGAGATTAAATAATACACTGATTATTGGTGACACAAGTAGATGGGAAGATCAGTATTTCTTCTCCTGCCTTCAGTATGCTTCCAGAAAATCCCCGTTTCTGGTGGGAAAACGTTGCCATTCCTTAAGAGTACTCAAATGACCCAGATAATAAAGATTTGCTTGTATATTATGAAACTAACAGATATTAACACCTGTGCCCCTTTCCAGGCAGACATCAGTCGTGTGCCCATGAACAGGCAGTGCCACTTCTGCCCTGAGATGCCCAGCTGGGATTGGATGTCTTCGAGAGCACCTGAGGGAGAGCAGAGCACCTTGCAAGCTGCAGGCCCCTGACAGCCCCACAGGGCTCCTGTCCCATCAACATCTGCTCTGCTTCAGTCTGAAACCAGGGCCAGCATGGTGCTGGGATCATCAGAGAGCTGAGGTGTGTGCTGGAATTCAATGCCCGCCCCATCCCGCAGCAGCCCTGCATTTCCTTCCTGCAGCCTTGATCTCCAGCACAGCCATGGAGGCTCTTTGGGCTCTGGACTGTTTCTGCAGTCCCCAAGGGCAGCTGAGCTCTGCCTTTGGCACAGTCAGGCCTGGCCAGCGCAGGCCATGCTCAGCAATTGCCTGTGTGTGCCTGGCCTTGCTGTCAGCTCCGGCAGCGGCTGCGTGGCCCCTTTGTGGTCCTGTGCTGGCCCAGCCATGGTGGCCCAGCCCCTGTGCAGGCCCAGCCCAGGCCAGGAGCATTGCGGCTGGGAACAGCCCCTGTGCCGTGGTGCCCACAGCAGCCTTGGGGCTCTGTGCCCCATGGCCTCCCTGCTGGGCAGCCTTTGCCAGCTCCTGCAGAGCCTGTGGCACCTGTGGGGCTGCACAGACAGCCCTGCCCCGAGCTCTGCCAGCCTCTGGGCCAGCAGAGAGGCCAGCCAGGGCTGCCCATGGCTGGGAACAGGCCCTGGGCCCTGCAGGAGGCTGGAGCTGGGCCACAGCCAAACTCAGCCCAGGCCAAAGCTGGGCTCAGCAGCCAGGGCTGCCAATGCATGGGCACAGAGGCTGGCGCTGACAAATGTGCTGGGCCCCCTCCCTGCTCTGTCCATGCCACCAAGGGCACACAGCAGCCTCCTCTCTGGGCCACTTGGTGTTTGCAATGCCTTGCACAGGCGCTGGCCCTGCCCCACAAGGCCTGGCCTGAGTCCTGCCCCTGCACGCTCAGCCAGGCTGAGATGGACACTGATGGTTTCTGGGCCAGGCTCTCTGGAGCCCAGCCCTGATCCCTGCAAGCTCTGCCAGCTGCCCTGAGCTCTGGGCAGCACCAAGGGCCTCTCCCCAGCCCAGCCCAGCTGGCTCTTGCCCCACAGCTCTGCTCAGGCTAGGCTGCTTTGGGCACTGGCCCCACGGCCTCAGCCCCTGGCAAAGGCACAGCAGCAGCTGCAGCTGCCACAGGACTCAGCCCCAGCCATGGGGGAAGGTGCTTGGCCAAGGCCAAATGAGGCTCCCTGGCTGCCCTGCTCCCCTCGGGCTGAGGTGCTGAGAGCTCTGCAGCCCCTGCTGCCATCCCATCTGCCCAGGGCAGCACAAGAGCCCCGGCCTTGGGGCCCTCAAGAGCTGCTACTGCTCCAGGCCCAGGGCCCATCCCAGAGCTGGGGCAGCCACAAAGCTGTGCCCATTTCTGTTCATTGCTGCTCTGATGTGGATGGGTCCTCAACCACTTGGAGGTTGCTGATGAATTTTATTACTCCAGAGGCCTCTCCTTTCTTGAGCTCATCAGTTCAGGAATTCTGTGACAAACCCTCATAAACTTTTTGTTCAAAACACTTTGTTCGGAACTAAAAAAGTCCATGGGAATAATTTAAGTTTTCAGTTCTTATGTGGTTTATTTGGACAGATTTCAGAAGTGTCTTCAAAGTGAATCTGCTATATTGAAAAAAAAAAACAAAACATAGAGAACTAATTTGTCCAGTATTCTTTTCCTGTTTATAGTTTGGTATCACAAATGTCTGATTGATATTGACCCTCAGCTGCCTCTAATGCAGTCTGAATAGATATGAAGATCAAGAACATTCATGGCTGAAAATCAATAACACTTTGTCCTCACCCCTTCCCCAATATTTACCTCACCAACCCCTAGAAATCCTGTGGATCAGGAATGGGCTTGCCAGCAGGAGCAGGGCAGTGATTCTTCCTCTATGGTCAGCACTGGTTTGGCAGCACCTCAAGAGCTGTGTCCAGTTCTGGGCCTCCTGGAGTGGGCAAGAGGAAGAAATTTGTATCAGGGCAGGATAAAGAAAGCAAAGGTAAAGGAAAGGAAATGCTTAGGGCTATTTTGGGGTGGCAGCCAGGCAGCCCTGGCTCTGACCAACAGTGTCTGCAGTGGGACAGCATAGTCCCAGCTGATGGGAACAAACTTTCTGGCTGACTGCAGAGGCCAGGACAAAGCTGAGTGGTTTCCCTGGTGTCCCCCAGCCCTTGCTGGCCCCAGGGGCTGATGGCATTTGTGCTCCCTCAGGTTCATGTCCCCACACCAACAGCATACGGTTACTCCCCCCTGCTGTGTGCAATGCAAACAGGGGCTGCTGAGCCAGTGCTGTCGTGTCTGGGCCTGCAAGGATGGGGCACCTGTGTGAGCTGGGGGAGAGGCCAGGGCTGCAGAGGGGAGATGTTGTTGACAGCTGCATGAGGATGCTCTGGGATGCTGCCCTGGTCTGTCTAGAGCTCTGGGGATGGATCAGCCCCTGCTCTGCTGCTCCTTCCCGTCTCCCCCAGGGCCCTTGCAGAGTCCCAGCCATGCTGTTTGCCTCCAGCCTGCCCACGGCCAGCCTGGTACTGCTCATGGGGCTTTTCTGTGCTGAGCATTGGCCTGGCCATGTTCTTCAGAGAGGCTGGGCAAGGAGCCTAGAGCCCCCAGGGCCTGGCCTGAGGCGTCAGCGCTACCCCAGCAGTGCCCATGGCCTGTCCCTGCTGCAGCCCCAGCACTGCCACCCCCAGGGCCATGCCCAGCCCGGAGAGCACTCAGGCCCTGAGGCAACACCAGGGCCACCAGGGCAGCAGGGCGAGGACACGGCAGCAGCACTGGCAACACCAAGTGCTGCTTCTGCTGGGCACAGCTGCTGGGCCAGCCCTGCTCTGCCCCCAGCTCTGCACACAGACATTGCTGCTGCAGCTCCAGAGAAAAGGCAACAAAAGGGCATCTCTGCAGAAAACTCTGCTGGGAGATCCTTCAGTTTGTTTAAAGCCACCAGGAGCGCAGCCCCTCATTGACACAGTCTGTAGCCGTAGGGAAGGTGGAGAGAAACAAACTAAGGAAGGGCACAAACAATTATATTTATTAGTGGACAAGGTTAAAAAAGTAAAATAACAACAGAAAGAACCTCCAAAATAAAACCAACAAGAAGTATCAACGATGACTTTTATTTCAAGTGATTTGCAGAAATTGGCCAGCCGTTTAATGTTTCTGAAATCATCCAGTCAACTGTCCCCACACTGCAGCCTTGAGCTCTTGGTTTCTCAGGCTGTAGATAATGGGGTTCAGGGCTGGAGGCACCACTGAGTAGAGAACTGACAGGGCCAAATCCAGGGATTGGGAAGAGATTGAAGCGGGTTTAAGGTGAGAAAACATGACAGTGGTGATGAACAGAGAGACAACAGCCAGGTGAGGGAGGCAGGTGGAAAAGGCTTTGTGCCGTCCCTGCTCAGAGGGGATCCTAAGCACAGCCCTGAAGATCTGCACATAGGAGAAAACCATGAACACAAAACATCCAGAAAATAAACAGGCACTAACAGCAAGAAGCTGAAGTTCCCTGAGATATGATTTGGCACAGGAGAGCTTGAGGATCTGTGGGGCCTCACAGAAGAACTGGCCCAGGACATTGCCACGGCACAGGGGCAGGGAAAATGTATTGGCGGTATGCAGCAGTGAATAGAGAAAGGCACTGGCCCAGGCAGCTGCTGCCATGTGGGCACAAGCTCTGCTGCCCAGGAGGGTCCCGTAGTGCAGGGGTTTGCAGATGGACACATAGCGGTCATAGCACATGATGGTCAGGAGGAAATACTCTGCTGAGATGAAGAAGATAATCAGAAACAACTGTGCAGCACACCCTGCATAAGAGATGTTCCTGGTGTTCCAGAGGGAATTGTGCATGGCTTTGGGGACAGTGGTGCAGATGGAGCCCAGGTCGCTGAGGGCCAGGTTGAGCAGGAAGAAGAACATGGGCGTGTGCAGGTGGTGGCCACAGGCTACGGCACTGATGATGAGGCCGTTGGTCAGGAGGGCAGCCAGGGAGATGCCCAGCAAGAGGCAGAAGTGCAGAAGCTGCAGCTGCCGCGTGTCTGCCAATGCCAGCAGGAGGAAGTGCCTGATGGAGCTGCTGTTGGACATTTGCAGTTTCTTGGCATGGGGATCTGTAAAAAAAGTAATCATGGAATAGTTGGGCTTGGAGAGGACTTTAAATATCCCAGCACAGCCTGGAGGCACTTTTCCCCCTGCTGCCTGCCCAGGGCTCTACTGCCTGGAGCTGTCCCTGCCAGCAGCTGCTTCCCTGTGCCCAGGGCTGGGCCCTGCCAGTGCTGCCAGAGCCCAGCCCAGCCCTGGGGGCTCACCTCTGCCCTGCAGACCCCTCCCAGCTCAGGCACTGCCCAGGGGCACCTCTGGCTCTGCAGGCTCTGATGGCAATGTCAGAGCAACTCTGAGGCGGCTGGAAATGTTACACTGATGCTGCGTCTAAGGGCACCTGTGCTGATTTCTGTCACTGCCTGGTTTAGTATGATCTGATAAAAAAAACATTTTTCTTTTTCTGAACCTGAACTGAGTGATTAATATATGTGTGCAATTTCCCATCCAGGCAATCCAGAACAGTCGATTATAAAAGCAGTAATTTCCCTTCTACGCAGCCCCTGCCTTGCTGTGCTCCCATTATAATCTACTTGGAAATGTTATGCAGTTAAATGTCATACTGGGAGCAGTCCTGAACAATGCAGCATCCTCCCCACACAAGGAGAACACTTCCAAGCCTTACCAGCTGTCTCCTCCCACCCAGATCCTGTCCCCCAGTGCTGGCAGCAGAGCCATGGCTGGCTGAGAGCTGTCCCTGGCAGAAAGCAGAGTCGCTGCCCCAGCACAGCGCCCTAAGCTGCAGGACCCTGCTCTGCAGGACAGTCCTGGGCACCCCTGTCTGCTCTGCATAAGAGACAATCAGAGAATGTACTCACAGGGTCTGTAGGCATTGGGATGTTCCAGCTTCAGGAGATGGCTCCAGGAGCTGCAGCAGCTGCATTGTCCTGCAGCCAGAGGTTCCTGTGCCAAGGGCTGGCAGTGATTGTGCCCCAGGCACTTCTCAGCACCTTCCCAGCCCTGACTGATTGAAGCTCTCTGTGCATCTGTGCTGTGCCCGGGGACGGCTGCAGGCAGTGCCCCAGCCCTACTGGGCTGGCAGAAGAGCTTCTCATCAAGAGAAATGTGCTTTTGAAGCTCTTCTTGGTTACCAGAAGCTGCCTCTGTGCAAGGAGCCCAGCCCAGATGAGCAGCACAGACATAGCATAAGGACTTTAATGAGCCTCTGGGGCTTTGTGCTCAGACCCTGAACATCAGTCCCTGAGATGGAGCTGAAGAAACCTCTCCAGAACTCCAAGTCAGAATCCAACTCCAAACTTTCCTGAAGTTTTAATGGGTCCCACTGAGGGACAAAACTGAGAAAGTTTCCCCAGGCCCCATGCAGAGCAGAGAACTGGAGGCTGTGCTGACAGGTGGGGACAAAGAGAAGACAAGTCTTGGTGCCCTGGGGCACAGCAGGGTCTGTGCCACCAAGGGCTGGGAGGAGACACCTTGTCCTGAGGCCCTGGGGCCTCCTGGCACAGCCCCAGCCAGGCTGGGCACTGTCAGCCCCTTGTCCTGCCCTCAGCATCCCCCCCTAGCCCACATCCCAGTGGCCTCAAGGATCTGCTGGAAGGAGTCCCTGGGGAGCCTTGCTCAGGAATGGCCCTTGGGGCTCCTTCATGCTCCCTGCAGGGACTGCAGGTTTTTCAAAGGACTTTGGGCTTGGCTTTTGCCTTGCAGTCTCTGAGAGGTTTGTGCAATCACAGCCTCTATTTATCTGCTGTAATGAGTCCCTGTAGAGGCTTTATCAGTAACAACACTCAGTGGGGCCCATTAATGCTTCAAGGTACTTTAGTTATTTTAAGGTACTTGTTGTTTCCCTTTTGATACAGACTCAGTGAGGGGTTTGTGCAATCATGGCCCCAATTATCTGCTTTAACAAGTCTCTTGAGAGCTCTGTACTGACACTCAGTGGGGCTGAATGCTTTGAGATACTCAAAATTTTTAAGGTACTTTGGATTTTCCTTTCCACACTGAATTTCTGAGTGATTTTTTGAGGCATCCTGGCCTCCAGTTCTCTCCTCCAACGGATCCATGAGAAGCCTGTGATTGGGATGGACCTCAGTTGGATCTAATCATGCTTTGAGACACTTTGGGTGTTTCCTCTGACTTTGACTCCTGGAAAGGTTTGTGCAATTTCCTCTCAGGCCCTGAGGTTCCAGGGCTCAGCTCCAAATGCACCACGGGGCTCATTAGGATCAAGCAAGTCCTGACAAACCATGGCTGTGCCTTGATTTCCCTCGCTCCAGTGCAGTTCAGCAGGAAGTTTTCCTTTTACAGTTATGGAGAAATATTTCAAGTGAGTTTCCAAGAAATATATAATCCTATTTTAAAGAGTATATTTTATTACTCTTTTCTTTAGAGAAGAGATGATAGCAGCAATCTGTGCTTGATATTGATGAAGGGCTGCTCCTAAGGAGGTCTGACCAAGTCAGAAAAGTTGTACCTTTGAGTTGTGGACAACCTTGTCCAGCATTCCCCAACCCCATGTGAGAAACTGTTGTGACTTTCAAAAATTTAAGTGGTTTATTAAGACCTTATCAAAATACTACAGAATGATCTTGATTTTCATATCTTTGATGTGAAATGAGTTCCCTGGTCTGAATCAATCCTGTTTGCCATCCCATATCAGGGAATATTCTGATTCTAGAAGTGTTTTACTCACAACATTGGCATTGGCTTTCACAGTACCACCTCCACCCAATGAGTCACATGATCTACTATCACTAGGAAAAACTTCCACCGTTTTATGTGGGGAAGCTCGGTAAAGTCTACCTGGATGTTTTGGAAGGGCCATAAGGCTAGTTCTCACCCTCCTCTGGGTGTTTTCCTCATTATTTTCTTATTTACTTGTTGACATATCACACATCATTCAGTTACTTGCTTAGCTATTCTGAAAATTCCTACGCAGCCCCAATCCCTTAGAAATTGATCACTTAGCACTTGTGTACCCCAATGTGTTTTTCCATGTATGCCTTCTAGCATTTTCTTGGCCAGGGGTTTATTCAACATTTTCCTCCCATCTGCTAATTTCCACTGCTAATTTCCACTTCCCTTCACTATCTTTCTTGGCTCCTATTTTAAGGAGATCTTCCTCTTCTGTCCCACTGAATTCAGGGCCTTTTGGCATTTCTCTCATGGGGGTTAATACTATTATTAGTTTTTCTGACTCTGATTCAATTGAATTTTTAGCTTCTAAATCAGCTAAATTGTTCCCTCAGTCCTCCTGAGTCACCCCTTTTTGATGTCCTTCAACAAATACCACTACAACTTCCTCTGATAATTGTAAGGTTTCTAACTCTTCTAAGTGAAATTTTTTGTGAATCAGTCCCTTTCCCTTTGAATTTAATTGCCCACTCTCTTCCCAATTTTTCCAAGGGTGTGCACCACTCCAAAAGTGCATTTTCAGTCTGTATATATTTTTTCTCCTTTTATGTGCTAATTTTTCCAGAGCTTGTTTTAGGGCATACAACTCACACCTTGGGCTGACCAGCTGGAAGGTAACTTCCCCTTTTTTATTGCCACTAACCCTTCATATCATACCTCGATACCCTGTGCCCCTTTATTACCCGTGAAGATCCATCGATTGTCATTTTCCACCTTGGAGTGGTTGATCTGGTAGGTCCTCTCTTATTTTAGTTTGATAGTTTATAACCTCTAGGCAATTATGTATTAGTTCCTCACTTGGTTCTCCACACAAAAACTGGGAAGGGTTGAGTTGGTTACTCACGATCGGCTCTAAATCATTATCTATTAAGATGGCTTCATATTTTGCCACTCAGGAATCAGTGAGTAATTTCGCAGCCTTTTGGCTCAGACTACTCCTTACTGAGTTTGGGATATATATCTTCAATTTTCCCCCAAAAGGTTAATGTTTTGCTTTCTGCTACGAGTAGGGCAGTCACTGCCACAGCCTGAATGCAGGATGGCCACCCCCAGCTGACAGGCTCTAGTAATTTTGATAAATAGGCCACTGGTTTCCTGGATCCTCCCCAGTCCTGGGCTAACACTCCATGTGCTACCCCTTGTTTTATATCCACAAACAGATAGAAGGGTTTGTCTGAGGCAGGAAGACTCAGTGCTGGTGCACTGACTAATTTTTGCTTTAAAGCTTCAAACTTGTTCATCCTCTTTTCCCACCTAATCACTTCTTCAACTAACTTTTCATACAAGAACTGGATAGCCTGTGTGTATCCTTCAATCCATAGCCTACAATATCCCAACAGGCCTAAAAACCTTCTAACTTCCCTCTTAGTTTTTGGCCATGGGAGTGAGACTATCCCCGTAATTCTCTCAGGGTTCAACCACCAGCTCCCTTGACAAATCACATGTCCAAGGAATTTTACTTCCCACTCTACAAATCAGATACCAGATACTGAAGTTCTTGGTCCCTTGGAAGATTTAACAACACTATGGTGGATTCCCAAATGTATTTTTCTTCCTGTCCTGAGAAAAGCAAATAATTTACATATTGGAAGAGCTTAATCTCAGGTTTGATGGAGAAGAATTGTGTTACTTCTCCTAGGGCTTGACCGAAGAGGTTTGGAGATTTGGAAAACCCTTGGGGTAACCTAGTCCACCAAAAGTGTTTCTTACTCCCAGAATCAGGGTCCTCCCATTCAAAAGCAAGTATATCCCTGCTTTTCTCTGCCAGGAGACCTGCCCAAAAAGCATCTTTTAGGTCTATGACACTAAATCACTGGTGTGCTGGGGGGATATTTCTCAGTAGTGTAGAGGGGTTAGGCACTCCTGGATACCAATTCAATGTTCTTTTGTTCACTTCTCTCAAATCTTGGACAAGCCTGTAAGTCCCATCTGATGTCTTTACTGGTAATATGGGTCTTTTATGGGTGAACATACATGGTTCTAAGGTCCTGTCCTCAAGTAGGTCCTGGATCAGTGGCTGCAGTCCTCGTCTCCCTTCCAGGGAGAATGGATATTGTCATACACAAATTGGATAGCTCTCATTAACTATTTTTATTACCTATAGGTTTCATGTTCAATTTACCTTGGTTTTTTTGTTTTGCCCACACCATCTCATGAATTTTGTCCTCATCTTCTTCTCTTAATTGGAGAAGCTTAACTACCATTTTCCCTTCCTCTAGGAGCACTCCAATGTCAAACTGCACCTGTAAATCCCATCCTAATAAATTTCACCCTTCATCTGGAACTAATAGAACATCCCCGATTCCTATTTTATTTGTTCCTTCAAACTTTATTTGCTTTATAACTGAGGCTTTGAACCCTTCCCCTTTAGTACCTACTACTTGCACAGTATCTTGACACTTTTTGCACCCCTTTGGGATTCTACAAACACAAACTTTTTCAGCCCCTGTGTCTAAGAATTCAATTTCTTCATCCTGGGAATCTATTTTTAAAGTTATCAAGGGCTCTTGAATGTATACTATCCCCAGGAGGTAGAGCCCTTGACACCCCTAATCTTCTTCTTTTTGCTCAGTCTCATAGACCCTCAGGTCCTTTTACTTCTGGAGGCAATTCCTTCTAATATTCTCACTCTCTTTACAGTGAAAGCAAAGTCCTAAGTTCCCGTTTCCCAAACTCTCCTTTTTGTGCCCAGTCCCAAGGAGCTGCACCTCCCCTCCACCTATCTTCCCGTACCCAGAATCTCCCTCCCTTATCCAGGTTGTTCTTCAAGTGCTGGTTTCCTTTCCTAATAGAGTTGCCATTACATTGGCTTTTGCCTTGGCCTTCTCTTCATCCCTTTTGATACACCATCTGTGCTTCCTTTAAAAGATTTTCTTAACCTCTTTAATTGCCAACCATCTAACTTTTCTAACTTTCTCCGTATATCTGGCCAGGGGTGAGTGACAAAATTTATCTTTAGTAAGATCTGTCCAGCCACGGTGTCAGGGTCAACTCCTGAATACTGCCTTATATATTTCCTCAACATTTGTAACCACTCTGTTGGGGTTTCTTCCCTCTTTTGCTGCTCATGAAAAACCTCACTGGCATTTTGAGTATGTGGAGCTGCCTCTTTTACACCTTTTACAATCAATGTTCTGTATTCCTCCATGTCTTGCCTACCCCCAGTGCTATTGTGGTTGCTGGTGGGGTGCACTATGGGCATTTTCAGATCCCCAGGAGGTCCTTGCATATGGTCCATTTCCCATATCCATATCTCAGCTACTCAGATCATCTGTCTTTCTTCTGGTGTGAATAGCATGGTCATTATTGATTGCATCTCTTCCCAAGTATAAATATTGGGCCCCAGAAACTGGTCTAACTGTTCCACTGATCCAGTGAGGTCCTCTAGTAATCCTTTCAATTATTTCTTGAACATTCTCATGTCAGAGGAACTGAGAGGCACAGTTATAAATCTAATTCCTTCCAGCACCCCACACAGGGGTACTTCCCACGGGGGATATAATCCTGCTGCTTGGTTTCAATCCCCTGATCTGCTTTCCTCTCATTGTGCCACCCTGTTTCTGGTGTTTTGACAAGGCCCATCGGGGGTAGGGGAGGTGTATCTGGGGCTATTGGAGGTGGAGGGGGTAAGTGTTCTAATGGGTCCCATTCTTTATTTTCTGATACTTTAAACATGCTCACCTTTGAGGGTGAACTCTCCCTCCCACAGCAGGCAGCATAGTCAGTCTCTTCCTGATTGAATGGTTTCTTAGCTCTTACATGGATGTTTAATGCCTGACACATCCATTCTTCATCTGACCCATATCTTGGCCAGTATACATGATTGCTCCTAATTTCCCTTCTGGTCCATTCTGCCATGCAATTCTGAAACACTTGGAACTCATCCTTATCTGTGATATTTGTGTCATATTTCCACTGGGCTAGTTTCCTTCCCAGTGGGCTACCTGGATGTATACCTCCTGGTACCTCTTCCATTTCTATTCCTCCCTATTTGCCCATAGTCCCATCCTGACCAGCCCATCAAAGGCCCTCCTCTGACAGAGCCCACCTTTCCAACCACAGGCCCTCCAGACAGAGCCTGCCTGTCTCAAAAGGGAAAAGGAAAGGGGGAGTGGGGAAAAAAAGAAACAAGGGAAGGAGGAAAGAGAAGGAAAGGGAAAAGAGAAAAAACCAAAAAACCGTACTTCTCTTTTTACAAGTAAAAATAGAAAAAATTTTTACGATCCAAGGGCTTCCATATCACTGGATGGGTCCCTGCCCTTCCTCTCCTCCTCGGTTCAATGCTCTGGTCCCACAGCCACACTCTGCTCCCTGTCCCTTCTGGCTCAGCTTGGCTGTGCCCTGCCCCTGGCCCAATTCACCTCGGCAGCTGCAGTCCCACTCCTGGCCCAACCTGGCTCAGCTTTGGTGGCTCTGCCCGTCCCAAATCAACTTGGAGGCTCAGCCCACCCCAGTTTGGCTCAGTTGCTGCAGTCCTGCCCCTGGCCTGACTCGGCTCAGCCTCAGCGGCTCAGCCTGCCCCGATTTTGTTCGGCTCAGCAGCTGGTCCAGCCTGACCCCCTCGATTTGGCAGCTCTGCCCTGACGTGACTTGGCTTGGTCGCTGGACTGCCCTGACTCTCTTGGCTCCCTTGGCACACGAACTGCTGCACCGGCTCCTGGGTGACCCTCTGCAGCAAACCCCTCGGCGGTCACCCCGCTTCCAGCCTGGCTTCGGCTGGCCCTGGAAATTACAGCATTGGCTGTGCCCCAGAGGCTGCCCCTGCTCTGAGCACCACACGATCCACCGCGCCATGTGGAGCTCATCGGCTCCCTTGGTGTGTGCTGGATGGGAATCCCACTGTGGGTCACCATCCTGGCACAAACACAGTTTCCCTGATGGGTGAACACTGCTCCCAAGTCCCCACAAACCCTTCAATGTCCCACCGGCTATGGGGTCCTTGCCTATGGGATCCCCACTTTCCTCCCGCGCCATGTGTCCCGCAGTTCCTTTTTCCTTTCTACCACCATATATCCTGACATTTCAAGGGGCCAGGATGGATCCAGTATATTACTAATGTGAAGCTCACTTTCATACACTGGAATTACAGAGTCACAATCTGGCCAAAAATAGTTATGTGGATGGTGCTCACCCCCTTCCTCTCTTTTCTTTATCCAGTCTCCTCATGTCTTTGGGCTTCCAACCCTCAACTGCTGGTGGAACTGGGAGAGTCTGATAGACTCTGCCCAATCTGTGGTGGGGGCGCCCCTTTTGAAAACTCCTAAGGTCACCAGGTGTATTTCCCAGATGAGTCCCCATTTGTGAGACATGATGCTCACTTCCAAAAATTTAAAAGGATTATTAAAACCTTTTAAAATAATACAACAGAAGACTGAACACAGAAAATATTACGGCACTGGGAGCAAAGGATTTTTTCCCACCATGTGCTTGCCCACACAATGGATGTTTTGCCTTCTAACTCTTTAGCCTCAAAATCTTGTTAATCAACTCTTTCTTTGCTGTCCAGTGGTGCAGGTCACTTCCTTACATCTTGATTGGAGGTCAGGTGTTGCCCTAATAACAAGCCGACCCTTCCAAAAACCCCAACTACCAGGAAAGCCTGTGATAACAACAAAACAAGGGGGAGTAAAACAAACCTGTAAATCTATAGAGCTTGTATTAACATATCCATAACATCTGCCTTTTGTAAGAGGCATCAACCATCACATTACTGATCTATCACACAATTATTTCAAAACTGCTTTCTGTTTCACCCTGACTGTCCTAGCAGAAGAACAGGGCATTTTTCATGCACTTCCACAAGGTCAGGCTTCCAATTTCATGAGGAATCTTGGATGGAAATGGCCATATTAAGAAGGAGAAAAGCAGAGAAAATGGATTAGAAATTCTTAGAAAAAATTCCCCTTCTTACAGACAAGGTTCACCAAGTCATTCCTTGCATTTCTCCTTTTCAGATCCTTTCAGTCTTCTATTCTGGGAAGTGCAGCTTCTTCTGCTGCTTATCATGAACTGACTGTGGTCTTGATTTATTCCAGCACAAGAAATATACAATCTTCTAAACTGAAAACAGAAACAAACTGCCTCTGACAACCAACTTTCATGTTCTAGATCACTTTCCATGTGTCTATGGAGATGTGTGAATGATTATCACACAACTCTCAATTTCTGGCTGCAGCTTCTGGAGATTCTTTCTCTGAATTCAGTCAAGGTTGCATTCCCCAACAATTTCTGGTACCACCTCCTGTTTTCCAAGGTTGGAACAGTCACAATGAAAACCTCACCAATGGCACAACTCCCCAGTCCACCAGGAAAAGAAAGGACAAGTTGTCAAGTAATCCAAATATTTGTCTTGCTTTGCTACAAGAATTCTGCTGCACACACAGTGTGGAAAGCCAAGAGAAGCTGCAGTTGGTGGCACATCTTGTGACAGAAGCTGCCCCTCATTCTCCAAAAAAGGTTCTTAAGAACCTTCAGTTCTTAAAAACTGAACCAGCTTTCCAGAAGTGAAATGACAATGGAATGAAACCATCTGAAATGTTTTCCTCTCTTTATTTCTATGCTTTCCTTTTACATCTTGCACTACTTCTCCATGCCATGAATTCCAAATACATCTCACCTCTAAGATCAATGACTTAGTGAGTTTTAGACACTCTAAAATACCATGAGCTGCACACAGTTTGCATTCCCCTGTTTTTGCTGGAAAGCACTGCTGGAGCCATCAGTGCAGTGCTTGGGTCAGGCCCAAATCCTGCAGGCAGGGAATGTGCCCCGGCAGTGTGTGACCCTCAGCAGGGACAATGCTCAGCAATCCTGCAGGCAGGGAATGTGCCCCGGCAGTGTGTGACCCTCAGCAGGGACAATGCTCAGCAGCGTTGCTGTGCTCGGTCTCCATGGAACCATGCCAGGAGCAGCTGCTGAGCTCAGAAGCCATCGCAGCCCCCGCCCTGCTCCAGAGCCCCTTGGCAGGGTGGGCTCCTGCCCTGGCTCTGTGTGCCAGGAGCTGGCAGCGCTGGGTGCAGGGAGCCCAGGGAGGGCACAGAAACGCTGGGTGAGAAATGCTGGGGCACAGCGAGATGGGCGAGTGCAGCCGGCCAGGGCAGAGGAGCAGCACGCACAGGGGGCACAGCCTGCAGGACGGATGGCCAGGGGGAGAAAACAACAAACTTCTCAGGAGGGCGGAGAACAAACTTTTAGTTGCAAACTTCAGAGAATGAGGTACTTGGGAAATCCTAAACAACATGGAATTAGAGTGAATCACTTGACAAAGCATTGATTGAGCACACTCTAACCTGTTCAACTTCAAGTCATGCAGATTTTGAGAAGAGGAAGTCAGGAGGAGAGGGAGAGAGATCCACAATCAGCCTTGGATCCAGTGCCATCTCAGCTGCTGTGAGCTCCGGGGGCCCTGGGACGTGTCAGTGTCACACCCGTGTCACAGCCTGACCTGCTCTGATCCCTCTCCCAGGTGGGGTTTTCGGGGTGCCAGGGGCTTGGCAGCCACTTTGGGGCTGCACCAGAGGCTGCAGTGACTGGGGTGGGGAAGTGACCACCCCACCTATGCAGAACTCTCCCTGCCCCAAACACACACTGAAGATGTCTGGAGCCGTTCATCATTTCTCTGCTCTCCAGCACTGAGGCAATGGACTCTGGATACAGCTCTGAGCTCGTGCCCAAGGCAACCACCCCTGGCAATGGGGGTCCATGGAGCTGCTCTCAGGAAACCCCCAAGAGCTGGGGAGTGGCCCAAAACTGCCTCAGAAATGTGAGATAGGTCAAAATCTCTTCAGGGATGTTGATTATTCAAAAACTCACTAAGTAAAGGGCTCTCCCTCCCTTCATCATCCCCAAACTTTGGCTGTCTCATTCCAGACTCCAGCCCACCTCCCAAGCCTCACCCAACACATCCCACCACTCCTGGAAATCATGACCCCCTTCCCAAGCTGTATTTCCCCCATTTCCCACTTCCCAAGCCCCATCCCACCCATCCTGCCCCACCCAATGCCCATCTCACCCCTCCTGATTTGAAGTCCACTTCATACAATCCCCTTCCAACCCTATTCTACCCTGAGGGCCTCAGTAATTGAGTAATTTTGGGGTGGGATTGAGTAGGTTTTTGTGGCATTGAGTGGTTTTGAGCTGACAAATCTATCCCTCTTGTCTTTTGAAGTGCCAACAAATAAAGACAATTAAACCAAATACCCCCAAAACTCCCCCATATCCTCCCAGATATCTCCTGGAATCCAAGATTCCCCCAAAACACAAGTAAAATGTGAGGCTTTAGATGCCTTTAATTTGTTGATTTTTACCCTGATTTTCTGTGATTTCAAGGGAGAGAGATAAATCAAAAGATAATGAGAGGCAAAATAAAAGGAGCACCAGCCACTTCCGACTGTGTATCAAAGGGAAAGCGGGTCACCAGGGCTCTGACCGATGTGGGTCCTCTCATGGGGCTGGAGTTGGAGCAGTGCATTAAGCTCTTACTGCACCTGGTGCTCTCACAGGACTTCCCTTACTGGTGCCTCCGTTGGTGTCGGGTAAAGAACGAACCATCTGAGAAGCTCTTCCCACACTGGGGACACTCGCAGGGCCTCTCCCCTGTGTGGATGCGCCGGTGGGTGGTGAGGATGGAGTTGTGCTTGAAGCCCATCCCGCAGTCGGGGCAGCGGAAGGGCCTCTCATCCCTGTGAATCCGCTCATGTAAAAGGAGGTGGGTGCTGGTGTGAAACCTCTTCTGACACTTGGGACACTCATAGGGCCTCTTGCCGGTGTGGAACCTCTGGTGGAAAACCAGGTCAGACCTGTGGCTGAAGCTCATCCCACATTCCCCACACTCGTAGGGCTGTTCCCCAGTGTGGATCCTCTGGTGGCAGATCAGGTTGAATCTCTTCCTGAAGCTCTTCCCACACTCCAAGCACTTGTGGGGCTTCTCCCTATCAAGAAGCTGCTCCTGAGCTCTGGCTGAAGCTCTGTCCACCTTCCTGGCATAGGGTGGGTCTTTCCTCCTCAGAGCACCCTGGGCTGGGTTTGGAGCCCATCCTTGTGCGGGATTGCCCAGGGCTTTTCCTCCCCATTGGGTTACTGTACCACGGAGCCACTCAAAACAGCCTCTTCTACGAGGTTCTGCTGCAGGGATTTGTCCTCCCTGGTCTCCATCCTCAGCTCCTTTTCTGGGGTAGGAACGACAAGGACAGGATGGGTTTTGCCTCTATGCCAGAGGAAAGAGGAAGGAGATCCCCCCAGTGCATCCCCAGCAGGACGGGGTTGGCAGCAGGGCTGTCCTGCAGCCAGGGGCCATGCTGGGCTGGGAGATGGAGCAGGAGAGAGGGGGAAAGGGGCACTGACTTCCTCCTCACCTGCCTGGGTGTCCCGGGGCATCTTTCTCTTCCTCGCAGCCTTCTCCTCCTCCATATTGCCAAGGTTTGGGAACAGGAAATCCTGGTTTGGGGAAAAACAAGGTGTGAATGCCTTGGTTTGGGGATTCCTCCCACCCAAGTCCATCACTAGAAGTCATCTGGTGTCCATAAAAACCTTCAAAAATCAAGATTGAATTAAAAAAAAGCCACCAGATTTTCCCATTTCCACTCTCTGGGGTTCTGGTGGTCCCCATCTCAGGGCTGCTGGAGATCCCATGGGCACTGGGGATCCCCCTTCCCCAGGGTCCTGCTTAGGGATGCTGGGGGGTTTTGGGGTCCCCTTCTCCAGCCTCACCCCAGTCCAGTCACTAGGCACTCTCCCCTCTTCCCACCAGCCTGTCCTGGTTTAGGGCAAATTTGTGAGAAAATCTCCAAAAGAGTTTCCTCTTGAAAGCAGATTCAAGTGGCCCCTCCCCCAACTGGATCGAGAAAATATTTTCATGGAGAAAAGGGGAAAACCTGTTTATTTAACAGGCAAAACATTCATCAGCACAAAAAATGAACAATATTAAAAAATAAAACCTCTTGCACCTCCAAAATAGATGACAACCTCAGAAAGTCCCTCTGTGGGCTGTAGCTCGGCTCACTCAGTCTCTTATCAGTATCTTATCAGTCTCTTATAAGTCCCTCCAGCGCTGGAACTGCCCTGGCCCAGGCTCAGCCTGGTGGGCCACAGGTGCGAGCTGCCAGTGGTGTTCTGGGTGTTCAGTCCAGAGCAGGTTTAAACAGCTCCAAAGAAAAAGAAAAATCACAGTCATGGGGACCTCTCTGCCTCAGCAAGCTAAAAACTAACTAAAAGCAAAGGAGAGCTCTGTCCTGCTGTCTGTCTGTCAGCAGACAACTTATACCTTAGGTTTTAAGTTTTTCTGTTCTGTTTTGGTGAGCAGCTTTTAGCTTTATATTAACTGTTACTGGGATCTTTTCTCAGGGTGAGGACAAAACAATCCTGTTCTAGCTGGAGACTCAAGGACAATCTCTTCAAACTTCAGGCCCAAAGCATAAACAATGTGAAAAGAGGGCGGGTTAGCAAGGAGGATGAAACTTCATAATTTGAAGTTATTAATTGGACAGTTATGTGCAAATGGACTAAAACTTATAAAAATGTGAGATCTTGCGACAAAGCCCTCCTTTGCTCATCCAGGCAGAGCCCCAGCTGTGGCTCCGGTACTGGCAGGGTGTGGCCTTTGAAGGCACTTCAGTAAAAATCCACTTTACTTCTCTTAACTCTGTCTGGGCTCTGTTCCAGCTTCTTAAGGCATCACAACAGTCCAGGAGCCGGAATGTGGAGGAGTGAGTGCAGTGTATGAAAACAAACTGCAGCTTCTCCCTCCTCCCCTTCTCTCTCAGAACCAGCCTTCAAGGTGCAGAACTCATTTCTAGGCTAAACAGACCGATGGGGGTACGAGCATCATGAAGTCACCCCAGGACATGCCCCTGTCAGGGTCAGGCGGTCCCGTCCCCGCCTCATCTCCGGGCTGTCGGGGGTCCGCCAGCTCTGGTATTGCCCCTTCCCCTCTCCCCGCCCCGGAGGTCCCCGGTTCCACAGCCACGGCTCTCACAGGGATCCCCAAAACCAATGTCCCGCCCCGTTGGTACCGGGCCATCACCACATGGACCCCTGGGACCCTCCCGAGGAGCGATCGTGGCTCCTCTCCCCCCGAAAAAGCTCCTCTTAGGGAGCCTGGAGATATCCGGGGCTCGAGTCCGGGATCTGCTGGCTCCGAACTCTCTCCAAAAAATCCTCCCGGAGACCCCTGGCTGGAGCTGCGGCGAGTTCAGCCTCCGCCCTCACCCGCGGCTCGGGGCTGAGGTTGATGCAGGCTCAGTGTGCGGGCGGTGGGAGCAGTGGGATTCTCCCGCTCCTGCTACTCCTCCTTGTCCTCCTCCTCTTTGTCGTCGTCATTCTCCTCCTCCTCCTCGTCCTTCTACACCTTGTCTTCCTCCTCCTCTTCATCCTCCTCCTCGTCCAGGGCCTACTCCTCCTCCACCTCCTCCACATCTTCGTCCTTGTCCTCATCCTCCTCTTCCTCATCCTCCTCCTGGTCCTCCTCCTCCCTCTTGGCCTCCTCCTCATCCATGTCCGCCACATCCTCACCCTCCTCCTCCTCTGCCTCTTCCTCCTCATCCTCCCTATCCTCGTCCTCCTCCTCCGCGTCCTCCCCATCCTCATCCATCTCATCCTCCCGACTCTCCTCTTCCTCATCCACCTCCTCCTTGTCCACCTCCTCTTCCTCCACATCTTGGTCCTCGTCCTCCTCCTCTTCATCCTTCTCCTCCTCCTCACCATCCACCTCCATGTCCTAGTCCTACTCCTCCTCCTCGTCCTCATCTTCCTTGTCCTCCTCCTCCTCCTCACTCACCTCCTTGTCTTCTTCCTTCTCATCCTCCCCCTCCTCCTCCGTGTCCTTCTCCACCTTCTCCTCCATGTCCTCATTGTCTTCCTCTGCATCTTCCTTCTCCTCATCCACCTCCTCCTCCACATCCTCATCCTCCTCCTTATCCTCGTTCTCCTCCTCCTCATCATCCTCATCCTCCTCGTCAACAGGACAGGAGATTTTCTCCTCCCTCTTCCCTGTGTGAGGATGAAGCCCAGCTGCCCTTTTCTTCTGGTGCCTCCTCCTCTCCTCAGCTCAGGATGTCAAACTCCTCAAAATGAGGAAAATCCCCATTCCCTGTCTCCTTGTGGCTGCAGCCTGGAACGTTCACTCAGAACAAAAACTTTTTGACAGCCCTGCTGAAAATGACACTGGGAGCAGGTATGTGAGAAATGGAGGAAAATGCGTTTTGATTGGAAATAAATCTACAAAATTTTTTCTTCCTGTCCCATTCATTTTCCATCAGTTCCAGTTCTCTTTGCAGAGTGCCACGTTCTCAGCTGATTGTGTTTGTGTTCTCCCTTCTCTCCTGCCTTTCTCTGCCTGCTCCGTTTCTCTCTTAGTGTCTCCCTTGACCCAGGGCAGATCCCACCAAAGACCCTGCCCTGATTTAATTCCCAATCCTGGAGCTACAACAACCATGGGTGAAGTTATGAAGGCTGGCAGTGAAATGTCACTGTAAGATATTGCTCCACTTGGATTTTGGCTCCTTCTTAAGAGCTTTGCCTCCCAGGGCAGGAACATCTTTTCCTGTCTGGGAACTGGAATTCCAGCCCCTGGGAGTGTGTGCCATGGATCCCAGAGGGGCATTCCTGAGGCTCCCAGGGCGCTGCTCCTGCCATGCCTCCCAAGGAACTGGACAAAGTGCAGCAGCTCTGTTGGTTCTGCAGTGCCACAATGGCCCCTGGTTGCACGAGTTTCCCTACTGCCAACAGATGTTCCTTAGTTCCCATGATGCCCTGCTGTGTCACCATGGATATTTGGTGTCATGAAGTTCTTCAGTGTCACAATGGCCTTTCTCACTCCATGAAGTTCCGCAGTGTCACAGTGGACTCCTTGGATGGGCAGTGTCAACATGGACCACTGGATCCATGTGGCCCTGCTGTGTCACCATGGCTCCTTGGTTCCATAGGACCCCAGGGTCACAATTGACTCCTTGCTTCCACATCACCCCCTCAGTGCCAAAATGGCCCCTTTGTTCCATGGGGAACACAAAAGTTTTTTAGAAACATTGAGCAAATCCTGCTCAACACACCTGGGAACATGTTTGCATTCAAGAGAGAGGTAGGTTAAATGTTAGGATGGCATCAGCAGCTTCCATCTGCAACAGAGATCCAGGGAAAGGACAGAGACAGAGAATTCAGCTGCAAGACTCAGCGAATTCTGCTTCCAGAGATCATTTCTGCTCACACTGTCCCTTGTAGAAAGGTGACACCATTCCAGGCAGCCTGGACTGAGCAGGTGGTTCCTGCGTGGGGTTTTTTGTTTAGGAAACCTGCTCAGGCTTTTCCATTCCATCCTTCCACACAGGAAAACTTCTCCTGTGCCTGTGTGCAGGCAGAGCCCTGAGGAGAACAGGTGGGACATGGTGCAATGGTCTGGGACATGGAGCTGCGGAGCTCAGGGGACAAGGTTCTGCTGCAGGGCACAGGGATGTCAGTGCCTGGTGGGCCATGTCAGACATGATGAGGCTGGGGGTGAGGAGCAGCTTGTCCAAACAGGGTCAGCCCTCAAGGGGCTCATTCTTTACCATGCCCAGACCTCCTAAGGAGACATTCAACATCAAGATCACCTGGGGAATGCTTCTATCAGCTCTTCCCTGAACTGAAAAATAAAAAATATTGCCTGGAGTAAACAAGAAAAGTCATGAGGTGCACTTTGAAATCTTCCTCCTTAAAAGAAATCCAAACTGACTCCAGCCAGTTGCACAAGCCCTGGACACTTGGAGGACAATTGAAGGAAGAGAAAGAGCCTCCAAGGTTTCAGTATTTTGATGATCCCCACGGTGGGTTTGGGCCTTATTCCAGGACCCTCAGGCACTGAGAGAAGGCTGAAGAAGCTGCTCAAGGAGTCAGCAACAAAACTCCAAGTCCTTTGGAGCATCACTGGGCCCCACTGAGGGCAGGGACTGACAAAGGCTCCCCAGGGACTGTGGAGAGCAGATCCTTGAGGCCAGGATTGCAGGGAGCCAAGGACTCTGAGCAGGGAACTGCAATGCTGAGCAAGACCTGGGCTGGTTGGGGGAAGCAGAAAGGCCAAGCCCTGAGCCCAGCCTGGGACAGCAGGGCCTGTCCCTCACAGGTGGCTCGGGGCTGTTTGTGGGGCAGGGGCATGTGAGGGGCAGCAAGGAAAAATGTCATAAAACTGTGTGACACTCCAGATTCTCATGGAACCAAGGGACCAGTCGGACACTGGGGAGATTGTGGAACCAAGGGGATCATTGCGGCACTGTTGGGGCCCATAGAACCAAGGCACCAGTGTGACACTATGGGGCCTCATGGGAACAAGAGGCCATTGTGAGCCTGCAGGGCTGGAACACCCCAGAACACTGAAATGCTGGGGGTAACCAAAGGTTCCTTGACTTGTGTTTGGTGCACAGGAGAAACACCAACCAGATATTGTCAACATGGGCAGATGCAAAGAATATTCTGGGTAGGAAGGGAGCCTCAAGGATCATCAAGTCCAGCTCTTAAGTGAATGGCCCACAAAGGTATTGAACCCACAGCCTCAGTGATACCAGCACCATGCTCCAACCAACTGGGCTAAGAGGTCAAAATGACACAAAATTTTACAGGCAAAATACAGGCAGTCAAGGAACTTTGGCAAAGGGTTTAATACAACACCCACTTCAACATAAACCTCTTATCATAGCATTAATTTCATTGCCTTAGCCCATTTAACCTGAAAACTGTTAACCCTTAAGATATTAAGTTACACAAAAAATGTCCCAGGTAAGTAGGATTAGAAGGAGAAGAAATAAAGAACAACAGAAAGACAGAAGATCTATAGAAAGACATGCACATAGGTACCAACCACTCTGGTTCCAGCCTCAACAGCAAAAGAACCCCAGAGGAAGGCAAATCCAGACCATGGGCTGGCCTCATGCTCTGGCTTTTAATCCCCTGGGCCTTCACGGGCCCGTCCCTGGGGTGGGACTGCCAGTTGCTTGCCCAACCAGAGCCAGGGTAGCACCAGCTGCTACTGTGTGATTGATTAAGAGCTGGGCCAATCAGACGTGGGTCAGGATACCCCCTGCTGTGTGATTGACAGCTCTGCCAGGCCAGGGGCTCTGTCCCACCATAAACCAAGGCCTGACCCGGCCATGGCCCCACACAGGCATTCTGAGCATCCCAAGGTGTCTCAGAACATCGATCTCATCTAGCCTCTGACAGGGACCATGGTGACACTATGGAACCTCATGGAGCCATGGGTCACTTGCGACAATGGAGATCCAAGGAAACTATGGTGTGAGTATAGAACCTCATGGAATCAAGGAGACCATTGTGCAACTCAGGAGCCCTATAGAAGCAAGGGTCAATGTTTAAACAGTTGGGCCTACATAAAAAAGGAGCCATTGTGACACAAGGGGCCGCATGAAGCCAAAGGACCCTTGTGACTCTGTGTGGGCCCATGAAACCAAGAAGCCATTGTGACCTTGCAAGACCTCATGGAATCAGAGAACACTGTGTCAGGGTGGGGACCCATGAAATCAGTGGAACATGGAACAGGTCTGCCTGGTTTGGACTCCTGGGGGCTGTCAGGGCCCACTGAATTTGATACTTCAAGTGCCACTTCCCATCTGATTGTGAAGCACTAGGACTCCGTGCTTTCCTTCCTATGGGAAAAAACTGTTTTTCTTGTCTAGTCACCCATGGCTAAAACTGGGATTCTGCATCTAAAATTCTCTATATCCAAGGGTTACTCCCAGACAAAATCTGCTCGTACAGTCAAATCTGGCTAGGCTTGGCCTCTGGTGACTGCCTCTCATCTGCCCCTGCACCACTGGGGCTCACTTGTTTCCTTCCTATGGAGAACACTGTGACATTGCAGGGCATTGTGGAACCAATAGGCCATGGTGACAGTGCAGGCCCTTGTGGAACCTGTTCCACTGTAGGAACTTGTGAAACCAAGGGGAACATTGTACCCTGCAGGGTACCATGGATCCAAGGAGCCACTGTGACCACTGTGGGACTTCGTGGAACCAAGGACATCTTTGTGGCTCTGTTGGGCTGCATGGTCCCAAAGGGCCAGTGTGAAGCAGCAGGGCTTTGTGGAACCAAGAAGCCACGGCTGCATTTCAGGGCCTCGTGGAGCCAAAGGGCCATTATGTTCCTGCAGGGCACCATGGATCCATGGAGACCATTGTGGCATTGCAAGGCCCAGTGGAATCATGGAGACCCATTGTGACTCTGTGGGGCCCCACGGAACCAAAGGGCCATTGTGACCCTGCAGGGCCTCATGGAAGGAAGGGGCCGGGCCATTGTGACACTTTTGGAACTTGTGGAACCAATGGGATCATTTTTGCTCTACTGGGCCCCAGTGGAACCAAGGGCCATGATGACACAGAGGGACTTCATGGAACCCAAAGACCATTAGGACACTGTGGGGACTTGTGGAACCATGGAGACCATTAAGATCCTTGTTTAACCATCAAGGACGTGTGTAACTAAGGGGACATTATGACACCTTGGGGCATCATGGAAGCAAGGAGCTGCTATGACACTGCAGGGCCCCTGTGGAAACAGAGAACACAAAATAGGTGTGGCTGCCTTGGTCTCCCAGGGGTCACCTGACGGCTGACCTTGGAATGTGGAAGGCCACTCCCATCTGCCCCTGAAACACTGGGGCTCTGGGCTTTCCTTTGTATGGAAAAGAACTTTCCATCTTTTTCAGGTATCCATGGCCAAAATTAGGAGTCCACCTCCAAATTTCTGTGTATCCAAGGATTGCTGCAAGACAAAAGCTGCCAGGAGAGACAGGTCTGGCTGGTCTTTGTTTCCTGAGTTCCAGGACTCACCTGTTTTCCAAATACTGGAAAGGGCTCTGTGCTTTTCTTTGTATGGAAAAAATCATCCTTCTCCAGGCAAATATGTCTGAAATTAGGATTCCACATTCATAATTTTGAATATCCAAGGGTTGCTCCAAGCAAACCTGACAGGACAGACAGGTCAGGCTTTCCTTGACCTCTTGTTGTTGCTGTTCATCAGCTGCTGAAACATGGGGGCTCCATGCTTTCTTTCTTATGGAGACCAATGGCAGTCTTGTGAAAAGAAGGGACCATTGTGGCACTGTTGAGCACCATGGATCCAAAGGACCATTGTGACACTGTGGAGCCTTGTGGAACCAAGGACATCATTGTGGCTCTGTTGGGCCGCTTGGACCCAAGGGGCCAGTGCATATCAGCGGTTTGAGAGTTAGCCCAGCTGTAACTCAGAGTCAGCCAGTTTTTACCCCAAAAGAATTTGGCATGAGTTTCAAGCCCTGGGAATCCTTTGTTTAACTTAGGGTGAGTTTGAGAGTTTCCCATAAGCCTTTAGTGTTGCTATGCTAATTTGTCCAAGTTCTCCTCCCCTATTGCTTACTTGTCTCCTCTATATGGTTATTGTTCTAGAGTGTTCTACCCCCAGGTGTACATGTTGTTGCTTCCCCTTTTCTCAGGTCTTTGGATCCTGCCCCTTGTACTGTTCTCGACTTCTCCATGTTTATTGTTTCTCTCCCTATTACTAGAGTTCCTTTTGGGCAATTCCATCAAACCCACTCCTTTCATTTTCGCCACCCTTGCCCTGAAGTCAGGACAACCAGAGAGCTTTGTTGCAGCAATCCTCACTGTGACATTTGGCGCCCAAACAGGGACCATGACATTCAGGGCTCCCTGTCAATCACATCAGCTGCGGTTAGCTAATGGATAGGCCAGCGCTCCCCGGGATTTTGGATTGTGCTGGGCCCAGTGGATTCATCGTTGCTTCGAGGGACCTTGGCCAGGATCGGCGGGAACGATGATGGTTTCACCTGCATAGGATTGCAGGTGGGTTTGGGGAAATGCAAGACATTTATTGCCCATTTTGCCACTGTGTTTTTACAATATGCACCCAAGTTCCATAATTGATTTGGGGTGTTCAGTGGCTGTTCCCCCTAAGGTGGACACCAGATGTCCAAAGTAGAAAGGAGCATATATGGATGCTTTAAGTTTATTCTCACTGATCATGGCAAAATATTTTCAAAGAACGAATTAAAATCATGAGGTGGATCATTAAAAATTTTCCAGATGCCCCTGCTGACGAAATTCATACTACCGAATTTTGGGACTCAGTGGGAGTTAAATTGTAAAACAACTAGATCAAAAGAGACCCCATCATACCCCACATGCCCCCTATCTTTCACACCATCCTTGAGACCCTTTCCCAGCAAGCAGTATGTCGAAAACTGAATCCATTGGTCACTCCTAACTCAGGACCTCCCCTCAAACTTGCCTTTTTTGGACCTTCCACAATCCTCTGAGATGGCCATTGCCACGCCCTCTTGAAGCATTGTACCCTGGAGACTCAAGATAAAAGGAGCCTGAATGTGGCCCGACCATGCTTCCTCCACCTTGGCTCCTCCACTTCCTGCTCCAACAACCTTCTCTTCCACCCTGAACAAACCTCCAGACTCCATCCCTCAAATGCGAGTCATGCCTCACTGTCAATCATTCCATCTTCACCCTGGGCCATGCCTCCAGAACTTCACCCTAAAAGTCCACAAAACCTAAATCAAGGCCCTTTCTCCCCAACACCTGAAAAATGCAGTGCCCTTTGCCTCACTGTCTGGCAAAAATATAACCCACATGGTGAAGTATATTAAGGCCAGCTGCCACACTATTTCTAATCCAAATGTTTGTGTTCCAAGTTATTCTTCCTGCCCAGAAGAGAGTTTTGATTCCCCAGAGCCACCTTGCCCCTCAACCACAGAAGATCCCTAGGAAAGGATTTGGAAAGAAACACTTAAGGAAGGAGACTGGCAAATAGTCTCAAAACTCCTCGTTGCCCCGCATGTTATGAAAGAAGGGGGCAGAATCCCAGGTATCAGCCGCTGGTTTGAGGGGAAATCAAGGATCTGTGTAGTGCAGCTAAAGACCATAGGAAGGACTTACCTTGTTTTAATGACCTAATGAGTGTCATGTTTACAGCACATGTCTTAACCTCCTATGATTTAAAATATATTAGAAACATGTTGTTGTCACCTGCAGAATATACCCTATGGGAAGGAGCATGGAAGTGTTTCCTAAATCAATTAATAGCAAACTATGCTAATAATGAGGCAAGGGCGGAATTGACAATCAACCATCTAGCTGGAGAAGGACAACACAGCCTACCAGATGATCAAGCAGCAGGTATCCCTAGAGAAGTCTTGGATGATATCAAAGAGAAGGCTGTGAAAGCTTCAATCCAGGTATCAGATGGTAGCACCCCCAATTAGGACTACCTTGGGTGGCTGCAGCTAAAGCTTTAGGACAATTAGACTGTCTTGGTTGCCTGTTAAGTAAGCAAACCAATGCTACCTCGCTCACATTGAGTGGCCTGCTCTGAGACACAGAGACCATCAGACATGCCACCTTCCAGAACAGTGATACAGTTTTTACTCTGGGCACATGGGCATGGCTGTGTAGACTCTGAGGGCATGTGTTGCATGAACCCCTCCAGCCACAGTGAGTCAATTCACAACAGCATTTCAGGTACTGAAGGATTCAAGAATCTTCAAGTGCAAAACAAAGACTGCTTCAATAAACTCTTCCAATTCAAGGGACTAAAGGGATGGATGATATCTAACTAAAACAGGACTATTAATTATCTTAGTTGTTGTTGTATTGTTAATTGTCCCATGTTTGTTTGGATGCTTCTAGAAAATCTTACAAAATTCTTTCAGTTCCATCTTTGTTATAAAACAGAAGGGAGGAAGATACCCAACACAGGCTCCTCATGGATTTCTTGGGGAGAGAACTGGCAGCCAGGATGGCACAAAAACCTCTCAGAGACTCAGTGTGGGAAGGAAACACCTTAAAAGTACCTAGAAGTAGTCTTAAATCCATAAAGTACCTTAAAAACCTTGAGTATCTCAAGACATTAATGGGCACCACTGAGTGTCAGTACAAAGATCTCAAGGGACTCGTTAAAGCAGATAATTGGGGCCATGATTGCACAAACCTCTCATGGAGTCTCTATCAAGAGGGAAACACCAAGTACCTTAAAATAACTGAAGTACCCTTGAGTATTAATGAGCTCCACTGAGTGTTGTTACTGACAAAGCCTCTCCAGGGACTAATTACAGCAGATAATTGGAGGCCATGATTGCACAAACCTCTCAGAGACTCCAAGCCAAAAGCAAAACCTGCAGTCCCTGCAGGGAGCATTCAGGAGCCCCCAGGGCCATTCCTGAGCAAGGCTCCCCAGGGACTGCTTCCAGCAGATCCTTGAGGCCACTGGGATGTGGGCTAGGGGGGGATGCAGAGGGCAGGACAAGGGGGTGACGGTGCCCAGCCTGGCTGGGGCTGTGCCAGGAGGCACCAGGGCCTCAGGACAAGGTGTCTCCTCACAGCCCTTGGTGGCACAGACCCTGCTGCGGTGCCCCAGGGCATCAAGACTTGGCTTCTCTTTGTCCCCACCTGTCATCACTGCCTCCAGTTCTCTGCTCTGCCTGGGGCCTGGGGACACTTTCTCAGTCGTGTCTCTCAGTGGGACCCATTAAAAGTCCCAGAAACTTTGGAGTTGGATTCTGACTTGGAGCTCTGGAGAGGCTTCTTCAGCTCCCTCTAAGGGACTGATGTTCAGGGCCTGAGCACAAAGCCCCAGAGACTCATTTAAGTCTTTGTGCTTTGTCTGTGCTGCTGAGCTGGGCTGGGCACTGAGCTGGGCACAGAGGCAGCTCCTGGTAACCAAGAAGAGCTTCAAAAGCACATTTCTCTTGATGAGCAGCTCTTCTGCCAGCCCAGCAGGGCTGGGGCACTGCCTGCAGCCACCCTGGGCACAGCACAGAGGCACAGAGAGTTTCAGTCAGTCAGGGCTGGGAAGGTGCTGAGAAGTGCCTGGGACAGCATTACTGTCAGCCCTTGGCACAGGAACCTCTGGCTGCAGGACAATGCAGCTGCAGCTCCTGGAATGATCTCCTAAAGCTGGAACATCCCAATGCCTACAGACCCTGTGAGTACATTTTCTGATTGTCTCTTGTGCAGAGCAGCCAGGGGTGCCCAGGCCTGTTGTGCAGAGCAGGGTCCTGCAGCCCAGGGCGCTGTGCTGGGGCAGGGACTCTGCTGCCTGCCAGGGACAGCTCTCAACCAGCCCTGGCAGCTGCTCCCAATGCTGGAGACAAGATCTGGGTGGGAGGAGATAGCTGGTAAGGCTTGGAAGTGTGCTCCTTCTGTGGTGATGATGCTCCATTGTTCAGGGCTGCTCACAGTATGATATTTAACTGCAGAAAATTACCAAGAAGATTATACAGGTAATACAGCAAGTCAGGGGCTGCATGAAAGGAAAAATCCTGCTTTATTAATCCACTGCTCTGGGTTGCCTGGATGGGAAATTGCACATTGATATCAATCTCTCAGTTCAGGTTCAGAAAAAGAAAAAACCTTTTTCTCGGAACTTACTAACAAGGAAGTGACAGAAATTAGCACAGGGCTCCGCAGATGCAGCATCAGTGTCACTTTTCCAGCCTCCTCAGGGCTGCTCTGATGTTGCCATCAAACTCTGCAGAGCCAGAGCTGCCCCTGGGCAGTGCCTGAGCTGGGAGGGGTCTGCAGGGCAGAGCTGAGCTCCCAGGGCTGCGCTGGGCTCTGGCAGCACTGGCAGGGCCAAGTCCTGGGTACAGGGAAGCAGCTGCTGGCAGGGACAGCTCCAGGCTGCAGAGCCCTGGGCAGGCAGTGGGGGAAAGTGCCCTCAAGCTTTGCTGGGATATTTAAAGTCCTCTCCAAAACCAACGATTCCATGATTTCTTTTCTTACAGAACCCCATGCAGGGACAGAACCAATGTCCAACAGCAGCTGCATCAGGCACTTCCTCCTGCTGGCATTGGCAGACACGCGGCAGCTGCAGCTCCTGCACTTCTGCCTCTTGCTGGGCATCTCCCTGGCTGCCCTCCTGGGCAACGGCCTCATCATCAGCGCTGTAGCCTGCAGTCACCATCTGCACACGCCCATGTTGTTCTTCCTGCTCAACCTGGCCCTCGCTGACCTGGGCTGCATCTGCACCACTGTCCCCAAAGCCATGCACAATTCCCTCTGGGACTCCAGGAACATCTCCTACACAGGATGTGCTGCTCAGGTCTTTTTCTTTGTGTTCTTCCTCTCAGCAGAATTTTCCCTTCTGACCGTCATGTGCTATGACCGCTACATGTCCATCTGCAAACCCCTGCACTACGGGACCCTCCTGGGCAGCAGAGCTTGTGCCCACATGGCAGCAGCTGCCTGGGCCAGTGCGTTTCTCAATGCTCTGCTGCAAACAGCCAATACATTTTCCCTGCCCCTGTGCCATGGCAATGCCCTGGACCAGTTCTTCTGTGAAATCCCTCAGATCCTCAAGCTTTCCTGCTCACACTCAAACCACAGGGAACTTGGGCTCATTGCTGTCATTGTCTGTTTAGGACTCGGATGTTTTGTGTTCATGGTTTTCTCCGATGTGCAGATCTTCAGGGCTGTGCTGAGGATCCCCTCTGAGCAGGGACAGCACAAAGCCTTTTCCACTTGCCTCCCTCACTTGGCCGTGGTCTCCCTGTTTGTCAGCACTGGAATATTTGCACATTTGAAGCCCCCCTCGATCTCCTTCCCATCCCTGGATTTGGCCCTGTCAGTTCTGTACTCGGTGGTTCCTCCAGCCCTGAACCCCCTCATCTACAGCCTGAGGAACCAGGAGCTCAAGGCTGCAGTGTGGAGACTGATGATGGGATGCTTACCGGAACATTAAACTATTAGCCTGTTTTGGTATTTTAATTGTAATAAAAATCATCTTTCATACTCCTTCTTGGTTTAGATTTTTGCTTTCTTTTCTTTATTTGTTCTGTATTGTTCACAAAGAAATGTCATTGTGCATTTACTCATTTTTTCTCTCCATCTTCCCTGTGGCCACAGGCTGTGTCAATGAGGGGCTGAAGTCTCAGTGGCTTTAAAGGAATGAAAGGATCCCTCAGCCGAGTTTTCTGCAGAGATGCCCTTTTGTTGCCTTCTCTGGAGCTGCAGCAGCAATGTCTGTGTGCAGAGCTGGGGGCAGAGCAGTGCTGGCCCAGCAGCTGTGCGCAGCAGCAGCAGCACTTGGTGTTGCCAGTGCTGCTGCCGTGGCCCTGCCCTGCTGCCCTGGTGGCCCTGGTGTTGCTGCAGGGCCTGAGTGCTCTCGGGGCCGGGCACAGCCCTGGGGGTGGCAGTGCCAGGGCTGCAGCAGGGATAGGCCATGGGCACTGCTGGGGTAGTGCTGACGCCTCAGGCCAGGGCCTGGGGGCTCCAGGCTCCTTGCCCAGGCTCTCTCAGGAAAACACCCAGGCCAATGTTCAGCACAGAAAAGCCCCGTGAGCAGCCCCAGGCTGGCCGTGGGCAGGCTGGGGGCAAACAGCATGGCTGGGGCTCTGCAAGGGCCCTGGGGCAGATGGGAAGGATCAGCAGAGCAGGGGCTGATCCATCCCCAGTGCGCTGCACAGCCCAGGGCAGCATCCCAGAGCGTCCTCATGGAGCTGCCAACAACATCCCCCCTCTGCAGCCCTGGCCTCTCCCCAGCTCACAAAGGTGCCCCATGCTTGCAGGCACAGACAAGGCAGCACTGCCTCAGCAGCCCCTGTTTGCATTGCACACAGCAGGGGGAGCACCCCCATGCTGTTGGTGTGGGGACATGAACCTGAGGGAGCACAAATGCCATCAGCCCCTGGGGCCAGCAAGGGCTGGAGAACTTGAACATCTACCAGGGCCTTCACCCACTCCTCACAGGACTTGTGCTCCAGACCCCTCCCCAGCCTTATTGCCCTTCTCTGGACACACTCCAGCCCTTCCATGTCCTTCCTAAATTGGATGGCCCAGAACTGGACACAGCACTCCAGGTGCTGCCCAACCAGTGCCCAGCACAGGGGAAGAATCCCTGCCCTGCTCCTGCTGGCCACACCATTCCTGATCCAGGCCAGGAGCCATTGGCCTTCTTGGCCACCTGGTCACACTGCTGCCGCATATCCAGCCTGCTGTCCATCAGTCCCTGCAGGTCCCTTTCTGCCTGGATGCTGTCCAGCCCCTCGGTCCCCAGCCTGTAGTGCTGCTGGGGTTGTTGTGGCCAAAGTGCAGGACCCGGCACTTGGACTTGTTCAACGTCACCTTGTTGGATTTGGGCCCTGGATCCAGCCTTTTCAGGGCCCTGTGCAGAGCCCTCCAGCAGATTAAACTTGCATCCAACTTGCTGTCAGCACGGTTCCCAGAGTGTCCTAATGGTCTCCATGATTCCGTGAGGCTTCCCAGTGTCACAATGTCCCTTTGGTTCCATGGGACCCCTTGGTGTCACAAAGTCCCTTGGATCTTTGGCCCTGCAGTGTCACAATGGCCCTTTGTCCCCCGAGGCCCTGAAGTGTCACAGTGGATCCTTGGTTCCATGAATAACAGAATCACAGAATTTCTGGGTTGGAAGAGACCTTTAAGATCATCGAATCCATCCCATGTTCTAACACCTCAATTAGATCATGGCACCAAGTGCCACATCCAGTCTTTTTTTAAACACATCGAGGGATGGTGACTCCACCACCTCCCTGGGTAGATGATTCCAGTATTACCACTCTTTGTGTGAAAAACTTCCTCCTGAATTCTAGCCTGTGTCTCCCTTGGTGCAGCTTGGGACTGTGTCCTCTTGTTCTATCTGTTGTTGCCTGGAGAAAGAGACCGACCCCCAGCTCACCACAGCTACCCTTCAGGAAGTTGAAGAGGGTGATAAGGTCACCTCTGAGTCTCCTTTTCTCCAGGCTGAACAACCCCATCTCCCTCAGTCCTTATTCATACAGCTTGTGTTCCAAGCCCCTCACCAGCCTCATTGCTCTCCTTTGGACAGTCTCAAGCATCTCAATGTCCCTCCTAAAGTGAGGGGCCCAGAACTGGATGCAGTACTCCAGGTGAGGCCTCACCAGTACTGAGTACAGGGGAAGAATGACCTCCCTGCTCCTGCTGGCCACGCCGTTCCTGATATTGGCCAGGATGCCATTGGCCTTCTTGGCCACCTGGGCACAGTGCTGGCTCATGTTCAGCCAACTGTCAACCAGCACCCCCAGGTCCCTTTCCTCCTGAGCAATGTCTAGCCACACCGTCCCCAGCTTCTATTGTTGCAGGGGGTTATTGTGGCCAAAGTGCAGGACTCGGCACTTGGACTTATTGAACTTCATCCCATTAGATTCTGCCCATCCATCCAACCATTCCAAGTCCCTCTGCAAAGCCCTCTGTCCCTCTAACAGATCAACACACGCTCCCAGCTTAGTGTCATCTGCCAATTTGCTAATGAAAGACGCTAAACCCTCATCCATGTCATCAGTAAAAATATTAAACAGAACTGGCCCCAGCACAGACCCTTGAGGGACACAACTGGTGACTGGCGACCAGCTGGATGCAGCACCATTCACCATCACTCTGAGCCCAGCCATGCAGCAAGTTCCTAACCCAGCAAAGAGTGCTCCTGTTCAAACCACAGGCTGCCAGCTTGTCTAGGAGTATGCTGTGGGAGACAGTGTTAAAGGCCTTGCTGAAATCCAAATAAACAACATCTGCAGCCTTCCCTGCATCCACTGGGCGGGTTACCTGGTCATAAAAGATGACCAGGTCAGTTAAACATGACCTACCCCTCCTAAACCCATGCTGGCTGGGTCTGATACCCTGGCCATCCTGTAAATTCTGTGTGATGGCACTTAATATTAACTGTTTCATTATGTTGCCAGGTACTGAGGTCAGGCTGACTGGTCTATAATTACCAAGATCCTCCTTTGCACCCTTTTTGTGAATGGGTATCACATTGGCCAGCTTCCAGTTATCCGGAACCTCACCAGTGAGCCAGGACTGTTGGTAAGTGATGAAGAGTGGCTTTGCAATCTCATTTGCCAGCTCTCTCATTACCCTGGGGTGGATCCCGTCTGGTCCCATAGATTTATGAACATCCAAGCATTTCAGTAGTTGTATGACTGCCTCCTCTTGGATAATGGGGGAGACCATTCTGCTCCCTGACACCATCAACCAGCCCAGGCGGGCAGATGTCTTGAGGGCAAGTCATCTTCCCACTAAAAACTGAGGGAAAATAGGCATTAAGCACTTCTGCCTTTTCCTCATCTTCAGATACTAAGTTCCCTCCTTTGTCCAATAAAGAACAAAGGCTGGTCTTACCTTTCCTTCTACCATTAATGTATTTGTAAAAACATTTTTTATTATCCTTTACAGAAGTTGCCATTCTAAGTACAAACTGAGCTTTGGCCTCCCTAATTTTTTGTCTGCATGCTCTAGCAGCCTTCCTGAACACTTCCTTAGAGACCTGACCCTCCTTCCAATTCTGATACATCCTCTTTTTATTCTTAAGTTCCTCCAAAATCTCCTTGCCCAGCCAGGCTGGACGTTTACCCCGTTGACTGATCTTTCGGCACACAGGGATGGTCTGTTCCTGTGCCCTCAAGATCTCTGTTTTGAGGTATGCCCACTCTTCCTGAACTCCTTTGTTTTTTAGGACTGTTTCCCAAGGGATGCTCTGAATAAGTCTCCTAAAACTCCTAAACTCCTAAACTCCTAAAGTCTGCCCTCCGGAAGTCCAATGCAAGAGTTTTACTGGGGCTCTTCCGGACTTAACCAAATATTGAGAACTCTATTATTTCGTGATCACTCTGCCCCAAGCGACCTCCAACCACCACATCTCCCACCAGCCCATCTCTGTTTGCAAACAGCAGATCTAACATTGTCTCTCCCCTGGTGGGTTCATCCAACAGCTGCAACAAAAATTTGTCCTCCATACATTCTAAGAATTTCCTGGACTGCCTCATTATTGCTGTATTAAGTTCCCAGCAGATGTCTGGTAGGTTGAAGTCACCCACAAGAACAAGGGCTGATGATCTTGAAACATTACCTAGCTGCTTATAGAATAAGTGATCTACCTCTTCTTCCTGGTCGAGTGGACGATAACAGACTCCCAGTATGGTGTCAGCCTTGTTGGCCTTCCCCTTTATTCTTACCCATAGACATTCAACTCCATCTTCCTTAGTTTCAATTTTGATGGCATCAAAATTTTGCTTAATATAAAGGGCCACCCCTCCACCTCTTCTTCCTTTCCTGTCTCTCCTGAAGAGCTTGTATCCATCCAGTGCAGTACTCCAGTTATGTGAGTCGTCCCACCATGATCCATCAGACACAAGCAGGAGGGCTGGGGTAGATGCAACATGTTCCTTTCACTGGGAGTGCAGACAGAGGGAAGATCTGTTTTAGGGTAAATCACACATGGATCAGGGAGGTGGTTGAAACCTGGGCTGGCCAAAGCTTTAGAATCACAAAATATCCTGGGTTGGAAAGGACCCACAAGGATCACCAAGTTCAACTCCTGACCCAGCAGAGGACACCTCCCCAAGAATCCCACCCTGTGCCTTGGCATGTGCTGGTGGGCAGGAGCACACAGCTGGCTGTGGTTTTGGGTGGATGGGTAAGATGATCTGCAGGTAAGATGATCTGCATTGCTCTCTGAGCTCCTGGAGAGCTGCAGACACTGAAAACTGGTAAGGACACCACCAGGGGCATCACCTGGGGCTGGTGATCTGGAGTCTCCTTTCTGCTGCTGCTTTCTGCTAAAGATAACAGCCTGTTACCAAGGTCTTGTTGCTGAGGTGATAAACAGCTGGCGAGATTCCCTCCCTGCTTTTGTCTGCGCAACTTTTTATACTCAGCACCAGGAGGGATTGGGCCAGAATGGAGGCATTTGGGGTCTCTGTGCTGAGACTGAGACAGACAGCCAGGCAGAGCAGCTCCTCCTGTCTGATGCAAATATTAGCCCTGTTCTGGCCAGGCCAGTGATCCATAGTTATGGTGGTA
The DNA here is from genome assembly GCF_035770615.1 of Melospiza melodia melodia. Taxonomy (NCBI): domain Eukaryota; kingdom Metazoa; phylum Chordata; class Aves; order Passeriformes; family Passerellidae; genus Melospiza; species Melospiza melodia. The sequence continues at coordinate 557,764 of NW_026948638.1, forward strand.
GGTATTCACTGGGAGAAGAGGAGGTGTGAAATGAAGCTTCTGAAGCTGGTTGGTATCCTGGAAGCTGGTCAGACCCCACCTAACCATGGTGGTTGTTTGACCAGCTGAGGTGATGGAATTTATTGGGCTGTGCAAGGACAGTTTTCTGTGGAAACATGAAGGACTTTCAGGGGGGATGAAATACGGCCTCACAGTAGAAACAGTTGGGCTGAACACTCTTTATTCCAGCTATGAATCTTTGCTCTTAAGAGCAACAGATTCCACCTTTCCAGATTAAACAAGAACATCATCATGATAATCATCATTGTTATTATTATTATTATTATTATATAATTGAACATAAATGACCTTTCTTGTTTATTTTATTAGCATTTTAAATCATCTTGTCACCCATTCCATGAGAAGCATGAAACATTCGATGTTACCAAAGTGTGGCACCTGCAATGAGATGGAAATACTGAATCCTCTTTTTGGAGATGTGGGATTCACAGGCTCAGGTTTTTAGTGACCAGCAGGAGATGGGAGACAGGCATTGCACTGACATAGAAGGTGACAGACATCATGGCCAGAGTTTCCCTGTTGGATAAAAGCAATTCTGCTTGGACATGTTTTGATTTTAAAAACACAAAATGAGGCAAAGCCATGCTCCTATGTTTTCTGCCTTTACCTTGATACAGGCTGGGACAGATGGTTTCCATGAATATGTTGCACCCATTCCAGACTTCAGGCACCAATGCTGGTCCTCAGCAGATAAAACTCTGCTTTGCAGGAGGCATCACCACCTCAAATGGAATTTGGAGCAGAAGTGTTTGGTTTTGAGGCCTGGGCAGAGACAGCCCTGGTGGGCAGCACAGGGCTGGGAGAATCATCTATGTCATGATGGGAAAATGTGATGGCAGAGGGTGAAGGCAAGTATGGAAATAAATCCAGTTTTGGGGAACACTTTGGTCATTTGGATTGAGATGGTCAATACAGAAAAGTGGAGACCTCAGTGGATAAACCCCAGCAAGTGCCATTCTCTGCAGGTCTTGGATGTGTCAGTGGAATTTCCATGAAAACCCAGGGATGAGGCAAGCAAGAAGAGCATGCCAGGGACTACAAAGCTGCAGGTGCTCACTCCAGTATCACCTTGGGCCCAGGAGACCAGCAAGCCTAACCTGTGCCTGCTTCTGTGCACAGCCAGAGGCTGGGACTGGACAAGGTCTTGGACCAGCTCAGCCCAGCTCTGTCTAACCCAGCTGTACCTGGCCAAGAATAGGCTCCAACCCCAGTCTCAGCCTATGTGATGTGGGAGGAATTAAACCTTGATCATCACAAACACAGTCTATGCTTTACATCAGAAATGACCTATGGATGGAGGATTAAGGACATAGACACAGGACACCCAAAAAATCCACCACGCAGCACAAGACCTTTAGGTGTAAGCAGTGTGGCAAGGGACAAATGCAGCTCAGAGCTCCTCAATCTACGCCTGTCAGTCTTCAGGAGGAGAGTCAGGGTGAGGAAGGGGAGTGGGAGAAGAACTTTGTGTGCTGCCCTGGTGGCTGCTGGTGCAGGAAGTGATGGATGCTCCCCCAGTGGCAGGAGCCCAGCGGTGTTCCAGCACTCCAGCACAGGCAGGGAGGGCCTGGCTGCTTTGGGCAGCTGCCTGATCTCCCTGTGCCTTGAGCCATCCCAGCTGGATGCTCTCAGCTCTGACATGGTCTGGAGCAGAGAAAACAAGAGACATTCCTGCTGTGTGAGGGGAGCACAGGGAGCAGAGCTGTCCCACAGCGCCGTACATCACGTCCCGCTGACAGATCCTGACTGCAGCAAAGAGGCTGCAACCCAAAAAAAAACCCTTTCCCTCACACATGAAATGAATAGATGGGAAGGCCTATTTGCACCCACACCTCTGTGTCCTGTGCTGTGCCCCAGCAGAGGAGCATCAGGAGTATCAGGAGAGGGATGCTCCCTATGGCCTCCCAGGAACAGGGTGGATGTGCCAAGGCTGGTGCAAAGATGCCAACCTGACCTGGTCCTGCATCTACCCACTGTATGTCCCAGCTCTTGGCCTGCAGCATCCTGTGCATCTTCTATTTCCACCACCTCTGGGCCTGTCCCCATCATCTCAGAGAGCTACTTTTCCTGGAAGGTGTTTGTAGTAAGTGCCATGTGATGTTTTACCCATATTTTTGGCTTTACACTGAGAGAGGGCAGGGTTAGATTAGATTTTAGGAAGAAAATCTTCCCTGTGAGGGTGGGGAGACCCTGAGAATCTGTGGTTGCCCCTGGATCCCTGGAAGTGTTTCACGCCATATTGGATGGGGCTTGGAGCACCCTGGTGTAGTGGAAAGTGTTCCTGCCCATGGTAACGGGTTGGAACGTGATGATCCTTCCAACCCAAATCATTCTGTGATTATGATCTTAAGATTTTATGATTTTCTACTGTAGCACAGAGCAAAATGTCCCCATTAGGCTTGCTGGCATCTTCCTGTTGCTGTGCTGAAAGCTTGTCCCTGCTCTGCTTCTTCCCTTCATCTTTCTTGGAGGAAAACTGTCTTTTATTTTCTGCTGGAGAAAATGGAGAGCACCTTTCATCCCCAGCCCTGAACACTGGGGAGTGAAACATAGGTGGACTAATGCCCTTTAAATTTCTTTGTCCCCATGCTTGTATCTCCATGTCTGCTCCCAGTCCAGGGGTGCTGTGTTTCCTCCTGGGTAGCAGCGCCCAGAGGGTGTAAAACTGGGGATGAATTGTTGAAAAGAGTCCGTTTGTAGCTCAAGTTGATGGCTCTGCTCTGAGGTCAAGGAAGAACCTGCTGCTTTTGCCAGCAAAAAGAGCCTGGATGTTTTTCAATTTACACAGGCGAGCTCGCTGAAGGCAGGTTAGCACTGTCATGCTGCACGTTTGGGAAGGACCCCTTCTTCTACAAGGCCCTGTGTCCTGGTTTAGGGCGAATTTGGTAGAGAATCTCCAAAGGAGGGCCCCCCCAGAAAGCAAACCCACACGGTCCCTCCCCCCAACCAGTTCGGGAAGAATTCCTCAGAAAGAAGTGGAAAGAACCTGTTTATTTAACAGGCACAGCACCCCCCAGCACACAAAAGGAACAATATTGGATGATACCACTCTGAGAAAGATGGCAAAATCAGAAAGTCTCTTTCGGGGGTGGTTGCTCTGTTCTCAGTCCCTCGGGCGCTGGGGCAGCTGCTGCAGCCAAACGGTGCAAACCCTCGGTGTTCCCAGGTCCCAGTCCGGAGCAGGTCCGAGATGGTCACAGAAAGAGGAGAGGAGAAACAGTCCAGGAAGGAATTTGGACTGTTTAGCTAGAACTAGCTAATAAGCAGAAGCAGAAGCAAAAGCAAGCAGAAGCGAGAGCAGAGAGAGAGCCAGCAAAGCAGAAAGCCAAAAGCAAAAAGTGAAAACAGCCCTATGTACTGCCCATCTCTGTGCCCCTGATAAGAGAAACCCAAACAAAACTTTCACTCTTCAGAGACAGTCTTAAAGGCACAGAACATATGAATGAGGATACAACCATCATAACGTCACCCCAGGACATTCCACCCCTTATCCCCATATCATCAACATACTACCACACATCATGCATTATTCACACAAAATTTCCATCTGTTCCCCCAAAATTTACAAGAAATACCCATCCTGCCCTCATCATATCCCCACACTGGACCACTGAATCCAGGCCCTATACTACAGAGCTGCAGGATTCCCCCCTTTCACTTTACTCACTTAAAGCTCCATCTATTACTTGCTCAGACCTTCAACACTTACACATTTCCTTCTATCTCATGTCTGTATGGTTTAATGTACAGACAATGGCAGTAACATCCAATGAACAGTGATATTGCATATAATTCTTACCCCACAATCAGATCTCCCTGAGGTACACATCGTGTCATTCCATCTCTTTGCATTATCCACCATGTGCAACCTGGTCCCTCAGCAAAGACAACCCCACGAATGGGTTTGTCTGTACTCGAGGCCGAATTGATCCACACAGTCTTCCCTAACAAACCTCTGATATGTACCACTGGGACTTTGTCTCCTTCTATTACATTCAGGGACTCAGACTGGGCAGGACCTGCTCAGTTGGTGGAACCTCGGGTGTTGACTAACCAGGTGGCCTTTGCTAAATGCTGCTCCCAATTTTTGAAAGATCCCCCACCCAAAGCTTTCAACTGGGTTTTTAGTAGTCCATTGTACCTCTCTACCTTTCCTGCAGCTGCTAGATGGTAGGGGATATGGTACACCCACTCAATGCCATGTTCCCTAGCCCAGGTGTTGATAAGGCTGTTCTTGAAATGAGTCCCGCTGTCTGACTCAATCCTCTCAAGGGTGCCACGTCTCCACAGAACTTGCTTTTCCAGGCCCAGGATGGTGTTCTGGGCAGTAGCATGAGACACAGAGTAGGTTTCCAACCATCCAGTGGTGGCCTCCACCATGGTCAGCACGTAGCGCTTGCCCTGGCGTGTCTGGGGTAGTGTGATGGAGCCAATCTGCAGGCTTCCCCATACTTGTACTTGGACCACCGCCCACTATGGTATCATAGGGGCTTCACTGGCTTGGCCTGCTTGATGGCAGCACACGTCTCACAGTCATGGATAACTTGAGAAATACTGTCCATGGTTTAATCCACCCCTCAGTCTTGTGCCCCCTTATAGGTGGCATCCCTGCCCTGATGGCCTGAGGCATCGTGGACCCATCTAGCTAGGAATAACTCTCCCTTATGCTCCCAATCTAGGTCTATTTTGGACACCCCTATCTTTGTGGTGGTTTGACCAGGAAGAAGTGGGAATTCTGGGATGCTGTGGTCAAACCAATGGGTGCTCGGATTTTGATATTGGCACCTGGTGTGGCCAGTGGGGTTTGGACACACCTTTGAGAACACACAGGGGTTAAAAAACAGAGTTTCAGCCCTGGGAGTCTCTCTTGGGACTTTGAGGGAAAGAGGTCAGACCTCCCTCCCCTGTTCAGCTGATGCTGCTGGGCGGGGGAGGGGCAGCCATGTGGTAGGCCTGGGCCTGGACAGAGATGGGGGGTGAGGAGGCCCTGGAGGATGGAAGGGTGGAAGAGCCCCAAGAGACATCGGGCAGCCATTCCCCCCCCCCCTGCAGGAGAGAGAGAGGGAGAGCCGGCGATGACGGAATGTGATAGCAGCCGGCCAAGGAGGAGAAGGGGGGGAGTGCAGTGAGAAGGTGCCCGGCCGGAGCAGCAGCGAGTGTGGGAGTGCCGGAGCTCTGGGACAGAGACTGAAATTTTTAACCCTTTTTCTTACATGACTGGGACCTTGAAAAAAGGCTGATCCTCCTCAGAGCTGAATAAGAAGAAAGATAGGAAATGAGATAACCAAGAACTAGGCCCTAGGGACGTGGAGAAGACTGGCTGAGTGGGGAGAGATGATTGGAGTGGCCTTTTGGCTGGACTTTTCTTGTTGGCCATAGACTGACCCAGTTTTATTCCTGTGACACAAAGACTGCATTTAGGGGGAGGCAGTGCCTCAGAACCAGGAGGGTTCATTGTGGGGACCCCTCGGCCCCAGGGGGTGGAAAAAATGGGGAGGACAGATGTCCCAAAGCAAAGACTGTGCCTTTTTTGGAGTGAGACAAGGCATCCTTAAAAAACAACCCTAAAAGCAGCTCTGGTCCATGCACAGTGGTGAGAGAACTGGGCATGGAAGGAACATGTCACAAATGGCAAAAGGACTTTCCGGGTGGTGCTGAGTGACATGGAAGCACATGAGGTTTCAGCGTGTTTCCAGGGGAAGCCTATGGTGCAAGAAGGACTTCTCTCCTCTTCATGGACTGAAGTTTGAGTATTCTAAAGGGTGGTGCCAGACTGGGCAGTTGGTGATTTGGGGGAATGTATTGGATTGGGAAATTTTTGGTGGTGAGGACGAGGAAAGTGTTTTTTGTAAAGTTTTCAATTTTTTCCCTTATAGTTTTTTTCCTTCTTTTCTTGTAGTTTAGGTAATAAAGTTTTCTTTATTTCTAAGCTGGAGCCTGCTTTGCTTATTCCTGGTCACATCTCACAGCAGATACCAGGGAGACGGTATACTCATGGGGGCACTGACTCTGTGCCAGGCCCAAACCATGACAAGCTTGGTCTACCTGCTCATTGTTTTGGTGCTCCTCATTGGCTCTACTCTTGGGTACATGGGCATCTACATGGCGGACTTTCACAGGTAGCCTCCCTACCCTGGTAGCGATGTCTTTCCACTCATCAGCAGCCCAGATTGATTTTCCTCTACGTTGCCAGTTAGCCTGTTTCCAGCTCTCCAGCCATCCCCACAGAGCATTGGCTACCATCCATGAATCAGTGTAGAGGTAGAACTTTGGCCACTTCTCCCTTTCTGCAATGTCTAGGGCCAGTTGAACAGCTTTGAGTTCAGCAAGTTGGCTTGACCCACCTTCTCCTTCGGTAGCTTGTGCAACCCGTCGTGTGGGGCTCCATACGGCTGCTTTCCACTTCCGGTTCATCCCTACGATGCGACAGGAACCATCAGTGAAAAGAGCGTAGCGTGTTTCCTCTGGTGGCAGTTGGTTATAGGGAGGAGCTTCTTCAGCCCGTGTCACTGGTTCCTGTTCCTCTTCATCTGTGACACCAAAATTCTCACCTTCGGGCCAATTTGTAATTACCTCCAAAATCCCAAGGCAATTCAGTTTACCTATACGGGCGCACTGAGTGATAAGAGCAATCCACTTGCTCCATGTAGCACTGGTGGCATGGTGAGTGGAAGGAACCTTGCCTTTGATCATCCACCCCAGCACCAGTAGTCGGGGTGCCAGGAGGAGTTGTGCTTCAGTGCCTATTACCTCTGAGGCAGCCTGGACTCCTCCATAGGCAGCCAAGATTTCCTTCTCTGTTGGAATGTAGTTGGCTTCAGAGCCTCTGCAGCCTCGACTCCAAAATCCCAATGGTCGACCCCGAGTCTCCCCAGGCACCTTCTGCCAAAGGCTCCAGGACAAGCCATGGCTCCCGGCTGCAGAATACAGCATGTTCTTTACTTCTGGGCTACTGCATGAGCAATCTCCTGCTTAATCTGGAAAAAGGCTTGTTGCTGCTCAGGGCCCCACTGGAAATTGTTCTTCTTGTGGGTGACCAGGTAAAGAGGGCTCACGATCTGACTGTACTCAGGAATAGGCATCCTCCAAAAACCTATGGCACCCAGGAAAGCTTGTGTCTCTTTCTTATTGGTGGGTGGAGACATTGCTATGATCTTGTTGATGACATCTGTAGGAATCTGACACTGTCCATCTTGCCACTTCACTCCCAGGAATTGAATCTCATGAGCTGGTCCCTTTGCTTTGCTCTTTTTAATGGCGAAACCAGCTCCCAGGAGGATCTGGATGATTTCCTTCCCTTTCTCAAACACTTCTGCAGCTGTGCTCCCCCACAGAATGATGTCATCAATATACTGCAGATGTTCTGGAGCCTCTCCCCTTTCTAGTGCAGTCTGGATCAGTCCATGGCAGATGGTGGGGCTGTGCTTCCTCCCCTGGGGCAGTCGGTTCCAGGTGTACTGCACTCCCCTCCAGGTGAAAGCAAACTGAGGCCTGCATTCTGCTGCCAGAGGAATGGAGAAAAATGCATTGGCAATGTCTATAATGGCGTACCACTTTGCTGCCTTGGACTCCAGCTCGTACTGGAGCTCTAATATATCTGGCATGGCAGCACTCAGTGGTGGAGTCACTTCATTCAATGCACGGTAATCCACAGACAATCTCCATTCTCCTTCAGATTTTCGCACAGGCCAAATGGGGCTGTTGAAGGGTGAGTGGGTCTTGCTGACCACCCCTTGGCTCTCCAGCTCTTGGATCATCTTATGGATGGGGATCACAGCATCTCGAGTGGTTCTATACTGTCGGCAATGCACTATGGAAGTGGCAATTGGCACCTGTTGCTCTTCTCCCATCAGGCCTCCTACTGCAGATGGATTCTCAGACAACCCAGGCAAGGTGTTCAATTGCTGGATGCCCTCTGTCTCTACAGCAGCTATTCCAAATGCCCATCTGAGTCCTTTTGGGTCTTTGAAATGCCCACTTCGAAGGTAGTCTATGCCCAAAATACATGGGGCCTCTGTGATAGGGTGCTTCTTCCACTCATTTCCCGTTAGGCTCACATCAGCTTCCACCAAAGTGAAATCCTGGGATCCCCCTGTCACACCATCAATAGAAACGGACTCTGTCCCCACATGTCTTGATGGGATTAATGTGCATTGCGCACCAGTATCGAACAAAGCTTTGTACTCTTGTGGTTCCGATGTGCCAGGCCAACGAATCCACACAGACCAGAAAACATGATTTTCCCTGGCCTCTACCTGGCTACAGGCAGGGCCCCTCTAAGCCTGGTTATCCTCCTTTCCTGGGCATATGTTTTGGATTTTCCTTCGAGGGGATCAGACATGTCATCATTATCATACCTGGCCGTTCGGCAACTGGAGCTGCTTTTCTTCTGGTGGCTTCCTTCAGTTCATACACCCATCGTGCCATAACAGCAGTAGGTTTCCTATCCCACCTTCTCATGTTCTCCCAACAATCACACAGGTAGAACCACAGCTCAGCTCGTGGGGTGTACCGTCTCTCACCATCTGGGAGACGTCTGCCTTGGATACCAGAACCTCAGATCTGTACTGCTGAAATTTGGAGAAGGTCTTCTTTAATCTCCTCTCTAAGCTTCTTATGATTCTCCTCTATCTTATCCTCTAAGTTCTGCAGACGTGTTTCTACCGCTGCGATTCTGGCATGTGTCGGGCCATGTACAGCATCTGCATATGCTCGGAGCTTCCTTGCCATGTCAAGCACAGTCTCATCCCTCTCATTCCTCTTCATGATGGCTAAGGCAGAAGCATATTCATGTGGCCCAAGTCGTACAAGTTTTCGCCACATCACAGATGTGCATGGTACCAAGTCTGGGTTCCTAGTTGTTACATCAACTGCGAACACAATCTCTGCCACTGCCATTTCTCTCAGGCGTTGAATCCCTTGCTCTATTGTCTTCCACTGGGTTTGCTGCATATAGAGATTGTCTGTGCACAGGTATCTTTCTGCTACACTTCTTAGGACCCATTCCCAGAGGCTGTGAGAGTTAGCCCCCCTCATCATTCCTTGGTCTATGACAGGATCCTGTGACAGGGATCCCAAATGCCTGGCTTCAGTGCCATCCAGAATTGTAGCCTCGCCTGCAGCGTTCCAGAGACGGACCAGCCAACTAATTATGGATTCATCAGGTTGTCGAGTGTAATCCTTCCAAAAGCCACAAAGGTCCTTCAGGGAAAAGGACTCAATATTTGCATCTGATCTTGCAGCTGCTGCTTTGACTCCTGATTTTATGTCAGGAGGCATTGAGGTTCCTTCTCCTTCATCATCATCATCATCATCCACTGGTCGATTGGTCTTGTCCCTGCATTTGGCACTTCTAGTGCTGGTAGCAACAGCCATTGGTTTAGCTGCTGGCTTAGGCTCACTATCTGGTTTGGCTGCTGGCTTCGAGCCTGGACTGTTGGCTGCAGCCTGAGTGACTGGGATAGCTGCTGATTTATCTCCCTGCCCCCCTGCCTCTGTCTGCTGCCCAAGAGTATCTAGCAGTGCGCGATAAGCATTTGCCAGGGCCCAGCTCACTGCAATGACCTTCCTCTCCTTAGGCTCATCCTGGTACTTCTCTTTCAGATATTTGCCCACCTCATCTGGGTTCTGAATTTGTTCATGGGGAAAATCCCAGACTATAGGGTCAGAGAATTCCTTCAGGATTTGGCCCATATCTTCCCATTTTCCACACCACTTAGGATTTTCCACACTGGGGACTACTTCTGAGTCAGGCGTCTCATCAGCCCGTCTAGAAATCTCAGCCCTCATTCTAGAGAAGCAGCAGGCTGTATAGAGGAAGGTTACCAGATTGAATACCAGAAAGATGGTTTCTTTAACACTGAGGGGAAACTGAACATCCTTCACTAGTGATGCAACCAATTCATAGGTGAAGAAGGAAAGCAGAGGCTGAAAAACCTCATCCCCTGCTCCTCCTCTAACAAACTAGATGCATAACCATAGCCATGAACCATTCATACCTGGAGCAGACCCTAGCATGTTTATGAACTTCTTGCAAATCATTGCCACCAAGCCAAGCAGGATAGCTATTGTGGTCACTGACCCTCTGATGTAAAAACTACGTATTAGGAGCAATACTAAAGCTATTTCTGGATAAGAAAATAAACCTAGGGACTATAGAGGTATTAAAATCTCAAAAAACCCTAGGGACCATAAATGCATGCAAACCTTCACCCCAATAGACATTATGAATTCAAAAAGCATGGCTATTAGCTGCTTTAAACGAACACAGAGTAATAGCAACCAAAATGCAGTCAAAACAGGGTTTTTTCCATTCTCTCAAGCCCCATGTTGAGTGCCAAGATTTTGTCCTGGTTTAGGGCGAATTTGGTACAGAATATCCAAAGGACGGCCCCTCCAGAAAGCAAACCCACACGGTCCCTCCCCCCAACCAGTTCGGGAAGAATTCCTCAGAAAGAAGTGGAAAGAACCTGTTTATTTAACAGGCACAGCACCCCCCAGCACACAAAAGGAACAATATTGGATGATAACACTCTGAGAAAGGTGACAAAATCAGAAAGTCTCTTTCGGGGGTGGTTGCTCTGTTAGTCCCTCGGGCGCTGGGGCAGCTGCTGCAGCCAAACGGTGCAAACCCTCGGTGTTCCCAGGTCCCAGTCTGGAGCAGGTTCGAGATGGCCGAAGAAAAAGGAGAGGAGAAACAGTCCAGGAAGGAATTTGGACTGTTTAGCTAGAACTAGCTAATAAGCAGAAGCAAAAGCAAGCAGAAGCGAGAGCAGAGAGAGAGCGAGCAAAGCAGAAAGCAAAAAGCGAAACCAGCCCTATGTACTGCCCTTCTCTGTATCCCTGATAAGAGAAACCCAAACAAAACTTTCACTCTTCAGAGCTGGTCTTAAAGGCACAGAACACATAAATGGGGATACAAGCATCATAATGTCACCCCAGTACAACATCAGAGGAAAAACAGTTCACATCAGAAGAAAGACACCACAAAACTTGATCCAAGTGGCTGAGGTATGGATATGGGAAAGGGAGCATGTGAAAGGACCTCCCGTGGTCCTGAAAATGCCCATAGTGCACTCCACCTGGGACTACAACAGCACTGGGGGAAAGAAAGACATGGAGGAATACAGAACACTGATTACAAGTGGTATCAAAGAGGCAACTCCATGTAATCAAAATGCCCGTAAGGCTTTTGATGAGCAGAAACAGAGGGAAGAAACCCCAACAGAGTGGTTAGAAAGGTTGAGGAAAAATATGAGGCAATATTCAGGAGTTGACCCTGAGACGATGGCCAGACAAATTTTACTAAAGATAAATTTTGTCACTCATGCCTGGCCAGATATACGGAGAAAGTTAGAAAGCTGGATGGTTGGCGAGAAAGGAGATTAGAGGATCTTTTAAGAGAAGCACAGAAGGAGTATGTAAAGAGGGATGAAGAGGAAGCCAAAGCAAAAGCCAAGGTAATGAGAACTGCCATTAGGGAAGGAAACCAGCACATAAGGTACTACCCAGGTAAGGGAGGGGGATTCCAAGTGCAGGAAGATAGATGGAGGGGGGAAGCAGCTCCTTGGGACTGGGCACAAAAAGGAGAGTTTGGTAAATGGGGGAACCTAGGACGAGTTTGATTTTACTGTACAGTGGGCATATCAGAAAGAATTGACCCCAGATGGAAAAGGAGCTGAAGGTCTATGAGACTGAGCAAAAAGGAGAAGTTGGAGTCCAGGGGTGTCAGGGGCTCTACCTCCTGGGGACAGAATATCATCAGGAACCCTTGATAACTTTAAAAATAGATCCCCATGAGGAAGTATTTGGATTGTTAGTAGGCACAGGGGCTGAAAGAACTTGTGTTTGTAGAATCCCAAAGGGGTGCAAAAAGGATCAAGATACTGTGCAAGTAGTAGGTTCTAAAGGAAGGTTCAAAGCCTCAGTTATAATGCAAATAAAGTTTAAAGGAACAAATAAAATAGGAATTGGGCATGTTCTATTAGTTCAAGAAGCAGGATGCAATATATTAGGGTGAGATTTACAAGTGCAGTTAAGCATTTTAATACGCCCAGAGGAAGGAAAAATGGTGGTTAAACTTCTCGAATAAGGGAAGAGGATGAGGGCAAAATTCATGAGATGGTGTGGGCAAAACCAAAAAATTGAGGCAAATTGAACGTGAAACCTACAGTAATAAAATTAATTGATGACAGCTATCCAGTCTGTGTATGACAATACCCACTCTCGCTGGAAGGGAGACGAAGACTGCAGCCACTGATCCAGGACCTACTTGAGGATGAGACCTTAGAACCAGGATGAGACATTAGAACCATGTATGTCCCCCCATAATACACCCATATTACCAGTAAAGAAGTCAGATGGGACTTACAGGCTTGTCCAAGATTTGAGAGAAGTGAACAAAAAAACCAGTGAATTGGTACCCAGTAGTGCCTAACCCCTATACACTACTGACTAATATCCCTCCAGCACACCAGTGGTTTAGTGTCATAGACCTAAAAGATGCTTTTTGGGCAGATCTGCTGGCAGAGAAAAGCAGGGATAGGTTTGCTTTTGAATCAGAGGACCCCGATTCTGGGAGGAAGCAATCGCTTTGGTGGACTAGGTTACCCCAAGGGTTTTCCAAATCTCCAAACCTCTTCGGTCAAACCCTAGGAGAAGTAACACAATTCTTCTCCATCAAACCTGAGATTAAGCTCATCCAATATGCAAATTATTTCCTTTTCACAGGACAGGAAGAAAAAGAAACTTGGGAATCCATTATAGTGTTGTTAAATTTTCTGAGGGACCAAGGATTTTGGGTATCAACAGGGAAACTCAAATTTGTAGAGAGGGAAGTAAAATTCCCTAGGACATGTGATTTGTCAAGGGAGCTGGCGGCTGAACCCTGAGAGAATTACGGGGTTAGTCTCACTCCCACCAGCAAAAACAAAGAGAGAAGTCAGAAGGTTTCTAGGCTTGTTGGGATATTGTAGGCTATGGATTGAAGGATACATGCAGGCCATCCAGTTCTTGTATGAAAATTTAGTGGAAGAAGAGATTAGGTGGGGAAAAGATGATGAACAAAAGTTTGAAGCTTTAAAGCAAAAATTAGTCAGTGCACTCAGTCTTCCTGCCGTCTATCTGTTTGTGGATATAGAAAAAGGGGTAGCACATGGATTATTAGCCCAGGACTGGAGAGGATCCAGGAAACCAGTGGCCTATTTATCAAAATTACTAGACCCTGTCAGCCGGAGATGGCCAACCTGCATTCAGGCTGTGGCAATGACTGCCCTACTCGTGGCAGAAAGCAAAAAATTACCCTTTTGGGGAACAATTGAAGATAAGTATCCCAAAATCATTAAGGAGTATCCGGAGCCAAAAGGCTGAGAAATGACTCACTGATTCCCGAAGGCTACAGTATGAAGCCATCTAAATAGATAAGGGTTTAGAGCTAATCATGAGTAACCAACTCAACCCTGCCCAGTTTTTGGATGGAGAAAGAGATGAGAAACTAATACATAATTGCCTAGAGGTTATAAACTATCAAAGTAGAGTAATAGAGGACGTAACAGATCAACCACTCCAAGGTGGAAAACAATTGTACATTGATGGATCTTCACGGGTAATAAAGGGGCACAGAGTATTGGGATACGCTATAGTGCACGAAGGGTTGGTAGCCATAGAAAAGAGAAAGTTATACCTTCCAACTGGTCAGCCCAAGGTGTGAGTTGTGTGCCCTAAAAAGAGCTCTGGAAACATTAGCATGGAAAAGGGGAACAATAGATACAGGACTCAAAATACACTTTTGGAATAGTGCATAACTTTGGAAAAATTTGGGAAGAGAGGGGGCTATTAAATTCAAAAGGAAAGGGACTGATTCACGAAACTTTTGTCTTAGAGTAGTTAGAAACCTTACAATTGCCAGAAGAAGTAGCAGTGGTGTATGTTAAAGGGCATCAAAAAGAGGAAACTCAGGAGGCATGAGGGAACAATTTAGCTGATTTTGAAGCTAAAAATGCAACTGAATCAGAGACAGATAAACTAATAATGGTGTTAACACTCATGAGACAAATGCAAAAAGTCCCCATATTCAGTGGGACAGGAAAGGAAGAACTCCTTAAAATAGGAGTCAAGAAAGATAACAAAGGGAAGTGGAGATGAGCAGATGGGAGGCAAATATTGAATAAAGCCCTTGCCAGGTAAATGTTAGAAGGCATAAGTGGAACAACACATTGGGGTACACAAGTGCTAAGAGATCAGTTTCTAAGGGATTTGGGCTGCATAGGAATTTTCAGAATAGCTAAGCAAGTAAGTGAATGGTGTATGACATGTCAAAAAGTGAGTAAGAAAATCGTGAGGAAAAGACCCAGAGGAGGGTGAGAACTATCCTTAAGGCCCTTTCAAAACATCCAAGTAGACTTTACCGAGCTTCCCCAGGTACAACAGTGGAAGTTTTTGCCAGTGATAGTAGATCACGTGACTCATTGGGTAGAGGTGGTACCCACTGTGAAAGCCAGTGCCAGTGTTATGAGTAAAACACTTCTAGAATCAATCATTCCCCAATATGGGATGGCAAATAGGATTGATTCAGACCAGGGAACTCATTTCACATCGAAGATATTGCAGAAAGTTGTTCAGATCCTGGGAATAAAATGGGAATTACACACTCCATGGCATCCACAGAGTTCTGGTTGGTAGAGAGAATGAATCAAATTCTTAAAAGAGCTCCAGTTAAGCTAACGATTGAAACCCAAATGTCACGGATAAAATGTTTCACTTTGGCCTTATTAAGAACTAGAACCCAATCCCAGTCAGATCAGGGGGTGTCACCTTATGAAATGATGTTTGGGTTACCCTTCCTGACCTCACCCCAGAAGGTTGCCACCTATCAGGAAAGGGAAGCCAATGCCAAGAAATGTCTATAGCACAAACCTTAGAAGGGCTAAGGCATAAAGGGGCAATTCCTCAAACTACCACCCTGGATTTCAGAATCCATAATATTAATCCTGGGGATTGGGTGATGATCAAGTCATGGAGAGATCAGCCTCTAATTCCTCAGTGGGAAGGTCCCTTTCAGGTACTACTCACCACCGAATTGGCCGTGTGAACTGCAGAGGGGGGATGGACTCATGCCAACAGAATCAAAGGCCCAGTAGGAGAACCCAAAGAGTGGACTGTAACGTCCAGGCTGGGTGAAACAAGATTGACTTTCAAGCAGAGACTGATAGACAACCAGAAAAAAACACCAAGACGCCCAAAAAGTAGAGTCAAGCTTCCACCAACCAGCTCAAGAACTGTCTTCCTTTTTTAGTGGGTGAGAATTACCAGCATCTGTTGAGGAGAATTACACAAGGGACTGTAAAAGGTAATGGGGCAGGATCCTTAAGAAGTAAGACAAGGAATAGAAGGCAAGACCGGGTTGGCTCCTTTGTTCACTACCAAGAAGGCTCCATAGCCCTGCTGTGGGTAGCAACCCCGTAGGCATGGTAAGGTGGGGACAAAGGCCATACCAGACCTCTATCATTGCTCAGTTGTCTTTTAATTCAACAGAGACTGGAGGGCAGGACCGAGTTGGCCTCTGTACTCACCCCTAAGGTACACTGACTATGGGTAGCAGCCACATAGGCACGGCAGATGGGAGTCAAAGCCATACTGGACCTCTGGGATGCCCTTTTGTCCATTCCAAATAAGTGTGTCTAAGAAAAACCTGAGATTTTTTTCTCCTGTCCCACTGTCTTTGCCCACATCAACAGATGCTGGTATGACTCATTCAAGAGAGAGAGAAAGTTTTTACCTAATTGTTCAAGCAAAAGGACTTACAGAAAAAGAAAAGGGGAGCTTGTTATAGATTAGTAATGTTATGGTTGACTATCACAATTAAAGGGTGAATATTAAATACATGTTAAGAAAAGTTTTGTAGATGTATAGTTATCCTTCCCTTTCCCTTGCATTGTTATCACAGGATGGCCTCATTAGTCGGGGCATTTAGGAGGGTTGGCTTGTTACTCTGGCAGCACCTGACCTCCAATCAAGGTGTAAGACAGTGATCTCCAACAGTGGACAGTGAAGGAGTTGATTGACAAGACCTTGGGAGGGGCTAGAGGTACAAAAGACAGAGCATCCATTTTGTAGATGAGCACATAGTGACTGAATCCTTTGTCCTGGTGCTGTATTCTTTTCTTTATTCAGTCTTCTGTTGTATTTTGATATGGCCTTAATAAACCATTTAAGATATTTGAAAGTAATAATTGTTTCTCACATGGGGTTGGGGAATGTAGGGCAAGGTTGTCCACACTGGGTCAGCTCCAAGGTACAACTTCACTGACCTGGCCAGACCAACTTAGGAGAGACCCTGGATCAATATCAATCACAGAATGCTGCAATCACATCTTGTATAATAAGAACAGCAATAAAAGACACCCTTTAAGATAGGAATACATATTTCTTAGAAGCTGTTTAAAATAATTTTCCATAACTGTCAAAGGAATACTTCCTAAAGAACTGCTCCAGACCAGAGAGAAATCAAGGCAGAGCCATGGTTTGTCAGGACAGGCTTGATCCTAATGAGCCCCGTGGTGCATTTGGAGCTGAGCCCTTGAACATCAGGGCCTGAGAGAAGATTGCACAAACCTTTCCAGGAGTCAAAGTCAGAAGAAAACACCCAAAGTGTCTCAAAGCCTGAATGGGTCTCATTGAGGTCCATCCCCAACACAGGCCCCTCATGGACTCATTGGAGGAGAGAATTGGAGCCCAGGATGGCAAAAAAATTCTCTGAGAAATTCAGTGTAGAAAGGCAAAATCGATACTACCTTAAAAACCTTGAGTATCTCAAAACAATAATGAGCCCCACTGAGTGTCAGTAGAAAGCCCTCAAGGGACTGGTTAAACAGATAATTGGGGCCATGATTGCACAAACCTCTCACAGAGTCTGTATCAAAAGGGAAACACCACGTACCATAAAATAACTGAAGTACCTTGAAGTATTAATAAGCCCCAATGAGTGTTGTTACTGACAAAGCTTCTCCAGGGACTAATTAAAGCAGGTAATTGGAAGCCATGATAGCACAAAGCTCTCAGAGCCTCCAAGGCAAAAGCCAAACCCAAAGTCCTTTAAAAAATCTGCAGTCCCTTCAGGGAGCATTCAGGAGCCCCCAGGGCCATTCCTGAGCAAGGCTCCCCAGGGACTCCTTCCAGCAGATCCTTGAGGCCACTGGGATGCGCGCTAGGGGGGGAAGCTGAGGGCAGGTCAAGAGGCTGACAGTGCCCAGCCTGGCTGGGGCTGTGCCAGGAGGCCCCAGGGCCTCAGGACAAGGTGTCTCCTAACAGCCCTTCGAGGCACAGACCCTGCTGTGCCCTAGGGCACCAAGACCTGGCTTCTCTTTGTCCCCACCTGTCATCACTGCCTCCAGTTCTCTGCTCTGCCTGGGGCCTGGGGACACTTTCTCAGTGGTGTCCCTCAGTGGGACCCATTAAAAGTCCAACAAACTTTGGAGTTGGATTCTGAGTTGGACTTCTGGAGAGGTTTCTTCAGCTCCCTGTCAGGGACTGATGTTCAGGGCCTGAGCACAAAGCCCCAGAGGCTCATTAAAGTCCTTGTGCTGTGTCTGTGCTGCTGAGTCGGGCTGGGCTCCTGACACAGAGGCAGCTCCTGGTAACCAAGAAGAGCTTCAAAAGCACATTTCTCTTGATGAGTAGCTCTTTTGCCAGCCCAGCAGGGCTGTGGCACTGCTTGCAGCCACCCCGGGCACAGCACAGAGGCACAGAGAGTTTCAGTCAGTCAGGGCTGGGAAGGTGCTGAGAAGTGCCTGGGGCAGAATTACTGTCAGCCCTTGGCACAGGAACCTCTGGCTGCAGGACAATGCAGCTGCAGCTCCTGGAGCCATCTCCTAGAGCTGGAACATCTCAACGCCTACAGACGCTGTGAGTACAACTCTGAGTATTTCTGGTGCAGGGGAGGTGAAATGCTCATGAAACTCTGGCATGCTGAGGGGTTTACATCAGTCATAGAATATTTCCAAAATACTGAATTTTACAAAAATCAGGACATTTACAATAACTAAGTGGGTATCCTATTTCCTGCTATTGGAGAATGGCAGCCAACAGGAGATAAATATTAAAGGTTACTTATGAATTCTTATTATTATTTTTGACAAGTGCCAGAAACATCTGAAGTGCTACTTTTACTGATCAATAGGTTCCCAGGAGATCCCTTATGAACTTTCAGCCATTCTGAAAGTGGCTATGGACAGCACCAGCATCACCTTTGCTGGACCCATCAGGCTCAGTCTGAGCTGTCCTTTCTCCAAGCTGCAAACAGAACCTGCCCCCAGCCAGTGCTCTGCAAACAGAGAGGATGCTGTAGGGCCAAGGAGAGTGCACAGAGATTTGGGGTCTGTGAGTGGTGGCACAGAGAGATCAGGCACAGGGAAACACTTGTATAAGAAAAATCTCCAGGAAGCAGAGAAGATCAGGCAATGAGAGAAAACAAAACCCAGCAATGCTGTGGCAGGGACAGTTTAGAGATGCCCAGAGAATCCTCTCCAGTGCAGCCCCTCCCTCTGAACAAGCCCCCTCCCTCCTGTGCCCCCAGCCCAGCCTCTGCCCTCAGGGCCAGGGCTCCAAGGCATGCAGCCCCTCCTGTGCAGGCAGAGCTGCATCAGAGCCATGGGGCAACTCTTCAGCCGCAGGCCCAGTTCCCTCTGCAGAGCACAGGGCTGGGAGCAGCTGCCTGGCCCTGGGGGCTCTGGCAGGGGGCACAGCTGGCTCAGGGTGATGCGGTCCCCAGTGCTCGGTTCTTGGCAATGCTGTCAGGGCAGCCAGGGAAGGAGCTGCATCTCCCTTCATCCAATGCCATCATGAGGACACTTGGAAGTCTCCCTGAGATTTCAGTCCAAGTTGGGAGCTTCAATCCAGGGTGAAAAGCTGTCCTAGAACATCTCTGAGTTCTAAGATTGATGGGGAAAGGCATAGCTGTTCTGACACTGAAAATGCTGCTTGGTTGGTGAAATGAGCAATGTGAGTCCTTGGCTACCAATGTGAGGCTTACCTGTGGTGGATCCATTTGCTCTCAGCGGTACCTGGGTTTTTTTAGGAGAAGCATGTGAAGCTGATCATCCCCTCCAAGAGGGTGGAGGCCAGTGAAATTTAAGGCCCAGTGAAATTCAGAACAGGTTACAATGACAGACCATCACCCCTCACTCTCCACTCATCATTTGCCTCACAGAACTTCCTCTCTTCTCCCTGGGGGCAGCAGAAATGCTGAGGGTGAACAGCAGCAAAGATACAGGGGACCTTACAAAAAAAACCAACAGAACTCTTAAACACAAAAGAGTGTCTGTGTGTTACAGGGGGTGTATATGAAAATGGGCTTTAATTTTTATTCCAGATATCTCCTCTAACTCTTCACTATCGTGTCTCCATGAACAGGTGCACATGTGCAGCCCCAGCAAATGTCCAACAGCAGCTCCATCAGGCACTTCCTCTTGCTGGCATTGGCAGACACGTGGCAGCTGCAGCTCCTGCACTTCTGCCTCTTGCTGGGCATCTCCCTGGCTGCCCTCCTGGGCAACGGCCTCATCATCAGTGCTGTAGCCTCCAGCCACCACCTGCACACGCCCATGTTCTTCTTCCTGCTCAACCTGGCCCTCAGCGACCTGGGCTTCATCTGCAGCACTGTCCCCAAAGCCATGCACAATTCCCTCTGGGACTCCAGGACCATCTCCTACACAGGATGTGCTGCTCAGCTCTTTTTCTTTCTCTTCTTTATTGCAGCAGAGTTTTCCCTCCTGACCATCATGTGCTACGACCGCTATGTGTCCATCTGCAAACCCCTGCACTACGGGACCCTCCTGGGCAGCAGAGCTTGTGCCCACATGGCAGCAGCTGCCTGGGCCAGTGCCTTTCTCAATGCTCTCATGCACACAGCCAATACATTTTCCCTTCCTCTCTGCCATGGTAATGCCCTGGGCCAGTTCTTCTGTGAAATCCCTCAGATCCTCAAGCTCTCCTGCTCACACTCCAGCTTCCTCATAGAGATTGGGCTCATTGCTGTAAGTGCCTGTTTAGGTTTTGGTTGTTTTGTGTTCATTGTTTTCTCCTATGTGCAGATCTTCAGGGCTGTGCTGAGGATCCCCTCTGAGCAGGGACGTCACAAAGCCTTTTCCACCTGCCTCCCTCACCTGGCTGTGGTCTCTCTGTCTGTCAGTACTGGCATATTTACCTACCTGAAACCCCTTTCCATCTCCTCCCCATCACTGGATCTGGCACTGTCAACTCTGTACTCGGTGCTGCCTCCAGCCCTGAACCCCCTCATCTACAGCCTGAGGAACCAGGAGCTCAAGGCTGCAGTGTGGAGACTGATGAATGGATGGTTTATGAAACATTAAACTGCTGGCCACATTCTACAAATGATTTTTAATAAAACTCATCCTTGATACTTCTTGTTGGTTTGGTTGTGGTGTATTTTATCCCTTGAATTTTTTTTTCATATTATCTACAAAGAGATGTCATTGTTTTTGCAATTTCTCATTTTGTTTCTCTCCACCTTCCCTGTGGCCACAGACTGTGTCAACGAGGGGCTGTGCTCTCAGGGACTTTAAGGAACTGAAGGATGTCCCAGCAGAGTTTTCTGCAGAGATGCCCTTTTATTGACTTTTCTGGAGTTGAAGCAGCAATGTCTGTGTGCAGAGCTGGGGGCAGATCACTGCTGGCACAGCAGCTGTGCCCAGCAGCTGCAGCAGCAGCACTTGGTGTTGCCAGTGCTGCTGCCGTGGCCTTGCCCTGGTGCTGCCCTGGTGGCCCTGGTGTTGCTATAGGGCCTGAGTGCTCTCAGGGCCAGGCACAGCCCTGGGGGTGGCAGTGCCGGGGCTGCAGCAGGGACAGGCCATGGGCACTGCTGGGGCAGCACTGACGCCTCAGGCCAGGGCCTGGGGGCTCCAGGCTCCTTGCCCAGACACTCTCAAGAACACGCCCAGGCAAGTGCTCAGCACAGAAAAGCCCCGTGGGCAGCCCCAGGTTGGCTGTGGGCAGGCTGGGGGCAAACAGCGTCACTGGGACTCTGCAAGGGCCCTGGGGGAGATGGGAAGGAGCAGCAGAGCAGGAATTGATCCACCCCCAGTGCGCTGGACAGTCCAGGGCAGCGTCCCAGAGCGTCCTGATGGAGCTGCCAACAACATCCCCCGTCTGCAGCCCTGGCCTCTCCCCAGCTCACAAAGGTGCCCCATCCTTGCAGGCACAGACACGGCAGCACTGGCTCAGCAGTCCCTGTTTGCATTGCACACAGCAGGGGGAGCACCCCCATGCTGTTGCTGTGGGACATGAACCTGAGGGAGCACAAATGCCATCAGCCCTGAGGCCAGCAAGGGCTGGGGGACACCAGGGAGACCACTCAGCTTTGTCCTGACCTCTGCAGTCAGCCAGAAAGTTTGTTCCCATCAGCTGGGAGTTTCCAGTACCACTGCAGACACTCTTTCTCAGAGCCAGGGCTGCCTGGCAGCCACCCCAAAACTGCCCTGAGCATTTTGTTGGCTTCACCTTTGCTTTCTTTACACCTCCTGTTACAAATTTCTTCTAATTTCCCTCCCCAGGGGGCCTAGAACCTGACACAGCCCATGAGATGCTACCCAACCAGTGCCCCCAAGTGCAGTGGAAGAATCACTGCCGTAGTCCTGCTGGCCACATTATTCCTGATCCATGTCAGGATCCTTTGGCCTTCTTGCCCACCTGGGCACACTGCTGGCTCATGCCCAGCCTGCACTCCATCAGTCCCTGCAGGTCCCTTTCTGCCTGGCTGCTCTCCAGCCACGCTGTCCCCAGCCTGTAGTGCTGCAGGGGTTGTTGTGGCCAAAGTGCAGGACCTGGCACTTGGTCTTGTTCAACCTCACCTTGTTGGATTTGGGCCCTGGATCCAGCCTGTCCAGGGCCCTGTGCGAGCTCTTCTACCCTCCAGCATATCCACACTCACACCCAGCTTGGTGTCATCTGCAAATTTGCTGATGGTGAACTCAGTCCCCACATGCAGCTCATCAGTGCAGATACTGAAATCCATCCTGGCTGGCTCTGATCCCACAGCCATCCTGTGGGTGCCCTGCAATGGCACTCAAGGTGATCTGTTCCATAACCTTGCCAAGCACCCAGGTCAGGCTGACAGGCCTGGAGTTCCCCAGATCTTCCTTCCAGCCCTTTCTTGGGAATGGGCTCACACTGGAACCTCCAGTCCTCTGGGATCTCCCTGCTGAGCCAGGACTGATGGTAAATGATGGAGAGCAGCTTGTGGAGCTCATCCACCAGCTCCCTCATCCCACTAGGATGGATCCCATCTAGTGTGAGAGACATTTGTGAGCATCTGAGTGGCTCAGCTGGTCACCAACTGCTTCCTCCTGAATTACAGGAGGCTGTTCTGCTCCCTGTACCCATCTACCAGCTCAGGAGAACACTTGTCCTGAGGACAACCAGTCCTAATATTGAAAGTTGAGAAAAACAAGGTATTAAGTAGCTCAGCATTTTCCTTGTCTTTAGTTTCTATATTCTTCACTGCATCCAATAAAGAGTAGACGTTCTCCTCCCTCCTTTTGCTATACACTTTTTAAAAAAAACTATTTTTTTTTTTTTTACAGAATGGGCCAGGTTAAGTTCTGATTGAGCTTTCACCTCTCTAATTTTCTTTCGCATAATCTAAGGACATCCTTAAACACTTCCTGAGCTGCCAGTCCTTTTTCCCCTGAGTTCCCACAAAATCTCCATGGGCAGCCAGGCCAGTCATTTTCCTCTCTAGCTCATCTTGATAGTGAAGCTCTGGAAAAAGTTAAAGATGGAATCTAAAATGTTAAGCTTTGTGTTTTCCCAGATCAACTGCACCTACGTAAGCAGTATGATAAATTATATAATTATTAGATGTGATGATTGTTGAGTAATTAAATATAATTATTATATAACCATAAGTAGAATAATGAGAAACTATGTTGGAAATTCAGAGGGGGGCTAAATTTATGTATACAATAGAACAATATATGTTTAGTAATTAACATGAAAGTTATGTAACGATAGAGTATAAAACATGATCATTTCGGATTTATGGTCGGAGTCATATTTGGGTTGAATATACCCCTGGCACCCAGAGCTCTTAAATAAAAAGCACCGCATATAATCCCTCCGTGATTATGTGTTTTGGAACGCTAACAATCTCTTGCCACACTGGGACAGGCTGCTCCTTCCCCCTTAAGATTACTTCTTAAAGCGTGTCCATCCTGCCTGGACCCCTTTGTTTTTAAAAATATCAGTTTTAAAGCATCAGTACCTGATGTTTCCTTAAAAACATCAGTACCTGATTTGATACTCCCCAAATCAGCATCCTGAACAGGCCAAAGTCTGCCCTTCATAATTCCTGGGCAGAGGTTTTGTTGCTGCCCCTCCTTCTTTCACAGAACATTGAAAACTTGGTTATTTCATGGTCACTGTGCCCCAGGCAGCCTCCGAGCCCCATCTGCCACCAGCCCTTCTCTGTTTGTGAACATCAGCAGACAGAGCTTTCCTTGGCAGTGGGAGCGCTACCAAAAATTTGGTGAAATAGAAAACTCCTTAACCCCAATGTAGCATTAAGAAGCTGCATTCTTTATTCAGCTGGATGCACGAGGGAGAGCTCCTCCCAAAGCTGTGCAGGCTGAGTACAGGAAAGTTTCTGTTTATATTCTGTATTTTGCTCACATATTCATTGATTGTCCTGGACTAAAAATACATGTGATAATCATTTCCCCAAAATCATTAACACATTTCCTGTCCCTATTACCCATGTGTTGTTCTGTCCTGGGGTCTCTCTGGTGGTCCCTGGTGGTCATGGACCCCAATGTTCCCATGGACCTGGCTGAGCTGGCAGGACACTGAGGCTGCTGAACTTCCAGTTCCCCTTCTCACACAATGGGCATTGTGTGGTTTCCACAGGCCTGGGGTTGTGGAGAACAAACCCCAGGTGTGAGCTCAGCTGGTGGAGACAATTCATCATCTGGTAGTATGAGGTCACAGAGTGGGCTATGACATCACAGAGTGGGTTAGGTGAGGTCATTTAAAAGGGATGACATCACAGACAGCCTATGTGAACATCACAGAGCCAGCTGTGACATCACAGGGCAGAGCTCTGACATCACAGAGCAGACTATAACATCACAGAGCAGACTATGACATCAGAGACCAGCTGTGTGACATTAGAGAATGGGCTGTGACATCCCAGAGCAGGCAGTGACATCACAGAGGGGCTGTGTGATGTCCCAGCAGGGCTGTGCGAGATCACTGGGTTGGTCACTCTGCCCCAGCTCCCCCTCACAGTTTCTCCCAACAACTCCAATGCTGTTCATGCCCAGCAGGGTCCCTGTCCCCTGGGATCCCCCTGGCCCACCTGGAGCCACAGCCTCCACCAAAGGATGTTCCACAGGATCCACCCCAGAGCCTGACAGGGGACAAGGGGCCAGGGCTGTGTGACCAGGACATCAAGGACGGGGATTATCCAGGTCACTGTGGCCTGGGTTGGGTTGCCAAGGGCAGGAAAGATGTCTGGCAGCTGGAGCAGGGTCTGGGAAGGGCCTCCAAGGTAGGGCTGGAGCCCTTGGGCTGTGAGCAGAGGCTGAGGGAGCTGGGCTGGTCCAGCCTGGAGCAGGGAATGCTGAGGGGCTCCTCATCCCAGCCTGGCAGTGCCAGCCAGGAGGGGATGGAGGACATAGCCAGGCTCTTCACAGGGGGCTGGTGGGAGACAAAAGCCAATGGGTGGAAGGGGAAAGAGGGGAGATCAGCCACGGCATGAGGAGATGAAATAAGTCAGGCTGCTTTCAGCATTTCCTCAACACCAAAAGCAGCTTGACCTCCCTTCTCCATCCACCACTGACAACTTTGCAAATCAGGAATTTTTTGAGCAGTTTTGCACCCACTCCAGGATGGGCATCCTGATACAAGAACTTAATTGTGTTTATATCTATCACAGAACCATGAATGTCTAAATTAATTTTAGTATGGAAATCACAAGTGGATGGCGCACTCATCAGACACTGCTGGGACGTTGCACATAGCTCAGGGAAGAGCATGATTGTTATTAAATTGTGTCCTGTTCAACTGTGGTCCATTTGCCATGAAGAGAAACTTTCTGTGCCTCTGAGTAACACCAAAAGACACAAACCTGATGAGTTGTGGTTCCCACTCCAGTGGTGGCACTTGGACCTCCCTCCAAACCTAGAACAGAGCTCCCTTGTCCCACAAAGTCCCTGGCAATGCAGGGATGAAGGAAACAGGACAGGCCGTGGGGATCAGGGGCAGGGTAGGGCCAGGGATTTGGCGTGGTTGTGAGCCCAGGGCAGGACCCGGCCCATGGCCTTGGTGAACCTCATCCCATTTTCCTGAGCCCATGGTTCAGCCTGTCCAGGTCCCTCTGCAGAGCTTCCTGCCCTCCAGCACAGCCACACTCCCACCCAGCTTGGGCTTACCTGGGAACTGAATGAGGGTGCCCTCGATGGCCTCGTCCAGATCAGCAATAAAGAGATTGAACTGACCAGGCCCCAGTCCTGAGCGCTGGGGACACCCCTGGATGTGACTCTATTCCTGAGCTACTCTGAGTGCCAGGGTTGGATGGGGGAAATGGTGGGGAGGAGGTAGGGACAAAGTCTGATTGATTGTCAGCCAAGAAAGGTGTTGATTTTTAATATCTAATCAGACTTCATTAGAAAGTGCTGGGGGTCAATATAAATTGGACATTGCAGAGGTCCATCTATAATGAAGAGAAGAAAACTTAACTGGAACAAACAATACTCTCTTCATTGTTTTCAATATAGTATATTCACTTTGAATACACTTCTGAAATCTGTCTAATGAACCACATAAGAATTAAAAGTTGGAATGATTCCCAAGCGCTGGTCTTCTTCAAGTGTTTTGAACAAATGTTTACGAGCCTTTTTCTGTGAATTCCTGAAGTGAAGAGCTCAAGCTGGGCAGAATTCCTGAAGAAAGAAGAGGTCCGTGGAGTAATAATATTAATCAACAACCTCCAAGTGGCTGAGGAACCATCCCCAACAGAGCAGCAATGAATAGAAATGGGCACAGCTTTGTGGCTGCCCCAGCTCTGGGATGGGCCCTGGGCCTGGAGCAGGAGCAGCTCTTGAGGGCCCCAAGGCTGGGGCTCTTGTGCTGCCCTGGGCAGATGGGATGGCAGCAGGGGCTGCAGAGCTCTCAGCACCTCAGCCTGAGGGGAGCAGGGCAGGCAGGGAGCCTCCTTTGGCCTTGGCCAAGCACCTTCCCCCATGGCTGGGGCTGAGTCCTGTGGCAGCTGCAGCTGCTGCTGTTCCCTTGCCATGGACTGAGGCCATGGGGCAGTGGCCAGAGCAGCCTGGTCTGAGCAGAGCTGTGGGGCCACATGGGATGGGCTGGGCTGGGGAGAGGCTCTTGGGGCTGCCCAGAGCTCAGGGCAGCTGGCAGAGCTTGCAGGGAGCTGGGCTGGGCTCTGAGAGCCTGGCCCAGAAACCATCAGTGTCCATCTCAGCCTGGCTGAGCGTGCAGGGGCAGGACTCAGGCCAGGCCTTGTGGGGCAGGGCCAGCGCCTGTGCAAGGCATTGCAAACAGGCAAGTGGCCCAGAGAGGAGGCAGCTCTGTGCCCTTGGTGGCATGGACAGAGCAGGGAGGGGGCTAGGACACTTGCCAGCGCCAGCCTCTGTGCCCAGCCCTTGGCAGCCCTGGCTGCTGAGCCCAGCTTTGGCCTGGGCTGAGTTTGGCTGTGGCCCAGCTCCATCCTCCTGCGGGACACAGGGCCTGTTCCCGGCCATGGCCAGCCCTGGCCAGCCTCTCTGATGGCCCAGAGGCCGGCAGAGCCCGGGGCAGGGCTGTCTATGCAGCCTCACAGGTGCCACGGGCTCTGCAGGAGCTGGCAGAGGCTGCCCAGCAGGGAGGCCATCAGGCACAGAGCTCCAAGGCTGCTGTGGGCACCACGGCACAGGGGCCGTTCCCAGCCGCATTGCTCCTGGCCTGGGCTGGGCCTGCACAGGGACTGGGCCACCATGGCTGGGCCAGCACAGGGCCACAAAGGGGCCACGCAGCCGCTGCCGGGGCTGACAGCAAGGCCAGGCACACACAAGCAATTGCTGAGCATGGCCTGCGCTGGCCAGGCCTGACTGTGCCAAAGGCAGAGCTCAGCTGCCCTTGGGGGCTGCAGGAACACTCCAGAGCCCATAGAGCCTCCATGGCTGTGCTGGAGACCAAGGCTGCAGGAGGGAAATGCAGGGCTGCTGCGGTATGGGGAGGGCATTGAATTCCAGAACACACTTCAGCTCTCTGATGATCCCGGCACCAGGCTGGGCCCTGTTTTCGACTGGAGAAGAGCAGATGTTGATGGGACAGGAGCCCTGCAGGGCTGTCAGGGACCTGCAGCTTGCAAGGTGCTCTGCTCTTCCTCAGGTGCTCTGAGAGAGATCCAATCCCAGCTGGGCACCTCAGGGCACAAATGGCACTGCCTGTTCATGGGCACACAACTGATGTCTGCCTGGAACAGGGCACAGGTTTTAATACCTTTTAGTTTCGTAATATACAACCAAATCTTTATTTTCTGGGTCATTTGAGTACCTTTAAGAAATGGCAATGTTTTCCCACCAGGAATGAGGATTTCCTAGAAGTGTGCTGATGGCAGGAGGAGAAATACTGATCTTCCTGTCTATTTGTGCAACCAATATTCAGTGTATTACTTCCTCTCCTTCTTCCTTCAGGTGTTTGCAGCAGGCTGTTAAAATGGCCATGTCAAAGGACATCTCTTCCCTAGATCACGTCCCTGGATAGATTCCAGGATCTAGATTCCAGTATTTCTAACTGCTCCCATATTTCCTCCTCCAGATGCTCTCTGGTCATTTCAAGTGCCACTCAATTGCCTGGCTTCATGCTTTGAACTTCAGGGAGTTGCCCAATCTTTCTGAAGTTTAAAGAGATATATGAAAAATAAATGTATTAATTGTGTAATATTTATCACAGAATTACCTTTTCTTATGTCTTTGTCTATAACTGTTCCTGTTCCTATGTCTTTGTCTATAACTGTTCCAAGAAATTCCTTGGGTATGGTAGACATGTCAGACGCTGCTCAGACATCCCAGAGAGCTGAGGGGAGAGCTGTGATGGTTATTAAACTGTTCAAATGTTCAACTTGTGTTTGTTGGCAAGAAACCTTTCTGTGCCTCTGAGTTTCACCAGTCCCTGAGCCCAAAGGACACAAATCTGCTGAGTTGTGGTTCCCACTGCAGGGGCAGCACTTGAACCTGGGCTCTGCATAGGAGAACTCTTCATCCCCTTTCTCTCTTTTTCTCCCTCTGGGCATAGAGGGAGCTCCTGACTTCAGCCTGTGACTCGTGTGTGCAAAGAGCAAATCTGGGCAGAATTGGGGCAGGGAGGGTTTTGGGGGTCCTTGGGATCTGTGCTGGGCACAGAAGTTATTTTCCATTGCTCTGGGGCTGTCTGATGTGGAAAGTGGATTTAATATCCAGCAGAGGAAAGACTTTTGCATTTGATGGAGCTGTGCCTTCCCTTGGCTTTGTTGGCTGACAATAAATGAACATTCCTCTGGGTCTTGGGCAGCTCCTTCTCCAAGGAAAGCAGGTGGGAGCTGGAGCCAAGGAGCTGACAGCTGCAGGTGCAGCCTGGGCTGGAGGGAGCTCAGATTTGCACAAGGCTGCTCTGAGTGCCAGGGCTTGGATGGGGGAATGGTGGGGTGGGGGTAGGGACAGAGTGTGATTGATTGTCAGTCATGAAGGGTCTTGAATTTCATATCTATTAAAACTGCATGAGGAGGTACTTGGATTCAGTGTCAACTGGAGATTGCACATATCAAAAAATTAACAGGAAAACAAATCTAAACTTGACATAAAAAAATCTCTTCCTGCTGTCTTTTTAAATATCGTGTATTCACTTTGAATACACTACTGATATCTACTTAACCACAAATGATTTGGAAACTTAAATCAATTTTTTCCCAGAGGCTTGGCTTGTTAAGGTGTTCTGAATGTTAATGAGCCCCAGGACACTGAATTCCTGCACTCAAGAGCTGAAGGCCGAACAAGCCTCTGGAGCAGGAAAATTCAGCAGCAGCCTCCAAGTTGCTGAGGATGTCAGCAGCCCCCACTGAGGCCATCCCTGCCCAGAGACCGTGGGGGGAATGGGCAGACAAGGAGAGCGTCCCTGGGGCTGGGGCAGCACAACTCAGAGGCACCAGCAGCTCCAGGTGGGAAATGGAGTGTGGAATGTGGCTGGGATGCACCAAGCTGGACAGACAAGCCCGGACTCCCATCCACTTAAAAAGTCTCACAAGGCAACATTTGAAAGGAATTACAGTTGTTTGTGTACTCTCAGTTGGACACACTAAAGAAATACCAACGAGAGATTCTCAGGAGCTCAAAACAACCAAACAGCCTTTACTGGGAACTTTAGAAAATCAAAGAAACTTTGACAAAAGGTTTAATATGACATTCAATCAACAAAACACAGTTCTAAAAGCATAACTTGGCCCATTCAACTTCACAAACTCTAAGCCTGTTCAATGTATTGTTAATCAAAATTGGCAGGAGCACAGAAACAGAAGACACAGAAAGAGAGACAGACATAAAAGATACAAAGAAGCACACACACAGCTACCAACTCCAGGATTCCAGTGCTGTTCAGATGGAAATTCCAAGACGAGGTAGGGTCAAGATGTGTGCTTGCCTTGTGGTCAGCCTCCAATACCCCTTGGTGTTCCTGGGCCCTTCCCTCAGGTGGGCCTTGGGCTCATTTGGTCCCTCAGGAGCTGGGCTGGGGGCTCTAGAGGTGGCTGTGGAGCATTGCCTGTGCTGTGCCAGGGACTGGCAGCCACTGCTGGGCTGGGATGGAGGCTCTGGGGTATTGGGGTTCCAGGGCAGGGCAGTGCTGGGCTTCCAGGGCAGGGCAAGGCTGGATCTGCCCCTTCCTCTCCCACACATAAAATGTTTTGAGCCAAGGATCTCCTCCAGTCTCTCTCAGTAAGGCAATGTTGGAGGTGAAATCCCAATTCTGGCCATTGGCACCTGGCTGAGAAGGACAGTTCTTTTCCATAGGAAGGAAACCAGAGAGCCACTGTGTTTGGAGAGCCTAATTAAACTAAGGCCAGCCATACTTGTCAGGAGTGGCAGACTGTGTCTGGGATCTATGCTTGGATATAGGGAATTGTGGAGGTGGAAGCCCAATCTCAGCCATGGGCATCAAGAGAAGCAAGATAGTTCTTTCCTATAGGAAAGAGAACACAGAGCCTTCCCCAGTGCTTTGGAGTCAGATGGGAAGTGATCATTGTGAAACCACTGCCAGAAAGTCTTGTCCTAGCAATATTCCTATGGGAACAATCCCTGGATATAAGGAAATTTGGAGGTGACATCCCAATTCAGGCCATAGGTGTCTGGCAGAGAAGGACAGTTCTTTTTCCTAGGAAGGAAAGCACAGAGCACCACTGTCTTAGCAGCAGATGAGAAGAGACCCTCAACATGCCAAGGTCAGCTGAACCAGTCAGGTGACCCCTGGGAGGCCAAACCAGCCAGACATGCTCTGTGTTCCCTTGGTTTTATGGGGCCCCACAGTGCCATAATGGTAACTTGTTTCTATTGGGTTCAGCAGTGTCACAAGAGCTCCTTGATTAAAAGACAACCTGCAGTATCACAGTGGTCCCTAGGTTTCAGAAGGCCCTGCAGT
This sequence comes from Melospiza melodia melodia, assembly GCF_035770615.1. Classification (NCBI taxonomy): domain Eukaryota; kingdom Metazoa; phylum Chordata; class Aves; order Passeriformes; family Passerellidae; genus Melospiza; species Melospiza melodia. The sequence goes on from NW_026948638.1 coordinate 588,499, forward strand.
GTCACAATGGTCCCAATGATTCCATGAGGCCTTGCAGTGTCACAATGGTCTCCGTGGTTCCCCAGGCCCCAACAATGTCATGTGACTCTTCTGTTCCATAAGCCCTGAAATGTCACAGTGGACCTTTGGACCCTGGAGGTTTGCAGTGTCCCAATGGTCTCCACTGGATCCACAGTGTCACAATGGACCATTGATGGCAGGAAGCCCTCTGTGTCACCCTGGAGCTTTGGTTCCATGCAGCCCTGCAGTGTCACAATGAACGCTTGGTTCAATGGGGTTTCCACAGTGTCACCATGGCCCCTCGATTCTATGCAGCCCTGCAGTTTCACAATGGTCTCCTTTAGTTGCCCAGTCTCACAATGGACCACTGATGACAGGAGGCCCTGCAATGACACCATGGACCTTTGGTTCCATGCAACCCATCAGTGTCACAAAGGGCTTTTGGTTTCACGAGGCCCCACAGTGTCACAATGGTCCCTTGGTGTCACAGGGCCCCATAGTGTCACAATGGTCCCTTGGGCTCTGTCCTGGTTTAGGACAAATTAGGGGAAATCTCCAAAAGGGAGCCCCCCAAAACAAAACAAACCTCCAACCACCCCTCCCCCAACACCGGGTTCGGGAAGGAATTTCTCGGAGGAGCAAAGTGGAAAACAAAACCTATTTATTTACAAGTAACAAAAGAACACTCCCCAACACAAGAAAAGAAACCAGACTGTGTTGTGAAGGGCGCTGAGCTTCTCTCACAAGCTTCGGGTATCCTGGACGTCTCAGGTCAGGTCCGGAGCTGGTCCAGTATCTTCAGGGGAGGGTAAGAAAGAGGGAACAAAAGAAAAGGAAAAAAAACCGCAAAAAGCAGAAAGCAAGCAAGCAAGCGGCTAGCCAAGCCAAGCAGCCAAAAGCCAAAAGCGAAAGTGCCTGGTCACACACTCCCTCCTCTCTTCCCCGCCCCGCCGCAGCAAGACGGCCGGGGGGAGGGGGGGAGAGAGAAAAGGCACAGCTGCCAGACACAACACACGATATTGGGATAAAGGCTGTCAACCCACGACAGTCTCACAGAGCCCCACAGTGTCACAATGGTCCCTTGGTGTCACAGGGCCCCACAGTGCCACAATGGTCCCTTGGTTCCATGGGCCCTGTGCTGCTGCATTCCCCCCTCCCCTTCGCAGGCCGCCCTGCCAGCTCAGAAATGCTCCTTGGGTGCCTCAGCCTTGGCCAACAGCCCCTGGGCTCAGCTCCTCTGCAGCTCATCACAAACACTGTCTGCTCCAGGCACCAGGCACTGCTGCTGCCCAACCAGCTCCTGCTTTCTGTAGGAGCAGCCCCGGGACCTGTTTGTGTTCCCTCAGTGGCACAACATCCCTGTTCTCACACTGCCAAAGAAAGTTGTTGATGCCAAGTGCAGCCAGGATGAACCATTGCTGGGACTGAAGCCCCTCTCTTGGGGCCCTGCACACAGCGCTCCAAAAGGAGCCCTTGGAGCTCTCCTGGGCCAGCGACTCCCTCTGAGTGGGGCCTCCCCCAGCCGGGAACTCTCCCGTTTGCTGCACTCGGGGATCCCGAACAACGATGGAGCCTGGGCCAATCCCCCCACTCCTCCAAGCTCAACCCTTTGCTGGGGAGATGCCAAAGGATCCACAGTGAGCATTCCCTGCCCTCAGGGGAATTTCTCACAGGTGCCTTGCACTGACTCTTTGTGTCGGTGTGCACACAGGAGTGCCTGTGCTGGAGAAATGGGGCAGAAATGCTGCTCTCTGAGAGGTTGGAGTGCCTTGGATAGCTGAGTCAGTCTGGCCTGTAAGGGAGGGTAAATCACAAGGTCTAAGGGAAGTTAAATGCTGCTCAGAGTTGTTCTTTTGCTAAATTGTAAGTTTAATATAAATTATGAGCTGAGTTAATTATTCTTAAGTGTTATTCCTCTTTAAAATTGCTAAGTCATAGCTTTTAAGTTAGGTTAAATACTGTTAAGTGCTGTTCTTTTGCTAAACAGAGATGTTTAAGGGAGAAGTTAAGGTTAAGATATAACTCCTGTACTGTAGATTTGAGCTCTGTTAAACTTTAGGCCGTATTCATTTTATCCTTGCCATCACTGTCCTGTCTCACACACACACACAGACAGTTCTCGGTCAATTTCTGGTTTGATTTCCTGGATTTGGTTTGGTTTTGTTGTTGCTTTGCTTCCTTGGTGTGCCTGAAGTGTCCAGTCAGGAGCAGAGGGACTCTTGCCAAGGAACTTTTTGCTGCTGACTCTTCGTATTAAATCTGGTTTTTGCTGATCCCTTGCAAACTCTCAGCCCCTCGTTGGTAACAGGGTGAAGGAGCCCTGGCCCAGGCTCTGGCCCTGGGGGACACGGGGACGCTGCCGGGGGGTCCCTGTCCCCCTGTGCCACCCCCAGGGCCCCGGCCCCCCGTCCCCGTGTCAGGCTCTGGGGTCGATCTCGTGGAACATCCTCTGGGGGAGGCTGCGGGGCCGGGGTCAGGGGGACCCGGGGGGACAGGGGACCCCACTGTGCACGAGCAGGCTTGGACTGCTCTGGGGGGAGCTGTGAGGGGGGCTGGGGCAGAGTGACCTCCCAAGTGACCTCACACAGCCCCTGTGATGTCACACAGCCACTTGGATATCACACTCCCCCTTTGATGTCACACAGCCCCTGTGATGTCACAGAAACAATTCTATGGTGTTACCATGTGATATCATACAGCAGTGCTGTGATGTCACAAAAGACACTAATGTCACAAAGTTACCCTGTCATATCACAATCTATTCTGTGATATCACAGCCTGCCCTATGATGTTACACAGCCACCTGGTGATGTCACAATCCACTCTCTGATGCCACAGAGCCACACTCTATGATGGCAGATTCTGCTCTATGGCCTCACATCCTGCTGTGTGATGTCACAGCCAGCTCGGGGGTGTCACAAAGCCCTCAAGAACTCAGTTCCATTGAAACACTGAAGTTTCTTGTACTTTGAAGAGATCCCTGTCAGGGACACAACTGAGAAAGTGTCCCCAGGTTCCAGTTGGAGCAGAACACTAGAGGCAATGACAGCTGGAGACAAGCATGGGAAAGGTGTCTCTGGTGCTGAGCAAAGCTGGATGTGTTTGAGGAATACAAAGGGCCAAGGCCTGAGCCCCAGCCCCTGGCCAGGCAGATCCTGTCCCTCCCTCCTTGCTCAGGGCTCTTCCCAGGATGGGCACCTGGCATGTGGGGATGTGCAATGCCAAGGGCAGGAGCATGAGGTGGCCCCTGCCAGGCTGCTGAGCAGGGACAAGGAGGCAATGAGGCCCCAGGCCTGCAAGGGTCACTTGTCCCCTCATGGCCTCAAGCCCAGGCCCAGCAGCCATGGCCAAAGTGCTGCCCATGTTGGCTCTGGCAGGGCTGTCTTGCAGCTGCTGCCCATCCCTGTGCCCTGTGCAGCCCAGGCTGTGCTACGGTGTCCCTGCCCTGCGCCTCTGTCCCTGCAGGCTGTTGGCATCCCCCGGCTGCCCCACCTGGCTGGGCCCTTCCTTTGCTGACATCTCTGCCTCCTGCCTGCCTCTACCTGCCCACACAAAGCCTTGGCCTTGATACCAAAAGGGTTAATTCAGTTTTTACTGTGCTTGTGAACTTTCAGCCGAGAAACCAGGCAGACAGGGGCTGCTTTCCCAGCAGGAATGATTGGAAGAGAATGTGGAGAATGCAGTGATAGAAAAAAACAAGGACTGAATCTGGGAACTTGGTGTGGGTTTTATGGAAATTCGGTACATTTTAATATACACATAGTGACTGTATATAAGTGATACGCTGGTAAAATCACGTGTGCATGTAAGGAGTTATCCCCTGCTGGACTTCAGGCCTGAATAAATGATGGTCTCTTAAACACCAAATTAGAGTTAAGGAGTCTTATTCTGATATTTTGGCCATTTGGTGACAGCAGAGGCTCACAGATCCAAGGATCCAGTGTGACATGTGGAACCTCATGGCAGAAAGGATCCATTGTGATGCAGTGGAACCCCATGGAACCAAAAGTCCTTTGTATCAGAGCAAGGCCTCATGGAAGCCGGGAGACCATTGCTGACAGTATGGAAGTTCATGGAGCCATGGGGTCACTGTGAGAGTTTGGGGGTGCATGGAACCAATGGTCCATTGTAATACTGCAGAACCTTCTGGAATCGAGATGATCATGTTATGCTATAGAACCTCATGGAACAAAGGATCCATGGTGATGCTGTGGAGCTTGTTGAGTGTGAAAGCTTGAGTGTGAAAGCTCATGGAACCAAGGGTCCATTGTGGCTCTGTAGGGCTTCACAGAACCAAGGAGACAATTTTGACACTGTGGGGCCTCATGGAACCACTTGCCACTGTGACACAGTGGGGTCGAATGGAGCCAAGGGGCCATTGAGACACTGAGGAACCTCATGGAACCAAAGTCTATTGTGATGCAGTGGAACCTCATGGAACCAAAGGTCCACTGTTACACTGTGGGGCCATGTGGAACCAATGGGACCATGGTGACGCTGTGGTGCTCCATGGAACCAAGGATTCATCAAACCAAGGAGACCATTGTGACACTACAGAGCTCCATGGAACAAAGAATTCATGGAACAATGTGGGACTCATGGAACCAAAGGTTCATTGTGACATTGCAGGGCCTCATGGAATACTGGAGACCATTATGACACTTCAAGGCCTCATTGAACCAAGGGGCACGGCAGGACCTTGTGGAACCAAGGACACCCTTCTGACACTGCAGGGTCCCACTGAACCAAGGATCCCCTGTGACACTGCTGTACCAAGGAGATCCCTGTGACACGGTGAGGCCTTATGGAAGCAAAGGGCCATTGTGACACTATGGGGCCCCATGGAAACAAGGGGTCAGTGTGACACACCTGGATCCAATTTGACACCGCCATTGTGACACTGCGGGACCTTAGAGATTCAAGGAAACAGGTAACAGGTCTGGTTGACTTGGCCTGACTGGCTTAACTGACCTCAAAATGTTGGGTTCACTGTTCTCATGTGTTCCTGACACACTGGGGCTCTGGGCTTTCCCTTCTATTGAAAAGAACCATCTCTTCTGCCCAGGTACCCATGGCCAAAATTGGTACTTCTCCAAAATTCCCTTTATGCAAGGGTTTCTCCCAGACAAAATCTGCCAGGACAGACAGGCCTGGCTCACCTTGGCCTCTGGTGGTTGCCTCTAATCTGCCCTGGAAATACTGGGGCTCTGTGCTTTCCTTCCCTGGGGAAAGAACCCGCCTTCTCATCCAGGCACACATGGCTGAAATTGGGATTCTGGCCCCAAAATTCTGTATAGCCTAGATATGGTATCCAAGATATTTATTCCATTGCTTCCAAATGAAAGCTGCCAGGGCAGACAGATCTGGCTGGCCTTTGCCTCTGGTGGCTGCCGTTCATCAGCCCCAAGAACACTGGGGTTCTGTGCTTTCCTTTCTGTGCAACCATGGTGACACTTCAGGGCCTCACAGAAGCAAGGAGCCATTGTGACCCTGCAAGGTACCATGGATCCAAGGGACCATTGTGACCCTGTGGGGCCTCGTGGAACCAAGGCCATCTTTGTGGCTCTGTTGGGCTGCATGGTCCCAAGGGGCCAGTGTGAAGCAGCAGGGCTTTGTGGAACCAAGAGGTCATTGCTGCATTTCAGGGCTTCATGGAGCCAAAGAGTCTTTGTGATCCTGCAGGGCACCATGGATCCATGGAGAGCATTGTGGCATTGCAAGGGCCCATGCAATCATGGTGACCATTGTGACACTGTGGGGCCACACAGAACCAAAGGGCCACTGTGACCCTGCAGGGCCTCATGGAAGCAAGGGGCCATGGTGACACTTCAGAAGCAAGGAGAACATTGTGACACAGCAAAGCGCCATGAAACCCAGAGAACATGGAACAGATCTGGCTGGCTTGGCCTCCCAGGGGCCACCTGACAGGTCCAGTTGATCTTGGTATGTTGAGGGCTGCCTCTCATCAGCCCCTGGAGAACTGGGGCCCCGTGCTTTCCTTCCTATGGAAAAGAACCATTCATCTTTCCAGGTGCCTATGGCCAAAACTGATACTCCCACTGAAAAATTCCCTGTATGCAAGGGTTGTCCCAGACAAAAGCTGCCAGGACAGAGAGCTCTGGCTGGCCTTGGCCTCTCGTGGTCACCTCTCATCTCAAGGAAGCTCTGAGGAAAGTATTTGAACAGGTTTGACTGCGGGAACATCAATGAGTCTCTCATCATCTGAAAAACTCAGATGTTCTTCTGATCATATGTCTTTTTTCCCTCGTTGTGTATTATGCATGAAATATTAATTTCAGTTAAAAAAACATTATTCTTATCACTTTCCCAGTGTTATCTGACGCAAAACACCTCATCTACATGCAGCTCAAGGTGACCTGTACAAGCAAATACAATATAGAATGCAGCCGGAATTATTGGTCTCTGTTCCCATCTGTCACATCTCCTCTGGAGCTGGAGGTGCAGCCCCAGCACTTGGGAGGGCTCAAGGGCTCACAAGCTCAGCTCCCACCCAGAGAACTTGTGGACTCTGGGCTGCTCTCCTTGGCCCCTGCACGCTCAGCCAGGCTGAGATGGACACTGATGGTTTCTGGGCCAGGCTCTCAGAGCCCAGCCCAGCTCCCTGCAAGCTCTGCCAGCTGCCCTGAGCTCTGGGCAGCACCAAGGGCCTCTCTACAGCCCAGCCCAGCCGGCTCTGGCCCCACAGCTCTGCTCAGACCAGGCTGCTCTGGGCACTGCCCCACGGCCTCAGCCCCTGGCAAGGGCACAGCAGCTGCTGCAGGTACCACAGGACTCAGCCCCATCCATGGGGGAAGGTGCTTGGCCAAGGCCAAAGAAGGCTCCCTGGTTGCCCTGCTCCCCTCAGGCTGAGGTGCTGAGAGCTCTGCAGCCCCTGCTGCCATCCCATCTGCCCAGGGCAGCACAAGAGCCCTGGCCTTGGGGCCCTCAAGAGCTGCTCCTGCCGCAGGCCCAGGGCCCATGCCAAAGCTGGGGCAGCCACAAAGCTGTGCCCATTTCTGTTCATTGCTGCTCTGATGGGGATGGATTCTCAGCCACTTGGAGTTTGATGATGAATTTTACTGCCCCAGGGGCCTCTTCTTTCTTGAGCTCTTCAGTTCAGGAATTCAGTTAGAAAAGCTCATAAATATTTGTTCAGCATACCCAAACAAGACAAGTCTCTGGGAATCATTCAAGTTTTATTTCATCTCTGGTTAATTAATCACATTGCAGAAGTGTATTAGAAATGAATATAATATATTGAAAACAATGAAAAGAGAACATTTTGTTCAGTTGTCTTTTCCAGTTTAGGTTGGTATCAGGAATGTCCAATTTATATTGACCCCCAACACCTTCTAATGCATTTTGAACAGATATGAAAATCAAAACTCCTCATCGCTGACAATGAATCACACTTTGCCCCTACCCCGTCCCCCACACTTCTGTCATCCAACCCTTCTATCCATTGTCTCCCACCAGGCCCCCTAGTGAAGAGCCTGGCTCTGTGGTCTCCATCCCCTCCTCGCTGGCACTGCCAGGCTGGGATGAGGAGCCCCTCAGCCTTCCTGGCTTCAGGCTGGACAAGCCCAGCTCCCTCAGCCTCTGCTCACAGCCCAAGGGCTCCAGCCCCACCTTGGAGGCCCTTCCCAGACCCTGCTCCAGTTGCCAGACATCTTTTCTGTGCTGGAGAACCCAACCCAGGCCACGGTGACCTGGATAATCCACGTCCTTGATGTTCTGGTCACACAGCCCTGGCCCCTTGTCCCCATGTCAGGCTCTGGGGTGGATCCTTGTGCTGGTTTGACCAGGAAGTGGGAATTCTGGGATGCTGTGGTCAAACCAATGGGTGCTCAGATTTTGATATTGGCATCTGATTTGGCCAGTGGGGTTTGGACACACCTCTGAGAACACTTAGGGGTTAAAAACCAGAGCTTCAGCCCTGGGAGGCTCTTTTTGGGACTTCTGTCAGGAAAGGCTTTGGATCTCCCCCCCTGTCCCAGCTGCCGGCTGGGCGGGGAGAGGGGAAAAGCCATGCGGCCATGAGGTAGGCCCAGCCCAAGGATGGAAGGGTGGAAGAGACCAAGAGACATCAGGCAGCCATTCCTCCCCCCTAGGAGAGAGAGAGGGAGAAGGAGAGCCGGCGTCGGTGCCGGCCCAGGAGGAGAAGGGGGGAGAATGCGAGGGCAGCATGGGAGTTCTGGAGCTCTGGGACAGGCAGAGACTGAAAATTTTAACCCTTTTCTTGCATAACTGAGACCTTGCAAAATGCTGATCCTCCTGGAGCTGAATAAGAAGAGAGATAAGAGATGAGATAACAAGGCATAAGCCCGATGGAAGTGGAGAAGACTGGCTGAGTGGGGGGAGAGATGGAGTGGCCTTTTGGCTGGACTTTTCTTGTGTGGCCATAGACTGAACCAGTTTTTTCCTGTGACACAGAGACTGCATTTAGGGGGAGGCAGTGCCTCAGAACCAGGAGGGTTCAGTGTGGGTACCCCTCGGCCCCAGGGGGTGAAAAAATGGGGGGGACAGATGTCCCGAAGGAGAGACTGTGCCTTTTTAGAGTGAGACAAGGCAGCCTTGAAAGACAACTCTAGATGCAGCTCTGGTGCATGCACAGTGGTGAGAGCACTGGGCATGGAAGGAAGATGTCACGATGGCAAAAGGATTTTCAGGGCAGTGCTGAGTGACAGGGAAGCACACGAGGTTTCAACGTGTTTCCAGGGGAAGCCTATGGTGCAAGAAGGACTCCTCTCCTCTTCATGATCTGAAGACTGAGTATTCTAAAGGGTGGTGCCCGACTGAGAGTTGGTGATTTGGGGAAATGTATTACATTGGGAAATTTTGGTGGGGGGGAGGAGGAAAGTGCTTTTGTAAGGTTTTTTATTTTTTCATTTTTTTCCCTTACAGTTTTTTTCTTTTTTTCCTTTCTTCTTTTCTTGTAATTTAGTTAATAAAGTTTTCTTTATTTCTAAGCTGGAGCCTGCTTTGCTTATTCCTGGTCACATCTCACAGCAGACACCAGGGAGAGGGTATTCTCATGGGGGCACTGGCTTTGTGCCAGGGCAAAACCATGACAATCCTGTGGAAAATCCTTTGGTGGAGGCTGTGGCTCCAGGTGGGCCAGGGGGATCCCGGGGGACAGGGACCCCGCTGGGAGAGAACAACATTGGACTTGTTTGGAGAAACAATGAAGGGGAGCTGGGGCAGAGTGACCAACTCAGTGACCTGACAGAGCCTTGCTGGGATGTCACACAGCCCCTCTGTGATGTCACAGCCTTCTCTGTGATGTCATAGTCTGCTCTATGACATCTGCCCTGTGATGTCACAGAGATGGCCTATGATATAGGTCATAGCTTCTACATGACCTCGCACAACCAACTTTGTGATGTCATCACCCACTCTGCGACCTCATGTTACCAGATGATCAATTGTCTCAACCAGTGAGCTGACACCTGGAACTTGTTCTCCACAACCCCGGGCCTATGGAAACCACACAATGCCCATTGTGTGAGAAGGGGAACTGGAAGTTCAGCAGCCTCAGTGTCCTGCCAGCTCAGCCAGCCCCACTGGAACATTGGGGTGCACAACCACCAGGAACCACCAGAGAGACCCCCAGGACAGAAGAATGGCTCCTGGCCTGGATTAGGAATGGTGAGCCCTGTGCTCAGGACTGGTTGGGCAGCACCTCAAATGCTGTGTCCAGTTTGGGACCTCCAATTTAAGAAGGACATGGAGGGGTTGGAGTATATCCAGAGAAGGGCAACAAGGCTGGGAATGGGTCTGGAGCACAAGTCCTGTGAGGAATGGCTGAGGGAGATGGGGCTGTTTTTCCTCGAGAAGAGGAGGCTGGGGAGACAAAGCAGTGTCAGGGCACAGGTTGGACTTGATGATCTCCATGGCCTGTTCCAACTTTACTGATTCTGGGATTCTCCGAAACCACCCTTGGAGCAGTTGCAGGAGGAGTCCTGGGCCTCCTCTTCAGCAGCTCCAGCAGCCCAGGTCCCTCAGCTTCTCCTGCCAGCCTCAAAGCCCATCCTGTCAGTCCTGCAGAGCCTCTGCAGCTCCTCCTCACTGCCCAGAACAGGGAGCCCCAGAGCCAGACACAGCAGCCCAGATGTGCCCCCCTGCCCTGGGGTGCCTCTGGCAAGGGAGCAGCACCAGGCACTGCAGGAGCCTGCAGACAATTCCTGCAGCACTTGTAGGATGATCCTGCTGCCCAAGGGACGTTCCCATGTATAGTATAGGTGACCTTTGAGTCCTAGTAAAATATCTGTATTGTACTTCAATATCTGTATATAGGCCTTGCCCAGGTAAGTCCCGGTTGTTCTTGATGGGCTGCAGCTGCGATGTCCTTCATTGGGCTGCACTTGTGGCTTGTGAAGATAACTGGGATAAAAGGGGGTGGGGTTGGCCAGTCAGGGAGAGCCTGGAAGGAGCCCTGACTAAGAAGGCACAACATGCAGAAGAAGGAGTCCGTGCTGTGAAGATCTTTAGCCATAAGAAAACACCAAGGCGGTATGGGACTTTAGAAATATGATAACAACAGTATGGGACACTAGAAATATAATAACAACACCCATGTGTGAGAGTCTGTCCGAATTTTCCCTCATCTGCCTCATGATCATCTCTGGGAGACCACTGAAGAGAAGACCCCCCGCTATCTAGAATATCTGGCTCTGAAGGAGAAAAGTCACATGCCAAAGGCCCTGAGACCTGAAAGCTCAGTGTTAAGCTATTGTTTTCACAAGTGTGTTTGCTGTATGCTAAGAAGGGGGCACCATGCCCCATTTGCAACAATAGCAGCTCTGGAAGCTGTCCCACCTCTCAGCCGGGCTGGACTTCTCCTGAGTTTCAGGTGGTCTCCCACAGAAGACCCTCACCTGTCTTACAACCACCGTGACAGACAGACTGAGATGTAAGAAGCCTCTCCATCAAGGACTGAGACATGAAACTCTTAAAAGGCTCCTCTATTCCTTCCAAGGACTGGGACTGAAACCCCCAACCTGGGGGAGGTGTGTGGGAGAGGCAAGCTGACCGAAGCGAGATGTTTGCCTGTAGGTTGTGACCACTGGAACAAGAAGACAATGGCTCTTTACTGCTGCCTAGCTTGGAGTCTGTGTACCCCCTTTCTATTCTTCCCCCCTGAAGACCTTTGTTTCAGTTGCGAAATTATTCTCCCTTCCCCCAACAAAAAGAGTATAATTAGGGTGCAAATGAAGCGTGCCTTTGAGATCTCCCCAGCATAACAGGCGGATCCTCGACTGGACTGGACCAAAGGACTTCATCTCTGCGTTGGTAGCTATATCCCCTCTCTCTCTCTTCTCTTTCTCTATCTTTTTCTCTCCCTTAATCCCTCTATCACATTTTTGCTGTGGTTATTTCAATAAAACTGTGTTTGTTTTGATTATCACCTCAAACCCCCTTGTACCATGTTGGTTTTTGCACCCTGAGATCACTCCTACAAACCATCAGGTCATCCGTTCACTAAGATGGATCCTGACACTCTCTCCCTCCAAATTGCTATAATTTTGAAATTAAGGGGGCTCTCAGGCACAGATATGGGAGCAGGAAGAACAGTTCTTTACCAGGAAAAAAGCAAATCAAAACAAAACAAACAAAACAATGCAGTAATACAAAACGCTAAGAAGAGTCAGAATACGACCTGAAACCCTGTGGGTCAGGGTGGTGGTAGCAGTGCTATTAAATGGTGGCTGTAGTCCTCCTGGAGTGGCAGGTGTGGTTCTATTGAGGCAGTGATGCTGTAAAAGAGTGCAGTCTTCCTTTGAAAATCCAGTGGTGGTGTAGATGGGCCTGGTTTTCCTCTGGGAATCCAGTGGAAAAAGCTGTCTCTGGTGTCCCAAAATCTCAGATTATAGCCAGGAAAGAATACTTGGCTGCTCCCCCTGAGTGAAGCATTTCACAATGGGATGATGTAATTTTGTCAGTCATGCAGTGACACTCAATGGCCCATTAACAGCAGATGTTTCCCCAGAGGGAGGATTGGTTGTGGAAGAGATAAAGAAAACTGCTCAAGTAGCAGAAGATAACTGCCACACCTCTAACATATGGCAAATAGAATATACACATTGCCTTGCAATCCAGGACATTATCCATCTGCATCACAATGAAGCCTTACACATAATGAAGCCTTACACTTTATTCCCACCTGCATTGCAATGAAACCTTACACACGGTTCTCACTTAAGACCAGGTTTCCCTGTGGTACAAAATGGCTTTCTCCATCTTTCTGCATTACCCACCATGTGTAACCAAGTCCTTGAGGAAAAACAATCCCATGGATGGGTGTGCCCCTGCCAGCAGTGGGATTAATCCAAACAGTCTTTCCTAAAATACCTTTCATGTGTATCACAGGAACTTTGTCTCCATCCACTGCATGCAGTGGTTCAGACTGGGCAGGACCAACTCGATTGATGGATCCTCGGATGTTGGCCATCCAGGTGGATGACCATCCAGGACTTTTGCTAAGTTCAATTCCAAATTTCTGAAGGTTCCCCTGCCAAGTGCCTTCAGGGTAGTCTTAAATAGTCCAATGCACCATTCAACTTTCCCGGCAGCTGCTGCATGATAGGGGATATGATAGATCCATTCAATACCATGTTCCCTGGCCCAGGTGTTGATAAGGCTATTCTTGAAATGTGTCCCATTGTCCAACTCAGTTCTCTCACGGGTGCCATGTCTCCACAGGATTTGCTTTTCAAGGCCCAGGATGGTGTTCTGGACAGCAGCATGAGGCACAGGGTAGGTTTCCAACCATCCTGTGGCTGCTTCCACTATGGTCAGTACGTAGCACTTGCCTTGGCGGGTTTAGGGAAGCATGATATAGTCAATCTTCCAGGCTTCCCCATACCTGTACTTCAGCCATCGCCCACCATGCCACAGAGGATTCACCTGCTTGGCCTGTTTGATTGCAGCACACGTCTGGCAGTTGTGGATGACCTGTGAGATGTTTTCCATAGCAAAGTCCACCCCTTGGTCACGGGCCTATCAGTATATTGTGTTGTATTTCTCTCCTGATGACCAGAGGCATCATGGGCCCAACGAGCTAGGAATGATTCTCCCTTGTCCTGCCAGTCTAGATCCACCTGTGTTACTTTCACCTTGGCAGCTTGGTCTACCTGCTCATTGTTGTGATGCTCTTCATTAGCCCAGCTCTTGGGTATGTGCACATCCACGTGTCGAATCTTTACAGTCAGCCTCTCTACTTGGGTGACAATGTCTTGCCAAGTCTCAGCGGCCCAGATGGGTTTCCCTTTGCACTGTTAGCTTGCCTTTATCCAGCAATCCAGCCATCCTCACAGAGCATTAGCTACCATCCATAAGTAAGTGTAGAGATAGAGCCTCAGCCACTTCTCTCGCTCGGCAATATCCAAAGCCAGCTGGACAGCTTTAAGCTCTGCAACCTGACTCGATCTACCCTGTCCCTCAGTAGCTTGTGCAACTTGTCATGTGGGGCTCCACACTGCAGCTTTCCATTTCTGGTTAGTGCCAAAAATTCGGCAGGAACCATCAGGTAAGAGGGCATACTGTCTTTTAGTCTCCGGTAGCTCATTATGTGATGGGGCTTCCTCGACACGTGCCACTTGCTCCTCTTCTTCTTCAGAAGATAATCCAAAAGGCACCACTTCAGGCCAGCTTGTTATAATTTCCAGAATCACAGGGTGATTTGGATTTCCAATACGGGTGCACTGGGTGATGAGGGCAATCCATTTGCTCTATCTGGTGTTCGTGGTGTGATGTGTGGAAGGAACCTTTCCTCTAAACATCCACCTCAGTACTGGTATCCAGGGTGTGAGAAGCAGCTGCGTTTCAGTGCCAGTTACTTCTGAGGCAGCTTGGACTCCTTCATAGGCAGCCAAGATTTCCTTATCTGTGGGAGTGTAGTTGGCTACAGAGCTTCTGTAGCTCCGGCTCCAAAGTCCCAGTTGTTGGCCTCAAGTCTCACCTGGCACCTTCCGCCAAATGCTCCAGGACAAACCATGGTTCCTGGCTGCAGAGTAGAGCACATTCTTCACTCTGGTCCTGTTCTGACCAGGCCAAGGGCTAGTGCATGAGAGATCTCCTGCTTAATCTGGACAAAGGCTTATTGCTGTTCAGGGCCCCAATGGAAATCATTCTTCTTGCAGGTGTCCAGGTAGAGAGGGCTCACGATCTGACTGTATTCAGGAATGTGCATTCTCCAAAAGCCTATGGTGCCTAGGAAAGCTTGTGTTTCCTTCTTGCTGGTAGGTGGAGACATAGCTGTGATCTTGTTTATTACCTCAGTCAGGATCTGACAATGTCCATGTTGCCACTTGACTACTCAAAACTGAATTTCTTGAGCTGGTCCCTTAACCTTGCTTAGCGCTGTGGAGAAATGGCTACATGACAGGGATCACGTAGACATTCGCTTGTTAGCCAACCAAAGGCTGGGAAAGTACCGAACTCAGTTAGTCTGAGTCCTGCACCTGCAAGATATCATGTCCTTGGCCATAGCTGGGTATGATAACAAGTAGACAGATAGACATGGGAAAAGGGAATGTGGGCCTGAAAGAATGAGGAAGAATTGATGTTATAGCATAACCAATAGGTCGCTTGGCTTGCAGAATATTCGTGAGCTTTTTACTTGTTGTGTATAAAAGTTTGATGCTCTTTGCAATAACCGAAGCTTGCTGATCTCATATTGAGCATCCAAGTTTTCCCTCACCGCAACATAGCGCAATGGCAAAACCAGCTTTCAGCAGAATCTGGATAATCTTCTCTCCTTTTTCAAAGATTCCCCTGCTGTGTTCCTTCATACAATGATGTCATCAATATACTGTGGATGTGCGAGGGGCTTGCCTTTTTCCAGTGCACTCTGGATAAGTCCATGGCAGATGGTGGGGCTGTGCTTCCACCCCCAGGGCAGTCAGTTCCAGGTGTACTGCATTCCCCTCCGGGTGAAGGAAAACTGAGGCCTGCATTCTGCTGCCAAAGGAATGGAGAAGAAAGCATTGGCAATATCCATGGTTGTGTACCACTTTGCTGCCTTGGACTCCAGCTTGTACTGAAGCTCCAGCATGTCTGGCACGGCAGTGGTCAGCGGTGGTGTGACCTCATTCAGGCCACAGTAATCTACCGTCAGTCTCCATTCTCCACTGGATTTACGCACTGGCCATATAGGGCTGTTGAAAGGTGAATGAGCCTTGCTGACCACCCCTTGGCTCTCCAGTTTACAAATCATCTCATGCATGGGAATCACAGAGTCTCTGTTGATACGATATTGCTGACAGTGTACCGTTGCTGTTGGTACCTGTTGTTCTTCAACTCTCAGCAGTTCTACAGCAGAGGGGTCATCTGAGAGACCAGGCAAGGTATTCCATTTTCTGATGTCTTCTGTCTTTACTGCAGCTATCCTGAAAGCCCAACGATGTCCTTTTGGATCTTTGAAATAAGCATTTCTGAGATAGTCTATGCCAAGGATGCATGGGGCCTCTGGGACAGTCACAATGGGGTCTTTCTGCCACCCATTCCCAGTTAAAATCACTTTGGCCTCCAATAGAGTCAGCTGCTGGGATCCTTCTGTTACCCCAGAAATAGAAATGGATTCTGCTCCTATGTACCTTGATGGCATCAGGGTACATTGGGCACCGGTGTCAACCAAAGCCATATATTTTTGTGGGTCAGATGTGCCAGGCCATCAAATCCACACAGTCAAATAGATCCGATTGTCCCTGTCGTCTACCTGGCTAGAGGCAGGGCCCCTCTATTCCTGGATGTGGCCCATATTGCTCTCTTCCTGTCAATAGGTTTCTGAAGTTCCTTCAAGAGAATCAGTCATATCACCATTCATAGATTGTCTGGAATTCTGTGTGCGAAAGACTGGAGCAGCATTGACTCTAGATGAGCTTCTTGTGTTAGGTGTTCACCTTGAAAAGGTGAACTCTTTTCAGTTCATGTACCCAGGCTGCTAAGGAGGAGGTGGGTTTTCCATTCCACTTCCTCATGTCTTCTCCATGCTCCTGAAGAAAAAACCAGAGGTTACATTGTAGAGTGTATCCTCTCTCCTTGGCTGGGGAACGCCGGCTCCTAATGGCAGAGACTTTTGTTGGTTCTAGTGAGATATGGTAGACTTCTTCCTTAAGTTCCTTTTTTAGTTTCTGATGGCCCTCTTCAACCAAGCTCCGGACTTGCTCAGTCAGCCTTGTTTCCATGGACAAGAGATGGGTATGAAATGGGGTGGTGACAGTGTCCTTGTAAATTCTAAGCTTATTGGCCAAGGCACCCACCCTGTCCTTGCCTTCCCTCCATTGTAGTGGTGCCAGGTAATGGAAGTACACCTCTGGTCCAAGCTGTGCAAATCTCAATCACATTTGTGATGTGCACTGGACACAATCTGGGCTTTTATGAAATCTCTCGTCTCCTGAGAAAATTATCTCCAGCACAGCCAATTCCCTCAGGCATCAGATACCTTGTTCCATTGTACTCCATTTTCCACGGTGCACCTAGAAATCTTCTTTACAAAGGCATCTGTCCCTCACACTCACCAGCAGTCACCATCAGAGGCTGAGAGTTTCTTGGGTTCTCCCTATCCCTTGGTCAATGACCATATCCCGGTACAGCAATCCCAGTTGCCTGGCCTCACTTCCATCCAGAATGGTGTTGTTGGCTGCAGCATATCAGACGGGAGCAGCCAGGTCAGGATGGACTCGTCCATCTGGCAGGTGAATTCCCTCCGCAGGTCACACAGCTCACCCAGGGATAGAGAGCGAGTGATGTTTTCTGGCTCTGTCTCTTCCACTGGGTGTGAGGATCCTGCCACATCCTCATCAGTCACTATGTGGACTGATTTCCTCTTTGATTTCTTCTTCTGAATAGGGGCAACTGCTACTGGTTCAGGCTGTTCTGGTTCCGTGATGGTGTGTGTGGAGATGCTAATGGCACTTTTGGTTTCTTCCTCCTCTGTGACAGTCTGTGTAGACACAGACACTGTTGCTTTGCTTTTGGTTTCTGCCTCTGCTGTGACAGTCTGAATAGACATGGATGCTGTTGTTTGGCATTTGGTTCTTTCCTCCTCTGTGGCATTCTGTGCGGACATGGACGCTGTTGCTTTGCTTCTCCTTTCCTCTTCCTCAAGACGCTGCACCACACCATGTAGTGTTTAGTTTCTAAATATGTTGCAGGCTGTGTGGAGAAGACAAAGCAGAACTAACAACACTATGCTGTCCTTGGCATCCAGAGAGAACTTACCATTTTCAAAAACTGCTGTGTGAAGCCTGAGAGGCTGGGAAAAGTAATTCTTTACCTCTCCCCCAAGGATCTAGGTGTGATTGGTGAGGCCCCAGACATAGCTGCCTAGATTAGGACAAGCAAACAAAATTGAGTACATATTCCAAATTATTATCATAGCGCCAGAAGTTATCATAGACATAATAGACCAATAAAGCAATTTTTCTTGCTGTGTAAACCATACCCTGGTTTACACAGAAGCATTACAATTGGCAGATAATTTGCCATGTGAGAAAAATATAGAGAGCTAGGTACAAGACCCATAAAATCATGTTGAGCATCATAGCGAATAGGTGGCTTCTACTACACAAAATTTTAATTCTGACTTTTCTCAGTAGCTCCTGTCTCATGTTGGGTGCCAAAATTTATGTTCTAGTTTGAAAGCAAAACCAGTGAAAGACTCCAAGTCATAAATACAATTTATTAGGAAAAAAACAAAAACAAAATACATGCAATAATACAATAGAAAAACCACTGACAGAGTCAGAATACAACCTGATGCCCTGTTGGTCAGGGTGTTGGTAGCAGTCCAGTTGGAATGGTGGCTGCAGTCCTTCTGCAGTGGCAAGTGTGGTTCTGTTGGAGCTGTAATCCTGTAGAAGGGTGTAGTCTTCCTCTGAAGATCCAGTGGCAAAGGCAGCTGTTCCTGTGGGAAATCCAGTGGAAAGGCAGCTTGTTCTGTCCCAAACCCCAGATTATATCCAGATGGGGATGCCTAGCTCCTCCCCCCTGGGCAGAGCATCTCACACTGAACTGATAGCATTCTGTGAGTTATTGAAGTGAAGGGAGACGACCATCCGATTGATGAGCATCGACTCCGATTTATTGATCAAATCAGCCAACTTTTATAACAGTGTAAAATAACTTCATGCATATTGCAAAATTTGAGCTCACGATAGGTTACAGAGAAAACTCTTACAATATCTGTGGTTTGTTTATTGAAACCAGGATCAGTGTTCTCACCGTGATATGAAAAGTTCTCAAAACTTTCATATCTGTTCCCAGAGCAGCTATCTGTTCCTAGCAGCAGCCAAGAACAGAATGTTTGCCTGTTATGAGAAGACTGTCTGAGAATCTTATTGTTTATAGAATTGCTTGAGAACCTAATTATTTACAGAATCAAGCCTGGGAAATGCTGCTTTACAGCTACCTTTTACTTTCCCATCAGCTGTATACCTTCATGGCCTCTTTCTTTAAGCCATGCTTGAAGCAGGCTCTCCACAGTGAGTCATGTGGTGGGTCCATTAAACAGAAATGGCTCCTGGAGGGAGTTATCTCTGAGTCATGCAAAAAGGCATTGATGGGCCCATTGACAGGAGATAAGGAATAAAATAATGCTCCTCCTGGTTTCAGCAGCTCTTGAGGATGGGAATAGAATACATCTTTATATTGTAACCTAGGACATCTATCACCGATGGAAGGGTGAGATGGAACAACCTCACATTTTGTGTCATCACATGGGGTTGTTCCATGCTCTGCTGTAAGCTTACCGAGGGCTGGAAGTGCTGTTGGCTAGAGGAACAGTTTGGGCACTGGCTGTGGGACTGAGGGCTTAGTAAAAAACAAGAACGGTTGGTATTCTTGTATTTACAGTCTTTTGCTACATGTCCAGATTTCCTGCAGTTACAACAGTTTCCACTGCGTTTATTACATTTTGTATTGTGGGGAAGCACGTTTGCTGCAACCAGTGCTTCCATTGCACCCTGGCTGGTGGCCTTGGCTAGGCTGGAGTCATAGTCTGACACCGCTTGGCAAATGCAAGCATCAACCATCTGAGCGCTGGTCAACTCAGGGTCAAGGGTGAGGGTGTGCAGAACCTTTCTGCAGTCAATACTGGCATTACAGAAAGCTAATTTGCTAATAAAATAATCCCGGACATTTTGATCATCTACTCTTTTTTCCAGTGCTTTCATAAGGTGATAGACAAACTTGATATAGCTCTCATCCAGGCCCTGGCAAATGTCAGTGAAGTCAATGTGGGATGTAGAAGCATCAGGTGTTTGGAGGAGGGTGGACCATGCAGGACCTTTGAGATCTTCCAGTATTGACTGGGGGAGGGCTTCAGCCTGATATTGCAGTCTAGTACAGTCTCCTTCCCCAGCAATGCGGTCCATTGTGAGGTGTTGTCACCCTTCTTCCTCAACATAACCTTTTGGTAACTCATTAACTTTATTTATCCAAACTCCTTTCCATAAAATAAATTAGTCAGGTGACAATATAATTTTCATACACTGTTTTAAATTTTATGGTACTATCATGTGGGCAGTAAATGGCACGTCCAGCAGATGGTTAAAATAGGTAGAATCCCTCTCATAATCCTTTGCAGCCTTTACTAAATCCTTCCTTTCCCTACGGGAATAAATTCCCATGGAGGTTTTGGCTCCTCCTTATACTGCACAGGTGCCACCTGAATCTTGGATACCACGTCCTAGTCCCCCTCCTTTGCAGCTTTTCTTCACGTCCTCTGCCAAGAATCCTTGGGCTCATCCTCACTCTTGGATAACCAATCGCTCTCTTCCTCTGTAGAGGACGCAGGTCTGCTGGGAGGGGTGCAGGGCTTTTGGCCAAATGGCAACACCCAGTGTTGAAGGCCTTTGGTAGTCAAAATGGCTTCCTTCCAATTGGCCCCATGTCCAGTTCCGGGGATGGAATTTGACGTCAAGGTGGGACCCATCACAGGGGAGGTACCCAGAGAAAAGGCAGGAAAGGGGGATGAAGGCAGGAGGGAATCTGAAATGGACGTCTCCCTAACAGGAGTATTGCCATGTTGTGATTTATAGGAAGGGTGATTAGGATCAGGGGATGAAGGAATGTGGTCAAGGGAGTATCTCAGGGCAGCATGGCCACTATCTCTCTGAGGAGAGGACAGAAAAGGAGGGAAGACGGCAGGTGGCAGATGGCTTGTCTGTGCCAAAGGATGGGCTCCATCTCCCATCCTGTTCTCAGGGAACGTGGATTCAGAAACGTGGGGGGCGGGTTGAATAAACCAGGAAAAAGGGTTGGAACCATGAACTCGTTAAACGATCCTATAAATTGAATGAAACAACAGATAAAATTTCCCAACTTTTAACATTGCTTGTGTTTGTAAAATATAAAGATTTTCCCCAACAACATCCCAAAATGATAACTGAAAGATAGGATTAACAGAGATATCAGGAAACTCCTTAAACAACCAGTGAACAAAACATTTTTAACTCTCCTCAGAAAATGAACTCCTCTCTAAGTTTAAAACTCTCCAAAATTTAACAAAAACATCCTTTTTGGCTTGGGACTGATTATTTCTCATAGCTGCCCCCAATGGAGAAGGGATTTCCCACTCACAGGAGCAGAAAATCAAAAGCCTGAACCGTTGGGAGCTCTCTGCCACTCAGTCACTCACTCTCAGTCTCACAGGCAGAATCTTCAGCCAAAGTGGGGCTTCTGGGGCTGTCAGTGAAGTTGATCCCACAGATGTTGAAGGGATTGTTAACTTCTTCTTCAGTGAGATTCGATAAAACTGAAGTCTCACTTCACTTCAGTGTTGCAGCTGACCCAAAGGCGTACAGCTTCCAGTGACATCTGGCTGGCAGGATCACCGCTGGAGACACTCACAGGGAACTCAACAAATCAGGTCGCTGTTCGGGTGCCATGTGTAGCATCATGGCTCTACTGAGGCCCCTTGTAGCGTCCAGCACTCATGAGCCCAAAGCTCACTGCTACCTTAGAAAGCTGACAGAACAGGCAGAATGGGTCTTCATATGATCTCTAGCAAACTGGGTTTATTGGTACAGGAACAGGCTACACAGCTGAACAGGCTCCAGGGAAGAAGACAGGGTGTAGGCTGAGGGAATAGGGCCTTATATGGGGTTGTGAGGGTGGAACTGAGGGTCAGGGTCCAATGGATATGGGGGAAAATGGTGCAGACAAGAGGTCAGAGGTCAGGTCAGCCAATAGGGAAAGAAGGGTGAAGGAATGCAGCCAACTAGGGCCCATGGAGGGACAGAGAGAGAAGAACATTCTAGGACTAAAAAAACATGAGCAATAGGAGCTGAACTAGGGTACTTATGCCAATGGACCAATGGGGTAACATAACGTGACATAAATCAGCATGTGCCTGCAAAGATCTATGGGAGAAGAAAGCATCTCACCCTAACCTGAAAGCCTATTCCTCTTATCTGGAACCAGTCCTCCATGTCTGGGGGATTGAGACTTTGATGGTAGGCCTCTGGGCACCCACACACCCTCACAGCTGGCCCAGGGCAGGTCTGGAGTGATCTTGGTGGCACGTGGGTTTGGCAAACACGTGAGGAGGGTGTCTGTATTCAGTGGAGAACTCAGGAGTTTTAGAATACTAAAATAAAAAAAGAAAACCCCTCTTTGCCTGAGTGCAGCCAGTTCGCCAAGCTAAGCTGGCCGCAAGTGACAGAGGAGGGAGAGGATGGGGTTGGCGAATGTGGAGAAAGGTGGTCCACACAGGGTCAGACCTCAAGGCACAGCTTCTCTGATCAGGCCAGACCACTTGTGGAGAGTCCCTGCATCACTATCAGTCACTGAATACTGTGATTACCTCTGCTCTAAGGAGAACAACATACCTTTAAAACAGGAATGTGGATTTATTAGAAGCTCTTTGAAATATTTCTCTGTAACTATATAAGAAGAAATTCCTAGTGATTTGCACAACAGAAGATGGAGATCAAGGCAGAGCCATGGTTTGTCAGGACTTGCTTGATCCTAATGAGCCCCACGGTGCATTTGGAAGTGAACCCTTGAACCTCAGGGCCTGAGAGGAGATTGCACAAACCTTTCCAGGAGTAAAAGTCAGAGGAAAAACTCAAAGTGCCTCAAAGCATGAATGGGTCCCACTGAGGTACATCCCAACACAGGCTCTTCATGGACTCCTTGGAGAATTGGAGACCAGGATGGCATAAAAACTTCTCAGAGACTCAGTGTGGAAAGGAAAATCCAAAGTACCTTAAAAACCTTGAGTATCTCAAAGTATTGATGAGGCCCTCAGAGTATCAGTACAAAGCTCTCAAGGGAATCATTAAAGCGGATAACTGGGGCCATGATTGCACAAACTTCTCATAGAATTTGTATGAAAAGTGAAAAACAGAGTACCTTAAAATAACTGACGTACCTTGAAGCATTAATGAGCCCACTGAGTGTTTTTACTGACAAAGGCTCTCAAGGGACTCATTAAAGCAGATAATTGGAGGCCATGTTTGCTTAAACCTCCCAGAGACTCCAAAGCAAAAGCCAAACCCAAAGTCCTTTGAAAAACTCTGTGAGCATTAGGGAGCCCCCAGAGCCATTCCTGAGCAAGGCACCCCAGGGACTCGTTCCAGCAGATCCTTGAGGCCACTGGGATGTGGGCTAGGGGGGAATGCTGAGGGCAGGACAAGGGGCTGACAGTGCCCAGCCTGGATGGGGCTGTGCCAGGAGGCTCCAGGGCCTCAGGACAAGGTGTCTCCTCACAGCCCTTGGTGGCACAGACCCTGCTGTGCCCCAGGGCATCAAGACTAGGCTTTTCTTTGTCCCACCTGTCATCACTGCCTCCAGTTCTCTTCTCCGCCTGGGGCCTGGGGACACTTTCTCAGTCGTGTCCCTCAGTGGGATCCATTAAAAGTCAAAGAAACATTGGAGTTGGATTCTGACTTGGAGTTCTAGAGAAGTTTCTTCAGCTCCCTCTCAGGGACTGATGTTCAGGGCCTGAGCACAAAGCCCCAGAGGCTCATTAAAGTCCTTGTGCTGTGTCTGTGCTGATGAGCTGGCCTGGGCTGCTGGCACAGAGGCAGCTCTTGGTAACCATGTAGAGCTTCAAAAGCACATTTCTCTTGATGAGCAGCTCTTCTGCCAGCCCAGCAGGGCTGGGGCACAGCCTGCAGCCACCCTGGGCACAGCACAGAGGCACAGAGAGCTTCACTCAATCAGGGCTGGGAAGGTGCTGAGAAGTGCCTGGGGCAGAATCACTGCCAGCCCTTGGAACAGGAACCTCTGGCTGCAGGACAATACAGCTGCAGCTCCTGAAGCCTTCTCCTAAAGCTGGAACATCCCAATGCCTACAGACCCTGTGAGTACATTCTCTGATTGTCTCTTGTGCAGAGCAGCCAGGGGTGCCCAGGGCAGTCCTGCAGAGCAGGGTCCTGCAGAGCCCAGGGCGCTGTGCTTGGGCAGGGACTCTGCTGCCTGCCAGGGACAGCTCTCAGCCAGCCCTGGCAGCTGCTCCCAGCACTGGGGGACAAGATCTGGGTGGAAGGAGACAGCTGGTACAGCTTGGAAGTGTTCTCCTTGTGGTGAGGATGCTGCATTGTTCAAGACTGCTGCCAGCATTACATTTAATTGCAGAACATTTCCAAGTAGATTATACAGGGAGCAGAGCAAGGTAGGGGCTGCACAGAAGGGAAAATTCTGCTTTTATAATCTACTGCTCTGCACTGGAAATTCCCCTTAGATATTCATCTCTCAATTAAGGTTGAAAAAAATAAAAAAATATCTCGGACCTGAATAAAGCAGGCAGCAACAGCAATCAATGCAGGACCTTTTAAAAGCTGCATCAGTATGATTTTTCCAGTCTCCTCAGGGTTGCTCTAACTTTGCCATCAGTCTGCAGAGCCAGAGCTGCCCCATGGGCAGTGCCAGAACTGTGAGGGGTCTGCAGGGCAGATCTGAGCCCCCAGGGCTGGGCTGGGCTCTGGCAGCACTGGCACGGCCCAGCCCTGGGCACAGGGAAGCAGCTGCTGGCAGGGACAGCTCCAGGCAGCAGAGCCCTGGGCAGGCAGTGGAGGGAAAGTGCCCCCAAGCTGTGCTGGGATATTTAAAATTCTCCACAAGCCAAAGTATTCCATTATACTTATTCTACAGATAATAATACTTTTTCTACAGATAAGTAGAATACAGAATAATACTTATTCTACAGATCCCCAAGTCCAGCCCCAGCAAATGTCCAACAGCAGCTCCATCAGCCACTTCCTCCTGCTGGCATTGGCAGACACGCGGCAGCTGCAGCTCCTGCACTTCTGCCTCTTGCTGGGCATCTCCATGGCTGCCCTCCTGGGCAACGGCCTCATCATCAATGCCATAGCCTGCGACCACCACCTGCACACGCCCATGTTCTTCTTCCTGCTCAACCTGGCCCTGACTGACCTGGGCTCCATCTGCACCACTGTCCCCAAAGCCATGCACAATTCCCTCTGGGACACCAGGAACATCTCCTACTCAGGATGTGCTGCACAAGTTTTCTTCTTTCTCTTCTTTGTGGGAGCAGAGTATTCTCTCCTGACCATCATGTGCTATGACCGCTACGTGTCCATCTGCAAACCCCTGCACTACAGGACCCTCCTGGGCAGCAGAGCTTGTGCCCACATGGCAGCAGCTGCCTGGGCCAGTGGCTTTCTCAATTCCCTGCTGCACACAGCCAATACATTCTCCCTGCCCCTGTGCCATGGCAATGCCCTGGGCCAGTTCTTCTGTGAAATTCCTCAGATCCTCAAGCTCTCGTGCTACAAATCCTACCTCAGGGAACTCAGGCTTATTGCTGTTACTGTCTGTGTTGTTTCTGGCTGTTTTGTGTTCATTGTTTTCTCTTATGTGCAGATCTTCAGGGCCGTACTGAGGATCCCCTCTGAGCAGGGACGGCACAAAGCCTTTTCCACCTGCCTCCCTCACCTGGCCGTGCTCGCCCTGTTCCTCAGCAGTATCATGTTTGCTCACCTGAAGCCCCTCTCCATCTCCTCCCCATCCCTGGATTTGGCCCTGTCAGTTCTGTACTCGGTGGTGCCTCCAGCCCTGAACCCCCTCATCTACAGCCTGAGGAACCAGGAGCTCAAGGCTGCAGTGCAGACACTGATGAATGGACGGTTTCAGTAACCCAAACTGCTTGCCAGTTTCCGCAAGTCACTTGTAATAAATTTTGTCTTTGATAATACTTGGGTTTGGTATTTGATTTATTCTTGTCTTTCCTTTGTCTTAATCTTTTAATATTGTCCAGAACAAATGGCATTGTTTGGGCCATATTTCATTTTGATTCTCTCCATATTTGCTGGGGCCCCAGACTGTGTCCATGAAGATCTCTGCTCTCAGTGGTTTTAAGTGACCTAAAGCATCTCCTAGCAAAGTCTTCCCTGGCAATTCCCCTTTTGCTGCCTTCTCTGGAGCTGCAGCAGCAATGTCTTTGTGCAGGGGTGGGTTATGTCAGGGGCTGCAAAGCAGCTCTGTTCCTGCTGGCCACACCATTCCTGATCCAGGCCAGGAGCCATTGGCCTACTTGCCCACCTGGGCACACTGCTGCCTCATGTCCAGCCTGCTGTCCATCAGTCCCTGCAGGTCCCTTTCTGCCTGGCTGCTGTCCAGCCACTCTGTCCCCAGCCTGTAGCACTGCAGCGGTTGTTGTGGCCAAAGAGCAGGACCCAGCACTTGGTCTTGTTCAAGCTCACCTTGTTGGATTTGGGCCCTGCATCCAGCCTGTCCAGGTCCCTCTTCAGAGCCCTCCTACCATCCAGCAGATCTACACTCACACTCACCTTTGGATATCTTTTGCTTCATGGAGCCCTAGAGTGTAACAATGGCCTCCATGATTGCATGAGGCTCCACCGAGTCACAATAGTCTCTTGGTTCTATAGGGCCCCTCAGTTTCACAGTGTCCTCTGTTCTACCTGGGCCCCGCAGTGTCACAATGGCCTTTTAGTCCCAAGGGGCACCACGGTGTCAAACATGTTTCCTTCATTCCACGAGTGTCCTCAGTGCAAAAATGGCCCCTTGGTTCCATTGGGCCCTGCATTGTCAGAGTGGCCCCATTGTCACACAAGGCTGCACAGTGTCACAACAGTCTCCTCATTTCCAGAAAGCCACACAGTGTCACAACAGTCTCCTCATTTCCACAAAACCACACAGTATTACAACAGTCTTCTGAATTCCATGAGGTGCCAGAGTCCCAAAATGGACTCCTTGGTTCGATTTAGCCCTGCACTGTTAGAAGAAACCCTTGGGTTTGTGATGCCACACAGTGTCACAATCATCACACAATCACAGAATTAACCAGGCTGGAAAAGACCGTGGAGATCAGCAACTCCAACCTGTGACCCAACATCACCTTGTCACCCAGACCATGGCACTCAATGCCACGTTCAGTCTTTCCTTAAACACCTCCAGGGACAGTGACTCCACCACCTCCCTGGGCAGCCCCTTCCAATGCCCAATCAAACTTTCTGTGAAGAACCTGTTCCAAATGTCCAGTCTAACCCTCCCTTGGCACATGTTAAGCTGTGTCCTCTTGTCCTGTCACTGTTCCCTGGGAAAAGAGCCCGACTCCCCCCAACTGCACCCTCCTGTCAGGGAGTTGCAGAGAGTGATGAGGTCTCCCCTGAGCCTCCTCTTCTCCAGGATAAACAACCCCAGCCCACTCAGCCACTCCTCACAGGACTTGCTTTCCAGATCCCTCCCAAGCTTTGTTGCTCTTCTCTGGACATGCTCCAGCCCCTCTTTGTCCTTCCTAAATTGGGGGCCCAGAACTGGACACAGCACTCAGGTGTGGCTTCACCAGTACTGAGCACAGGGGAAGAATCCCTGCCCTGCTCCTGCTGGCCACACCATTTCTGATCCAAGCCAGGAGCCATTGGCCTTCTTGCCCACCTGGTTTAGCAGGTTCCCAGCTGCTTCCTTCTGGATTACAGGGCAGCTGTTCTGCTCCCTGTGCCCATCCACAAGCTCAGGAGAGCACTTGTCCTGAGGACAACCTGTCCTAATGTTGAAAACTGGGGGAAAGAAGGTGTTAAGCAGCTCTGCTTTTCCTTATCTTTAGTTACTCTATTCCTCACTGCATCCTATAAAGAGTAGATGTTCTACTTATCTGTCCTTTTGCTATTAGTTTATTTTTAAAATAATTTTTTATTATTTTTCACAGAAATGGCCAGGTTAAGATCTAATTGAACTTTCACCACTCTACTTTTCCTTCTGCACAACCTAACAACATCCTTAAACACCTGCTGAGATGCCTGATTTATCCAATGGTGATGCACTCTCTTTTTTCCTGAGTTCCCACAAAAGATCCATGTCCAGCCAGGACAGTCATTTTCCTCTCAGGCTGAACTTTGGCACAAAGGGACAGGCTGCTTCTTCCCCCTTAACATTCCTTTCTTGAGGTGTGTCCATCCTTCCTGGACACTTTCGTTTTTAAGTGCTCTTTCCCTTAAAAAATCAGTACCTGATTCAGTACTCTCCAAATCTGCACCCTGAATCCAAGGTCTGCCCTGCGTAAATCCAGTGATGAAGTTTTGTTGCTGCCCCTCCTTCTTTCACAGAATATTGGTGTCCTGGTTTAGGGTAAATTTGTTAAAGAATCTCCAAAGGGGGCCCCTCCAGAAAGCAAAACCCACACGGCCCCTCCCCACAACCGGTTCGGGAAAAAATTCCTTGGAGAGAGGTGGAAAGAACCTGTTTATTTACCAGACACAGCACCCCCCAGCACACAAAATGAACAATACCAGCTGACACCGCTCTGAGGAAGATGACAAAATCAGAAAGTCTCTTTCGGGGGTGGTTGCTCTGTTCTCAGTCCCTCCGGCACTGGGCAGCTGCTGCAGCCAAACCTTCGGTGTTCCCGGGTCCCAGTCCGGAGCAGGTTCAAGATGGTCACAGGAACAGGAGAGTTGTGGGATCTCAGTACCTCAGGACGGAGGTGCAGAGTGGCCGAGAACACCCTTGGGGGGCTCAGGACTCCTGGAATGTTGCCAGAAGTGTCTGGTGGCAGGACTTTGATCCTACACAGGAGACGACACCTGTATGAGGATGGGAGGATTTCACTGGGTGAATGGTGGAGGGATAAGTTAATTAGAGTGTAAAACACAGAGTTTAGGATTTCTGTACAGGGGGGTCTAAAGAAGTAAGATGGAGGAATTGGGGCGTGTCCTGTTCTTCTTCTTCTTCTTCTTGGCCTCCATCTTCTGTGGTGATGTTGGCACCTTGGGATTGGTTATTACTAGAAGTGCACTGGTTAATAAGGGTAGAAGGTATTGGGGAAAAAATTATAAATATTGTATACGTAATATCAGGTATAAAGATAAGTGACCACCCCGGGGGCTCGCAGTGTGCTCATGGCTGGCTTGCTGTGCAGACCTCTGTTGGGCTGAAAGAAAATCTTTTAGATAAACAATTAATAAACACCGAGACCGAGAAAAGATCAGAAGTCTCTTCTCGTCCTTTGAAGCAGCGGACTGTCCAAGGCCACCCCGGGCCTTTCCAGGCCGCCTAAACAGCCGAGAAAACAACAGAGAGGAGAAACAGTCCAGGAATGGATGTGGACTGTTTAGCTAGAACTAGCTAATAAGCAGAAGCAAAAGCGAGAGCAGAAGCAAGAGCAGAAAAGCGAGCAAGCAAAGCAGCAAGCTGAAAGCAAGAAGTGAAAAACAGCCCTATGTACTGCCGTCTCTGTGTCCCTGATAAGAGAAACCCAAACAAAACTTCCACTTTTCAGAGCCAGTCTTAAAGGCACAGAACATATGAATGGGGAAAAACGCATCATAATGTCACCCCAGGACATTCCACCCCTTATCCCCATATCATCAACATACTACCAGACATCATGCATTATTCATACAAAATTCCCATCTGTTCCCCCAAAATTACAAGCAATACCCATCATG
Source organism: Melospiza melodia melodia (assembly GCF_035770615.1). Taxonomy (NCBI): domain Eukaryota; kingdom Metazoa; phylum Chordata; class Aves; order Passeriformes; family Passerellidae; genus Melospiza; species Melospiza melodia. The sequence continues at coordinate 617,376 of NW_026948638.1, forward strand.
CCTTCATCACATCCCCACACTGGACCACTGAATCCAGGCCCTATATTACAGAGCTGCAGGATTCCCCCTTTTCACTTTACTCACTTAAAGCTCCATCTATCACTTACTCAGACCTTTGACACTTACACATTTCCTTCTCCATCTTCCACTTGCCCAGACCTTCAACTCTTACACATTTCCTTCTATCTCATGTCTGTATGGTTTAATGTACAGACAATGGCAGTAACATCCAATGAACAGTGATATTGCATATCATTCTAATCCCACAATCAGATCTCCCTGAGGTACAAATCGTGTTGTTCCATCTCTTTGCATTATCCACCACGTGCAACCTGGTCCCTGAGCAAAGACAACCCCACGAATGGGTTTGTCTGTACTCGAGGCCGAATTGATCCACACAGTCTTCCCTAACAAACCTCTGATATGTACCACTGGGACTTTGTCTCCTTCTGTTACATTCAGGGACTCAGACTGGGCAGGACCTGCTCGGTTGGTGGAACCTCGGGTGTTAACTAACCAGGTGGCCTTTGCTAAATGCTGCTCCCAATTCTTGAAAGATCCCCCACCCAAAGCTTTCAACTGGGTTTTTAGTAGTCCATTGTACCTCTCCACTTTTCCTGCAGCTGGTGCATGGTAGGGGATATGGTACACCCACTCAATGCCATGTTCCCTAGCCCAGGTGTTGATAAGGCTGTTCTTGAAATGAGTCCCGTTGTCTGATTTGATCCTCTCAGGGGTGCCATGTCTCCACAGAACTTGCTTTTCAAGGCCCAGGATGGTGTTCCGGGCTGTAGCATGAGACACAGGGTAGGTTTCCAGCCATCCAGTGGTGGCTTCCACCATGGTCAGCACGTAGTGCTTGCCCTGGCGTGTCTGGGGCAGTGTGATGTAGTCAATCTGCCAGGCCTCCCCATACTTGTACTTGGATCACCGCCCACCATACCAGAGGGGCTTCACTCGCTTGGCCTGCTTGATGGCAGCACACGTCTCACAGTCATGGATAACCTGAGGAATACTGTCCATGGTTAAATCCACTCCTCGGTCTCGTGCCCATTTATAGGCGGCATCTCTGCCCTGGTGGCCTGAGGCCTCATGGGCCCATCTAGCTAGAAATAACTCTCCCTTATGTTCCCAATCTAGGTCTATTTTGGACACTCCTATCTTTACAGCTTGGTCTACCTGCTCATTGTTTTGGTGCTTCTCATTGGCCCTACTCTTGGGTACATGGGCATCTACATGGCGGACTTTCACAGGTAGCCTCCCTACCCTGGTAGAAATGTCTTTCCACTCATCAGCAGCCCAAATTGGTTTCCCTCTACGTTGCCAGTTAGCCTTTTTCCACCTCTCCAGCCATCCCCACAGAGCATTGGCTACCATCCATGGGTCAGTGTAGAGGTAGAGCTTTGGCCACTTCTCTCTCTCAGCAATGTCCAGGGCCAGTTGAACAGCTCTGAGTTCAGCAAGTTGGCTTGATTCACCTTCTCCTTCAGTAGCTTGTGCAACCTGTCATGTGGGGCTCCATACAGCTGCTTTCCACTTCCGGTTCATCCCTACGATGTGACAGGAACCGTCAGTGAAAAGACTGTAGCGTGCTTCCTCTGGGGGCAGTTGTTTATAGGGAGGAGCCTCTTCAGCACGTGTCACTGTTTCTTGTTCCTCTTCATCTGTGACACCAAAATTCTCACCTTCGGGCCAATTTGTAATTACCTCCAAAATCCCAGGGCAATTCAGTATTACCTATATGGGCACGCTGAGTGATGAGAGCAATCCACTTGCTCCATGTAGCACTGGTGGCATGGTGAGTGGAAGGAACCTTGCCTTTGAACATCCACCCCAGCACTGGTAGTCAGGGTGCCAGGAGGAGTTGTGCTTCAGTGCCTATTACTTCCGAGGCAGCCTGGACTCCTTCATAGGCAGCCAGGATTTCCTTCTCTGTGGGAGTATAGTTGGCTTCAGACCCTCTGTAGCTTCGACTCCAAAATCCCAGTGGTTGACCCCGAGTCTCCTCAGGCACCTTCTGCCAAATGCTCCAGGACAAGCCATGGTTCCCGGCTGCAGAGTAGAGCATGTTCTTTACCTCTGGTCCTGTTCTGACCGGGCCAAGGGCTACTGCATGGGCAATCTCCTGCTTGATCTGAACAAAGGCTTGCTGCTGCTCAGGGCCGCACATGAAATTGTTCTTCTTGCGGGTGACCAGGTAAAGAGGGCTCACGATCTGACTGTATTCAGGAATATGCATCCTCCAAAAACCTATTGCACCCAAGAAAGCTTGTGTCTCTTTCTTATTGGTGGGTGGAGACATTGCTGTGATCTTGTTGATGACATCTGTAGGAATCTGATGCCGTCCATCTTGCCACTTCACTCCCAGGAATTGAATCTCACGAGCTGGTCCCTTTACTTTGCTCTTTTTAATGGCGAAACCAGCTCCCAGGAGGATCTGGATGATTTCCTTCCCTTTCTCAAACACTTCAGCATCTGTGTTCCCCCACACAATGATGTCATCAATATACTGCAGATGTTCTGGAGCCTCACCCCTTTCTAATGCAGTCTGGATCAGTCCATGGCAGATGGTGGGATGGTGGGGCTGTGCTTCCACCCGTGGGGCAGTCGGTTCCAGGTGTACTGCACTCCCCTCCATGTGAAGGCAAACTGAGGCCTGCATTCTGCTGCCAGAGGAATGGAGAAAAATGCATTGGCAATGTCTATAGTGGCATACCACTTTGCTGCCTTGGACTCAAGCTCATACTGGAGCTCTAACATGTCTGGCACGGCAGCACTCAGTGGTGGAGTCACTTCATTCAATGCACGGTAGTCCACAGTCAATCTCCATTCTCCTTCAGATTTTCGCACAGGCCAAATGGGGCTGTTGAAGGGTGAGTGGGTCTTGCTGACCACCCCTTGGCTCTCCAGCTCTCGGATCATCTTATGGATGGGGATCCCAGCATCTTGAGTGGTTCTATGTTGTCATCGATGCACTATGAAAGTGGCAATTGGCACCTGTTGCTCTTCTCCCGTCAGGCCTCCTACTGCAGATGGATTCTCAGACAACCCAGGCAAGGTGTTCAATTGCTGGATGCCCTCTGTCACTACAGCTTCCATCCCGAATGCCCATCTGAGTTCCTTTGGGTCTTTGAAATACCCACTTCAAAGGTAGTCTATGCCCAAAATACATGGGGCCTCTGTGCCAGTCACAATAGGATGCTTCTTCCACTCATTTCCCGTTAGGCTTACATCAGCTACCACCAAAGTGAAATCCTGGGATCCCCCTGTCACACAAGCAATAGAAACAGACTGTCCCCACATGTGTTGATGGGATTAATGTGCACTGTACACCAGTATCAACCAAACCTTTATACTCTTGTGGTTCCCATGTGCCAGGCCAACGAATCCACACAGACCAGAAAACATGATTTTCCCTAGCCTCCACCTGATTAGAGGCAGGGCCCCTCTAAGCCTGGTTATCCTTCTTTCCCTGGGCATATGTTTTGGATGTTCCTTCAAGGGGATCGGACATGTCATCATCATCATACCTGGCCATTTGGCTATGGGCAACTGGAGCTGCTTTCCTTCTGGTGGATTCCTTCAGTTCACGCACCCGTCGTGCCAGAACAGCAGTAGGTTTTCTATCCCACCTTCTCATGTTTTCCCCACAATCATGCAAGTAAAACCACAGCTCAGCTCGTGGGGTGTACCTTCTTTCACCATTTGGGAAATGTCTGCCTTGGATACCAGAACCTCAGATCTGTACTGCTGAAATTTGGAGAAGGTCTTCTTTAATCTCCTCTCTAAGCTTCTTATGATTCTCCTCTATCTTATCCTCTAATTTCTCCCGACGTGTTTTTACTGCTGCAATTCTGGCATGTGTTGGGCCATGCACAGCATCTGCATATGCTCGGAGCTTCCTTGCCATGTCAAGCACAGTCTCATCCCTCTCATCCCTCTTCATTATGGCTAAGGCAGAAGCATATTCACGTGGCCCAAGTCATACACATTTTTGCCACATCACAGACGTGCATGGTACTAAGTCTGGGTTTGTTGGAAAAGAAATGAAATTCAGCAAAATATTTAATTATAGTGAGTTGTGTGTGAACTGGTTTGTTAAAAAGTAGTTTTGTAGCCGTTGAAAGTGTGTGTTGGGTTTTGTGTGTAACCTAGCAGGTAGTCTTAGAGATTTAATAAATAATTAAACTAGTGCAAGAAAGTAAGAATGCTAACCTGTCTAGAGGCAGCATACAATGCTCTTAGAATAAGATAAGCAGAGGATTAATGATCTTGTTTTTGAACCAAGGAATGTATCACAAGGGGTCTGTGACCAGGCAAGGGGAACGGAGGACTGTTTCTTGGAGGCTAGGCAAGGGGAACGGGAAACGGTTTCTTGGAGACTTTGTTGTGAATTGCATGTATAAGAGGGAAGCCATACGTGAATTTGGGGGCTCGGAATTTAGGGACGTGAGTCCCCCAGTTCCCCGGGCCCTTAATAAAGCACCCACAAAACTTATCCGAGTTTTGTGTCATTTATCAATCGGGCAACAGTTTTCTGGCGACCGCGGCAGGACTCCAAGGGCTGCTGGGGCGGTTCGCATCCCGATCCACTCCAAGCCGGCACCGAGCACTTCTCGGGGAGTCATCAGTCGTGCCCGACCCCCCGCACCTGTCGGACAAACTGCATTAAGGTAAGCCCGAAGGTGCTTTATATTGGAAAAAAAGGTGATAATTGGATTTGGATTTGGTGGTTGGTAAAAAAGCCTAGGCTCCGGCCATAAGACGTCTAAGGACGCAGGACCGGAACTCGCCTCCTGTTTGTTTTAGGGAAGGACGGCAAGAAGGTATATTGGTTTAAGGTATATTGGTTTATTGGGATTAAAGGTGGAATTAAAGGTTGTAATATGATGTCTTTTAAAACTTTTAAAACCTTAGTGCAAGCCAATGGTAAAATACCTGGAAATACACCATTTGGTTGTATATTGAAACGGTGGAAAAGTGAAGGGTATTATCAAGAATTGGATAAAAGTAAAATGATAGATTATTGTAATCCTTGGTGGCCTGAATATGAGACTGGGGAAGCGGGATGGCCGGTGAATGGTACACTGGAATTGGGAATAATGGAATCTTTGATGCAATTTTTAAGGAGGAATGAGAAATGGGATGAAATACCATATTTGGATTTGTTTTTCGTTTTATATTGGAAAGAGGAATGGCAAAAGGAATGTGGTATTTTGGTTTTAGAAGTGAATGATGAAAGGGAGTGTGTGGGATGTAAGGAAAGAAAGGAGCGTAATTTGTATCCTTCAGTCGAGGAAGATTTGTCTTATTGTATAGCACCTCCAAGGGTTCCGGTTGCTCCTAATGTGCCCCCTGCTCCCCCTGCGGATATAGCTATAAAAACGGGATCTAGTGAGAGTGATAGTGATGGTGGTGATGGTGAAAAGAATGAGAGTGTTAAAAGAACTCCGTTAGCAGGGTGGACTCGCAAGGGAAGGAAGGAGCAGAAGGGGCCACAGTTAATTGCGCCGTTGAGGGAAGCTGTGGGACCACAGGGAGAAAGGATACTTATAAAGGTGCCTTTCTCCCCCGGGGATTTGGTAATATGGAAGCAATCAGCGGGGAGTTATCGGGAGGATCCTGAAAGGGTGGCAAGGGTGGTTAAAATGGTAATAAAGACTCAGAATCCGGACTGGAATGATTTACAGGTATTATTAGATACTATAATGGATTCCACGGAAAAGGAAATGGTTATTAGAGCCACTAGAGAAAAGGCTCGTGAGGAAATTCGGTTGAGACAACTAAATGAGACAGTTGATGAATTGGTACCAAGTGAGGAACCTAAGTGGGACCCAAACTCTACGGGAGGAATAAGGGCTGTAAAACGATATCAGGAATTGTTGGTGGAAGGAATTAGGACAGGAATACCTAAGACTATGAACTGGTCTAAGTTGTATTCGGTCAAGCAGGACAAGAATGAGTCTCCGTCTGCCTTTTTAGAACGATTAAAAGACATGGCTCGGAAGTTTACTAATTTAGATGTAGAGGATCAATCAGGAAAACTTCAATTGGCGTTGTTGTTTATGGGGCAATCACAAGAGGATATTAGGAAAAAGCTACAAAAGCTGGAAGGAGAGGATACTAGAAGTTTGGATAAAATGCTGGAGGTAGCGTGGAAGGTATACAACAACAGGGAAACAGAAACTGCAAAAAGACAACAAGCTAGTATTCTGGCTGTAATGCAACAGGCAGGGGCAGGAGGAAGACCCATTAGGGGTCGAGGTCAGGAAGGAGTTAATCACGGACAGAGGGGGTTGGCAAGAGGTCGGGGAGGATTTGGGTTTGCACCTAACATGGGGAGGTTGGATCCAAACCAGTGTGCGTTTTGCCGACAATTGGGATACTGGAAAAATGAATGCCCGGTTAGAGGAGGTATGGGCATGGGAAACATGGGATTAAGGACAGCCCCAATGGGAAATGCCCCTGTGGGAGGATTCACGGGAGGACCAGCAGAAGTCGCTCAAGCACTAGTTTTGGGAAACTATCAGAATCAAAGCTGACTAGAAAAGGATTTAAGGGTAGTTTTAGAAATAGATGGAAAGGATCAAGAATTTATGGTAGACACTGGAGCTACTTATTCTGTACTCAATAGACGATTGGGACCTTTGAGTGACACAACGGTATAGGTGATGGGGGCAACAGGGAAGCTAGAGGAACAATCATTTTTACAACCTTTAAATCTTAGGTTTGGGGGGAAGGAATTAGATCACCAATTTTTGTATATGCCAAACTGCCCCACACCCCTTCTTGGCAGAGATCTGTTGTCCCGACTTAATGTGAAAATATTATTTGAAGGGGGAAGGGTGAAATTGGAAATACCTGAGGAACAAATAGCAGGCATTTTTGTAATCAAGGAAGTGGATGCCTCTCCTATTCCAGAAGAAATTGAGCAGGCTGTAGTACCCTGGGTATGGGAGTCAGGGGTCCCCAGAAAATCTAAAGCTGCGCAGCCAGTAAAGGTGGAACTAAAGGAAGGGGCCCAACCAGTGAGGATAAAGCAATACCCCTTGAAGCTTGAGGCAAGGAGGGGAGTAGCCCCGTTAATTAAACAATTTTTGGCTCAAGGAATATTACAGGAATGTGAATCGGAGTATAATACTCCAATTTTTCCAGTAAAGAAACCTAATGGAAAGTACCATTTGATACAGGACTTAAGGGCTATTAATGAAATAGTGAAAGACATACATCCAGTTGTTGCTAATCCTTATACTTTGTTAACATCTGTATCAGAGGAGTTTAAATGGTTCTCAGTGATTGACCTTAAAGATGCCTTCTTCTGCATCCCACTGGCAATAGAGAGTAGGAAATATTTTGCCTTCGAGTGGGAGAGTCCTGATTTTGGGAGAAAGAAGCAGCTTATGTGGATGAGACTCCCACAGGGATTTAAATGCTCCCCTACTATTTTTGGAAACCAACTGGCCAAGGAGCTGGAGGAATGGAAGATAACCCAGGTAACAATATCCCCATCCTTGTATGTAGTCCTGCAGTACGTGGACGACATTTTTCTGGCTACTAAGGAAAGGGAAATGTGCGTGGAATTAACAATTAAATTACTCAACATGCTTGGCCAAGCAGGGTATCGGGTTTCTAAGGAAAAAGCTCAATTGGTCAAAAATAGCGTTATTTACCTCGGTTGTGAGATCACACAAGGGCAGAGACGTTTGGGAGTAAACCGAATAGAGGCAATATGTGCTATTCCTTTGCCTCGTAACCATCAGGAATTGAGATCTTTTCTAGGAATGGTGGGATGGTGTCGACTGTGGATCATGAATTTTGGTCTCCTAGCCAAGCCACTATATGAGGCCTTGAAGCAGCATCGGCTGGAGTGGATGACACAGCAAAAGAAGGCCTTCCAGGAATTGAAGCAGGCACTAAAGGAGGCCCCAGCCCTAGGACTCCCTGACGTGACCAAGGAATTCCAGTTGTACGTGAATGAGAGGCAAAAACTGGCATTGGGGGTCCTCACCCAGAAGGTAGGATCCTGGAAGAGGCCAGTGGGATACTTCTCTAAACAACTGGATTCGGTAAGTTCCGGGTGGCCCTCGTGTTTACGAGCCGTGGCGGCAACAATAATTCTTATTCAAGAGGCCCAGAAATTGACTTTGGGGGCAAAAATGAAAGTGTTTGTTCCCCATATGGTCATGGACGTTTTGGAGCAAAAGGGGGGTCACTGGCTATCATCCAGTTGAATGTTGCAATACCAGGCCATCCTGAGAGAACAGGATGATATTGAAATAAGGACTACTAATCATGTTAATCCAGCAGAGTTTTTACGCAGTGACCAGGAAGCTGGGGGACTGGTGCATGATTGCGTAGAGGTAATTGAACAAGTATATGCCAGCAGACCCGACCTAAAGGATGAACCATTGGAAGAACCTGAATGGGAACTATACACTGATGGATCCAGTTTTGTCGAGAATGGGACTCGCTATGCCGGGTGTGCAGTGGTAACATTGGATCAGGTAATACAGGCAAAGGCTTTGTTACCTGGAACTTTGGCCCAGAAGGCAGAGGTGATTGGACTCACCAGAGCCCTGTATTTGAGCAAGGACAAAAGGGTTAATATCTGGACAGATTCTAAATATGCCTTTGGTGTGGTTCATGTACATGGGGCGTTATGGAAGGAAAGGGGGCTTTTGAATTCACAGGGAACCAACATCAAGCACCGGGAAGAAGTGCTACAGCTACTGGATGCGGTACACAGTCCCAAAGCAGTTGCAGTAATGCATGTTAGAGGACATCAGACTGCGGAAGGAGACGTTTACAGAGGAAATCAATTTGCTGATGTTACAGCTCGGCAAGTGTCAAGGGAAGTATGGACTCAAATGGCATTGGTACCGGTAAGAACAAATCCGGCTACCCCATACCTGAATCAGGAGCCCAAATATTCAATAGAAGATGGAAAACTAATAAACTTGCTAGGGGCACAGAAGAATCAACTTGGGTGGTACGTTACACCAATGGGACAAATAGTGGTACCTACCCGCATTATTTTGGAATCAGAACATAATAAATGTCATTGGGGGGCAGAAGTATTGGTAAAATTTTTGAAGAATAAGATAATCTCTAATCAGATGTTAACAATGGCAACAAGAGTTAATGCAATGTGCCCAGTATGTTTGAAAAATAATCCAGTAGTTAAGAGACAAATACAAATGGGAAAGTTGCAAGTCAGGCCACAACCAGGAGATTACTGGCAAGTTGATTTTTCTGAATTGTCTAGGGCACAGGGATACAGATACTTGTTAGTGTACGTATGTACATTCTCAGGGTGGCCAGAAGCTTTTCCATGTAGAACTAATCAGGCTAAGGAGGTGGTAAAAACCTTGTTAAAAGAAATAATACCAAGATTTGGAGTACCTTTAGGATTGTCATCAGATAGGGGTCCGCATTTTATAGCCAGGGTAGTGCAGGAATTAGCACGAATGTTAGATATAACCTGGAATTTGCACACCCCCTGGAGACCTCAGTCTAGTGGGCAGGTGGAAAGGATGAATCAAATCCTGAAAGGACAAATCAGAAAGATTTGCCAGGAAGCTAAACTGCACTGGACTCAAGCTTTGCCTTTGGCCCTACTCAGGATTCGAATTAAACCAAGGGAAAAGGTAGGCGTAAGTCCATATGAGATATTATATGGCAAACCATATCATGCAACTGTATTAAAAGGGGAGGTACATGTGAGTGGGGACCAGGCGATTGCAGAGTATGTTATGTCACTTAATAAGATCTTGAATTCTTTAAGAAATACGTTACAGTGGAATAGACCGCTCACGCTGGAGAATTCTGTCCACGACATCCAGCCTGGGGACCAGGTGTACGTCAAGAAGTGGATCACGGATCCGCTACCGGAATCATGGAGCGGACCCCACCAGGTGATGATGACGACCTACACGGCGGTGAAGGTCCAGGGGATGGATGCTTGGATCCATTACACCAGGGTAAAGAAGGCACCGTTCCAGTGGGAAACCCAGATAGTGTCTCCAACCCGGATGATCTTCCGCGCAAAGCCGCCTTCTTAATTATATTACTGCTAGTGATCATGAGACTAGTACCCGTTCAAGGGTCTACTCTTGTACAGGTTGAAGAAGCAAAGGTTACAGTCATGGAAGGGATGGATGTTCAATTAACTTGTGTTATCTTTGACAGCCAGAAAGTTGAGGCCGGTGAAGTTATTGCAATATGGCAACGGGGGGCTGAAAGAAGCCGAGGCAAGATAGGAGTCGGTTGGGATCAGGATAAACAACAAGGAAACACGGTACTGAATCTTACCAAGGTAACCACAAACGATACGGGAGAATATACATGTTTGGTCAAAATACGGGATATTTTTGATTACAAAAGAGTGAGTATGAGGGTTTTGCCATGGACAGGGGATCGTGCTGAAAACATAAAGGTTAATCTAGTATCAATGGCAGTGGACATGTGGGATGGGCCACCTCTCAGAATAAATTGTTCCTTCCTAGTAAGATCAAGATATCAAAGGAACCTTTGGGTCAAATGGTGGAAGCAAAATAGGGAACTGACCTGGGACAGAATAGAGGACGGGACCAATTGGTGGGGGAAGGAAGGCAAAGGTTGTGGGTGGTTGAGTGTCACTAATCCTAGAATAGGAAATGCATGGTGGAGGCATGACAGAATGATGTTATCCTTACAGAGACACGGTAGGAGTAGACGGGAGGTTAATGATACAATAGAACGAAATACTGAGCAGGAAAATTTAGTGGTAGGATTAATCAGAGATTTTGGGATCATGCAGAATGTGACTAAAATAACAGTTTGCCTGCCGTTACCACAGGCTCAGAGATTTTGGGATCATGCAGAATGTGACTAAAATAACAGTTTGCCTGCCGTTACCACAGGCTGCAGGTGAACCAATTCCCTGGGGAATAATACCAGTAACCAAAATGCCTGAAACATTCAAGAATGTTTCATGGTCCTGCCAGTCAGTTCCCAAACCAGTAGATGTATGGAGGGATTTGTGTATGACCACTCGGGCTATGACTAGAGAGGAATGTGAAAAGAAATCCAATCATTATGGTTGGATTCAAAATACCAGGAGGTGTTTAATTGCAACCCCAATAGATGAGCCATGCAATACAGTACGAATAAGAACGAAATCCCAACAAAACGAGATGAGTTGTCAGAATGTCACACAGAATTTTGACACCTGGAATAGTTGGAAGACATTATGGAGACCTAGTGCTTTGGAACACTATAATTACCTTGGGGAAGTACAATGGTGCATCCAATGGTCAGGAGTAAAGAATCAGTCACATTATAGGGCCCTTATCACGTCTACATCTTTCCGAGAGTTCAGACCGCAGAAAGAGGATTGGAATTGTACTGAGGTTTTTACATGTGATACACCGGAAGACCGAATTGGATTGGTACCGGTGAAAATGGCATTAAAGTGGGGATGCGAGTGTAGGGGGTATGATCACACGGTTAGCAGAGAGTCCATGGATGGGCCTATAGATTGCAGATATACTACTGTGCATAGCCCTGGAAATCTAGTCTGGGTGTTGGGACACGGACAGTGGACCACACATTTACCTCTAGATGGATCAGTAACACAAATCACCCTAGGGGTTCCCACATTGTGTCCATACTGGAAACAGAATAGATTGATCCAAAGGAAAGGACTCAGAAAGAGGGAAGAATCCCTAGAGGAGCAGTGGCATGAACCTGGCTCAGGAGTGCAATTTGGATGGATATTAGAGTCATTATTCCCTCCGGTAGCGACATATCGAAACAGGGAAATGCTCAACAATTTGTTAGGACAGACAGAAAGGTTGGCAGCAGCTACTAAGAAGGGATTTAAAGATCTAAATTTGCAATTGCAAGCTACATCAAGAATGACCATACAAAACAGAATGGCATTGGATTTGCTACTGTTAAAGGAACATGGAGTTTGTGGTTACCTGAGTAGGAGAATAGATCATTGCTGTGAACACATTCCAAATGTTACACTTGAAGTTGAGAAAGATATTTCTCAACTGGCAGAAGTGGAAACAAAAACCAAGGAAATTGAAAGGGAAGCACAGCATAATTGGATAGGAGCAGTATTTGATTCTTTGGGGCTTCACCTGTCTGGCTGGATTACGTCTGCTATACAGTATGTACTAATGTTTTTAGTATTTTTAGTGACTATGTGGATTGTATATAGATGCCTCTTAGGTGTGATCGAAAAGGAAAAGAGGCGATCTCTCCGGTTGCTGAAGGCGATGACCCGTGGGCGGCAGAATGAAGAACACTCTCCACCTCGTCATGAAGATGTTACTGTCAATACTGTTGATTGAGCATCCTTGCAGCAGGACTGAAGGATGCTCAAAAGGGGGGAAATGTTGGAAAAGAAATGAAATTTAGCAAAATATTTAATTATAGTGAGTTGTGTGTGAACTGGTTTGTTAAAAAGTAGTTTTGTAGCCGTTGAAAGTGTGTGTTGGGTTTTGTGTGTAACCTAGCAGGTAGTCTTAGAGATTTAATAAATAATTAAACTAGTGCAAGAAAGTAAGAATGCTAACCTGTCTAGAGGCAGCATACAATGCTCTTAGAATAAGATAAGCAGAGGATTAATGATCTTGTTTTTGAACCAAGAAATGTATCACAAGGGGTCTGTGACCAGGCAAGGGGAATGGAGGACTGTTTCTTGGAGGCTAGGCAAGGGGAACGGGAAACTGTTTCTTGGAGACTTTGTTGTGAATCGCATGTATAAGAGGGAAGCATCCATACGTGAATTTGGGGGCTCGGACTTTAGGGACGTGAGTCCCCCAGTTCCCCGGGCCCTTAATAAAGCACCCACAAAACTTATCCGAGTTTTGTGTCATTTATCAATCGGGCAACAGGTTCCTAGTTGTTACATCATCTGAGAAGATAATCTCTGCCACTGCCATTTCTCTCAGGCGTTGGATCCCTTGCTCTATGATCTTCCACTGAGTTTGTTGTATATAGAGATCATCTGCACACAGATATCTTCGTGCAACACTGTCCAAGAACCATGCCCAATGGCTGTGTGGATTAGCCCCCCTCATCATTTCTTCGTCAATGACAGGATCCTGTGACAGGGATCCCAAATGCCTGGCTTCAGTGCCATCCAGAATTGTAGCCTCGCATGCAGCATCCCAGAGATGGACTAACCAACTAATTATGGATTCATCAGGTCGTCGGGTGTAATCCTTCCTTAGGCCATCAAGGTCCTTCAGGGAAAAGGACTCAATATTTGCATCTGATCTTGCACCTGCTGCTTTGACTCCTGATTTTATGTCAGGAGGCATTGAGGTTCCTTCTCCTTCATCATCATCATCATCATCATCATCCACTGGTCGATTGGTCTTGTCCTGCATTTCCCACTTCTAGTGCTGGTAGCAACAGCCATGGGTTTAGATGCTGGCTTAGGCTCACTATCTGGTTTAGCTGCTGGCTTTGAGCCTGGAGTGTTAGCTGCAGCCTGAGTGACTGGGATAGCTGATTTATCTCCCTGCCCCCCTGCCTCTGTCTGCTGCCCTACACTATCTAAAAAAGTGTAATAAGCATAGGCTAGGGCCCAGCTTATTTGCAATTAGCCTTTTCTCCTTAGAATCGTCATGGCACTTCTCTTTTATGTATTTCCCCACTTCAGCTGGGTTCTGAATTTGTTCCTGTGGAAAATCCCAGTCTACAGGATCAGAAAATTCCTTCAAGGTTTGGCCTATTTTTCCCATTCTCCACATCACTCAGGATTTTTCACGCCTGCCTCTGCTTCTGGGTCAGGGGTCTCACCACCTCCTCTGGATATCTCAGCCCTCATTCTAGAGAAGCTGCAGACCATCTAGAGGAAGCTTACCAGATTAAATACCAGAAAGATGGTCTCTTTAACATTCAGGGGAAACTGAACATTCTCAAAAAGTGATATAACCAATCCGAAGGAGAAGAAGGAAAGGGAAGGCTGGAAAGTCTTATTCTCGGCTCCTCCTCTAACAAACTGGATGCATAACCATAGCCATGAGCCATTCATACCTGGAGCAGACCCCAGCATGTTTATAAACTTCTTGCACATCATTGCCACCAAGCCCAGCAGGATAGCTATTCTGGTCACTGCCCCTCTGATGTAAAAACGACCTATTAGGGACAATACTAAAGCTATTTCTGGATAAGAAAATAAACCTAGGGACCATAGAGGTATTAAAATCTCAAAAATCCCTAGGGACCAGAAGTGCATGCAAACCTTCACCCCAATAGACATGATGAATTCAAAAAGCATGGCTATTAGCTGATTTAAATAAACACAGAGTAATGGCAACCAAAATGCAGTCAAAACAGGGTTTTCCACTCTCTTGAGCCCCCAGGATGGGCACTGATATTTTTTCCTGGTTTAGGGCAAATTTGGCAGAGAATCTGCAAAGGAGGGCCCCTCCAGAGAGCAAACCCACACAGCCCCTCCCCCCAACCGGTTCGGGAAGAATTCCTCAGAGAGAAGTGGAAAGAATCTGTTTATTTGACATGCACAGCACCCCCCAGCACACAAAATGAACAATACCAGATGACACCGCTCTGAAAAACATGACAAAATCAGAAAGTCTCTTGCAGGGGTGGTTGCTCTCTTAGGCCCTCCAGCGCTGGGCAGCTGCTGCAGCCAAATGGTGCAAACCCTTGGTGTTCCCAGGTCCCGGTCCGGAGCAGGTTCGAGATGTTCACAGAAACAGGAGAGGAGAAACAGTCCAGGAAGGAATTTGGACTGTTTAGCTAGAACTAGCAAATAAGCAGAAGCAAAAGCAAGCAAAAGAGAGAGCAGAGAGAGAGCAAGCAAAGCAGAAAGCAAAAAGCAAGAAGCGAAAACAGCCCTATTACTGCCAGTCTCTGTGTCCCTGATAAGAGAAACCCAAAGAAAACTTTCACTCTTCAGAAACAGTCTTAAAGGCACAGAACATATGAATGGGGATGCAAGCATCATAACGTCACCCGAGGACAACGTCCAAATTAAATTATATCGAAGGATGATTCCGTATGAAATCTGCCAGAACAGACAGTTCTGGGTGGCCTTGGAACCTTGGGGGTCACCTCTCATCTGCTTTCAAAACACTGGGGGTCTGTGCTTTTCTTTCCAGGGAAAAATGATCTTTCAAGAGCAGATATCCATAGCTAAAATTTGGAAACTGCCTCCAAAATTTCTTATATCCAATGATAGCTCCCATACAAAAGCTGACAGGACTGTCTACGTTCCCTTGCCTTCCTCAGGGCGAGCTCTCATCTGTCTGTGAAACACTGGGGCCCTGTACTTTCCTTCCTATGGAAAAGAACTGTCCTTCTTGCCCACGGTAAAAACTGGGATTTGGCCTCCCAAATTCCCTCTATCCAAGGATTGCTCCAAGACAAATATTCCCAAGGGAAACAGGTCTGGCTGGCCTTAGCCTCCTTGGGGCTGCCTCTAATCAGCCTTTAAAACACTGGGGCTCTGCCCTTTCCTTCCTGTTGAGAAGAACTGTCATTCTGGTCCAGTCACCCATGGCTGAAATGGAATTCCACCTCCAAAACTCCCCAAATATCCGAGGGCTGATTTCAGACAAAATCTGCAAGGACATACAGGTCTGGCTGGCCTTATCCTCTGGTGAGTGCCTCTGATCTGCCTTCAAAGTCCTGGGGCTCTGTGATTTCCTTCCTGTAGAAAAGAACCGTCCTTCTTGTCCAGGCACCCATGGCCTCAAGCACATGAGCACTGTACAGGGACAGAGGAGCTCTGTGCTCAGTGGGGTGGAGACTGAAGACAGCAGAGGAGAACCCTGGGAGGGATTCAAGGGTGGTTTCAGAGATGGTCCATCCTTCTGACATAGTGGACAACAGCCAGAGAAAGAAAAAAATCAATGATTAAGCTAGCTGGGGAGGCCCAGACTGGGAACAAAGAGAAAGGGATTTCCTTCCTAGGGCAGGACTGTGGTGCAACACTTCCCCCAGAAGGAGTCTGGGTCAGCCCCAGGCTTTGTGTGGGCAGGCAGAGGCAGGCAAGAGGCAGAGCTGTCAGCAAAGGAAGGGCCCAGCCAGGTGGGGCAGCCGGGGGATGCCAACAGCCTGCAGGGACAGAGGCGCAGGGCAGGGACACCGTGGGACAGCCTGGGCTGCACAGGGCACAGGGATGGGCAGCAGCTGCAAGACAGCCCTGCCAGAGCCAACTTGGGCAGCACATTGGCCATGGCTGCTGGCCCTGGGCCTGAGGCAGGAGCAGGAGACAAGTGACCCTTGCAGGGCTGGGGCCTCATTGCCTCCTTGTCCCTGCTCAGCAGCCTTGCAGGGGCCACCCCATGCTCCTGTCCTTGCCATTGCACATCCCCACATGCCAGTGCCCATCCCGGGAAGAGCCCTGAGCAAGGAGGGAGGGACAGGATCTGCCTGGCCAGGGGCTGGGGCTCAGGCCTTGGTCCTTTGCATTCCTCAAACACATCCAGGTTTGCTCAGCACCAGAGACACCTTGGCCTTGTTTGTCCCCTGCTGTCATCACTGCCTCGAGGGTTCTGCTCTAACTGGAACCTGGGGACACTTCCTCAATTGTGTTCTTTAAGGGGACCCATTAAAACTTCAAGAAACTTTGGAGTCTAAATTTAATTTTGAGTTCTTGAGAAGTTTTTTGAAGATTCTCTAAGGGATTGAGTCTGATGTAAACAACACCAAATCTCAAGAGGCTCAATAAAATCCTTGTGCTCTGTCTGTGCTGCTGAGCTTTAAAGGAACAGCTCTTCCCAGGGCCAGCTCCTTCCCAGCCCAGCAGTGCTGAGGGCTCTGCCTGCAGGCACTGAGGGGACAGGAGCCAGGCAGAGACAGGCTGAAGGCAATCAGGATTGGGAAGACATTGAGCTGAGACTTCACCTGAGGAAAGCTCTTCACAGCCCTGTGCATGGTGAGTCTGTGGGTGCAGGGCAATGTCCCCTGTGCTCCTGGAAGGATCTCCTGAAGCTGACCCAGGACAGGACAGATGTGACTGTAAGGATGGCTCTGCTGCCGTTTCTGCTTTGGGGGAGGTTTTGCGACAGAGCGGGGCTGCCCTGGGCACCATCAGAGGGACAGGGCAGGACGGCTCCTGCTGCCAGGGACAGCTGCGGGGGCTGAAGCTGGGGCTGCAGCCAGGGCTGCCCAGGGTTGTCCTGCAGAGCAGCTCCTGCAGCCCTCAGGGCTCTTGGCCAGTCCAGGGCATGTGCCACCTGCCAGGGACAGCTCTCAGCCTGCCTGGCAGCTCCCCATGGACACTGCAGGGGAGAAGTTGGAGGTGGAAGGAGCCACCCCCATCTGAGCAGATTCCTCCTGCTCTGGAAATGGTTCTGCATGGCCAGGGCTGCTCTCAGCTTTCTCCTCAAGGGAAGGGAAAGGAGCTGTCATCTTTGGCTGTGTCACTGAGACTCCTGCACTGTCAGCCTGGGCATCAGCAGATGGGCCTCAGATCTCCCTCAGAAAGTGCCTCCTCAGCCTCCTCTCCCTACAGACAGCAGCAGCAGCACCTTGGCTTGCAGCATCTCAGTTTGTCTGGCCTGCCCCTAAGGCCCTGGTTCCAGGGAGATGCCCCTGGGCAGTGCCCTGTGCTGGGAGGGGTCTGCAGGGCAGAGCTGAGCCCCTGGGGCTGGGCCGGGCTTGGGCAGCACTGGCAGGGACAAGGCTTGGATAGAGAGAAACAGCTCCCAGTAGGCACAACTCCAGGCAGCAGAGAGGCAGACCAACCCTTGGTATCCATACCTGTCCAGCTGCATAGGGAAAGAGAGAAGATTTCAGAGAATATTATTTTTAAACTGGAGTGTTCAAAAAGTCCAATTTATTTTTCAATAATTTTTTAAGTGCAGGCACCCTCAAACAGAAGAGTTTTAATTATCAAAGGAGTCCTGGGTGGGGACTAGCACTGTCTGCACTGGGGCACGGGAAGCCCTGTTTTCCCTCTGGGCTCTGCAGTGTTCCGCCTGAGAGCAGTGCTAAAGATGAGGCGGGTACTCAGTTGCACAAGCTCAAAATCAAAGAAAGTTTAGCCAAATTTCCTCACAGGAAGAGAAATGATTTTGCAGAGATTAAAAAAAATATAGAATTGACTCAAAAAATTTGGTCACACCTTGTCAATATCTTCCTTCAACAGTCCACAATGCCCAGAGTGAAAAAATGTCCAACAGTAGCTCCATCAGCCATTTCCTCCTGCTGGCATTGGCAGACACGCGGCAGCTGCAGCTCCTGCTCTTCTGCCTCTTGCTGGGCATCTCCCTGGCTGCCCTCTTGGGCAATGGCCTCATCATCAGCGCCGTAGCCTGAAGCCACCAGCTGCACATGCCCATGTTCTTCTTCCTGCTCAACCTGGCCCTCAGCGACCTGGGCTTCATCTGCACCACTGTCCCCAAAGCCATGCACAATTCCCTCTGGGACACCAGGACCATCTCCTACTCTGGATGCGCAGCACAGCTATTTCTGTATGTCTTCTTCATTGGAACAGAGTTTTCCCTCCTGACTGTCATGTGCTACGACCGCTACGTGTCCATCTGCAAACCCCTGCACTATGGGACCCTCCTGGGCAGCAGAGCTTGTGCTCACATGGCAGCAGCTGCCTGGGCCACTGCCTTTCTCCATGCTCTGCTGCACACGGCCAGTACATTTTCCATGCCCCTGTGCCATGGCAATGCCCTGGACCAGTTCTTTTGTGAAATCCCACAGATCCTCAAGCTCTCCTGCTCACACTCCAAGACCAGGGCACTTGGGTTTCTTGCGTTTTCCATCTCTTTAGCTTTTGGTTGTTTTGTGTTCATGGTTTTTTCCTATGTGCAGATCTTCAGGGCTGTGCTGGGGATCCCCTCTGAGCAGGGACGGCACAAAGCCTTTTCCACCTGCCTCCCTCACCTGACTGTGGTCTCCCTGTTTGTCAGCACTGGATCATTTGCCTACTTGAAGCCCCCCTCCATGTCCTCTCGATCCCTGGATCTGGCAGTGTCCGTTCTGTACTCAGTGGTGCCTTCAGCCCTGAACCCCCTTATCTACAGCCTGAGGAACCAGGAGCTCAAGGCTGCAGTGTGGACACTGATAACTAGATGGTATCAGCGACAATAAAGTGCTGCCCCGTTTTTGCAAATCACTTGTAATAAAAGTAATCTTTGATAGTTCTGCTTGGTTTTGGTGGTTGGTTTGTACTTTTCTTTCCTTTCTTTCAGTTTTTAATACTATTCACAAAAAAACTTCATTTTTTGTGCCATTTCTTGTTCTGTTTCTCTCCACCCTCATTGTGGTCCCAGACTGTGTCAATTGGGAGCTGTGCTTTCAGAAGCTATAAATTAGAGAAAGGATTTCCCAGCACAGTTTTCATGAGAGATTCCCCTTTTGTTGCCTTCTCTGGAGCTGTAGCAGCAATGTCTGTGTGCAGAGCTGGGGCAGATCAGTGCTGGCCTAGCAGCTGTGCCCAGCAGCAGCAGCATTTGTTGTTGCCAGTGCTGCTGCCATGGCCCTGCCCCACTGCTCTGGTGGCCCTGGTGTTGCTGTAGGGCCTGAGTGCTATCGGGGCACAGTCCTGGGGGTGGCAGTGCCGGGGCTGCAGCAGGGACAGGCCATGGGCACTGCTGGGGCAGCGCTGACTCCTCAGGCCAGGACCTGGGGGCTCCAGGCTCCTTGCCCAGGCTCTCTCAAGAACACGGCCAGGCCAATGCTCAGCACAGAAAAGCCCCATGAGCAGCCCCAGGCTGGCCCTGGGCAGGCTGGGGGAAAACAGCATGGCTGGTGTTCTGCAAGGGCCCTGGGGTAGATGGGAGGGAGCAGCAGAGCAGGGGCTGATCCATCCCCACTGTGCTGCACAGCCCAGGGCAGCGTCCCAGAGTGTCCTCATGGAGCTGCCAACAACATCCCCCCTGGCCTCTCCCCCAGCTCACACAGGTGCCCCATCCTTGCAGGCATGGACATGGAAGCACTGGCTCAGCAGCCCCTGTTTGCATTGCACAGAGCAGGGGGAGCACCCCCATGCTGTTTGTGTGGGGACATGTACCTGAGGGAGCACAAATGCCATCAGCCCCCGGGGCCAGCAAGGGCAGGGGGACACCAGGGAAACCACTCAACTTTGTCCTGGCCTCTGCAGTCAGCCAGAAAGTTTGTTCCCATCAGCTGGGAGTTTCCTGTCCCACTGCAGATGCTGTTGCTCAGAGCCAGGGCTGCCTGGCAGGGACCCCCAAACGGCCCTGAGCATTTCATTGGCTTCATCTTTGCTTTCTTTACACTTTCTGGCACAAATGTCTTCCTATTGCCCACCCCTTGTTCCCTCCCGTGCAAACAGCCCATCCCTGTTTGCCTTTTCCTCTCTGGCTCCACTTCCCATTGCCATTCCTTACTTGGCACCATGGAAACATCCCTTGGGCAGCACGATCATCCTACAAGTGCTGCAGGAATTGTCTGCAGGCTCCTGCAGTGCCTGGTGCTGCTCCCTTGCCAGAGGCACCCCAGGCCAGGGGGGCACATCTGGGCTGCTGTGTCTGCCTCTGGGGCTCCCTGTTCTGGGCAGTGAGGAGGAGCTGCAGAGGCTCTGCAGGACTGACAGGATGGGCTTTGGGGCTGGCAGGAGAAGCTGGGGGACCTGGGCTGCTGAAGCTTCTGCAGAGGAGGTCCAGGGCTCCTCCTGCAA
Organism: Melospiza melodia melodia; assembly: GCF_035770615.1. Classification (NCBI taxonomy): domain Eukaryota; kingdom Metazoa; phylum Chordata; class Aves; order Passeriformes; family Passerellidae; genus Melospiza; species Melospiza melodia. The sequence continues at coordinate 638,005 of NW_026948638.1, forward strand.
CTGCTTCAAGGGCTCTTTCAGAGAACCCCAGAATCAGCAAGGGTGGAACTGGCCATGGAGATCATCAAGTCCAACGTTTGCCCTGACACCACCTTGTCTCCCCTGAGCTTCCTCTCCTCCAGGATAAACAACCCCATCTCCCTCAGCCGCTCCTTACAGGACTTGTGCTCCAGACCCCTCCCCAGCCTTGATGCCCTTCTTTGGACACACTCCAACACCTCCATGTCCTTCTTTAATTGGGGATCCCAGAACTGGACACAACTTTTCAGGTGCTGCCAACCAGTGCTGAGCACAGAGGAAGAATCACTGTCCTGCTCCTGCTGGCCACACCATTCCTGATCTCTAGGTGTGCCAGGGATCAGATGTCATAAATATTGGGGAGAGACTGGGGACAAAGTGTTCATGATTGTAAGCCATGAAGGGTCTTTTACTTCATACCTGTTCAAACTGCAGTAGAAGGTGCTGGGGATCAATATCAGTTGAACATGGCTGATACCAATGTACAAACAGGAAAAGAAAACTTTAAATGACAAAACACTTCTTTCTGCATTGTTTTCAATACAGTGTATTCACTTAGAATATACTTCTGAAATCTTATTCTAAAATTCTAAATAAAGTCTAATTATTCACAGAATGAAAAAAAACCCCATAGAATGTACCTTTGGCTTTTATTGTTCTGGTGTTTTTGCACAAATATTTATGAGCTTTACTCACTGAATTCCTGAAGAGTTCAAGAAAGAAGAGGTCTCTGGAGTAATAAAATTCATCAGCAACCTCCAAGTGGCTGAGGATTTATCCCCATCAGAGCAGCAATGAACAGAAATGGGCACAGCTTTGTGGCTGCCCCAGCTCTGAGATGGGCCCTGGGCCTGGAGCAGGAGCAGTTCTTGAGGGCCCCAAGGCCAGGGCTCTTGTGCTGTCCTGGGCAGATGGGATGGCAACAGGGGCTGTAGAGCTCTCAGCACCTCAGCCAGAGGGGAGCAGGGCAGCCAGGGAGCCTCCTTTGGCCTTGGCCAAGCACCTTCCCCTATGGCTAGGGCTGAGTCCTGTGGTAGCTGCAGTTGCTGCTGTGCCCTTGCCAGGGGCTGAGGCCATGGGGCAGTGCCCAGAGCAGCCTGGTCTGAGCAGAGCTGTGGGGCCAGAGCCGGCTGGACTGGGCTTGGGAGAGGCCCTTGGTGCTGCCCAGAGCTCAGGGCAGCTGGCAGAGCTTGCAGGGAGCTGGGATGGGCTCAGAGAGCCTGGCCCAGAAACCATCAGTGTCCATCTCAGCCTGGCTGAGCGTGCAGGGGCAGGACTCAGGCCAGGCCTTGTGGGGCAGGGCCAGCGCCGGTGCAAGGCATTGCAAACAAGCAAGTGGCCCAGAGAGGAGGCTGCTCTGTGCCCTTGGTGGCATGGACAGAGCAGGGAGGGGGCCCAGGACATTTGTCAGCACCAGCCTCTGTGCCCAGCCCTTGGCAGCCCTGGCTTCTGAGCCCTGCTTTGGCCTGGGCTGAGTTTGGCTGTGGCCGAGCTCCATCCTCCTGCAGGGCTCAGGGCCTGTTCCCAGCCATGGCCAGCCCTGGCTGCCTCTCTGCTGGCCCAGAGGGTGGCAGAGCCTGGGGCAGGGCTGTCTATGCAGCCCCACAGGTGCCACAGGCTCCACAGGAGCTGGCAGAGGCTGCCCAGCAGGGAGGCCATGGGGCACAGAGCCCCAAGGCTGCTGTGGGCACCACGGCACAGGGGCCGTTCCCAGCCGCAATGCTCCTGGCCTGGGCTGGGCCTGCACAGGGGCTGAGCCACCATGGCTGGGCCAGCACAGGGCCACAAAGGGGCCACGCAGCTGCTGCCGGAGCTGACAGCAAGGCCAGGCTCACACAAGCAATTGCTGAGCATGGCCTGCGCTGGCCAGGCCTGACTGTGCCAAAGGCAGAGCTCAGCTGCCCTTGGGGCCTGCAGCAACAATCCAAAGAGCCTCCATGGCTGTGCTGGAGACCAAGGCTGCAGGAGGCAAACACAGGGCTGCTGTGGGATGGGGAGGGCATTGAATTCCAGCACATACCTCAGCTCTCTGATGATCCTGGCACCATGCTGGGCCCTGTTTCAGACTGGAGCAGGGCAGATGTTGATGGGACAGGAGCCCTGTGGGCCTGTCAGGGACCTGCAGCTTGCAAGGTGCTCTGGTCTCCCTCAGGTGCTCTCAGAGAGATCCAATGCCAGCTGGGCGCCTCAGGGCACAAGTGGCACTGCCTGTTCATGGGCACAAAACTGATATCTTCCTGGAAAGGGGTACAGGTTTTAATACCTTTTTGTTTCCTAATAAAAATGCAAATCTTTATTATCTGGGTCATTTGAGTACTCTTATGAATGGCAACCTTTTCCCACCAGAAACGGCGATTTCCTGGAAACGTACTGATGGCAGGAGAAGAAATACTGATCTTCCCATCTATTTGTGTCACCAATAATCAGTGTATTATTTAATCTCTCTCTTTTCCATCAAGTGCTTACATGTCTCCTGGTTAAATGGCCATGTCTAAGGAAAAGTCTTCACTAGACCAGGTGGATATTTGTTCTTCCCATTGTTCCCAGATTTCCTCCACCAGATGCTCTCTGGTCATTCAAGTGCCTCTCAACTGACTGGTTTCATGCTTTTAGCTTCAGGGAGGTGTCCAAACTTTCTGAAGTTTAAATAAATACCACATAAGGTGACATCTTAATTGTCTTTATATCTATCACAGAATTACCTTTTCTTATATCTATGTCTAAAATTGTTCCTCTACAGGAATCCTTTGGGGATGGTGGACATGTCAGATGCTGCTGGGACATTCCGGAGAGCTGAGAGAAGAGCTGTGATGGTTATTTAACTGTTCAAATGTTCAACTTGTGTTTGTTGACAAGAAACCTTTCTGTGCCTTTGAGTGTCACCAGGCCCTGGCCCAAAGGACACAAACCTGATGAGTTGTGGTTTTCACTGCAGGGGCTGCACTTTGACCTTGGCTCTGTACAGGAGAGCTCTTTGTCCCCTTTCTCTCTTTTCTTCCCTCTCGCCATGGAGGGCGTTGCTCACTTCAGCGTCTGAGTCGTGTGTGCAAAGAGCAAATCTGGGCAGAATCGGGGCAGGGAGGGTTTGGGGGGCCTTGGGATCTGTGCTGGGCACAGAAGGTGTTTTCCATTGCTCTGAGACTGTCTGCTGTGCAAAGTGGATTCAATATCCAGCAGAGGAATGACTTTTGCTTTTGATGGAGCTATGCCTTCCCTTGGCTTTGTTGGCTGACAAGAAATGAACATCCCTCTGTGTTTCGGGCAGCTCCTTCTCCAAGGAAAGCAGGTGGGATTTGGAGCCAAGGAGCTGAAAGCTGCAGGCGCAGCCTGGGCTGGAGGGAGCTCAGATTTGCACAAGGCTGCTCTGAGTGCCAAGGCTTGGATAGGGGAAATGGTGGGGTGAGGGTAAGGACAGAGTGTGATTGATCGTCAGCCATGAAGGGTCTCTTGATTTTCATATCTATTTCAACTGCATGAGGAGGTACTTGGATTCAGTGTCAACTGGAGATTGCACATAACAATTTATGAACAGGGAAAAAAAACAAAAAGGAGCCGGGGTCTCTCTCAGGAAGAACAGGAGCTGTCACAGAGCAGTTCCAGCAGCTGATGGAAGCTCGGTGGCTCGTCCGGTGTCGGCTTTCTCCCATGGCAGAGCTGCATGGAGCGGGCAGGGCAGTGAAGCAGCTGGGCTGGAGCCCCTCGCTGCCTTGTCTCCCCGGCGTGGCTCAGCTCACAGACTCTCGGGCTGGGAGCGGGGCCTCTCCGCTCCTGCCGCACCGTGTCCCTGGGCTTGGACAAACAGTTTCCTGCCAGGAGAGCCCTGCACACTGCTCCACAGATCTTTCATAAAGGCCCAAACCAACTCCAAACACTCTGTCTGCAGCAGCTTTTCACAAAGGGCTGCAGCAATCCAGGACAGCTCCAAGTGAGTTTCGGAAGGCTCTTGTCTTGTTCCTCACAGCAGAATTCTTGATGATCTGATGCAGTTTTATTCAGATGTAACATGAGAGCTGAGGTTTTTTTGTTAAAATATTTCATGATGAGTAACAAGCCTTGGGTGCATGAGGTATAGGACCGACATGCCAAAGCATGAGCATATTCTCCAAAGTGGCCAGTTTAATTGTCCGTTTCATTACTCTTGTGTTTACTCCACACTAATAAGGAAAACCAATCTTTGCCTGGAGGTAAAACAGGCATGGGATACACTACAGTCCCTTGCAGGCTCAGCAGGGCTGGGAGTGACAAAGCAGGCCGTCTGCTTCATTGTGAACCACTACAGAGCTACATCCCAATCTGGTTTAGGTAGCGTGGTATTATTAAGAGCTCCTTTTCTGCATGAGATACAAAACGGAGATCCCAAATGATCTTCATGCAAGCGTGCAGTAAAGAACTGCTCCTGCTATCCTAACAAAGCGTTTGCTTTGGCAATTACACTCTTCCCATTCATCTTTTGAGGCAGACACCTCAGGTTTTCCCCCACACCCCTGCAAGGCTGGCAGTCACTGTTTCCCAGTTCCTGTTCTTCCCTAGAGATGGTGCAGTTGCTGCTTTGAAACAAAAAGCCCTGAGATCAGGACAGCTTGAAGGAGCATGAAATGATAATTAAGTGCTCATATTGGTAACACCCAGGCCTGCCCATCCCAGTGCTCTGCAGCAGCAGCAGCAGGACCATGCATCATTCCTGTTGGTGGATGTTCATGTTTCTGGTGTGCAAGAGCAATGACTTTGAGGAGGGACAAAAATGCCCCTCTTCAAACAGTGGGTGTGCAAGGAGATGTGAAGTTTCACAGCCTTTTCTAGGATATTTTAGAAAGATCTAAGAGAATATTGTGGCATGGAGTAGGTCCCTAGTTTTGTCTCCAGAGGAATCCCCACAGGGCACATTCACTCTGCTGCTGATGGCAACCCCATAAGCTCATGGACCAGTTTTCCCTGCAATGTGCCACCCTGCCTGGGCTTTACTAGGCTGGGACTAGACCCAGAGCTAAGCAAACACAGGCAGCCAGGTGACATTGTGTGACATCAGAAGCGGGCAACCATGAGGACTTTGCTGTCAGAAGGTTACAGTTTTCACTGGGCCCAGAAGTGTTTTTCCCTAAGGCAATGCAAATTGAAATGTGAAGTTTCAAAGCTTCAAATGACTATGAAAGGAAACTGCAGAATAATTTCTGGGAGGGCAGCATTGTCAATGATCATGCAGCCCACCAACAGCTGGAGCTGAATCCAGAATTGCTTCTTCCAGCTGTGCAGGAATTCATTCCACTGGCAAGCACTGGTCCATGGGAACAAATGATCCCCTAGCTCTGGGCTGAATGGCGCCCAGGCTGCAGTGCAGATTTGAGGAACCCTTATCACTTGTTATTGGCCTCCCAGTGCACTCATCCTTCTGCAAACAGGGTGCAAACAACACAGCTGCACTGCTGTCCCGGGTAAATATACATACAGGTGACTTTGCCAAAGCAGTGCATCATTTCCCAGTGAAATCCATGACCTCTTCTTACCTATGGAATTGTGATTGAAGACACCTGTGAGCCAGATCTGTGGGAGATTGCAAAGGAGCAAAGCTTTGGGATTTGGGCACACTTCTCTTGGTTTCTTTGCTCAGGTCTTTGGTGAGCACAGAACACACCTAGGGAGAAAACCTTTGACTAGACAGGATCTTTGGGGTCCATTGTCCCCCAAACAGGTCAACAGGTGACTCTGTTGTAATGCCAAGTAACAAAGAGCAGCACAAATGACACAAAGAAACCATGGCCAAAGAGGAAGAGGAGAGGCCCAATGAGGAAAGGATGTGGTGAGACACTGGCACACTGAATGAGCTGCACTCCCATAATCTCTAGGCTAGCAGGTCATGGTCTCACATTCTCCTCCTGGTTTATTTAAATGTTATTTATTTTTTTTTTTGTTTTTCATCATCAAAATAAAATATATACCATTAAAAGTATGTCATCAAAACTTAAAGACAGAATCAATAGACATTAATTCAAAACTACATCTAAAGATCAGAACATATGTACATCTGTAACTATCAAGCCTAACGCATCAAGCCTATTCTTCAAACACTCTTCACACAGGCGGCAGCTTCTTCCTGAGCTTGGAGGAAAGAGAGCTCTTCTGGATGGGAGGCGAGGACTTTGTGGGTGAGGGAACATGGGAAGTGTCCGGAGAAAACTTCTCGGTAGGACTGTAACCAGCCAGATCTGCAAAATGGAGACACAAAGTTTAACAGAGAGGCAAAGTTTAACAGAGGCCACCATGTAAACCTAAAGCATCTGAAGCTCCATAATTCCTGGGACACATTTCCTGGAAATGTCCAAACAGCTGCACTGGGAAACATGCTCCTGCTGGCAGACACTGAGGCAGGCCAGTGCAAACCCTGAGCCACTTGCCCAGAGCTGGCACAGGCCCAGCCTGGCCTCTGGGCTGCCCTGGGACAGCAGGGAGCCCAGAGCCCTGTGCTCCCCAGGAATGGCTCAGCTGCACATGCCCCCTTCTGCTCCTCTGCCTGCCCCACAGCTCAGCAGCCCCACAGCTCCAGGGGCACTGGCAGCAGCACAGCTCATTGCAGGGGCCCATGCAGGGCACAGCTGTTCCCTGGCAATGTGCACAGCCTCTCTGGGCTGCCACAAGGCCCTTCCTCCCAGCAGAGATTGGCCCAGCTCCCCCCTCACCTCTGTGTGAGGCTGAGCCATGATTGCCTTCACCTTGTCATCAATCTGGAGCTGCTCCAGGCCCCCCATGCCATGACTAGGAAATGTGGTGGAGAGAGTGGGGGCAGATGCACACCCTTTTTTAGGATTTTGACATTTTTGGCACAGCTCAAAAGGCTAATCCAGAGGTGTCCAACTCAGCGCTTCCTCAGCTTTCTGGAGAACATCTCGCCTTCACCAGCCCAGCATTCTGGAGAGGTTTTCCCGCACATGTGGAGGCTTGCTGGCAGCACATTCCTTCAGCTGGGTGCCCATCACCTTGCAGAGGGCAGAGGCGAGCTTGGTGGCCACGGTGCGGACGTTGGCGCTCCGCACAGGCAGTGCCTTGTTCCCCAGGCAGGGCCAGAGCACGGGCAGGGCGTCGCGCTGGGCAACTTCAGGGCTCCTGGCATGAACCCCCTGCACAAGCACTGCCGGGACAGAGACACAGCTCCTTACCCACCAGCCTCACTGCAAACAAGGATCTGCCTCTGCTTCTGCTTCTTGCCAGCCTCTCTGGCCAAGAGCAGCAAAACAGCACCCTTGGCCCCTTGGTCCAGAAATGGGCAAAGCAGCTGATCATCCTGGAAACAGAACCACCAACCCCTCAGCACTAATTGCTCCAACCAGAGCCCTTGTCCCTGTGGCAGACTTCCTACCTTTACTAAATTATTTCACAATCTCTGCATGAACAATGAATGAAATGTCCAATTGCCTTTGATTTCCATTAAGAAGTTGTCTAAACCCACACTAAAGATTTGGAAATGCATCATAGAGAGGAAATGAAGAGATTTCTAATAAAAGAAATAATTCCATTTTTGTAACTTTGATGTCAAGTGCCAAATGTCTAATCTGGCTCTTCCCTTTGCTCAGTGGCACACAGCAAAGGGCAGGGTTAGAACACACCTCAAAACTCCAGCCCACCAGAGATGGCTGCTGCCTGACAGCTGGATGAGAAACATCAGTGACCAGCTGGGGTCTTCGGCAGAATCCTTTTGGGGCTTCCAACAAAGACCTGTTTCAAACCTCAGGGCATCTCTAGAGAATTACCCAGATCCCATTGCCCTGGCATTTGGGCATCTCCACATTTTAATGCCACTTCCCCTCCCAATGGTAATGGCATTTTTTCTTATTATATTCACTCAGATAGGGGCATAGAGAAAGAAAAATGCTACACAGGGGACTGAAATGGAACCAAAACATGAGTGTTTTCTCATATTGTCTCTGAAATCTCTCTGCCCATTTTCTGAACTGAATTGTACCACACACGGACAAATGTTTACTACCAACAGGCTCCTTGCAACAGGCAGATTTGGCTAAGAGATGAAAACCTGAAATGCTCTGGAGACCATTCTTATTTTCTGATCAGACAAAATGTTATTTAGCAGCCATTTAATATTCTGTGGTGGAAGAGACTTCATTTTCTCTATGCTGTTATTCCACCAGCAGTCATCAACATTGAAAGAGCTCCTGCAAGTACCCAAAACCAATTCTGCTAAGCAGGAAAGGGTTATGGTACCCATTTTTAAATGGGAATTCATTTGAATTTAAATGCAATAAAGACATCAGTGACTACTGAATGTGAGGAACAGCTGTCCGGTCTTGCTAAATCTCTAAGAGAGAACATCTGCTTTTTCTAAAGTAGTCCTAATTTATGGTTTATTCCTTTATTTGAAAAAGAGATAAAAAGAACTGCAAAACTAAATGTCCTATTGCTGGAGATCTATATTTTTCAAATGCTCTTTAAAGGGCCTTTGACATTCCCAATTGCTGAACATGCCCTTTTGAGATTCCTAATGAAGACACATTCAAAGATGTTGGCATAATTAGCAGTGGATTTAGCCCCAGTTACAGCAAGGCTATCAATCATCTTCTCTGCTATATATTGAGATTATCCTTTTTCCATTCCTTGGCTCTTGCTGACACAGCAAGCTCCTCTGAGGAATCAATTATCAGCTGCATTTGTAGCATTTTGGACAGCGCTGACACAGACAGACACTGTTTGCACACCCTGAAAGGCTCAGTCCAAGGCCCCTCTGACAGCACAGGCAGGGAGCCTCAGCACTCTGCTTCTGTCCCTGTGCCCCAGAGGCTGCCTTGCACTAAACCTGTGCCTCTGATACCTCTGTTGAGTTCTGACCTAAGCTGTGACCCCCAGGCTCTGCACGGTTCAGCCTCAAAACTTTCCAAGAGAAAAACAAGAATTCTGTGAGGACAAAATAAACGGATGCCCTGAAACAGCATTTGCCACCATTTCCCCTCAAAGATCACAGATGTCCCTGAGCTCCCCAGAGAGGAGCCAGCTGGGGCATTTTTAGCCCTCCCTTTGCTGGAGGTGGTTCTGAGATGCCCCAGTGAGAGCTCAGCCCCAGGCCGAGCACTGCCCCCATCTCAGGTGCTGCCCAGCTCTGCAGCAGCCAGGGAAAACCTGCCAAACCCACCTGCCTTGGCTATGGGGCAGCAGGGACAAGCTCAGCACCTCCTGGTTTGGAGGAGCTGCTCTGCTGTCTGCTCACAGGCATTCCCTGTAAATGCTCCCTGGGAAGAGCTCTGGGCTCAGAAGGGGAGGCCAAACCTGTGATACGCTCGGGGACATCCAGCAGGGCTTGGCCACTCAGGTGATTCCATTGGTAGCTGAACTCTTTCAGCAGGGACACTTTATCTACAAGGGAAACACACGTTTCTGCTCACTTTCCTCAGGTCATAGGAGAAAGGGCATTTTATAAAAAACAAGCACACTTCTGCAGATGTTTGAATCCTATTCTTCTTTCCTTCCAGCCTACTTGGCAGGGTTTTAAATTCCAAAAGAAAAGCTCTCCTTTCACATTTGTAAATCCAAAGTTGTCTGCTGCAGCAGGAGCTGTGTTAAACATTTCACATCAGGGACCTCGAGAGTTCAGTCACATGGAAGCAGTGGAAAGGTTTTGCATCCCAGAGCAAAAAGGAAGAGCCCCATACTTGGGACACAGAAAGGCACTGAGTCAGGCAGTTCCTGAGCTCACAGAGCAGCTGGGGAGGAGAAAGTGGAAACTCCCCTTGAAGACCTGCCTCTTCAACACGCCTTTTTTCAGGCATATTTCCCCAGTGCAGCATTCTCAGAGCTGACATAAATGTGTGTGGCAAAGGAATTTAGAGCAGCCCTTGCCTATGTAGTTAATTGCTGTGGCCATCTTGCCCCATGAAAACAACAGGTGGAACAAGGCATCACTGACAGCTGGGTTTATACCTGTTTGTTCTAAAGAAATGAACTTGGTGAATCATCAGATCCCCTTTGAACATAGAAGACAAAGAAGAAAAGTGGAAAATAGGCAGCTAATGCCTCTAATGTAGAGCCTCCCAGGTGGCTGCTCTGCAGAAGCTCTGATGGGTCAGTGTCCCTTCATGCCAACAGCAAAGCTGTTCATTTGGGAAGTCAGACGGGGCCCAAGCAAACTCCAAACCCCTTTTGCCTCTGAACTGTAGCAGAGCTGCAGTCCAGGACTTGCTCTTCAGACAAGCAGCACAGAGCCCAGGGCTCCTGGGACTGTTGGGAAATGCTGATCCCATTCCAGCCTGTTGGGGATGGTGCATAAGGACTGCACCTGCACAGCCTCTGGTGGGTGTCAGCTGCAGTGTTCCACAGACAAGAGCAGCTGTCAAGGCACTCAGCGTTCTCTTGTGCAGGAGAGACAGAGACGAAGCTGAGGAGAGTCCCTGCCAGGGCTCAGCCTTACCCAAATGAGCAATGGATTCTCCCAGTGCTTTCACAGCTGCCCCACGAACCCTGGGATCCTTTGAGTTCAGGCTCTTTGTTATTCCCTCCACCAAACCAATGATCACCAGGTTCAAGGCATCTTTCAGGGCTCCTGTGATTTCAGCCAGCACATCCAGTGCCCTCTGCTTCACTTTCTTGTGGCTGTCAGATATTCTCAGGACAAAATATTCAAAAATCTGTGAAGAGAACAAGCAACGTGAAAGCTGGGTTCAAATGTCCTTGTTTGAAGAGTGGATGTAGCAGTCAGCAATGTCAAAGATGAAAGTGATTCTTTCTGTCAGGTCAGCACTCGCTTGCACAATTTCACTGTTTTCCTGTGGGCCACTCACTGGAATGGTGGCACAGCCTCATGCTGGTTGAAAGATTTTCTTCTGTTTTTAAGAGGTTTGGCTGGGGACAAAATAGTTCCTATGGTATTTCTCTCCATTTATAAATCATTAAATCAATTCCATTTATAATGCTAAAGAGTACATTTGCTTTGAATGGAAGCAGATGTTTACAATGCCTGTTTTTCTATACAGTTGCCTCAAGTACTGAGGGCAATTATGATTTTGCCAAAGCTATGGCTGGAAGAGATCCAAGTTTTCTTTTGTTTGTCTCAGAGCCTGTGTCTGGAGAAGTGCAGAGCTCTGATCAACTCTTCCAGGATCCAGACCATTTCTCTAAGTAAGAGGTGGACTTCTGAAATGTCATGTGCTGTACAGCTCTCATTAGAGCAGGTTCAGTCCCTTGACAGCCACATTATCAGGCACCTTTCCCTGGAAAAAGGGAAAAAGCAGCTACTGGGAGGAGAAGGCAGAGATGGGTCCATTTTCCTCCTTTTCCAAAGAGAAAGAAAGATCCCCCAAGAAGGGTGAGCACTGTCTTTACCAAGAGGAATAGGAACAAGGATGGAAATGAGTAGCCAGAGCTGTGACAAGATGGAGTATATAGAAGTGTTCTTTAAATAAAACAACTGGGTTTCAATGAACCCAGCCTGATACTTCTCTTCCCTATGCAAACCCATTTTTGGTCTAGAGAACAATTACCATGCTTTCAGGGGCTAGATTCCCTTCACTTCACCATACTGGGAGTAGGAGAGAGCAGCAGTTACACCAGCAGAAAATTCTGCCATCATCTGATAACAGCATCAATAGGCACCTGCCAGACAAATACAGCTGGACTGAAACAACTTGTCCTGAAGCCTGGACCTGAATTACATTTGTCTGGGTGAGAGGGACCAGAGTGTCCCAAACAGCCAGGACAGAGTGCCAAGACACACTGAATTAACTTTGCTGCTACAGGCTTAGGAAAGGAGCTAAAGGAAAGGAGCAGTGGAGATACCCTACATACTTGGGCAATGTTAGTGGAGATGAGCTGGGGGTTGTTTTTGCACAGGTCTTGGAGGAGTTCCACTCCTTCCATCCATGTCTGAAACCCCTTGGCTTCCATGAGATGGTGAAGCTTCTGGAGCAGCTCCGTTTCTCCCACAGCTGGAGGTGACGTGACCTGGGCTTTTGCACAGTGTAGGAGGTGTCCATCAGAGGGAGATTTCACCCTGGAAAATAAAACCAAATGAGGACCTGGTGGTTATAATTATTGTTGCATGGCATCCCCATCGAGGAAATAATTAGCATTGACTCCATGATTCCAGAAGGCTGATCAATCACTCTATTATACTATACTATACTATACTATACTATACTATACTATACTATACTATACTATACTATACTATACTATACTATACTATACTATACTATATTATACTATACTATACTATACTATACTATGCTGAAACTCATCACCCTTACACACAGCCTGATACAGACAGACCAGATTGGTCAATTGAATCCAAAACACCATCACCAGTGACCAATTAAGAAATTACCTTTTGGTAAACAAATCCCCATAACACATTCCACATGTTCACAACAACAGGTGCAGCAAGTGAAGATAAGAATTGTTTCTGATTCTTTTCTCTGATCTTCTCACAGCCTTCCCCAAGACAATGCCTGGCAAAGTTGTGCCTGCTGCTCTCTGTGGAGAGAGCTGCAGCCACAGACAATACCTTCAGTTAATTGTGAGCAAAACATCTTGAGCAATTTTCCTAATTATGTGATTTCAAGCTGGAAAGTCATGAGGGTCTGAAGAACAATGTGGACCTCATGACAATCATTACAGGAGACAATCTGCAAGTGACATTCTCACCACTGCTCACTCAGGAAAAACAAGGATGAGATGCATCTGATCTATCTTCAGATGGCTGCCAGGGCACACAGGTCACATTGCTTTGTGGAGAAAGAGAGACACTACTGCCAAGTTTAAATGCCTCCTCATACGGGACGTGTGTGTCTTAGAATAAGGGAACTCATTACTCTGGAGAAGTGTCTCTACAACCAGGCATGACAATCTGGAAAAGTAGCTCAGATGCATCTGAACAGATAAACAGGGCCATATTTGAAGGATGCAGAAAATCAGTAACAGAGATAAAAACAGAAGCCAGACATCCCAGAACTAAGCTCCCATTTCATTTGCTTCCCTGGAGACCAGATGCACAGCTTAAAAACCCCACTGGGAACAATTCTCCTGATCAACCTGTCTCTTCCATGAGCACAGGAAGATGCCAGCTGTGCTACTGAGGCATGTGGTCACTTTCCTGCCACTGCTGAGCAGGACAGAGCTAAATAAATCCCCTCTGCTATCAAAGAAGAACAGGTACAAGCAGCTCTGCAGCTGCCATGAAGAGACAGATAGGAGCAATTCCTGTCTTAAATGCTGATTGCAGCACAGGGGGAAATAAACCAAACATGCTGTCCACCAAGCAAATTACATGAAGGACAGGAATATCAAGGCAAAAAGTCCACATTGAGACACCTGTTGACTGAAGTTGTTCAGGAATTGTCTTGCTACTTACTACTCAAACTTGGTGCTGTTTGAGGGTAAGAAAACCCTGATTCAGCCAGGCCAAAGCACATGGATGAGAACTGCATCTTTGTGGAATGGCATCTTCCATCCAGACTGAGATTTCTCATCAAAACACCCATCTGAAAAAGACTCCACTCAGGTGAAAAAAAAGCCCTGTTTGAATTTACTTGTCCCAAGTCAGGCAGGAGAAACTTGGCCCTCTCCCAGCCTCCACAACACTGCCCTTGCCATGCACTGGATCGTCTGAGCTGCAACCAATGGGTGTCTTTTTGTCTCTCCATTTTTGTGGAAACCCCTCCAGAGAAGTTGTGTTCAGCACAATGCACAAGTAGACATTTTTTATCCTAGAGAATTTGTAGGGAAAGGAAACAATCTGTGGCATTGGTCATCTCTGCCAGAAAGTTTTTCCTGAGGAAGAGGCATGTAAAGCCTGCCATGTGCTTTGTCGCATCTAAGAAAAGTGCTCAGTACCGTTTGCCAGCAGACAATGTGGCCTGGGGCTCCTTTGAGCCATCGTTCCTCTCCTTCACCGGCTCCTTGACAGATGGGCCTTCAACCTTCTGGTTTTCCATCCCCTACAAAGACACAGAGAAACCCCATCAATCTTTAGAGTATAAAACAGGAAATTCCCTGTTGAAAACACAAGTTTGAACCAGGATCACTGCTACCAAGGCTTAGGGAAACATTTCCTAACTTAGAGATGAAACAGACCAGAGATTCAGTGATGCCAACTCTTTGTTTTCAATAGCCCAAGGCAGGTTATGGGTGCTGTCAGACTGAGCAGCAGTCTAAAATCCCAAATTCCTTAGTCTTGAGCATAAGTGGAAATAGTGCAAACTGGCAGGCAACGAGTGTTTGTGAAGGAAGCAGCAGAACAAACTGGACTCTTTGGGGGTTGGCCCATTGTGTTGGAAATTGATTTGATTCAACTCTCACTCTCCCTGTGCCTGCACAAAGGCAGGCTCCCTTCTAAAATGTTGATTAAAAAAATAAAATCCCCCCCTCAAACAAACAAAGGATTTTCCACTGGATGCTGCTGAATTCACCAAGCTTCTTCCAGCCCCACAGGGCTTGACAGCAGGGCAGTATTCCCAAAAGACAGACAGTAATTGTAGTAACTAGGATTGACCTGGACATCTTTTGTAAATTTGGGAATTTTCTTGGCACTACTACTTCCAGTGTCCTTTGCAAAGACTCTGTTATCTTCAGAAGCACAATTCTCACTTAATTGCTTTACAGGGGGCAGAGTAGGGAGAGCATGGTGGGGGCTTATGCTTAAATCTAAACCCATTTTCTCCTCTTTCCCTTTCCTCTTTGTGACTGATATTGAAAATATTCGAAACCCCAATTTTCCCTAATAATATCAGTTCCTTAATAAACCCCACTTTTCCCTAATAATATCAGTGCAGATCAACAGGCTGAGGATTAACAGCTCATTCCCAGGAGCAAAATGATTCAGCAGAAGAGGAATGAGCTAAAGACAGATTGGGTATGTTTGATCTCATATTAGCAGTGGCAATACTTGCACAAAGGAGACATTTCTCCTGCCAAGTACTTACTTTCTTCTTAATTCTTGTCAGAATATCTTCCAGGTTACGGGGTGAAAAAGATTGTTCCAGAAGCATTTTAAATTGTTGATGATTGAGCAACATCTTCACCATCTCCTGTTCATAATGCCTAAAGGCGGCAGGAAGGCGGGAAGGCGGGAAGGCAGGAAGGCGGGAAGGCAGGAAGGCAGGAAGGAAGGCAGGAGGGAAGGCAGGCAGGAAGGAAGGCGGGAAGGCAGGGAGGGAGGCAGGGAGGGAGGCAGGGAGGGAAGGAGGGAAGGAGGGAAGGAGGGAAGGAGGGAAGGAGGGAAGGAAGGAAGGAAGGAAGGAAGGAAGGAAGGAAGGAAGGAAGGAAGGAAGGAAGGAAGGAAGGAAGGAAGGAAGGAAGGAAGGAAGGAAGGAAGGAAGGAAGGAAGGAAGGAAGGAAGGAAGGAAGGAAGGAAGGAAGGAAGGAAGGAAGGAAGGAAGGAAGGAAGGAAGGAAGGAAGGAAGGAAGGAAGGAAGGGAGGGAGGGAGGGAGGGAGGGAGGGAGGAAGGGAGGGAGGAAGGGAGGGAGGAAGGGAGGGAGGAAGGGAGGGAGGAAGGAAGGGAGGAAGGAAGGGAGGAAGGAAGGGAGGAAAAGAGCTCCTGAGGGCTTTCTGTATTTTGATGATCCCCACAGTGGATTTGGGCCTGAGTCCAGGACCCTCAGACACTGAGAGAAAGCTGAAAAAGCTGCTCAAGGAGTCAGAAGCAAAACTCCAATTCTCTTGGATCATCACTGGGCCCCACTGAGGGCAGGGAGTGCCAAAGGCTGCCCAGGGCCTGGTGAGAGCAGATCCTTGAGGCCAGGATTGCAGGGAGCCAAAGGCTCTGAGCAGGGAACTGCAATGCTGAGCAAGGCCTGGGCTGTCTGGGGGAAGCAGAAAGGCCAAGCCCTGAGCCCAGCCTGGGACAGCAGGGCCTGTCCCTCACGGCTGCCTCGGGGCTGTTTGTGGGGCAGTGGGATGTGAGGGGCAACGAGGACAAATGTCATAAACCTGTGTGACACTGCAGATCCTCATGGAACCAAGGGGCCAGTGTGGCACAGCAAGGGTGCATGGAGCCCAGGGAACCAAGGGGCCATGGTGACACATCAGGGCTTTGTGGAACCATGAAGCCATTGTGACATTGCAAGGCGCCATGGAAGCACGGGGCCATTGTGACACTGCAGAAGCAAGGGGAACATTGTGACACTGCAGGGCCTAATGGAACCAAGGAGACCATTGTGACACTGTGGGGTCCCACCAAACCAAGGGAACATGGAACAGATCTGGCTGGCTGGGCCTCCTGGCGATCACCTGATAGGTCTGGCTGACCTTGGCATGTCGAGGGCTGCTTCTCATCAGCCCCTGAAGCACTTGGGCTCTTGGCTTTCCTTCCTATGAGAGAGGACTGTCCTTCTCCTCCAGGGGACCATGGCCAAAATTGGTATTCCTCCTCTCAATTTCCTTATATGCACAGATTGTTCTTAGATGAAATCTGCCACAAGAGACAGGTCTGCCTGCCTTGGCCACCCAGGGGCCACCTCTCATCTGCCTTTGAAACCCAGCAACCATGTGCTTTTCTTGCTTAGGGGAAAAAAACATCCATCTCGACCAGGCGCCCATGGCCAAAATTGGGAAACTGCCTCTGGAATTCCCTACATCCAAGGATAGCTCTCAGACAAAAGCTCTCAGGACTGACAAGTCTGACTGGCCTTGGCTTCCTGAGGGCTGGCCCTCATCTGCTTCTGAAACACTGGGGCTCTGTGCTTTCCTTCCCAATAAAAAGAACTCTTCTTCCTGTCCAGGTGCTCATGGCCAAAATTTATGTTCCACCTCCAAAATGCCCAATGTCCAAGGATAGCCCCTAAATGAAAGGTGCCAAGAGAGACAGGTCTGGCTGCCCTTGGCCTGAGGTTGGCCACCCCTCATCTTCTTCCAAAACACTTGGACTTTTCACTTTTCTTTCCTATAGGAAAAAAACATCCATCTTGACCAGGTGCCTATGGCCAAATCTGCCATTCTACCTCCAAAACTCTGTACATCCAAGAATTGCTCCCAAGTTAAAAAGGTCTGGCTGCCCCTGGCCTCTTGGGAGCTGCCTCTCACCTGCTTTCCAAACACTGGGGCATAGTGTTTTCCTTCCTATGGCAATGAACAGTCCTTCTTATCTGTGCAGAAATGACCAAAAATGGGATTCCACCTCCCAAACTCCCTATATCCAAGGGTTGCTTTCAGACAACAGCTACCAGGACAGAGAGCTCTGGCTGGCCTAGGCCTCTGATGGCCAGCTTTCATCTGCCCCTCAAACACTGGTGTTCTTTGCTTTCCTTCCTGTCAAAAGAACGATCTTCTTCTATAGGTGTCCATGTCTGAAACTGGACCTCTAAAATTCTGTATATCCAAGGGTTGCTCCCAGGCAAAATCTGCCAGTACTGTCAAGTCTGGCTGGCCTTGGCCTCTGGTGGCTGCCCCTGCAACCCTGGGACTGGGTTCTTTCCTTCCCATGGAGATCCCTGGGACACTGTGGGGACCTCATGGAACCAAGGGGATCATTGTGACACCACTGGAGCCCATGGAACAAAGGGGATCATTGTGGCACCACTGGAGCCCATGGAACCAAGGGGCCACAGTGACACAGCGGGGCTTCATGGAACCCAGAGACCATTATGACTCTGTGGGGCCTGATGGAACCATAGAGACCATTGTTACCCTTCAGGGCCTGGCGTCATTAAAGGGGCATTATGACACCTCAGGGCCTCCTGGAAGCAAGGGACCATTGGGACACTGTGGGGCCCCATGGAACCGAGGGAACATGGACCAGGTCTGGCAGACTTGGCCTCCCAGGGGCCGCCTGACAGGTCAAGCTGATGTTGGGATGTCAAGGGCTGCCTCTCATCAGCTCCTGGAACACTGGGGCTCCGTGCTTTCCTTGCTATGGAAAAGAACCATTCCTCTTTTCAGATATGCATTGCCAAAATTGGTACTCTCCCTAAAAATTTCCAATATGCAAGGGTATCTCTCAGAACAAAATCTGCCAGCTCTGGCTGGCCTTGGCCTCTGGTGGTCACCTCTCATTTGCCCCTGAAACACTGGGGCTCTGTTCCTTCGTTCCTATGGAAAAGAACCGACCTTCTTGTCCAGGGACCACGGTCAAAATTAGAATTTGGCCTCCCAAATTCTGTATATCCAAGGATTGCTCCCAGACAAAAGTAGCCAGGACAGAGAGGTCGGGCTGGCCCTGTCCTCTGGTGATTTTCTTTTCTTAAAAGCTGAATGTTTTCATTTAAAAACACCTTGGAGAGGGCCCAGAGACCTCCTAAGGAGGGGTTTGGAGGCCTCAGGCACAGAAGCACTACATATGGACAAAGGAGCTCTGTGCTCTTGTGGTAGTTTTGCATCACAGAAGTGATGTTCTAAGAGAAGATGCTAGGAATGTCCTCCGTGTCTGACAAAAAAACCAATCAGTAATTAGCTTGGAGAATTGACAATCTGCTAAACTACTAAAGAAACTGTGCATGCCTCTGTGGAAACACATGTTAAAGATGAAAAACCGCTGGGGTTCAGCCACAAGCCCTGGGCAGGGGGAGGAGAAGTCATCGGCCCCGGCCGTGCTGCTGCTGCTGTGTTCTGGCCTGGCCACTGAGATCCTGACCCTCCCCCCAGAACGGCCCATCCTGACACAGTCCCAGTGCAGCCGCTGCAGAAACCCCCATTGTAAAACAGCTCCGGCCGCAAGCACCAAGCCTGGCCGGGGTCACGGAATCATCTGCAGGCCCCGGGTGAGATATGAACTCTTTCAGTGCTTCCATCCTCCATCGAGTGAGAGAAAAGGACAAAGTGCCGACACATAGAGGAGCAAAATGAAGACACCAAGGTCAGTGAAGAGGAAGTCGAGTCCCTGATGGGAGGGATGAGGAGATGTCCTGATCTTGGCGCTGAAATCCTCTTGTAAAACTATGGAGAAGTAAGTAATTGATACATCAGACTCTCTTTTTCCCTATAAGGCATTGAAAAGTATGAGGAAATGACTTGTTCAGCAAAGACTTCTATTGCAGCAGCTCTCTGGCCACAGAGAGAAACACAACTTTCCCAGGCATTGTTTTGGAAAAGCCTTTGGAGAAGATCAGACAAAAGAAAAAATTTCTTAGCTTGACTTGCTGCACCTGATATTTTAAACAAGTTGAATGTGTTACGGAGATTTGTTTACCAAAGGGTGGGTTCTTAATTAGCCAATGGTGTCGGTGTTTGGATTGGAGGATCAATGAGGTCAACTTGTAGCGAACTAGGGTATAAAAGTATGGGTTTGTTAATAAAGATTATTTATCAGCCTTCTGTGAATCATTGAGTCAATGTCTATTATTACCCGGCCGGGAGCCCTTAACGTGACAGGCCTCCATGATAAAGTAAGCAAATGTTGAAATAGCTGTGATCGCATGAGAAGTCTGAACAGAGAAAGAGAGAAGAGTGTTGAGACCCTGTGCCCTCATGAAGAGAAGAAGTTCTCTGTATTCAGAGATGAAGATGATTTCAGAAATAGGTGAAGAGGACCTTTGCTTTTAAACAGCTCATCTTTAAAATAATACCCCATAAGCAGACATGGCCCATGAACACAGCTGTGGGAAAAGTTGTGGAAAAAATGAGAGGAACTTCACAATTGCAGATTTGATTGGCAGCTGCTATTCACTGAAATTGAGAGCAATGAGAGAATTATTTTCTTATGAAGAAGTCTCCACAGAATGAAAGAGAGACTCCTCTCCCCAAGAGAACTGAAGAAAGGCTCTTATACAAGTGGTAAACTGACTTAAACTTTTAGGATTTGTCTCATTACATTGTCAGTAACAAAGAAAAGGTTGTAGGGAGAGGAGAAGTATTCTAAGAGTTTGGTTCTGATTCTTATTTCTCTTTCTTTGAGATACTATTAATAATCTTTTCTTTATACCCTTTAAAAGTTTTGAGCCCACTTTGCCTTCCTCCTAATTTGATTTCACAGCAGAAAATCAGTAAGAATATTCTAGTGAGTGCACAGGTAATTAGCCAACACTTAACCCACCACACTAATTGATGCATTGGCTAAGAAATCTCATATTGGTGATCCAAAACCACTACAGAGAACTTCCTGATGAACTGCATGAGAACAGAGGGAAATCAAGGCAGAGCCATGGTTTGTCAGGACTTGTTTGATCCTAATAAGCCCTGTGGTGCATTTGGAGCTGAGCCCTGGAAGTTCAGGGCCTGAGAAGAGAATGCACAAACCTTTCCAGGAGTCAAAGTCAGAGGAAACACCCAAAGTGTCTCAAAGCATGAATGTGTCCCACTGAGGTCCATCCCCAACACAGGCTCTTCATGGACTCCTTGGAGGAGAGAATTGGAGGCCAGGATGGCACTAAATGCTCTCAGAGACTCAGTGTGGAAAGGAAATTCCAAAGTACCTTAAAAACCTTGAGTATCTCAAATCATTGATGAGCCCCACTGAGTGTCAGTACACAGCTCTCAAGGGACTCATTAAAGCAGAAAATTGGGGCCATGATTGCACAAAATTTTCAGTGTTTGTATGAAAATTGAAACACCAAATACTTTAAAATAACTGAAATACCTTGAAGCATTAATGAGTCCCACTGAGTGTTGTTATTGACAAAGCCTCTCCAGGGACTAATTACAGCAGATAACTGGAGGCTATGTTTGCAATAAACGTCCCAGAGACTCCAAGACAAAAGCAAAACCCAAAGTCCTTTGAAAAACCTGCAGTCTCTGGAAGCATTAAGGGGCCCCCAGGGCCATTGCTGAGCAAGGCTCCCCAGGGACTCCTTCCAGCAGATCCTTGAGGCCACTGAGATGTGGGCTAGAAGGGGAATGCTGAGGGCAGGACAAGGGGCTGACAGTGCCCAGCCTGGCTGGGGCTGTGCCAGGAGGCTCCAGGGCCTCAGGACAAGGTGTCTCCTCACAGCCCTTGGTGGCACAGACCCTGCTGTGCCCCAGGGCACCAAGACTTGGCTTCTCTTTGTCCCCACCTGTCATCACTGCCTCCAGTTCTCTGCTCTGCCTGGGGCCTGGGGACATTTTCTCAGTCGTATCCCTCAATGGGACCCATTAAAAGTCCAAGAAACTTTGGAGTTGGATTCTGCCTTGGAGTTCTGGAGCGGTTTCTTCAGCTCCCTCTCAGGGACTGATGTTCAGAGCCTGAGCACAAAGCCCCAGAGGCTCATTAAAGTCCTTGTGCTGTGTTTGTGCTGCTGAGCTGGCCTGGGCTTCTGGCACAGAGGCAGCTCCTGGTAACCAAGAAGAGCTTCAAAAGCACATTTCTCTTGATGAGCAGCTCTTCTGCCAGCCCAGCAGGTCTGGGGCACTGCCTGCAGCCACCCTGGGCACAGAGGCACAGAGGCACAGAGAGCTTCAGTCAGTCAGGGCTGGGAAGGGGCTGAGAAGTGCCTGGGGCAGAATCACTGCCAGCCCTTGGCACAGGAACCTCTGACTGCAGGACAATGCAGCTGCAGCTCCTGGAGCCATCTCCTAAAGCTGGAACATCCCAATGCCTACAGACCCTGTGAGTACATTCTCTGATTGTTTCTTGTGCAGAGCAGCCAGGGGTGCCCAGGGCTGTCCTGCAGAGCAGGGTCCTGCAGCCCAGGACACTGTGCTGGGGCAGGGACTCTGCTGCTGCCAGGGACAGCTCTCAGCCAGCCCTGGCAGCTTCTCCCAGCACTGGGGGACAAGATCTGCGTGGGAAGAGACAGCTGGTAAGGCTTGGAAGTGTTCTCATGGTGTGGGGCGAATGCTACATTGCTCAGGACTGCTACTCGGATGGCATTTAACTGCAGCACATTTCCAAGTAGATTATACAGGGAGCACAGCAAAGCAGGGACTGCATTAAAGGGAATATCTTGCCTTTGTTATTTAATGCTCGGGGTTGCCTGGATGGAAAATTGCACATAGATATTCATCTTGCCGTTCAGGTTGAAAAACTAAAAAAATAAAAAATTCTCACAGATTTGAATAAAGCAGGCAGTGACAGAAATCAGCACAGAGTCCTTTACAGGCAGTATCAGTGTCACTTCTCCAGCCTTCTTAGGGTTGCTCTGACATTTCCATCAGAGCCTGTAGAGCCAGAGCTGCCCCTGGGCAGTGCCTGAGCTGGGAGGGGTCTGCAGGGCAGAGCTGAGCCCCCAGGGCTGGGCTGGGCTCTGGCAGCACTGGCAGGGCCCAGCCCTGGTCACAGGGAAGCAGCTGCTGGCAGGGACAGCTCCAGGCAGCAGAGCCCTGGGCAGGCAGTCGGGGGAAAGTGCCCCCAGGCTATGCTGGGATATTTAAAGTCGTCCCCAAACCCAGCTATTCCATGATTACTTTTTTTACAGAAGCCCATGCTAAGACAGAAGAAATGTCCAACAGCAGCTCCATCAGGCACTTCCTCCTGCTGGCATTGGCAGACACGCGGCAGCTGCAGCTCCTGCACTTCTGCCTCTTGCTGGGCATCTCCCTGGCTGCCCTCCTGGGCAACGGCCTCATCATCAGCGCCGTAGCCTGCAGCCACCACCTGCACACGCCCATGTTCTTCTTCCTGCTCAACCTGGCCCTCAGCGACCTGGGCTCCATCTGCACCACTGTCCCCAAAGCCATGCACAATTCCCTCTGGGATAGCAGGAACATCTCCTACACAGGATGTGCTACTCAGCTCTTTTTCTTTCTCTTCTTCATCTCAGCAGAGTTTTATCTCCTGACCATCATGTGCTACGACCGCTACGTGTCCATCTGCAAACCCCTGCACTACGGGACCCTCCTGGGCAGCAGAGCTTGTGCCCACATGGCAGCAGCTGCCTGGGCCAGTACCTTTCTCAATGCTCTCATGCTCACGGCCAATACATTTTCCCTGCCCCTGTGCCATGGCAATGCCCTGGGCCAGTTCTTCTGTGAAATTCCTCAGATCCTCAAGCTCTCCTGCTCACACTCCAAACTCAGGGTACTGGGGCACATGACTGTCAGTTCCCTTTTAGCATTAGCCTGTTTTGTGTTCATTGTTTTCTCCTATGTACAGATCTTCAGGGCTGTACTCAGGATCCCCTCTGAGCAGGGACGGCACAAAGCCTTTTCCACCTGCCTCCCTCACCTGGCCGTGGTCTCACTGTTCCTCAGCACTGGCACATTTTCTCACCTTAAGCCCCCTTCCTTCTCCTCCCCATCCCTGGATATGGCCCTGTCAGTTCTGTACTCAGTGGTGCCTCCAGCCCTGAATCCCCTCATCTACAGCCTGAGGAACCAGGAGCTCAAGGCTGCAGTGAGGACACTGATGACTGGATGGCTTCATAAATATTAAACTGCTAGCCAATTTCGGCAAATTACTTGTAATAAAATTAATATTTAAAATTTCTTGTGGGTTTGGTTAGTTTTTTTCCTTTGTTTTGTTTTTTTTTTTTTTTTTATCTTGTCCACATAGAAATGTTAATGTTTGTCCCGTTTTTCACTTTGCTTCTCTCCATCTTCCCTGTGACTGTGTCAATGAGGGGCTGCACTCTTGGTGCCTTTAAAGGAACCAAATGATGTCCCAGCAGAGTTTTCTGCAGAGATGCCCTTTTGTTGCCTTCTCTGGAGCTGCAGAAGCAATGTCTGTGTGCAGAGCTGGGGGCAGATCAGGACAGGCCCAGCAGCTGTACCCAGCAGCAGCAGCACTTGGTGTTGCCAGTGCTGCTGCTGTGGCCCTGCCCCGCTGCCCTGGTGGCCCTGGTGTTGCTGTAGGGCCTGAGTGCTCTCGGGGCCGGGCACAGCCCTGGGGGTGGCAGTGCCGGGGCTGCAGCAGGGACAGGCCATGGGCACTGCTGGGGCAGCACTGACGCCTCAGGCCAGAGCCTGGGGGCTCCAGGCTCCTTGCCCAGGCTCTCTCAAGAACACGGCCAGGCCAATGCTCAGCACAGAAAAGCCCTGTGAGCAGCCCCAGGCTGGCCGTGGGCAGGCTGGGGGCAAACAGCATGGCTGGGGCTCTGCAAGGGCCGTGGGGGAGATGGGAAGGAGCAGCAGAGCAGGGGCTGATCCATCCCCAGTGTGCTGCACAGCCCAGGGCAGCGTCCCAGAGCATCCTCATGGAGCTGCCAACAACATCCCCCCTCTGCATACCTGGCCTCTCCCCCAGCTCACACAGGTGCCCTATCCTTGAAGGCACAGACACGGCAGCACTGGCTCAGGAGCCCCTGTTTGCATTGCACACAGCAGGCAGGAGCACCCCATGCTGTTGTTGTGGGGATATGAACCTGAGGGAGCACAAATGCCATCAGCCCCAGGGGCCAGTAAGGGCTGGGGTATGCCAAGGAAACCAGTCAGCTTTCTCCTGGCCTCTGCAGTCAGCCTGAAAGTTTGTTCCCTTGAGCTGGGATTTTCCTGTCCCACTGCAGACGCCGTTGCTCAGAGCCAGGGCTGTGTGGCAGCCACCCCCAAACTGCCCTGAGCATTTCCTTGGCTCCACCTTTGCTTTCTTTACTCTTCCTGATACAAATTCCTTCCCATTGCCCATCCCTTTTCCCTCCCCTGCAAACAGCCCATCCCTGTTTACCCTTTCCTCTGTGGCCCCACTCCCCATTGCAGTTCCTGACTCGGCACCATGGGAACGTCCCTTGGGCAGCAGGATCATCCTACAGGTGCTGCAGGAATTGTCTGCAGGCTACTGCAGTGCCTGGTGCTGCTCCCTTGCCAGAGGCACCCCAGGCCAGGGGGCACATCTGGGCTGCTCTGTCTGGCTCTGGGACTCCCTGTTCTGGGCAGTGAAGAGGAGCTGCAGAGGCTCTGCAGGACTGACAGGATGGGCTTTGGGGCTGGCAGGAGAAGCTGAGGGACCTGGGCTGCTGGAGCTTTCTAAGAGGAGGCTCCAGGGCTCCTCCTGCAACTGCTCCAAGTGTGGTTTCAGAGAATCCCAGAATCAGCAGGGTTGGAAAAGACCTTGGAGATCATCAAGTCCAACCTGTGCCCTGACACTGCCTGGTCTGCCCTGAGCCTCCTCTTCTCCAGGATAAACAACCCCAGCTCCCTCAGCCGCTCCTCACAGGACTTGTGCTCCAGACACCTCACCAGCCTTGTTGCCCTTCTCGGGACATGCTCCAGCCCCTCCATGTCCTTCCTAAATTGGGGCGCCCCAAACTGGACACAGCACTCGAGGTGCTCCCCAAGCAGTGCTGAGTACAGAGGAAGAATCACTGCCCTGCTCCTGCTGGCCACACCATTCCTGATCCATAGGAGTGCCAGTGGTTTTATGTGGGAAATGGTGGGGAGAGGGTGATGACAATGTATTATTGATTGTCAGCCATGAAGGGTCTTGGTTTTCACATCTGCTCAGAATGCATTAGAAGGTGTTGGGGGCTAATATCAAGTGCCATTGCTGATATCTATCTATAAAGAGGAATAGAAAACAGGAAAAGGCAGTTCACTTTGCATTGTTTTCAATACACTATATTCGCTTTGAATGAACTTTTCAAGTCTGTTGAATTAACGACAGAAAAATTGAAAATTTAAATTATTCCCAGGGGCTTGTCTTGTTCAGATGTTTAGAAAAAATATTTTATGCTTTTCTCACTGAATTCCTGAACTGAAGAGCTCAAGAAAGAAGAGGCCCCTTGAATAGGAAAATTCATCAGCAACATCCAAGTGGCTGAGGATCCATCCCCATCAGAGCAGCAATGAGCAGAAATGGGCACAGCTTTGTGGCTGCCCCAGCTTTGACATGGGCCCTGGGCCTGGAGCAGGAGCAGCTCTTGAGGGCCCCAAGGCCAGGGCTCTTGTGCTGCCCTGGGCAGATGGGATGGCAGCAGGAGCTGCAGAACTCTCAACATCTCAGCCCAAGGGGAGCAGGGCAGTCAGGGAGCCTGCTTTGGCCTTGACCAAGCAGCTTCCGCCATGGCTGGGGCTGAGTCCTGTGGCAGCTGCAGCTGCTGCTGTGCCCTTGCCAGGGGCTGAGGCCATGGGGCAGCGCCCAGAGCAGCCTGGCCTGAGCAGAGCTGTGGGGCCAGAGCCGGCTGGGCTGGGCTGGCCCTTGGTGCTGCCCAGAGCTCAGGGCAGCTGGCAGAGCTTGCAGGGAGCTGGGCTGGGCTCAGAGAGCCTGGCCCAGAAACCATCAGTGTCCATCTCAGCCTGGCTGAGCGTGCAGGGGCAGGACTCAGGCCAGGCCTTGTGGGGCAGGGCCAGTGCCTGTGGAAGGCACTGAAAACAGGCAAGTGGCCCAGAGAGGAGGCTGCTCTGTGCCCTTGGTGGCATGGACAGAGCAGGGAGGACATTTGTCAGTGCCAGCCTCTGTGCCCAGCCCTTGGCAGCCCTGGCAGCTGAGCTCAGCTTTGGCCTCGGCTGAGTCTGGCTGTGGCCCAGCTCCATCCTCCTGCAGGGCTCAGGGCCTGTTCCCAGCCATGGCCAGCACTGGCTACCTCTCTGCTGGCCCAGAGGCTGGCATAGCCCGGGGCAGGGCTGTCTGGGAAGCCCCACAGGTGCCCCGGGCTCTGCAGGAGCTGGCAGAGGCTGCCCAGCAGGGAGGCCATAGGGCACAGAGCCCCAAGGCTGCTGTGGGCACCACGGCACGGGGGCCGTTCCCAGCCGCAATGCTCCTGGCCTGGGCTGGGCCTGCACAGGGGCTGGGCCACCATGACTGGGCCAGTACAGGGCCACAAAGGGGCCACGCAACTGCTGCCGGGGCTGACAGCAAGGCCAGGCACACACAAGGAATTGCTGAGCATGGCCTGCGCTGGCCAGGCCTGACTGTGCCAAAGGCAGAGCTCAGCTGCCCTTGGGGGCTGCAGCAACAGTCCAGAGCCCAAAGAGCCTCCATGGCTGTGCTGGAGACCAAGGCTGCAGGAGGGAAATGCAGGGCTGCTGCGAGATTGGGAGAGCATTCAATTCCAGCACACACTTCTGCTCTCTGGGATCCCAGCACCATGCTGGGCCCTGTTTCATACTGGAGCAGAGCAGATGTTGATGGGACAGGAGCCCTGCGGGGCTGTGAGGGACCTGCAGCTTGCAAGGTGCTCTGCTCTCCCTCAGGTGCTCTTGGAGAGATCCATTCGAAGTTGGGCACCTCAGGTCACAAGTGGCACTGCCTGTTCATGGGCGCACAACTGATGTCTGCCTGGAAAGGGGCTCAGGTTTTAATGCAAGCAAATATTGATTATCTGTGCAATTTGAGTACTCTTAAGGAATGGCAACGTTTTCCCACCAGAAACGGGGATTTCCTGGAAGTGTACTGATGGCAAGAGAAGAAATACTGATCTTCCCATCTACTTGTGTCGCAAATAATCAGTCTAATATTTAATCCCTCTCTTTTTCATCAAGTGCTTCCATCTGTCTTGGTTAAATGGCCATGTCTAAGGACATCTCTTCACCAGACCAGCTGGATATTTCTTCTTCCCATTGGTCCCAGATTTCCTCCACCAGATGCTCGGTGGTCATTCAATTGCCTCATAACTGACTGGTTTCATGCTTTGAGTTTCAGGGAGTTGCCCAACCTTTCTGAAATTTAAATAAATATCACATAAGGCAACATCTTAATTGTCTTTATATCTATCACAGAATTACCTTTTCTTATATCTATGTCTAAAACTGTTCCTGCATAAAAATCTATTGGGGATGGTGGACATGTCAGATGCTGCTGGGACATTCCAGAGAGCTGAGAGAAGAGCTGTGATGGTTATTAAACTGTTCAAATATTCAATTTGTGTTTGTTGGCATGAAACCTTTCTGTGCCTCTGAGTGTCACCAGGCCCTGAGCCCAAAGGACACAAACTTGATGAGTTGTGGTTCCCACTGCAGGGGCTGCACTTGGGCCTTGGCTCTGCACAGGAGAGCTCTTCATTCCCTTTCTCTCTTTTCATTCCTCTGTGCATGGAGGGAGCTCCTGACTTCAGCGTGTGACTCGTGTGTGCAAAGAGCAAATCTGGGCAGAATTGGGGCAGGGAGGGTTTGGGGGGACCTTGGGATCTGTGCTGGGCACAAAAGGTGCTTTCCATTGTTCTGAGGCTTTCTGCTGTGCAAATTTGATTGAATATCCAGCAGATGAATGACTTTTGCATTTGATAGAGCCATGCCTTCCCCTGGCTTTGTTGGCTGACAAGAAATGAACATGCCTCTGTGGCTCGGGGAAACCAGGTGGGAGTTGGAGCCAAGGAGCTGAAAGCTGTAGGTGCAGCCTGGGCTTCAGGGAGCTCAGATTTGCACAAGGCTGTTCCGAGTGCCAGGGCTTGAATGGGGGAAATGGTGGGGTGAGGGCAGGGACAAAGTCTGATTGATTGTCAGCCATGAAGGGACTTTATTTTCATCTCTATTCAAACTGCAGGAGGAGGTGAGGAGGTACTTGGATTCAATGTCAATTGGAGATCACACATATTGATTTATGAACAGGAAAAAAAACCTAAGCAGGACCTAAAAAAAGTTTTCTCGTTATCTTTGTAAATAAAATATATTCCGTTTGAACACACTACTGAAATGGGTCAAATTAACCACAGGTGATTTGAAAACTGAAATTAAATTATTCCCAGAGGCTTAGCTTGTTAAGGTGTTCTGAATGTCAATGAGCCCTGGGCCACTGAATTCCTGCACTGAAGAGCTGAAGGCTGAACAAGCCTCTGGAGCAGGAAAATTCAGCAGCAGCCTCCAAGTTGCTGAGGATGTCAGCAGCTCCCACTGAGGCCATCCCTGCCCAGAGACCGTGGGGGAATGGGCAGACAAGGAGAGCGTCCCTGGGGC
This sequence comes from Melospiza melodia melodia, assembly GCF_035770615.1. Classification (NCBI taxonomy): domain Eukaryota; kingdom Metazoa; phylum Chordata; class Aves; order Passeriformes; family Passerellidae; genus Melospiza; species Melospiza melodia. The sequence continues at coordinate 666,620 of NW_026948638.1, forward strand.
TGGGGCAGCACAACTCAGAGGCACCAGCGGCTCCAGCTGGGAAATGGAGTGTGGAATGTGGCTGGGAAAGCCCTGCCTGGGCTGTGCCAAGCAGGACACACAGGGCCTGACTCCCATCCACTAAACAACTCTCTCAAGGAGACATTTAAAATTAATTACAATTCTTTGCGTACTCTGAGTTGGACTCACTAGAGAAATATCAACAAAAGATTCTTAGGAAACAACAAAACAGCTTTTACTGGAAACTTTAGAAAATCAGAGAAACTTTGGCAAATAGTTTAATATGGCATTCAATCAACACAAAACACTTCTCAAAGCATTAACTTGTCCCCTTCACCTTCAGAAACTGTAAGCGTGTTCCATTTTAAGTTACTCAAAATTGGCAAGAAGAGGGAATTAGAAGAAGGAAAAGAAAACACAGAAAGAGAGAAAGTAATAAAAGAAAATACAGAGGAGCACACACACAGCTACCAACTCCTGGATTCCAGCAGTGTTCAGATGGAAATTCCAAGAGGAGGTAGGGTCAAGATGTGTGCTTGCCTTGCGGTCAGCCTTCTGTACCCCTTGGTCTTCCTGGGCCCTTCCCCCAGGTGGGACTTGGGCTCATTTGGTCCCTCAGGAGCTGGGCTGGGGCTGCAGAGGTGGCTGTGGAGCATTGCCTGTGCTGTGCCAGGGACTGGCAGCCACTGCTGGGCTGGGATAGAGGCGCAGCTTTGCTCAGCACCAGAGACACCTTTCCCTTGCTTGTCCCCACCTGTCATCCCTGCCACTTGTGTTCTGCTGTACCTGGAACGTGGGGACACTTTCCCAGGCCTGTCCCTCTGATAGATCTATTTAAATTATGAGAAACTTAAGTTTCACTCCCTTTTGAGTCCCTGAGAATTTTTTGGCACACTCTGTGGGACTGAGTCTGATACAAAGAGCACCAAATCCCCAGAGGGTCATTAAAATCCCTGTGCTGTGTCTGTGCTGCTGAGCTGGGCCGGGCTCCTGGCCCGGAGGCAGCTCCTGGCAAGGGCAGCGCTGCAGAGAGACAGCTCTGGCCAGGAGCAGCTCCTGTGCACAGCCCAGCAGGGCTGGGGCACTGCCAGGGCCCCTCAGGGACACCAGCAGGGCACAGACAGAGCTCACAGTGGCTCAGCACTGGCAGGGGCTGTGGGATGGCCCAGAGGGGGCTGTGTCACAGCAGCACCTCTGTGGCTGTGTCATAGAGGCTCAGAGCAGCTGGGATGTCAGCAAGGGGCTGTGTGACAGCACAGAGTGCGCTGTGTGAGGTCACAGATTGGGCTATGACATCACAGAGTTTGTTGTGTGAGGCCATTGAGCAGCTATGGCATCATGTAGGGAACTGTGTGACAGGACAGAGCGGGCTGTGGGATCATGGAATGCCTGTATGACATCACAGAGGGGGCTGTGAGGTCAGAGTGTGTGTTGTGACATTACAGAGTGGCAGTATCACATCACAGACAGGGTTTGGGACATCACTGAGGGGATTGTGACAGCACAGAGCTGCCTGTGATGTCATAGAGTAGGGTATGAGGCCATAGAGCAAATTCTGCCATTATAGAGTGTGGAATTGGGGCATCAGAGAGTGGGTTGTGACATCACTGGGTGACTGAGTAACATCATAGAGCAGGCGGTGAAATCACAGTACAGATTGTGAAATCATAAGGTGACTCTGTGACATCACAGAGACTTCTGTGACATCACAGAGCAGCTGTATCACATCAGAGGGTGGCATCTCAGAGTTGGCTGTGTGACATCACAAATGACTGTGTGACATCACAGGAGGTTGCATGACATAACAGGAGGGTGTGACATAACAGGAAGGCTGTGTGAAATCACAGGAGGCTGTGTGACATCACAGGATGTTCTGTGACATCACAGGGCCTGTGTGAGGTCCTTGGGGAGGTTACTCTGTCCCGGCCCCCTCACAGCTCCCCCCAGAGCAGTCCAACCCTGCTTGTGCACAGCAGGATCCCCTCTCCCCCCGGGTCCCCCCGCCCCCGGCCCCACAGCCTCCCCCAGAGGATGTTCCACGAGATCGACCCCAGAGCCTGACACAGGGATGGGGGCCAGGGCCCTGGGGGTGGCACAGGGGGACAGGGACCCCCCAGCAGCGTCCCCGTGTCCCCCAGGGCCAGAGCCTGGGCCAGGGCTCCTTCACTCTGATACAAAAAAGGGCTTCAGAGCCCTGAAAAGTCCCTGGCGAGGGATCAGCAAAAAACAGGTTTAATATTAAGGGACAGCAGCACAAAGTTCCTTGGCGAGAGTCACTCTGCTCCTGACTGGACTTCTAGGACACCAAGGAAACAAAGCAACAACAAAACCAAACCAAATCCTGGCAATCAAACCAGAAATGAACAGAGAACTGTCCCTGTGGTGTGTGACACAAGGGCAGTCAGGGCAAGGATAAAAGGAATACCTCCTAAAAACTTAAGAGAGCTCAAACTTAACAGGACTTAACCTTGACTGATACTGTAAACTTCACAATTGGGCAAAAGAACAGCACTTAACAGTATTTAACCCAACTTCTAACCTATGACTTTGACATTTAACAGAGGAATAACATTTAAAAGTATTCAACTCTGCTTATAACTTATATTAAACAACTTAACAAAAGAACAACTCTTCACAGCAATTACCTTAGCTTAGACTTTTTGACTTAACCTTACTTACAGGCATGACTGACTCAGCTATCCAAATCCCTCAGAGAGCAGCATTTCTGCCACATTTCCCCAGCACAGGCATTCCTGTGTGCACACAGACAGAAGGAGTCAGTGCAAGACACCTCTGAGCAATTCCCCTGAGGGCAGGAAATGCTCACTGCATTTGACTAAATCCAGTGCCAAAAGTGGATCCTTTGGCATCTCCTCAGCAGACAAAGGGTTGACCCTGGAGGAGTGGGCGGATTGGCCAAGGCTCCGTCGTTGTTCAGGATCCCCGAGTGCAGCAAACGGGAGAGTTCCCGGCTGGGAGAGGCCCCAGTCAGAGGGAGTCGCTGGCCCAGGAGAGCTCCAAGGGCTCCTTTTGGAGCGCTGTTTGCCGGGCCCCAAGGAAGGGGCTGCAGTCCCAGCAATGGCTCATCCTGGTCACACTTGGCAGCAACAGCTTTCTTTGGCAGGGTGAGAACAGGGATGTTGTGCCACTGAGGGAACAGAAACAGTTCCCAGGGCTGCTGCTTAATGGAACCAGGAGCTGGTTGGGCAGCAGCAGTGCCTGGAGCAGACAGTGTTTGTGATGAGCTGCAGAGGAGCTGAGCCCAGGGGCTGTCGGCCAAGGCCAAGGCCCAAGGAGCATTTCTCAGCTGGCAGGGTGGCCTGAGAAGGGCAGGGGGGAATGCAGCAGCACAGGGCCATGGAACCAAGGGAGCATTGTGACACTATGGGGCCTCATGGAATCATGGAGAGCACTGTGATATTGCTGGGCCTCATGGAACCAAGGGGACTGTACTGACACTGTGTGGCTCCAAGGAATGCAGGGATCATTGTGACACTGTGAGGCCTCATCAAACCAAGGGTCCATTGTGACACCGCGGGGCCTCATGGAACTATGGAGAACATTATGACGCTTTGAGGTGTCATGGAACCAAGGGGCCATTGTGACACTGTGGGGCCCCTTGAGACACAGGGGCCAATATGGCACTGTGGGGCCTTGTAAGACCAAGGCACCATTGTGACACTGTGGGGCCATGCAGCACCAAGGGACCTTTGTGACACTGTAGGGACTCATGGAATCATAGAGAGCCCTGTGACATTGCGGGGCCTCATGGAACCAAGGGGACCATTGTGACACTTTGGAGTGTCATGGAACCAAGGAATCATTGTGACACTGTGACACCCCATGGATTCAAAGGTCAATTGTAACATTGCAAGGCCTCATAGAATCATGGAGAGACCATTATGATACTTCACAGCCTCATGGAACTAAGGAGACCATTGTGACACTGTGAGGCCTCATGGAACCAGTGAGAACATATTGGCCCTAGAGGTCCCCACAGAACCAGGAGGAACATTGTGATCCTGTGGGGCCTTTTGAAACCAAGAGGCCTTTGTGACACTGCAGGGCTGCAAGGAACCAAAGGTCCATTGTGACGTTGCAGGGCCTCATGTCATCAGTGGTCCATTGTGACACTGGGGAACTACAGGAGACCAATGTGACACTGCAGGGCTGCATGGAAACAAAGCTCCAGAGTGACACAGAGGGGTCTCCTGTCGTCAGTGGTCCATTGTGACACTGAGGAGCCACAAGAGTCCACTGTGACACTGCAAAACCCCAAAGGTCCATTGTGACATTGCAGGGTTCATGGAATAGAGGAGTCACATGATATTGTCGGGCCTGGGGAACCACAGAGACCATTGTGACACTGCAAGGCCTCATGGAACCAAGGCACCCTTGTGATACTTCAGGGCCCCATAAAACCAAGGGAACACAGAACATGTCTGGCTGGCTTGGCCTCCTGGGGGCCACCTGACTAGTCCAGCTGACCTTGGCATGTTGAGGGTTTTTTCTCATCTGCTGCTGAAAGTCTGGGGCCCCATGCTTTCCTATGGAACTCTCCTTCTCCTTCAGGCACCTATGGCCAGAATTGGGATTTCACTGCCCACATTCCTTCTATCCAGGGATTGTTCCCATAGGAATATTGCCAGGACAAGACTGGCTGGCAATGGTTTCAGATGACTCACCTCCCATCTGTTCCCAAAACATTGGGGAAGGCTCCATTCCTCCTTCCTATGGGAAAGAACTGTCCTGCCTCTCCAGGTGCCCATGACCGAGACTGGGGTTCCAACTCCAAAGTTCCCTAAATCCTAAGACTGCTCCCAGACAAAATCTGCCATTACTGACAAATCTGGCTGGACTTGGCCTAGTGAGGCTCTCCAAACACTGGGAGTCTCTGCTTTCCCTCCTGTGCAAAAGAACTGTCCTTCTCATCCAGGTGCCCATGGTCAGAATTTGGGTTCCACCTCCAACATTCCCTATTGTGACAGACTGGAGGAGATTGTTGGCTCGAAACATTTCATGTGTGGGGGGAAGGAAGGGAGCAGGTCCAGCTTTGTCCTGCCCTGGAACCCCAGCACTGCCCTGCCCTAGAACCCCAATCCCCCCAGAGCCTCTGTCCCAGCCCAGCAGTGGCTGCCAGTCCCTGGCACAGCACAGGCAATGCTCCACAGCCACCTCTGCAGCCCCAGCCCAGCTCCTGAGGGACCAAATGAGCCCAGGTCCCACCTGGGGGAAGGGCCCACGTAAACCAAGGGATATTGAAGGCTGACCACAAGGCAAGTACACATCTTGACCCTCCCTCCTCTTGGAATTTCCATCTGAACACTGCTGGAATCCAGGAGTTGGTAGCTACGTGTGTGCTCCTCTGTATCTTTTTTGCCTTGCTCTCTTTCTGTGTCATCTTCTTCTGTTTCTGTGCTCCTGCAAATTTTGATTAACATTAAATTGAACAGGCTTTGAGTTTGTGAAGTTGAATGGGCCAAGGTATTGCTTTCACAAGTGGTTTTTGTTGATTGAATGTCTGTTGCAGTTTGACATGAGAAGAATTTTTAAAAGTAGTACAAAACTTTTTGTGTAACTGACAATCTGTTAAACCACTGAGATACTGAACACGCCTCTGTGAAACACATATGTTAAAGATTAAAAAACCCAGGAACCTCCTCTTTCTTTTCTAGTCAACAAAGAAGAAGTGGGCCCTCGCCCTGGCCCCCATCTCAACCAAACCAAACCAAACCAAACCAAACCAAACCAAACCAAACCAAACCAAACCAAACCAAACCAAACCAAACCAAACCAAACCAAGCAACCCTGCCATGGGCTGAGCCCCTTCCCCCCTCCCCAGACTGCTCCCCTCCATTGGCCCTATTCTAACCAAACCAAACCCCAACAACTCTTAAACAGGAAAACAAAAGAGGCTACAAAACCCCAACCAGAACAAAGCTGGCCACAGTAATTAAAATCTTACCATCAAGTCCCCTCCCCCAACACAATTAAAACTAAAAACTCCTACAACCGACAACCCATACAAAATAACCCTACAACTAATATTAAACACAATAAAAAGCCCCAAACTAGTCATAAAAGCAATCCTAATACAACTCAACCACAACTTCCCCCACAAGTTATCGGTGGGTCAGGTGTAAATCCTTTCAATACTTCAATCCTCCCTCAACTAAAAAAAAATAAAAATAAATATAAAAAAAGAAAAACATAAAACCATAAAAGTCAGTAAAAAGTTAAATCCCTCCCCCAAAAAAGAAGAAAAAATACCTTACTCTTAAAACTAAAATCGTCTTATAAACTATAAAGAAAAACTCTTTTTCTTTATAACACATAAAACTATAAAAAAAATTCAAATTAATCAAAATATTTCAAATTAATCAAAGAAAAACCTGCATGTTAAATAAATAAATGTTAAAATAACTGTAATTTTACAAAAAGTTTAAACAGGGGGGAAAAAAGTAATCCAGTGTCCCCAAAAGAAGATCTCCATTGTCAGATATAAAAATAATTTTAAAAGAAAATAATAAAAAATTTTACCTTTAAAAAACTCATCTTCAAAACAATACCCCTTAAGTTGACATGACCCATCAACAAGCTGTAAAAAAGCTTGTAGCAATAAAAACAACATCACAATAACAAAGATCCCCAGACAACTGTTATCCATGACAAAACTAAGAACAAAAAACAACCTATTTTTTCCTCTTGTAAAAAAATCTCCATAACCTTAACAAGAAAAACTTCTCCCCACAGTAAACTAAAAAAGTCGATTCTAGAAATAGTGAACTGACTAGAAATTTCTGGTTTACTTTCTTTACATTTTCAGTAAAATGAAGAAGATGAAAAGAAAAAAAGTATTCTAAAAAATTTATTTTAATTCTTACTACCTTTTATTTAATTTTACTTTTAATAAATTTTTATTTATACCCTTTTAAAATTTTAAGCCTACTATACCTTTCTTGTAGTCCTATCTCACAACAAGATAAATACATAAATAATTAACCAGCACTAAAACCCAACATATTCATCAGTACATTAATTAAGAAATCTCAAGATTAGAAAGATCTATAATTAACAAACAAAAAGCACTACAGTGTCATAAAAAACATTTTGCCAAAGTTTCTCTGATTTTCCAAAGTTGCCAGTAAAGCCTGTTTTGTTGTTTTGAGTTCCTGAGAATCTCCAGTTCGTATATCTCTAGGGAGTCCAACTCACAGTACACAAGCAATTGTAATTCCTTTTAAATATCACCTTGAGAGAGTTGTTTGGCGTTTAGGGGTCAGGTCTTGTCTGTCCTGCTTGGCACAGCCCAGGCAGGGCTTTCCCAGCCACATTCCACACTCCATTTCCCAGCTGGAGCCGCTGGTGCCTCTGAGTTGTGCTGCCCCAGCCCCAGGGACGCTCTCCTTGTCTGCCCATTCCCCCACAGTCTCTGGGCAGGGATGGCCTCAGTGGGGGCTGCTGACATCCTCAGCACCTTGGAGGCTGCTGCTGAATTTTCCTGCTCCAGAGGCTTGTTCAGCCTTCAGCTCTTCAGTGCAGAAATTCAGTGTCCCCGGGCTCATTAGCATTCAGAACACAAGCCAAGCCTCTGGGGATAATTTGATTTTAATTTCCAAATCTTGATTTGACAGATTTCAGAGGCCTGTTCAATGCGAATACACTATATTTAAAAAGACAGCAAGAAAATTTTTTTTAGGTCCTGTAATTTTTTTATTGTTAATTCACTGATATGTGCAATCTCCAATTGACACTGAATCCAAGTACCTCCTCATAAAATTGGAATAGATATAAAAATCAAGACCCTTCATGGCTGACAGTCAATCTGACTCTGTCCCTACTCCCACCCCACCATTTCCCCCATCCAAGCCCTGCCACTCAGAGTAGCCTTGTGCAAATCTCCCTCCAGCCCAGGCTGCGCCTGCAGCTTTCAGCTCCTTGGCTCCAACTCCCACCTGCTTTCCTTGGAGAAGGAGCTGCCCGAGACACAGAGGGATGTTCATTTATTGCCAGCCAACAAAGCCAAGGGAAGGCTCAGCTCCATCAAATGCAAAAATCATTCTTCTCCCTGGCTCTGCCCTGTCCCTGATCCCCACAGCCTGTCCTGTTTCCTTCACTCTTCCTTTTCCAGGGACTTTCTGGGACAAGGGAGCTCTGTTCTGGATATGGAGGGATGTCCAAGTGCCACCACTGGAGAGGGAACCACAACTCATCAGGTTTGTGTCTTTTGAGGGATCAGGAACTGGTGAGACTCAGAGGCACACAAAGTTTCTCTTCATGGCCAACAGACCACAGCTGAACAGGACACAATTTAATAACAATCACCCTCTTTCCTGAGCTATGTACAATGTCCTAGCAGTGTCTGATTAGTGCACCATCCACAGGTGATTTCCATATTAAAAGGAATTTTGGACAAATGGGGCTGTGTGATAGATATAAACACAATTAAGTTCTTGTATCAGGATGCTCGCCCTGGAATGGGGGAAAAACAGCTCCAACAATTCCTGATTTGCAAAGCTGTCAGTGGTGGATGGAGAAGGGAGGTCAGGCTGCTCTTGGTATTGACAAAATGCTGAAACCAGCCTGACTCATTTCATCTCCTCATGCCCTGGCTGATCTCCCCTCTTTCCCCTTCCACCCATCAGCTTTTGTCTCCCCCCAGCCCCCTGTCAAGAGCCTGGCTCTGTGTTCTCCATCCCCTCTTCGCTGGCACTGCCAGGCTGGGATGAGGAGCCCCTCAGCCTTCCCTGCTCCAGGCTGGACAAGCCCAGCTCCCTCAGCCTCTGCTCACAGCCCAAGGGCTGCAGCCCCACCTTGGAGGCCCTTCCCAGACCCTGCTCCAGCTGCCAGACATCTTTCCTGCCCTGGGGAACCCAACCCAGGCCACAGTGACCTGGATAATCCCCGTCCTTGCTGTCCTGGTCACACAGCCCTGGCCCCTTGTCCCCATGTCAGGCTCTGGGGTGGATCCTGTGGAACATCCTTTGGTGGAGGCTGTGGCTCCAGGTGGGCCGGGGGGATCCCGGGGGACAGGGACCCTGCTGGGCATGGACAGCATTGGAGTTGTTGGGAGAAGCTGTGAGGGGGAGCTGGGGCGGCGTGACCAACCCAGTGACCTGACACAGTCCTGCTGGGATGTCACACAGCTCTGCTGGGATGTCACAGCCTGCTCTGTGATGTCAGACCTCTGCTCTGTGATGTCACAGCCAACTCTGTGATGTCATAGTCTGCCCTGTGATGTCAGACCTCTGCTCTGTGATGTCACAGCCCATTGCCTAATGTCACACAGCTGGTCTCTGATGTCACAGCCAACTTTGTGATGTCATAGTTGAACCTGTGATGTCAGACCTCTGCCCTGTGATGTCACAGTTGGCTCTGTGATGTCACAGAGGCAGTTCATGATGCCATAGCTTTTCCATGACCTCACATAAGCCGCTCTGTGATGTCATAGTGCCCTCTGTGACCTCATGTTACCAGATGATCAATTGTCTCCAGCAGCTGAGCCTACACCTGGAGCTTGCTCTCCAATACCCCAGGCCTATGGAAACCACACAATGCCCATAGTGTGAGAAGGGGAACTGGAAGTTCAGCAGCCTCAGTGTCCTGCCAGCTCAGCCAGGCCCACTGGAACATTGGGGCCCACGAGCACCAGGGACCACCAGAGAGACCCCCAGGACAGAACAACACATGGGTTAAGGAGAGGGGCAATATGTTAATGATTTTGGGAAATTATTATTAAATGTGTGTTTAGTCAGGGAAAATCAATGCATATGTCTGCAAAATACAGAAAATAAATAGAACTTTCCTGTACTCAGCATGCACGGCTTTGGGAGGAGCTATCCCCCTTGCATTTAGCTGAATAAAGAATGCTGCTTCTTTATGCTACATTGGGATTAAGTAATTTTCTGTTTTACCAAAATTTTGGTAACATTCCCACTGCCACGGAAAACTCTGTCTGCTGCTGCTCACAAACAGAGAAGGGCTGGTGGCAGATGTGGGGCTCGCAGGCTGCCTGGGGCACAGTGACCATGAAATAATCAAGTTTTCCATTTTCTGTGAGAGAAGGAGGGGCAGCAATAAAATTTCTGCACTTTAATTAGGAAGGGCAGACTCTGGCCTATTTAGGATGCAGATTTGGGGAGTACCAAATCAGGTCCTGATTTTTGAAGGGAAATAGCCCTTAAAAAAAGAGGTCCAAGAAGGATGGACACATTTCAAGAAAGTAATTATAAGGGGGAAAGAGCAGCCTGTCCCAGTGTGGCAAAAGATGAGCTGGTGAGGAAAAATGACTGGCCATGTGGGAATCCTTAAAATCAGAGGGTTTTTGGAAAGCTGCAAAAAGCAGGCCACTGAGACAGCAGAATTGTGATTTGAGCTAAGCAGTAGCCATGAGATAGGTCAGCAGGAAAATTATGTAAAAAGTAGAAAACTAAGGAGAAATAGAACACTGAACTGTGTATTAACGCTTGTCTAGAATAACTCCCTAAGCTACAAAGAAGTTTATCTAGCAAGATATTAGGAAGTTTGAAGATTAATAATGGAGCTCTATGCATTGTGTTTTAAGGCTTACATGCAGGTATTGTATTCGAAATAAGCAAGCATTGTTTTAACCAAAGATACATGTGCTTAAAGTGATTGGCTAGAACTGCTGTCAATATGCTTTTACTTTGTGTGATTGGTAAAAAAAACTTTTAAAATAAGTTGTAACATTAAGTTCTCTGTCTACTGCCTGGGCTGTGGACTGATGGCATCTTCCCATTGCCATAACCATGTAATGAGACTGATGCTGAAAAATAAAACAGCTCAAGGAAAGTTCCTAGCTGTCCCATCCTATTTGTGAATTGTAAATAGCCCCTGGCCAGCGATATGGCCTGGCTGCCCATGGAACTTTTTTGGGAACTCAGGGGAAAAAGGACCAGCAACTCAGGAAGTCTTTAAGAATGTCCTTACATTATGCAGAAAGAAAAGCTGAGAGATGAAAGCTCAATTAGAGCTTAACCTGGCCACCTCTGTAAAAAAAAAAGAATATTAAATTGTTTTTATTAAAAAAATATAGCAAAAATAGGGAGAGGAAGAACCTCTACTCTTTTTTTGATGCAGTGGAGAATATAGTAACCAAAGATAAGGAAATGGCTAAGTTACTGAACACAGTGTCTGTCTCAATTTTCCATATAAAGACAGGTTGCCCTCAGGACAAGAGTTCTCCTGAGCTGGTAAATGGGCACAGGGAGCAAAACAGCCCCCTGTAATCCAGGAGGAAGCACCTGGTGACCTGGTGAGCTACTCAGGTGCTCACAGGTGTATGGGATGAGATGGGATTCATCCCAGGGGGATGAGGGAGCTGTGAATGAGCTCTCCAAGCTGCTCTCCATCATTCACCATCAGTGCTGGCTCACCAGGGAGGTCCCAGAGCACTGGAGGTGCCAATGTGAGCCCATGCCCAAGAAGGGCTGGAAGGAGGAGCTGGGGAACTCCAGGCCTGTCAGCCTGACCTGGGTGCCCAGCAAGGTTATGGAACAGATCACCTTGAGTGCCATCGCAGGGAGCCCACAGGATGACCGAGGAGTCAGAGCCAGCCAGCTGTAGTAGCTAGGGAAGAGGCGCTGCGGAAGATTTCGCGATGTCACGGGAAGCTAGGACCTTCGGTTCCCCATAGATAAGACCCTCAGGTACTCATAGATAAGAAATTAACATAGGAATGTGGTCCCACTAACAACAGGAATGTTGCCCCACTGAAGCCAGTAACTTTCCATCCCTTACCCAGTACTTTTCCATTCCCTACTAACCCTAGGTAAGAAGGACAAACCCCTTTTTGACGTAGAGACCCCTAAGACTATAAGACCCCATGAGAAGAAGTAATAAACGCCTTTTGACCGTCCACCACATTGGTGTCTGCGTATGTCATTGGCCCGAACGGCCCTAGAGAGAGGGCTGTCGAGCTGTACCTCAGAACCAGGTCGCCTGCCTTGGCATAGAAGGCAACATTTGGTGCCGGAACCCGGGACAGCGGCTTGCGCCCGGCGAACGGGGACACTCCTGGAACGAGGACGGCGGCTGCGGCAGACGGACTGACCGCAGCGGGGAGGACGCCCCCGGACCAGCTTGGACGATGGAAGCCATAGCGAAGGTTGTAACAGAGATGCATGCGCAATGGGGTATAGAATGTAAACTTAAGGATTTAACTCTCGCATTGACGAGATTGATTAATCTTGGGGCTATTGAAAGCCCCGTGGACGTCCTACATTCGGACGTGTGGGATAACTGTACAAAAGCCCTGGCAGAGGACGCTATGTCCTTGGGCTCAGGGAAAGCCCTAAAATCGTGGGGCAGAGTTGTCCAGGCTCTGAAAAAAGCTCGACAAGAGCAAGAAACCTGGAAAGCCGCGCGAGCTTGTTTATTAGCCGTGCCGCAGTTGGGGGTGGGCGCGGCGACACAAACCGCGGAGGTGCTTGACACGGGCGGGCGCGCGGAGGCGCGAACGCCGGATCCCCCTCAGCGAGCGGACTCACCATTGGAGGGGGGGGAGCACACGCGGGTGTTCTGGCAGGGGCTCGCGGAGGAGGCGCGGAACGCAGCCAGATTGTCGGACCCCATAGGGACCGATAGAAACACCCCCCCACCATATGCGTTTGAAAATGGCGCCGGACCGCATGGTCAGGGCGGAAAGGAGGAGGCGGGGGGCGGAAACGCAGTCAGCCCGCTGAACAACGCATGCGCGGGCGAGCGGGGGGACGGGGAGGCCCCCGCGGAGGCGCGTAAGACCAATCAGAGCGCTGTATTCAAATTAAGTCCTTGTAGGGCAAGGACCTCCCCCAGCAGGAGGCGGGGGGACCCCAGGGGGAGGGAACGGCCCGACCCCCGCAAGAAGGGGCGGGGTCGGAGCCCGAGGAAAAGGCAGAGCAGCCCGGAAGCGTCTCTTTACTCGACTTCCGGCTCGGACTCAGACGCGAGCTCGGAGCCCGAGACAGGGTCGGAGGATTCCGACTCAGATTCTAGCTCTAACAGAGAGAGAGCAGTGGCATGTAAGGTCACTAGCCACAACGCTCCTGCATGGGTGAAGGGGTTACCAGAGAAAAACCGAACCCCGCTTACAAACTGGCGGAAAATAAAAATGGCTTGCGCGGAATGGGCTCCGTCTGCCACTCTGGTGTTCCCGGTTCGTGTGGGGGGGGCAGGCGGAAACCAAAGGATTTATTCACCGGTTAATCCAAAAGATGTGCAGGCAATTGTTAAAGCGATTGCGGATAAGGGAATTAATTCTGCCATGGTTCGCACTCTCATTGACGGCCTTTTTGGTGGGGACGATATGCTTCCCTTTGATATTAAGCAGACGTGTAGAATGATATTTGATGGTGCGGGAATGATCGTTTTTAAACAAGAATGGGAGGATAATTGCCTCAAACAGCTAGCCTTGGTAACGGGGGCAGACCACCCACTGCACGGCTCCAGCATACAGAGGCTAATGGGCACAGACCCCGCTATGATCACCCCTCAGCAACAGGCTGAGGGTTTGCGTGCCCATGAGGTCATGACAACAACCCGTGCTGCCCAAGAAGCCATCCGTGACACTTCGAAAGTGGTAGCTAAACCATCCCCGTGGTCTCTCATAAAACAGGGTGAGAGTGAAAGTTTCACTCAGTTTGTGGACAAACTTCAGGCTGCATTAGATTCCTCTGCGTTACCCCCAGAGGCGAAGGGTCCTGTGCTGGCAGACTGCCTACGCCAGCAATGTAACTCAGCCACCAAAGACATTTTAAGGTCACTGCCGCAGGGGTCCAATGTAACTGCCATGATCAGACACGTTGCAAAGGAGGAACATCTAGTTCCCATTCAAGCAGCAGTTCACACCGCAATAACCAGTGTGATGGCGTGCCTTAAGTGCGACCAGGCAGGCCACTTGGCAGTAAACTGCCCCCAGCCAAGGCGCCTATCAGCAGATGCTCCACCACGCCAAGGGGGAGGTAGGGGGCCGTGCTGGGTGTGCGGAAGGAAGGGGCATTTAGCTAAGGAATGCAGATCCAGGTTTCAGGGAAACGGGAGAGGGAGGGGGCAGCCAGGCCGTATCCAGCCCCCTCCCACCTGGAACATGCAGCGGCCCAGCTACAGCAACCCCCAGTGGGGCAGGGGACCCTCATACCCTATGGCCCCACAGGGAGCAGTCAACTTTGCATCCCCTCCAGCAATACAATGGCAGAGTTGCGCGGCACCGCCCTCAATACCCTCGCACCCCCCACCGCCACAAGCCGCGCCGGAGTCACAGGAACAGCAGGGGACACCCCAGAGCGGGATCCCTGGGTGGCCTTGGTCATGAAAATAGGGAAGGAACCCCTGATGGTGTGGGGGACATGCCGCCTTTATGGTAGTCAAGACCCACACGTCATAGGGTTCCAGTTCTGGGCGGACACGGGATCAGACTGCACGATTATTCCCCAAGCACACTGGCCCGGACATTGGCAAATCAAAGAAGTCCCTCCAGTGAATGGAGTGGGGGGGCAGTCCCGGGCATGGAAAAGCACCCAGCTGGTGGCTATAACACTTCACACGAAAAAGGGACCAGAACAGACAGTAGCAATTTACCCCTACATTTTGCAAAATTCTCCACCCCTGTTGGGAAGGGATGTTCTTTCCTTGCTAGGATTTCGGATTACAAATTTATCCTGAGGGCCACTGCCGTGCACCCCGCGCTGCCAATCAAATTGACTTGGAAATCATCAGACCCTGTATGGGTTGAGCAGTGGCCCCTGACAGAGCCTCGAATGGCAGCCTTGCTGGAACTGGTCGACCGCGAACTGCAAAAGGGTCACATAGAACCCTCCACCAGCCCATGGAACACCCCTGTATTTGTGATCCCCAAGAGGTCCGGACAAGGCTATCGTCTTGTCCACGACCTGAGAGAGGTGAACAAGACGATCCGACCCCTGGGTCCAGTCCAGACACTGCTACCCGCAAATTCAGCCATCCCCGAAGGGCAGCCGTGTGCAGTACTGGACATCAAGGACTGCTTCTTTTCAATACCCCTGCACCCTGAGGACAGAGAACGATTTGCCTTTTCCGTGGCGTTTCGGAACGGCGAGCGGCCCAACCTTCGCTTCCAATGGAGAGTGCTTCCACAAGGCCTAGTCGACAGCCCGACCATATGCCAGATCACCGTGGACAAAGCACTGACGCCGGTCCGACACTCCAATCCCACCGCAACCATCATCCAGTACATGGACGACATCCTGGTTGCAGCACCATCAACAAGCCAAGTAGATGACCTGGTGACCACAATCACAGAGACCCTTCAGGCCAACGGCTTCGAGATCGCGAGCGCAAAGATCAAGAGAGGACCCTGCGTGACCTTCCTGGGAGTAGGAATCACAAGCTCCTACGTGACACCCCCAGAGATGAAGGTCAACCGAGACATCAAGACGCTCCACGACGTGCAACGCCTGGTGGGATCGCTGCAGTGGCTTCGCAACGTTGTCCTGATTCCTCCCGAAGTCATGGACCCTCTGTACGAACTCCTGAAAGGGAAGAACCCCTGGGATCCCAAGGAGCTGACACCGCAAGCAACGAGCTCCCTCGACTTCATCGAAAACCAGATGTCCACTGGCACGCTTGCCAGATGGAACCCAGCCATGCCACTGGACTTGTATGTCCACTTTACACCGAAGGGGGGAGTGGGAGCACTGGCTCAAGGACTCGCTGAAAAGGCCCGACCGATCCAATGGGTGGTCCTCGGAAGACCCGCTCGTGCATTTTCCCCAGGAATCGAATGCATCGCCAGTCTCATCATGAAAGGCAGGAGACTCGCCTTGAAACACCTAGGGACAGAGCCGACAAGCATCCACCTTCCGTTTCGCAAGCAGCCGACCTCGGAGTCAGCCACAATATCAGAGTATCTGGCCCTTGCTCTCTCCGGTTTCGGAGGGGAAATCTCCTACTCCTCCAAGCCACCCTGGACAAAGCTGCTGACCGTAGTCGACGTGGACGTGCCACCGAAGGTCAAGGACAGACCGCAGCCAGGACCAACGGTCTTCACAGACGCTTCCTCCACGACTTCAACCGCAGCAGCAGTGTGGCAGGCAGGAGAGCAATGGCACTGCGTCAAAGCGTGTGACCCCACACTGTCGGTGAAACAGCTGGAGGCAGCAGCAGTGGTTTTGGCGTGCGGACTCTTCCAAGACGAACACCTCAACATCGTAACAGACTCTATATTCGTGGCAAGGCTCTGCCTGTCCATGGCAGGACCAGGAGTGTCGACATCAGCAGCAGCCCTAATGCTGGAAGAAGCACTTTCCTCGTGACAGGGCACCGTGTCAGTCATCCACATCAACAGCCATGACCCAGTCAAAGGCTACTTCCAGACCGGCAACGATAAAGCGGACGCCGCAGCGAAAGGCGTTTGGACCCTGCAAAGAGCTCGTCAACTGCATGAGTCGCTCCACATCGGAGTCAAAGCACTGGCGAAGAGATGCGGAATCCCGACGGCGGACGCAAAACATGTGGTAGCCACCTGCCCTTACTGCCAGAAGTCACCCCTTTGGACCTACGGAGTCAACCCGAGAGGTCTCAAGCCCTCAGAAATCTGGCAGTCGGACTTCACCTGGTGCGAACTGATGAAGCCCCGAGCATGGCTTGCAGTGACAGTAGACATTTATAGCGGGACGATCATAGCCACACAGCACCCCAAAACCAACTCCAAAAACACAATTCAGCACTGGCTGACAGCCATGGCTTGGCTTGGTATCCCCAAGCAGATCAAAACAGACAATGGCTCCAATTTCATCTCTAAACAAGTACAGGAATTCGCTGCGAAATGGGGCATCACGTTAGTGCAAGGCATCCCACACAACAGTACCGGGCAGGCCATAGTTGAGAGAGCAAACCAGACCCTGAAAACCAAGATAGAAGTATTGGCAAAAGCAGAGGGCTTTGCCAATGCCATTCCCCCAGGAGATCAGGCACGTATGCTGGCAACCGCTTTGCTGGCACTGAATCAATTCCCTAGGGCAGATGAAACAAACAGTCCCGTCCAAAAACACTGGGCCAGTCGAGCGCTAGAAGAGGGCCCACAGGTGGTGATCAGAAACGAACTAGGCGAGTGGGAACGGGGTTGGAGGCTGATGCTCACGGGGCGAGGGTATGCAGCTGTCAAAAAGGACGGCAAAATCAGGTGGTGTCCACTTAAGTCGATTAAACCGGACCTTCATAGTGAGCAGAATGAGACTGACGAGAATTGCGAGTCTTTGTTTACAGGACCTGCTCGTGGGACGCCCTCGTGACGCGTACATCCCGGTTCCAGACGAAAGTGACAGACCACCAAGCCATCAGGCAGCACCCGAGAGACCCGCACGGGTGAGACCCAAACACCAAGGGTGCTTCTGTGTGATTTTGCTGTTGGGGCTTGTCGCTAGAGGGCAAGCCAGCCCAGTCCACTACCCCCATCAGCCCTTCAGGTGGGTCATGCGACACCTTGGTAGTGGCAAAGCGCTCAGAGAAATCACCACACCGAACACTCCATCCTTCGTGCTCCGCATCACCGACCTGTTTCCAGGACAGCCAAGGGCAAACCCCTATTCCCTACACGCCAAACACTCGTACCTATCCTACTGGTGCCCATCTTCAAACCCTGGGAAAAGCTACTGCAATCACCCAGGGTGGGGATATTGTGGGCACTGGGGCTGCGAAACCATAGTTACAGATGCCAGACCGTCGGGGCCTGGGTGGGATCCACAAGAGCCAGACAAATTCTTACAGTTCACCTGGGCACCCATCGGCTGCAAAATACCCTTCTTCTTTCGTGAAAACCCCCATCGAAACCAAACTAAAATCCCTAACTTTCGGGCATGCACTGATTACAACATGACGGTCCTGCAGCCAGACCACCCTAGCTGGGCCACAGGCAGAACATGGACAGTGGTCCTTCAAGGGTCAAAAGAGAGGGTGAACGTGCAAATTATCAGGCTCCAGCCGTCAGTACCCCGAGCAGTCGGACCCAACAAAGTGATTAAAAGCGTGCCGAAAGGGAGAAACATAACCTACCCCAAAACCTTACCCACAGGAGTCAGCAATGTCCCGACCGGTCAAGCGGAAACCTTTCAGATGAGTCGCTTAACCGGGTCAGACGCAGACCCAATCCTTCATATGTTAGAGGCTACCTTTGTATCCCTGAACGAATCCAACCCTAACCTAACCGAATCCTGCTGGCTTTGTTACGATGTCAAACCCCCCTTTTACGAAGGAGTCGCTTTAGACACTCCCTTCAGTTATTCCACAGCCGACGCCCCTCACCAGTGCAGATGGGATACCCCTCGCAAAGGAATCACCCTGAGTCAAGTCACAGGCCGAGGCAGATGCTTTGGCAATTCAACCCTAGCTAAGCGGGGAGGTAACATCTGCACCAAAATTGGCAGGCTGAACAGAAAAAACAATAAGTGGGCAGTCCCATCCGCATCGGGGATGTGGGTTTGCCAGCGATCCGGAGTGAGTCCTTGTGTGTTCCTTCCCAAATTCAATGACTCTAACGACTTCTGTGTCCAAGTTCTGATTGTTCCTAGGGTCTTGTACCACTCAGACGAAGAGATGTACCATCTTCTTGAGGGACCCAGCCGGATCCACAAAAGAGAAATAATGACAGGTATAACTATTGCAATGCTGCTCGGCCTGGGAGCAGCAGGAACGGCCACGGGTGTCTCAGCCCTAGCGACACAGCACCAAGGACTGTCACAACTGCAGGCAACGATTGACGAAGACCTGCAGAGGATTGAGAAATCCATCTCCTATCTAGAGAAGTCAGTCTCCTCACTCTCAGAAGTGGTCTTGCAGAACAGGCGGGGCCTGGACCTCCTGTTCATGCAGCAAGGGGGCCTGTGTGCCGCCTTGAAAGAAGAGTGCTGTTTCTATGCAGACCACACGGGAGTCGTGAGAGACTCCATGGCAGAACTCCGGAACAGACTGGCCCAGAGGCAGAAAGACAGGGAGGCCCAACAGAGCTGGTACGAGTCCTGGTTCAATCAATCACCTTGGCTAACCACTTTGATTTCTGCCCTGATAGGTCCATTGGCGATGCTGTTTTTAACAGTCACCTTCGGACCATGCCTGCTGAACAAGCTGGTCTCATTCGTTCAGAGTCGCCTGGAACGGACCAACATCCTGTTCATAGGGCGACGACAACTGCTGTGAATTCAACCAGGGAATTCAACCAAAGAACACTGCCAGTCACATGGTTTTCAAAACTTGTCTGGCAAAAGCTTACTCAGGTTTCCCAAAATCCCTTTCCCTTGTCAAGTTACAACTTTATACCTCAATTCAGTATCTACGTACACAACTACCTCATTCATTTGTGAAAAGGGAGGGGGAGATGTAGTAGCTAGGGAAGAGGCGCTGCGGAAGATTTCGCGATGTCACGGGAAGCTAGGACCTTCGGTTCCCCATAGATAAGACCCTCAGGTACTCATAGATAAGAAATTAACATAGGAATGTGGTCCCACTAACAACAGGAATGTTGCCCCACTGAAGCCAGTAACTTTCCATCCCTTACCCAGTACTTTTCCATTCCCTACTAACCCTAGGTAAGAAGGACAAACCCCTTTTTGACGTAGAGACCCCTAAGACTATAAGACCCCATGAGAAGAAGTAATAAATGCCTTTTGACCGTCCACCACATTGGTGTCTGCGTATGTCATTGGCCCGAACGGCCCTAGAGAGAGGGCTGTCGAGCTGTACCTCAGAACCAGGTCGCCTGCCTTGGCATAGAAGGCAACAGCCAGCGTGGATTTCAATGTCTGCACTGATGATCTCTGAGTCCAGCATCAGCAAATTTGCAGATGACACCAAGCTGGGTGTGAGTGTGGATCTACTGGAGCATAGGAGGGCTCTGCAAAGAGCCCTGGACAGGCTGGATCCAGGGCCCAAATCGAACACAGTGAGGTTGAACAAGACCAAGTGCTGACTCCTGCACTTTGGCCACAACAACCCTTGCAGTGCTACAGGCTGGGGACAGAGTGGCTGGACAGCAGCCAGGCAGAAAGGGACCTGCAGGGACTGATGAACAGCAGGCTGGACATGAGGCAGCAGTGTGCCCAGGTGGGCAAGAAGGCCAATGGCTCCTGGCCTGGATCAGGAATGATGTGGCCAGCAGGAGCAGGGCAGGGATTCTTCCCCTGTGCTGGGCACTGGTTGGGCAGCACCTCAAGGGCTGTGTCCAGTTCTGGGCCCACTGGAGTGGGCAATGGGAAGAAATTTGTAGCAGGAAGAATAAAGAAAACAAGGATGAAGCCAAGGAAATGCTCAGGGCAGTTTGGGGGTGGCTGCCAGGCAGCCCTGGCTCTGAGCAACAGCGTCTGCAGTGGGACAGGAACCTCCCAGCTGATGGGAGCAAACGTTCTGGCTGACTGCAGAGGCCAGGACAAAGCTGAGTGGTTTCCCTGGTGTCCCCCAGCCCTTGCTGGCCCCAGGGCCTCATGGCATTTGTGCTCCCTCAGGCTCATGTCCCCACAACAACAGCATGGGGGTGCTCCTGCCTGCTGCATGCAATGCAAACAGGGGCTGCTGAGCCAGTGCTGCCGTGTCTGTGCCTGCAAGGATGGGGCACCTGTGTGAGCTGGAGGAGAGGCCAGGGCTGCAGAGGGGGATTGTTGTTGGCAGCTCCATCAGGATGCTCTGGGACGCTGCCCTGGGCTGTCCAGTGCACTGGGGATGGATCAGCCCCTGCTCTGCTGCTCCTTCCCATCTGCCCCAGGGCCCTTGCAGAGCCCCAGCCATGCTGTTTGTCCCCAGCCTGCCCATGGCCAGCCTGGGACTGCTCACGGGGGTTTTCTGTGGTGAGCATTGGCCTGGCTGTGTCCTTGAGAGAGCCTGGGCAAGGAGCCTGGAGCCCCCAGGGCCTGGCCTGAGGCGTCAGTGCTGCCCCAGCAGTGCCCATGGCCTGTCCCTGCTGCAGCCCCGGCACTGCCACCCCCAGGACTGTGCCTGGCCCCGAGAGCACTCAGGCCCTAAAGCAGCACCAGGGCCACCAGGGCAGCGGGGCAGGGCCATGGCAGCAGCATTGGCAACACCAAGTGCTGCTGCTGCTGGGCACAGCTGCTGTGCCAGCACTGATCTGCCCCCAGCTCTGCACACAGACATTGCTGCTGCAGCTCCAGAGAAGGCAGCAAGAGGGGCACCTCTGGTGCAAACTCTGCTGGGAGATCCTTCATTTCCTTTAAAGTCACCCAGAGCGCGGCCCATCATTGACACAGTCTGGGGCTACAGGGAATTTGGAGAGAAACACAATGAGAAATGGTATAAGGAATGACATTTCTTTGTGGACAATATGAAAAAAAGTGAAACAAAGAAACACATCGTCCAAAATTAAACAAACAAGTAGTATGAAAGATGACTTTTATTGCAAATGATTGACAAGAGTTTTACAGCCGTTTATTGTTTCTGGAACCATCCAGTCATCAGTCTCCACACTGCAGCCTTGAGCTCCTGGTTTCTCAGGCTGTAGATGAGGGGGTTCATGGCTGGAGGCACCACTGAGTACAGAACTGACAGGGCCAGATCCAGGGATGGGGAGGACATGGAGGAGGGCTTCAGGTGAGCAAACACAGCAGTGCTGAGGAACAGAGAGACCACGGCCAGGTGAGGGAGGCAGGTGGAAAAGGCTTTGTGCCGTCCATGCTCAGAGGGGATCCTCAGCACAGCCCTGAAAATCTGCACATAGGAGAAAACAATGAATGCAAACCAGCAAAGTGCTAAACAGGAACTAACTGCAATGTGCACAAGTTCCCTGTAGTTTGAACGTGAGCAGGAGAGCTTGAGGATCTGTGGGATTTCACAGAAGAACTGGCCCAGGGCATTGCCATGGCACAGGGGCAAAGAAAATGTATTGGCTGTGTGCATGAGAGCAGTGAGAAGGGCACTGGCCCAGGCAGCTGCTGCCATGTGGGCACAATCTCTGCTGCCCAGGAGAGTCCCGTAGTGCAGGGGTTTGCAGATAGACACGTAGCGGTCGTAGCACATGATGGTCAGAAGGTAAAAATCTGCTGAAATGAAAAACATAAAGAAAAAGACTTGGGCAGCACATCCTTTGTAGGAGATGTCCCTGGTGTCCCAGAGGGAATTGTGCATGGCTTTGGGGACAGTGGTGCAGATGGAGCCCAGGTCGCTGAGAGCCAGGTTGAGCAGGAAGAAGAACATGGGCATGTGCAGGTGGTGGCTGCAGGCTACGGCGCTGATGATGAGGCCGTTGCCCAGGAGGGCAGCCAGGGAGATGCCCAGCAAGAGGCAGAAGTGCAGGAGCTGCAGCTGCCACGTGTCTGCCAATGCCAGCAGGAGGAAGTGGCTGATGGAGCTGCTGTTGGACATTTGCTGAGGCTGCAAATGGGGAACTGTTCATGGAGAAAGGATAGTGAAAAGTCAGGAGAGGCTGCCTGGAGACACACCTGGGCCATTCCCTGCAGACTGTCCCACTGGGACTCACCCAGCCTTGTTCCTGCTCTGGGAAATCCTTCACCCAGATCCCTGCCTGAGCTCCAGTTGTGCTGGCTGAGTGTGCCAGGAGCAGCCAGGTCTGTGCGAGGGGCCTTTCAAGGAGCCATCCCTGTCCCTCTGCCCTGGGTTTGTGGCCATGTGGCAGAGGGGCAAGGCTGGATATTCAGGATTTGTCCGGGAAATCACTCCTAATGCTGAGAGGCTTGATAGCATCTGCACTCCCAGTTCTAATGGAAATAGATGGCAGAAGTTGGTTTTAGGAATTGTTTTCCTATATACACATCATTCCTGGGTCTCTGAGGTCAGAAATCCCCAGCATTTCTGCTGCACTCAGAGTTTGCCACTGAGAGATGTGAGATGCAAAGATTCCCTGTGGCTCAGGGAAGGTGAGGGGATGCATGGGCTTGTTCCCAACTGCCCTGGCTTTGCACCTTTGGCTGCAATCAGAGCACAATCACACTCTCAGGTCAGCCTGGGATAAACCAGACCCTGCCCAGAGCAGAGGGATCCCTGAATGTCTCACCATCTCTCAAGGTCTCTGAGCAAGCTCTCAGCACCCCCTTCTGCCAAGGACACTCACAGCTCCCTTGGCAAACCCAACAGCATTTCCTCAGCTCTGGCAGCTCTGCCCTTCCCTGTGTGACATTCAGGGAACTCCCAGAGGCTCTGGCACAGATTTGCACCCAGGAGGGCAGCTCAGAGCTTGGAAGGGCACAGCAAGGAGATCCCTGGCTGTGCCCATGATGGGATCTCAGGAAGGGGGCTCAGCTCATTCCCCTTTCCCATGGACTGCTTTGCCCACAGCCCCACAGGTGCCAAGGAAGCTCGGACACCCCATTCCCATGGACAGCCCTGCCTGGCAAGAATGCCAAGGGCAGTGCCTGACTCAGCTGCTGCAAATCCCAGAGCCTCCCTGAGAGCAGCAGATAGCAGTGACAATATCAGGGCAGGGCAGAACCAAGAGAAGATGTTGTGGTGCTGTGCCTGAGAGGGCAGGACAGAGACAGCCGGGCACTCAGGACAGTGTTCCTGTGCCCAGCTGTGTCCAGCACCTCCCCCACACCAACAGTGCCCTCATCCTGCCCCCAGCACTGCTCTCTTCAGCCCCCTCTCCTTCCCTGAGCATCTCCCTGGGCCTGGACATTCCCTCCTGAGAGGAGCCTTGTCCCTGCCAGCGCTCACAGAGCCCATCCCAGCCTGTGTGCCCTGGCCGGGGCCCTACAGAAACCTGCCTGTGTGCAGGGCCCTGGCTGGGGCAGGCTCTGTGTGCAGCTGGGCAAGGCTAGCTCAGGAGAGCCCTGCTGTGCCCTGCAGAGGTGATGCTGCTGCTGTCCAGGGCTGAGGAGTGGCTGAGAGCCCTTTGGGAGGCTCCCAGCAGAGAGACTGACCTGCTTAATTTACAGTTCTGCAGTCCCTGTAAATGTTCAAACATTAGTTGTATGATCCTGTGCGTCCCTTTCAACTCAGAATGTCCTGGGATTCTGGGATTACAATTCTTGTTCTTCTTCTCTCATCCCCTTGTTTTTTATAATCAAAAGAGAAAAAAAAAAAGAAAACAAAAAAAAAAAAACAAAAAAAAAAAAAAAAAAAACCCCTTGCAACAGTGTTAGAACAGTAAAGTAAAAACCAGACACTTATTGGAAGCTTCCAGGTGTCCCAGTGGGGATGGGGCACACCCGGGCCCTGATTTACACAATTTATTAAGGTTGATTAATAAAGAAAATTTAACAGGAACATCCAATAAGAGATTCACTCACCCCAGTTACATAGCCCTGGCTCATTCCATTGGTGTAAGTCCAAGGGCTTCTTTGCCTTCAATTTTTGTTATGACTGCTCACATTCTGGTCAAAAAACACAATGTTCTTGTAGGTCCTGTTCCTGATAATAAGACTTTACAGGATACTATATGTATTGTATACTATATGTATTTCAGGAATGCATTTAGACAATCAGCTTATTTTTCTAAAATCAAAGAAAAAGCTTAGGGAAAATAATAGAGTTAATACAGGATTGTAGCTATAGAAGTATTATAATAGCAATACAGTTCATTAAGAGTTGAATAGACTTAAATAAGGATTACAGATTTATACTATGTAATAGTAATTTATAGAGCTACAAATATATGAAAAATGTATAAAATGAAAAAATCTTTTTGTCATCACCCCAATTTTCCATCCTTCTCCAAGCAGGAAATTCAAAACACTCTCAGGAAAGCTCCTGATCTTTACAGGAATCCCAGGCTTACCTTCCTTGGGAAGTGCCCTCTGGAGCTGTGCCCAGACTGGTCTGGAGCTGGGAACAGCCCTGCCCCACCCAGCCCATCTCAGCAGCAGCCCCTGCCCTGCTCAGGGTGGCTCCTTCCCCCTAGAGCTTCTCTCCAGCACTGGGAGCAGCTGCCAGGGCTGGCTAAGAGCTGTCCCTGGCAGGCAGCAGAGTCCCTGCCACAGCAGAGCGCCCTGGGGTGCAGGACCCTGCTCTGCAGGACAGCCCTGGGCACCCCTGGCTGCTCTGCACAAGAGACAATCAGAGAAGGTACTCACAGGGTCTGTAGGCATTGGGAGGTTCCAACTTTGGGAGATGGCTCCAGGAGCTGCAGCTGCATTGTCCTGCAGCCAGAGGTTCCTGTGCCAAGGGCTGGCAGTGATTGTGCCCCAGGCACTTCTCAGCACCTTCCCAGCCCTTGATTGAAGCTCTCTGTGCCTCTGTGCTGTGCCTGAGGTGACTGCAGGCAGTGCCCCAGCCCTGCTGGTCTGGCAGAAGACCTGCTCATCAAGAGAAATGTGCTTTTGAAGCTCTTCTTGCTTACCAGGAGCTTCCTCTGTGCCAGCAGCCCAGCCCAGCTCAGCAGCACAGACACAGCACAAGGACTTTAATGAGCCTCTGGGGTTTTGTGCTCAGGCCCTGAACATCAGTCCCTGACAGGGAGCTGAAGAAACCTCTCCAGAACTCCACGGCAGAATCCAACTCCAAACTTTCTTGGATTTTTAATGGGTTCCACTGAGGGATACCACTGAGAAAGTGTCCCCAGGCCCCAGGCCCCAGGCAGAGCCAAGAACTGGAGGCAGTGATGACAGGTGGGGACAAAGAGAAGCCAAGTGTTGGTGCCCTGGGGCACAGCAGGGTCTGTGCCACCAAGGGCTGTGAGGAGACACCTTGTCCTGAGGCCCTGGGGCCTCCTGGCACAGCCCCAGCCAGGCTGGGCACTGTCAGCCCCTTGTCCTGCCCTCAGCATCCCCCCCTAGCCCACATCCCTGTGGCCTCAAGGATCTGCTGGAAGGAGTCGCTGGGGAGCCTTGGCCAGGAATGGCCCTGGGGGCTCCTTAATGCTCCCTGCAGGGACTGCAGGTTTTTCAAAGGACTTTGGGTTTGGCTTTTGCCTTGGAGTCTCTGAGAGGTTTTTGCAATCCTGGCCTGAAATTATCTGCTGTAATTAGTCCCTGAAGAGGCTTTGTCAGTAACAACACTCAGTGGAGCTAACTAATGCTTCAGGGTACTCCAGTTATTTTAAGCTACTTGCTGTTTCCCATTTAATACAGACTGTGAGAGGTTTGTGCAATCATGCCCCCAATTATCTGCTATAATGGGTCCCTGGAGAGCTTTTTACTGACACTCAGTAGGGCTCATTAATGCCTAAAGATACTCAAGGTTTTTTAAGGTACTTAATGGATTTAGGAATAATTTTAGGTACTTTTGTTTCCTTCCCACACTGAGTGGTTTTTGTACCATCCTGGCTGCCAATTCTCTCCTCCAAGGGGTCCATGAGGAGCCTGTGTTGGGTATCTTCCCCCTTTCTATTTTACAACAAAGATGGAACTGAAAGAATTTTGTAAGACTTTCTAAAAGCATCCAAACAAACATGGGACAATTAACAATACAACAACAACAACCACTAAGAGAATGAATAGTCCTGTTTTAGCTCGACATCATCCAACCCTTTAGTCCCTTGGATTGGAAGAGTTTTTTGACCCAGTCTTTGTTTTTGACTTGAAGCTTCTTGAACCCTTCCTTCAGTACCTGAATGCTCTTGTGGATTGACTCGCTGTGGCTGGAGAGGTTCAGGCAACCTATGCCCTCAGAGTCTACACAGCCATGCCCATGTGCCCAGAGTAAAAACTCTATTACTGTTCTGCAAGGTGGCATGTTTGATGGTCTCTATGTCTGAGAGCAGGCCACTCAATGCGAGGGAGGTAGCATTGGTTTGCTTACTTAGCAGACACCCAATATGGTCTAATTATCCTAAAGCTTTAGCTGCAGCCACCCAAGATAGTCCAAACTGGGGACGCTACCATCTGATAACTGGATTAAAGCTTTCAAAGCCATCTCTTTGATATTATTGATCCAATAATTCTCTGGGGATACCTGCTGCTTGATCATCTTGTAGGCTGTGTTGTCCTTCTCCAGCTAGATGGTTGATTGTCAATTCTTCCCTTGCCTCATTATTAGCATAGTCTGCTATTAATTGATTTAGTAAACACTTCCATCCCCCTTCCCACAGGGTGTATTCTGTAAGTGGCAACAACATGGTCATAATACAGTTTAAATCATAAGGGTTTAGACATGTGCTGTAAACATGGCCCTCATTAGGCCATTAAAACAAGGTAAATGCCTTCTATGGTCTTTAGCTGCCCTACACAGATTTCCCCATAAACAAATGGCTGATACCTGGGATTCTGGCCCCTTCTTTCATAACATACAGGGGCAACAAGGAGTTTCAAGACTATTTGCCAGTCTCCTTCCTTAACTGTTTCTTTCCGGATCCTTTCCTAGGGATCTTCTGGGGTTGAGGGGCAAAGTGGCTCTGGGGAGTCCACACTGTCTTCTGGGGAGCAAGAAGAACTTGTAACAGAAACATTTGGATTAGAAATAGAGTGACAGTTGGGCTTAGTATCTTTGATCATGGGGTTATATTGTTGCTGGAGGGTGAGGCAAAGGGCACTGCCATTTTGTCAGGTGTTAGAGAGGAAGGGCCTTGATTTAGGATTGCGGACTTCCAGAGGGGAGCACTGGAGGCATGGTCCAGGGTGAAGGTGGAATGATTGACAGTGGGGCATGACCCGCAGTTGTGGGGGTGTAGTCTGGAGGTTTGTTCAGGGTGGAAGAGAAGGTTGTGGTAGCAGGAAGTGGAGGAGCCAAGAGGGAGGGAGGATGGTTGGGCTCCCAAGCCCCATTTGGGCTCCTTTCATCTCGAGTCTCCAGGGCATGATGCTCCAAGACCGCATGGCCACTGCCATCTTGGACCATCATGGAAGGTCTGAGAAAGGCAGGTTTGAGGGGTGGTCCTGAGTTAGGAGTGACCATCGGATTGAATTTTCAACACACTGCTTTCTGGTGAAGGGTCTCAAGGATAGTGTGGAAAATGCAGAGCATGTGGGGTGCAATGGGATCCCTTTTGATTGAAAGGTTGTACCATTTAACTCCCACTGAGTCCCAAAATTCAGTGGTATGGATTTTGTCAGCAGTTGAGTCTGGAAAATTTTTAATGATCCACCTCATGATTGATTTTTTTTCATTCTTTGAAAATATTATGTCATGATCAGTGAGAATTAAAGCATCCATATATGGTCCTTTTTTACTTTGACATCTGGCTGCCCATTTTTCTCTTTCTCTGCCTTATGGGGAAGAGCCACTGGAACACCCCAAATCAATTATGGGACATGGGTGCATATTGTAAATACACAGCGGCAAAATGGGCAATAAATGTCCTGTATTTCCCCAAACCCACCTGCAATCCTATGCAGGTAAAACCGTTGCTGTCCCTGCTGATCCTGGGCAAGGTCCCTTGAAGCAACGATGAATCCGCCGGGCCAGGTACAATCCAAAATCTTGGGGAGCACTGGCCTATTCATCAGCTAACCCCAACTGACATGACTGACACAAGGAGCCCTGAGTGTCATGGTCCCTGTTTGAGTGCCAAATGTCACATGAAGGTGGCTGCAACAAACCTCTCTGGTTCCCTGACTTCAGTATGAGGGTGGCAAAAATGAAAAGGAGCAGCATCAACGGAGTTCTTTAAAAGGAACTTGAATAACAGGGTGATAAACAATAAACATGGAGATATCGAGAACAGTAAGAGGGGGAGGATCCAAAGACCAAAGACAAAGGAGAAGCAACATGCACACTTGGGGGTAGAACATCTAGAACAATAACCATCTAGGGGAAACAATTAACCAATAAGGGACTGTAACTTAGACAAGTTAGCATAACAACACTAAAGGCTTATTGGAGAACTCTCAAGCTCACCCTAAGTTAAACAGATGATTCCCAGGGCTTGAAATTCATGCCCAATTATTTTGGGGTAAAATCTGGCTGATTCTGAGTTGCAACTGGGCTAACTCCCACATTGCTGCTGATGGAGCGAAGGGAAACATAAACATCCGATGATCAGCAAGTCGCAAATTTATTGATCCGTCTTACATGCTTTTATAGTAGTGTTAATTAAGCTCATACATATTGCAAAAGATAAGCTCATCATTGGCTACAGGTTAAATGTCAGCTCCTTTTTTGTAGCTACAGTCTCAGGATGCTTTGTGGTTTTCTGTTGAGACTAGTACCTGTTTTTACATCCTGTTATTATTGTCTTACAGTTACTTGCTCAAGGGCACAGTGTTGTTGTTTTCTTGTAATCAGAAGGCTGAGAACTTACTGCTTACAGCTGCATTTTTACTCCTTAACCAGCTGTATATGATCATGGCCTTTCCCCTCAAGCTATGTCTGCACAAAAACTCTCCACACACTGCTTTGCTCTGGCCCCTTGGGACCGTGTGGCCCAACAGAGCCACAATGATGTCCTTGATTCCATGAGGCTCTGCAGTGCCATGATGGCCCCTTCATTTCACAAGGCTCTCAAATGTCACATTGGTCTCCATAGGAAGGAAACCACGGAGCCTCCATGTTTCAGGAGCTGATGAATGGCAACCACCAGAGGCCAAGGCAAGCCTGACCTGTCTGTCCTGGCAGGTTTGCTTTGAGCAACCCTTGGATATTTGAAATTATGAATGTGGAGTCTAATTTCAGACATTTGTGCCTGGAGAAGAGCGATGCATATTTTTTCATAAAAAGAAAAGCACAGAGCTCTTTCCAGTGTTTGGAAAATAGGTGAATGCTGCCCCTCAGGAGCCAAAGACCAGCCAGACTTGTCTGTCCTGGCAACTTTTGTCTGGCAGCAATCCTTGTATACACAAACATTTGGAGGTGGAATCCTAAATTTGGCCATGGATGCCTGGAAAAGATGGACAGTTCTTTTCCATACAAAGAAAAGCCCAGAGCCTCAGTGTTTCAGGGGCACATGGGAGTGGCCTTCTACATTTCAAGGTCAGCCAGACCTGTCAGGTGACCCCTGGGAGGCCAAGGCAGCCACACCTATTCATGTTCCCTTGGTTCCACAGGGCCCTGCAGTGTCACAATGGTTCTCTTGCTTCGATGATGCCCTCTGGTGTCATAATGGCCCCTTGGTTACACAAGTCCTTGAGGATCTTAATGGTCTCCATAGTTCCACAAGTGCTATAATGCTCTGTTGGTTCCATGAACCCTCTCTGTGTCACCATGGCCCCTTGGTTCCATAGGCTCCAGTGGTACCACAATGATCCCCTTGGTTCCACAAATTCCCACAATGTCACAATGGCCCCTTCCTTCCATGAGGCCCTGCAGGGTCACAGTGGCCCTTTGGTTCCATGGAGCCCCACAGTGTCACAATGGTCTCCATGATTCCATGGGGCCTTGCAATGCCACAATGCTCTCCATGGATACACAGTGCCTCGCAGGATCACAACGGTCCTTTGGCTCCACAAGGCCCTGAAATGCAGCAATGGCCTCTTGGTTCCACAAAGCCCTGCTGCTTCACACTGGCTCCCTGGGACCATGTGGCCCAACAAAGCCCCAGTGATGTCCTTGGTTCCACGAGGCCCCACAATGTCACAGTGGCCCCTTGCATCCATGGTACCCTGCAGCGTCACAATGTTCCCCTTGGTTTCACAACTTCCTACAGTGTAACAGGTTTCACAAAGGCCTGTTATGTTACCATGGCCTATCGTTTCCACAATCCTCAGCAGTGTCACAATGGTCTCCATAGGAAGGAAACAAGTGAGCCCCAGTGGTGGAGGGGCAGATTAGAGGCAGTCACCAGGCACCAAGTCTTGCCAGACTTGACTGTACAGGCAGATTTTGTCTGGGAGTAACCCTTGGATATACAGAATTTTAGATGCAGAATCTCAATTTTGGCCATGGGTGCCTAGACAAGAAAGACACTTCTTTCCCATAGGAATAAAATCATGGAGCCCCAGTGCTTCACGGTCAGATGGGAAGTGGCCCTTGACATGTCAAATTCAGTGGGACCTGTCAGACAGGCCCCAGGAGGCCAAACCAGGCAGACCTGTTCCATGTTCCATTGATTTCATGAG
Source organism: Melospiza melodia melodia (assembly GCF_035770615.1). Lineage (NCBI taxonomy): Eukaryota > Metazoa > Chordata > Aves > Passeriformes > Passerellidae > Melospiza > Melospiza melodia. The sequence continues at coordinate 697,477 of NW_026948638.1, forward strand.
TGCCCACACTGTCAGAGTATTCTCCTTGATTACATGAGGTCTGGCAATGTCACAACGGCTTCTTGGTTTCATGAGCCCCAACAGAGTCACAAGGGTCCATTGGCCCCATGCAGCCCCACTGTGAAACGATTGCTCCTTGTTTCTATGGGCTCCAACTATTTAATTACTGACCCTTGCATCCATACTGCCCCTAAGTTGCACAATGGTGTCCCTGATTCCATGAGGTTCCGTAGTGTCCTTGGACCCGCATTGTCACAACCGACCCATGGCTCCATGAGGTTCCGTAGTGTCACCGTGGTCATTGTCAGAGGCTGGATGACATCGATGTCCCTAGACACCTTGGGATGGTCGGAATGCTCGTGTGGGGCCAGGGCCGGGTCAGGACTTGGTTGTGGTGGGACACAGCCTCGCCCCCAGCCCTCGCCTGGCAGAGCTGTCAATCACATAGCAAATGCTGTGCTAACCCCACTCTGATTGGCTGAGCTGTCAATCAATCACACAGTAGCAGCTGGTGTTACCCTGGCTCATATTGGACAAGCAATTGGCAGTCCCACCCCAGAGGTGGGCCCATGAAGGCCAAGGAGTTTAAAAGCCAGAGCATGAGGCCAGCCCATGATCTGGATCCTGTCTTCTCCTGGAGTTTCTCTGTTAGCAATGCTGGAACCCCAGTAGCTGGTACCTATGTGTGTGTCTTTCTAAAGATCTTCTGTCTTTCTGTTGTTCTCTATTTCTTCTCCTTCTAATCCTACTTACCTGGAACATTTTTGGGTAACATAACATCTCAACAGTTAAAGGTTTTTAGGTTAAATGGGCTAAGTTAGTGAAGTTAATGCTATGATAAGAGGTTTATGTTGACGTGGATGTTGTATTAAAACCTTTGCCAAAGTTCCTTGACTGTCCACATTTTGCCAGTAAAATTTTGTGTCATTCTGACCTCTTATCTCAGTTGGTTAGAGCATGGTGCTGGTATCACTGAGTTTGTGGGTTCAGTCCCTGTGTGGGCCATTCACTTATGAGCTGGGCTTGATGATCCTTGTGGGTCCCTTCCTACCAAGACTATTCTTTGCATCTGGCCATGTTGACAACATCTGGTTGGTGTTTCTCCTCTGCACCAAACTCAAGGAAAGGAACCTTTGGTTACCCCCAGCATTTCAGTGTTCTGGGGTGTTCCAGCCCTGCAGGCTCACAATGGCCTCTTGTTTCCATGAGGCCCCACAGTGTCCCACTGGCCCCTTGGTTCCATGAGGATCTGCAGCGCCACACAGGTTTATGACATTTGTCCTTGCTGCCCCTCACATCCCACTGCCCCACAAACAGCCCCGAGCCCCCTGTGAGGGACAGGCCCTGCTGTCCCAGGCTGGGGTCAGGGCTTGGCCTTTCTGCTTCCCCCACCCATCTAAGGCCTTGCTGCTCAGCATTGCAGTTCCCTGCTCAGAGCCTTTGGCTCCCTGCAATCCCAGCCTCAAGGATCTGCTCTCAGCAGTCCCTGGGGAGCCTTTCGTGATGCTTCAAGGGACTTGGAGTTTTGCTTCTGACTCCTTGAGATGCTTCTTCAGTCTTCTCTCAGTGCCTGAGGGTCCTGGACTCAGCCCCAAATCCACTGCGGGGATCATCAAAATACAGAAAGCCCTCGGGGGCTCTTTATCTTCCTTCAGCTCTCTTCATGTGTCCAGATCAAGTGCAGCCCACTGGAGTCAGTTTGGAGTTCATTTAAGAAGGAAGATTTCAAACTGCACCTCCTGACTTGTTTTCTTTAATCAAGTGAGTATTTTTTATTTCCCAGTTCAGAGAAGAGCTGATAGAAACATTCCCCAGGTGATCCTAATGCTGAATGTCTCCTTAGGAGGTCTGGGCACAGAGAACAATGAGCCCCTTGAGGGCTGACCCTGTTTGGACAAGCTGCTCCTCACCCCCAGCCTCACCATGTCTGACATGGCCCACTTGACACTGACATCCCTGTGCCCTGCAGCAGAACCTTTTCCCCTGAGTTCTGCAGCTCCATGTCCCAGCCCATTGCACCATGTCCCCCCTGCTCTCCTCAGGGCTTTGTCTGCACACAGGCCCTGGCTGAAGGAAAGTAAAGAATGGAAAAGCCTGAGCAGGTTTCCTAAAAAACAAACCCCACTGAGGAACCACCTGCTCAGGCCAGGCTGCCTGGAATAGTGTCACCTTTCTCCAAGGGACAGTGTGAGCAGAAATGATCTCTGGAAGCAGAATTCTGAGTCTTGCAGCTGAATTCTCTGTCCCTGTCCTTTCCCTGGATCTCTGTTGCAGATGGAAGCTGCTGGTGCCATCCTCACCTTTAACCTCTCTCTTGAATGCAAACAGATGTTCCCAGGTGTGTTGAGCAGGATTTGCTCAATGTTTCTACAAAACTTTCATATTCCTCATAGAAGGAAGGGGCCATTTTGACACTGAGGGGGTGACGTGGAAGCAAGAGTCAGTTGTGACCCTGGGGTCCCATGGAACCAAGGGGCCATGGTGACACAGCAGGTCCAGGTGGATCCAGTGGTCCATTGTGACACTGTGGATCCAAGGAGACCATGGAGACACCCCCAGAACCTCATGGAACCAAGGAGTCCATGGTGACCCAGCAGGCTTGCATGGAGCCAATGGTCCATGGTGACAATGCCCATCCAAGGAAGCCATTGTGACACTGCGGAAGCTCATGCAGCGAGGGAGGCCATTGTGACACAGAAGAACTTTATGGCACCAAATATCCATGGTGACACAGCAGGGCATCATGGGAACCAAGGAACCTCTGTGGGCAGTAGGGAAACTCATGGACCCAGGGGCCCTTGTGGCACTGCAGAACCAACAGAGCTGCTGGACCTTGTGCCCTGGCCCTGCACAGCTCCTTGGGCGGCATAGCAGGAACAGCACCCTGGGAGCCTCGGGAATGCCCCTCTGTGATCAGTGGCACAAACTCCCAGGGGCTGGAATTCCAGTTCCCAGCCAGGAAATAATATTCCTGCTCTTGAACACAAAGCTCTTATGGACAAGCGAAAAGCCAAATGGGGCAAGATCTTACAGTGACATTTCACTGCCAGTCTTCATAACTTCACCCATGGTTGTTGTAGCTTGTGAATTGGGAATTAAATCAGGGCAGGGTCTTTGGTGGGAGCTGACCTGGGTCAAGGGAGACACAGAGAGAGAAGCAGAGCAGACAGAGAAAGGGAGGGGAGAAAGGAGGGCACAAACACAATCAGCTGAGAAGGTGGCACTCTGAAAACAGACCTGGAACTGACTGAAAAGGAATATGACAGAAAGAAATAATTTTGCACCTTTTATTTACTATTAAAATACATTTCCTTCCCCTTCTCACAAACCTCTTGCTGGTGTCATTCAGCAGGGCTGTCAGAAAGCCCTTCATTCTGCATGGATGTTCAAGGCTGCAGCCACAACAAAACCGGGAATGAGGATTTTTCTGCTCCTGGGGAGTTTGACATCCTCAACTGAGGAGTGGAGGATGCACCAGAAGAAAAGGGCAGCTGAGCTTCACCTTTCCACAAGAATCAGCGGAGGGATCTCTCATCCTGTCTGCAGCTGCTCCCACAGGGATGTGAGGGCTGATCCCAGAGCCCCAAGGGTCACAGTCAGGGCTGCCCTCAGGGAATGCTTGCATGATATTGAGGGGCAGCGTGGGATGACCTGGATCTTGGAGCACCCAGCTGCCTCCCATGTTTGGAGGTGCCTGAGGAGGGCTGGGATGATGCCAGGGACATCCTGCAGTGACATCTCCCCTGTCCTGTTCTGGGTGAGCTCAGTCCCAAACCTGACCCTGATCCTGGTCTCAATCGCACTCCATGTTTAGACATACTCACAATTCTGTATTCAATCTCATCCCAGTGTCACACTCATCTAGCCCCAGACCCAATCCCAACCCCAGCCCAAAGCCAATCCCATGTCTAGCCTTAGCCCCAATCCCAGCTCTAATCCAAATCTCAGCCCCATCTCCAAGCTCAGCCCCAATTCCAGCCCCTTCCTAAATCCTCAGCCCCAAATCAAATCCCGGGTTCAGCCCTTCTGGGGGTTTGGGGGTGTCTCTGTCCCTCTGACCCCGATGATGTTCGGGTGGGGTCACACCAGGGCTGAGAGGGACAGAGACTGCCCCGACCTCCGCAGGTGTGAGAAGGTCGGAGAGCCCCCCCAGCCCCAAGCACCCTCATCCGTGAGCAGCACCCCTGCCGTGTCCTTTCTCCGGTGACAGCAAAGACATTCCTTTGTGCCCGGGTCCATGCCAGCCCCGCACACGGCGCTGCTCTGAGGCAATGGGGACACGAGGAAACGGTGCCCGCCGTGTGTCCCCCGTGTGTTGCCATGTGTCCCCCCATGTCCGGCTGTGTTCTCCCGGCCAGGGAGCTGCTCTGGCCCGGGATGGCCGGGCCCAGCCACTGGGCCTCGCCGGCAGTGGGCAGGAGCCGGCCCAGGCTGTGGGACACAGCGGGGCTGCCCGGGTGGAAGGCAGCTCTGGCTCCCACCAGGAAGCTGTGGGCAAGAGGCTGCCGGCTGTGCGGGAGGAAAGCCGCTGGGCCCTCCCCTAACACTGCCACGCAGAAAGGAAGGGGAGGAGGGAACTGACAAATGAGCTCAGAATGTGGCAGTGCAGAGATGAAGGGACAAGTGCCCTTGGGGGCCGCGGGTTGGTGCCAGCCCTTGAGCACGGCTCCGAGCGGCTCCTGAGCCGGCATGAGGGCTGCCTGTAAGGATTGCAGGCGGCAGCCGAGAGCAGCAGCGCCGGCATTGCCAGCCGGGCCCCATGGCTATCTGCCCGTGCCTTCGCAGCCCGTGAGGGCCACGGGCTCTGCAGCGCAGCTCCTGCTCCCACAGCCGGCCCGGAGCCTCAGGGCTGCCCCGCAGGCGCCGCAGGAGCAGCAGCAGCCTCAGGGCCTGGCCCGGGGCTCGATCTGCTCAGCCCGGGGGCAGAGCCACAGCAGGGGGGAAGGAGCTGAAGGAGCACCAGGGAGCCCGGGGAGAGACAGGCTGTGAGACAAGGCTCTGCCCCTAATTTTAACAGTTTTTCTTAACCTAATAACTATATACAACTAACTTAATAACGATATACAAGTAAAAAGCCAAATTTCTTATGACAGTTGTCGCAGGCGTTTCTCGCTTTGGACAAGATGTCCCAGGTCGAGCATTGGGCACTGAGTCCTTTCCAGCTGGCCAGGGGCTGTTGATGTCTGGCGGGGCTGGAGAGGCTGCTCGAGCCCTGGGGCCCATGAGACCTGTTGAGGAGCTGTGCCTGGCCAGTGCTCTCCTGAGGCGGCAGGGTCTGGGCGGTGAAGGACAAGGGTGAGCCGCCACAGGTGCTGGCCCCACCACACCAGGACTCAAGCTCTTGTCCCACACTGGGCATGGCCATTCTCCCACGTTACTCCAGCTCCAAGCTCAGTTGCCCCATGTGCCAGTCCTCCTGCTCCATTCTGTCCCTTCCTTCTTGCCCCAGACACAAAATACCCATGCCACATTACCCATCTCTGTACGCAAAGCCCTAGTCATCCCCCAGCTAGCACCCTGCAGATAATCAGCCCCCTGTCGTCACTGACCCCCTTGCCCCGACAGGGCCATGTCTGATGCATCCTGTGTCCTGATCGCCGTACGATGCTCGTCATTACGGCCCCTCGAGATGTGTCCTTCACCGTGCAGCAGGGTCACACTGGGCTGAGGAGGAGGGGGCAGCTGGCTGCAATGCAGCGCCCAATCCAGCACCCCCCAATAATCCTCCTAACCCAGGTCTCCCTGGGCACTGAAGGCACAGATTCCCCCTGGACAGTCAGCAATGCCATCAAACCTCAGTTACCATTCTGTGTCCCCACTTTCATCACACCTACCTTGTTGAGGTGTACCAGGAGAGGCTGCAGCTGTGCACTTGTATGTGGGGAAGCCTTGATGTTCTGCATCGTGAAACTGCTGCTTTGATGGTCCCCAGAGATCTGCGGCATACGGGGGACACTGGCACAGACCAGCAGCCTCCTGTGGGATGGGACACAGGAGGCTCAGTGCCCAGCCCTATGGCATGCAGGGCATCACCCTGCTGTGACAGGCAGGGCACTGGCAGTGCTGCTTGCAGGGGCATGTCCCTGCCAGCTCCTGTCCACCTGCTGCAGGAGCCTCAAACCCATCCCACCAGGCTGTATCTGCTGGCTCTGTCCCCACGGCCAGGTGTGCTGGCCATGGCCATGGCAGGTCCCTGTGCACAGGACACCAGCTGGCAGGAACTGGGCTGTCCCAGCTGCAGGGATCAGTTTTGGCAACTCCCTTCACAGGAGGCATACAACTCCCCAGCAAGCCTGAGCTCAGACTGAAAACAGACACAGCTCATCAGATGTGCTTTCAGCAACCTTGGGACAGAGAGGTGGGCCAGACAGGGCAGTACAAGGCAAGGAATTCAAAAGCCCCCAGCCCTGGGGCAAGCACTGGCCCTCCACAGCTGCCTTCTGCTCCCCTCCCCTGCCCCATCCCCCCAGGCTCCTCTGCCCCAGCCCAGGTGCAGAGCCCTCCTTGCTGTGTCAGGGCTACCCTGCACCCCAGGCGCGGGGAATGTGTCCTCAGGGCCCTTACCTTTGGCTGGGCAGTGGCTCCTTGCTGGGGGGCATTGAGTGCAAATACGGGAGTTTTTTGGGGTACCTGGGGAGGGCAGGAGTCACAGGTGTGTGGCCGGGGACAACGAACCTGTTCCTGTTGGAGGCAGCACCCCCAAAGCCATGGGATTGTAGCCCATGGCATCTCGCTGCCTGTAGCGCTTGGGATGAGCTCCCACAGGCCCTGGTGATGGGCAGGGCTGCAGAGGGGGCTCCCCACATCAGCCCCTCCCAAGCAGACACTGTCACCCATGTGCCCAGCACAGCGGATCATTGCTGGCACCCATCTCCCCCCATGCCAGCCCCGCTGCCCGCGATGCACGGGTGCTACTCACTGGCCAGGAACCTGCACGCTGAGCATGCGGTCACAGGACAGGCACGTGAAAGGGACTAGCAGCTGCCTAAGGAGGGTGAGGGAAGAGGGCTGGCTGAGCTCCTGGGGCCACAGGCCTGCAGCACACAGGCAGCAGCTCCCTGCAGCAGCCAGGTGTTGGGCAGGTCACTGCACAGGGTCATGGTGATTGCAGGGTGAACCGTGGGCTGTTGAGCCTGTTTCTCCCCATCCCCAAGGTGCTGGCTGATGCCAGGTGAAGGGCACAGGCACCCATGCCACCATCTCAAGCAGTCCCTGCAGCGCTTTCAGCCCCTCTCTGGCACCAAAGTCCCCCCGTGTGCACGGCCAGGAGGGCAGGGCACGACCCAGCTCTGGGTCACTGCATCTGACAGCCCTGCCTGGGAGGAGCAGTTGCCATCGCTGTCAGAAACAGTTGTTTGCCAAAGCCATCAGAATCTCCATCGCACTCACTTCTTAATCCCAGCGGCGTTTTCACACAACAGCCTATCCTCGAGTTCCTCCATGTTCCTGTTCCAGGAGTCCTCCAGGTGTTTACGGAAAGTCTTCAGATCCAGGCGATCCAGCTGTGAACAGGTGCACAGCCTCAGCCAGCTGCTCCAGGATGTGACATGGAGCTCTCCAGGGAAAAGCCTGGAGAGGGATCCTCAGAGGGGTGCTGCTGCAGGCTGTCAAGTCCCAAAGGTGCCAGTTCCTCATGGTGGGAACGAGGTACCCCTCACCTTGTCTTCAGTTGCATTGCTGAACTGCTGCTGCATATTGTTCCAGTGCTGCTCCTGGCCTGAAATCTGGCTCTGCAACTCCTGCATCCTCTCATCCAGCTCCTCCATGTTCTCTTCAAACTGGCTGCAATCGACTTTGCTGTCCAAGGCAGCTTTGTCTGCCTTCTGGCAGAGTGGAACAGCAGGAGAGCGGTGGGGAAAGGGATGAGGAATGCCAGGCAGGGCCAGCGTGTGAAGGGCAGAGGGAGGAGTGCTTCCTCCAGGCCATCATGCCCCTTTCAGGCTGCTGTGGCCCCGTTTGCCCCATCACCCTTGTGAGCTTGGTCCCACCATGTGAAGGGTGAGGGACCCCATGAGCTCAGGAAATTCCCTCTCCCAAGGGGACAATTTCTGCCACCCAGACCCCAAGGGACAAGGGGCATTTGTCACCCTGCCTGGGAAGCTCTGGGCTGGCACAGAGGCCCCTTAGACTGTACCATGTCCATTGCAACCATCATGTCCTGCTGATCTGCTTTCTCCTTCTGCAGCTTCTCCAGAGACTGGAACAGCAACTTTCAGCACAGAAAGGAATGCATGACACCACAGCAAGATTGGGGCACACCCCAGGATGTAGGAGCATACCCCTCTCCCCTTGCCCAAAAACCTCGAGGAAGGGCACTTGGGACCAGAACAATGCTGTGAGGAGGGCAGTAGGAGATTTCTTGTGATCCCTGCCTGGATATGACTTTGTCTCCTGCCTGGAGTCATCTTGGGGGATGCTCTGACCCAAAAGGTGTTTCACCCACACACCGTGATATCTTTTTGCTTTTGTTGAGAGTCCTTTTGGATTCTCTTTGAGGCAAAGCTGAGTTTCTCATAGTCTCTTTGGATCTCCAAAAACTTGGCTTCCATGTCCTGTCTCAGCTTCTGATCCTGCTCCCGGGATGAAAAAACATAAGGTGCTGACCAAAAGGGGTCTGTCTGCTCCACAGGGGAAGACCCGCATTACTTGTCACAGACATCTTTTCATTAAAATGCTTTTGTTAGGATTTTTCCTGCTGAAGCTGAGAAGTTTCAGCAACAAAGTGGAAACAATGGTTATCTGCTGCTGTGGAATGCAACAGGTGAATCCATGATTGGTCTCCTGTAGATGTTTAGATTTACTGACCACTCACGGCAGAGCTGGGTCTCACTTTCTGTGGAGACACAGATCTTTGTTATTCATTCTTTTCTGTTCTTAGCTTAGTTAGCCTTCTGAGAACTTTCTCTTCTATTTCTTTTAGTATAATGTAATATATACAATATAATTTAGTTATAATGTAATATATATATCATAAAATAATAAATCAAGCCTTCTGAACATGAAGTCAACATTCTCGTCTCTTTTCACCCTGAAGACCCTTGTAACCACTATGACAATTACTCAGCCATTGGCCATGAACCCACCATGTCAAGAGGACGTTTGCATCAAGGCTTTAGTTTCTGTCCATGCTGCTGACTGATCCAGGCCAATTTCGGCAGTTTGGGTCTCCCAAATGATTACAGCAAAGCACAAGACAGCATGAGGATGTGGCATGGACCTCCAACAGGACTGAGCCAGGAGTGGTGGGAGTGCTTCCCCAGGAGCACGTTCCTCATGCTTCCTCACCTGCATGTTCAGCTGGTCGGCTGTCTCAGTCACCAGCTCCTCCAGCATGGCATTCTTCATCTCCTGATGCTCTCCCATCTTCTTCAGCTGTGACTTTGTCTCCTGCCCCAAAGCCCTGGCTAGCGGGATGGGGGCAAGGGCAGGGTTACCCCTGAAGGGCTGCTGGGCATCCCATGCCCACAAACCAGGATGCTCCAGACCCCCTGGGCTCCCTTGCCAGCCCCCCAGGGTATGAAACCCACTCCTGTCCCCTTACTCAATATGCTGAGAGATCTACTTCCTGCTCTCTTCTTTCCACTTGGCAAAATCCTCCCTCAGCTTTTTAAGGTCCTCCCCCAGTTTCTTCATCTGGAAAGGTCAGTGACGGTAGAGTCAGGGCACAGACATCATGTTGTCCCAGCATGGGGGCCCTTTAGCTGCATGGGCAGAGCCAGGGTCCTCCACCCAGTCCTGAGACCCTGGTCCCAAAACCTGCTCTTGGAATCACATTGAAGTTCCCCATGAGAGCAAGATTACATGACCCAACAGCTCACTAAGGCAAGAGACTGTTTAAGCTTCTTTATGTCTTCTTCCATGAGGATGTGGGTTGTCTTTAACTTGTCAACCTCCTCACAGAGATCCTGGGTGACAGCCATGTCCTAGGGGAGAGCAGTGGTAGCAGTGAGCCTCTGGGAGGGTCAATGGGGACCCGCAAGCCCTTGACCCCTGCTGGGGTTTGTGGAGCCCTGGAGACAGGGCAGGGCCAGGCTCAGCCAGGCTGGCAGGGCTCTGCAGGCAGCATGGTCCATGCATCAAGCAGGGCCAAGGGTGCTGAGCCTCCAGCCAACAGAGCAGAGGGTACAGGCTGCTGTCTCAGACCCAAAACTTGCTCCCAGCAGCAGTTCACCTGGTCCTGCGACATCTGGACCTTGTTCCTTTCCCCTGCCATGTGACACTGGCCAGCCTTTAACTTTTAAAGCTCCTCAAGATGCTGGGAAGTCTCCATGGTCTAGGGGAAAGCATTGTCAGAGACAAGTCTCTGGTGAGGTTGTTTAGGAAACATGACCTTAGAACCACAGTGATCTGCACAAACCTGTGCCTCCTGGAACTTCTTCAAGTCCTCTGATATGCGGGAAGTTTCTGCCTTTATCCCACCAATCTCCTCATGAAGAACCTGTGAAACAGGCCCAGAAACAGGGATGTCAGAGGTGATAGCCAGGGCAGCAACACCCCAAAGAGCCCCATCCTGCCATGGGCAGCCCTTGGCACAGCCAGGTGAGCAGGGAGAGTCCCAGTGCCACCTGCCCCAGCTGGGCTCAGTGCCAGAGCACTGAAGCCCGACCAGACAGCAAAGAGCCCCTGCCAGCGGCTCTGCCAGGGCAGTGAGGGCAGAGCCAAGCACTGCTGTCTGAGGGAGCAGGGAGGGGCTGTCTGGTGGGGGAGTGCCTGGGGGACTGGGAAAAGCCTCTACCTTGGACATGTGTTTCTTGTAGTTTTCCATCTCTTTCTTAAATACTTTCACTTCATAATTAACATCAGCAAGTGAGGAGCCACTCAGCTGCCCTGGCCACGGCTCCTCACTGGTCAGATACTGCACGTTCAGGTTCTCCAGCACGGCCTGCAGCAGTTTTCTCATGGCTGCAAAGTGAATGGCTCCCTTCTCTGGTGTCCCAATGGCGACATCCAGCATCTGGGAGAGGCTGAGTGGGTCCTGGCATGTTGCCATGTCTGCACACACTCTGTCCCTGATTTGTCACAAGCCTTCTGCCCAGTTGGGTCTGTCAGGGATGAGCAAAATGGATGACAAACAGGGTGAACAAAAGGGTTGATAGAAGCAATGAGCAAAGCGATGATAAAAAGGACGAGCAGCCAGCAGGCTCCTTCTCCTTCCGAATCCCTTGCAGGACTGAGGCCCCTCCTCAACACAACTCCTGTTTCCAGGCAACGCACCCCACTCCACTCCTGGGAGCCAGTGGGTCCCATGACTTCATAGATTATTGGAGTCTTGGAATGGCATGGGCTGGAAGGGACCTAAAAGATCATCTCATTTCACCCCCAGTCAAGGACAGGTAAAGGAACATTTTCCAGTAGACTTGGTTGCGGCAAGATCCCATCCCTTGGGTAATACTTTGGGATGGAGAGAGGACACAGAAATTACACGAGCGGTGTAATTGCACCAATCATATGGGTTATAGGCTTTGTTAATTGGTGGCGCATCTTTTCGATATGTGTTTTTGTGTTGGTCAATTTCTGGCCAATCGTTTTTTGGACACCTAAAGTAAAATTTGACACAATATGTGGCCTTGGAGAATCCCAATAGATCCAATTCTTGGGGTTCCTCTCGAGCATCTGGCAGAATTTTCGTCCACTCGTCCCAAGTATCAGCCCCATTGGGTCTCTTACCTGTGGTGTGGAGAACCTCTGAGTTATAGACAGGCCAATCGTCTGCTACAAAGGGAATTCCTACTAGACATGTAGAAAGTGGATTATCTATGCTTCCCATAGACAAGCACATGTTGTCTTGTTTTAATGTTTTTGCTAAGGTTACCCAAACATTATGGCTGGGCTGAGGGCTAATCCAGCCAAAGACACGTGGTACGGTGTAGAGCATCCAGGCAGCAGTGAGGACAGCACCGACGGAAATATTTTTCATCTTTGGGCAGAATTAGGGCTTCTGATAGGGAATATAAGCACAATTTGTTATCTTTATGATGAAAGGGATTTCTGCCTTGTTCTTTTCTGCGTTCCCCTCCTCCCCCCTTTTTTCTTTTCATTTCTAAGCTACACTACGGGAGGAGGAGTGGGTAGAAGGTTAAGGGGTTTTAAGGTTAGGAAGAGGGAATAATAATGTTTTTTACAATACAACACAGTGTAATAACACATAATTCAGAGAACACTTTTTTGTTAAGGCTATCTGTGGCCTATTACAGCAGTCTGTTATTTAATTTTCTGTTTTGTCTGCTGCTATGTAATGGGGCGGTCTCTGTCGCAGTCGAGGCGGTCACGACATAAAGCAGAGACCACAAGCAGTCTCAGTTAGTGACACTTGGCAACAGTTTATTAATGAAAATGGCTGATCTTTTATACACTTTCCAGTTGTTTACCCTTCCTCTACCTTAGCTATTGGCCACAGTAATTCAATACCATGCCATTGGTGAAAAGTTACTCTGAGTCCACCTAACTTTCTAAAAATGCTTCATCCAGCTGCAGAATGTTATCTTCCTTCTCTCGATCTCCTTGGTTACGGCCTTGGAGAAAGCTCCTTATCAGCTTCTTCTTCTTCTTACTTCTCACTCCTTTAGCTAACAGGCCCGCTGCTAGCCCCTTCCACAATTCCCCCTTTTTTGTTTTTGACCTGTAAATACAGCTGCTATGGATTTTTGCAGGGCCCTTTGCAAAAACCCAAGCAGAGAGGGGACACACAAAATCACAATCACAACCATCAACAAAATTCCCATTCTTCCTTCATCCATCTTTAAGTACTGATGTATGGTCTTAGCCAGTGTCATCCGCACGTTCTGCTTCAGCTGCGGAGCCATCGATCCTGTCCTTTCCTGCACGCTCTAGGTAAGGTTTAACACAGCGAGCAGGAACCCATCGAGGACCATTATCTGTCAAAACACAAGCATAACCCCTTCCCCAGGTTACCAGTTCCACTGGACCAGACCATATACCAGTAATCAAATCCTTGACCCATACCTTGACATTTCTATGGAAATTTGGTTGCTTAGAATTCAAAGAAGAAAAATGGCAAAAGATTGGAGATAACTGTGAGTCAGGTAGGGGACGCAAGAAGTTTAACACATAAACAGCTTTATCTAATCTCACTTCAGGTGACTCCTGTTGCATTCCCCCTTTTTGTTTTTGAACCTGACATTTAAGAAGTCCGTGAGCTCTTTCAATAATTGCTTGGCCCGTGGGGACATGTGGAATACCTGTTGAATGCTCAATGCCCCAAGCACGAAAGAATGCTTGCATTTTTCGCGAAGCATATGCTGGGCCGTTATCTGTTTTTACATGACATGGAACACCTAGAATAGAAAAGGCATGATAAAAATGACGAATAGCATCTCGAGTTTTCTCTCCTGTGAATGCTGAAGCAACCATTGCGTGAGAAAAAGTATCAACTGAAACATGCACATACTTAAAGTGACCAAATTCTGGCATTTTTGTAACATCAGTTTGCCATTCTTCTAATGCAGAAAGACCTCTAGGGTTGGTACCACAATACTGAGTGACATGAGTCATATGACAGTCGGGACAAGAGGAAAGAATAGATTTTGCTTCAGCAGTAGACAATTTGAATTGCTGCTGTAAAGCTTGAGCACTCTGATGAAAATATTGATGGGATAAAATTGCCTGCTGCAACACATTGGGTACAGTTTTGATTGCAGCAGCAGCTACTAAAGAGTCTACATAGGCATTGCCTTCAGCAAAAAATCCTGGTAATGATGTATGGCTGCGAATGTGCATGATAAAGTAAGAATGTTTTCAAGCACCAATAACTGTCCACAACTTCACTAATATAGTAAACAATGGTTTCTCTTGAATATTATACAACACTGCTTGATCTAAATGCTTAACCAAATTTGCAACATAAACTGAATCAGTAACTATGTTTACAGAACCAGGAAACAAAGTAAAAGCCAAAAGAACAGCAGAAAGTTCAACCAGTTGAGGAGATCCCTGCTGAATCACTGTCTGATATTCCCAGTGATCATCCTTTCTCCAAGCCACAGCTGCTTTTCCGGTTTTCCTGGACCCATCTGTAAAAACCGTTATACCTTCCACCGGAATAGGAGAACAAATTTGCTTGCCTTCAAAAGGAATCTCTTTAGTCAGTGTTAGAACAGGATGAGAAGGCAAGTGATACGAGATTTGGCCTGTAAAACAAGATAAGGCAGATTGCAATTCATGATTATTTTGAAAGCACCATTCAAAATACCACTGTTGCACAGGTATCACAATGGTCACAGGGTCCTGTCCCAAAATCTCATGACAACGCCTGCGACCCTTGATGATAATATCTGCAAAGAGCTCATAAAGTCCTGGAGCTGTTTTCCAGGATCTGAAAGATAAAAATATCCATTCCAGAATATGCAATTGATCTTCCCAAGTATCATTCCATTGACACAGTATTCCACATGGTATTTCATGGTCTTTCAAAATAAAAAATTGAACACCAACAGAGGGATCTATCCTGTTAACAAATTTGTGTGCTAGGGCTAATTCAACTTCTTCTAGGGTGTTTTTTGCCGCTGAGGTCAATTGCCTCTCATCAGTGGAGGAAGTGATGCCTGACAGCAGATCAAACAATGGTTGCATCTGATGATTAGTTATGCCTAAATATGATCGAATCCAACCTATTAAACCAACCAATTTCTGTACATCAGTAGCAGTTTTAACATCAATGTCTAACTTTACAGGTTGAGGCATAACTTGAGTGTTGGTCACCAACATACCTAGGTATTTCCAAGGCATGTGTTCCTGCACTTTCTCTGGAGCAATAATCAAGCTAAAGTCTTTCAAATTTGTCACAGCACATTGTTTAAGAGCTGACAACTGTTGTTTGTTGTCAGATGCCAACAAGATATCATCCATGTAATGATAGCAGTAGCAATTTTTAAATTGCTCCCTCACTTTTGACAAGGCCTGTGCCACAAACCATTGACAAATAGTTGGTGAATTTTTCATGCCTTGTGGGAGTACCTTCCATTGATACCTTTTATCAGGTTCAGCATGATTTATAGAAGGCACCGTAAATGCGAATTTTTCTTTGTCCTGCTCAGCCAATGGAATAGTGAAGAAACAATCTTTTAGATCAATGACAACTATTTGCCATTCTTGTGGAATCATCGTGGGTGTAGGAAGGCCTGGTTGCAAGGCTCCCATTGTTGCCATTACAGCATTTATCTGCCGTAAATCATGTAAAAGTCTCCATTTTCCCGATTTCTTTTATATTACAAAAACCGGGGTGTTCCAGGGACTGAATGATTCCTCAATGTGTCCTGCTTGTAATTGTTCTGTAACTAATTCTTGCAGGGCAGTAAGCTTTTCAGTAGTCAGGGGCCAGACAGGCTTATCTGTCAACCATGTCAGGGGTACAACTGGACGTTCATTGCCCTGCAACACAGTGGCCCTCATTAAAAATCCGTAGTAATTTTGACACCCCATTGAGATAAACAATCTCGTCCCCACAAACTTTGAGGAGCATCGGCAACATAGGGTCTGATGTTAGCTTGTTGGCCATCAGGATGTTTCACATTAATTACAATGGCTGACAGGCCACCTGTTGTAGCACCACCCAACCCGAGGAGTCCAAAACTTGCATGAGTGAGAGGCCACGATTGAGGCCAGCAAAGTCGTGAGAGTATTGTGACATCTGCTCCAGTGTCAATCAAACCTGTTACTGATATAGTTCCTGGATGACATCCACTGGCGGTGAGAGTGCATGTCTTTTCTGGACGGCTCTCTGTTACTTTCTCAGTCCAAAACACTTGAGGTACTCCTGTCGATCCAAAGCTTCCTGTGCCGCGACTTCGGTCCACTGCATTTGGAACAGAACTCACAAAAGGTACAAGCTGAGCAATGCAAGTTCCTTTCTGAATAGTGACAGGAGGGTCATCAATGGATACCATAGCATGAATCTGCCCTAAATAATCAGCATCAATAAGCCCTAGATGCACATGAATACCTCTAAGTGTAGTACTTGATCTCCCTGTCAAAAACGCACTTAATCCCCGTCCTATCGGACCATAGGCATCAAGAGGCACTTTACATATTTCTTTTGTTAAAATGGTTACTGTGTCAGCGGTGGGTATATCAATCCCTGCGGACCCGCTTGTTGCCCCTGAGAATTGTTCGCAAATGGGTGGCTTTGCAGGGCTGGGAAGGCCCGCATTTGCTGTTGTGGTTGTTGGGGTATTTGTTTCCCCACGCGCCCCTTCGCGCTCCTCTTTGGGTTTCCCGGCAATAGCTGACCATTTGCATGATATCTACTTCTGCATTGCTTAGCATAGTGCCCAGATTTAGCACAATGATTGCATACAACATCGCTACTTGCACTTGGCCTAAATGTTGTTTTCCCAACAGTACACTGTGACTTTACGTGCCCTTGTTGTCCACAATTATAACACTTCGCTGAAGGTCTTAACACTGCAGCAAGAGCTGCCATTTTATGCTCGACTGAACCAACTTTCGAGCAAGCAGTAACCATCTCAGACATGGTGGGTTCCCCAGGCAAAGTATCAATAATCTTTCTGCAATCTGGGTTTGCATTTTCTTTAGCCAATTGTACACACAAGTTGTCTCGCAAAGTTTCATCATCTACTTGTTTCTCAATAGTGGCAGCAAGTTTTTCTGCAAACTGCAAAAATGGTTCTCTTGTTCCTTGTTGTATAGTAACATATTTCTGTTTTGGAGCTGCCATTTCCATTGTTTTAGTTAAGGCACTTGTGCCAAAATCGAAGGATCCCACCTTGCCTGTAAATCTGGATTAGCAAAAGGCCCAGAGCCCATTAGGGCATCAACACCCACAGCATGACGAGGGTCGTGTTGAGGCAACTGCATATTTGTTAAAGCAGTGCGCTCAGCCACTCGCCTCCAAGTTTCTTGAAATACACCAAATTGTACTGGCTGGAATAGAATTGTAGCAAGATGAGTGATGTCATAAGGTGCAAGCAAATCTGCATTAATCACACGTATTAATTGCATTACCTCTGAGGAATTAATACCATATTGAGCTACTTTTGATTGGAGGTCTTGCACAACCCTCCAGGCGAAGACGTGATGACTGTCGTTCTGTCCTGTTCCAGGAACTGCTTTGAAAACTGGAAAAGCCATAGGGTTATCACAAGCAACATTTGCAATGGCACTGTTCTCCTGAGGTACTCTTTGAGCACCTAACCTTTCTATGATGTCCCAGTTCTTTTCTTCAACTGCTTTCCTCCTAACAAATTCCCAGAACTCCTGAGGGTGTCGAGGAAGCACAGTGACTTGGCATGGAGGCAAAGTCCATGGGGCAGTAAGACTAGAGCTCTTAGGAGATGAAGAGACCAGAGCTCCCTGCCCCAACTCAGGTGTTACTGCGGGCGACTCATCACTTGACTCACTGTTGTTGTCACTGTCAGGTAAAGGAGGATATGGCCTTGCAGGTTGTTCAAGCATCTCAGAGGGGAGCGGGGGGGGCAGACGGCTGGACCAGAGAGGAGGGAAGCGGGGGGGCAGATGGCTGGACCTTTCTCTCTGCTAAAGACATTTCAGCTAACTGGCGTAGCGGTGTAGTATATACAGGCACCATCTCGAGCTGCTGCGCAGGTGTGAGATAAGGAGGCTTAGGAGTCTGATAAGAAGAGGCTAGGGCAGGTTGCCCAGAAGTTTTGGCAGCTTTCCCAGAAGCCTTGGCAGCTTTCCCAGAAGCTTTGGCAGCTTTCCCAGAAGCCTTGGCACCCAGCCCAGAAGCTCTGGCAGCCTTCCCAAAAGCTTTGGCAGCTTTCCCAGAAGCTCTGGCAGCATGCCAGGTAACTCCCATGGCATCCGAACTTTCTTCACCAAGTTCCCCATCAGGGCCCCCTTCTACCTCCGCCCCCCCGTCAGATATCAGCCCCGACTCTTCGTCCGCATCTTGCTCCATTTCTCTCTCTATTCTCCATTCCTTTAAAACGTCAAAGAGCGAGTTCCAGGTTACTGCTAAATCAACAGCTGTTTTATCTCCCGCTCGAATAACTTGCCATAGTCTGTCCCCGACTTTCTTCCATGCCTTAACACTAAATGCTGTGTTGGGATCAGTGCCAAAATTCTGTGATTTAGTCCACAGCAATATATTACGAAGCTCATAGTCTGACATATTAATTCCCTTATTTCTTAACAAAACTTTCCATGTAGACAGAACACTTTCTTCCTCTTTAGATAAATTTTGTCCCATTATTACTAGTTGGTGGCTCACCTACTTCCAGGTGTCTTGATTGAAGGGAATCAGGTCCGGACCTCCCTGTGGCTTCCACCTGCCACTCTCAGCTGCACCAACGCTGCCTCCGCCACTACGTCCCAGTGGGTCACGGTTGCCAATTGCTAGGACCCCGTATGGGCCCCCACCGACTATGTTCTTATCACGTCGGGGTCACCAAAATGTCGCAGTCGAGGCGGTCACGACATAAAGCAGAGACCACAAGCAGTCTCAGTTAGTAACACTTGGCAACAGTTTATTAATGAAAATGGCTGATCTTTTATACACTTTCCAGTTGTTCACCCTTCCTCTACCTTAGCTATTGGCCACAATAATTCAATACCATGCCATTGGTGAAAAGTTACTCTGAGTCCACCTAACTTTCTAAAAATGCTTCATCCAGCTGCAGAATGTTCTTATCTTCCTTCTCTCGATCTCCTTGGTTACGGCCTTGGAGAAAGCTCCTTATCAGCTTCTTCTTCTTCTTACTTCTCGCTCCTTTAGCTAACAGGACCGCTGCTAGCCCCTTCCACAGGTCTCTTCTTGTGTTTGTGAGCGTTTGGCGACGCCTTCGTCTCCAGGCTGAGCTGGTTTGGTTTTGAGGTGGTCTTGTGTTTGCCTCAGGACAGTTCTTGTCCTTGTCTGCAGTAGTGTTCACTGTGCCTGAGTATGGTTTTACGTGTTTTCCTGGGTACCACCTTGGACCTGATGATAGTAGCACGCACGCATAACCTCTACCCCAGGTAATCAACTGATGAGGCCCTGAAATTTGGTGTTTTTCAGGGTCCTTCACAAGCACAGGTGGTTTCTCCATGAGCTTTGCTTGTGTGGTATTTGCAAAGTGGCGAAGTATTGGTGGGTCAGGCTCTGATGCTGTGCAGTTCAGGAAGTTGATGACATAGAGAGCCTTGCAAAGTCTCTCCGCTGGAGATGTGATTTTCATGTCCCTGTTCTGTTGCTCGAGGACTCTTTTGAGGGTTTGATGTGTCCTTTCCACGATGGATTGTCCTGTGGGGTTTACAGGTATGCCCGTCTTGTGTGCTATGCCCCATTCATTGAAGAACTCCTTCAACTTGTGGGAGGTATAGGCTGGCCCATTATCTGTTTTAATCTCCTTTGGTACACCCAGGGTGGCAAAAGTGAGGAGAAAGTGTTTTATTGTGTGCATGATCTTTTCTCCTGCATGTGATGATGCAAACACTGCTCCTGAGAACGTGTCGACCGAAACATGCACGTACTTTGACCTTCCAAATGGTGCATAGTGATTTACATCTGTCTGCCACAGCTGACAGCAATTCAGGCCTCGGGGATTGACTCCTGTACCCATTGATGGTATCTGGTAGTTTTGACAGTTCAGACAGGTAGCCACGATAGCTTTTGCCTGATCCTTTGAGAGCTTAAACATTCTCATAAGGGCAGGTACATTTTGATGAAAGAACGCGTGTGACAGCTTTGCCCGAGCAAAGATGTTAGGAACATTAGCAGTTTCTGCTGCCATTACTAATGCATCTGCTTTCCTGTTGCCTTCTGCAACAACACCTGGGAGGTCCGTGTGAGACCTCACATGCATTATGTGATAAGGTTGCTTTCTGTGGGAGATCAGGTGTATTAATTTAGAGAGCAGGTGGTATAACTTTGGGTTAGAGACCTCTTTGAGAAGAGCATGTTCTGCTCTCATAGCTATTCCCGCAACATACGCTGAATCTGTGACCAGATTGAAAGGCTCGTTTTTAAATTTTTCAAAGGCTCTGACGACAGCTGCTAGTTCTGCAATCTGTGGTGATCCTTCTACTGTCTGCACGTCAGATTGCCATTCTTGTGTTTGGGGTCTCTCCAAGTAATCACCGACTTGTGGGATGACCCTGAGCCATCTGTAAATAGGGTTAGAGCCTTGAGAGGATTTCTACTTTGTATTTGTTTTGGAATCAAATGGAAAGTTTCATTCTGGTTGAAAAGCTTGTGTTCTGGGATGTCTGATGAAGTTTGACCCGTATAACTGTCCAGAGCAAACTGTAGACTCACATTGGTCTTGATCAAATCCTCAAAGTCTTTAAGGGTTATTGGCAAATATATGCATTCAAAATCACAACCTGAAAGACAGCAAAGACAAGTCCTAGCCTTTTTTGTTAAGTGTGCTATAATCTCCTGGTAGGTGGTAATTGTCTTTGTAGGCTGGCTACTTGTTTAAACCTATTCCAGTATCAACAAAGGATCTCGCAGCTTAGGGTCCCATTGGAAGATCAGTCCATGGAATCTGGGTGCTTTTCCCAGGATGATGAACTGGAAAGGCAGACTGGGGTCCTAGCGATGGGCTTTGTGTGAAAACAGGGCTTCCTGGACTTTGATGATGGCACCTCTGGCTTCCTCTGTGAGAGTGCAGGGAGAGTCCAGTTCCTTGGGTCCACGAAGAAGATTGAACAAGGGAGCAAGGTCCTCTGATGTAATTCCTAGCAGTGGATGTACCCAGTTGATGGATCTGCACAGGCTGTGTAAGTCCCTGAGGGTTTTTGGGTCGTCGTTGATGACGATCTGCTGAGGTACGATGGTTCTTTCCCGGATCTGGACTCCAAGGTAAGTCCATGGCTTGGTGTACTGGATTTTGTCCTCACGAATTTCCATTCCTGCCTTTTCAATGGCTTCAATAGTCTTTTCGACCGTTTTGTCCAAGTAAGCTTTGTCTGAGGCACACACCAGAATGTCATCCATATAGTGATAGATGATGGTGTCTGGAAATGGTTTCCGAATGGGAGACAGGATGTGAGACACGTACCACTGGCAGACAGTTGGCGAGTTTTTTAATCCCTGAGGAAGAAAACGCCAATGATATCTTTTGAGCGGAGCTTCCTTGTTAATAGAGGGAACGGAGAAAGCAAACCGTGGAGCATCCTCAGGGTGCAGTGGTATGCTGAAGAAACAGTCCTTAATATCTATGATAGCAAGTGTCCAGTCTCTAGGCAGCATTGATGGGGAGGGCAGGCCAGGCTGAAGAGGGCCCATGTCCTCGATAACCTCGTTGATTCTGCGAAGGTCGTGGAGAAGCCTCCACTTGTTTGTACCAGGCTTTGGTAGAACAAAGACTGGAGAGTTCCAAGGGCTGTTGGACTCCACTATGTGGCCTTTTTTGAGCTGTTCTTCCATGAGGGCGTTTAGGGTGCGCAGCTTGGCTTTCTTTAGGGGCCACTGCTCAGTCCAGATTGGCTTGTGGCTTTTCCAGGTGAGACGGGGTATTTCTGGCAGCACACTCAACTCAGTGGCCCTAGTCAGAAATCCTGAATGGGAATACGTAGGGAAGCTCCCCTCTGGGATAGAACGTCTCTGCCCCAAAGGGTGATGGGGGCCCTTACCACAAATGGACGGGTGGTTGCCAGCTTCCTTCTGGCCCTTCAACCAGGATGTTGTTCTTGCTCTTCATGGATACTGTAGTTCTACCAATCCCGGATATCATGCCTGCAACAGGTTGTAGATCTCAGTGTGCTGGCCAATCTGAATGGGCGATGATGGTCACATCTGCACTGGTGTCCAGCATCCCTGGCAGGTGGGTCTTCTCTCCTTTGTGGGAGAGGCTGCACTCGATGGTAGGCTTGGATGGTCCCATGACTTGTGCCCACATAGCTGTAGGGTTGAGAGGAATCTGTTCCCTGTGATTCTTTGGGAGTAAAAATGCCTGAGCTATTGGAGTTCCCTTAGAAAGAAAAAATGGTAAGTCTATGCAGTATACCTGCACGAGGATCTCTTGTCCCGGCTGCACTGTCAGCACTTCTGGAACAACGAAGATTTCCTTTGGAGTATTAACAAAATCACCTGTAATTAAAATGTCTAAAGGACTCCCCTGAGATCCATATTTTCCTGTAGGAACATGGTGAACATTCTTATCATTAAAGTCAATGGACAAAGCAGTTACCAGTTGCCGGCGGGTACCTCTCTGGGTTGTCCCGTGGGTTGGGGCTTCTCTTTTGGGTCTGGAGCAGCCTGGGTTTGTGCATGATTGGGTCTTGGTGGCCTTTGATTTGTATCCCGCGCCCGAAGGTCGAACAGGTGCCTCAAGGGCTTTAAAGGACACGATTGATAGCTTTGCTGATGTTGGGCTCTTTGATTATAATTCCAATGGTATTGGGGGGGTGTTCTCTCCGGGCAGTCCTTTATATAATGTCCTAGCTCTCTACAGTGATAGCATTTAACTTGTTCCTTAGAGGTTATGACTGCATATGCACCCAAAACTCTTTCAGCAATACCCTTAGCTACTGCTTGGGCCACCGTATTTTCAGTGGACAGGTGACGTGTACAGCATTCTAGCATTTGCTCCATAGTGGGGTCTGTATCCACAGGTAAAGACCTCAAAAGGGCCTTACATTTCTCATTTGAGTTGCTGAAAGCAAGCTTACATAAGAGTTCCTTTCTTGCCTCAGTACTCTCTATTTGTTTCTTCAAAGCATCTCTAAGTCTGTCCACAAATTTTATATAGCTTTCTTCAATACCTTGTTTTATAGTAGAAAAACGCATTGTTGGCATTGACTCATCCTGCATAAGAAGCAAGGAGGTTTTCGCTGCAATTGCTACATCCTGCAGCACTTCTTTATTCAGTGTTTCCATTTGTTCTGCAGGCTTTTGAAAGTCTCCTTCACTGGCCAATTGTTCTACTGTGAAGTTGGTCTTAGTAGCATCGGCAGTATATGAATCTGATAACGTTTTTAAGTGTTTCTTCCAATGCCTATCCCATAACAAATATTCTGCTGGTGACAGAAGGCATTGTGAAATATTTTTTACATCGTGAGGAAGCAAGACGTGTGCAGAGAACATGGCTTCTAGGAAATTTCTAAAGATATGTGAACTACGTCCATGTTCCTTGGCTATATTTCTCAATTGTACCAGTTCTTTATTAGAAATTGGTTTCCATGCCTTGATATTAGATTCCCCACCATTCCTTCCTTCCCTGTACTTGACTGGAAAGGCTGTGATTTTCTGTGCTAGGTCCCAGTTCCCAGACTTCGTAGCTTCTATCTTAATAAGAGCCCATGGGTCTATATTAATCGCATCGAAATCAGATTCATCAGAAGAGCTCTCATTGTCTGAGGAACGCTGTGAGGGATATGCTACCCATGAATTCCTTTTTTTTCGTTTAGAAGCATTTTTCATGGTTTTCAGTGACTGGTCAGAAGTTGGCGCTATTGGATGAGGGGTAGCAAGACAGCAGGGACCGGATTGGGTGGGGGGGTGACGCCACAGGTGGTCTCTGATCCGTTCGGGTGGCAGGAGGGTTGGGTCAGGGGTTGGAGGGACGGGTGGGGGCAGGGGGGGTATGGGGTCTGTGGATGCACGCCTGGGGGGTTTGGGGGTACGCAAGCAATGCCGCTGGTTTGGGGTGCTACAGGTATAGGGTGAGCTGGTGTTACTGCACATGTGTGCGGCTCGGCGCAGGAGGACAGGGTGTGGGCACGGCTCAGGAGAGTGCCGGGAGGGGCCGGGAGGGCCGGGGTGGTCTCGGGGGGGGCGGGAGCGGGGGCGGTGACGGCGGGGAGGGCAGTCGCGGGGGCGGGGGGGAGCAGCGCAGGGGCGGGGGGGAGCAGCGCAGGGTTGGGTGGGGTGGCGGCGATAACGGGACCGGGGGACGCGGCAGGCGCGGCGGGGGAAGCGGGGGGAACGGCAGCGCGGGGGTAGGGGGGGACCGGGATCGCGGCGGCGGGAGGCGGCAACGGCAGCACGGGCGCGGGGGGAGGGAGGAGGGGGTAGAGCGGCGCAGGGCGAGGGGTGGTCGCAGCGGAGGGTACGGCGGCAGGGACAGGGAGCGGGGCCCCCGGGGCCGGACACGGGAAGGAAGCGGAGCCGGGGAGGTGGGGGGCTGCAGGAAGCGGGGAGTTGGGCAGCGAGGGTCCCGCGAGGCGGGGGGAATGTGCGGGGGGGCGCTGTTTGACTTCTGCCTGCGAAATGGGATCTGCAGGAAGCACTGCAGGGGCCAGCGACTCTCTGGCCTGCAAGGCACATTCTTCTGTTATCTTATCAGCACAATTAGCATATGAAGAGGAAAGATCTGTTAGTTAGGAACTTTTTTCAGAGTTCGATTTTTCAATCGTTTTTGTTATTATATGAAATAAAGGTAAGAAGTTAGTAACAGAAAAGTCCTGTTTTGTTTGAGACATATAAATGGTGTTTCCAACTGCATCCTAAAAGGAATTTTCAGTAATTGTGGTCTTATCAGTTTCAGGGAAATTCAGCACAATCCAAGATACAAATTTTTTAAGAGTCTTTTTTGACAGATTACCTTTAGAAAAAGTGAAATTGTTAACAGATAAGGTTTCTACAATGTTTAAATGTAACTCTCTCTCACGTGTTGTTAGTCTTAGGGTGCTTAAACAAGTACCCATGATTTTTCAAGCCCTTTCCACAGTAAAACGAGAAAAAAGAAAAAAAAAAACGAAAAAGGTTTTTAGAGCACCCAAAGGTATGCACGCAATCTTAATACTTACGTCCTTTGGGGTCAGGGGTCTGTGGAAGGGGGTCTGCTCCTCAATTCTCCTCAGACTTCATCTCATCCAGATGTATTGTTGAGGGTCGAATTGAGCCTTCCGCAGAGAGGATTTTCTAAAACGAAAAGTCCGTTCGCAGGAGAGGCTTCCCGAACAGGCAATAACAGGAGGCCCTGAAAGGCTCCGATGCTCCGGTGATGCTTCGCTCCTGGGGGCCAGGGTCCGATGACACGTTTGGGCCGCCACTTAAATCAGCCTTGCTTGGTCTTATCCTATGCAAGCTGTTACAGTTCCAGAGCTCAGTCCTCAAGGGGACTGGGTGCTAGAAGCCAGCTCGCTCTCAGACTAAGGCTGCGGGACAGCCTTAGCAAGCAGGGAATATTCAGCTCTTAGTGATTAGGCAGCTCTTATGATTTCAAGTTCTTTGCTTGCTAGGTAGCTTTTCTCTTGGCTTAAGGCTCTAGCAGACGGTAGAGAGAGGAGAAGCAGAAGACGCTGGCTGTTCCACGAGTATGGCTTTATTGGAGGGTCCGTGAAGGGTCTCAGCTCTTCTTTTTCTGAGTTAGTAGGCGTACAGTATGCTACTTTTATACCCTTGGCCCGGATCCAATCCTGACTAATGGCAAAAGTGTTAGAGTGACCATAAGTGACCAATAGTAGGGTTAACAACATATTGCCTTACATGGCTATAGGGATAAGATACAAGGCGGATGTCCCTGGAGACAGGAAACTTCTTTGCCGCTGTGTCAGCATTCTATTCTCCAAGGGGCCCTGGCTACACTTGAGAGGTTTACTACACAAAGCTATAGTTTCAAGGATACAAGCAATATTGTAAAATTATACCTCAAAAAGTTATTATTCCAGAACTCTTTATGGATTAACTACAAGCAAAGAGCAACATCCATAATGTTTTAATTCAAATGCTCCTCAATCAACCAAGGTTAATGGCAAACAAAAGATAGGTTCAAAGGCCTTCTTCAATGCTTTACTTTCCCCAGTTATTATTAGAATTCCCAGCGGTCCCATTGTTGGTCTCTACACATATTGCAGTCACAAATACACACGTTGCCTGTTTGTACCTGATAGGAAACACAGCTTTCTATTTCACACATGTCACAGCTGACACTTGAAACACTGCATGTCCTCCAGGCAATACAGTGTGGGCGATATTCCATCTTCTGGAGGCTGCAAGATCAGCTCTGCAGAGCATGGAGGACATGGCCGAGTCTGTCGAGGATCGGCCGGCTGCGCTGCTGGAGGTCTGTAAAGAGCTGATCCTGCAGGCTCTGTCTGCTGAGGCCACGTAAACCAGTGGGAATTTTCCTTTTCTTTTCTTCTTTTCAATTTTTTATCTCTATTGTAAATAAATAAATTACAGCGTATACATAATTCTATGTATTATTATATATTGTAGATTACTGTAAATAAATAAATTCTAGAATGCGTTATGATACACAGACTGCTAGCAGCTTTCCTTTGCTGCCCAGGGTCTGCAGGGCAGGAGGCAGGAAAGGGTGAAAAGGGAGCTTGTGCTCATAGGCTCACAGCACAGCAGGCTGAGAGGTGGTGAGGCCCTGAAGGGGGAGAAGGGTGCTTGTTCTCAGCCAGCTGCCCAGGCATGCAGTGGGCAAGGGAAAATGGCCAGAAGCCCCTTGGCCTTTGGTGGTTCTGCTGAAGCCTTTGTGCTGCCCACAGAGCGGCTGGGCAGGGGCCGGGGGTGCGGGGATCCCTGCCAGAGCGGTGCCTGGAGATGGCCACAAGCCCTGTGCCAGGCAGGAACCACCCTCTGTATCCTCCTGCCCGTGTGCTGCTGGCTGCCTTGCTGAGGGCTCCCAGGTGCCTCTGGATGGGGCTGCTCTGGAGCTGCTGTGGGGCTGCGGCGCTGCTGCCGGGCAGCTTGGCCGGGCTGGGGCAGCCCCTGAGGGGCTGGGGCGCTGGCAGGCTCTGAGCAATGGGCTGTCAGAGGCCACAAGCAGCCCCCTGGCAGCTGCCTTGTTCCTGCCAGAGTTGACTTGCAAGAGGGACCCTGGGCACTCTGGAACTAACAGCATCAGTGCTGTTGGAAACCCAAATGCAGGGAAATCTCAGACCTTTGGTCTTGTCAGCAAAGCTTAGAATGAAACACAGGATTTGATCGGAGACCTTGGAAAGGGCTTCCAAACTTAGATGCTAGAAGCGAGAATGTGGATTTCTAGTTTATTATAGCAGAGACTCGGGGAGGAAGGTTGAAGTGGAGGAAAGTTTAGAGTTTTAGGGCTGAAGATCTAGAAAATATAAAAGTAGTTACAATGGAAAAAAGAAGCTTAGGATGCAGTGCTGTAGGTTTGTGTGTCATAACATGATTGGCTAAGGAAGCTTACACTGTAGCATGAGTCCGTAAGACGAAATATTGAAGGACTGGCTGCAAAACATAAATATCCTTCTTGGCAGTGTCTTCTTGGCCAAGAAATCCTTCAAAGCTCTTGTAACTACAAGTCTTGTGGCCTTGTGAGCCGTGCAGTGCAGATGTGAGCCAAACTCACCCTTCCTGTCTATGTAGAAGAGAAGAAAAAGCAATGGCATCATCTAAAACACTCAGAGGTCTGCTCTCTAGCTTGTTCCAAACTCCCTCAATTCCCCCAAAGTGGGATTTAGCTACAAAGAGATGACAAGGACTCTTAGTGCTGGCTCTTTGACTCAACAGCAGCTGCTTTAGAATCTTTCACATAAGCCTGTGCAGTTATGTGCCAGAAATGTATCATTAGAAGAAACTTTCCCAACTGACTTGCATGGAGGTTTGTCTGAAGGGTATTTGAGGAGAAAGGCTTCCAGCAGAGGTCTGGGCTTTGGCCTAGCTGTGTCCCCTGCTGACTGTGAAGTGTGCCATCAGCTGCAGGGCTTTCTGGGCTAAAAATATCAAGTCACTTGGACTTGCTCCTTTAGGCCTCTAAGAGCTGGACCAAATTTTGGGGCACATTTGGAGACCTCGTCTATGGGTGGATGTTCCACCTAGGATTTTCCCAATTGCTGGGAATGGTTCTCCAGGGCCCTAGTGTAAAACGGGGCTCCCCAGGAATGCGCATCCGCAAGATGGTAAACAATTGTCTTGGTTTGAAGAGAGAGGTGTTGGCTAATGAAGGCAGAAGGCTTCTCTGAAATGGAAAATGTAAATCCCCTCCCTTCAAATGATTCTCATTTAGAAATTCAAATGCTCTCAGAGAAAGATATGGGGATAGGACTGAGCCCGCAGAGCCGGGCAGCGTTTGCTGATGGTCTGAGCCCTTCCTAAAGATCCTGTGCGGGCTGTCTTAGACACCCGGGGCCAGGCATTCCTTCCAGCCTGGGCCACTTTGGCTGGGCTGGGGGTGGCCCCAGGGCAGAAGGCAGTGTGTGCAAGGGCCCTGGGTGGCACGCTGCAGCACGGTCTCTTTTCCATGGAACGGAACCCAGTGACCAAGGGCCCTTTGTGACACGTGGGAAATAGAAGCTTGCCCAGTGCTGGGAAGGCACAACGGGGCAGAACGGGACAGAGCCGTGCTGTGAGGAGCCCCCACACAGCGCACTCGTTCCCGTCTGACCCGGAGCCTCTCGGAGGCGTTTTTCCTGCAGCTGACCTTGAGGCCAGACCACAGGACTTGCTGACCCGTGGCCTTCCCGAGGCTTCTCTTCTGCAGGTGCCCTCACAAATCCCGTCATTAACATGGAGCAGAGACCCCTGAAAGTGCCCAAGGTGGCCTGGGGGGAAGAGGAGGAAGAAGGCCTTGGAGCTGTCCCAGCACATCAAACCAAAGAGGTGGTGCGGTTTGAGCTGCTGCAGGAGGGTGAGTGGCAGAGCTGGGTCAGTGCCTGCAGCCAGCTTGGCGCCATTCCATCCCATCCCATCCCATCCCATTTTATCCCATCCCATTTTATCCCATCCCATTTTATCCCATCCCATCCCATCCCATCCCATCCCATCCCATCCCATCCCATCCCATCCCATCCCATCCCATCCCATCCCATCCCATCCCATCTCATCCCATCCCATCCCATCCCATCCCATCCCATTCCATTCCATCCCATCCCATCCCATTTTATCCCATCCCACCCAATCCCATCCCATTCCCATGGACAGGACAGAAGAGGGGCCGGGCAGACACCCCGCAGGGGCCGTGCTCCATCACCTGGGCCATCCCGGGGCTCTCCCTGCCTGGGGAGCGCAGGGCTGGGCTGTGTTCTCCGGCCTCTCCCGCAGCCCCTCACCTCTGGCTGCGCTCGCTCTTTGCCAGGTGCAGCCCTGCAGCGCACACAAGAGCAGGAGTCCAGCCGTGGCCGCTTCCGCAGAACAGCGCAGGTACCTGCAGCCGTCCCCACCTGGGCTGGGCCTGCTGGCACCGTGCTTTGTGCATTCCCTGCAACATCCCTCACTTCCTGCCCCTCTGCTACAGCTGGTTTGCAAATTCATCAAGAAAATTCGGCGGGAAGAGACCAGCACCATGGGCACTGGGCTCAGAGCATATTCGCACATCTTCCAAACCAAGACCAGTGCTGCCCTGCTGGATATGCTCGTAGACGAGGGCTTTTCCAATCCAAAGCAAGTAAGCAGCCAGTGGCCAGGGTTTGATCCTCCCAGCAATTGCTTGCTCTACCAAGCCATTCCCGCTGGTCACTGTAACTCTTTGAGGCCATGGCAGTGTGCTGGGAAGGGAAGCACTTCTCTGGGGAAGCTGGGAACATTGCTCCCTCTGGCAGCTTTCCAAGTCTCCCCTGCCTCCTCCAGGTGCCCGCCCTGGTCAGGTACATCCACCAGTGACTCCTGGCCAATCAGTTTGCCGAGCACAGGCTGGAGAGGACCCTGCTGGATCTCACCGAAGCACAGCCCGCTGACGTGGTCATGACGCTCCTGCGTGTGGCCCCGTCCTGTGACAGGTATGGGGCCCACCTGCCCAGAGGGCTCAGGGCTTGCTAGCCCATCAGCCTGTACAGCCTGGCCCAGGTGTGTGACCAACAGAGAGTTCCAGGGCCCTCTGGCTGCTGCCTTTCCCAGCCCTGGCAAGTCAGCCCCTGAGCCTGCTGCCATGCTCCCTCCCTGCCCCTCAGGGGCCTGTCCCCACAGGGCTGGGCTGCCTGGCTGCTGCTGGTGAGTGGCAATGGGCACAGGCAGAGCTGGCAGCCAGCTCAGGTCCCCACTGCTGCCCAGGCCACAGATTTAGTGGGATTCATGGGGGATTTGGATTTTTCTGGGATTTGTGGTGGGATTTGGGGGGGGGGGGGGTGGGTGGGTTTGGGTGTTGCCAGGATTTTTTTTTTTATTTTCGCCGAAATTTTTGGGACATTT
Organism: Melospiza melodia melodia; assembly: GCF_035770615.1. Taxonomy (NCBI): domain Eukaryota; kingdom Metazoa; phylum Chordata; class Aves; order Passeriformes; family Passerellidae; genus Melospiza; species Melospiza melodia. The sequence goes on from NW_026948638.1 coordinate 727,442, forward strand.
ATGGTTTTGGGGACATTTTTGGGGGATTTGTGGAGTTTAATCAGGATTTTTGGGGTTATTGGGATTTCAAAGGATTTTGTGGGCTGTTATTGGGATTCTAGGGTGTTTTAATGAGATTTTGAGAGCTCTCCCCAAACTCCCCCCAGGACCATCCCAACACCCCCAGACCCTCCCAAGACCTTTCTACGACCCCTCCCCAAAACCCCAGACCCTCCCACGACCCCTCCGCCCCCCCGCGAGACCCCTCTTAGGAGCCATCCGCACCCCCCAGGTCCCCCCACAATGCCCCAGGACCCCTCCCCAGACCCTCCCAAGCCCCCGGACCCCTCCCCAAAGCCCCCCCAGACCCTCACCCGCCCGCCCCCCCCGATCCACTCTCAGGCCCCTCCCGTTCCTGTCCCGAGCCCGGCGGGTCCCGGCGGCGGCAGGGGAGGGGGCGCCACTTCCGGCTCGCCTCTGATTGGCTGGGGCGGCACGGGGGAGGCGGGCATTGCTGAGGGGAGCCATGCTGTGATTGGTTATTTCAGGGACTTTCAGGGCGGTGGTTGGTTGGTTCGGGGCGGGGCGCTTTGGCATTCTTGAGAGTCCGCGCGCGCGGCAGGGGTGGGAGATTGTGAGGGGAGAGCGGAGCTGAGGTGGGGACGCGGGGAAACTGGGGCGGTTTGGGGCGGGTCTGAGGGGAAATTGGGAATTTTTGGGGGCATCGACGGGAAACACAGGGGTGTGCGATGGGTTTGGGGTGAATGAGGGAGTCTGAGGGGGCTTTGATTGGTCAGAGGGAGCTTTAGGGAGGTTGGAGGGGAGCTTGAGAGGGTCTGGAGCGTTCTCAGATGGGTTTAAGGGGATCTCAGGAGAATTGGGCGGGTCTGAGGGGATTTTGGGGGATTGTGAAAGGAACTGGGGTGTTGTGAGGGCATCTGGGGGGTTCTGAGGTGGCTCTAGGGGTAATTTTGGGGAGTCTGCAGGGGATTTCATAGTGTTTGGGAGGGGTCTGAGGGGGATGTGGAGCATTGTGATGGATTTGGGGGGCGTCTCAGGTGGGTCTGGGGTGAATTTTGTGGGGAAATGGGGGGGGTCTGAGAGTCCTGGGGAGGTTTTTGGGGTCCAGGGTGGTTCTGGGCCAACACTGGGGGAGCTCTGGGGCGTTTGGGGTTCCTGGAGGGGTCCCGGGGGAGATTTGGGGGTCCCGGGGGGTCCCAGGCCCACCCTGAACCGGGGTCTGGGGGTTTCGGGGGGAGGGGGCACAGCAATTGTTCCCCCCCCCCGGTTTTTGGTGGTCTCCCATGGTGCCCCCTCCCCAAAGAGCTCCGAGGGCCCCCTGAAGTGGCTCCTGTTCCACCGGCCGGTGCCCCCTGATCCAAGACGGCCCCACTGAGCCTGGGGGGCTTCTGGGGGATTTTGGGTTTTGAGAGGGTTTTTGGGGGTTTCAGAGTTGCTATTTTGGGCTTTGTGGGATTTTTTGGGGAGTTTGGGGGAAATTATTGGGGTTTTGAGAAGAATTATTGGCTTTTGGGATGGTTAGAGGATTTGGGGGGGTTTTGGATTTGGGGTGTTTTTTTGAGGTTGTAGGGGTTTTTTGGATGGGGAGGGGATTTACTGAAATTTTTGGGAGTTTTTTATAATTTTGGTGAGTTCCACTGGGATTTTTGGAGATTCTCTGGGGGTTTTGAGGGTTTTCTTGTTACTTTTGGGGATTTTGTGGGGTATTAGTGGAATTTTAGGGGGGCTTTGTGGCATTCCATGGGTGTGGGGAAGGGCTGAGATGCACCAAAATTCCTTGAAATCCCTGAAAGTCCCAATAAAACCAATTAAATCCCAAGTAAATATCTCAAAATCTCATTAAAACAACCTAGAATCCCAATCACAGCCCACAAAATGCTTTGAAATCCCAATAACCCCAAAAATCCTGATTAAACTCCACAAATCCCCCAAAAATGTCCTCAAAACCATAAAAAGTCCCACAAAATCTCCCCCAAATCCAAAGACATCCTGGCAAAACCCAAAAAACCCCACTAAACCCTCCAAATCCCACCAAAAATCCAAAATCCCCCAAATCCCCAACGAATCCCACTTAATGCCACCGCAATTCCAATAAAATCCTCACCAAATCTCCTAAAAATCCAAATAAAATCCCCGGAATTTCTGAGAATGCCAAAAATCCCAACAAAATCTCAGTAAAACCCCCAAAATTCAAAAAAAGCCAAAAAAAATTCAATAAACCCCCAAACACCCCCAGAAAAACTCCCCCTCATACTGCCAATAGAATCCCCGAAAATCTAAACCCCCCAAAATCCACAAAACCAGCCACTCCCAGTCCATCCCAGTATGATTCCAGTCGCTCTCAATGTGATCCCAGTGTAACCCAGCATGGACTCAGCTGCTCTCACTGTGATCCCAGTGTGATCCCAGTTGCTCCCAGCATGATCCCAGCTGTTCCCAGTGTGGTTCCAGTCCCCCCAGTATGGGTAGAGACACTCCCAGTTTGTTTTAGTTACCTCAGAATGATCCCAGTCTTGCCCAGTTTCTCCCAGTTTCCTCTAGCATAATCCCAGTTTCCATCTGTTGCTCAAAGGGTGGCCCCAGTTGCTCCCAGTATGATCCCAGTTGCCCCAGTTATAGTCTCAGTCCTCTCAGCATGGTTCCAGTTCCTTCCAGCTGTTCCCAGTTGCTCCCAGTGTGTCACATTTTCCTCCCAACATGGCCCAGTAGCTCCCAATAACCTCCATTCAGGTTCCATTCACACCCAGTATAATCCCAGTATGATTGTAGCCACTCCCAGTTTGATGCCAGTGCCCCCAGTGTCATCCCAGTTGCTCCCAGCATGGGCCCAGCTGTTCCCAGTGTGGTGCCATCACTCCCCTATGGTTACAGACACTCCCAGTATGGTCCCAGTTGAACCCAGTTGCCCCTGCTCTAGTCCCAGTCACTCCCCAGATGATCCCAGTTGCTCCCAGCATGGTCCCACTCACTCCCAGTTGCTCCCAGTGTGGTCCCAGTTCTCCCCAGCATGGTCCCAGTCGTTCCCAGTGTGGTTCCAGACACTCCCAGTATATTCCAGTGACCCCCAGCATGTCTGTAGCCATTTCCAGGCACTGCCAGTGGCCCCAGTAAGGTGTCAGTTCTCCCAGTATGATCCCCCAGTCATGCCCATTGTATCCCAGTTGCCTCCAGCATGCATCCAGTCCTTCCCAGTTCCTCCAGTTTGCTTGCAGCATCGTCCCAGTTTCTCTCATTTGCTCCCAGTAGCCCAAAGTGTGATCCCAGTTGCTCCCTTTCAACCCCAATAGGATCCCAGTAAGCTCCAGTTTGATCCCTGTCACATGCCAGCCCTCCCAGTGTGGTCCCAGTATAATCCCAGTTGCTTCCAGTTTCTCCAGTATGGTCCCAGCTGCTTCCAGCATGGTTCCAGTTGCTTCCTAGATCAGCCCAGTCAGTCCCAGTATGATGCCATTTGCTCCCAGTTGCTCCCGGTCATGCCCAGTATGGGGGATGATGTGCAGGGTGTGCTCCCAGTTGCTCTCAGATCCTCCCAGTATTAGTCCAGTCCCTCCCAGTATGATCCAAAGGTGAGCCCAGTGTGCTCCCAGTCCCTGCCACTATGAACCAGTTGTGCTCCACATGGTTCCAGTTGCTCTCTTTCACCTTCACTTTTGTTCCAGTCACTCCCATTATCTCCCAGTGTATCCCAGTTCCCTCCAGCATGTTCCCAGTCACTCCCAGTTGCTCCCAGTTGGGTTTTTGGGGGATGTTTGGAGAATGAAGCAGTCCAAGGCTGAGCGGAAAAGGCCCCTTGGGGGACATCGGAGGGTGCTGGTGGCGGTGCCGGCAGAGGCAGCCTGGAGGAGCAGAGCCCTGTATGCCCCAGGAGCCCAAAGTGGGGAGCCCAGAGAGGGGGGAGCGCCGCCATGGGCGGGAGCCTCAAGAGCCTGGAGAGGGACAGGGGGGACTCCTTGGAGCCGCTGCAGCCAGAGCAGAGAACGAGGGGAGAAGGGAGCCCGGGAGCCCAAACAGCCGCGGCATCCCGGAATGGGGAGAGCGAAGAGGGGGGAGCTTTTGGCATTGCTGGGACTGCCAGCAGCCTGGGCAGGGCGGGGACCGAGCACAAGGGGGACCCCGAATCCAAGCGTGACCCCAGCAGCTGGGACAGGGGGGAACCCCCGAACACCAAAGGGGTGGGACCAGGGATGGGGAACTCCTGGGAGGCTTTTCCATGGCTGAATCTTGGTGTTTGGGAGGTTTTTATGTAGCTCAGATGGCCAGTGACTTGTAGAGATGGACTTGGGCAGAGGGAACTTCAAACTCAATGTGCCTATACCTTGTAGTCCTCACACCAGGATTTCCCATTCGCAGTGCTTGGGAGGCTGCGAGGAAGAGGAAGATGCCCTGGGACACTGAAGCAGGTGAGGAGGAAGTCAGTGCCTCTTTCCCCTCTGTGCTGCTCCCTCTCCCAGCCCAGCACGGGAGCTGCTCCCTCTCCCAGCCCAGCCTGCAGCTCAGCCCTGGGGGGATCTCCTTGCCCTTGCCTGTGCATGGAGGCAAATCCCATCTGTCCTTGTCCTTCCTCACCCAGAGCAGGAGCTGAGCATGGAGAGCAGGGAGGACAAATACCCGCGGCAGAACCTGGTGGAAGAGGCCATTTTGAGCAGCTCCATGGCACAGGAAGCCAACGGGGAGGAAAAGCCCCGGAGATGCCGCACGAGGAGGGGCTGCAAGCGCAGCTGGCGGGGATCTGAGGGGGAAAGAGCCAGCCTGGGCCGGGAAGGCGGCTGGAGATGGAGCCAGAGCTCGGAGCTGGTGCTCCACGAGCAGCTCCATGATAGGGCGAAGCCCCACACTGCTTGGAGTGTGGGAAGAGCATCAGGAGGAACTGCAACCTGATCAGGCACCAGAGGACCCACACTGGGGAACGGCCCTATGAGTGTGATCAATGTAGGAAGAGGTTTAAGACCAGCTCCAATCTCCTTGATCACCAGTGCACACACACAAAGGAGAGGCCCTTCCGTGTCCCCGACTGCGGGCAGGGCTTCAGGTACAGCTCCGGTCTTGTTGTGCACCGACAAACCCACACTGGGGAGAGGCCCCACGAGTGTGAGGAATGTGGGAAGGGCTTCAGCCATAGCTCCCAACTGATCTGCCACCAAAAGATCCACACGGGGGAGAGGCCCTATGAGTGTTCCAAGTGTGGGAAGGGTTTCGGATCAAGTCAGATCTCCTCCGGCACAATTGGATTCACACAGAGGAGAGGCCTTTCCAATGCCCCGGTTGTGGGAAGGGATTCCAACACAACTACACAACTATACCTGCATCAAGCACCGGTGCATCCACACTGGGAGAGGCCCTACGAGTGTCCCCAGTGCGGGAAGAGCTTCTCCAGCAGCTCTAACTTGACCCAACACCAACGGAGGCACCGGTAAGGGAAGCCCTGTGAGTGCTCCGAGTGCGGGAAGAGCTTCGTGCTCTGCTCCAGCTCCATCCCCCACTGGAGGAGGCACCTTGGGCACAGTCCTGGTCACCCACATTCCCTGTGATCCGTTTTGGGAACACACCTGGCTGCTTCTCCTTTTGGTTTGGCTTAAATTTTTTTCTCTTCTCCATGTCTTTGCACTCCAAAAGCCAAGAGGGATCAATCTGTCACCTCCAAACCACTCAAATCCCAATGAAAATAACTGTATTTTAACCCAACAGGGCTCAATCTCACCTCAAATTGCTGGTTCCTGCCTCACAAAAACTCAGTCCTGTGCCAGACTCACTCCATTCCACAGCCACCAGGGTGAGTTGGGGTTGGGAGGTGATTGGTAGAAGTGGGATCCCAATTTGGAGCAGTGGGATGGGGATTGTGTGGGGTGGCTGGGTGGGATGTATTTGACAGCAAATAAAACTTTCAGAGTTACTGATTTCTGTCCCATTCATTTTCAGTCACTTCTGTGTGCAGAGTGCTGCCTTCTCAGCTGTTTCAATTCCTATAAAAATCTCATTTTTTAAATCATCTAACCCAAACAATTCAAAAACCAATATCCAAATAAAACCATGCACCCAAAATTAGAATTTTGAAAAAAGAATTAATTTTTTAGAGTACTTAAGGATGTTGATAAAGTTTAATTGTTTAGTTCAAATGTGTGAGAAATTATAGTGGTGTTTGGTTTTGTGTTTAGTATATTTGTAATAGGAATTTTTTTTACTAAGGTGTGTTAGATTCTATGATAGTTTCTTAGATATTTTTTATCTAAAGTATATTGGTTACTGAGTTAAAACTTACAAAAGGTATTTCTTTGTATATAATTTGTTTATTTATATTTTTTGGTAATGTTATATTAGTTTACTGTTGTTTTGGCTTGAGTCATTATTGGAGTATTGTAAGGAAGAGTTAAAATTATATTTCATTTTATATTTCATTTTTATTCTGATGTATTTAATTTTAATGATAATTTCTTGATTTCTAATTTATTATAATTTGCTGAGAGAATAGGAAGGAAGTTCAAGGGAAGGAATATTTTTTCCTGGCTGGGAACTGGAATTCCAGACCCTGGGAGTGTGTGCTGGACCACACACACTGCAATCAAATATGGACTGGGATCAAATATGGACTGGGATCCTAGGGGTCAGGACGGCACAGAATGGGACCATAGGGATCAGGACCACACAACTTGGGATAAACTGGACTGGGATCAAATATGGGCTGGGACCATATGGAATGGGACCATAGAGATCAGGATGAGACAGACTGGGATACACTGGGTTGAGATTATACGGACTGGGCCATATGGACTGGGGTTGCACAGACTGGGATTGCACGGACGGGAATCACACGGACTGGGAAAAAGCTTTGGCTACCATAGGCTGCCTTTGGCTGCCATGCACGTCGGAAGGCAGCCACATCAAGTTGGCTTGATCCTGTTTGGGGGTCCCATCCCCCTCTTTCCCCCGCTCTCCCGCCCCTTCCCCATCGTTCCCCCAGTCCCAACTCCCCTCCCCCGTGCTTGGTTTTGCGGGTTCCGGGCGCCTCCTGCTCCCTTTGGGGGTCCCGACCCCCCTTTGGGTTAATTTGGGGCCCTGCCCCCTTCTCACCGCGCCCTCCCCTCCCCCCGCGGCCGGGGGGGCTCCGAGCACCCCCAGTGCCACCAGTGCGGCCCCGGCTGCCCCCGCACGCCCCATCCCCATCGCCGGGGTCACCTCCCCCCGCCCCAAATTCCTGGCAACTGATGAGTCATCAGCGACAAACGCTCTGATTGGCTGGAAATGGCCCCTGGAGCAGCGGCACAGGCACCTGTGCAGCCTGAGCTGCCCTTGTTCCTCTCTGTCCGTGCCCGGAACACAGCAGGCAGGAGAAGGGCAGCAGGGCCCTGCGTGTCCCCGGGCTCAGGTTTTGCGCCGCTCCAGCTCCACGGAGACGCGGGTCAAGTGAAAAACACAAACAGTTTATTAAGGGAAAGCGAAGGTAAGGGGTGAGCTGGGAGGCAGAAAAGGGGATGGGCAGGGCCTGAGGGCTGCAGGGAGGGAGGTGCCAACAGGGAGAGAGATGGCAGGAGCTGCTGGAGCTTCGCACAGGCTCAGCTGTGAGCAGCCAGAGCCGTGCGTGGAGCTCCAGCTGGTCACTTCTGCTCTGCAGGTGCTCCCATCTTCAATGGGCACTGGAAATCGCCGATGGACGCTGGTACATCTCATCCAGCAGATGAATAAAGTCGTGCACATCTTCTTTCAAAGGTCATCTAAAGCAGTTTGCTCATGCATGATGGATTCTCATCTTCCTTCAGGGCTTGAGGAGCTGGAAGAGTGGAACAGAGCCAAGGTCAGAGGCCAGATTGAGGGAATCCAAGGAAAGCCTCCTGCCAGGGCCATCCCAGCCAGCTCTTGCCATGGCCAGGAGGGAGCAGGAGACAAGGGCTTCGGCCGGAAGATGCTGGCCACGGATCCCCCATGTGTTCCTGAAAGCTCTCCGGTCTGTGCCCCTGCCACCCCTGGTCCGCACAGGCAGCAGAGCCCTGTGCAGCCCGGGCACGGATTGTAGCTGCGGAGCCGGGATGTGCAGCGGGCGTGGGCGGCCTCCCAGGCGGCTGCAGGTACCAGAGGCCCGAGAGCTGGGAGGCAGCTCAGCCAGGCAGCGCTGGCCATCAGGCTCACCTCCACAAAGAACGCCAGGGCAGGCAGATGCCAGCGGGGCTGCTTCCCAACGAGCAGGCTGAGCAGGTGCGAGGCCATGAAGGGACACAAGGGGGTCAAGCCACAGCGCATCTCCCTGCCAGGGGAAAAAGGCACCAAGGCCCTGAGCCGGGCGGGCAGACCTCTCCCAGGTGTGGTCTCACAGAGGTCTGATCTTTCCCCAGCACTCTGCAAGGGCACATGGGCCCCTTGGGAGGTGGCTTCTGCTGGGCATCCTCCTCTCCCAGCCTGTTGCAGTCTGCTCGGCCCTCCCTCGCTGACAAGGCCCTCTCGCTTACAGCCCCAGGGACTGTGTGGGCCACTCCGGGCAGGGGGCACAAATGCTGGTGGTGGCAGCGGGGACTAGGAGATCTCACCTGGCCAACAGACCCGCTGCATAGTGCTGGGTGTCAGCACAGAGCAGGCTGTCCCAGAGCTGCTTGTGCTCCAGAGCCACCAGCTTCTTGTCAAAGCCCAGGCGGGAGAGCAGAGCCTTCATGGTCTGCGCTGCAAACCTGCGTGCCGAGCCAAGGCCAGGTCACTCTGGGAGCACTGGCCCTGGCCGAAAGGGCGTGGGAAGGACAGGGCGACTGGCACCTGTTGGGCTTGCTGGGAAGGTCGTGTTCCTCCCGGCACGCTCTCCAGAAGCGCTGGGTCTCCACATCCTCTGGTCTCTGCTCCGTGGTGGTAAAAATTTGCAAGAACAGAGCCACGAGCAGGTGAGGAGAATGAAGGAGGATTGCGTAGTGCCACTCGGGCATGCTTGCAATCTTCCACAGCACCAGAGCTGCCTGCAAGAGACAAAGCAGCCCGAGGCAGGACTCAGTGCCGAGGTGTCCATGAGGCAGGGCCTGAGGGGAGAGGCAAGGGGAGCACCCGGCCTGCTGCCCCTAGCCCAGCTTTCAGCCCAGGCAGGGAGCTGCAGGCTAGGGAGAGCATGGAGAGCTTCTGAGAAGGTGACCTGGAGGGCGAGCATAGGCCAGCTCCAGAAACTCACAGCCAGGGCAAGGATGGCCTTCTTGTCCCCGCTGCAGAGGAAGGCGCCGTACGGTGGCTGCTCCTCTATCGCAGAAAGCAGCACTAGAAGCACCTCCTCCATGGCTGCTTCTGAGGTCCCCACGGCTCTCCAGATCAGCGCAGCAGCTCTGTGGGACCAGAGCTGTGCGTCAGTACCAAGCCCTGTGCAGCTGCATGGGGCCGCGAGGGAGCATGGCAGCAGGCTCAGGAAACAGAGGGGCCCGAGGGTGCCGGTGCTCTCCGCCTTTCTGGCAGAGCCCGCTGGACAGGCTGTACAGGGCGAGGGGCCCTACGGGCCGGTGAGCTCCGAGCTCTCGAGGCTGTTGTGCCCCGTACCTGTCACACGTTGGGGCACAGCGCAGGAGGCTCATCACCACGGGGGCAGGGTGTTCTTCAGTCAGGCTGACAATGGCCATTTGCAGCCCGGCATCCACAGACTCACGGGACGTGAGTCTCTGCAGCATGGCACTCACCACAGCTTGCACCTGGAGGAAGCAGCATGGGGAAGACTTGGAGTGCTGTCCAGGGCAGCAACTTGCCCAGCTTCCCCCAAGAAGTTTTTGCCTTCCCAGCACACTGGGATGGGGCTGAGGGGGGCCAGGGGACATGGCTTGAGGGGCCACGTTATCCTGAGAGGCCTTCAGCCCTGGCCCCAGGCTGCTGCAGAGAATAAAAACCCTTCTGGAATAACTCCAGAGTGGGTCCAGCACTCACAGTGAACGTGGGCATGGCCTCAGTCTCTGGGATGCCCTGTGGGATGGTGTTGGTGGTGGCCATGCCCTCCGTCAGGGCCATGTCAGCCTCCTCCCAGCCCTCATCGGTTTCCCAGTCGGAGCTGGCAGCCAGGTCAGAGGAACCTGTGCTGGCAGCAGCCTCTGCCCACAGCTCGCTGGGCCTGGGGTCGGGCTCGGCCTTGCCCTTGGGTGCGGAGCCGCTGGCCTTTGTGTGCCGAAGGCGCAGGAGCCTCCGCAGTGTCTGCAGCAGAAGGAAGGGCGGGAAGAAAGGGACGTTCCATGGTCTGCTCCAAGCGCAGGGCCTGGCCGAGCAGTGCCAGCAGGCCTGGCCCAGGTGGGGATGGCCGCGGGTACCTGCGCAGCTCCATGGAAGGGGCCACAGCTGGGCTTCTGCTCTTGAGTTGGGTCCCTGGCTGCATCTGTTAAAGAGCAAGCGCATCCAGAGCTAAGGGGCTGCGGGAGAGGCTGGAGAACACAGCCCAGCCCTGTGCTGCCCAGGCAGGGAGAGCTCCACGGGAGCCCAGGGGATGGAGCACGGCCATTCGGGGGAGCAGCCCTGGCCCCTGTCCCATCCCGTCCATGGGCATGTCCACAGGGATGGGATGGGATGGGATGGGATGGGATGGGATGGGATGGGATGGGATGGGATGGGATGGGATGGGATGGGATGGGATGGGATGGGATGGGGCAGGGCCAGGCCAGCTGCAGGCACCAGCCCAGCAGCCCAGCTCCACCACTCACCGTCCTGCAGCATCTGCAACTGCTCTGGCTCTGCAGGCTTCTGCGCTGGGGCAGCTGCAGGGCCTTTGCTTTTCTTGCCCCCAAGCCCCTTGAACAGACTGAGCAGTCTGCCCGCTATCCTGCTGTCTAACCTTTCAAATGCCTTGGCAAAGGCCTGAGTAACCAGGGGCTGCACTCTTGCCTTGAAGGCATCTGCAACAGAGGAGCCTAAGAAGGCTACAGGACAGCAAGTCCTGCACTCGAAGACTCCTGCCACAATGACAGGAGACTCCTGGTGAACGATGGAGGTCACCAAGTCCCATGGCCTGGCAGAGAGGGCACCAGCCACAGGGATGGGAGATGCCTCGGAAAAGCTCCGAGTCACCAAATGCCGAGGTCTGGCCATGAGGCCAGCCGCAGGAGGAATGCCTTGGAAAAGCTCCAGGTCAGCAGCCAATGAGCCGGCTGTGCGGGGACACCTCACAGCACTGCTCTGTCACCTCCTGTCCCATCGCGTGCACTGAGCACTGTGGCGTGGCCTGCCTGCCTGCCCAGAACTCTCTTGGCACAGCAGAGCACAAGCTGGCCGGCTCTGGGCTCAGCACAGCCCAAACACAGGCGCAGGAAGACATAGCTGCGGCTGTTTTGCAGCCATGCCCCAGAGGGATGGGAAGGGGCCCCTGCCTCTGGTCTCACTGCCCTCTTCCTGTCCCTGTGTAGGGATGGAGCATTGCTGTGCTTTCAGGAAGCTCTTTGTGGAAACTTCCGCCATTGCAGCTCCTTTGCCCTCCGTGGATGCCTGCACTGGAATCCCTCACAGCTGGGTTCAGAGCACACTCAAGCTGGCTCTTCTACAACTCAGGGTCCTTGTCCCCTTCAGCGTGCTCAGCACGCCCTTTACTCCACGCTGCTGTGCAACTGGAGCAGCGGGACAGGCACCTTTGCAGCCTGAGCTGCCCTTGTTCCTCTCTGTCCATGCCCAGAACACAGCAGGCAGGAGAAGGGCAGCAGGGCCCTGCGTGTCCCCGGGCTCAGGTTTTGCGCCGCTCCAGCTCCACGGAGACGCGGGTCAAGTGAAAAACACAAACAGTTTATTAAGGGGAAGCAAAGGGAAGGGGAGAACTGGGAGGTAAAATAGGGCATGGGCAGGGCCTGAGGGCTGCAGGGAGGTGCCAACAGGGAGAGAGATGGCAGGAGCTGCTGGAGCTTCACACAGGCTCAGCTGTGAGCAGCCAGAGCTGTGCCTGGAGCTGCAGCTGGTCCCTTCTGCTCTGTAGATTCTCCCATCTTCGATGGGAACTGGAAATCATCGAAGGAGGCCGATACAGGTATATCTGATGCAGGAGACAAATGAAGTTCTGCAGATCTTCCTTCGAATTTCATCTGAATCCATGTGTTCATGCAGGATGGGCTCTCGTCTTCCTGAGGGCTTGAAGAGCTGGAAGAGAGAGGAACAGAGCCACGGTCAGAGACCAGATTGAGGGAATCCAAGGAAAGCTTCCTGCCAGGGCCATCCCAGCCAGCTCTTGCCATGGCCAGGAGGGAGCAGCAGACAAGGGCTTCGGCCGGAAGGTGCTGGCCACGGATCCCCCATGTGTCCCCGAAAGCTCTCCGGGCTGTGCCCCTGCCACCCCTGGTCCGCACAGGCAGCAGAGCCCTGCGCAGCCCGGGCACGGATTGTAGCTGCGGAGCCGGGATGTGCAGCTGCCCCCGGCGGTGCTCGCTGCCACGCGGCTGCCCTGACTCACCCTCAGTGAGGACCCGGAGCTCCTCCTGCTGCCCCATCACGAGCACTCCGGCCACCCCTGGCAAGACAGAGCGTGTGGCGGCGCCAGGCGGCACAGCTGCCCGACACGGGCTCTGCCAGCCCTGCAGCCGCACGCCCTCCTGGCAGGCAGGGCTGCTGCCGGGCCCTGCCGCACGCTGCCGCCCCATCCAGAGGGCACGGCTGCGGGAGGGCGGCGGCAGCAATGCCCAGGGCGGGCGGGGCTGCAGCGGCCCGGGCGCGGCTCCCGCTGTAGCCGGGGCAGCAGCCGGGCCGGGGGCAGGGAGGGGCGCGGGGCTGCCAGCTCACCCATGGACCTGACGGCCGCCTCTCGTAGGGGCCTCTGTGGGCTCTGAAGGTGCGGCAGGGCCCAGCGCAGGTGCTCGGCCGCTCAGCTCTCGTCCTGCAGCACTGCGGGGAGCGCCGGCAGGGAAGGCTCGGCGCGGGCTCTGCCCCTGGGCAGAGTACTATACAGTAAACAGTATTATAATGTTAGAAATGAGCAGCATGACTAGGTCATTATTCAAGCAGCAATCAATTTATTAATTATTTTGGTAAAGTATGAGCAATACAGCGCTGAGTACAGTGGGGGAAGTTTTCCCTCCAACTGCACACGGATAGTTGAGGCTCCCCAGTATTTATAGGGGCAGTCCTAAGCTTTCTCAGCAGTTTCTAGTCCAAATTTTTAGTCATCAGTAGTTTCTCTTCCCAATTTTTACATCACAATTCTATACAGTATTGTGATTATTTTTTCTCAGGATGTATCCCAGAAAAGGAACATCCCAGGTGGTGGGGGGTCCAACTTCTGAACGAAGAAAGAAGTCTCCCAGCTGTTCGGGGTCCAGATTCCAGACATGGCTTTACCTTTTGATTGCAAGGACTATAAATCTCACAACAGTGATGTCCAGCTTCCCTTGGTCAAAATTGTTAGTCCTTGCATTGATATTCATATTCATTTCTCAAGCTGCTTTTCACTGTTTTGTCAAGGCGTAAGATAGGCATATTTCCTTTTCATATATTCTAAAGCTATAGTTTCAAAGATCCTTACTACAAGCAATATTCTGAAATTATACTTCAAAAGGTTATTATTGCAAAACTCTTTAAGGCTTAGCTACAAGCAGAAAATTCCTGTCAAAACGCAACATCCTCAAAGCTTTAATTCAAATGCTTCTAAATCAACTTAAGACTTATAAAAGCTAATTAGGAACAAAGGATAGGTTCAAAGGTCTTCTTGCATGCTTTACTTTCCTCAGTTATATTAGAATGCGTCTTTATAAGTGTCCCGTGGTTGGTTTCCACACATATCAAAATCACAAATACACACGTTGCCGGCATGTACCTGACACAAAATACAGCTTTGTATTTGACAAAAGGAGAGAAAGGAGAGCGATTTAGAAAGATGCATCACCAATTGCCTAAATTGTTTATCATCTTGCAGATCTGCACTTGCTGGGGAGCCTGATTTTACACCAAGGACCTGGGGAACCATTCCCAGCAATTGGGAAAATCCGAGGTCGTGCACCCACTCATAGATGAGGTCTCCAAATGTGCCCTGAAAGTGGGTCCAGCTTTTATAGGCCAAAAAGAGGAAGTACAAATGACTCAATTATATTTTCAGCCCAGAAAGCCCTGCAGCTGATGGCACACTTCACAATCAGCAGGGGACACAGCTAGGCCAAAGACCAGACCTCTGCTGGGAGCCTTTCTCCTCAAATACCCTTCAGACAAACCTCCATGCAAGTCAGTTGGGAAAGTTTCTTCCAATGATCCATTTCTGGCACATGACTACACAGGGTTATGGGAAAGATTCTAAAGCAGCTGCTCTGGAGTCAAAGAGCCAGCACTAAGAGTAGTCCTTGTCATCTCTTTGTAGCTAAATCACAATTTCGGGAGTTGAAGGAGTTTTGAAGAAGCTAGAAAGTGGACCTCTGAGTGTTTTAGATTATGCCGTTTATGTTTCTTGTCTTCTACACAGACAGGAAGGGTGAGTTTGGCTCACATCTCCACTGCATGGCTCAGAAGGTAACAAGACTTCAAGTTACAAGATCTTTAAATGATTTCTTGGCCAATAAACATTGCAACAAAGATATGTATGTTTCTGACCCAATCCTTCAGTATTTCAACCTATGGACTCATGCTACAGTGTAAGCTTTTTCAGCCAATCATGTTCTGACACACAAAGCTACAGCACTGCAGTCTAAACTAGGTGTTTATGGTTGCAACTACTTTTATTTTCTCTATACCTTAAACTCTAAAATGCTAAACTTTCCTCCACTTAGCTTAAGGTGTCTCTGTTTTATACTATGAATCTGCATTCTCGCTTCTAGCACCTAAGTTTGGAAGCCCTTTCCAAGGTCTCCGATCAAATCCTGTGTTTCATTCTAAGCTTTGCTGACAAGACCAAAGGTCTGAGATTTCCCTGCATTTGGGTTTCCAACAACACTGATGCTGTTAGTTCCAGAGTGCCCAGGATCCCTCTTGCAAGTCAGCTCTGGCAGGAACAAGGCGGCTGCCGGGGGGCTGCTTGTGGCCTCTGACAGCCCATTGCTCAGGGCTTGCCAGCACCCCAGCCCCTCAGGGGCTGCCCCAGCCCGGCCAAGCTGCCCAGCAGCAGCGCCGCAGCCCCACAGCAGCTCCAGAGCAGCCCCATCCAGAGGCACCTGGGAGCCCTCAGCAAGGCAGCCAGCAGCACACGGGCAGGAGGATACAGAGGGTGGTTCCTTCCTGGCACAGGGCTTGTGGCCATCTCCAGGCACCGCTCTGGCAGGGATCCCCGCAGCCCCGGGCCCAGCCCAGCCACTCTGTCACCAGCACAAAGGCTTCAGCAGAACCACCACAGGACAAGGGGCTTCTGGCCATTTTCCCTTGCCCACTGCACGCCTGGGCAGCTGGCTGAGCCAAGGTACCTTTCTCCCCCTCTTCCCCTATGCCCTGCAGACCCTGGGTAGCAAAAGAAAGCTCCTGGGAGTCTGCGTATTATAACACACTCTATATTCATATACTAAAGAAAAAAAACAAAAAGAAGAAAAGAACAATCTTGAAGAAAAGGAAAATTCCCGCTGGCTCAGGTGGCCCCAGCAGACAGAGCCTCTGGCATCAGCTCTCTGCAGAGCTGCAGCAGCGCAGCCAGCCAAGCCCCGACAGACGAGGCCGTGTCCTCCATGTCCTGCAGAGCTGATCTTGCAGCCTCTGGAAGAGGGAATATCGCTCACTCTGCAGTGCCTGGAGGCCATACAGTGTTTCTAGTGCCACGTCCGACACGGCACTGCTGATGTCCTTGGTCAGAAGTTCAAGGGCTGCAAGAGAGGGGGACAGAGCCACGGTCAGATCCCGGATCTGCGGGGAGCCGAGGAGAGCCCCCTGCCAGGGCCATCCCAGCCGGCTCTAGCCATGGCCAGGAGGGAGCAGGGACCAAGGGCACCGGCCCGAAGCTGCTGGCCACGGATCCCCAAGGTGGCCCTGAAATCTCTGTGTGCTCTGCCCACGCCGCCCCATGTCCGCACAAGGAGCAGAGCCCTCCGCAGCTGGGGCAGGGCTTGCAGCTGCCCCGGCAACCCCCACTGTCAGCCCGCTGCCCTCACTCACCAGTGCAGATCAGCTGCAGCTCTTGCTGCTGCCCCCTCAGGCGCCGCCCGGCCATGCCTGTGAACACAGAGCCTGTCACGGCCCCAGCGGCACAGCTCCCTGCCAGCGGCGCTGCCGGCGCTGTGGCCACACGGGCTGCTGGCCCGGCAGGGCTCAGCCCGGCCCTTGCTGCACGCTGCCGGCCCAGGGCACGGCTGCCAGAGGGCGGCAGCAGCAATGCCCGGGCCAGGCGGGGCTCCACGGACATTACAGAGTGGCAGTATGACATCACAGAGAGGGTTCTGTGATATTACTGAGGGGTTGTGACATCACAGAGGTTGCTGTGACATCACAGAGTAGGGTATTAGGCCATACTGCAGACTCTACTATCATGGAGGGTGGCTCTGCGACATCAGAGAGTGGGTTGTGACATCACTGCGTGTCTGAGTGACATCACAGAACAGGCTGTGACATCCCAGGACAGTGACATCATTGTGTTCCTTTGTGATATCACAGAGCTTTCTGTGACATCACAGCACAGCTGTGTGACATCAAGGAGGGATATGCCAGTGTTGGCTCTGTGACACAGGATGGCTTTGTGACATTCCACAATGGGCTGTGGACATCACAGGGGCTGTGTGACATCACAGATGGCTGTGTGACATCACAAGGGCAGTGTGACATCACAGGGCAGCTCTGCAACATCACAGGGGCAGTGTGACATCACAGGGGCAGTGTGAGGTCCCTGGGGAGGTCACTCTGCCCTGGCCCCCCTCACAGCTTCCCCCAGAGCAGTCCAACCCTGCTCGTGCACAGCGGGATCCCCTGTCCCTCTGGGTCCCCCAGCCCCCGGCCCCGCAGCCTCCCCCAGACGATGTTCCATGAGATCGACCCCAGAGCCTGACACGGGGATGGGGGCCGGGGCCCTGGGGGTGGCACAGGGGACAGCGACCCCCCGGCAGCATCCTCGTGTCCACCAGGGCCAGAGCCTGGGCCAGGGCTCCTTGACCCTGCTACCAACGAGGGCTTGAGAGTGATGAAAAAATCCCCAGCAAGGGAGCAGCAAAAACCAGACTGAATATTAAGGGACAGCAGCAAAGAGTTCCGTGGCAAGAATCACTCTGCTGGTGACTGGACACTTCAGGCACACCAAGGAAACAAAGCAACAACAAAACCAATCAAAATCCAGGCAATCAAACCAGAAATTCGAACTAAGAACTGTTGAAATTTGTGCACCTGAATGTGTGCTTAAAGGACAGTGAGGGTAAGGATAAAATGAATGCAGCCTAAAAGCTAAACAGAACTCAAATTTAACAGGCCTTGATTGATACTTTAGACTTCAGTATTTAGCAAAATAACATTACTTGACAGTACTTAACCTTATTTATAACCTAGGACTTAATGATTTTACAGTGGAAAAACACAACAATATTCAGCTTAGCTTATAACTTATGTTAAACTTCACTACTTAGCAAAAGAAAAACTCTTAGCAGCATTTAACTTAGCTTACAGTTTGTGACTCACCCTTACCTACAGGCCTGATTGGCTCAGCCATCCAAGGCACTCAGACCCCTCAGAGAGCAGCATTTCTGCCACATTTCCCCAGCACAGGCACTCCTGTGTGCACACAGACACCAAGAGTCAGTGCAAGGCACCTGTGAGCAATTCCCCTGAGGGCAGGCAATGCTCCCTGTGGATCCTTTGGCATCTCCCCAGCAAAGGGCAAAGGGCTGAGCCTGGAGGAGTGGGGGGATTGGCCCAGGCTCCGAGAGTTCCCGGCTGGGAGAGGCCCCACTCAGAGGGAGTCGCTGGCCCAGGAGAGCTCCAAGGGCTCCTTTTGGAGCGCTGTTTGTAGGGCCCCAAGAGAGGGGCTTCAGTCCCAGCAATGGTTCATCCTGGCCACACTTGGCACCAACAGCTTTCTTTGGCACGGTGAGAACAGGGATGTTGTGCCACTGAGGGAACACAAACAGTTCCCAGGGCTGCTGCTAAATGACCCAGGAGCTGGTTGGGCAGCAGCAGTGCCTGGAGCAGACAGTGTTTGTGATGAGCTGCAGAGGAGCTGAGCCCAGGGGCTGTTGGCCAAGGCTGAGGCCCAAGGAACATTTCTCAGCTGGCAGGGTGGCCTGAGAAGGGGAGGGGGAATGCAGCAGTACAGGGCCATGGAACCAAGGGACCATTGTGACACTGTGGGGCCCTGTGAGAACAAAGGACCATTGTGACACTCTGGGACCTCATGGAACCATGGAGACCACGGTGACATTGCTGGGCCCCATGGAACCAAGGGGACAGTACTGACACTGTGTGACTCCATGGAATGTAGGGATCATTGTGCCACTGAGGGGCCCAATCAAACCAAGGGTCCATTGTGACACCAAGGGGCCTCATGGCACTGTGGAGACCATTATGGCACTTTGGGGTGTCATGGAAACAAGAGGCCATTGTGACACTGTGAGACCCCATGGAACCAAATGTCCACTGTGACATTGCAAGGCCTCATGCAACCATGGAACCATGGAAAGAACATTAAGTCACTTCACATTCTCATGGAACCAGGGAGCCATTATGACACTGAGGGGACTCTTGGAATCCTGGAGACCATTGTGACACTACGAGGCCTCATGGAATAAGCAAAGCATTGTGGCACTGTGGGGCACCACAGAACCAAGGAGACTATTGTGACACTGTGGGGTACCATGAAACAAGAGGCCTTTGTGACACTGCAGGGCTGCATGGAACCAAGGGGCCATTGTGACATTGTCAGGCCTTCTGTCATCAGTGTTCCTGGGTCCCTGTGGTTCCATGAGGCCCCATGATGTCTCAAGGATCACTGGATACCACAAGGCCCTGAGGTGTCCCAAAGGATCCTTGTTTCCAACTGGTCTCACTGAGTCAAAAGGGCCTCTGGATTCCATGAGAACCCACAGTGTCACAGTGTCCCTTTGGTTCCATTTCATCCTGTAGTGTCACGAGGATTCCTGGGAACCATGAGGCCCTGAGGTATCACAATGGATGGTTCCATGAAGCCCCAGAGTTTCACAGTCTCCTCTTGGTTCCATGGAGGCCCATGGTCCCAAAGGAGTCTCTGGATTCTACAAGATCCTGGAGTGTCACACGGCCGCTATAGTCCCATGAGGGTTTGCAGTGTGACAATGTCCCCAGGAGACACTGCAGTGTGACAATGACCCCAGGAGGCCCTGCAGTGTCACAGAGGAGCAGCACTGGAGTGGGCAAAGCACCAGGGGAGGTTTGGCAGTGTTCCCGTGTCTGTGACACAACAGTGGTGGCAACATCAACGTTTCCCTCTCTGTGATACCACAGCAGTTCAAGACTGAGCATTGCCCTGTCTGTGACACCACAGGGGTGGCAGCCACAGTGTTCCCCACTCTGTGATACCACGGCTCGGGCAGGACCATGTCCCCCTCTATGTGACACCACAGCAGTGACAATTCCAATGGTCCCCTCTCTGTCCCACCACAAGGGTGGCAATTCCTATGTTCTCCTCTCTGTGACACCATAGCTATGGTAGCTCTAAAATTCCACTCTCTGTGAAACCACAGCAGTGGCTGCCCTAAATTCCTTCTCTGTGACACCACAATAGTGAGAGCCACAATATTCTCCTCTCTGTGACACCACAGTGGTTGCAGCCCCTGTGTTCCTGTCTCTGTGACAACACAGCTGTGCCACCCCTCTTCCCCCTCTCTGTGACACCACAGAGGTGGCACCCCCAGCGTTCCCCTCTGTATGACACCAACACAGTGACAGATCAAATATTCCCCTCTCTATGAGAAAACAGTGCTGGCAGCACCAATGTTCCCATCTCTCTGACACCACATCGGTGGCACACCCAACATTGCCCTGTCTATGAAAACACAGTAGTAGCAGCCCCAACGTTCCCCTCTCTGTGATACCACAGCAGTTGAAGCCACAACTTTCTCCTCTTTGTGACACTGCAACTGTGGAAGCCCCACGTCCCTCTCTCTCTGACACCACAGCAGTGGCTGCCCCAACATTCCCCTGTCTGTGATACCACAGTGGTGGCAGCCCCAAAGTTCTCCCAGTCACACCACTGCTGTGCCAGTCCCAATGTCTCCTTCTCTGTGGCACCGCAGCAGTGGAAGCCCCAAAGTTCCCCTCTCTATGACACTGCAGGGATGGCCGTCCAAAGTTCTACTCTCTATGGCAGCGCCACAGTGGCAGTTCCAACATTCCCCTCTCTGTGACTCCTCAACATTTGCAGCCCCAGTGTTTCCCTGTCAGTGACACCCCAGTGGTGGCAACCTCAAACTTCCCCTGTTTGTGACATGACAGCAGTGGCAATACCAATGTCCCCCTGCCTATGACAGCAAAGCAATTGCAACCCCAGTGTTTCCCTGACAGTGGCACCACAGAGGTGGCACCCACAGCGTTCTCCTCTCTATGACAGCATCACAGTGGCAGCCCCAACATTCCCCTCTCTAAGACACTGCAGGGGTGGCAGCCCCAAATGCTCCCCTGTCTGCGACACCACAGCGGTGACTCCCCCAACATTCCCCTCTCTGTGATACCACTGAGTTGGCAGTCCCAACATTGACTTCTGTATGACACCACAGCGGTGGCAGCCCCAAGATTACCCTCTCTATGTAAAACAGGGATATGACAAAACAGGGGTAGCAGCCCAAAGGTTCCCCTGTCTTTGAGCCCACAAGGATGGCAGCCCAAACATTCCCCTCTCTATGATACCACAGCAGTGGGAGCCCCAGCATCCCCTGCCTGTGACACCACAGCTTTGACAGCCCCAACATTGCCCTGTCTGTGATATCAGAGTGGTGGGAGCTCCAGCATCCCCTGTCTGTGACACCTCAGCTTTGGCAGCCCCAACATTCTCCTCTCTATGACTCCACAGCAGAGGCAGCACCAATATTCTCCTCTCAATGACAAGACAGCACTGGAAGCCCCAGCGTTCCCATGTGTATGATACCACTGTGGTGTCAGCCATAAAGATCCCCTCACTATGGCACCACAGCAGTGGCAGCCCCAGTGTTCCCCTCTCTAAGAAACCACAGCTGTGCCAGTCCCATTTTCCCGGTCTCTGTGACACCACAGTGGTGCTGCCTGAATGTTCCCCACTCTGTGACTCTGCAGTTGTGGCAGCAGCACTAGAACAGAAGCAGCATCTGTGGAACACCAGGGGTGCAGGGGAGGAGCAGAGAAGGAGCAGTGGAACAGTGGGAGATGAGCAGTGTTGGAGCAGCAGTGGAGCAGCCGTGAAAGAGCAGAGGAACTGTGCTGAAACAGCACAGCACAGCTTCTGAGCAGCAGTGGAGTGAGCATAGAAAAGGAAGAACAGTGGTGGCACAGGAGCAACAGTCATGGAACAGTGGTGGCACAGGAACTCCAGCCATGGAACAGTGGTGGCACAGGAACTACAGCCGTGGAACAGTGGTGGCACAGGAGCTCCAGCCATGGAACAGTGGTGGCACAGGAACTGCAGCCGTGGAACAGTGGTGGCACAGGAGCTACAGCCATGGAACAGGGGTGGCACAGGAACTACAGCCATGGAACAGTGGTGGCACAGGAACTGCAGCCATGGAACAGTGGTGGCACAGCCCCACAGCTGTGGAGCGGCGCCTGAGATGCCGAAGCTGCGGGACACAGAGCAGCTCCCAGCACTGTGTCCTGCAGGAGCCGGCCCCGCACACACCAGAGCGATGCCCCTCAGGCTGAGCCAGAGCTGGGGCAGAGGCAGGAATTGCTGCTGGGCTGTGCAAGGTGTGGATCGAGTGCATTTAATGGTGACCTGGGGATTTGATCCTGCTCATTGCAGCTGCTTTTGTGCTGTCATGGCTCTTCCTGATCATCTGAAATCATGAACTCAGGAGAAACTTGGGACAAAAGGAATCAAAGTGCCTTCTGTCCTGTTGTCTTGGTTTGGAAAGACAGGAGCCTGCTAAGGAAGGCAGGAGCCTCCCCTGAAATGGAGAATGTAAAATCCGCCCCCCCCAACAAATTGCTAGAAATTTTAAATTAAGGGGAGCTCTCAAGCAAAAAATATGGGAAGAGGAAATAACAGTTCTTTCATAGAGAAGAAAATGAAAGGATAAAATAAACAATGCAGTAAATGAAAACAGCACTTAGAGAGTCAGAACACAACCTGACACCCTGTTGGTCAGGGTGTTGGTAGCAATCCAATTGGAAATGTGGCTGCAGTCCTCCTGGAGTGTCAGGTTCTGTTGGAGCAGGGGGTCCTGTAGAAAAGGGTGTAGTCTTTCTCTGAGGATCCAGTGGAAGAAGAGGCAGCCACTGTTCCTCTGGGAAATCCAGTGGAGAAGTTGTGCTGCTATTCCAGAATCTCCAGATTATATCTGGCTAGAATGCTTGGCTCTTCCCTTTCGGCAGAGCATCTCCCAATGGGATGCTGTAGTTCTTATCAGTCACGCAGGGACATTCAATAGCCTGTTATCAGAAGATGTCCCCCCAGGAGGGAGGAGTGGTTGGGGAAGAGATAAGGAAAACTGCCATACAGATGGCAAATAGAATGCATTTTGCCTTGCAATCTGGGACACCTGCAGAGAAAGACATCTTGGTAGAATTTGAATGATTTCTGATTTGGGAAATCATTAAAAAAAAGTGGGTCAGTTATTGGCCTGTGGTTTGTTCTCATCCAGAAAGATGTTCCAAAGTACTGCAATTTGGCATTAAAAACCAGGAACGTGCCTCTTCATCTGGATATTGCACATGGACTACAGAGCTATTTGTCGTCATTATGATAGGAAAACAATTGGAGATCTTTTCCCAATTTAACTCTTTCTTCCTGTCTCTGGGATTAGGCCTCCAACACCCGCTGTTGGAGTCTTCTTTCCATAATCTGCTCCATTGGAGTTGGGATGTGACAAATCAGTGGGAGGAGGGAGAGACCATTAAAACTGCAAACTCTGTTTTTATAGTCTCTGGATTTCCAGTGCTTAGAAATTGTCATGTTTTTAACTGTCTGAACAAATCCCACATTGCTTACTTTTTCTGTGGCAGGAAACCTTCCTTTGGCCCCATTTAGGAACTGACCCTGGGAAACACCTCATTCCAGATGCTTTTTTGTTGGTTTTGCTAAGAGATGACAAGAAAATCAGCACACGGGGCAGGGATGAGAGAAAGGGAAGAAACAATTCCTTTCTTTATCTTCCTTGTGGGAACTCTCCTCTAGAGATTGTGCTCCAGCCAGAGACTTCCCAGGCCAAGGGTTGAGGGGATCAATTCAGCTGAGGCAGTTGAGGCATCTCCTCCCTGGTCTGTAGCCCTGGGGCTGGGAGGGGACACGGTTGCCCCCCTTGCACCCCCTGGAATGGGGGATTCCTCCTGCCTCTGCCAGGTGCTCCTGATCCTGGCATTAGCCCTGGCCTGGGTGCTCCTGCTCTGAGCTCCCTGCCATGGTCATTGCTGGTGCTGGAGGGCAGGAGGGAGGGATTCAGTGCAAACCTGGGAGGCGCCAATGGGCTCAGAGATGTGTGGAGGTGACAGTGACAGAGTGACATAGGGAGGTGCAGATGGACACAGGGACAAGACAACACCCCTGGGAAAACTTCTTGGAAATTTGGGGGACTTTGAGTGTAAAATACACACGAACACAGAGACACAGACACAGAGTGCTGCAAAGCATTTCCCAGCTATCTTAAGTTGAACATGGGGCATGTATTCTATTCCTATCTGATGGGGCAGTTACCTTTGTTAATTGGGCAGTTTTCTTTATCTCTTCCAAAACCCATCCTCCCTCTCAGGAGATATCTTCTATTAATGGGCCATTGAGTGCCACTGCATGACTGATAAAATTCCATCATCCCATTGTGAGAAGCTCTGCCCAGAGGGAGGAGCCAAGCATTCCTACCTGGATATAATCAGAGGGCTGGAAGACCAGAGTCAGCCTTTTCCACAGGATTCCCATAGGAAGACTGTTGAAGTGAGGGGAGAACGACCATCCTATAATGCATCGAACTCAAGTTTATTGATCGATCAGCCAGTTTAATAATAGTGTAACGAACTTCATGCATATTCCAAAATCCAGGTTTATGATAGGCTAAAAGAGAAAACTCTAACCACTTCTTTTGTTTTACAATACTGTTGATTGTTTACACAAAATAAAACCAGTGTTCCCACTGTTATATGAAAGGTTCCCAAAACTTCCATATCTGTTCCCAGGGTGCCATCTTTTCCCAGAGAGGGTGTTTCGCTTGTTATGGGAAGACTGCCTGAAAATCTTATTGTTTATAAAGTGATGCCTGAGAGAGTCTAATTGTTTATGGAAATCAGGCTGGGAACTGCTTTTGGAACTGCTTCACAACTACCTTTTACTTTTCTCTCAAATGCATGGCTTCATGGCCTTTTTCTTTAAGCCATGCTTAACTAAACTCTCCACACTTCCCCCGCTTTTTTCTTTTTGAGAAAGGAGGTTAGTTTTCCAGGTTTTCTCTATCATCCTACTAACCATCTTTTGGATACAGCTACAAAAGCAAGGTAATATAAGTAAAAACAATAAGAGTACACCTAATATCCCTATAGCATATATTACAAGGTTTCTTGGCCATGGTCCCAATCCTAGGCTTTTAAGCCACTCATCAATTCCCAGTCCTTCTTCTTCCTTAAGGCTGTTAAGCCCTAGTCATAGCTCTTTTAACTTAGCATGAATAGATACAGAATGATCAGATAAGTTCATGCAACACATCCCTTCAAACTCTTCACACCCATGGCCTTGTGCTAATAGTAAGAAATCTATGGCAGCTCTATTTTGCAAAACAGCGTGATTAACACTCTGTACATCTGCAGTTAACATGTCTAATATCTGTGATGTCTTATTCAATTCACCCTTAGTCCAACACCCTATTTGTTTTGCTAAAGTCATTGCTTTGCTTGTAGCATCCCATGGTAGGAGAGCTGAAACCATCACTTGTTTAAATTTACTCCAGAACCATGGATCTCCTACTTGACTACAGTCTAAATTATGTAAGCTGTGCTTTTGCCTGTTTGTCTTATGACTTAATTGCATTAACACAGATATATTAGGGTGGAATAGTGATAACTTGCCTAAATAACAAGGTCCACCCTGAGGTTGAGCAGGTATACAATTCCAGGTTCTATCTCCGCAAATTAAAAATATTCCCGCAGGTAATTTCTTAGGTGTCATGATGCTAGAGCCTTTACATTGGTTATAAAGTGTTTTAGACACTATGTCTGGGCTTAGAGATGAATCCAGAGTAGCCCATGTCTGTTTATGCTGATTCATCTTTTGAGGATTAGAGTAATCAAAGCTGAACCGCCCACCGTTGGAAGTGCTGGTCATGCTAGCATTTGCACTTCCGAAAAGCTCCAACTCCTCAGGTGGGGAATGCAAAGGAGTATTAAGGGATTGAATTAACAGGCATTGGCAGTAGCCGTCACTCTGACTGGCAGTATACCCTTTTTGCGCAGGCAATTTAATATTTACCATACTGCGCATACATAAGGCACAGTTATTAATAAGACTGCAGAATTCTTGAGGAGACCATACTGGCAGCCCTACCAAACATGTTCGAAAAGGGTTAGTAACTCCTCCAATGCTGAGACAAAGCGATGACTGATTAATCTGCCTAGCAAGTGTTATCCATACATTATCTCTCGGTTGACTAAAATGTGTTACCCTAAATTCTTCAGCTACCACTACACCAAGCAATATAACAAAAGTAAACCTCATTTTTCTGGTTTTACTTTGACCTTCCTTTTCTTATCAGTTTTTAACCTTACTGTTCCCGAGACCTGAAGACCACACCTTTGTAACCTTCTAATGCATTTATCTAATGCCTGATTGGGATCTCCTTTTATAGGCCCTACAACAGAATGTTGTGTTAAAGGCACCAGTTTTCTACACCTTACAGAGGCTATATATGATGCACTTTGAGCTTTAACCCTTTTCAAAATACACTGTACCTCCCACCGATAATAAGCCAAGATTTTCTGCTCATGCGATTCATAAAGATCTCAAGCTGAGGCAGTGTTTAGTCCTGCTTCATTTCGCAGTGCCCACTCCCAATTATGTTCCCAGGTATGTCTATGATTACAGGTATTACACCATAATTGAAAAAGTGACAACTGATCTACCCAAAAGGTCTTATCACAACCCCCACAACACAGTGCAACCCAAGCAGCACAATGTGGGCTGTGACATTCAAGACAGTTCTCTTTTGACGGTCCTTTTATATGGAAAGATGATAATGATTCAATAATGTCAATCAGTTCCCTGGTCGTCCGGCAACGGCGTGTTATCCCAAAGGGTTAAAAGCACCCCCAGCTGAGCCACAATGTCCGGCCTTATCAGGCATTGCAAGGTAGGTGGTAATTGGACTAAGAAAAGAAAGCTGTTAGCTGATTTCATTCATGAGAACCTGGAGAGGAGGTGAACGGCAAGTCTGAAAACCATCCTTTCTGTCCTTGAGATTTTCACATCCACCTTTTCCTTGGGTTTCTCAGAAAAGTTCGAAATCAGTTTTACAGTCTGTAATCCTTTAGTCATGTGGCTCAAATGGCATCAGCTGGGCAATTCTCAGTCCTTTTTTGCTTTGGAGTGGTGAGAAAGCACTTAAAATATTTAACTTAGCAGACTTATTTGTAAATTAACAAAACTTAACTGGCTTCAAAATTCTATGGGCTAACTGTGTTACACTCTTTGCAACATAAGAATTGTTAGTTTTCTGTTTCTCCCTGCTGATTTATGACCGGA
The DNA here is from genome assembly GCF_035770615.1 of Melospiza melodia melodia. Lineage (NCBI taxonomy): Eukaryota > Metazoa > Chordata > Aves > Passeriformes > Passerellidae > Melospiza > Melospiza melodia. The sequence goes on from NW_026948638.1 coordinate 754,098, forward strand.
GATAGCTCAGGGACGCCACTTGTCGGTTTCTCGGCTGTTTAGGTGGCCTGGAAAGGCCCAGGGTGGCCTTGGACAGCCCAGCGCTTTAAAGGACGAGAAGAGACTTCTGATCTTTTCTCGGTCTCGGTGTTTATTAATTGTTTATCTAAAAGATTTTCTTTCGGCCCAACAGAGGTCTGCACAGCAAGCCAGCCATGAGCACACTGTGAGCCCCCGGGGCGGTCACTTATCTTTATACACGAAGTTATGTATACAATATTTATAATTTTTCCCCAATACCTTCTACCCTTATTAACCGGTGCACTTCTAGTAATGACCAATCCCAAAGTGCCACCATCACCACAGAAGATGGAGGCCAAGAAGAAGAAGAAGAAGGACGAGACACACCCCAATTACTCCATCTTACTTCTTTAGACCCCCCTGTACAGAAATCCTAAACCCTGTGTTTTACACTCTAATTAACTTATCCCTTCACCATTCACCCAGTGAAATCCCCCCATCCTCATACAGGTGTCGTCTCCTGTGTAGGATCAAAGTCCTGCCACCAGACACTTCTGGCAACATTCCAGGACTCCTGAGTCCCCAAGGGTGGTCTCGGCTACTCTGCACCTCCGTCCTGAGGTGCTGAGATCCCACATCTCCCCTTTCTGTTTGCACCAGGAAGACCTCTTTTGCTATCCGATTCATAGCGTGTTTTAAACATGCAAATATGCATGGGACGACAAGTATGAGGACTAGGAGAACTATTAAAACATAGAATCCTACCCTTAAAATTCCTCTCCAAATGGCAGAGAGGTCAAAGAAGTCTACCAGCTGATCGATCCATGATCCTGTGATCTCGCCAAGCTTATTTATGCTGTCCTTTATATTTTTGATACTTTCATGAATTGACCTTGAATGATCTGAGAGATTCACGCAGCACATCCCTTCAAACTCTTCACACCCATGTCCATGAGCGAGCAATAGATAATCGATCACCGCTCTGTTTTGAAGAGTCGCCTGTCTTACACCACTGATGTCTTTTAACATGTCATCCAATGCGACAGACACAGACCGTGCATGTTTGCTTAACCAACAACCCATGCGGTCGACTTCAGTCAAGGCCACCCCTGATGCTGCTTGAGGTGAGAAGATTGCTGTAGCAATTCTTGTTTTCTTGTCCCAAGAAAATATTTTATCATTGCAATCTGCCGCATATTGTTCTATTGATCTTTTTTCTCTGCGTTTTCTCTCCCTTAACATGTTCAAATCAGGCGATAGCATTGAAATTTCCCCAATGCTGCATGGACCTCCCGTGGCATTAGCAGGAATGCCGTGCCAAATTCTGTCCCCGCAAATTAAGAACAAACTCCGTGGCAATTGCACTGGGACTTGGACTGATCCTCTGGTAGTTTTCTCTGTATGTTTACACCATGCTGACGCATTCTTATAAAATTCATGAATGGGAGTCAAATCGACAGTTTTCACCTTTGTGACATTCGGAGCCTCAAACTGCATGCAGAGTTCCATTGTCATGGACCCAAAAATCTCCAATTCCTGAGGTTCTGTAGAAGCCACAGGAAGTAGATGTGTCCAAGCACACCACTCTTTCACAGGATCTTTAACGACCTGCGAAATGTTAACTGCGGAGTGCCCTGGAACTGGCCATTCGTCCACTGGCAATCCAACCATGCATGCTTAAAATGGTTTTCCTGGCCTCGAATGTGTCAGGCAGATACTATCTAAATTTGCTGCCTGAGCTAAAGTCTCCCATACATTTTGCCTTGGTTGAGTAATAGGTAAATTACCCCCATTGCTTACTGCAATGAATGAAAGAATGATGCACATAAGCATCATAAAACTCATGGCTTCGCTTCTATGTGAAATCATTGTTTCGCTTTTCTTTCAGGACCTTAACAGAAAATTCCCCAAAGTCCTTAGTTTCTTTTTATTTCTCTTCCGAGTCGTCTTGTGCAATCTGAGTCTCGACTCCTGTCTGAGTACTTGTCTCTTTGTTTCTTGGATCTTTGTTTCTTGGATCCGCGTTTTCATGTTCTTGCACTCGAAATGGTTTCACGTGTCGTGCCGACACCCACGTCAGACCTCGATCTGTGGAGATACAAGCGAAACCCTTGCCCCCCACTAGGTGGCGCTGTCACGGGCCTCCCCAGCTCGGATGACAGCATGAGCTCGACTGCTCCTCGTTTTGTCGACTGCCGTGTTCGTGATCTCGTTTTGAGACCGTGTCTGCCTGGCTTTTAATTCAGCTGGAAATGGAGCTTGAACACCAGAACGTCTCCCTTGAAGGGAAGGGACTGGAACTCCGAGGGTTTCAACCGAAGGTACCAAGTCTGGAGAGGGTGTGGTGCCGGGGGACGTAGAGTCCCGAGCATGGCCCCTCCTTGCCCGAGACGTCACAGGGGATTGGGCCCGCCCCCGCCCCCGCTCTACTCTCTGCGCATGCGTGCTCTCCGAGCCGCTCCCTGTCTCTCCCGAGCTGACGTCACTCTCTCCCCCTTGTTCCACCTCCGAGGTCTCCTCCCCTTGGTCTGTCCCTGACTCTGTCTCCTCTTCCTCTGACGCTGTGTCCACTCCTCCCGCTGGTGTGTACAACCCGCCCCCCGCCGGCCCCCGAGCGCGTTCCGCGATCCGAGCCGACCTCCGCACCGGGTCTGACATCACAACAGCGCGCCTCCCGCGTCTCACTATGGTGGCCCTTTGGGGCTGCGCAATTTCCCCCTTTTCGCCACCCGTGTTTACCGCCTGCGCGCTGGAATGTGACACCATCCCCCGGTTCTTACGAGTTTTGCCTGCCCCGCGCGTCTCCGCTATTCTGCCGGCCGGGGTGGCCACCACCCCCGGCGCTGCGCTGACAAAAGCCGCACCGGAACACGTGTCTCCCATTATCTCTTCACCCGCGCTCACCGCCTGCTCTGCCGCGCCGCGTCCCCCGCGAGGAAGCGCCCCCCCCGATCCCTTCTCTCCCCCCTGCACCCCCCCTTCCGATCCTGACTCCCCTGTACTCTCCGGGGTTTCAGGACGCTTTAGGAGCTTCCTGGGGTTTCTGGGTTTTGGGACCGGCGGCTTTAATATTATTTCCTGCTCTCTTTTCTCGAGAGCCCTTTCCCCCGGCTTCTTGAGGCCAGAGCTAATTTTTTCCTGGAGCTTTGCTCCCCCCCTCCTTCTGAGGGTGCCGCAACTTTTCATGGCTCTCCCAGTCTTTTCGACTGTACTGAAATCCCTTCTAGCATTACTCTTGCCGGCGAGAGCAGCTTTAACGCTGTCTCATCTTTTTTTGTCGCTAAGAAATATAAGTGCCTATTGATTTCCTGCCAAAATCTCACTTCGAATAGCAGGCATGTTTCGGCAAGTGGGTAATAAAGCCTTGCCCACAACAATAACTGTTTTAATTCTTTCTTTGGGATCCCTTCTGTGTGTGCTTGAGCCACGCCTTGTAAGGCGGACAAAATTTCCCTTTGTTCCTGGGAGAGTGTGCCCCCCATGTTCTAATTTTTTGACCTTCTCACCGAATCTGTCGTCAGAGCTTTCCGAATGCTCCCGGTCTCTGTCCAGCAGGTCACAGGAGAAGGATCCAGAGGCGCCTTCCGGTTCCAATCCGGGCTGCTCTGCTACGAACTGTCTTCGGCAGAAGCTGAGAGATGTAATTCTCAGTGACTGCTGTTTTTTGCAGACTCTTCTGGCTGTTTTTTTTTTCTTTTTTCCTCAGGCTTCTCTCCTCAGGAGCTATCAGTGCTCTCCTGGGAACTCGTCCTAGATCAAAGCTGCCCTCTTGGCTCTTCAGCTCTTCAGGGCTGATCCCCCCCCGAAAGGGTTGGTGGGGAGTAGCCTACACAGCGAATGCCACTTGTTAGTTTTCTGTTTCTCCCTGCTGATTTATGACCGGAGATAGCTCAGGGACGCCACTTGTCGGTTTCTCGGCTGTTTAGGTGGCCTGGAAAGGCCCAGGGTGGCCTTGGACAGCCCAGCGCTTTAAAGGACGAGAAGAGACTTCTGATCTTTTCTCGGTCTCGGTGTTTATTAATTGTTTATCTAAAAGATTTTCTTTCGGCCCAACAGAGGTCTGCACAGCAAGCCAGCCATGAGCACACTGTGAGCCCCCGGGGCGGTCACTTATCTTTATACACGAAGTTACGTATACAATATTTATAATTTTTCCCCAATACCTTCTACCCTTATTAACCGGTGCACTTCTAGTAATGACCAATCCCAAAGTGCCACCATCACCACAGAAGATGGAGGCCAAGAAGAAGAAGAAGAAGAAGGACGAGACACGCCCCAATTACTCCATCTTATTTCTTTAGACCCCCCTGTACAGAAATCCTAAACCCTGTGTTTTACACTCTAATTAACTTATCCCTTCACCATTCACCCAGTGAAATCCCCCCATCCTCATACAGGTGTCGTCTCCTGTGTAGGATCAAAGTCCTGCCACCAGACACTTCTGGCAACATTCCAGGACTCCCGAGTCCCCAAGGGTGGTCTCGGCCACTCTGCACCTCCGTCCTGAGGTGCTGAGATCCCACAGAGAATAGGCAATTCTAATAACTAAACAGTATTTTCAGCTAGCAAGGTTTCTCTGATGTTCACAACAACACCCTGCCTACAAGTCATAAAATAAACGCCTATCGTAAAAGCATAAATCTATCTAACATCACTTAAACTTAATAGCACTTATACTTAAAATACTTAAAATATTTAAACTTAATAGAACTTAACATTACTTAAACTCATCTTTACTTAAACTTAACAGATTTTTAAATCAACAGAACTTACATGTAAAATCTTTCAATTCTAACAAAACTTAATTATAACAAAACTTAACTGACTTTAAATTCTATACAACTTAAACCAAATATAATTTAAACTTAACAGAATCTAACTTAACTTAAACCTAATATACAATTTAAACTTAACAGACCTTGAACTTAACAGAAAATCAACTTAACAAACTTGAACTTAATAGTATTCAGCATTTAATAAATAATTTAACTTAAACTACTTAATAACAGATAACTTACTATAGACATAAAATATAGCATTCACTATAACTTACTTACAGGCCTGATTCTAAAATACTAAGCTAAAATAACTTTGTTCACGTGTTTGCTATAGCATTTCTATACCAAAAAGCACACTCACAACATCTCACTCATACAATCAGCCCAACACATCTTAACATTTTTAAACTTTTCAAAATATAATTTTAGAGTCTGATGTTCCCCTGACTGAGCCATCTGGGCTTCTGATGTTAAAGTCTCTGCCAATACAGGTGATTTCAAGACAGCATAACCAATGCCGAGCCAAATCGGCCGAAATTTGACCCATGCATACAGTACCCTGATTCCTGTTTCATAGTCTCTGCCAGGAAGAACAAAAGTTCCTTTAACTTCAGTTGTTTATCATCACTGGTTTCTCAATTTCAACAGGGATCTTTTCCTTTTGTTGACAAAAGTTACATCCATTAGGCTGTTAGGTCCAAGACCGAGGCTCTTTACCAGCTGCGGGGCGGAGAGACAAGTTCTGGCGCTGGGAAAGCACTCTCGTCGCCGCTTGTGCCGGAGTGGACAGGCCCCTGCTCCACGCTGCGGGTCATTCCCTCTGCGGCAGTCCCGCTCCCCCCACGGCGGCTCCCTGTGGTGTCGGGTTGGAGACAGGAGAGGGTGCCGATGCTGCAGCGATGACTTCTGTCGGTGCCCGGTCATCCGAGCGGCATTTTTGGTCCCAATTATTTGATTTGCAAATGCAGCTGACACTTGGAGAGGTGCAAGAGCGGCTAATTCCTGACTCTGAGAGGACTTTGCCTGTTCTTGCAAGCCTATTCCTGATGCTGATTTCTGTTTGATCGCATCTACCACAAAAGCCTGCTGTCCCGTAGATATGAGGGCCATCTTCGCTAATGCCTCTTCTATAGTCCAATTAGTACCTAGGGTGTTAAGTACTCTCCTAGTAGTAGAATTACAATTTCGGAGAGCACACTCCCTGAGCAATACTCCCCTAAGATATTTTGGCACCTCAGCTCTTTCAATTGCTGCGGCAACCTTATCAATAAAAGAGCTAAATGATTCCTCTCTGCCTTGCTTGATTCCTTTATATACAGGTCTCTCTTCTGGTTCCTTTTCCCTTTCCATCGCGAGTCTGACTAACCTCACCTCATTGCCTCCCGGCACTTCTCCTGGCCTATTAAGGCTTGTGCCTCAGGACGAAAGAAAGGTCCCAGACCCATAAGCTCACTAACAGTGACGCCATGGAGGGGGTCACCCTGCTGCCTTTGTACTGTCACGCACTCGCTAACGAGCGCTTGCCAATGAGCATTAAACAGCAATTGTTGATGTTGGGTAAAGATTAATTTAACTATGCCACGACAATCATTAACGAGAAGGATGCTAGTGTCAAAAATATAGTCGAGCATTTGCTTGGCTCATTCGCTTTTAAATCCAAACTGGCTAACAGTGGCTCACAACTGAGATAACATCTTCCAGTCTAAAGCACTGATTGTAGCTTGTATGTCTCCTCCGGCCTGAGGGGTGAAAATAACCGGACAAGCCAGCTCACTAGCCGTGCTTATCAACTCTTGATCTCCCTTTTCCATGGTATCTTTGGCCAGAGCAGCCCACACATCTCGTCTATCCCTCGCAATCGTCGTTGCTAGATCATCTTCCGACCCAGGGATCTGATTGCTTTTCGGGAACAGAGCATACGTTTTTGGCCCCTAGAGAGAACTTTGATTCTGGGAGAAAGCAACAGCTTCAGTGGACTGGGTTACTCCAAGGGTTTTCTCAATCCCCAAACTGTTGTTATCTTGTTGTATTTCATATTTCTAAAGTCCCATATTGTCACAAACATATTTCTAAAGTCTCGTACCTTCTCGGTGATATTTCTTGGGGCAGTTCTTCACATCGCAGACTTCACCTCCTTCTTGTTGCTGCTTCTTAGTCAGGGCTCCTTCCAGGCTCTCCCTGACTGGCCAAGCCCCGCCCCTTTTATCCCAGTTTTCTTCACTAGCTACAGCTGCAGCCCAATTAAGGACATCACAGCTGCAGCCCATCAAGAACAACTGGGGCTTATCGGAGCAAGGCCTATATACAGATATTCAAATGCAATACAGATATTTTACTAGGCCTCCTACTATACCAAACCTCTTTGGTCAAGCCCTAGGAGAAGTAACACAACTCTTCTCCATTAAACGTGAGATGAAGCTCATCCAATATGTAAATTATTTGCTTCTCTCAGGATGGGAAGAAAAAGAAGTTTGGGAATCCACCACAGTGTTGTTAAATTTTCTGGGGCACCAAGGACTTCAGGTATCAAAAGGGAAACTTGAATTTGTAGAAAGGGAAGTGAAATATCCAGGACATATGATTTATCAAGGGAGCTGAGGGCTGAACCCTGAGCAAATTACAGGAATAGTCTCACTCCCACGGCCAAAAACTAAGAAAGAAGTTAGAAGGTTTTTAGGCCTGTTGGGATATTGTAGGCTATGGATTGGAGGATACACGCAGGCCATCCGGTTCTTGTGTGAAAAGTTAATTGGAGAGATTAGGTGGGAAAAAGTAAAATGAACAAACGTTTGAAGCTGTGAAGCAAAAATTAGTCAGTGCACCAGCCCTGAGTCTTCCTGCCTTAGACAAACCCTTCTATCTGTCTGTGGATATAGAAAAAGAGGTAACATATGAAGTGTTAGCCTAGGACTGAGGAGGATCCAGGAAACCAGTGGCCTATTTATCAAAATTACTAGAGCCTGTCAGCCAGGGGTGGCCAACCTGCATTCAGGTGCGGCAGTGACTTCCCTACTCATAGTAGAAAGCAAAAAATTAATTGAAAATTGAAGATATATGTCCCAGACTCAGTAACGAGTATCCTGAGAAATGGCTCACTGGTTCCCAAATGCTGAAGTATGAAGCCATCTTAATAGATAATGTTTTAGAGCTAATCGTCAGTAACCAACTCAACCCTGCCCCGTTTTTGTATGGAGAACCAGATGAGGCACTAATACATAATTGCCTAGAGGTTATAAACTGTCAAACTAGAGTAAGAGAGGATGTAACAGATCAACCACTCCAAAGTGAAAAACAATTGTACATCGATGGATCTTCACAGGTAATAAAGGGGCACGTGGTATTGGGGTACGCTATAGTGCATGAAGGGTTGGTAGTCATAGAAAAGATAAAGTTACTTTCCAACTGGTCAGCCCAGGCATTGAGTTGTATGCCCTAAAACAAGCTCTGGATATATTAGCACAGAAAAGAAGAACAATATATACAGACTGAAAATACACTTTTGGAATAGTGCATATGTTTGGAAAAATTTGGGAAGAGAGGGGGCTATTAAATTCAAAGGGAAAGGGATTGATTCACAAAAAATTTATTTTAGAAGAGTTAGAAACCTTACAATTACCAGAGTAAGTAGCAGTGGTGTATGTTAAAGGACATAAAAAGGGGCAACTCAGGAGGAGCGAGGGAACAATTAGGCTGATCTAGAGGCTAAAAATGCAATTGAATCAGAGACAAAAACACTAATAATAGTATTAACACCCATGAGAGAAATGCAAAAGTCCCTGTATTCAGTGGGACAGAAGAGGAAGAACTCCTTAAAAGAGGAGCCAAGAAAGATAAAAAAGAGAAGTGGAGATTAGCAGATGGAAGGCAAATGTTGAATAAACTCCTGGCCAGGAAAATGCTAGAAGGCATACATGGAACAACACATTCAGGTACACAAGCACTAAGTGATCAATTTCTAAGGGATTTGGGATGCAAAGGAATTTTCAGAATAGCTAAGCAAGTAACTGGAGGGTGTGTGATATGCCAACAAGTGAATAAGAAAATCATGAGGAAAACACCCAGAAGAGGGTGGCAACTAGCCTTAGAGCCCTTCCAAAACATCCAAGTAGACTTTACTGAGCTTCCCCAGGTACAATGGTGGAAATTTTTGCCACTGATAGTAGATCACGTGCCTCATTGGGTAGAGGTGGTACCCACTGTGAAAGCCAATGCCAATGTTGTGAGTAAAACACTTCTAGAATCAATCATTCCCTGATATGGGATGGCAAACAGGATTGATTCAGACTAGGGAACTCATTTCACATTAAAGATATTGCAGAAAGTTGTTCAGGCCCTGGGAGTAAAATGGGAATTACACACTCCATGGCATCCACAGAGTTCTGGTCAGGTTGAGAGAATTAATCAAACTCTTAAAAGAGCTCTAGTTAAGCTAATGATTGAAACCCAAGTGTCATGGATAAAATGTCTCCCTTTGACCTTATTAGGAATTATTAAGAATTATTAAGAATTATTAAGAATTAGAACCCAACTCCAGTCAGATCTGGGGGCATCACCCTATGAAATGATGTTTGGGTTTCCCTTTTGGACCTCACCCCAGAAGGTTGCCACCTATGAGGAAGGGGAAACCAATGCCAAGAAATTTGTTATGTCCATAGCACAAACCTTAGAAGGGCTAAGACATAAAGGGGCAATTACTTAATCTACCAGCCTGGATTGCAGAATCCATAATATTAATCCTGGGGATTGGGTGATGGTCAAGCGACAGGGAGATCAGCCTCTAACTCCCCAGTGGGAAGGTCCCTTTCAGGAACTGCTCACCACCGAATCGGCCATGCGAACTGCAGAGCAGGGATGAATTCATGGCAACAGAGTCAAAGGCCCAGTAGAAGAGCCCAAAGAGTGGACTGTAACATCCAGGCCAGGTGAAACAAGATTGACTCTCAAGCAGAGACTGAACGACAACCAGAAAAACACCAAGACACCCAAAAAGTGGAGTCAAGCTTCCACCAACCAGCTTGAGAACTCTTCCTGTTTTAATGGATGAGAAACACCAGCATTTGTTGAGGAGAAGTACACAAGGGACTGTAAAAGGTAATGGGACAGCTTCTTTAAGAAAATAAGACAAAAGAAGGGAAACAAGACTGGGTTGGCCCCTTTGTTTGCTACCAAGAAGGCTCCATACCCCTGCTGTGGGTAACAACCCCGTAGGCATGGTAAGGTAGGGACAAAAGGCCATACCAGACCTCTATAATTCCTCAGCTGTCTTTTAATTCAACAGGGACTGGAGGGCAGGACTGAGTTGGCCTCTGTACTGACCCCTAAAATACACTGACTATGGATAGCAGCCACATAGGCACGGTAGATGGGAGTCAAAGCCATTCTGGACCTCTGGGATGCCATTTTGTGCATTCCAAATAAATGTGTCTAAGGAAAACCTGAGATTTTTTCTCCTGTTCCCACTGTCCTTGGCCACATCAACAGATGCTGGTGTGACTCATTCAAGAGAGAGAGAAAATTTTTTTACTTAAATTTTTTGTGCAAAATGACTTCTACAAAAAGAAAAGGAGGTTTGTTATAGATGAGTAATTCTATGGTTGACTCTCACAGTTAAGGGGTTGTGAAGGTCTGCCCAAAATGAACGGGTGACGAATGATTTTTGGGTGCAAAAATAACCAACAAAAGGCACAGGGGTTTTGCAGTAACAAATCAACAAGATGCAATTTTATTGATTATAAACACAGCTAAATATGCGTTTGGTTAAGGGATCTGGGGAAGAGAAGGGTAAAACAAGGAAAAAAGGGAGGAAAGAAGGTCAGGGAATGGGGTATAGCTACCAAAACGTGATGTCTTCGGGGTCCCGCCGCCGAAACTCGTTGGTACACGTTTTGGGGAGTACTCAAAGGACAGTCGGACCAAACCCCAATATATATACTGTTCTTGGTTGGGGGAAGGGTGGCTGAAATTAGGTTTCCATGGAGGGGAGGAGTCCATTGTTTTCATGGCCGAATGCTCACAGGTACGTTAGGTTTTTCCCCCTCCCTGGGTTGGGAGGGAGTACAGTCCCAGTCTCTGGAAGGAGGTTGCCAGGGGGGTGCCATGGGGGTGCCAAAGGGGTGCCAGAGGGGTTCTTGGTTCCTTGATGAGGGAATTCGCATCTCTGTTGGTCTGTCACGGTGGTTGAAGACAGGCAAGAGGGGTCTTCTCATGGAGCGGGGGGGAGCCACGCCATAGCTCACTCCAGCCAGTTCAGGAGTTTGGAAGAAAGTCCAGTTCAATTGTCCAGAAAAGGGCAGCATGCCCCCTTCGAGTACAGCATGGCGTGTTCTGCAAACATCACTTGTGAACACACTAGATAAGCAGGAGACTTTCTTTCCCAACTGGCTCAGCAGTTTTAACCCTTCGGTAGTCTTTTCTCATGACAATTGTGAGGCAAAAAATGAAGGATTTTCGGATGGACTTCTACAGGGGTGAATATTAAATATATGTTAAGAGAAGTTTTGTAGATGTATAATTATCCTTCCCCTCCCCCTTGCATTTTTATCACAGGATGGCCTCAGTAGTTGGGGCATTTGGGAGGGTCGGCTTGTTACTATGGCAGCACCTGACCTCCAATCAAGGTGTAAGACAGTGATCTCCACCACTAGACAGAGAAAAAGGAGTCGATTGACAACACTTTGGGAGAGGCTAGAGGTGTAAAAGACAGAGCATCCAATTTGTAGATGAGCACATGGTGGCTGAATTCTTTGCTTCCGGCACTGTATTCTTTTCTTTATTCAGTCTTCTGTTGTATTTGAAAAGATATGAAATCAAGAACCTTCTGTTGTATTTTGATAAGGACTTAATAAACCATTGAAAATATTGAAAGTGAAAATCATGTCTCACATGGGGTTGGGGAATCTGAGGCATGGCTGTCCACAATGGACTCCAGTTCCCATGTATAACTCTTCTGACATGGCCAGACCTCCTTAGGAGCAGCACTACATCAATATCAGGAATGGAATGCTGCAATCACCTCTTCTCAAAAGAGAAAAGTAATAAAATACAGTCTTTAAAATAGGATTACATATTTCTTAGAAGCTCATTGAAACATTTCTCTAACTGTAAAAGGAAATCTTCCTGATGAACTGCTCCAGACCAGAGGGAAATCAAGGCAGAGCCATGGTTTGGCAGGACTTGCCTGATCCTAATGAGTTCTGAGGTGCATTTGAAGCTGAGCCCTTGAACCTCAGGGCCTGAGAGGAGATTGCACAAACCCTTCCAGGAGTCAAAGTCAGAGGAAAGACCCAAAGTGTCTCAAAGCATGAATGGGTCCCACTGAGGTCCCTCTCCAACAGAGGCTCCTCATGGATTCCTTGCAGGAGAGAATTGGAGGCCAGGATGGCACAAAAACCTCTCAGAGATGGAGAGTGGAGAAAGAAAAATCCAAAGTACCTTAAAACCTTGAGTACCTCAAAGCATTAATGAGCCCCACTGAATGTCAGTACAAAGCTCTCAAGGGACTCATTAAAATAGATAATTGGGGCCATGACTGCACAAACCTCTCACAGAGTCTGTATCCAAAGGGCAACACCAAGTACCTTAAAATAACTGGAGTACCTTGAAGCATTAATGACCCCCAATGAGTGTTGTTACTGACCTAGCCTCTCCAGGGACTTTAGTAGATAATTGGAGGCCATGAGTGCACAAACCTCTCAGAGACTCCAAGGCAAAAGCCAAACCCAAAGTCCTTTGAAAAACCTGCAGTACCTGCAGGGAGCATTAAGGAGCCCCCAGGGCCATTCCTGGCCAAGGCTCCCCAGGGACTCCTTCCAGCAGAACCTTGAGGCCACTGGGATGTGGGCTAGGGGGGATGCTGAGGGCAGGACAAGGGGGTGACAGTGCCCAGCCTGGCGGGGCTGTGCCAGGAGGCCCCAGTCCTTCAGGAAAAGGTGTCTCCTCCCAGCCCTTGGTGGCACAGACCCTGCTGTGCCCCAGGGCACCAAGACTTAGCTTCTCTTTGTCCCCACCTGTCATCACTACCTCCAGTTCTCTGCTCTGCCTGGGGCCTGGGGACACTTTCTCAGTCATGTACCTCACTGGGACCAATTAAAAGTCTAAGAAACTTTGGAGTTGGATTCTGGCTTGGAGTTCTGGAGAGGTTTCTTCAGCTCCTTCTCAGGGACTGATGTTCAGGGCCTCAGCACAAAGCCCCAGAGGCTCATTAAAGTCCTTGTGCTGTGTCTGTGCTGCTGAGCTGGGCTGGGCTCCTGGCACAGAGGCAGCTCCTGGTAACCAAGAAGAGCTGCAAAAGCACATTTCCCTTGATGAGCAGCTCTTCTGCCAGCCCAGCAGGGCTGGGGCACTGCCTGCAGCCACCCCAAGCACAGCACAGAGGCACAGAGAGCTTCAATCAGTCAGGGCTGGGAAGGTGCTGAGAATTGCCTGGGGCAGAATCACTGCCAGCCCTTGGAACAGGAACCTCTGGCTGCAGGACAATGCAGCTGCAGCTCCTGGAATGATCTCCTCAAGCTGGAACATCCCAATGACTACAGACCCTGTGAGTACATTCTCTGATTGTCTCTTGTGCAGAGCAGCCAGGGGTGCCCCGGGCGGTTGTGCAGAGCAGGGTCCTGCAGCCCAGGGCGCTGTGCTGGGGCAGGGACACTGCTGCTGCCAGGGAAGGCTCTCAGCCAGCCCTGGCAGTTGCTGCCAGCACTGGGGGACAAGATCTGGATGGGAGGAGACAGCTGGTAAGGCTTGGAAGTGTTCTGCTTGTGTGGTGAGGATGCTGCATTGTTCAGGGCTGCTCTTAGCATGGCATTTAACTGCAGCACATTTCCAAGTATATTATACAGGGAGCATAGCAAGGCAGGGGCTGCATAAAAGCGAAAATCCTGCTTTTTTAATATACTGCTCTGGGTTGCCTGGATGGAGCCTATAGATTTTCATCTCTCAGTTCAGAATGGAATAATAAAAACATTTTGTCTCAGATCTGAATAAAGCAGGCAGTGACAGATATCTGCACAGGGCCCCTTTGAGGCAGCATCAGTGTCGCTTTTCCAGCCTCCTCAAGGTTGCTCTGACATTCCTATCAGAGCCTGCAGAGCCAGAGCATCCCCTGGGCAGTGCCAGAGCTGGGAGGGGTCTTCAGGGCAGAGCTGAGCCCCCAGGGCTGGGCTGGGCTCTGGCAGCACTGGCAGGGCCCAGCCCTGGGCACAGGGAAGCAGCTGCTGGCAGGGACTGCTCCAGGCAGCAGAGCCCTGGGCCGGCAGTGGGGGGAAACTGCCCCCAAGATGTGCTGGGATATTTAAAGTCCTCTCCAAATCCAACTATTCCATGATTACTTTTCTTACAGATCCCCATGCCAAGACAGCTCAAATGGCCAACAGCAGCTCCATCAGCCACTTCCTCCTGCTGGCATTGGCAAACACGCGGCAGCTGCAGCTCCTGCACTTCTGCCTCTTGCTGGGCATCTCCCTGGCTGCCCTCCTGGGCAACGGCCTCATCATCAGCGCCGTAGCCTGCGGCCACCCTCTGCACACGCCCATGTTCTTCTTCCTGCTCAACCTGGCCCTCAGCGACCTGGGCTCCATCTGCACCACTGTCCCCAAAGCCATGCACAATTCCCTTTGGGACACCAGGGACCTCTCCTACAAAGGATGTGCTGCACAGCTCTTTTTCTTTCTCTTCTTTATTGGGGCAGAGTTTTTTCTTCTGACCATCATGTGCTACGACCGCTACGTGTCCATCTGCAAACCCCTGCACTACGGGACCCTCCTGGGCAGCAGAGCTTGTGCCCACATGGCAGCAGCTGCCTGGGCCAGTACCTTTCTCTATTCGCTGCTGCACACAGCCAATACATTTTCCTTGCCCCTGTGCCATGGCAATGTCCTGGGCCAGTTCTTCTGTGAAATCCCACAGATCCTCAAGCTCTCCTGCTCAAATTCCTCACTCAGGGAACTGGGGCTCATTGCTGTTAGTGTCTGCTTGCTATTTGATTGTTTTGTTTTCATTGTTTTCTCCTATGTGCAGATCTTCAGGGTTGTGCTGAGGATCCCCTCTGAGCAGGGACGGCACAAAGCCTTTTCCACCTGCCTCCCTCACCTGGCTGTGGTCTCCCTGTTCATCAGCAGTGCCATATTTGCTCACCTGAAGCCTCCCTCCCTCTCCTCCCCATCTCTGGATCTGGCTGTGTCAGTTCTGTACTCAGTGGTGCCTCCAGCCCTGAACCCCGTCATCTACAGCCTGAGGAACCAGGAGCTCAAGGCTGCTGTGAGGAGACTGATGACTGGATGCTTTCAGGAACATTAAACTGCTGGTCAATTTCTGCAAATCACTTGTAATAAAACTAGTTTTTGATACTTCTTGTTGGTTTCATTTTGGAGATTTCTTTCCTTTGTTTTAGTTTTTCCATTCTGTCCACAAAGAAACATCATTGCTTGTGCCATTTCTCATTTTGTTTCTCGCCACGTTCCCTGTGTCAATAGGGGACTGCACTCTTGGTGTATTTAAAGGAAGTAAAGGATGTCCCAGGAAAGTTTTCTGCAGAGATGCCCTTTGTTGTTTTCTCTGGAGCTGCAGCAGCAATGTCTGTGTGCAGAGCTGGGGGCAGATCAGTGCTGGCACATCAGCCCTGCTCCTGCTGGCCACACCATTCCTGAGCCAGGCCAGGAGCCATTTGCCTTCTTGGCCACCTGGTCACACTGATGGTTCATGTCCAGCCTGCTGTCCATCAGTCCCTGCAGGTCCCTTTCTGCCTGGCTGCTGTTCAGCCACTCCATCCCCCGCCTATAGCACTGGGGCCAAATTGCAGGGCCTGGTACTTGGTTATTTTTAACCTGAAATTGCTGGATTCAGCCCCTCAATCCAGCCTGTCCAGGTCTCTCTGCAAAGCCCTTCTATGCTCCCACAGATCAACACTCACATCCAGCTTGGTGTCATCTGCAAAGATGTCCTAGGTTCCAGGGGGCCCCTCAGTGTCACAATGGCCTCTTGGTTACACAAGGCCCTGCACTGTCACACTGTTCTCCTTGGGTCCATGAGACCATGCAGAGCAACAATGGTCTCCTTGGTTCCGTGGGGCCCCAAAATGTGACAAAGGACTCCTTGGTTCCATGGGGCTTCACATGTTCTTGTTTGTGCTGCAGTTTCACAGTGGCCCCTTGGTTCCATGAGGTCTCAGAGTGTCACAATGGCCCCATGGGTACATGAGGTCCCACACTGCACCATGGTCTCTGTAGTTCCACAAGTCCCCCTAGTGCCACAATGGACTCCTTATTTCCACGAGGCCACACAGTGTCACAACGTTCTTCCAGATCCCCTGAGGCCCCCTCGTGTCACAGTGGCCTCTTGGTGACACAGGATCCTGCACTGTCACAATGTCCCCTTAGTTCCATGAGGCCCCGCAGTGTCAGAATGGCCCCTTGGTTCCACTGGGCCCTGGAGTCTCCCAATGGTCTCCTTGGCGTTCTAGTGTCAAAATGGTGAAACCCCTTGGTTACATAGGGCCCTGCAGTGTCACAATGGCCTCTGTGGTTCCACAAGGACCCAGAGTGTCACGGTGCACTGCCTGGTTCCATTTGGCCCCAGTGGACCCCTGGTTCTCTGGGGCTGCTTGGTGTCACCATGGTCCTCTTAGTTCCATGAGGCCTTGCAGTGTCACAATGGCCCCAGAGTGTCCCAATTATCACAGAATGACAGAATCAAATAGGCTGGAAAAGACTTTTGGGATCATCAAGCCCAACCAATGCCCTAATACTGCCTTGTCACACAGACCATGGCGCTAAGTGCCACTGAAGAGGGACAGGGACTCTGCCACCTCCCCCTGGCCAGCCATTCCAATTCTCACTCACCCTTTCTGTGAAGAACTCCTTCCTATTTTCCAGCCTGAACCTCCCCTGGTGCCGCTTAAGGCTGTGTCTTCTTGTCCTGCCCTCCAGCAGATCCACACTCACATCCAGCTTGGTGCCATCTGCAAGTTGTGCACGGTGGACTCAATCCCCTCACCCAGATCACCAGTGAAGATATTAAACAGGACTGGGCCCAGCACAGACCCCTGGGGGACACCAACCTGGACACCAGCTGGGTGCAGCACCATCCCCACCACTCTCTGAGCCCAGACTCCAGCCAGCTCCTAAATCTCCCAGCGAGGAGAGAACCTGCCCAAGCCATGGGCTGCAGCTTTTCCAGGGAATGCTGTCAGAGACAGTGTCAAAGGCTTTGCTGAATTCCAGGCACACAACATCCACAGCCTTTCCTGCATCCACAGGTGGGTCACCTGGTCATTATCAAAGGCTTTGCTGAATTCCAGGCACACAACATCCACAGCCTTTCCTGCATCCACAGGTGGGTCAACTGGTCATAAAAGGAGATCAGATCACTCAGGCAGGACCTGCCACTCCTAAATCCACGCTGGCTGGCTCTGACCCCTTGGCCATCCTGTGGGTGCCCTGGAATGGCACTCAAGGTGATCTGTTCCATAACCTCACTGGGCACCCAGGTCAGGCTGACAGGCCTGGAGGTCCCCAGATCCTCCTTCCAGCCCTTCTTGGGGATGGGCTCACACTGGCACCTCCAGTCCTCTGCGAGCTCCCTGCTGAGCCAGCACTGATGGCAAATGATGGAGCACAGCCTGGGGAGCTCATCCACAGCTCCCTCATTGCCCTGGGATGGATCCTGTCTGATCCCATACACTTGTGAGCATCTGAGTGGCTCAGCAGGTCACCCACTGCTTCCTCCTGGATTCCAGGGGCTGTTCTGCTGCCTGTGCCCATCTACCAGCTCAGGAGAACACCTGTCCTGAGGGCAACCTGTCTTAATATTGAAAATTGAGACAAAAAAGGTGTTAAGTAGCTCTGCCTTTTCCTTATCTTTTGTTACTATATTCTCCACTGCATCCAATAAAGAGTAGAGGTTCACCTTATCCCATGTTTTGCTATTAGTTTATTTATAGAAACATTTCCTATTATTTTTCACAAAAGTGGCCAGGTTAAGTTCTAATTAAGCTTTCACATCTCAGCTTTTCATTCTGCGTGACCTAACAACACCCTTAAACACTTCCTAAGTTGCCTGAGCTTCTATCCAATGCTGATGCTTCCCGCTTAACATTACTTTCTTGAAATGTGTCCATCCTTCCTGGGCCCCATTTGTTTTTAAGGGCTGTTTCCCTTAAAAAAATCACTACCTGATTTGGTATTCCCCAAATCTGCTTCCTAAACAGGCCAAAGTCTGCCCTTCCTAATTCCAGTGTAGAAGATTTGTTACTGCCCCTCCTTCTTTCACAGAATATTGAAAACTTGATTATTTCATGGTCACTCTGCCTCAGGCTGCCTCTGAGCCCCACATCTGCCACCAGCCCTTCTCTGTTTGTGAACAGCAGCAGACAGAGCTTTCCTTGGCAGTGGGAGTGTTACCAAAAATTCAGTAAAACAGAAAACTCCTTAACCCCAGTGTAGCATTAAGAAGCTGCATTCTTTATTCAGCTGGATGCACAGGGGATAGCTCCTCCCAAAGCCGTGCATGCTGAGTACAGGAGAGTTTCTGTTTATTTTCTGTGTTTTGCATACATATTCATTGATTGTCCTGGACTAAAAACACATGTGACAATCGTTTCCCAAATATCATTAACATATTTCCCCTCCACTTCACCCATGTCCTGGGGGCTCTCTGGTGGTCCCTGGTGGTCGTGGACCCCAATGTTCCCGTGGGCCTGGCTGAGCTGGCAGGACACTGAGGCTGCTGAACTTCCAGTTCCCCTTCTCACACAATGAGTGTTGTGTAGTTTCCATAGGCCTGGGGTTGTGGAGAACAAGCTCCAGGTGTCAGCTCAGCTGGTGGAGACAATTGATCATCTGGTACCATGTGGTCACAGAGTGGGTTGTGACATCACAGAGTGGATTATGTGAGGTCATTGAGAGCTATGACATCATACACTGCCTCTGTGACATAACAGAGCCAGCTGTGACATCACAGGGCAGAGGTCTGACATCACAGTGCAGACTACGGCATCACAGACTCTGGTGTGACATCAGAGACCAGCTGTGTGACATTGGAGAATGGTCTGTGACATCCCAGAGCAGGCTGTGACATCCCAGAGGGGCTGTGTGACACCCCGGGGGGGCTGTGTGACATCCCAGCAGGGCTGTGTCAGGTCACTGGGTTAGTCACTCTGCCTCAGCTACCCCTCACAGTTTCTCCCAACAACTCCAACGCTGTCCATGCCCAGCAGGGTCCCTGTCCCCCAGGTTCCCCTCGGCCCACCTAGAGCCACAGCCTCCACCAAAGGATGTTCCACAGGATCCACCCCAGAGCCTGACAGGGGACAAGGGGCCAGGGCTGTGTGACCAGGACATCAAGGACTGGGATTATCCAGGTCACTGTGGCCTGATCTGGGTTCCCCAGGACAGGAAAGATGTCTGGCAGCTGGAGCAGGGTCTGGGAAGGGCCTCCGAGGTGGGGCTGGAGCCCTTGGGCTGTGAGCAGAGGCTGAGGGAGTTGGGCTGGTCCAGCCTGGAGCAGGGAAGGCTGAGGGGCTCCTCATGCCAGCCTGGCAGTGCCACCAAGGAGGGGATGGAGAACACAGAGCCAGGCTCTTGACAGGGGGCTGGGGGGAGACAAAAGCTGATGGGTGGAAGGGGAAAGAGGGGAGATCAGCCAGGGCATGAGGAGATGAAATGAGTCAGGCTGGTTTCAGCATTTCCTCAACACCAAGAGCAGCCTGACCTCCCTTCTCCATCCACCACTGATAGATTTGCAAATCAGGAATTGTTTGTGCTGTTCTGTCCTCAGTCCAGGACAAGAGTCCTGATACAAGAACTCAGTTGTGTTTATATCTATCACAGAACTACACTAGTCAAAATATAATTTTAGTATGCAAATCAGTTGTGAACAGTGGACTCATCAGACATGCTGGAACATTGCACATAGCTCAGGGGAGATTTTGTAATTGTGTGATTGTTATTTTAATGGCGTAATTTTTATTAAGTTATATCCTGTTCAACTGTGGTCTGTTGGCTAGGTCCAGTGTGGGCTGGAGGGAGCTCAGATTTGCACAAGGCTGCTCTGAGTGCCAGCCTTGGATGGGGAAAATGGTGGGGTGGGGGTAGGGACAGAGTCTGATTGATTGTCAGCCATGAAAGGTCTTGATTTTCATACCCAGCCAAACTGCATGAGGAGGTACTTGGATTCAGTGTCAACTGGAAATTGCACATATCAATTTATGAACAGGAAAAAAAATTAAACAGGACCTAAAAAATGTTTCCTCACTGTCTTTTTAAATAGAACATATTCAGTTGAATGCACTTCTGAAATCTCTCTTATTAACCACACAAGATTTGGAAACTGAAATCAAATTATCCCCAGAGATTTGGCTTGTTAAGGTGTTCTGAATGTTAATGAGCCCTGGGACACTGAATTCCTGCACTGAAGAGCTGAAGGCTGAACAAGCCTCTGGAGCAGGAAAATTCAGCAGCAGCCTCCAAGGTGCTGAGGATGTCAGCAGCCCCCACTGAGGCCATCCCTGCCCAGAGACCGTGGGGGAATGGGCAGACAAGGAGAGCGTCCCTAGGGCTGGGGCAGCACAACTCAGAGGCACCAGCGGCTCCAGCTGGGCAATGGAGTGTGGAATGTGGCTGGGAAAGCCCTGCCTGGGCTGTGCCAAACAGGGCACACAAGCCCTGACTTCCATCCAGTAAAAAACTCTGTCAAGGAGATATTTAAAAGGAATTACAATTGTTTCTGTATTCTGAATTGGACTTCCTGGAGAAGTACCAACAAGAGATCCTCAGGAGCTCAAAACAACAAGACACTCTTTACTGGTAACTTTAGAAAATCAGAGAATTTTTGGCAAAAGATTTAATATGACATTCAATCAACACAGAACACTTCTTAAAGCACTGACTTGGCCCATTCAACTTCACAAACTCTAAGCTATTTGAATTTTACATTACTCAAATTTGCAAAAGGACCAAAATAGAAGAAAAGCACAGAAAGAGAGAGAGGCAAAAAGGATACAGAGGAGCATACACAGACGTACCAACTCCTGGATTCCAGTAGCGTTTAGATGGAAATTCCAAGAGGAGGTAGGGTCAAGATATGTGCTTGCCTTGTGGTCAGCCTTCAATACCGCTTGGTCTTCCTGGGCCCTTCCCCCAGGTGGGACTGTGGGTCATTTGGTCCCTCAGGAGCTGGGCTGGGGCTGCAGAGGTGGCTGTGGAGCATTGCCTGTGCTGTGCCAGGCACTGGCAGCCACTGCTGGGCTGGGATAGAGGCTCTGGGGGAATTGGGGTCACAGGGCAGGGCTATGCTGGGGTTCCAAGGCAGGGCAGGGCTGGACCTGCCCCTTCCTCCCCTATTGGAATAAGATCCCAATATTACCAGGTAGATTCTGCCTGGGCTCGTCTGACCCCTGCGCCTGGGCCAAAGGCGGCAACTGTGGTGTTTCACCTCAGAGACACTTTTGGCTGGCTGGATGGTGCAGCTGAGCGCCAAAACAAGTCCAGGCTTTTAGAAACTCAGTTTGCCTCAGGTGGGAAGGCTTCAGGCTAAGGTGAGGAGGAAAAGGAGACAGATTCTGCCGGAGGGTTAATATCAAGAGTTTATTCCATGGCCACAGACGTCTGAATCTTAGGTAACAGCTCCAACAGAATCCCGACCGCATGGCCTGAGTGACTTTTTAAGCTCCAGGGGGAGGGGGAGGGAAGGGACAGGTGAGCCACCAACCAGGTGGGAGGGGCAGGGTCTCAGGCAACGATAACACCCAGACAGGCCAATGACCTCTGGGCACAGGGGCATCTTTTGAACCTGACCAAACACACGATGGCCTTGCTGGAATATTAAGACTGATTGACAGCCCAGCAGGGGGCGAGGGGGAAGGGGAAGAGAGATATTGCCACACTTGGGAAGGGGCTGGGGAAGTTTAAAACAGGAAATTGCAACACACTGCAACACTCCCCACACATGAAATGTCTTGAGCCAAGAAACTCCTCCACTCTGTCACAATAGGGAATACTGGAGGTGAAATCCCAATTCTGGCCATGGGCACCGAGATAAGAAGGACAGTTCTTTTCCTTAGGAATGAAAGCCCCGGTTCTCAGTAAATTTCTGGTTTGATTGTTTGGATTCTGTTTGGTTTTGTTGTTGCTTTGTTTCATTGTTGTGCCTGAAGTGTCCAGTCAGGAGCAGAGTGACTCTTGCCAAGGAACTTTGTGCTGCTGTCCCTTAATATTCAGTCTGGTTTTTGCTGCTCCCTTGCTGGGGATTTTTCAGCACTCTCAAGCCCTCGTTGGTAGCAGGGTGAAGGAGCCCTGGCCCAGGCTCTGGCCCTGGGGAACATGGGGACGCTGCTGGGGAGGTCCCTGTCCCCCTGTTCCACCCCCAGGGCCCCGTCCCCCCGTCCCTGTGTCAGGCTCTGGGGTCGATCTCGTGGAACATCCTCTGGGGGAGGCTGCAGGGCCGGGGGCAGGGGGACCCAGGGGGACAGGGGACCCCGCTGTGCACGGGCAGGGTTGGACTGCTCTGGGGGGAACTGTGAGGGGGGCCGGGGCAGAGTGACCTCCCCAGGGACCTCACACTGCCCCATGATGTCACACAGCCCCTGTGATGTCACAGTGCCCCTGTGATGTCACACAGCTCCTGGGATGTCACACAGCCCCAGTGATGTCACAGTGCCCCTGTGATGTCACACGTCCCCTGTGATGTCGCACTGCGCCTGTGATGTCACACAGATCCCTATGATGTCACAGAGCCCCTGTTATGTCACACTGTCCCTGTGATGTCCCAGAGCCAACTCTGAGACGCCACGCTATGATGTGATACAGCTGCTCTGTGATGTCACAGAAGTCTCTGTGATGTCAGAAAGTCACTCTATGATTTCACAATCTCTACTGTGATGTCACAGCCTGCTCTATGATGTTACACAGCCACCTAGTGTTGTCACAGCCGACTCCCTGATGTCACAGAGCCACCTTCTATGATGGCAGGATCTGCTCTATGGCCTCACACCCTACTCTATGATGTCACAGCCAGCTCTGTGATGTAACAACCCCCTCAGTGATGTCACAAAACCCTCTCTGTGATGTCATACTGACACTCTGTAAGGTCACAGCACATACTTTGACCTCACTGCCAGCTCTATGATGTCATGCAGCCATGCCATGATCTCACAGCCTGTTCTGTGATGTCACAAAGTCCCCTCTATGACGCTGTAGCTGCTCAGTGACCTCACACAACAAACTCTGGGAAGTCACAGCCCAATCTGTGACCTCACACAGCGCACTCTGTGCTGTCACACAGCCCCTTGCTGACATCCCAGCTGCTCTGTGGCTCTGTGACACAGCCACAGAGGTGCTGCTGTGACACAGCCCCCTCAGGGCCGTCCCACAGCCCCTGCCAGTGCTGAGCCCCTGTGAGCTCTGTCTGTGCCCTGCTGGTGTCCCTGAGGGGCCCTGGCAGTGCCCCAGGCCTGCTGGGCTGTGCACAGGAGCTGCTCCTGGCCAGAGTTGTCTCTCTGCAGCGCTGCCCTTGCCAGGAGCTGCCTCTGGGCCAGGAGCCCGGCCCAGCTCAGCAGCACAGACACAGCACAGGGACTTTAATGAGCCTCTGGGGATTTGGTGCTCTTTGCATCAGACTCAGTCCCTCAAAGTGAGCTGAAAAAACCTTCTCAGGGACTCAAAAAGAGGGTGAAACACTGAAGTTTCTCATACTTTAAATAAATCCATCTGAGGGACGGGACTGAGAAAATGTCCCCAGGTTCCAGGTAGAGCAGAACACTGGTGGCAGTGATGACAGCTGGGGACAAGCGAGGGAAAGGTGTCTCTGCTGCTGAGCAAACCTTCGCTTCTGTCCCTGCAGGCTGTCGGTATCCCCGGCTGCCCCACCTGGCTGGGCCCTTCCTTTGCTGACAGCTCTGCCTCCTGCCTGCCTCTGCCTGCCCACACAGAGCCTTGGGCTGCTCCAGGCTCCTGCTGGGGATGTGCTGCACCACAGCCCTTCCCTGACAGGGAAATTCCTTTCTGCTGGTGTTCAGTCTGGACCTTCCAAGCTGCACTTGGTGCTATTAGGTCTTCTTCAGTCTTATTCCTACTATGAAGAAAAGCTCCAGCCTCTCTGAAACCACCCATCCATCCCTCCCTCCCAGGCTATTCCCTTTCAGTCCTCAGTCTCTACACCACTGAGCACAGAGGCCACAGACTCTCCCTGCTGGTTTTGTGATGAGGCCTTCAAACCCCATTCTGGGAGATTTTTGAGTCCTCTCCAAGGTCTGTGAAAAGGTAAAAATAGCATTCGAAGTTATTTTCTCCTAAATCCTTCCGTGACAGGAAATGGGTCAGTATCTTTAAACTGAATGGGGACAAAATAACATTTGTTAGAAGGAGGAAATATTTTACAATTAAGAAAGTGGCAGGAAACTGCAGCTGTTTTTCCAGAGAAGTGGATTCCCCATCCCTGGAATTGTCCAAGAGCAGGAGCTTTGTGCAACCTCTCCCATTGAAACCCGCTCATCCCCAGTGACAGAATTCCTGCATTGTGGGTTCTCTGATGTGCTGGGTGCCCTCACAAGGCTTCTGGCCAGAATGTCTGCTGATGGCAGCCAGGCTGCTGCAGGGGCAGTGACCTCACAGCCATCACCATGGCAGCCCTGTCCCCTGGGCCTGGCTCTGCCCTTTCCTCTGCCCCTGCCTTGGCTCTGCTGCCATGAAGAGTTTTGTCATTAATATCTTGTCCCCAAGGTGCTTGGGCCAATGGCTTCCCAGTCAGGCTCCTGGGGCAGAAGTGGCTTTTCAGAGCCCAGCCAGAAATGAGCCCTGAGGCAGCAGCTCTGCAGTGGTGGCCACCAGGCCGGGCTGCCAAGGGAGGCTTCTGGCCATGGCCTGCAAGCAGCTGCTGCTGCCAAGGTGCCTTTGGTGCCTCAGGCTCTCCCTGGCACAGCTCCCAGCACGGCACTCTGCCCTTGTTCCCGAGCCCTTCCCTGTGCTGGGGCTGGCCTGGGGCTTTTCCTGCAGCGGGACCTGCCCTGCTGATGGCACAGGAAAGGCAGTTCCTGCTGGAGCAGGAGGCTCTGCCTGCAATGGGCTCCAACAACTCCAGCAAGGTGCTGTTTGCAAAGCCCCCAGTAAGCAATGAAGGAGGGGAGTCACACTGCTTTGGGGGTGAATAATGCTGAAACCAGCCTGACTCCTTCATCTCAAAGTTCAACATCCTCAGAGGGATCTGAAGCTGTGGCAGAGCTGGAAAAATCCCCAGAGAAAGGAACAACCAAATGACACCACTGAGAGCTTCTGCAGCGCTGCTGAGCTGGCCCAGCCTGGGCACATCTGACTGACAGGGCAGCACCTCAGACGAGAAAAGCCCCATCCCAAATTTTAATGGCAGCATCTCCTGACATTTCCCATTTTGAGGGGTGTGGGGATTCCTCCCAGTGGTGGGGACACCCTGAAGGTCACTGCTCCAGGCTGGCCCATGGTCATTGGTCTGGGGGAGTGACATAAATCTCTGCTTAAGTACAGATTTTCCTTAATACAGTTGCTTGGAAATAATTTCCTAGTGCTCTGTATAATATATTTTACGTCTCTTGCATCCTGGCATGAATATTTCTGATTAAGGAAATTTTGTCTAATCATTACCATAATAGAGAAAATATATTTATATAAATATATCTGCCCATGACAGGAACCCTGTTAATGTCTGGGACATCCCGGCTCTTTGGCAGCCTGGGGACTCCTGGGATGTCACCGTGGAGCCGCCGTGAGTGCCTGTGACAGATCGGTGCCTTTGCAGCACAAGGTCCCCTGGGATGTCACCATGGAATGGCTGAGACTGCCTCTGACCACAGGGCTCTTTACCATCCCCAGAAAGCCCTGGGAAGTCTCCATGGAGCCCCTGTCTGTGCCTGTGACATTCCAGCTCTGGAACAGCCTGGAGACTCTTGGAAGGTCCCCAAGGAACCCCTCTGAGGGCCTGTGACAAATCTGATCCTAAGCAGGAAACGATCACCAGCCCCCTGTTGCTATGGTCAGTTTCCATGGCAGCCATCCCCAGCCCCCTGTTGCTATGATCAGTTTCCATGGCAACCATCACCAGACCCCTGTTGCTATGGGATGTTTCCGTGGCAACCATCACCAGCCACCTGTTGCTTTGGTCAGTTTCCATGGCAACCATTCCCAGCCCTCTGTTGCTATGGTCAGTTTCCATGGCAACCATCCCCAGCCCCCTGTTGCTATGGTCAGTTTCCATGGCAACCATCACCAGCCCCCTGTTGCTATGGTCAGTTTCCATGGCAACCATCACCAGACCCCTGTTGCTATGGGATGTTTCCGTGGCAACCATCACCAGCTCCCTGTTGCTATGGTCAGTTTCCATGGCAACCATCACCAGTCCCCCTGTTGCTATGCTCAGTCCCTCGGCAGCTCCATGGAGACCCCATGCCAGGGGTGGTTGCCATGGACACCAGCTCAGGCCTGCAGCCACAGCCCGTTGCCATGGCAACCATTGTCAGCCCCATCCCCAGGCTCATGGGATCCCAGAACCACAGAATTGGCTGAGCTGGGAGGGACCCATCAGCATCCTCCAGTCCAACTGCTGGCCCTGCACAGGACACCCCAACAATGCCAGCCTGGGCCTGGCAGCACTGTCCAAACGCTGCTGCAGCTCAGAGAGCCCTGGAGCTGGGACCCTTCCCTGGGGAGCCTGGGCAGGGCCCCAGCAGCCTCTGGGCAAAAACCTTTTCCTGACATCCAACCGGAGCCTGCCCTGACTCAGCTGCAGCCGTTCCCTCCACTCCTGTCCCTGGGCACCAGAGGGAAGAGGTTCCCACAGCCCCAGCCAGGGACCCGCTCCCAAGGCTGTTGTCATGGCCACCAGGGCTGGCACCAGCTGGGATGCTCGGTTTCCAGGGGCTGGGGTTCAGGAATGGGATTCCCCAATTTCCTGCCCCTGCTAAAACCGCACTGCCCTTGCTGCCCTCCCGCCTCTCATGGAAAGCGCAAAAGGCAAAGATCTCGGGCTGGGATAAGAACAATTTATTAGGAACAGGAACAAGTTAAGGGACAAACAGAACTGAAACAGTATTGATTACAGAAGGGATAAATGAAACAGTTTCCTGGGAAAACTAAAACACAACTCACTGGGTCTTCCTGGCCACAATTTCCCCTGTTTGGAAAGGACACCCTTCTTCTCAGGGAGAGAGAGAGAGAGAGCGCCCCTGTTCTGCACCTGGAAATTCTCTGAGGTGGGAGTGAATGTAATGACACAGCCATGGTAAGACCCTCATGTTTTTCAATGTCACATCATGACACTGGTAGGGGCAGGGAAAGGGACTGGTGTCTTCCCAGCATGGATCATGGGGAACATGGATCACCAGGGTTCTTCCCAATGTGGGTTCTCCCATGGGGGATGAAGCTGGTGTGGTGGATGAAGCTGTTCCTGCATTTGTGGCATTTGCAGGGATCCCTTACTGGTGGCTCCGTTGGTGACTGGTCAAGTGAGAGCTGGTGGTGAAGCTCTTCCCACACTGGGGACACTCGTAGGGCCTCTCCCATGTGTGGATGCGCCGGTGGATGATGAGGGTGAAGTTGTGCTTGAAGCCCTTCCCGCACTCAGGGCAGTGGAAGGGCCTCCCATCTGTGTGAATCCGCTGGTGCTGGAGGAGATTGGAGCTGGTCTTAAACCTCTTCCCACATGTGGCGCACTGGTAGCGCCTCTCCCCAGTGTGGATGCGCCGGTGCTTGATGAGGTCCGAGTTGTGCTTGAAGCCCTTCCCGCACTCAGGGCAGAGGAAGGGCCTCTCCTCAGTGTGAATCCGCTGGTGCTGGAGGAGACTGGAGCTGGTCTGAAACCTCTTCTGACACTGGGGACACTCGTAGGGCTTCTCCCCAGTGTGGATGCGTTGGTGGGTCACAAGGTTGGATCTGTAGCTGAAGCCCTTCCCACACTCCCCACACTTGTAGGGCCATTCCCTGGTGTGGATCCTCTGGTGCCTGATCAGGTGGGAGCTCCACCTAAAGCTCTTCCCACACTCCAAGCACTTGTGGGGCTTCTCCCCATCATGAAGCTGCTCATGGACCACCAGCTCTGAACTCTGGCTGAAGCTCCGCCCACCTTCCTGGCTCAGGATGGCTCTTTCTTCTTCAGAGCACCCTGGGCTGGGTTTGGAGCCCCTCCTCATGGGGGATGTCTGAGGTTTTTCTTCCCTGTTGGATTCCTGTGCATTAAAATCACTCAAAACGGCCTCTTTCACGAGGTTCTGCCATGCAGATTTTTCCTCCCTGGTCTCCATCCTCAGTTCTTTCCCTGGGGAAAGAAGGACAAGGACAGGATGGGATTTGCCTCCATGCCAGAGGGAAGGGGAAAGAGATTCCCCCAGTGCATCCCCGGCAGGATGGCTTTGGCAGCAGGGACGTCCTGCAGCGAGGGGATTTTCTGGGCTGGGAGATGGAGCAGGAGAGAGGGGGAAATAGGAACTGACTTCCTCCTCACCTATCTGGGTGTCCTGGGGATCCTTCCTCTTCCTCACAGCCTCCTTCTCCATCCAATCAAGGTTTGGGAATGGGAAATCCTGTTCTGGGAAGAAAACAAAGGGTGCGCACATTGTCTTCTGTACTGGTTTGAAGGCAAACCTGGGGAGGGTCTAAACCAGAATTACAATTTAAAAGAAAATGAAGATCAAGGCAATGATACAGAAACACTGCCTTAAACTGACAGAGTCAGGATATAACCTGACACCCTGTTGGTCAGGGTGGTGGCAGCAGTCCCAGTAAATGGTAGTTGCAGTCCTGTTGGAGAGATGAACACTATTCTGTCGAAGCAGTGATCCTGTAGAAGGGTCTGGTCTTCCTCTGGAGGCCCAGTGGTGGTTCTGGAGCTCTTGTCCTCTGGCAATCCAGTAGGCAAGCTGCTCCTGGTGTAGCAAAGTGTCAGCTTATATCAAGGTAGAAATGCTTGGTTCCTCCCCCTGGGCGGAGCATCCCACAATGGGAGGATGGAATTTTATCAGTCCTGCAGTGACACTCAATGGCCCATTCACAGGAGATATCTCCCCTGGAGGGCATTATCAGGGCTGAGTCATGGAAGAGATAAAGAACATTGCCCCACCTGTTTATAACAGTTGCTGAAGGTGGGGATTGAAAACATGCATTTGGTTACATCTTGCATGGCAACCTGAAACAGTGGGGTAATCCCTGCTCAGGGGGTGAACACCACCCCCCTTACCCAAACTGGCTCAGCTGTAAAACCCCTGTCACCCTGGGAATGCCACGCATACAGGGGGCAATGTCACACTTGCCCTGCCCCAGGGGAGGGCTCTTTTTCCTGTCATTCCCTTCCTGTCCCCCCTTTTCTATCCCATTTACTTTTCAATAAAATTCATTTTTGGTTTGGTCTCATTATCACCTTAATTGGGGCAGAGGAATCTCTCTAACACTTTTCTTAACCAGACTCACCAGACTGTGAAATTATTTTGGCACAGTGAGTTTAGGCACTGTTCTCTGACCCCAAGTTCCTTTGACAACAGCATGGTGCCCTCCTCTGAGGAGGTTGTGGTTCTCTCTTGAGGAACTCTTTGAAACTGGGCTGCAGATTCCTCTGAGTGACTTATGGGAGAACCGATGAGGTAAATCGCCTTTGTGGGCCCAGAGTGTAAAGAAAATATTTTGTTGTCCTTCTATTACAGCGACCTGATGAAGGTCTTCAGGGTGAGAGAAGTGGACGAGAATCTTGGTTCATGATCAGAAGGCTCGATTTATTGATATATGATATATAATACATTATAACTATACTAAAAGGAATAAAGAGAAAAGTTGCAGAGGCTTGCTAAGCTAAGAATAGAAAGAAAAGAATGAATAACAAAGTTCTGTGTCCAGCAGAAAGCAAGGACCAACTCTCCTGTGAGTGGTCAGCAAATCCAAACACTCACAGAAGACCAATCACAGATGCTCCTGTTACATTCCACATCAGCAGATAATTATTGTTTGCATTTTTCTTCTGGGGCCCCAGATTCCCAGAAAGAACAAATCCTAAAAGAGAGGATTTTATGAAAAAAATGTCTGCGACATCCTTCCTTAAAATGTTTTTTTAAATCACAGGAGGAAAGGGAGCAAATGATACCAGCGAGACTGACAAGGTTCATTCACCCCATGGTGAGGAACATAAGGCTGCTAAAAGTCCTACAAGAAGCTCAGCTCAAGTAGCTAAATTCCCAAATAACTCCTGAATTCCCAGGCTTGAGTGCTTTGCGAAATGTGAGAATCATTTCTCTCTTCATCCTTGTCGCCTTTGTGACAGCTACAAAGAGTTTCCTTTCCTTTTTATGATATCTGTATTGGGCTGAATTTACACTTTTATCAGAACGTGCTAGCAGCTGAGCTGGAGCTGTGCAGGAACCAGTGGAATTTGGAATTGCCACAAAATGGCTTGTACTGTCAGTTTATTAATGTTTGGGATTTGTTTGCATTTTCATCACATCTGACTTGTGGGAAAATCAAATATTCATCAAAGTGATTTATGCAGAGTCAAGTATGATTTCTGCCAAATTTATTTTGCCAGTGCCCAGGGGATGCTCGAGGGGTCTCTGTGCTTCTCGCCCTGGAGGATGCTTGGCAGGGGTTTGGAGGAGTTTTTCCTGTCCCTGTCACCCCAGGCCATTCCCCAGGGGGTCTCCATCATTCTCACCCCAGAGAATGCTTGGAGGGTCTCCCTCCCTCTCGCCCCTCTGCCAGGGGGTACTCAGGGCAGTCTCTGTCCCTCTCAGCCCAGGGGATGCTCGGGGGTCTCTGTCCCCTCACCCTGGGGGATGCTCGGAGGGTCTCCATCCCTCTGGCCTCAAGCAATGCCTGTGCAGGGCTGGGGACCAGGGGCTCTGTGTCCCTCTCACCGCTGAGGGTGCTCGGGCCTGGGGGGGGCTCTCCGACCTTCTCACACCTGGGGAGGCCGGGGGGTCTCTGTCCCTCTCAGCCCTGCTGTGACTCCACCCAAACATCATCGGGCTCAGAGGGACAGAGACACCCCCAAACCC
Organism: Melospiza melodia melodia; assembly: GCF_035770615.1. NCBI lineage: Eukaryota > Metazoa > Chordata > Aves > Passeriformes > Passerellidae > Melospiza > Melospiza melodia. The sequence continues at coordinate 784,860 of NW_026948638.1, forward strand.
CCAGAAGGGCTGAACCTGGGATTTGGTTTGGGGCTGAGGATTTAGGAAGGGGCTGGAATTGGGGCTGGGATTGGAGTTGGGGCTGAGGTTTGGTTTAGAGCTGGGATTGGGGTTAAGGCTTGACATGGAATTGGCTTTAGGGTTGGGGTTGGGATTGGGTCTGGGGCTAGACAAATCTGGCACTGGGATGAGATTAAATACAGAACTGTGAGTGTGTCTAAACATGAAGTGAGATTGAGACCAAGATCAGGGTAAGGTTTGGGATTGAGCTCCCCCAGGGCAGGACAGGGGGGATGTCACTGCAGGATGTCCCTGGCATTGTTCCAGCCCTCCTCAGGCACCTCCAAACATGGGGAGCAGCTGGGTGCCCCAAGATCCAGGTGCTCTGTCGTGGTTTGACCAGAAATGGGACATCTGGGATATGTTGTTTTTGCTGTGGTAACCAATGGGTGTTCGGATTTTTAGATGAGCACCTGGTTTGACCAGTGGGGCATTGGATCCGCCTCTTGAGACCACAAACCCAAGGAGTTAAAAGCAGGGCTCTTTTCCTTCAGAGCTCTCTTTGGATTTCCGGCGGGAAGGAGTTGGGTCTCTCCCCCGGCCCAGTTGCTGGCTGGGCTGGGGGAGGGGAAAGCCACGTGGCCCATCTACGGTAGGCCGGACCGGGTGGAAGGGTGGAGGGGGCACTGAGCGACCTGTTTACCCCCCCCCCTCCCTCCTTTTGGAGATGGAGAGAGAATGCAGCCTGTGCTTGAACTGTTACCTTGAAACTTGATATCATGTGCCGGCAAGCACGGCTGGGAGGAGAAGGGGGAGGGCCCTGGGAGCAGCCCAGCTGCTTGGGAGAGCTTTTAACCCTTGTGGATAGTGAGAACTTCACGGAACATTACCTTTCCTAGGAAAGGGATAAGAGTGGAAGATGAAGGAAGAAACAGGCCAGTAAGGAGGTCTGAGAAAGAGAGATGTTGAAGGAATGGAGGAAGATGGAGTGGAAATTTTGCTGGACTCTTTTGTTGTATATCCATGGACTGCTTCCTGGTGATACAGAGGCTGCATTGAAGGGGGAAGCGGGGGCTCGGAGCCAGGAGAGTTTGGTGTTGAGACCCCTCGGCCCCAGGGGGTGTAGAAGAAATGGGGGGGACAAAGGTCCCAGAGATGAGAGTGTGCTCTGCTTGTAACGAGACGAGGCATCCTTAAAACGGTCCACCGTGAAAGCAGGCGTCTGCCCCATCCCATGCCTGGTGGTGAGAGCACCTTGGCATGGAAAGGAGATGTCACGAGACAGCAGGACTCCGGGCGGTGCTAATTGTGGCAAGAAGTCCGTGGCACAAGGAAAGACTCCGTCTAATCTTCATGAGCTGAAGATTTGATTTTCTGAAGGGTGCCAGACCGAGTGTGGATAATTTTGGGAAATGTAATTGTAATTGTACTGGGGATCTGGAGGAGGAGGGGGAAGTGTTTCTGTGTAGTTTTCCTTTTCCTTGTGTTTTCTTTTTTTTTTTTTTTCCTTTGTGGTTTCTTTTTTTTGTAGTTTAGTTAATAAAGTTTTTTTTTCCCTTTTTTCCCTAAGCAGGAGCCTGCTTTGCTTATTCCCGAGTACCACCTCACAGCAGATGCCAGGGAGAGGGAATTTTCATGGGGGCACTGGCATTGTGCCAGTGTCAAACCATAACATGCTCCCATGCTGCCCCTCAATACCAGGCGAGCATTCCCTGAGGGCAGCCCTGACTGTGACCACTGGGGATCTGGGATCAGCCCTCACATCCCTGTGGGAGCAGCAGCAGACAGGATGAGAGATTCCCTCCCCCGTTTTTCCTGTGGAAGGGTGAAGCCCAGCTGCCCTTTTCTTCTGGTGCCTCCTCCTCTCCTCAGCTGAGGATGTCAAACTCCCCAGGAGCAGGAAAATCCCCATTCCCTCTTTCCTTGTGGCTGCAGCCTGGAACATCCACCCAGAATGAAGGACTTTCTGACAGCCCTGCTGAATGACACTGGCAAGAGGTTTGTGAGAAGAGGAAGAAATTGTATTTCGATAGTAAATAAAAGGTGCAAAATTATTCCTTTCTGTTATATTCCTTTTCAGTCAGTTCTGGTCTGTTTTCAGAGTGCTACCTTCTCAGCTGACTGTGTTTGTGCCCTCCTTTCTCTCCTGCCTCTCTTTGCCTGCTCTGTTTCTCTCTCAGTGTCTCCCTTGACCCAGGGCAGCTCACACCAAAGACCGTGCCCGGATTTCATTCCCAATTCAGGAGCTACAACAACCATGGGGGAAGTTATGAAGGCTCGCAGTGAAATGTCACTGTAAGATCTTGTTCCACCTGGCTTTTGGCTCCTTCTTACCAGCTTTGCCCTCAAGGGCAGGAACATCTTTTCATAGCTGAGAACTGGAATTCCAGACCCTGGCAGCGTGTGCTGTGGATCCCAGAGGGGCATTCCCGAGGCTCCCAGGGTGCTGCTCCTGCCGTGCCTCCCAAGGAGTTTCTCTCTCAAGGGGAGTAGATCCAGCAGCTCTGTGGGCTCCCAGGGCACACAGCAAAGGTGGCTTTGATGGACATTTTCCAGCACCTTCCCCTCTGGAAGCAGAGGGAGGGAGGAAATAGAAGCGAGTCCTGGAAGGACTGGGGTGGGAAGGGACCCTGTCCATGGATTACGACCCCGCGAGGGAGAGACGCCTCTGCCCCAGTGAAGGAGCGAATGAGAGCGTGGGAAAGCAACCGACGATTATTGAGCGTGGACTGAACGGAACAAGAAATGGGGAGGAGGAAGGGAGAGAAAGAAAGCGGGAAGAGGTCTCAAAGAGAAAAAGAAAAAGGAAAGAGGTCTCAGAGAACAGAAAGAAACAGGAAAAGGCTCCCGCCCGGCCTCCGCAGCTCCCGGAACACCCGCAGGGCGTAGCGTCTTTTACAATTCCAGCCAATCAGAGGACGCGCTGAACAATTTCCAGCCAACCAGAGCATTTCTCTTCGATGACTCCCGGTTGCCAGGCGGGCCCGCAGAGCCCGGCGGCCCCGGAGCGGAATTTGGGGCTCGGGCCGGGGGGACGGATCCGCCCCGGGGGGTCCCCGAGCCCCTGCCCAGCCCTGGGGCCGATCGGGGGCTCCCCCACCCAGCAGCCGGTGCTGCGGGGCCGCGGGGCAGAGCGGTGGGAAAGGGGGCTCCGGGCTGGCAGCGGAGGAAATGCGGGAGGAAGAGGAGGGAGAGGAGGAGCAGGAGCGGGAGAATTGCGGCGCTCGCAGCGCCCGCACGCCGAGCCTGCAGCACCCCCTGCCCCGGGAGCATCGCCCCCAGCCCCGAGCCGCAGGGGAGGGCGGAGGCCGAGCTCGCCCCGGCTCCAGCCAGGGGTCTCCGGGAGGATTTTTTGGAGAGTGTTCGGAGCCGGCAGATCCCGGACTCGAGCCCCGGATATCCCCGGGCTCCCCAAGAGGAGCTTTTTCGGGGGCAGAGGAGCCGCGATCGCCCCTCAGGAGGGTCCCAGGGGTCCACGTGGGGATGGCCCGGTACCGACGGGGCGGGACATTGGTTTTGGGGATCCCCGTGAGACCCGGGGCTGTGGAACGGGGGACCCCCGGGGCGGGGAGAGGGGAAGGGGCGATACCGGAGCTGGGGGACCCCCGGCAGCCCGGAGATGAGGCGGGGACGGGACCCTCTGACCCTGACAGGGGTGTCCTGGGTGACTTCATGATGCTCGTACCCCATCCGTCTGTTTCGCCCAGAAATGAGTTCTGCGCCTTTAAGGCTGGTTCGGAGAGTGAAGGGGAGGAGGAAGAAGCTGCAGTTTGTTTTCAGAAACTGCATTCACTCCTCTACATTCCAGCTGCTGGATGGACAGACAGCAGGACAGAGCTGTCCTTTGCTTTTAGTTAGTTTTTAGCTCGCTGAGGCAGAGAAGTTCCCTGGACTGTGGTTTTTCTTTTTCTTTGGAGCTGTTTAAATCTGCTCTGTACTGAACAGCCAGAACACCACCGGCAGCTCACACCTGTGGCCCACCTGGCTGAGCCTGGGCCACAGCATTTCCAGTGCTGGAGGGACTGAAAAGAGACTGATAAGAAACTGATAAGAGACTGATAAGAGATTGAGTGTGCGGAGCTACAACCCAAGGAGGAACTTTCAGAGTTTGTCATATATTTTGTAGCAGCAAGAGGTTTTTTTGCTTAATATTGTTCAATTTTTGTGCTGGTAAATGCTTTGCCTGTAAAGTAATATTTTTTTTTCCTCTAAGGAAATATTTTCCCAAACTGGCTGAGGGTGGGGCTGCTGAATCAGCATTCTAGAGGAAACTCCTTTTGGAGGGTTTCAACCAAATTTGCCCTAATCCAGGACAAGGTGGTAGAAAGAAGGGGGAACCCCAAGTGGCTGGATTGAGGGGAGGCTGGAGAGGGGGACCTTGGGACCCCAGAACCTCCCAGAATCCAAAAGCAGGACCCTGGAGAGGGGGGATCCCCAGGCCCCATGGGATCCCCACAAGCCCTGAGAAGGGGGACCAACCATAACCCAAGAGGGATGAGACTGGAAATGGGAAACTCCTGGTGGCTTTTTTTGATTTACTCTTTATTTTGGGACATCAGGTGACTTATAGAAATGGACGTGGGTGGGAGGAATCCCCATCCAAAGGCATTCACACCTTGTTTTTCCCCAAACCAGGATTTTCCCCAAACCTTCTCACCGTAACATCCCCCCTGTCCCACTCTGGGTGAGCTCAGTCCCAAACCTGACCCTGATCCTGGTCTCAATCTCACTCCATGTTTAGACACACTCACAGTTCTGTATTTAATCTCATCCCAGTGCCAGACTTGTCTAGCCCTAGACCCAATCCCAACCCCAGCCCTAAAGCCAATCCCATGTCCGGCCTTAACCCCAATCCCAGCTCTAATCCAAACCTCAGCCCCAACTCCAATCCCAGCCCCAATTCCAGCCCCTTCCTAAATCCTCAGCCCCAAACCAAATCCCAGGTTCAGCCCTTCTGGGGGTTTGGGGGTGTCTCTGTCCCTCTGAGCCCGATGATGTTTGGGTGGGGTCACAGCAGGGCTGAGAGGGACAGAGACCCCCCCGGCCTCCCCAGGTGTGAGAAGGTTGGAGAGCCCCCCCAGGCCTGAGCACCCTCAGCGGTGAGAGGGACACAGAGCCCCTGGTCCCCAGCCTTGCACAGGCATTGCCTGAGGCCAGAGGGATGGAGACCCCCTGAGCATCCCCCAGGGTGAGGGGACAGAGACCCCCGAGCATCCCCTGGGCTGAGAGGGACAGAGACTGCCCTGAGTACCCCCTGGCAAAAGGGTGAGAGGGAGGGAGAACCCCCCATGCATCCCTCAGGGTGAGAATGATGGAGACCCCCTGGGGAATGGCCTGGGGTGACAGGGACAGGGAAAACCCCCCCCAAGCATCTCCCAGGGCAAGAGGAACAGAGGCTTCACAAGCATCCCCTGGGCACCAGACAAACTACTGTTGTTTCTTGTCAGAAATCAAAATTGACCATAGATAAAATGTCTTGAATTTACTCTTCCCACAAGTCACTTGTGATGGAAAGGCAAATAAATCCCAAAATTTTATAAACTTACAGTAGAAGCTATTTTGTGGCAAATCCAAATTCCTTTGGTCCTGCACAGCTCCAGCTCAGATGCTGGCACATTCTAAAAAAAGAAAAGTGGAAAAAAAGCCCAATACGGATTATGAAAAGGAAGGGGAAGCTATGTGTAGCTGTCACAAAGGCGACAGGGACAAAGAGAAAAATTATTCTAACACTTGGCAAAGTCCCCCAGCCTGTGAAACAGACCTCCCCTGGAGCAGGGTAAGTGTCACATTGTCCCCTGTGTGTGTGGCCTTTTCGGGGTGGGGGTTTTACAGCTGAGCCAGTTTGGGTAAGGGGGGTGGTGTTCACCCCCTGAACAGGGATTACCCCACTGTTTCAGGTTGCCATGCAAGATGTAACCAAATGCATGTTTTCAATCCCCACCTTCAGCAACTGTTATAAACAGGTGGGGCAGTGTTCTTTATCTCTTCCATGACTCAGCCCTGATAACGCCCTCCAGGGGAGATATCTCCTGTGAATGGGCCATTGAGTGTCACTGCAGGACTGATAAAATTCCATCCTCCCATTGTGGGATGCTCCACCCAGGGGGAAGATCCAAGCATTCCTACCTGGATATAAGCTGACACTTTGATACACCAGGAGCAGTTTGCCTACTGAACTCCCAGAGGACAAGAACTCCCTAGCCACCACTGGGCCTCCAGAGGAAGACCAGACCCTTCTACAGGATCACTGCTTCGACAGAATCACCTTCATCTCTCCAACAGGACTGCAGTCACCATTTACTGGGACTGCTGCCACCACCCTGAATAACAGGGTGTCAGGTTATATCCTGACTCTGTCAGTTTAAGGCAGTGTTTCTGTATCATTGCCTGGATCCTTATTTTGTTACTGAATTGGAATTATGGCTTAGACTCTTCCTCAGGTTTGCCTTTAAATCAGTACAAAGCTCATTGTACTAATCCCTTGTTTTCCTCCCTTGTTTTAGGAATATCCTGTTCCTAAAACTTGGCCAGATGGCGGAAGACACCTCAAGGAAGAGGAAGATGCCCCAGGACACCCAGGCAGATGATGAGGAAGTCAGTGCCCCTTTCCTCCTCTCTCCTGCTCCATCTCCCAGCCCAGAAAATCCCCTCGCTGCAGGACAACCCCGCTGCCAACGCCATCCTGCTGGGAATGCACTGTGGGGATCTCCTTCCCCTTCCCTCTTGCACGGAGGGAAATCCCATCCTGTCCTTGTCCTTCCTCTACCAGAGAAGGAGCTGAGGATCAAGATCAGGGACAACAAATCCCCACAGCACAACCTCATGGAAGAGGCCGGTTTGAGTGGCTCCATGGGAAAAGAATCCAATGGGGAGGAAAAGCCCTGGAGATCCCCCATGAGGAGGAGGGGCTCCAAACAACCCAGGGTTCTCTGAGGAGGAAAGACCCACCCTGTGCCAGGAAGGTGGACAGAGCTTCAGCCAGAACGCGGAGCTGGTAGTCCATGGGCAGCTTCATGATGGGCACAAGCTCCACAAGTGCTTGGAGTGTGGGAACAGCTTCAGGCAGAGCAGCACCCTGATCAGCCAGAGGATCCACGCTGGGGATTGGCCCTATGAGTGTGGGGAATGTGGGAAGGGCTTCAGCTCCAGCTCTGCCCTTGTCATACACCAACGCATCCACACTGGGGAGAGGCCCTACGAGTGTCCCCAGTGTGGGAAAAGCTTCACCCAGATCTCTGTCTTAACCAGACACCAATGGAGGCACCTGTAAGGGAAGCTCTGCCAATGCCCCAATGCAGGAGGACTTTTGTGCACTGCCCCAACTTCATCCATAGTTGGAGGATCCATGTTGGGAAGGGCCCTGGTGATCCATTTTTCCTTCTGATCCATGTTAGGAAGACACCTGTCCCTTTTCCTGCCTCTGCCAATGACATGATGTGGGATTGAAGAACATGAGGGTCTGGCAATGACTGTGCCATTACATTCACTCCCACCTCAGGTCATTGCCAGGGACAGGAAAGGGACTCTCTCTCCCTCTCTCTCTCTCTCTCTGTCCCTGAGGAGAAGGGTGTGCTTTCCAGGCAGGAGGAAATACGTGGCAAGGCAGACCTAGTAAGTTGTGTTATAGTTTTCCCTGTAAACAGTTTTATTTATACACTCTGTTATCAATATTGTTTCTGTTCCATTTGTTCCTTATCTCATTGTTGTTCCCAATAAATTGTTCTTATCCCAGCCTTGGATCTTTGCCTTTTGCGCTTTCCAGGGGAGGCGGGAGGGCAGCGAGGACAGCGCGGTTTTAGCAGGGGCAGGAAATTGGGGAATCCCATTCCTGAATCCTGGCCCGTGGAAACCGAGCATCCCAGCTGGTGCCAGCCCTGGTGGCCATGGCAACAGCCTTGGGAGTGGGTCCCTGGTTGGGGCTGTGGGAACCTCTTCCCTCTGGTGCCCAGGGACAGGAGTGGAGGGAACGGCTGCAGCTGAGACGGGGCAGGCTCCGGTTGGATGTCAGGAAAAGGTTTTTGCCCAGAGGCTGCTGGGGCCCTGCCCAGGCTCCCCAGGGAAGGGTCTCAGCTCCAGGGCTCTCTGAGCTGCAGCAGCGTTTGGACAGCGCTGCCAGGCCCAGGCTGGCATTGTTGGGGTGTCCTGTGCAGGGCCAGCAGTTGGACTGGAGAATCCTGATGGGTCCCTCCCAGCTCAGCCAATTCTGTGGTTCTGGGATCCCATGAGCCTGGGGATGGGGGCTGCCAATGGCTGCCATGGCAACGGGCTGTGGCTGCAGGCCTGAGCTGGTGTCCATGGCAACCACCCCTGGCATGGGGTCTCCATGGAGCTGCCGAGGGACTGACCATAGCAACAGGGGTCTGGTGATGGTTGCCATGGAAACGGACCATAGCAACAGGGGGCTGGTGATGGTTGCCACGGAAACTGCCCATAGCAATAGGGGGCTTCTGATGGTTGGCTGCTAAGGATCAGATTTGTCACAGGCCCTCGGAGGGGTTCCATGGGGACTTTCCAAGAGTCTCCAGGCTGTTCCAGAGCTGGAATGTCACAGGCACAGACACGGGCTCCATGGAGACCTCCCAGGGCTTTCTGGGGATGGTAAAGAGCCCTGTGGTCAGAGGCAGTCTCAGCCATTCCATGGTGACATCCCAGGGGACCTTGTGCTGCAAAGGCACCGATCTGTCACAGGCACTCACGGGGGCTCCACGGTGACATCCCAGGAGTCCCCAGGCTGCCAAAGGGCCAGGATGTCCCAGACACTCACAGGGTTCCTGTCATGGGCACAGTGGGAGCTTCAGGCAAAAGCTTTATTTCTTTATTGGAGAAACTCCTGCCGAGACGTGAGGTGCAGATATTACACGAAACAGCCACCATGGATCCTCAAACTTGTGCAGGGCCCCTAGACTTCTAAAATTCCTTCTAAGGGAGGAGACTGGGAATGGCTGGATCCAATCCCAGCCCCAGTCTTTCTCAAAGGTGTAAAAGTTTGGACATTGGAATTGGTCTTTATCGCTATTTGTCCCACAGGATTAATCATAGAATAGCAGATAAATTTATATAAATACAGTTCTGATTTTTTTCTGATCATGATTAGACAGAATGGTTTATTTACACCACAGAGTCAATGAAAAAAATGAGTTATTGCTGCAGTCTTAGGTGGTCTGGACAAAACCTTCCCCGAGAGTGTCTTGTGCCAATGGGTAGGAACTACGAAGAGCACCAGCACAGACACACAGACACACACACACACACACACACACATGCAGAGAGAGAAAGAAAGAGAAACGCTGTAAGTGTCCAGAGGCCAAAGAGAAAGGATTGTCCACGGCATAAATGAAGGGAAAGAGGGTGCAATGGAGGGCACCAGGTATCCAATGATCTGAGGGCTCAGGGGTGGTACAGTGGGAAGGGACCAGTAGGGAATGCCAGGGTAGATGGACAGGGTTACACACCAATGGGAAGGGAGAACTCGCCAGAACATGAACATGTAAGTGTAAAAGGGGTAGAGAAGGCCAATGGAGAGGACAGAACTGGGACAAATTAACACAGTGCTGCAGAGCACCATGGGGAAGCCTTTTTTCTCACCTTGAGCTGTGAGGAGTGCCCAGAGCCTGTGGTGTGTCTTTCCAGGGCATTGCTATTGCCTTTTCCTTGGTAGGCTCACAGGTTTGCACAGTTGCGCAGTGTCACAATGACCTCCTTGGTTCTGCAGTCCTGCTGTGGCTGCTGTGTAACAATGGACCTGTGATACCATGAGGCTCCATAGTGTCACCATGGTCCCTTTGGTTGCACAAGGCCCTGCTGGGACATGATGGACCCTTGGTTGCATGAGGTGCCTGGGCTCCCACAGCCCCTCACAGACCCCTATGGCCTCTCAGAGTTCCCCATGGCCCCTCATGGCCTCTCAAGGCCCTTAATGGTGCCTCATGACTGATGGCCCCTCAGAGCCCCTCATGGCCCCTCACAGCCCCAGGCACAGGGCTCCTCCAAAAGGAGAAGGGGTCGGACCCTGCTTGTTCTTCTTTCATTTCAGTCCCTTCACAGCCGCGAGTGCAGAAAGGCTGAAATGGAGCCTTTCCCCAGCGTTTCCTTCGGGGTTAACTGTGGGCTGAAGCTCTGTGCTGGCCCCGGCCCCAGCGCCACCCTCCCTGCAGCCGCCAGGCCTTTGCTGTCCCCCCGTGTCCGTTCCCTGTCCCCGAGTCCCGCCCGGCTCTGGCAGCAGCAGCAGCAGCAGCCGCAGCGCAGGGGGCGCCGGCCCGGCCCAGCCGGGGCTCCCGGCCAGGAGCAGCAGCAGCGCCGGCCCCTTCCTGCCTGCTCCTGCCTCGGCTCCCAAGGGCTTTTCCCAGCTCAATTCTGGAGCAGAGCAGCCAGCACCCACACACAGCCCTGACTGCTCAGGGCCTGCCTGTGCTGCCCTGAGCCAGCCCTCAGAGGAAGAAAGGATCGGGTTCCAGCGCTGTTTTCAGCTCTGTTTGACTCACCCTGAGGTGACAGCAGGAGGCTGCTGGCGCCTTTGCCTTGGGAATTGGGGATCATGACTGCTGTTGGCCCTCTTCTGCTTGCCACCTGAATTTTATCCATAAAACTGCAAGTGCCTCTTTCAGTTGGTGCTACCCATGGTGCTTTCATGACAGTGAAGTCAGTATTTTTGTCACAGGCATAAAGATCAGCAGATACTGGAATGTCCACCAGCCCCTGAGCACTAAAGTGAGGGGAATTAAAGCCACACAGGCCACATTTGCAGTGCTCAAACAGAGTCCTGTTGCTGGCACTGCTGAAACAGAATAAACTGACAGAGGCCATCACAGAAATTGCCTCCGCAGTGTGGAATTAAATTGAAAAATCCACCAGGAGAAACAGAAACCAGAATTTCTTGACTCACTTGATTGCTCCTTCCCAGCAGCAGGAAATGCAGATGCCCAGAGGTGTTTTGCACTTCTGCTGCCCCCAGTTTGAGCCCAGGCTCTGCCCAGTCCCAGTGGGAACCTGAGCCCAGCCCAGGCAGCTCAGCGCACACGGGGCCAGGCCCAGAGCCCCGGGCACGGCCGCCCATTGCGGGGCAGCGGTGCAGACGGAATGTCCTGCGGCCAAACCTCCTGCTCCTGCCACACAGCGCCAGCCTTCTCCCCCTCCTCCTCCTCTGCCAGCACAGCACAAATTCCAGCTTCGAGGAGGCTGCCCCAGAGAGGGCTTCAGCTCCTGTTCCAGCCTGAATGTCCCTGCAGAGGAACAGGGCATCTTTCAGGCACTTGCACAAGCCCAGGCTTCTCACTTCATTGGGAATCTGGGATGCAGATGGCCTTGCTAAGAAAGCCAAAAGCCAAGGGAATGGATTATAGATTACTGAAAAAAAAGTCACCCATCTTTCAGGCAAGGTTTACCAAGTCATTTCCTGCATTTCTTCTTTTCAGATTCTTTCAGTTGGCTACTCTGGGAAGTCCAGCTTGTACTGGTGCTTATCATGGACTGATTGTGCTCTTGATTTACGCAGCAAGACACCAAATGTGGAATCATCTATATGGAAGTGTTATGAATGATCAGTCGAAAGCCAAATTATAAAACATGCGAAAAGATTTCTTTATCTTTTTCCGCGACTAAAATATGGTCTTCAAAACTACCACAGCCAAAGAGACAGTGTCGAGCCCAGGGTTGGTGCTGGGTGAACCTGGATCCCACCTCTATTGCATCGGAGCCTCCACCATTCACGAGAGTTGCTTCTTGTAGGGATGCTTTATATAGTTTATTATGCCTGAGCTAAGAAGTCCCAGTTTCTTTTGTAACTCTGCATATTCATAGTTGGATCTTTCAGTGTGCAGAGCTGGACAATCGCCATTTCCTTGTTGATAGCCAGTGCTGATCAGATTCAGGGAAGTCAGGTATTCACAGGTATATTTCTGGCGACTTTGGCTATCTTGATCGATGTTATCAACAGGGCAATGATTGCTCTTAGGCATCTTCCCATGACTCGGGATAATGGTGATCATTGCGCTGGGTGTGTCTATTCTTGGGCTAAAGTTCCGATCGTTATCCGACCACCTTCAGGAATTTCAGAATTTGAATAGATGCCCACCTCTCAGGTTGCTTGTGATCAGAGACTTGGTTGGATTTTGCAATCTTTATATGAAATACATGCTTTCATAGCATTGATTATTTCCCAACATATATTACAACACGACTACAATCTCACAGAAGAAGGCAATCATACAGATCAGTGTATGGTCAAATTGCCCCCTAATTCTCATAAAGTCCATCTACTCTGCATATGCTTACTTTGTATTTTTGTTTCTCAGTCCTCACAGAACTGAGAGCTGCAAGAAAAAGAGAAAGAAATATGAACAGTCCTTGGGTAAGGGAAATACTGGACTGTCAGGAACTAAAAATAGTTGATAGCATCTGTATCAGGCAAATTTTTTTACTCTCTACCAGTGTCCATTTCAGGCATCCTGTTAGCATGACTTAGGATTTTGCAGCTAAATGCAATGGGCTGCAATTTGAGGGGCCTACAAGAAAAAAAACTTACCAGACTTTTTTCCCCTCCGAGTGACAGGTGCAGATTACAAAAGGAAAGGGCCTACAGACATTTAAAATTTTCTAATTTTAGAAAAATATAGTATTAGCATCAGATTCCAAGGGCATAGAGATATAAGAGCAGCAAGGAAATGCTCCCAGAAATGTTTTCTAGCCTGAAGAGACAAGCTAGCCACAGGAACAAGAGAGAGCCACTTCCTTTAAAATGTGTGAATTACTGAATGCAAGAGCCATTGGCCCTTTCAGCTTCTGTTTTTAACAAAAAGTAAGCTATTAACTTGTGTTTATGAAGACTTTAGTTGAACTTCAATGTTTTTGGGGCAGCTTCTGAACAAATACAAAGAAACTACATTACATATTAGTAAATGCAGCATTTAGAATAACAACTAAATAGTCCTATCTCATAGTTAAATGTTCAGTTCTTCATGTGATCAAGTCCATGAAATGCAGTACCTAATCCAGTTAAATCCCACCTACACCTCAGATTTGCTTTTGTAACTGATATTTTCCACTCCACTCCCTATCCCTTCTCTCACCACAGTCCTCAAGCCCTCAGCCAGGCACCAGCCAACTTCTCACCTCAACTGCTGTTAGCAATTACCAAGCACCTGTTGGTAATTACCTGAGCACCTGCCCCACCCACAGCAGCTGTAGGTCCCTGGCTGCTGGGAGAACAGGTCTGAAGTGCAGACCCCAACACCACCACCCCCCCACCAAATAAAAAGAAATTAAAACTTTTCTAAATAATTTGAGACTAGTAAAAGATCAGGACATGGAGGGACTTGTTTATCCCCTATAGGCCAATCAAGAAAAAGTTTATAGCCTTCTCTGGAAAGGGAAGACTGGGGGGTTTTTCTTGAAGCAGAAGCATGTTTTATCAGCCCAGTTTCCTTCCTCATTTGTTCCTGCTGCCCAGGAGGCCATTCACTAGGCATATATATGTAAATATCTATGTCTGAAAGCACATCTACAGGAGTGCATGACTTACACTGGTGTAATTTAAAGCATAGTTTTTATTGTGCAAAAATGCAAAAATCTGTTCTAGAAGAGGCACATCTTGTGGAGCTGTAAGGACCCTGCCAGCACATCTGCTACCAAAGCAACAACTCCTGCTCTGCAGTGGCTTATAGTGGGCTGAGATGGAAATGTTTCTTCATCAATGCATAAACCACAACAAAATAGTGGTGACAAGCCTTTTTTCCAAGTCTGACTGAAGGTTTGGGAAGCAGGTCTGCTGGCAGAGGGCACACAGAAGCATGACACATTTGCCTACTGTGCACCTACAATTTCTACACCATCATATCACTACTCAGGTCACTGAGCAAGCTGACAGGTTATCTGTCCTGCATAGAAAGTCACAGAGAGAAGAAGAGAGGAAGAAAACAGAGAAGATGACAATGCAAAAGAAGTTGAAGAAATGTGGCAAGGATTGAGCATTAAGGGACAGAAATAAGAAGAGACCATACCCTTGAACTGTAAAGTCCTGTCAGGAAACTGCAAGTACTTGCATATTTGAGTTCACCACCCGGACTTGCATGCTTCTCTACATTTTCATTATTTCAAAAATTTTGCTTCCTGGACAAGCTGCCAGGTCTCCAGTACCAGTCCTAGCTCCCTTCCAGCAGTCTGCATCTGAGCAGGGAGTTGAAAATAGATCAGGGCTTACCTTTTACGCTGTAAGCATTCAAGACAGCTAAAGAACTTTGAGGAAAAAGGCCATACTGAGTGCCCAGGACAAAGAGATCTTAAGAAATTGGAAGAAGGAAGTATTGATTGAAGGTCACAGTTATGTTGAGGTTTAGCCTTTCAAAGGTTTGTTGCTTTTCTACTGAAAATTGCAGGTGAGAAAGCCTAGGCAGAAAAGGGAAGGAGAAGCTATGTAAACAAACCCATAGCTGTACACAAGGACAGAGGCAGATTTCTTCTTCACCAGGCTGAAGAGAGTGGTTTTATTATTTGAAAAACAAAAGCCAAAGTACCCCAAGTCAAATATATATTGTCCCACTACATTTAGACATTACAACAATAAAAATGCTCTATAAAACTACTGCAGTAAATTAGTCAGTTAGGAACAATAAACAGGGCACATATTAATAGTATCCATATCTATCTTTGGAAAGATGAGCAATTACAATCTGCATCCCAGCTCATGCTCAGTATTTACTACAATCTCAAATAACAATAAAGTCAAACACAACAGATGACTGATGTTCCTACTTTCTGCTTTCCAAACAGAGTTTTAAAAGATAGTTTATTACAAAATCAGTCTCAAGTATGTTCAAGGCCTTGGGAGCTCTCTAAGCTTAATTAACAACAGAAATAAAAACTATATCTTTATAACAAAGTTATAAAGATCACAACTTTAACATCACACATATAGAATCCATTTTAATATTTCTGTAAAGCCAGTATTCTAATATTATAATTTTTATATAAGAATCTATTTGTAATATTGCCAAAAGAAGGCACACTTTTCTAAATACCTTCTTGCTTTGGTAACTGCTAAAGGTAATGTAGATTAAGCTGTACTACTGCTTACTCATCTTTCTGTTGCACAGAAATCTTGGAAACTTTAATGCGTACATCTGTAGTTCTGACATTTTCTGAAATTAAAGTGAGAGGAGAAATGGGCTAAATTCAGGTACCTAAAGTTACGTATCAACATTTGCAGACATAAATCAAATACACAAGGAAAGCTTTTCTATGGGAAGAATGCCTGCACCATAGGAGAGAGTGTATAAAATCACACTCTGCATCAAGAAAACATAATTGGTATTTCTTCACAGCCTTCTCCCTTTGCATGCCCCTCTGCAAAGTGCAAGGGGCCTCAAGGACTCAAGGAAACACAGGGAGTCAAATGGAGACACTTGCACCTGTCTCACTGGGGGCTCCTGGGGAAGCAGTTCCCTTGGCAATCCAGCCCCTCTCTGCCAAGGGCACTTCCCCAGATGTGTACATTTCATGGGCAACACCAACCCACCCTTAAGTGCATGGTGCGGAGGTTCGGTGACATCACAACATAACCAATATGATCCAGTGAAGCTAAATTTATTATTCCTAAAAAGACTCTATTTATAATAAATGTTTACTGTCCACGTGTCTCTAGTTAATACATGATTGGTTAATCCTAGCTGTTCACACGTCTAAAATAGAATGCTGATTGGATCATCTAATTTTTCACACGTCTGGCTGGGGTGACTCTCCAGTCACAGCTGAAGGCCTGCATCTGTATAAGATGTTTGGGCTGCCCCATTCTTCCTGTGCTTTTGCCTTTAAATGCCATTGCCCTTTCTGCCTAAAATAGAAGTACCAAAGATGGCCAAAAACAGACCAGTGGGCCATATTCCAAAGGCAGTGTGGTCTGGAGAGGATGAATGAAGAACATCCTTCCCCACTTTCACACCATGCCAAAGACACTGTTTCTCTTTCCACCTTTAAGAAACAACAGACAATTCAGAAGGAATTCTCGAGTTTATTCGCAGAGTGAGAAGGAAGGGAATCTTCAAGGTGAGTTGTGGTTTCAGAAACTTTATTGATTTTCAATCCTACTCTGCAGTCCTATTAGACAATCCTACTCTAACCCTAACCCTTACCTTAACCCTAATCCTTATCCTTATCCTTATCCTTATCCTTATCCTTATCCTTATCCTTATCCTTATCCTTATCCTCATCCTAATCTTAATCCTTATCCTTATCCTTATCCTTATCCTTATCCTTATCCTTATCCTTATCCTTATCCTTATCCTTATCCTTATCCTTATCCTTATCCTTATCCTTATCCTTATCCTTATCCTAATCTTTATCCTTATCCTTATCCTTATCCTTATCCTTATCCTTATCCTTATCCTTATCCTTATCCTTATCCTTATCTTTATCCTTATCCTTATCCTTAATCTAATCCTAATCCTAATCCTAATCCTAATCCTAATCCTAATCCTAATCCTAATCCTAATCCTAATTCTAATCCTAACCTACAATCCTACTCTAAACTGATTGAGGAATAAATGGTCCTGATGTGATTATCACATTCTTGTCTCCTTCCTCTTCTTCACTGAAACAATCAGCGGCACCAGGCTGGACGCAGGCTCAGCAAATCTTACAAATGGATGCTGCCCAAAGGGAAAAAAAACAGATCAACAAAAAACAGTGAACCATGACTTTCCAAGCTCAGTGCTTCACAGGATTCCTCCTGCTCCTAGAAGGATGCAGGAAGAGGAACAATGGGACTGTCTACACCTCCATCTTTATGTGCAGACTTTGCCATCACAGGCAAACCTGGCCCAGAATCCCACTCATCCATTTATACAGGTGTCTTCATCTTGCTGAGATTTTAGCCCTGTCAGTGCTCTAGAAATGGTGCTTTCTGTCCTTGGAGGTTCTTCTTTTCAGGAAACTCCAAAGCCTCTCATTGGTCCCTCTCTTTGAAAGACAGGCACTGTGCTGATTCCCACAGGGACAGAAAGCAGTGTCTACCTTTCCATGCCCTGCCCCTCGTGTGCTGGATGGCACCTTCCTTCCCAGCAGGGCCAGCCCAGTGGCACTGGGCCCTGCAGTTCCCTCTCTGCCACACAGCCTGGCAGTAACCCTGGCACAGTTCCCATCTGCTTGAGCGTGCCAGGCAGCAGATGGGGCTGGGACAAGTCCCTCCCAGCTGTCCCTGTTTGCGTGGCAGAAACCTCTAAGGGTGGTCTGGGGAGCACAAACCAGGGCCCCTCAGAGGCTCACAGTGAGCCCCCCACAGCCCCTCCTGCCCACAGTCAAATCTCTGACTGCTCAGCTGTGACTGGCTTCCTTGGGTTCCTCCATCACCATTTCATGTCTCTGAACCCGCATTGCTCTACTTCAATTCTTTTGCCATTAGATAAAACTGAACACCCCACCAAATTACAAAAGAAGGTGACAGAAACAGCCAGAGGACCTCTCTGACTCAGGAAATGCAAAGAGAGGTGGGGTTGCTCAGTTTTGTCAAGAACAGGCCCCAGGGAGACTTTATTGCCACTTTCCAAAACTTCAGAGTGGCTTTGAGGAAAGTGGAGGACATCTTTTTTAACAGGGCCAGTTACAATAGGTTGTGGGTGAATATTTTTTAACACAAATAGGATCTAATCAGAACTTGTTTACTCGGAGCATGGTGTGACCCTGGCACAGCTTGCCCCAAGAGCTTGTAGGTGCCCCATCCCTGCAACCATTCCGGCTCCAGTGGGAAAGGGCTCTGAGAAACTTGATGTCATTAAAGATGTCCCTGCTCATTGCAGGACACTTTCACCAGAGGACATTTGCAGGGCCCTGCCAGCCCAGCCCAGTCTAGGATCCTCACTGTTTTCATTTGAAGAGCACCAAGAGTTGAGGTGAGGAGGAAGGGGGCTCATCTGCTGCCTTGGACTTGAGTGGAGGAGGAGCCCATCCCTCAGAGCCTGTTTCACCTGCAGCCCCTTCACATGTTACCTGCAGGAGCTCCTTGGCAGACCAGCGCCGCGCCTCGTCTCTCTGCAGGCAGCAGCTCAGGAAGTCACGCAGGCAGGATGAAAATAGGTTGGGCTGCTGCAGCTTTTGTCTTCCTCCTGTGGCTATCAGGAGTTGGGGCTGGGGAAAAAGGAGACACCAGGCTCCACCTGCTTCTTTCCCATCTGTCACTGCTCTCCCAGATCCCACTGATTAAGCTCCACTCTGCAGTGGCAGTTTCTACCCTGGAAGAGACCCAGAGATGACTTTCCTTTACCAACCGAAAAACCCAAACCCTGATGCAGCCACAGCCTCTCCAACATCTCACAGGTCTTGCCTTGGCAGCTGATTACATTGACTGACCTAATTAGTGGGAACTACATCAGCACAAGCACATTTCCTTCCCTGAGGATTCATACCAGCTTGAGAGGCTTTTTGGAAGAGGGACTTTGCTATACTAACTCTACTGTATCCAAGGGTTAGTACATGGAAAGTATTTCTGCAGTGCTTCTTGGTCCCTTAAGCACCGCTGCCACAAAACAAACCTAATCAAGCTTTTTGCTTTGTTCTTGAAAAAAATGGGAATTGGAGGGAAAGAAAGGAAATCCACCAGGTATTCCTCAGGTAAGGAAACAAATCTTTGGAATCTCATCTTCAACACAGACACATATGATCCATGCACAAATGTACTGGGATGAAAACGCCTGCTTGGACACACAGGAGCCACCTGCAGTTCTGTTTCTCAGCAGTCTGAAAATTTCTGCTTTCCTTACATGGAAAAGAAAAACTTTTCATGGTCAAATCAGAAGGAGAGGTTCCATCCCTACAGTCACCCTCTACTCATTTGGCTACTCAAGTCAATGCATGAATGGTAGGCCCATCCCAGAAAGTGCCAGGAAACAAATGGGAGGTTCTGGCAGGCTCTCCACATCACCAGGCTCTGGCTTGGTGATGTGCAGAATGTGGCTTGGGCTGGGAGAGAAACACGGTCACTGAGTGTTTCAGCAGCACTGCACAAGAAGCAGAAGAGACTCTGTGGCCTTTACACCCTCATGCCCAGGTTTCAGGCACATTTCCCAGTGAGAAGAAACTGCACAGGGGGTTAAGTTCCTCTCTAAAAACCAGTGCCTTAGCAACTTTCTTGTGTTTGGGCTTCTTTTGTTCATTTCTGGAAATGTAACACCAGTTCTGAGAGGCTTGCCTTGTGGTTTTAGGGGCATCTTCACAGACAGACAAGTGGGAACAACTTGAAACCCAAAGCAAATGTTGCCTGAGAAGAGCTGGGGAGTGTTTGCCTGTGGTGAGGCTTGAGCTGTCTGGCAATCCCCTTCCATGATGTGCAGAAACATCCAGCTGCTCCCCAGAACTCGGTCCCTCTGGGCACGCAGGCCTCTGGAAACCCCTGAGGATTCCAGCCTTTCTCCTGCTCAAGAGCATCTAACCTAAGCTGAGCTCCAGTTTCTTCAGCAAGGCCAAGGATGCTCGCTTCCATGCAGCTGACAGTGTCCATGGAGCTCAGCAGGTCTTTCTGATACTCCTCAGGCCAAGGAATTACAGTGTAGATTGGCAAGACATCAGCTGATCCTTATCCAGCGTGGTTCATGTGGAACCAAGCTCTAACACGCTGACAAGTCAGGGGGAGAGAGCTCATTCTGCTTTTGCAAGATGGTATTTAGAAACATAAGACACCAACTTGGAACTATTCAAACCTCAACTTGCAGAATCCATCTCAAATAGACAAAAAGAACAATGGCAAGAGGCCTTGGAGTCTCCATAAAAATGCCCACCACTGTCATGATAACTCTGTGCTCATGGCACTGAAATAGATGGTGACCAAAGAGACTTTGCTATTATCCTCTTTAACCCAAAGGAGAATTTCAAAGCCAGAAATGGCAATGCACTCCCCTTGTGTACAAATAATTTATGCGGCTTTCTGTCCTTTTCCCACATCACCAGAGGTGACAAAGAGGGATTTATCCTGACTCTCAGCTGAGCTCAGCCACTGGCCATGGTGGGGAGCTGGAGCCCTCCCTGTCATTAGAACTGTGCAGGCCAGGGATGGCCCTGCTCCTGAGGTAAAGAAACACAGCACCGGTGTCAATTGCCCACGCTGGATCCCAGCCCAGGCACCTGCCTGCAAGCTCATCAACTTGTTAAAGTACCAAGAAACAGCCAAGGGTTTGGCAAACAATTCTAACTGCAGTCAGAGAAAAACACATCCTAAACTTATCCAGGCCACCCACATACGTGACTGAACAATGTACAGATGACTTGAAAGCCTGAAAGTTTCAACAACCACAGGATTTGGAAAAGATGCTACAGAATGGAAGAGCTCTTCTGTTTAAAAAATGAAAAAGCAAGCAGAACTGCTTGGGCATTGCTTTGGTAGTAGGTTTTTTCTCTTTTCCTTTTTTGTTTACTTTCCTTTTTCCTTTTTTTCCTATGTTTTCTATAAAATTGAAACTGGGAAGGTCTAACCTCCATTGCTCAGGATGTTTATCACATGTCTACCCTCTCAACTGAAAAATTCTTGTCCTTCAGAAACAGAGTTCCAACATTGTTCAAAAATCAAGTGAGAAATGCCAGGCATGGCTGGAGGCCAAAATGGCAGGTTTCTGAACTGGTTAGGTTTCTGAACTGCCACTTCCCTTTCTGATACAACCACAGCTACAGCAGATGCTGATGTGTTGCAGGGGCATTTTTAGAAGGAGACCTTGGTGGAAGTGGTGCCAGCAGATGGCAATGGGATTTTGTCCAATTGCACACAGAACACGGGACAGGTGAGAAAGACAGTGGGATCAGTGAGTATTTGCACCTTACCAAGACAGGAGTTGCATTCCAGGAAGGAACTTCTCGTTCCACCATTTCGATGCCCACGATTCCCAAAGACCATATGTCCACTTTGGGGCCACATGGTTGGCCTGTCACCACTTCAGGCGCCAGCCACCCAGCAGCGCCGGCCACGGAGCTCCGTCTGCCCTGCTCAGGGCTGAGCTGAGCAAAGAGGCCAAAGTCAGCTGTGGAGAAAACCACAAACCATGAAAGCCAGCTCCAATTAGGAAACCAAGCAAAAGAATTCTCCACTCTCAGGCTAAGAATGTGCTGTTGAATCTCCTGGAGAACTGTCCATGCTCAATTTCCTTGGGGCTTTAGCCAAGGGAGTATGGAATTGGCCACTTCCAAAAAAACCCAGGTTTCTTAACACCGCTCACAGCGATGGACTTCATTCCCCTGAAGCTTTAGATTGTAGATCCCTCTGTCTGGAAGGGACACACACAGAGCAAGGCCACTCTTGACTGCTTGTGGTTCCTTATACCTCTGTGCATGTTGCAACTGTGCCCTCAGCTCGCAGCAGGGGTCCCTGCACTGCCGCCAGCACCATTTTTGGGGAGCTGGCAGTTACGGCAAGCAGCCCCACACCCACATCCCTGGAACGCTGCACCTGACCAAGAATATACTGACCCAGCTTGACAGAACCGTCAGTTCTGAGAAGGATGTTGCTGCTCTTCACATCTTGGTGGATGACGTGGTTTGAATGAAGAAATTGCAGTCCTTGCAGGCACTGAGAGAGAAAACAGAAAGAGGAGGTAAAAAATGAGTGATGTGATTTCATCCCACAAGAAAGAAAACAAAGAACCTAAAAGATTCCCTCTCCAGGGGAATGGGGAATAAGGGCAGAACAGTAATGGCCACTGAGAGGAAGAGCTTGCTGCTCCAACACTTGCAGAGCGGGACCTTTCTGAGGAAAGGCACATCAGCTTTTGAAAGAGCAACAGCACCTGCTGTTGTAGGCTGTCCCCTGCAAACCAGCCAGGGTGACTCCTGCTGCAGTGGACGTGCTTTTTCCATGCAGAGGACAAAGGAGGGGTTTTGAAAGGAAAAGTCCCTCCCTTTGGTGTTTAGTGGATCACTTTTGGGTGGGAGGCTGCATGACAAAGATTTTCTTGCTGGCCACAGCACAGGCTTGGAAGTATCACACCAGTCACTTTGTGGAAGCAAAGAGCATTTTTGGCTGCACTTTTATTCTTTTCAGCTGAGGACTATGAGAAATGAGTCTTTTTTCTTTGCTGGTCATTTCAAATCCTGCCACCAGCTCCTTTGCTTTTACAGGCAAGGAATGCAGTGAAGACAGACTCCAGGCAAATGTTTAGAGAGGCAAGGTGGAGAACAGCAAATAAAAATACAAGAGACAGAGCGAGAATATTACAGCAGGAGATAAGAGTACTGGCACTGAGTACAGGGAGTGAAGGCGCAATGGCAGGCCTTTCCCTTGAGATGCTTTTACTTGCCCATAGCATACCAGCAACACAGAAACAAAGCTTGGCACAGGAAATCACTCCAGCTCTGAGCCCCCGTTTCCCAGACAATCCTGCCCAAGCCCTGGAAACACAGATGGGATTGCTGACCTCCCGACTGATGGCTGCCATCTCATCTTCCGACAGGTAGGTCTGGCTGATGACATTGCTCAGAGTGCCTCCATCCATGTACTCCATAATCAGGGACAATTCCTCACCCACAAGGTAGCTGAAAGAGGGAAAACAAGGGCGTGGAGATGAATGTACATGGCTAGGTTGCTGTTTGGAAAACATGGGTTGATTCTTCTTTTCAGGTCCCTTTGAGACAAAGACAAAAAAAAGGAATAGACATTTCCTCTTGGCTGTGCATTGTTTGCCATCTGTGCAGTCTCAAGGAGAAAGGCACAGCTGCAAAAAAGGAGATGTCTTAGATGGGCAGTAAGCAAAATGTGCAGTTTAGAAACAGCCCAGATAAAAAACGTGTCAGGCATGGTGTTTCTGGAAAAAAGCACCTAATCTTCCTGGCATGCATGGCAATGAAAACCAGTGGCAACAATCCAAGGGAAATCCTTGTTAGTTTACCTGGACAGAAGAAGACACTTGAAAAAAATCAAGCTCTAAAACAAAGTGGTGGCTGTGAATATAGAGATCATTGATTTAGTAAGACACAAATCATCCGGGTTTTTGAACAATTTTCAAATACCATGTGCCAGCGAAGACTCATGCAGACAAAATGCAATCTCTTCCCACCCACTGGAGATGAAAAGAGCAATAATAATTAGCCAATAATTACAGCTCTATTTTCTGCCAGTGACCAAAGTGGGATTTTAACTTGCATGTTTGCGATATGTGAACAAACATTCATGGGAAAAAAGCACAACTCACCTGTCTAAACAGTTGACCAGGTTGGGATTTCTATTCACCTTCATGACCATGAGTTCATTTACTTTTAGTTCCTCCTTCCTCAGTCCTTGAAGCTGTATTTTTTTTATGGCCACCTAAAATGACATTGAAAATCAGTAACTTGAGAAGTTGGTGGCACAAGACCACAAGGCACATGGAGCGAGTGATTTTGCAATGACACAGCTGAGCTGTGCCAAACTGCCTTGTGATCAGGCACTGCAGTAATTAGGAACTGACATTCCAACAGCCCATTTCTCTGCTCCCTTGGGAGCCAGTTACAGGACATGTGGGGGCACTGACATTTTGCCTTGACCACTTGGTAACAGCGGTGTCTCAGTTATCACCCACAAACCTCTGACCACACTCTCTGCTGCGTCATTTGGGATTCAGAAGAAGTAATCCATGCCTTAATACTCTGTGGATACATCCTGGGCTATGGGCAGGGCTTAGGGCTTTCAGGGACGCCTTGCAGATCTCTCCCTATGTGCAGTTCCCAAGTGCAGCACTGCAGGTGGCTAAGGAACTACCAGTAACTTTCAGATGGATTTGCTGGCAGCCAGAAATGAGAATTCAGGACTCTGAAGCCGTAGCCACAAAGAGCAGTGAGGTGCTCGAAGGTAGCGCCTTTGTTTTAGCAATGGAGAGCAAGTGAGCGCGTCCTTCTCTGAAAGGAACCACTGCCCTCCGTGCCTTCCTTCCGGCAGCTGAGGAGGACAAAGTCCGAAATGTGTTTTGTGGGCTGGCACCAGTCTGTGCTTCTTGTGCCTTTTCAGCACAGCTCTGCCCAAAGCTCCAGCCACAGCTCACACCAGAGGGGAAAGCCCTCGAGTGCAGCAGAGCCTGCAGGAGCTGTTGACATTTACCTCTCCTCCTGTGGCAGTGTCGAGTGCTTTACAAACATCTCCAAAAGTCCTAGAAACAAAACAGAAGCAGAGAGAGGAGAAGCCATTTAGATCTTGCAGTGAAAGCCAGCCCACACAGGTGATCTGTGCTGTAAATACCGCAGATCTGCAGGACACTGGAAGCATGGAGATGTCTTTGACAATGCCTTCTGAGCACACTTAGAAATTCTGATCAGCACTGACAATCTAAGCCCAGTGCCTGAACACATTTGCAGCTTGTCTGGCTTTACACTTGATACCTATTCCACCAGCAAAACACCTGATGCATAGTTTTGTACAATTAACATTGCTTGGACTCACCCACTGCCAATATTTTCCAGTTCAATGTATTCTAGAATAGGATTTTCCATCTTCACCATTCTCCCTGAGGGAAACAAAATGCAAGATGTTCACTTTAAAGCAGAGATCTCACCTTCTAGGAGATACAAAAGGCAGCCCCACTGTCTGGGGCTCTGAGCCCTCCCTTTGTGGACAGCTGGCTAACAACAACAGGAACAGGAACTGGAACAACAAGAAAAGAACAGCAGGCCCCCAGCACAAGTGGCTGGCACAGAGACTGATTTCCAGCATCCTTTGAAGGGAGAAACCTCTTGAAAGCAGACACACAGGGAAGCACAGGGAGATACATTCAGAGGAGACTGAGTCCAGAAGAGAATACCTACCAAGGCAAGTAAGTTTGTCATCTAGAAACATTAAGGAGAGCTGGAACTAACAGTGCCTTTGTTTTCTTGGGAATAAACACTGTGAGATTTAGAAAAGGTTTCCTACTTGCTAAGATTAAATGCACCTGGACATGTAGAATCAATTCCTCTGAACAGATGTCAAGTCCAGAACCGGAGGAATATTGCCAAGTGTTCCCATCTTTTCCACCTTGCAGCAGTTTGCCAGAAGAATGCCTCTGCGTTTGTAAACCAGAGCAGCTTATGCTAGAACCAATCCCCACGGGGCTTTCAGCATCAGGACCCTCACCCTTTATGAGCAGGCTGAGCCCAAAGACGCCCTTGCCCGTGCCCCGCGTGAAGAACCGCACCGCTTCTCTTCACCCTGACAGCGCGGATCAGTTGCTCCCATTGCACTCGCCCTCTCGGCACCGCACACGTCCCCATCTTCCCAACTCAGCACGGCGGGCACGGGCACAGAGGACAGCAGTGCTCCTCAGGCGCCCCTGTGACACAGAGAGCTGCCCAGAGGAGATGCTGACCCTCCTGTGAGTCCAGGCCGTGCGAGGCAGAAGCCGGCCCAGAGCAGGGGCTGCTGCCTCAGGCAGCTCCGCGCTGCAGCAGCCGGGCAGCAGTGGGACCCTCCCAGCTAAGGAAGGCTCCAGCCTCTGCAGTCCCTCCAGCCCTCAGGGGCAGGGCAGCGACCACAACAAGGCTGGCAAAGCCCCAACATGAGCACTGACAGGCACTGATGGGAAGAAGCCAGAGTGAGCCTGAGCCCTGGACAAGCTGTTGCCCCCATTCAGGACACAAGAGGATGGGTTTTGAGATCAGCCACGCCGAGGCGCAGATCAGTGCCCTTTTTGTCCCAACAGGTGATGGTAGACACAGAATCCACTGGGCTGTGTTCTCAACCCTACCAGATCTTATCTGAGAGCACAGCACTGGCAGCTGTTAAGGGCAAGAAGCAGATTCATTGGGTTGTGCTGCAGAATCACAAAGGGCTTGATGTGTTTTCCTAGAGACTGATCTCAGCAGGGCTTCTGCCAGTGGCTAGGACTCAAGCAGTCACAGCCTTCTGCTGATCCAGGAACAATCCCTGCTTCTGCCTTCGGGAGAGAGGGAAGCCCAGGCAAACTCCAGCCAGTCTAAGCTGCCCTCAGAGACAGGAGGAACACCCAGAACTCTCTCTTGCTGCCTCGGAGCACTGCCAGCACTTCTGTGACACTAAACTGAGCAGAACCCTCTGTTACAGCTATGCTGACACGTGCACACAACACACTGTCCCTCAGATAAGAAAGATACCAGACGTACTCTGCTGCTCCAGGGAGTCACCCGCCGTCTCCTGTTGCTGAGCAGCAGCTGGGTCAGCACGGGAGGTGAACCAAGGGCTCAGGCTCCATTTCTTCAGCTGGAGAGCAAAGGCTCCTTGGGATGGCACTGCTGCTTCTGCAGCAGCTTCAGTGTCAGAGTCGGTGTAGATCTGAGACAAGAAATGAGTTGATGTCAGGAAGGTGTGGCAGAGATTGCCATGAAATGCAAGAGAGATTGCCATTTGAAATGCAAGCCCTTAGGAAGCTGCTGTCAGCCACATGCAGAGCTCTTCAATTGGATTGCTTTGGAAGTCCCCTTGTGAAACCAAATGGTCAAAACCAAAGGCTGCTTTTACTCGAGTTCATAGCCAGTTTCTTGTTCTGAAGGATGACTGCAGCAACGACCACTCCACTTCTCCCAAAGACTCCTTTCCCCCTCCTAGGTCTGCAGATACATTTGCAGCTCCTCATTCTAATATTCTACCTCCTGCCATGAAATTCTCTTTTTCTGCACCTTCCTCGGGATGTGCTTATCCTGCAGCATCTCTGGATGGTTCAGTGCCTGGGCCTCATGCCAGCCTCGGGGCTCTTGGTTGCCCATCATTTGCTGGAACTCTCTGCAGGCTGCCAGGTAGGATGGCAACACTTCCACCTCAAGTCAAACAGAACAAAGCAGTCAGAGACTACAGCTTGTCCCCGTCAGCCAGGAGTCATCGACTGGGAAGAAAGGAAAGAAAAAGACAGGAGCATTCACAAGGGAGACAGACAGCTTGTAGCTGGTATTCCAAATCTATGTGAGTGACCATGTTCACCTTCAAAAACACCTCAAGAAACAAGGCCACCTGGAAGAAGCCAGCAGGAGTTAATTGGGATGACTGCTGGCTAAATGGCCAGAGGAGTAATGCCACTGTCTAGAGCATCAGCTGAGATCCAGCAGAGCAGGAAGTGTCCTTGAGAGCAGCTCTGACAGAGGCCTCATCAGGATGGCACTCAGAGGCATCACCCACCCCTGCTGCTCTGCACTGGAAAGGCAGGGCAGGCTGAAACCACCCTTGGGTGACTGCAGTGCCTAGTGCTATTTCACTCGCTCTTCTAGAGCCTTTTGCTCCTGAAGGAGGTGATTCATTTTCTCTTTGATGATTTTAATTTTTTCATCTAGCCTCTTCTTCCTTGCCTTTATCCTAGTCTCAGTTTCTTGCAGCTGTGCCTCCATCTATTCGTCAATTTTCTGTAAACAACAATGGAAATGACTCTCTTTCATGAGTGGAGTGGCTGCCATTCCTTCATTCACCTGTTTTTGTTGATTGCTCCTCTGCATAGGGAGATTCTTCTCCTCTTGGATGTCTTCATTCCTCCTCTTCACTGCCATGATGGCACTCTGAGCTTCAGGCAGCTCTGCTTGTGGCTCTGCCTTGATGTTCTGTGCACACAAAAGCAGAGCAAGTGACTGAGAGCTGCCATCAAGCTCAGCTTTTCCCTCTTTTAGCCTCAAAATCACATTTATTCAGCCCCTTCTTTCTGCTTTTCCACTCAGCTCTGCTTCCACTGTAACCTTCCTGTCCTGGTGCTGATCTCTGCAGATTCCAAGGCTCTGTGCTTCCAGTGCCTGTTGGACTCCTGGCCTCCTCAGTCCCAAGAGCTCTGGTTTATGCCCCTCTTCCTGCCCTTCCCTCTGTGCCCTGGCCAGTCAGGCTTACCTGGCCATTCTCCTGTGGCTCTTCCACCTGCTGCTTGAGCTGCTCTTCCTGCTCTCGGGCTGGGAACAGCTCTCCCTGAGTCTGGCATGGCAGCTCAGATGAGGCAGTGTGCTCCTGCTCTTTCCCTAGAAGCACCTGCACAGAAAGCAAGAGAAGATGGGTTTCAACTTCCCATACGCCCTTTGTGGGCCAAGACTCAAAGGCTGCTGGGCTCACACGTTCCCAGAGCACTGCGCTGCTGCTCTCCTGGGTCGTTCTCTGCCC
This sequence comes from Melospiza melodia melodia, assembly GCF_035770615.1. NCBI lineage: Eukaryota > Metazoa > Chordata > Aves > Passeriformes > Passerellidae > Melospiza > Melospiza melodia. The sequence continues at coordinate 812,863 of NW_026948638.1, forward strand.
GAGGGGAGGCACAGATTCCACAGTGACCCTGGCCCTACAATCAGGGGCCATCTGGGACTGAAGCTCCAAGAGCCTCTCAGGCAGCTGACAGGGAAGGGGTGGCATTTCTCAAGGGTCTGGTGAGGGCCTCCCTCTGCTTCTGCCGTGTCCTGTTTGTCTTTCAGTAGTGACTGACTCCCCGCCCTGTCCCACAGCTCCATCCTGGCTCTGCAGGGGCTTCCTGGGTGAGCTCACTCCTTGTGAGAGACACTTGTGGAGTTCACCTTCTCTTCAGGCCTGCACCAGCATTCCTCCTTCCTGACATCCACACTCTCCTTAGAAAACCGGGTCATTCAGGAGATAAGGATGCATGCAAAGATCTCTGATGGAAGTCAGAGAACCCCTATGGCCACCTCAGTATATGGAGGAGGACCAAGGTGTTTCTTCTCCCTCTTTTGTCAACTGAGAATTCTGACCAGCACTAACAGAGTTTCTCATAAGGCCCCATTAATGAATGCACGTACACAGCCCTGGGGATGCCAGCGTAGGAAACCATGTGTCATGTAATGCAAACCATGTGTCATGTATGAGCAAAGTCACCAGACCCCAGCTACAGCATGGGATAGTTCCACTCCCTCAGGACATGCAAAAATTTAAAGGATAAAAAGAAGGCTTCAGGGCACAAGAGGCTGGAGGAGGAAAACATGAGGGGAAAAAACAACCATCTCTGGAGGGGGAAACATCTCTGCCTGCTCAGGATCCATCAATGGAACTTGTCTCTGCTCCTCTCCTGAAGGGATGCCTTTAGGTGAGCTTTGCATCTTCCACTGGTTTGGAGCTGAGCCAGGAAGATGCAATAGAAAGATAGACAGATCTCACTTTTTAAATCTCTCTTTACTGTGCTGTGGCATTTACATTCTTTGAATACAGAGAGATATAGTTCCTCTCTCTCTCCTAGGTTTTTTTTTTTAAGGGAAGGTAGTGAGAAACTTAGAGAAGAAGAGAAAACAATTATCTCTACTGGCTGTTCTTTTTGTTTAGTACATGTAGAATGTGTTGTAGTGACTGTTTACTGAAAGTGATTTGTTAATTGGATTTTAGTGGTAGTTGTTTAGCTTGATTAGCTAATTAGATAAAATCTGTGTTGTGACTGTTTGGAGACAGTCACGAATTTTTCTTTTGTAGCTTTTTAGTATAGTATCTCTACAGTGTAGTTTTAATATAGTACTAGTGTAATATAACATAGCTTAAGAAAGCATTTGTTTAACCTTCTACATCATAGAGTCAAAGCACATTTTTCGCCACGTGGGGGTCACCCTGAATCAATACTGTCCTTTCTGTCGCTACACACATCACACTCGGTAGCAGTGCCCCAATCAGCAGCCATCCTGAACTTTCACTCCTGTTGCTTCAGTAACCCACACTCTTGGGGAATCTGGAGCGTGTGGGTCCCTATGGAATGCAATCAGACCCAGAGCATTGCACTGGGAACTGCACTCTTTGTGCATCTGTGCTCGGGCAAGTTCTTCTCTTGGACTCGACCACACTGATGGTGCTAAAGTGGCTGGAATCAGAAATGCAGCCCAGCCCCTCCAGCTCCTCTAATCTCTGAGCACCAGCTGGAATGCAAGGGCATTGATTTCCTACTCAGTTCCCAAACACAACACACACTGATTCCCTGGGCTGCCAAAAGAGACGGGAGCTGTAAACCTGAAAGTGATGCGTTTCTGCCAGTGCTGGAAAAGGGCAGAAAAGACTGAGAAAAAGCTCCCTGGAGAAGGAGAAATTACACAAGGCTTCCCCTTCTAGCAAACAAACAAACAAATAAACAAACAAAATATGAAAGTGTTACCCACTCCAGTGTCTAAAGCACTTGGATGCAGTGAAGGGATGTTTGGCAGGGAAACAGCCCTTGTGCTGAGCATTGGCTCTATGGATCCAAGGCAGGGATCTATGGCAGTCTGCCTGAAGGTCCCTCAAGAGCCCCCATTGTCCAGGCTAAAGCTCCCTCAGCCCCTCCTCCCTGGCCTTGTGCTGCACCCCTTGCCCAGCTCCCCTGTCCCTCTGTGCCCACGCTGCAGCCCCTCCATGACTTTCTGCTTCCCAGGGCCCACAGCTGCACACAGCACTCCAGCTGTGGCCGCAGCGCTGCCCAGCACAGGCCACGCTCCCTGCCCTGCTCCTGCTGCCCCACTGCTGCTGGCACAGCCACCGTGCCCTTGGCCTTCTGGGCCCCCTGGCCCCACGCTGCCTCATCTTCAGCTGCTCACGGCCGCCAGCCCTGCGTCCTTTGGGCCCACGCAGCTCCCCAGCCACAAAGGTGCCCATTGCACTTCAGATACTGCAGGCACCATTGCAAGATGGCCTTCCTGTTCTACAACGATATCCTCTAAGTAGATATCATAAAGTTTGAGAGGAACAGAATTCTAAGGGACTCTGACTAAATTAAAATGGTCTAATTCAACTGTACAGGAAATTGCTCCTATGTAAATATTCCACCCTTTCTGCTGTCAGCAAGCAAGGTTCTTTCTTCAAAACTAGGTTTGTAGTTCTTCAAAGCTCTGATATAGAAATTTAAAAAAACCATTTCGCACATTGCTATTTTTCTTCAGGCATGAAAATGGATTTTCTTTTGGCCTTCCCAGCTGGCCCTCTACACTCTACTGCTACTGGCCCAGCTCACATCATGTTCTACAATTCTTAAACACCACGAACTTGAAATGTTCCTTTCTCACTCACCTCAGGATCTTCAGCACTGCTGAATACACGCTTCAAGTGACCTGTAGTGGGAAGGGAAAATGAACCAGATGCTGTCAGAAAACTGCCTGGGCTGCTGAATCCCACAGAACAAGTCAACCCAAACAGAGATGATTTCCCGTTTTACAACATCCCTCCAGCAGACACATTTCATTCACACAGCTAGCAAGGGATCAGGACAATATTCTTGCTTGTGCCTACACTTCAGCCTGTTTTGCCACTAAATGAATACAAATATGACCAAGAAAATGCAAATTGTTCTTTAACACTCAGTGCTCCTGTTCTACCAAAGACATAAAACAGCTTCTGAAATCCTCTCCTTGAGGTTCTTTTCTTTTTTTTAATCAGTTGCATGCACCGGTTCTCATTAACTTGCTTGAAACAGTTGCTCAGAAAAGCTTCCCTAAAATCCCTCTGAGCTGTGGCAGACACTCACTGCTTTGGAGTTTGCATTTCCTTGCAAAGGGAATCACTATTTTAGCACTTTGAAAAAGGTCAAGTTAGACAGTCAAATCCTTTCATGACAAAATTTTAAAAGAAATAAGCTTTCTCTGAATTCTGGGAACAGCTGCAGAGTTTTAGAAGGCCTTCCAAGAAGCTCTGCCAGTCTACATTTTCAAAGGTGTCTTGCTTGTCCCAGCAACCTGAGGAAATGACAGACTCTGCTGCCACAGACTCTCCCCTGGAGGGAACAGAAGCCCTGCAAGTTCCCCTGCAAATGCTGCCCCTGTGGCTACAGACACCCCCTTTTTAGCTGAATGTCATGACAGGAGCTATACCACACCAGTGGCATCCTAATGCTCTTTCCCTTTCAAAATCAGAAACTCAGCCACCAGCAGGAAGACATACAAAAGCCAGGTTAGGATACACCCTAACCTAAGTAGAATGGAAAACTCTACTTACGTGCAAAGTGTGTAACGTAATACGCGGAAAAACAAACACCATAAGCAGCAAAAGCTGCTGTGGCCAGATGGTGGATCATATTCCCAGAGCTGTGCCAGTCTTCTCCAACACTAGAAAAACAAATGGCGTCTCAGAGTGCAACTACCCACTGACCAATGCTCCAACCAGGAGGGTTCTCCTGATGTGAGCAAGGCTGCTCTGACACTCAGGCCTTCTGTGCACCAAGGCAACCTTCTGATGTCACCACAACGATGTGGCAACCATGCCGTGACATCACAAAGCAAAGTATGCCAAAGAAAAGCATCACAAAGCATGTTAGTCTGTGAATTTATGCAAAGCAATAACCAACCTTCCGTACAGCAAACACAAAAGAGCCAGGGAAGTTCTTCTCTGTCACAAAGAAGCACAAATTCCCCTCATGGTTCAGGGGATCCAAGGGGAACTCCAAGAGTGCCTCAAGCACCTACAGCCTGTACCCCAGCTGAGCACTCAGATGGGACCCAAGCAAAGGAAACCAGACCAAGACAATGGCCCACAGCATTGCACATGTGAGAAATGACTCTCACTTTTAACATTTTAAAGCTTTAGTAAACCTTAACAAAGGACTGAATAAGGAAAAATTGCAGCATTGGGAGTCTCTGTGACTAGCAGCCACGTTCTCATCTACAAAAAGGATGCTCTGCCTTTTATACCCTTAGCCCCTCCAAAAGTTTTGTCAGTCAACTCTTTCTCTGCTGTCCATTGGTGGAGATTACTTTCTTGCATCCTGACTGGAGGTCAGGTGTTGTTACACCCTGCCTGCTGGTCACAAGCCAGCCCTCCCCAAATGCCCTGACTACCCAGGCTGTTACAAGGGGGACGGGAAAGAGGGCTATGGGAGGATATATTACAATACCATCACTACACATTTGAACATCCACATAACATCTGCTTCTTAATTGTCAGAGCCAACCATTGCATTACTCGTCTAGAACACACAGAACCAGGAGAGAAGCCACTGTTGGCATCACAGCTGAAATGTTTCCTAACAAATTCCCCCACATATTTGCTCCTTTATTGGACATGCCCAGGGCTCCGGTGCGGGTACATCTCTGCCTCTCTTCCCCTTTGGCAGCAGTCGAACTGGCAGCATCTGCCCACCAGCAGCAGCTGCTCCAAGCTGGGAACGCCGCTGGCCGTGCTGATTTCCAGAGGCTTCTGTGTGCCAGGGGAAGCCAAGGCAGGAGCGGGTTGAACGGTGCTGGCGCTGCTGCTGCTCTGTGCCAGAGAGCCCCGGCTGGGCAGGGCACGGTGCCCACTGCGCTGCGGGCTCCTTCTCCTGCCGCAGCCGGGCACACCTGGCAACAAGGCATGACAACTTGTGGGCAAGCCAAGGGGTTTCTGGGGCTGCACTGCTCTGCACACACCCAGGACACCTACAGCACAGAATTTTAACCCTCAAACTGGTAAACCAAAGGGAAACAGCTGGAAAAGATTTCATTTCAACCATTCTTTATGCTTCAATAGAAATGACCAAAATTAAAGTTACCAAGCACGGCCCAATACACACTGCCAGCTCAGTGTGAGAAAAGAGGCATTATTTTATTTCAGTGCTGGGTGCGTGAGGAATCACTTCCCTGAAACATGCACACCCACAGGTTAGTATCCATGGAACTAAGGCATTACTTTCATTACTTTTATTCATTACTTTGCTCAAACTCACAGGCTAAACATTCTCACAAAGTGTTTGACATGTTTAAATCACTTCCCCAAAATTACTGACATTTAGAGTAGGGGTCTCTTGAGGGTCTCTGGTGGTCATGTGGTGAACATCCCGTTCCTCAAATTCTCCTCCCCTGGTTAAGAGCCTTCTTCTGCTTGAATGCATTGCAGCTACCTCCTCAGTAGGCCCAGTCTTTATTCTCAAGGCTAAGACATCCACCCGTTAAAGCTTAACAAATTCACAATTTGTTGCAGGTCAACACTTCCCCAACGTCTCTCATTTCTTCTCCGGGAATCAAACACAAGCATTTTGTGATCCCTGAGCCCAAGGCCGCCTCCAGCCCTCCTGTCACCCAGCAGCCCTTCTCTCCTCACAAACAGCAGGCCCAGCAGGGCCTTCCCTCACTGGCTCAGTCCCCAGCTGTGTCAGGAGTTCTCTGTCACACACTCCAGGACCATCCTGGACTGTTTGCTCTCCGCTGCACTCTGTTGCCAGCAGACATCCCCACCCTGTTCCATGCCCCTTGCAGAACCCTGCACCTGCTGTCCATGGGCACCTGGCAAGGGGAGGCACTCACGGCAGAGAGGCACCAGCTGCCCTGGGCAGGAACCAAAACCCTCTGACGGCACAGCTGCTGGCCTGGGTCTGGCACAGCTCTGCACGCCCCACTCCTCACGGGCTCTGGGCTGGAAATGCAATTGCACTTTCTGCCTCATGGAGAAACACCAGGGCTGCACAAACAACGGCCAGCAGGCCACATCCCAAAGGCACTGCAGCATGGAGCTGAGAAGGAAGAAGACCCTTCCCCAATTCCTAACCATACCAAAACCACCATAATTGGGACTTTTAATCTTGTGAATGTAGAGTTGATTCACAGGGTGACAAGGGAATCTTCCAATGGAGTTGAAGTTTGGTAGAGTTTTTATTCTGAGTCCTACTCAGACTGTTGATTTGAAAATTTATTTTAAAATATTTTTTAAAAGGCTGTGCAACCATATGGTTTTGTTCTAATACCAAAATGGCTAGATGAAATGTACTGGCATTTTAATTACATCCAAACTGATTAGTCTGTAAAAGCTCTCCTGCAGAATAGCCACTAAACAAGAAATGAAAATCTGTGGACTGTTGACTTTGCAAATTTCTACTAAACTTATCAGAGAATGAGGCATTTTTAGGTAGATCATAGAGCAAACTAATTCCTATGGATAACTTGATTTGGATAAACCTGTTGATTTCAAATTAAAACTGCCAGCACATACTAAGTGGAAATCTGAATACTCACTTCTATGAGCTCTGAATTATTAGATAGTCATTGTTAGCCATATTAACAAAAATTAACATTCTGGCTATTTTTTTACTTACAGTCAGGTCTTCAACACTCTTTGTAACACCAGAAAGAGAGTTTGTAGCAATGTGAATCATGGGTTGGTGGAGCATTGCAGAAGGCTCCTATGCCAGCACTAAACATTCACATTTACCATAGCATCACTTCTTGCCTTTAATTCCAAGCTACAGCTCAGTTCCTGCAGTATAGATTCACACTTGTAGTCTGTATTTGCAGCTGGTTCTTACTTTCCTGTCCAGAAAAAAAAAATGCTTGGTTCTGAACTCAAAATAAAATGAGGAGAGAGTCAGGTTCTGGATAGGTATAGCAAGAACTAAGAAATTTATTTGCAAATATGTTGAAGAGTTGTTTGTACATGCTGCAAAAACAGCAGATTAAAGACTTGCACTCTAACTTGCAAGCTGAGGTTTGCCTGTTCTTTCTGGACTGATTTTTTGAGGCCAGACACTGAAGTAAGAAAATCTTAATCAGTAAGAAAATCCAAACCACAGGAGTAGTTTGGAGAATATTGTAAATTATTCTGTCATGATGCTTTTTGCCTAAAAGTTCTGGCCATCATCCAATTGGAGTAATTAGAGGAGATCGAAGCCATCATACTGTGCCTGTGCACACAATTCCTTCCCAGGAGTAATCCATGAAGCAACGCTGACAAACCCACACCAGCAGCTGCTGCCACACAGCCATGAAGCAGAGAATATGTATTTCTGCTACACGTGGACAGCTAAAAATGCCTCTGCTGAGCTAATTTTAGTGACTGCTCACCACAGATGAGACCTTGTGGTCAGTCTCCAACAAGTTATGGCAGTTAATATTGTGCCTAAATGAAGTGAGTCTAGCAATACATAGACCATGGAGCCTGAGGAAAGCCAGCAGCTGTGGGAGATTTAATTTGTTTCCGTATCTTTCTTTTTAGTCATAAATTACAATCAATTATTAAAGAATGGAAACTTTTGGCATACCATTGGCTGTAAGGTTGGTCAGTCTTCCATTCATGACTCCTCTGAAAGCATCACCGCAGTGTTTTTATCAGTAGCTCTTCCATCATCATGGCTCACACAGCATTTCCTGCAGTTCTTGCGGGAGCCAGGGAAAGGCACCAGGAGAAGGGGGAGGAAGCTGTGTGCAGAGACTGTGTCAGCTACAGAGACATTTGTTTCCTCTGATTTGGCTGAATGGCTGCAGGAACCTTGCTGGCTCTGCTGGCGGGGTGGCCTTTGGCAGGGCTGGGCAGAGTTTGGGGCCCAGGATCCCTCCTCTCGGTGGGACACCAGGGTGAGCAGCCCCTGTCCCAGCCAGGAGCAGAGGTTCTGTGGCTCTGCCCTGGGCACAGGGACCTGCCACTGCCACGAGCTCCTGCCGCGGCTCCTCTGGGGCAGCTCCTGCTCTGCAGCGATGATGGGCGCAGCTGGGGGTGGCTGCAATGGAGGGGGGCTTCCAGTGGGCTCTGCTGGTCTGCCACTCCGGAGCCAGCAGAGCTTCTGGAAGGAGTCTCCTCTTGTGAGCTGCTGGAGCTGGAGCTGGCACTGGCCACAGAGCCGCTGTGTTCATCCCTGACAGGCCCAGAGCACAGCAGCCTCTGGGCCTCCTTGCTGCACGATGGCAGTGAGGAGGCCATGGAGCAGAGGTTCAGTGTGTGTGACTCAGTTTCCTGATAAACTGTGCTAAGAAAACCCTGCAGATCTAAGACACTCCAAGAAATCTGTTGGCACGTTGGGAACTCAGAATTGTTTGCATTTTGAACAATTTTCCTATGAGCGCTTTTGATGGTTTTTGTCATTTTGTGTTGATTCAGTTGATCCTTCAGAGAAGCTTTCCTAATAATATAAAACATGGTGAACTGTGGAGACCCTGGGGGGGCATTCCCTGGTCTAGGGAGACACAAGAAGCTTCCCCCAAAAAGCTGTTAGACCCCATTGGCTCCTTCCCCTGTTCCTGTGTCTGTTCCTGCATTCCTGAGCCACACCTTCCCTATTCCCTGATTGGCCCCCTCATCTTTGTACTGCCCTGAGATCAGGGTCAGCCCCCAGGCCCCTGTGGAGACAAAGTGAGACCCTCTGTGTGTGGGTGCTGGGAGCTGAACATCTCCCTGCACAGCTGAATGAAACATCTGTGGAGATCATGCAAAGGTCCTTTTTGCTTCTCTACCCTGGACTGTGCTAGCAGCAATTCAGACTGCTACAGACTGCTACAGACTGCTACAGACTGCTGCAGTACTGGCACCAAGATTTTGGCAACTTGACCATAGGCACAGAGGGCGTGCAGGATGCTGCTCTATGGATTCCTTAACCAGCCATCTCTGGTGCTGACATATTCCCTCCAGCTTCTGGTGCAGCCAGGGCCACCTTTGGTCCAGTAGATGACATTGTTATTTGAAAAATTCGGCCCACTCCTTGGGCAGGAGCCCATCCACAGGCTCTGGTCCTGCAGCCCCTGCTCAGCTGGGGACAGTGTTCCCTGTGGGGAAGATGGAGCAGCCATCACAGGGTCTGGGGGGCTGCTTTCAGCAAGGTGGCCAGGCTCTCTCCCTGCTGGACTCTAGCAATTGTTTGGGGGAGCTGATGGCACATTGTATGCAGTCCTGTTCATCCTACTCAGAAAACCTGACAGCTTCTATCATTCTTCTGCAGAGTGGGCACACTGGATTTCTCTTTGCCCACTGCAGGATGCAGCCCAGGCAGAACTGGTGGTGACGGGGCAGAGAAAAATTTACGTCCTTCTTAGTGACCTAGCAGATGGGGCAGCTCCATTCTGTCCCCATGGCCATGTCTGTCTGTCCCAGCAGCAGGGAAGAGCTGAGGACCATGAGCTGCTCTCATTCGCAATCTTGCTTGGCCAGAGCCCAAGCTCCAGCCAGAGTGGTCCAGGCTCTGTCAGTTCCCAAACATAAGCAGAAAGGGATGTTGTATCACAATCCATTCCTTGGTGAAGGAGGTCCATAGAAGCCTCAAGAGCACCTCAGACACTCAACAGTCAAGGCAGTAACATATGGTCAGGACACAGATGGCAGATCGTGGCTGGGAGAGCATTCATAGGCATATCCAAGGACAAATTTCCCAGGAACTCTCCACAGCTCTGGGATCTGCCCATCAACTCTGTCAGAAGCTTCAGCAGAACAACCAAAGTCCTACAAAGCAGCTTCCAGACACTTTTCCTACCACCCTGCCTGAGTAGCCGGGTTGCTTGCTGCAAAACACTCTTTTTCTCCTCTTCCCCAATGCCCTGTGGACACTTGCGGCCAAAATAAAAAGCTCCTGGCCCTCTGTGTCATGTTATAATACAGTTTTTATATTTCCATGCTGGGATGAAAGAAAGCTGTGCTGTGGGTCAGGAGAGGCCAGGACCCACTTGTCCTTCCTGCAGGCTGAGGTGGTCCCAGCAGACATCCTGCTGCTTTTTTGGGGAATGTGTGAGGGGGAGTGGAGGGGGTGACAGAGAGGCTGAGATCACAGAGTGGAAACTCAGCCCCAGAGTGGCAGTGCACACTCTCTCTGCTAAATGCTTGCTGGGGCTGACAAATGAGGAAAATGCCCCAATAACAGCCCGGTGGCACTGTGTCTCAGGGACAGGTACAGGGAGGTGACAACAAACAGCAGCATGGCCCGGTCTCACAGCTTCTAGGAAGCAGTGACAGAGGGGCTCATGTGCCACAGATTTCAGAAAGGCTGTCTTCTCAAATGGCCACTCTGAAACCCCTCTCTTTGCCTCTTGGGTTTGTGTGTGCTTTTGACAGCCACAGCATCCTGGGGCAACGCGTTCCATGATTTCATTAAGCACTCCTTGAAAAGCACCTCTCATTGTTCAACTGAGCTGCCAGCCTGGTCATTTCAGAGGGTGCTGCCTTGGTGGAGAGAAAAATCAATCTTCTGCCTTTCAGGGAGCTTAAGGAGAAGGGACTCTTCACCATCAGACACCTGGCTGGGTCCCATTCAGAGGTCCTGCTTTGTAGACTTGGTGAGGTTTGCTTGGCAGTTACCAGCGAGGTGAGAACATTGTTCTGAATTGTCCCCCATACTTCATACACGGTGGATAGAGTAGGTATGTGCTTGCTCATCTCCATGTGTGCTCAGAGTCTGCCTTCATTTCTGATTTTAGACCTGATATTTCTAATGTCTGTCAGCTGTCTGTAGGATCTGTGGGCACATGCAGCTGTATTTACTGGCAGGTTGGGTATCTGACACTCATCTTTGACTGTGGTGCCTTTATAATGCAATGTGCAAATGCAAAAACTGAGACACTAATGACGTTATTTGCCAGAGTCCCAATCTCTGCCCAAGCTGTGATTCAACACTGCAAATTATTCTGTAGACCTGAGCCTGTGTTTTCTGTTTCTTGGCTGAGTGCCTCAACTGCTCGTGTTGGCTTTTTGAAAAGGAGCACCTGACTCTTTTATCTTTATTACTTGTGCATTTATGATTTGAAAGCAGCCCTTGCTTTAATTTTCTAGTAAAAGGGCCTAAAATCAAAGCTGTGGACATTTTAGTAGGGTTAAGTAGAACACTGAATGAAACTTTTATTTTAGGCCTGCAGTGAGAAGTTCTGAGGCCAGAAATTGGTGGCAGAGTAAGTGCCTTTCTGTGCTTGTGCTCTCCTGCTCTTCTTGTAATTTTATGTTCCTCTGGACACAGTGGGATGTGTTGTCATTTCCTGGGACTTCTGTTGAAGGCAACTGGTTTTCTTTTCAAGGTGATTCTTATGTTTCCCCTCTTGACTTCCCCAGGTGACCAACCTCTGTTCCAAGGTGTCCTGCTCTGCCATTGTCACTCTGGGAGAGCTCTCTGTGACCTTGAAGAAGGACATGGACTCTGAGGTGGATGAGGTTGCTTGGGTCCTTCTCCAGACGGTGTCCAGCTCCCCAGAATTTGTTCAGAAAGCAGGCAGTCAGACCCTGGGGATCATGGTGGAGAATGTGACTCCTGCACGAGCAATGACTGCTCTCATGGACATGGGAGTCAAGCAGGTTCTTCTTCTTTTAGAAATTCTTCACCTTCGTGTGTGTGGGAGGGAGAAGGGATGAGACAGAGGATGGGATTTCTGGGAGGGAAGGGTCCTGTATCCTGCATCTTCTGTGAACTCAGTGACTTGATTCTCCAACCTACCTCACTTCTCTCCTCTTGTCACCTTTTTCTGCACTCCTGCAGCCCATTAGTTCTCAGAATCATAGAAGTGTAGAATATGGGGAGTTGGAAGGTCCCCATCAGGACCATTGAGTCCAGCTCCTGGCCTTGCCCAGAACAGCCCAAGGGTCACACCAAGTGCCTGAGATTGCTGTCCAAATGCTCCTTCAGCCCTGTCAGGCTTGGTGCTGTGATCACTGCCCTGGGGAGCCTGTTCCAGCGCCCAAACACCCTCTGGGTGAAAAACCCTTTTTCCTGATATCCAAACTAAAGCTCCTCTGACTCAGCTTCCTGCTGCTTCCTGGAGTTCTCCCAGTCTGTCAGATTTTCCTAGATGTGGTGACTGATGAAGAAGGGAAAGTGCTTGCAAAGGCCAAGGATAGAGCCTTGTGCTTTTGGAATAGGGTAAAACATTCAGATGGATCCATCTGCTGGCACCACTTCCACCAAGGTCTCCTCCTAAAAATGCCCCTGCAACACATCAGCATCTGCTGTAGCTTTGGTTGTATCAGAAAGGGAAGTGGCAGTTCCCATGCTGTAGCTGGGTCTGGTGACTTTGCTCATACATGCATTACATGACACATGGTTTCCTTCACTGGCATCCCCAGGGCTGTGTAAGTGCATTCGTTAATGGGGCCTTATGAGAAACTCTGTTACTGCTGGTCAGAATTCTCCGTTGACAAAAGAGGGAGAAGAAACCCCTTGGTCCTCCTCCATATACTGAGGTGGCCATAGAGGTTCTTTGACTTTTATCAGAGATCTTTGCATGCATCCTTATCTCTTGAATGACCCGGTTTTCTAACAAGAGTGTGGATGTCAGGAAGGAAGAATGCTGGTGCAGGCCTAAAGAGAACGTGAACTCCAGAAGTGTCTCTCACAAGGAGTGAGCTCACCCAGGAAGCCCCTGCAGAGCCAGGATGGAGCTGTGGGACAGGGCGGGGTGTCAGTCACTACTGAAAGACAAACAGGACATGGCAGAAGCAGAGGGAGGCCCTCACCAGAACCTTGAGAAATGCCACCCCTTCCCTGTCAGCTGCCTGAGAGGCTGTTGGAGCTTCAGTCCCAGATGGCCCCTGTGATAAATAGGTATGATTCATGCTGATAAAAATTAAAACAGTAATCAATATTGATACAGTAATAAATATTTGAGAATAATAAATAGCTAAAAAGTTGTAATGCCAAAGAAAAGAGGGAAAGGAGGGGCTCCACACCCCACCCCACCCCCCCCTTCCCAGCATATGTTTTCAAGGACCACAGGAAAGAAAGAAAGAAGCTGAGGATACAGTTGCTAAAAATGAGCAAGAACCCGGTTGAGTCCCAAGAAAATGCTAATTATAAGGGATTTAGTGACTTGATATGTAGATGTAGTGATACGTTAGTCTTGGCTTACATTGTACTGGCTTGGTGCGCATGTGTAACCCAAAGGTGAATTAAAGGACAACGAAGAAGACTACAGGGCCGTCATCAGTGACGACCCCCAAAGACTTGTGCGACCACCAAACCGAGTGGTGGCGCATGCGTGGTAAAGGTGGTGAGGAGGGCGGAGACAAAAAAGTGACAAACCGAAAATGGGAGGAGATGGCGTTTGCAGATGGCATATAAGGGGTGACTTTCACTTGGCAAGCTTGTACGTAAAGTGGCAAGGGTCAAGGACTCTGCCCTCCGTACCCCGCGGTTGTTTTTGCTTATGCGCTATTATTTGAACCAAATTATCCCTTATTTATATGTTTTCTAAAGTATTAAATTAAAACTGCGGCTACCTTAAATATTGTTTTGGTTTTTTTTGATGGGATAATTGGGCAAACATAACGATTTTTGTGCCGATACCCGGGAGACTCTCTTAACTCTGGGGAGGTGGATAGCTTCTGGGAAGGAGCTCCCCACCAGACTTTTAACTGGTCCCAAGGCTAGACCACTCTCCCTTGGGAAAGAGTCTTTTTTTACAATAACGCATAAGCAAATTAGTTTTTAAGAGCGTGCAGGAGAGGCTCCCATCAGAGTGCCGGCTTATAGGAGAGAGAGTATCCATAGAAAACTGCTTTGTGCACAAAGACCCTCGTGAGAAGATCAGGCTGTGAGTATCACGGGGTTTTGGGTCGGGGGGCGGCTGTATGCATGTGTGAGTGTGTGTGGAGTATCTGAGATGGGGACTGGGCAGTCCCGGACCCCCAAAGCAAGTGGTACCTCCCAGTACCGCGTTTTCGCGTTCTCTGCGAGGAGACCGGCCAGGAAAGGAGGGAAGTGAATGAAAAGTGAACGAGTGGGGACCCTGGGAGGGTTTGACCCAGGGGGAAGGAGGGGGTCCCTGGTCCAGGCACCTGTGGGAAGGTCTTTGAGCAGGAGGTATTGACTCATTAGGGAGACTGAGAAAGAGAGTGAATGAATAGGTTCAATTTCCTTGGAGGGGTTGGTAGCAGGCAATTTAGTATGTGATTAGATGGTGAGAGGACGGGGCTAATAGATTGAGAAAGAGGGAGAGATAGGAGTGGAACAAGTAGATTGCAGAGGGAGAGATAGGAGTGGAACAGGTAGATTGAAAAGGCAGTGTGACAGAGTAGTAAGTGAGGAAGTTGAGCCACGAGGTGAGTGTGGGAAACTAAGACTCTCCTGGTACCGGGGATTTCTTAGTTTGTTGCCGCCAGGAATGGGTCAGGGAAAAAGTAAGTTCCTTGACCCAGGGGCTGCGGATTGTAGGAAAAATTCGCAGTGGTTTGAGGTATCTGGGAACCGTGAGGGGGGTTCTCAGGGGGGGAGCATTCCTCAGGACAGCCCACTGGGGATGGTAATACGGTTTTGGGATGAATGGGAATCCCGAAGGGAAGAAAATCAAGAAATTCAGAGGACAGTGCCTAAGGGACATAATATAGGAAAAGTTTTGAGTGAGCATCAGAAAAAATATGAGTCGCCGGCAGAATGGTTTAAAAGATTAAAAAAAGACTTGCAATTATATTCAGGTATAGATATTAATACTGCAGTAGGGCAGGTTCTGTTAAAAATTCAGTTTGTGACCGGATCTTGCAGTGACATTAGGAAAAAGCTGGAAAAATTAGAAGATTGGCAGGACAGGGGACTTCACTTCAAGAGTTACTGAGAGAAGCACAAAGGGTGTTTGTAAAGAGAAATGAGAAAAAGCAGAAAACAGATGCGAGAATTTTGGTTGCGGCAGTTCAAGAAATGCAGGCAGCTTTGAATACAGAAAAATCTGCAGGGAAAAACAAACGGTGGATGTCAGGATTTAGTTTTAGGAACACAGGACCTGTGCATTTTTCCCGCCACAAGAGAAGACAGTTAAAAAATTCTTGACCCACTTTGAAGGGTGCGGGACCCACCTGTTTTTATTGTCATAAAAAGAGGCACCTGCTAAAAAATTGCAGAAACAAACAGCAAGATGAGAAAACTTCTCAGGAGAATCAGAGAGGGCAAGAGTTTTTTGTTTAATGAAAAGGACCAAAATACAACCAGAAGAGGCCTTGATAATAGAGCTAAAAGTAGGTCCTCAGGGCGAAAAACTTATATTTTTAGTCAATACAGGAGTTTCTCGGTCGACAGTGACAAAATTACCCCAGGGATGTGAGATAGGTCGTGAGCGAATTTCAGTAATCGGAATTATGTCAGAGGCTTTCCCTGTTCCTGTAATAAAAGGAATGCAAATTGCAACAGATGACAAATTTGGAGTAAATGATTTATTGTTGAAACCAGAGGCTGAGAATAATTTGTTAGGCAGAGATCGAATAATAGCCTTAAATTTACAGATAAAACCTTGTGAAGGAAAACTTAAAATGTATTCTTTAACAGAAGAAGGTAATCTAGAAATTAATGACACGGGTTTGCATTCAGGTGAAGTGGGAAAAAGTTGAGGGTAAAGGGGTCTGGTCCTCTTAGTCCCTCGTGGTGAGCATAAGCCTGTGAATTTTATGCATTACTCTGTGCATTATTAATACTAAAAGGGCAAGAAGGGACTATTTATACAGACTCCAAATATGCTTTTAGTGTAGTACATCCTTTTAGAAAAATTTGGAAAGAAAGGGGACTTATAAACACTCAAAGGAAAGGGTTAATACACGGGGGATTGATAATTTAGATACTTGAAGCTTTAAAAGGCTCAAAGAAAATAGCAGTAGTTCATGTAAAGGAACACGAGAGAGTGAGGGATATTACACTCAGAGAAATAATTTGGCTGATGGAGAAGCAAAAAGAGCGACCTTAAGAAAGGGACATAATGAAATCATGACCTTACAAAAAAAAAAAAAATAGAAATTCAGCAGGAGACACTTTCCCTTCCGCTAGCAGAACTGGCAGCTATAAGGAAATTAGGAGCAACATTTAAGGAGGGAAAGTGAGTTTTTGCTGATGGCAGGATTATGATGCCAAAACCAGTGGCACATTAGATTTTAGATAACTTGTATAGACGGACACACTGGGGAACAAGAGCCTTTTGTGATCACTTTTTAAAATTTTATGGGTGTATGAGGATATTCGAAATTAGAAAGCAAATTACCCAGGGGTGTCTCACCTGTTAAAAGGTAAATAAAAAAGTGTTAAAGAGCCTTCCCTCTGGAGGATGCAAACCAACCTACAGGCTATTTCAAAAGATCCAGGTTGATTTTGTAGACTTGCTTAAAGTGGGTTGGTGAAATATTTATTAATTATAATAGATCAATTAACTCAGTGGGTTAAAGCATTTCCAGCAGCTTGGGCTACAGTTCAAACAGTAGCTAAAATATTGTTGGAACATGTAATTCCAAGAATGTGATGATATGGTTGGTTTTAAGTTGATTTATATTAACCCTGATTTATTAAGAAGGAACTAAGCATCCTGGAGTGGCTACGGACCGCAATTGCCTTGAGCTCAGAGGCAGAAGAACGCTGGTGGAAAAAGAATAAAAGACTTTCTGAATCAGTGGGAATGGCCTAAAAAGATCGAAGATCTCCTCCAGGGTCACCCACCAGCAACATTATTAGACTTGATTACAGAACTGCAATTTTAGAAACTGAGATTGATAACACCTGTTGTTAAAAGAGCTCAGCGACAAGTAAAAGGTTAGGAGTGCAGTAAACATGGTTTAGGGTTTCATCCCTGGATATGTATTGTTTGCACACTTTGCTTTAACTCATGGTGGAGAGTAAGAGGGAGGAGAAGGAGAGACAATTGATTTGCTTGCTGTGCTATGGTTATGTATTTAGCCAGCTAATTATAGAACACATTGCTAGTGATTTTTTTTGATACCTTTGAAATTGGGAGACAGGACCCTTCCAGCAGCAATTGGGTTAATAGAAAACTTAGGTCAATTGATTCTTGCTATATTGGCTATAGCACAAATAAGAGAAGGAGCAACTCATAATATTATAGACCAGCGTCTCAAAATTGATAGTTGTTGTGGAAAAGAAGTCTACATACCACATAATAGGCACATTGCGAGGGCATATTGGTGCTGTGAGTTTGCCTATTGAGGCGGCGACTTAATGAACTCCCCGCCCTTGATACAGAAAATAAATTAGAAAAATCTTATTGTGGTTGGCACATCCCTGAAATTTTGGAAAATACAGGTTTATGGTATTCCAGCTTAATCTTTTTCCCTGTTCTTTTCATTTAAATTATTTTTCATTTTAATTATTTCTTTTTAACCAGCTAAAACTGGGAAATGGCATTTAAAAGGAGACAAGCAAACTCTGTGGGACTATGGGTACCAAGGAAACTAAAAGCACCAGTGACTAGATCCCGGGATATTACCTTTGCTACTGAGAAGACTGGCATCTTGGCCCTTGGTTGCAACCCAAGGGGCCTTGAGAAAGGTAGAAAGGCAGATTTCCTGAGGATTATTTACACTGTGATCATTCTGGTACCCTGGACGGTTGGCCAAAGCCAGAAGGCCACACTGAACAGGGTTTCGGCAATGAAAAAGCAATCAGAGGAAAAACCAAGTCCCAGCAATTTCAACATTTGTGATTATTACAATTACCCTGTGTGTATTAAGGACAAGATGGAATCTGTGTTTGTAACACACCCATATGTTAGTTCTGCCTGCTACAATTGCAGCAGTGTTATACATGTTTGTATTAAGGAAGGAAAGATGTATTGGGTAGAGAAAAATTTGGAGTATAATGGACGAGCTCCTTATCCCCATGATGATCAAATTTGTCCTCAATATGAAAGATTCGTTTATTTTGAAAGAGATGATAATAGAAAAGATCCAAGTATAGAAATAGGAGGCTGGGCACTAAAAAAAAATTGAAAGAGAAAATAGAACAAGAAAAAGAAACAAAGGGAAATAGAGAAAAGAACAGGAGAAAAGAGTCAACAGAATTGGCTGAATTGTACAAACAGCTAAAAGAGTGCTACAAAAATTAAGATTTGCCAGCCTCGAATAAAAATTTGTTTGTGGGATTGGTGCAAAGGATTGCTACAGAATTGGAATTATCCAACTGTGGGATTTGTGGAGGTCTAAAAATGGCTAAAAGATGGCCATGGAAAGGTGAGAGCTTCGCTCCAGAGCAATTTTTAAAGTGGAACCACACCCAAATTTTTGGAACATTGAAGAGACCTGAATGATGGATTTTAAGCCATCAAGTAATTGGAATCATTTGTATAACTTGAGAAGGAAAGAAATTTAATAAAATAGTAGGGCATACTCCTTGTAAATCCACACTGGTGGTTAATATGGATAATCGTCCAAAAATTTGGCGACAGGAAAACCCCGTTGGATATTGGGGACCAATAAAAGAAATAAATTGTGAATGGGATGAACAGATTATTTTATGCTGGTACAAAAGTCCTGGAGCTAACCCCTACCAATCCATCAATGGCCTGAGGTCTTATTGGGAAGAACTGGAGTAAACTGATAAGAAATGGAAAGCCTCAGATGGGATATATTGGATTTGTGGGCAACGTGTATACAGTGAGTTACCTCAAAACTGGGGAGGAACCTGTACTTTGGGAGTAATATAGCCCTCCTTCTTTGTTCTACTGAGGTCTAGGAGCAATGTGCTAGGAACTCCACTGTATGAAACCCTGCAGTGGAATAAAGGAGATTTGAATTTAAATTTTCCAACAGCAGGAGGGAATCAAAATTGGGGGGAGGACGAATGGCCTGCAGAACAAATTATAGCATATTATGACCCAGCAACATGGGCTCAGGATGGGTCATGGGGATATAGGACCCCAATTTACCTGTTGAATAGATTAATAAAGCTCCAAGCAGTAGTGGAGGTGGTGTCAAATCACACCTCCGGTGCTTTCAAAATGTTGGCCAGGCAATATACACAAATGCGGGCATTTGTGTACCAAAACAGGATCACCCTAGACTATCTGTTAGCAGAAGAAGGAGTTTGTGGAAGACTTAATGAATTTGAATGCTGTGTAGAAATTGATGATTATGGGGAAGCTATCACAGAATTTGCACAGGAAATTAAAAGGGTGGCTCATGTGCCGGTACAGAAGTGGAATTCAATCTTGAAAGCAGATTGGTGGAGTAACCTCTTTGGAAATGTTTGGTGGAAAAAGTTAGATTTCATGTTGCTATGCTCAATTCTGAGACTTCTGTTTCTTCCTTGTTTGATTTTGTGTTTTATTAGGCTAATTCACTCAGTGATTCAAAAGATGCAGATTACAACAATGTCTCTAAATTCAGAGTAGCAGAAAAAGGAAAACCAAGATCTAAAATGGTATTAAAAGCTAAATTGATGCCTGTTAAAGAACAAGGACCTAAAAAGATTGAAATAGACCAGGAAATGCTAACTAAACTTGAAAGAGAGTGTGAAAGACTAGAAACAGTAATAGAAAGGCTGGAAAAGTTTGAAGCTGAAAAGAGACAACGAGAAAACCAAAATTCTGAAAAATATAAAAGATATCAGGGTACAGCTTTTTAAATACAGCACGAATCATAATGATCAAAAAGAGAAATGGGGGAATTGTAATAAATAGGTATGATTCGTGCTGATAGAAATTGAAACATTAATCAATATTGATACAGTAATTAATATTTGAGAATAATAAAATAGTTAATAGTTAAAAGTTGTAATGCCAAAGAAGAGAATGAAAGGAGGGGCTCCACCCACCCCCCACTCCCTTCTCAGCATATGTTTTCAAGAACCACAGGAAAGAAGCTGAAGATACAGTTGCTAAAAATGAGCAAGAACCCGGTTGGATCCCAAGAAAATGCTAATTACAAGGGATTTATTGCCTTGATATGTAGATGCAGTGATATGTTAGTCTTGGCTTACATTGTACTGGCTTGGTGTGCATGTGTAACCCAAAGGTGAATTAAAGGACAACGAAGAAGACTACAGGGCCTTCATTAGTGACGACCCCCAAAGACTTGTGCGACCACCAAACCGAGTGGTGGCGCATGCGTGGTAAAGGTGGAAATGAAGGCAGAGACAGAAAAGTGACGAACTGAAAATAGGAGGAGATGGTATTGACACATGGCATATAAGGGGTAACTTTTACTTGGCAAGCTGTACGTGAAGTGGCAAGGGTCATTGAACCCTGCCTTCTGTACCCAGAGGTTGTTTTTGCTTATGCGCTATTATTTGAACCAAATTATCCCTTATTTATATATTTTCTAAACTATTCCATAAAAATTGTCGCTACCTTAAATATTGTTTGGGTTTTTTTTGATGGGATAATTGGGAAAACATAACAATGTCCCCACAGCAACAGCATGGGGGTGCTCTCCCTGCTCTGTGCAATGTAAACAGGGGCTGCTGAGGCAGTGCTGCCGTGTCTGTGCCTGCAAGGATGGGGCACCTGTGTGAGCTGGGGGAGAGACCAGGGCTGCAGAGGGGGATGTTGTTGGCATCTCCATCAGGATGCTCTGGGATGCTGCCCTGGGCTGTCCAGCACACTGGGGATGGATCAGCCCCTGCTCTGCTGCTCCTTCCTTTCTGCCCCAGTGCCCTTGCAGAGCCCCAGCCATGCTGTTTTCCCCCAGCCTGCCCACAGCCAGCCTGGGGCTGCTCAAGGCGGTTTCTGTGCTGAGCATTGGCCTGGCTGTGTTCTTGAGAGGGTCTGGGCAAGGAGCCTGGAGCCCCCAGGCCCTGGCCTGAGGCGTCAGCGCTGCCCCAGCATGCCCATGGCCTGTCCCTGATGCAGCCCCAGCACTGCCACCCCCAGGGCTGTGCCCGGCCCCGAGAGCACTCAGGCCCTACAGCAACACCAGGGCCACCAGGGCAGCGGGGTAGGGTCACGGCAGCAGCACTGGCAACACCAAGTGCTGCTGCTGCTGGGCACAGCTGCTGGGCCAGCACTGATCTGCCCCCAGCTCTGCACACAGACATTGCTGCTGCAGCTCCAGAGAAGGCAATAAAAGGGCATCTGTGGTGAAAACTTTGCTGGGGGATCCTTTAGTTCCTTTAAAGCCACTGAGAGTGCAGTCCCTCATTGACACAGTCTTGGGCTACAGGGAAGGTGGAGAGAAACCAAATGAGAAATTGCACAGACAATAACAGTTCTTTGTGGACAATATTAAAAAGTAAAACAAAGAAAAAAGACCTCCAAAATGAAACCAAGCAGAAGTATCAAAGATGACTTTTATTACATGTGATTTGCAAAATTTGACCAGCAGTTTAATGTTCCTGAAAGCATCCAGTCATCAGTCTCCACACTGCAGCCTTGAGCTCCTTGTTCCTCAGGCTGTAGATGAGGGGGTTCAGGGCTGGAGGTACCACTGAGTACAGAACTGACAGGGCCAGATCCAGGGATGGGGAGGACATGGAGGGGAGCTTCAGGTAGGCAAACATGACAGTGCTGAGGAAGAGGGAAACTACAGCCAGGTGAGGGAGGCATGTGGAAAAGGCTTTGTGCCGTCCCTGTTTAGAGGGGATCCTCAGCACAGCCCTGAAGATCTGCACATAGGAGAAAACAATGAACACAAAACAACCAAGTCCTAAACACACACTAGCTGTGATGAGCACCAGTTCCCTGATATAGGATTTGGAGCAGGAAATCTTGAGGATCTGGGGGATTTCACAGAAGAACTGGCCCAGGGCATTGCCATGGCACAGGGGCAGAGAAAATGTACTGGCTGTGTGCAACAGTGAATAGAGAAAGACACTGGCCCAGGCAGCTGCTGCCATGTGGGCACAAGCTCTGCTGCCCAGAAGGGTCCCATAGTGCAGGGGTTTGCAGATGGACACGTAGCGGTCGTAGCTCATGATGGTCAGCAGATAAAATTCTGCTGTGATGAAAAACATAAAGAAAAACACCTGTGCAGCACATCCTGAGTAGGAGATGTTCCTGGTGTCCCAGAGGGAATTGTGCAAGGCTTTGGGGACAGTGGTGCAGATGGAGCCCAGATCAGCGAGGGCCAGGTTGAGCAGGAAGAAGAACATGGGCATGTGCAGGTGGTGGCCGCAGGCTTTGGCGCTGATGATGAGGCCGTTGCCCAGGAGGGCAGCCAGGGAGATGCCCAGCAAGAGGCAGAAGTGCAGAAGCTGCAGCTGCCGCGTGTCTGCCAATGCCAGCAGGAAGAAGTGCCTGATGGAGCTGCTGTTGGACATTTGCAATGCCTTGGCATGGGGACCTGTAAAAAAAGTAATCATGGAATAGTTGGGTTTGGAGAGGACAAGTAATCATGGAATAGTTGGGAAGAAAGAGGACATTTTCCCCCCACTGCCTGCCCAGGGCTCTGCTGCCTGGAGCTGTCCCTGCCAGCAGCTGCTTCCCTATGCCCAGGGCTGGGCCCTGCCAGTGCTGCCAGAGCTTAGCCCAGACCTGGGGGCCCAGCTCTGCCCTGCAGACCCATCTCAGCTCAGGCACTGCCCACGGGCAGCTCTGGCTATGCAGGCTCTGATGGTAACATCAGAGCAACCCTGAGGAGGCTGGGAAGGTAATACTGATGCTGCCTGTGAGGGGCCCTGTGCTGATTTCTCTCACTGCCTCTTGTATTCAATCTGTGATTTTTTTTTTTTTAATTCTCAACCTGAACTGGGAGATCAATATCTATGTGGAATTTACCATCCAGGCAACTCAGAGCAGTTTAGTTAAAAAGCAAGATTTGCCCTTTTATGTAGCCCATGCCTTGCTGCGCTCCCTGTGTAATCTACTTGTAAATGTTCTGCAGTTAAATGCCGTGCTGGGAGCAGTCCTGAACAATGCAGCATCCTCACCACAAAAGAAGAACTCTTCCAAGCCTTACCAGCTGTCTCCTCCCGCCAAGATCTTGTCCCCCAGTGCTGGGAACAGCTGCCAGGGCTGGCTGAGAGATGTCCCTGGCAGGCAGCAGAGTCCCTGCCCCAGCACAGCGCCCTGGGCTTCAAGACCCTGCTCTGCAGGACAGCCCTGGGCACCCCTGGCTGCTCTGCTCAAGAGACAATCAGAGAATGTACTCACAGGGTCTGTAGGCATTGGGATGTTCCACCATTAGGAGATGGCTCCAGGAGCTGCAGCTGCATTGTCCTGCAGCCAGAGGTCCAAGGGCTGGCAGTGATTCTGCCCCAGGCACTTCTCAGCACCTTCCCAGCCCTGACTGATTGAAGCTCTCTGTGCCTCTGTGCTGTGCCTGGGGTGTCTGCAGGCAGTGCCTCAGCCCTGCTGGGCTGGCAGAAGAGCTGCTCATCAAGAGAAATGTGCTTTTGAAGCTCTTCTTAGTTACCAGGATCTGCCTCTGTGCCAGGAGCCCAGCCCAGCTCAGCAGCACAGACACAGCACAAGGACTTTAATGAGCCTCTGGGGCTTTGTGCTCAGGCCCTGAACATCAGTCCCTGAGAGGGAGCTGAAGAAACCTCTCCAGAACTCCAAGGCAGAATCCAACTCCAAAGTTTGTTGGACTTTTAATGGGTCCCACTGAGGGACACCACTGAGAAAGTGTCCCCGGCCCTAGGCAGAGCAGAGAACTGGAAGCACTGATGACAGGTGGGGACAAAGAGAAGCCAAACCTTGGTGCCCTGGGTCACAACAGGGTCTGTGCCACCAAGGGCTGTGAGGAGACACCTTGTCCTGAGGTACTGAGGCCTCCTGGCACAGCCCCAGCCAGGCTGGGCACTGTCAGCCCCTTGTCCTGCCCTCAGCATTCCCCCCTAGCTCACATACCAGTGGCCTCAAGGATCTGCTGGAAGGAGTCCCTGGGGAGCCTTGGTCGGGAATGGCCCTGGGGGCTCCTGAATGCTCCCTGCAGAGACTACAGGTTTTTCAAAGGACTTTGGGTTTTGCTTTTGCCTTGGAGTCTCTGAGAGCTTTGTTCAATCATGGCCTCCAATTTTCTGCTGTAATTAGTCCCTGGAGAGGCTTTGTCAGTAGCAACATTTAGTGGGCTCATTAATGCTTCAAGCTACTTCAGTAATTTTAAGGTATTTGGTGTTTCCCTTTTGATACAGACTCTGTGGGAGGTTTGTGCAATCATGGCTCCAATTATCCGCTTTAATGAGTCTTTTAAGAGCTTTGTACTGACACTCAGTGGGGCTCATTAATACTTTGAGATACTCTAGTTTTTTAAGGTACTTTGGATTTTTCTTTCCACACTGAGTATTTTTTGCCAACCTGGTCTCAAATTCTCTCCTCCAAGTAGCCCATGAGGAGCCTGTGTTTGGGATGGACCTTAGTGGTCCTCACCTATTCATGCCTTGAGACACGTTGCGGCTTTTCTTCTGACTTTGACTACTGGAAAGGTTTGTGCAACCTCCTCTCAGGCCCTGAGGTTCCAGGGCTCAGCTCCAAATGCACAGTGTGGCTCATAAGGATCAGGCAACTCCTGATAAACCATGGCTCTACCTTCATTTCCCTCTGCTCTACTGCTCTTCTCTAGGAAGCTTTCCATTTACAGTTGTGGAGAAATCTTTCAATGAGCATAGAAGAAATAAGTAATCCTGTTTTAAAGAGTGTATTTTATTACTGTTCTCTTTGGGGAAGAGGTGATTGCAGCATTCTGTGATTGATATTGATGTTGTACCACTCCCAAGGAAGTCTGGCCAGGTCAGAGAAGTTTCACCTTGAGACCTGACCCAGTGTGGACAACCTTGCCCCACATTCCCCAACCTAATGTGAGAAACAATTTTCTCTTTCAAATATTTAAATGCTTTTTTTAAGATCTTATCATAATACAACAGAAGACTGAATAAAGAAAAGGATACAGTACCGGGAGAAATGGATTCTGTCACTGCGTGCTCATCTACAAAATGGATGTTCTGTCTTTTATACCTCTAGCCCCTCTCAAAGTCTTGTCAATCGACTCCTTCTTCACTGTCCAGTGGTGGAGATCACTGTCTTACAGCTTGATTGGAGGTCAGGTGCTGCCAGAGTAACAAGCCAAGCCCCCCACAGTCCCCGACTACTGAGGCCATCCTGCGATAACAATGCAAGGGAGAGGGGAAGGATAACTACACATCCACAAAACTTCTCAACATATATTTAATATTCACACCTTCATTGAGATAGTCAGCCATAGGACTACTCATCTATAATAAGCCCCCCTTTTCTTTTTCTATAAGACTTTTTTCTCAATTAAGTAAAAAATTTTCTCTCACTCTTGACTGAGTCATACCAGCATCTGTTGAGATGGGTAAGGACAGTGGGAACAGAACAAAATAATCTGAGTTTTTCATTAGACACACTCATTTTGAATGCACGAAAGGGCATCGGAAAGGTCCAGTATGGCTTTCACTCCTATCTACCATGCCTATGTAGTTGCTACCCATAGTCAGTGTATCTTAGGAGTGAGTACAGAGGCCAACTTGTTCCTGCCCTCCTGTCCCTGTTTAATTAAAAGACAACTGAGGAATGATAGAGGTCTGGTATGGCCTTTTGTCCCTACCTTACCATGCCTATGGGGTTGCTACCCGCAGCAGCACTATGGAGCCTTCTTGGTAGCAAACAAAGGGGCCAACCTGGTCTTGCCCTCCTCCTTTGTCTTATTTTCTTAAAGAAAATAATTACCCTTTTTGTCCCATTACCTTTTTCATTTCCTTGTGTACTTCTCCTCAACAGATGCTGGTAATTCTCACCCATGAAAACAGGAAGACAGTTCTCGAGCTGGATGGTGGAAGCTTGACTCTTCTTTTTGAGCATCTTGGTGTTTTTCTGGTTGTCTTTCAGTCTCTGCTTGAGAGTCAGTCTTGTTTCACCTGGCCTGGATATTATAGTCCGCTCTTTGGGTTCTTCTACTGGGCCTTTGACTCTGTTGCCATGAGTCCATTCCTGCTCTGCAGTTCGCACAGCCGATTCGGTGGTGAGCAATACCTGAAAGGGACCTTCCCACTGAGGAGTTAGAGGCTGATATCTCCATGACTTAATCATCACCCAATTCTTGGGAATAATATTATGGATTCTGAAATCCAGGGTGGTACTTTGAGGAATTGTCCCTTTATGTCTTAGCCCTTCTAAGGTTTCTGCTATAAACATAACTTATTTCTTGGCATCGGCTTCCCTTTCCTCATAGGTGGCAACCTTCTGGGGTGAGGTCAGGAAGGGTAACGCAAACAGCATTTCATAGGGTGACACCCCCAGATCTGACTGGGGTTGGGTTTAATTCTTAATAAGGCCAAAGGGAAACATTTTATCCATGACATTTGGGTTTCAGTCATTAGCTTAACTAGAGTTGTTTTAAGAGTTTAATTCATTCTCTCACCCTGACTGGAACTCTGTGGATGCCATGGAGTGTGTAATTCCCATTTCACTCCCAGGGCCTGAACAACTTTCTGCAATATCTTCGATGTGAAATGAGTTCCCTAGTCTGAATCAATCCTGTTTGCCATCCCATATCAGGGAATGATTGATTTTAGAAGTGTTTTATTCACAACATTGGCATTGGCTTTTACAGTGGGTACCACCTCTACCCAATGAATCATGTGATCTACTATAACTGGCAAAAACTTCCACCATTGTACCTTGGGAAGCTCAGTAAAGCCTACTTGGATGTTTTGGAAGGGACCTAATGCTAGTTGTCACCCTCCTCTGGGTGTTTTCCTCATGATTTTCTTATTCACTTGTTAACTTATCACACACTGTTCAATTATTTGCTTAGCTATTCTGAAAATTCCTATGCAACCCCAATCCCTCAGAAGTTGATCACTTAGCACTTGTGTACCCCAATGTGTTGTTCCATGTATGCCTTCCAGCATTTTCTTGGCAAGGGGCTTGCCTCAACATTTGCCTCCCATCTGCTACTATCAATTTCCCTTTGTTGTCTTTCTTGGCTACTATTTTAAGGAGTTCTTCCTCTTCTGTCCCACTGAACATGGGGACTTTTTGCATTTCACTCATAGGTGTTAATACCATCATTAGTTTTCTGTCTCTGATTCAGTTGCATTTTTAGCTTCTAAATCGCTAAATTGTTCCCTTGCACCTCCTGAGTTGCCTGTTTTTGATGTCCTTTAACATACACCACTGCTTCTTACTCTGGTAATTGTAAGGTTTCTAACTCTTCTAAGACAATTTTTTTGTGAATCAGTCCCTTTCCCTTTGAATTTAATAGCACCCTCTCTTCCCTAATTTTTCCAAAGGTATGTACTATTCCAAAAGCGTATTTTGAGTCCTGTATATATTGTTCCCCTTTTCCATGCTAATCTTTCCAGAGCTCCTTTTAGGGCATACAACTCACACCTTGGGCTGACCAGTTTCCCTTTTCTACAGCTACCAACCCTTCATGCATAATAGCGTACCCCATACCCTGCGCTCCTTTATTACCCGTGAAGATCCATCAATGTACAATCATTTCCATCAATGTACAATTGCTTTCCACCTTGGAGTCCTTGATCTGTTAGGCCTTCTCTTCCTTTAGTTTCATAGTTTATAACCTCTAGGCAATTATATATTAGTTCCTTATCTGGTTCTCTATCCAAAAACTGGGCAGGGTTGAGTTGGTTACTCACAATCAGCCCTAAACCATTATCTCTTAAGATGGCTTCATACTTTAGCATTCAGGAATCAGTGAGCCATTTCTCAGCCTTTTGGCTCAGGATACTCCTTACTGAGTTTGGGATATATATCTTCAGGTTTCCCCCAAAAAGTTAATGTTTTGCTTTCTGCTATGAGTAAGGCAGTCACTGCCACAGCCTGAATGCAGGTTGGCCACCCCCGGCTGACAGGGTCTAGCAGTTTTGATAAACAGGCCACTGGTTTCCCGGATCTTCCCTAGTCCTGGGCTAACACTCCATGTGCTACCCCTCTTTCTACATCTACAAACAGATAGAAGGGTTCGACTAAGGCAGGAAGACTTCGTTCCGGTGCACTGACTAATTTTTCCTTTAAATCTTCAAACTTTTGTTCATCGTCTTTTACTCACCTAATCTCTTCCTCCACTAACTTTTCAGACAAGAATTGGATGGCCTTCGTGTTTCCTTCAATCCATAGCCTACAATATCTCAACAGGCCTAAAAACCTTCTGACTTCCCTCTTAGTTTTTGGTCGTGGGAGTGAGACTATCCCCATAATTCTCTCAGGATTCAGCCTCCAGGTCCCTTGACAAATCACATGTCCAAGGAATTTTACTTCCCTCTCTACAAATTTCAGTTTCCCTTTTGATACCTGAAGTCCTTGGCCCCCCAGAAAATTTAACAACACTATGGTAGATTCCCAAACTTCTTTTTCTTCCCGTCCTGAGAGAAGTAAATAATTTACACATTGGATGAGCTTTGTCTCAGGTTTAATGGAGAAGAGCTGTATTACTTCTCCTCCTAGGGTTTGACCAAAGAGGTTTGGGGGTTCAGAAAACCCTTAGGATAACCCGGTCCACCAAAGTAGTTACGTCCTCCCAGAATCAGGGTCTTCCCATTCAAAGGTAAATATACCCCTACTTTCCTCTGGCAGTGGGCACACCCAAAAAGCATCTTTTAGGTCTGTCATGCTAAACCACTGGTGTGCTTGGGGGATATTACTCAGTAGTGTAGAGGGGTTAGGCACTACTGGGTACGGATTCACCGTTCTTTTGTTCACTTCTCTTAATCTTGGACAAGCCTGTAAGTCCCATCTGACTTCTTTACTGGCAATATGGGTATATTGTGGAGGGATATACATGGTTCTAAGGTCCCCTCCCCAAGTAGGTCCTGGATCAGTGGCTGCAGTCCTCATCTCCCCTCCAGGAAGAGTGGATACTGTCGTACCCGAACTGGATAGTTCTCATTAACTATTTTCATTACTATAGGTTTCATGTGTAATTTATCTCACTTTTTCATTTTTGCCCACGTCATCTCATGAATTTTCTCCCCATTTTCTTCCCTTACTTGGAGAAGCTTAACTACCGTTTTCCCTTTCTCTGGGAGCACTCCAATGTCAAACTGCACTAGTAAATCCTGTCCTAATAAATTTCACCCTGCTTCTGGAACTAATAGAACATCTCCAATTCCTATTTTATTTGCTCCTTCAAACTTTATTTACATTATAACTGAGGCTTTGAAACCTTCCCCTTGTCAAGATTTGAAAAGACAAGTGTCAGCTAATGAAGGCAGGAGCTGCCTCTGAAATGGAAAATATTAAACCCTCTCCCTCTGGATTGTTATCATTTTGAAATTAAGGGGCCTCCCAGGCACAGATGTGGGAGCAGGAATAACAGTTCTTTATTGAAGAAGAAAAAAATAAATAAACAATGCAGTAATACAAAATAATGCTGACAGAGTTGGAAAACAACCTGAAACCCTGGGGGTCTGGGTGTTGCATGCAGTGCAATGAAAATAGTGTCTGCATTCTTCCTGCAGTCTTCGGCAGACAGGTGTGGTTCTGTTGCAGCAGTGGTCCTGTAGAAGGGTGTAGGTTTCCTCTGAATATCCAGAGGTGGTGTAGATAGGTCTGGTCTACCTCTGGGAATCCAGTGGAAAAGTCTGCTGCTCCTCTGGGAATCCAGTGGAAAAGGCAACTGCTCCTGTAGGAATCCAGTGGAAAAGACTGCTGCTCCTCTGAGAATCCAGTGGAAGGGGCAGCTGTTCCCCTGGGAATCCTATGGAAAGGCTGTTCTGGCATCCCAAAATCTCAGAATATATCCAGTCAGGAATGCTTGGTTCCTCCCTCTGGGGCAGAGCATCTCACAGTGCTGACTGTATATCAGTCTTGCAATGATATTTAATAGCCCATTAACAGCAGATGTCTCCTCTGAGGGAGGACTGGTTTGTGGAAGAGATAAAGAAAAACTTCCCAATTAACAGAAGATAACTGCCACGCCTCTAACAGAAAGGAATAGAACACACACATTACCTTGCAGTCTAGGACATTATCCACGCCTTATTCTATTTCCATCTGCATCACAATGAAACCTTACACACAGTTCTCACTTAAGACTAGGTTTCCCTGTGGTACACAACAGCTTTCTTCATCTTTCTGCATTACCCACCAAGTGTAACCAGGTCCTTGAGCAAAAACAATCACATGGATGGGTTTGTCTTTGCCTGTGGTGGGAATAATCCACCACATAGTCTTTCCTAAAATACCTTTCATGGGTAGAACAGGGACTTTGTCTCCATCCACTGTGTGCAGGGGTTCAGACTGGACAGGACCAGCTTGATTGATTGACCCTTGGGTGTTGACCATCCAGGTGGCTTATGCTAAGTTCACTTCCCAATTTCTAAAAGTTCCCTTGCCAAGTGCCTTCGGGGTAGTCTTAAGTAGTCCATTGCATTGTTCAACTTTCCCAACAGCTGGTGCATGATGGGGGATATGGTACACCCACTCAGTGCCATGTTCCCTGGCCCAGGTGTTGATAAGGCTGTTCTTGAAATGGGCCCTGTTGTCTGACTCAATCCTCTCAGGAGTGCCATGTCTCCACAGGACCTGCTTTTCCAGGCCCAGGATGGTGTTCTGGGCAGTGACATGAGACACAGGGTAGGTCTCCAACCATCCAGTGGTGGCTTCCAGTATGGTCAACACGTAGCACTTGCCCTGGTGTGTCTGGGGCAGTATGATGTAGTCAATCTGCCAGGCCTCCCCATACTTGTACTTGGACCACTGCCCACCATACCACAGGGGCTTCTCTCACTTGGCCTGTTTGATGGCAGCACATATCTCACAGTCATGGATAACCTGAGAAATACTGTCCATGGTTAGATCCACCCCTCGGTCTCGTGCCCACTTATAGGTGGCATCCCTGCCCTGATGGCCTGAGGCATCATGGGCCCATTGAGCTAGGAATAACTCTCCCTTATGTTCCCAATCTAAATATATCTTGGACACCCTTATCTTTACAGCCTGGTCTACCTGTTCATTTTTTCAGTGTTCCTCATTAGCCTGACTCTTGGGGACATGATGATCCACATGGCGGACTTTCACAGGTAGCTTCTCCAACTGAATGGCAATGTCTTCCATTCATCAGCAGCCCAGACTGGCTTTCCTCTACACTGCCAGTTGGTCTTTTTCCACATTTCCAGCCAGCCCCACAGAGCATTGGCTACCATCCACAAATCAGTATAAAAGTAGAGCTTTGGCCACTTCTCTCTCTCAGCAATGTCCAGGGTCAGCTGATCAGCTTTGAGTTCAGCAAATTGACATGATCCACCTTCTCCTTTGGTAGCTTGTGCAGCCTGTTGTGTGGGGCTCCATACGGCTGCTTTCCACTTCCGGTTCATCCCTACAATGTGACAGGAACCATTAGTGAAAAAAGCATAGCGTGTTTCTTCTGCTGGTAGATGGTTGTAAGGAGGCGCTTCTTCAGCCTGTGCTCTTGTTCTTCTTCATCAGTGAGACTGAAGTTTTCCCCTTCTGGCCAGTTTGTAATTATCTCTAAAATCCATAGGTGATTCAGGTTTCCAATACAGGCAAGCTGTGTGATCAGAGCAATCCACTTGCTCCATGTAGCATCGGTGGTGTGGTGGGTAGCGGGAAGCTTTCCTTTAAAAATCCCCCCAGCACTGGTAAGTCGGTGTGCCAAAATGAATTGTGCTTCCATGCCAATCACCTCCAAAGTGGCTTTAACTCCTTCATAGGCAGCCAAGATTTCCTTCCCTGTGGGAGTGTATTTGGCTTCAGACGCTCTGTAGCTTCAACTCCAAAATCCTAGTGGTTGGCCTCGAGTCTCCCCAGGCAGCTTCTGCCAAAGGCTCCAGGACAAGCCATTGTTCCCAGCTGCAGACTAGAGCACATTCTTCACCTCTGGTCCTGTCCTGACAGGGCCAAGGGCAACCGCATGAGCGATCTCCTGCTTAGTCTTGGTGAAGGCTTGTTGCTGCTTAGGGCACCAGTGGAAAGCGTTCTTTTTGTGGGTGACCAGGTAAAGATGGCTCACA
Organism: Melospiza melodia melodia; assembly: GCF_035770615.1. Classification (NCBI taxonomy): domain Eukaryota; kingdom Metazoa; phylum Chordata; class Aves; order Passeriformes; family Passerellidae; genus Melospiza; species Melospiza melodia. The sequence continues at coordinate 844,799 of NW_026948638.1, forward strand.
ATCTGGCTGTACTTGGAGATGTGAATTCTCCAAAAGCTTATGGCGCCTTGGAAAGCTTGTGTCTCCTTCTTGCTGGATGGTGGAAACATAGCTGTGATTTTGTTGATGACCTCAGGGGGAATCTGACGCCATCCATCTTGCCACTTTGCTCCCAGGAACTGAATCTCTTGGGCAGGTCCCTTGACTTTGCCCTTCTTGATGGCACAACCAGCTTCTAGCAGAATCTGAATAATCCTCTCTCCTTTCTCAAACACTTCCATTGCCATGTTCCCTACACAATGATGTCATCGATGTACGGCAGGTGTTTTGGAGCCTCATCCTTCTCCAGTGCACTCTGGATCTGTCCATGGCAGATGGTGGAGCTGTGCTTCCACGCCTGGGGCAGTCGGTTCCAGGTGTACTGCATGTCGCTCCAGGTGAAAGCAAACTGAGGCCTGCATTCTGCTGCCAGAGGAATGGAGAAAGATGTGTTAGCAATGTCAACAGTGGTGTACCACTTTGCTACCTTGGACTCCAGCTCATACTGGAGTTCCAGCATGTCCGGCCCAGTGGTGCTCAGCGGTGGAGTCACTTCATTCAAGGCACAATAGTCCACAGTCAATCTCCATTCTCTGTCAGATTTGTGCACAGGCCAGATGGGGCTGTTGAAGGGTGAGTGGGTTTTGCTGACCACCCCTTGGCTCTCCAGCTCACAGATCATTTTGTGGATGGGGATCACAGTATCTTGATTCATCCGATACTGCCAACTGTGCACTGTCGAGGTGGCAATCGGCACTTGTTGCTCTTCCATCTTCAGGAGACCTACTGCATATGGGCTTTCTGATAGTCCAGGAAAAGTGTTCAACTGCTTGATGTTTTCTGCCTCCACAGCAGCTATGCCAAAAGCCGATCTGAGTCCCTTTGTGTTCTTGTAATAGCCATTCTGGAGGAAATCTATGCTCAGATACACGGGGCCTCTGGGCCCATCAATATAGGATGTTTCTTCCACTCTTTTCCAGTCAGGCTCACCTCGGCTTCCAACAGGGTCAATTACTGTGATCCCCCTGTCAACCTGGCAATGGAAACAGGTTCGGCCTCCACATGTCCTGATGGCATTAGGGTACACTGTGCACCAGTATCAACTAAAGCATTGTACTTTTGTGGTTCTGACGTGCCAGGCCATCTGATCAACACCATCCAGAAAATCCAGTTTTCCCATGCCTCTCCCTGGCTAGAAGCATGGCCCCTCTAACCCTGGGCATACATGGTAGAGGTACCTTCCAGGGCATCTGACAGATCATACTCAGCACCTTGGTCATGGGAGGATGAGGCTACCTTCACTTTACTGGAGTTCCCTTGGTTATTGTTTCTCTCCTTGAGTTGACGCACCCGTGCTGCCAGGAAAGAAGTGGGTTTTCCATCCCACCTTCCCATGTCTTCCCCATGGTCACACAGAAAAAACCACAGGTCAGCTCATGGGGTGTACCCTCTCTCTGTAGCTGGGGAACGTTGGTCTCTGACTCTGGGGCCTGTGACTTGCGCTGGTGCAATGAGGGTACTGTTCCTCCTCACCTCCTCCCTCATCTCCCTCATCTCCTCTCTGAGTTCTTGTACCACGGCACAAAGACATGAGCCTGCATTGGGCCGTTGATCACACTCTCATTATTCCTAAGATTGTTGGCCACAGAACCCACTGTCTCTCGGTTGGTGTCGGCATTAATCATTGCAATAAAGATGGTGTATTGAGATGGCCCCAGATTTGCCAGGCTCCACAACATTTGCCCTGTGCATCTGACTTTGTCAGGGTCATTATCATGCTGTCCATCCCTCCCATAGAGTACCTCCAATACTGCCACTTCTCTCAGCTGTTGAATCCCTTCCTCAAGAGTCTTCCAGCGCATTCTATGGCGGTGGCCCTCCATTCTTTCCCTGTGAACAAACCTCTCCCTGACACTTATTAAAAGCCACTCCCAGAGGGAAAGGGACCCTGGCTCCCTTATAAAAACCTGATTGATACCTGAGTCCTGGGTCAAAGGTCCCAGATTCCTTGCCTTACCACCTATAACTGGACTCCTGTACCCATAAGATCCCAGACCCAGAGTAACCAGGTTGTATAAGCCTCACGTCCCCATTGTACAATGTCTTTGTGCAGATTACAGAGACTTTCGTACATCAGGGACTCAGTGATGATCACAACCTCTGGTTCCTCTGTGGGTTTTGAGGGCTCTCCCCTATCTGCTTTCATCTTAAATCTCCTTGTTTCCACAGGGGCAACTGCTGCTGGCTGTGTCTGCCTTTGCAATTCAGCTGGAACCTGGACAGTTGTAACATCTGTGGGTCCCGCTGCTGCACTATTAGACTCTCCCTCTTCAAAGCAGGGGGAGGGCTTCTCACCAGCTGGGGAAGTGTATTCCTTCAGCATCTGGCCCATCTCATGTATCTCGTTCACCGAACCCCCCACCCAATCTGGGTGGTTTGTATCTGAGATGGGCTGTGGGGCAGGGTCAAGCTCTGGGGCAGCAGCATCCCTAGACTCTGGTAGTGTGTTAGGTTCTGGGGTAGGTGTCAGGGTAGTTATCCAGGTTAATCTTCCCTTCTCTCTAAATGCTAAATAGAACAGCCCTATCAGCAACACCTGCCACTGTATGATATCTTTAGTATTTAGAGTGGATCTGAATCCTTCAAAAACTGGTGGGGCGGACCCAAAGAGATGGTTAAAGGGTTGGGAGATAATTTTTCCTGGTGTCATTTCTTTATAGTAGGTGCCATTATTAAAGTAACCCTAAAAACATACAGTTAGTGTGTGATAGCTGTGAATCCATGTGCCTGCTTTCCAGAGGAAGTTAAAAATCCGTGAATCCCTCACCTTATTAACCCATAAAACAAGCCGGATAACAGACACAGTAGCCTTGGTTATAGGACCCTGTTTAGATAAGGGCCCTCAAATGGGAGAAATACAGCCACAATCACATGCCCCCCAAACCAGGGCAAGCTGGACCACATGGTGTTGCTTAATGAGGTTTCTATAGCAGCACACACACAAAAAATTAGATTACTCAAGAACTGTTATTCCCTTTTGGTTTCTGTACCCTCAAGGCCCACATTGGGTGCCAAAATCTGTCTTGGTTTGGAAAGCCAGGAGTCTGCTAAGGAAGGCAGGAGCCTTCCCTGAAATGGAGAATGTAAACCCTCTCCACGTCCCCGAATTGCAATAAATTTTAAATTAAGGGGGCTCGCAGGCAAAAATATGGAAGCAGGAAATAACAGTTCTTTAATAGGGATAAGAAAAAAATAAACTATAGAATTAACAATGTAGTACACTGGAACAACACTGACAGAGTCAGAACCCAACCTGACACCCTGTGGGGTGTTGGTAGCAGTCCAATTGGAAATGTGGCTGCAGTCCTCCTGAAGTATCAGGTGTGGTTCTCTTGGAGTGAGGGGAATCTGTAGAGAAGGATGTATTCTTCCTCTGAAGATCCAGTAGAAGAAGGGACAGCTGCTGTTCCTCTGGGGAATCCTGTGGAGAAAGCCATGCTGGTGTCTCAAAAGCTTCTGGATTATATCTGGGTAGCAATGCTTGGCTCCTCCCTCTGGGTGGAGCATCTCATAATGGGATGTTATAGTTCTTATTAGTCATGCAGTGACATTCAATAGCTGTTATCAGCAATGTCCCCTCCTGAGGGAGGTGTGAATGTGGTCACTCAAAGAGAGAGATAAAGCAAACTGCCCACTTGACCAAAGGTAATCTGCCGTACAGATGGTAATGGAAAACAACTTGCATTGCAATCTTCAACAGCCATGCTGTGCCTCTTAGTGACAAACATGCCCTCCCCAAATGCCCCAACCACCAAGGCCATTACAAGGGGAGAGGAAAGAGGACTATGGGAGACAGATGACAATAACATCACTACACATCTTAATATACACATAATATCTATCTCCTCATTGTGAGACCCAACTATGACATTACTCATCTGTAACACTGTGCAATAGTAGAGCCTTGTTCCTACTAGACCTGGCAATGTCCCAGTGGCACCTGTGTCCCGTGAGGCCCCACTTGGTCACAGCAAAGCCTTGGCTTAACAACTGACCCCTGTTTCCTTGAGATTTCATTTGTGAAAAAAATGTTCACTCTCATGTGAAAATGTACAAAGTTTAATAAAAGCTTAATTGGAGACCAGGACCATGGAGCAAAGGTTATTATGGCCAGGTGCATCTTGGCACTCAGCCAGGAGCACCCTGTTACCTTCAGGGATCCCCCTGAAATACCTTTCCCCTTACATCAACCTATTGCATATTCATAGACCCTCATATTCATAAACTACTTTACATATTCCAGGAAAGATTTTACATGGCCCCTCCTTGGGTCTGCCTTTTCAGAGCATGTGTGTTTCTTGGCTGTGGTTTTGGCTCCTTCTCTTTATCACCTCCAGTTTTTGGGCCTTGGTCCACTCTGCCTTCAGACGGTGAGTACTGATAGTTGGCAGATCTGTACAGGTGTCCTCATCCTGTGTGCATTGGATGTTATCCCATCCAAGCAGGCACTTTAACACAAGAAGCTATTCCACTAAGCTTAATTAACAACAAAAATAAGAATGATATCTTTACAACAAAGTTACTTTAACATCACACATATAAAATCCATTTTAATATTTGCAAAAAGCCAATATTATGATATTTATCTATAACAGGGTGAAGGAGCCCTGGCCCAGGCTCTGGCCCTGGGGGACACGCGGATGCTGCCAGGGGGTCCCTGTCCCCCTGTGCCTCCCCCAGGGCCCTGGCCCCCGTCCCCCTGTCAGGGTCTGGGGTCGATCTCGTGGAACATCCTCTGGGGGAGGCTGCGGGGCTGGGGCCGGGGGGACCCGGGGGGGGACAGGGGACCCTACTGTGCACGAGCAGGGTTGGACTGCTCTGGGGGGAACTGTGAGGGGGGCCGGGGCAGAGTGACCTCCCCAGTGACGTCACACTGCCTCTGTGAGGTCACACAGATCCTGTGATATCACACAGCCCTGTGATGTCACACAGCCCCTGTGATGTCACAAAGCTCCTGTATTGTCAGACTGCCCCTGTGATGTCACACTGCCACCTGTGATGTCACACAGACCCTGTGATGTCACACAGACCCCGTGATGTCACACTGCCCCTGTGATGTCCCACTGCCACCTGTGATGTCACACAGCCCCTGTGATGCAACACTGCCCCTGTGATGTCACACAGCTGCTCTGTGATCTCACACTTCCATCTGCAATGTCGCACAGCCCCTGTGATGTCACACAGCCACCTGTGATGTCACACAGCCCCTGTGGTGTCACAGAGCCACCTGTGATATCCCACAGGCCCTGTGATGTCACACTGCCTCCTGTGATTTCACAAAGTCCCTGTGATGTCACACTGCCCCTGTGATGTCACGCAACCACTCTGGTATGTAACGCCGCCTCCATATGATGTCATTCAGCTGCTGTGTGAGGTCACAGTCATCCTATGAAGTCACAGCCTTCTCTGTGACATCACACAGCTGCTCTGCGATATCATACTCTACATCACAACCCACATTGTGATATCACAGAGCCACCATCTATGATGTCACAGCTAGCTCTATGATGTCACACCCCACTCCGGGCTCTCACACAGCCCACTCAGTTCTGTCACACAGCGCCTTGCTGACATCCCACCTGCTCTGTGGCTCTGTGACACAGCCACAGAGGTGCTGCTGTGACACAGCCCCCTCTGGGCCATCCCACAGCCCCTGCCAGTGCTGAGCCCCTGTGAGCTCTGTCTGTGCCCTGCTGGTGTCCCTGAGGTACCCTGGCAGTGCCCCAGCCCTGCTGGGCTGTGCACAGGAGCTGCTCCTGGCCAGAGCTGTCTCTCTGCAGCGCTGCCCTTGCCAGGAGCTGCCTCTGCGCCAGGAGCCTGGCCCAGCTCAGCAGCACAGACACAGCACAGGGACTTTAATGACCCTCTTCGGCTTTGGTGCTCTTTGCATCAGACTCAGTCCCTCAGAGAGGGCTCAAAAAACTTCTCAAGAACTCAAAGTGAGATTGAAATACTGAAGTTTCTTTAAAGAGATCCCTGAGAGGGACAGGACTTACAAAGTGTTCCCAGGTTCCAGGCAGAGCAGAACACTGGTGGCAGTGATGATAGGTGGGGACAAACAAGGAAAAGGTGTCTCTGATGCTGAGCAAAGCTGGATGTGTTTCAGGAATGCAAAGGGCCAAGGCCTGAGCCCCAGCCCCTGGCCAGGCTGATCCTGTCCCTCACTCCTTGCTCAGGGCTCTTGCCGCGATGGGCACTGGCATGTGGGGATGTGCGATGCCAAGGGCAGGAGCATGGGGTGGCCCCTGCCAGGCTGCTGAGCAGGGACAAGGAGGCAATGAGGCCCCAGGGCCAGCAGCCATGGCCAAAGTGCTGCCCAAGTTGGCTCTGGCAGGGCTGTCTTGCAGCTGCTGCCCATCCCTGTGCCCTGCGCAGCCCAGGCTGTCCCACGGTGTCCCTGCCCTGCGCCTCTGTCCCTGCAGGCTGTCGGCATCCCCCGGCTGCCCCACCTGGCTGGGCCCCTTCCTTTGCTGACAGCTCTGCCTCCTGCCTGCCTCTGCCTGCCCACACAGAGCCTTGGGCTGCTCCAGGCTCCTGCTGGGGACGTGCTGCACCACAGCCCTGCCCTGGCAGGGATATTCCTTTTTCCTGGTGCCCAGGCTGGGCCTCCCCAGCTGCCCTTGGTGCTATTGTTTCCTTCTCATGCTTATATCCTCCAGGAAGAAAAGCTCCAGCCTCTCTGAAACCACCCTTCAGCCCCTGCCAGGCTACACCTTTTCTATCCTCAGTCTCCACACCACTGAGCCCAGAACCTGCAGCCTCTCCCTGCTGGTTATGTCATAAGGCGTCCAAACCCCATCTTGGGAGATGTTTGGGTCCTCTCCAAGGTCTGTGAAAATGGGGAAATAGATGTCAAAGGTATTTTTAGGCAAATCTTGCCGGGGCAGAACAAGGGTCAATATCTCTAATGTGAATGAGGCTGGATTTACATTTCTTAGAAGGAAGAAATAATTTACAATGATGAGAGTGGAACAAAACTGCAACTGTTTTTCCAGAGAAGTGGATGCCCCATCCAAGGGATTGTCCAGGAGCAGGAGCTTTGTGCAACCTGACATAGGGAAACGCTTTCCCTCCCCAAGGATGGAATGGATGGATGAACAATATATGCTCCACTGATTGTGCTTTTTTTTTTCACTGAAGAAATGTGACATTTTCAAAATGTACTAGTCTATACATTTTTTTACAAATTCCTGTTGTGTGAGTTCTCTAATGTGCTGGGTGACCTCGGAAGGCTTCTGGCCAGAATGTCATCTGAGGGCAGCCGGGCTGCTGCAGCAATTCAGAGGCATCTCCCTAATAATTTTAATAACCAGATGATAACAACCCACTGAAACTTGAACAGAACTTGTTCATCTTTAAGCAGTTTAAGCAATCATTTTAGGAAAAAAATGTATAGACTAGTACATTTAGAAAATGTCACATTTCTTCAGTGCAAAAAAAAAGCACAATCAGTAGAGCATATATTGTTCATCCACTCAGCTGGGCATACCACTGAACTGCTGCACCGGAAGAAGGGCACTATCCTGTCCTGTATTTCCCTTTGGCATTCTCTCTCAGAGCGCAGATGAGACAAAACCAAAAATCTCAACTTTAGTCAATCTTTACATTCAAAGTAAATTCAAGAATCTTCTGCAGTGGCCAATGCTCTGCACGATGATGAACTCTTTGCAGAGGCCAATGGTCTGCGGGTGTAGGAATTCTCCGCGCAGGCCAATGCTCCACGAACAATTCCCTTTGCGAATCGCCCAGGGAAGCCGCCTGCAGGAGCCCAGGCTGCGCACACCCAGCCAGGGCCACGTTCTCAGGCAGCTGAGGCTGCGCCGCTGTCACAGACGCCGCCGCGTCCGCGGTTCCCAGGAACCTGCGGCCGCCGGCAGCTGCAACCGTTTCCCAGATCCTGCCCCTTCTGGCCCCGGACGCCCCCCCAAGATGCTCCTGGGGCTCGGGGGCTTCGTCTGCACGGGCTGGGGCTCGGCCTCCCCTGCAGGACAAGGTGGGGGGGTTCCCGGGGGTCGTGTTTTCCCCCGGAAGCGTGTGTGAGTCCCCCATGTCCCCCCCAAGCCGGGGTCACCCCCTTTTCTCTGCCCAGAGCTCCTGAGCCAGCTCCTGCTGCCCCCTGGGAGGGGCTTTGTGGAGCCCCCCGGGACCCCCTTGAATGCCCATTCCTGGGCACTGGGACCCCCCACATCTCCTTCCCCAGCTGCAGGACCCCCTGCACCCCCTTATCCTTCCCCAAAAACCCCCTGCACCCCCTTTCCTGGGTATTCTCCTCTCCTAGGCCCTGGATCCCCCCTTTTCATGATCCCAGGGACCCCCAGGCCCCATTCCCGGCCAGCCCGGGGCACCTCAGCCCCAGGCCTCCCTTTGCCCGGCGACCGGTGACGCCACTGCAGACTCGGGCCACCATTGGCGGGCAGCAAAGAGCGACGCCAATGGTGGGGCCAGAGGCGGCTCAGGGGGTGCCGCGCCTGGGGCGGTGAAGGGCCTTGAGCTGTGAGGGGCCGTGAGGGTCTGTGAGAGGCCATGAGGGGCTGTGAGGGACTGTGAAGGGTTTTGAGGGGTTGTGACAGTCTTTGAGGGTCCATGAGGGGTCATGAGCTGTGAGAGGCTGTGAGGGGCCAGCTGTGAGGTGTCACTCTTGCACCAAGAATGACACAGGTACCGGCAGGAGGTAGTATTGCAGAAAGACTAAAAGAAGGTTTTATTCAAGAGAACCATGCAGTTTTTATAGAGTGATACAATATATTCTGTTTGATTGGCTGGTTAACAGAACCACATTCTTTATACACTGTCCTTGAGAAGAAGAGAAAGATGAAGTAGAACACCACCTGCAGATTGTTTATACATAAGTTCTCACATTCTTTCAACTTGCTAATAATTCTCACAAGACGCTGTGAGAAACGCTTGCTGTTTCTCCATCTCTGTCCCATGGCATCCACAGTGAGGGGCTATGAGGGGTCTTGGGGAACTATAAGGGAGCCATGAGGGGTCATGAGGGGCTGTGAGGGGCCGTGTGGGGTCATAAGGGTCTATGACGATCCATGAAGTGCTGCCAGGGGCTGTGAGGGGTCTTGGGGAACTGTGAGGGGCCATGAGGGGCCTGTGAGGGACCATGAGGGGCTGTGAGGGGCCATGAGCTGTGAGAGGCTGTGAGGGGCCATGGGGAACTGTGAGGGAGCCATGAGGGGCTGTGAGGGAGCCATGAGGGGCCGTGAGGAGCCATGAGCTGTGAGAGGCTGTGAGGGGCCATGAGGGGCCATAAGGGGCCATGAGGAACTGTGAGGGAGCTTTGAGGGGCTGTGAGGGGCCATGAGGGGCCATAAGGGACCATGGGGAACTGTGAGGGAGCTGTGAGGGGCCATGAGCTGTGAGAGGCTGTGAGGGGCCATGAGGGGCAATGGAGAACTGTGAGGGAGCTGTGAGGGGCCATAAGGGTCTGTAAGGGGCTGTGGGAGGCCAGGCTCCTCATGGAACCAAGGGTCCATTGTGACACTGCGGAACCAAGGAGATCATTGTTGACAGTGCAGAACCTCATGGAACCAAGGGGCCATTGTGGCACAGCAAGGCCTTGTGGAACCAAAGGGACCATGGTGACACTATGGAACCTCATGGTACCACAGGTCCATTGTTACACAGCAGCCACAGCAGGGCCCCAGAACCAAGGAGATCACACTACACAACCTCATGGAATCAAGGCATCCATGTTACACCAATGAACCTCATGGACCAAAGGGTCCATTGTGACACTGGAACCGAGGAGACTCTTGTTGGCAGCCTTACAAATTTATTGGTTTAGTTAGGGTGAGTTTAGAGTTATCTTTTTAAGTGGAATTGGAGAATACTACACCAAATAGCAGTGTTGACCTCACTGTCAAATGTACATGGCAAAGCATTAAGGGACACCTATCATCATAGAAATTTGTGCTAAGTAAAATAATTTACTTGTTTCTAGAAAAGGGGGGAATTAAACAGGGGATTGGAAATTTAACTCAGGGTAGAAAGCAATTTTGGATTTTTTTTGTTTAGTCTTTTAACTTGTGTGCTTAGCAAAAAGCCTGCAGAGAGAGAACAAAGGAGATACAAGGCTACTCAGAAAATATTGTATCTGATTTGCAGAGTGCCCAGACGAAGGAAGGAACAATGAATCTGCCTCCATGTTCTCAGAAGGCTAATTTATCTATTTGTTACTATATTATATTAAAGAATACTATACTAAACTATAGTAAAGAATACAGAAATGATACAGACAGAAGGCTAAAAAGATAATAATGAAAACTTGTGACTCTTTCCAGAGCCCCGACACAGCTTTACTCTGATTGGCCAATAAGTCAAAATAATTCACATTAAACCAATGAAACAATCTCCAAACACATTCCAAAGCAGCAAAACATTGGAGAAGCAAATCAGATAATGATTGTTTTCTTTTTTCTCTGAGGCTTCTCAGCTTCTCAGGAGAAAAATTCTGGGTGAAGGGATTTTTCAGAAAATAGGAATGTGACAAGAAAGAAAAGCTGAAGAGAGATTAGAAGAGGCTCCCTGCTGACTTTGAGACGGAAGCAAACAGAAAAACTGAATCTGCGTTATAAACACCACATTGCAACTATGTGACTGAAAAACTGTACAGGCTCATAAAATTGATACATTTAATACATATGCATGATTTTATGCAAATGCAACATTATACAAATGCAACATTAGGGGATAAAGTAGACTCAGGAATTTTGGGGGTGCTCATGTCCTTGGGGAGCATGTCCAGCAATGAAATAAATAATTCCAGCTTTACAACTTTTACAAGTTGTGGAGTTTTTTTGCACAAATCACCCCCACTCTTGTCTGCTACACCACTTAGACCAATTCAGGCAGTGAGACAATTGAACCAGTTTAACTAGATAAACCAATTAAACTTGTTCATTTAGATGAACCAATTAAACCAGTTGAACCAGTTATAAACTCATTGTGGAACCACTTAAATAATTTAAAACATTTAAACCAGCTGAGTTAGATAGACTGGATTAAATTACATAAATTAGAGAAATCAATTAGACAATTCAGCCAGTTAAACCAATTACCCCAGCTAAAGGTGCCAGGCCCTGGGGGACTTTGCCCCGGATTCACCACCAGGAAGTTGGTTCTATTTAACCACCAGGAAGTTGTAATTTAGGGTTTTTCCAGACAGAGGAGGGATTTGCCTGCCCCAGGACATTCCCAGCACCAGTGGAGACACAGAAGGTGCTCAAAGGGGGAGACCACTGGGAAATTTGGGGGCTGGGGTGGAGATGCTGGATCCAGGGTCTACCTGGATCCAAGGAGACCAAGGTGGAGATTCTGGATCCAAGGAGTGCTGAGGAAAGCCCGGGACTGAGGAAACCCCAGAGCTGAGGAGAAGATTTCAGTGCTGAGGAGACCCTGGATCCAAAGAGACAGCGAATTTGAGAGGATTCCAGATCCAATAAATTTCCAGAGACAGGAACAAGGTTCCGGAACTGAGAAGATTCTGAATCCAAGGAGACCCCAGATCAGAGGAGAAGTTTTCAGTGCTGAGGAGACCCTGGATCCAAAGAGACACCCAATCTGAGAGGATTCCAGATCCAAAGAGATTGTGGATCCAAGAAATTTCCAGAGACAGGAACAAGATTCCAGAGCTGACAAGATTCTGAATCCAAGGAGACCCCACATCTGAGGAAAAGATCCTGGATCCAAGAAGAAGATTCTGGAACAAAGAGACTCTGGAGCTGAGGAGGAGACCTTGGAGTGAGAAGATCACGGATTCAAGGAGACTCCAGAGCTGAGAAAATTCTGTCTCCAAGGCCAAGATCCCAGAGCTGAGGAAACCCCAGATGGGGGGAGTAGATTCTGTCCCCCTGGAGCAGCCAATCGTGTGCCAAGATGTGGAATTTCCTGAAGAGGACCGTGGAGATCCAGATATCCAACAGCACCCAGAATGTCACCCTGGAGAACCCCAGGTGAGGGGAAGGTGCAGGAGGACGCCTGGGGTGCAGGGTGTGTGGTGGTTTTAGTTTGAAATTGGGTGGAAACACCAATTTTGTGTTGTGGTTTAGGTTTGCTAATTTAGATTTTTTTAATTTGAAATTTTTTTGCTGATATACTAAAGAATGTGATAGGTTTGGTGTTGGCTGATTACTGATACACTTACTTCTTGTTGTGAGATAGGATTAGGAGAAAGGTAAAGCAGGTTTAAAACTTCAAGAGGGTATAAAGAAAATTTTATTAAAAGTAATTAGAAGGGAAAAAATAGTAAAAACTAAAATAAACCTTTTAGAACACTTTTCTTCTTCTCACAACTTTTCTTCCTCACTGATAATGTAAAGAAATTACACTTAAGATTTTTAGTTAGTTTATAATTTTTAAACTAGTTTTTCTTTAGTTTATTGAGGGAGAAAAGTCTTTTTTGTTAAGGTTATGGAGACTTTTTTATAAGAGACAAAGGAAACAGTTTTTTTGTGGTTCTTAATTTGTTACAAAGAGCAGTTGTTTGGGGAATTTTGCTATGATGAAGTTTTTCTTATTGTTATAAGCATTTTTATAGCTTGTTGATGGGTTATGTTGATTTAAGGGGTATTGTTTTAAAGATGTGTTTTTTAAAGGTGAAAATTCTCTTTATTGTCTATTTTTAAAATTATTTTTATTTTTAGGAATAGAGATTTTCTTTTTTTTCTGTTTAACTTTTTCTAGGATTACCGTTATTTTAGCATTTGTTTATTTTAGTATGGAGGCTTTTGTTTGCTATCAACTTGATACACTTTTATCTCTTTATATCTTTATGTGCTATAAGGAAAAAGAGTCTTTTCTCTATAGCTTATAAGAGGATTTTAGCTCTAAAAAGCAAATAATATATTTTTCTTTCTTATTTGGGACTTCGACACCAACTTTGATGTCTTTATGCTATTCTTTTACATGTTTGTATTTTGGGGTTTTTTCTCATTTGAGAGAGGATTGAGGCACTGGAAGGGTTAACATTACATTGAATTTGACTCCATGTCCTCAGAAGGCTAATTTATTATTTCACAGAATCACAGAATCACAGAAATTCAAGGCTGGAAGAGACCTATAAGATCATCAAGTCCAATCCATGTTCTAACTATTCAACTAGATCATGGCAGCAAGTGCCACATCCAGTCTTTTTCTGAACTCCTCGAGGGATGATGACTCCACCACCTCACTGGGTAGATGATTCCAGTATCTGACCATTCTTTCTGTAAAATACTTCCTTCTTAATTCTAACTTGCATCTCCCTTGATGCAGCTTGAGACTGTTTCCTCTTGTTCTATCTGTTGTCACCCGGAGAAAGAGACTGACCCCCAACTCACCACAGCCACCCTTCAGGAAGTTGTAGAGAGTGATGAGGTCACCCCTTAGTCTCCTTTTCACCAGGCTAAACGACCCCAGCTCCCTCAGTTGTTCTTCATATGGCTTGTGCTCCAAGCCCCTTACCAGCCTTGTTGCCCTCCTCTGGACACGCTCAAGCAACTCAACGTCCCTCCTAAAGTGAGGGGCCCAGAACTGGATACAATACTCCAAGTGAGGCCTCACCAGTGCCGAGTACAGGGGAAGAATGACCTCCCTGCTCCTGCTGGCCACACCATTCCTGATACTGGCCAGGATGCCATTGGCCCTCTTGGCCACCTGGGCACACTGCTGGCTCATATTCAATTGACTGTCAACCAGCACCCCCAGGTCCCTTTCCATCTGAGCACTGTCCAGCCACACCGTCCCCAGCTTATATCGGTGCAGGGGGTTATTGTGACCGAAGTGCAGTACTCGACACTTGGACTTATTGAAGTTCATCCCGTTTGATTCTGCCCATGCATCCAACCGTTTAAAAATCTTTCTGCAGAGCCCTACGTCCCTCTAGCAGATCTACACACGTTCCCAATTTAGTGTCATCAGCAAATTTACTAATAAAAGACTCTAAGCCCTCATCCATGTCGTCAGTAAAAATATTGAACAGAACTGGCCCCAACACAGACCCCTGAGGGACACCACTGGTGACTGGTCGCCAGCTGAATGCAACACCATTCACCACCACTCTCTGGGCCCAGCCATCCAGCCAGTTCTGAACCCAGCAAAGGGTATTCCTGTCCAGACCACGGCGAGTTTGTCTAGGAGTAAGCTATGGGAGACAGTGCCAAAGGCCTTGCTGAAATCCAAATAAACAACATCTACAGCCTTCCCTGCATCCACTAGCTGGGTTACCTGGTCATAAAAGGTGACCAGGTTAGTCAGACATGATCTACCCCTCATAAATCCATGCTGACTGGGTCTGATACCCTGGCCATCCTGCAAATTTTGCATGATGGCGCATAATATAAACTGTTCCATTATTTTGCCAGGTATAGAGGTCAGGCTGACTGGTCTATAATTGCCAGGATCTTCCTTTGCACCTTTTTTGTGAATAAGTATCACATTGGCCAGCTTCCAGTCATCCGGAACCTCACCAGTAAGCCATGACTGTTGGTAAATGATGGAGAGTGGCTTTGCAAACTCATTTGTCAACTCTCTCACTACCCTGGGGTGGATCCCGTCTGGTCCCATAGATTTATGAATATCCAAGCATTTCAACAGTTCTATGACAGCCTCCTCTTGGATAATGTGGGGACCATTCTGCTCCCTGAAACCATCAGCCAGTCCAGACGGGCGGGTGTCTTGAGGGCAAGTCATCTTCCCATTAAAAACTGAGGCAAAATAGGCATTAAACACTTCTGCCTTCTCCTCATCTGCAAATTCTAACTTCCCACCTTTGTCCAATAAAGAACAAAGGGTGGTCTTACCTTTCTTCCTACCATTAATATATTTATAAAAACATTTTTATTATCCTTAACAGTAGTCGCCATTCTGAGTTCAAACTGAGCTTTAGCCTCCCTAATATTTTTTCTGCATACTCTAGCAGCCCTCTTGAATACTTCCTTAGAGACCTCACCCTTCTTCCAATGCTGATACATCCTCTTTTTATTCTTGAGTTCCTCCAAGACCTCCTTTCCCAGCCAGGCTGGACGTTTACCCCGTTGACTGATCTTTCGGGATACAGGGATGGTCTGTTCCTGCGCCCTCAAGATCTCTGTTTTGAAGTAAGCCCACCCTTCCTGAACTCCTTTGTTTTTAAGGGCTGCTTCCCAAGGGATGCTCTGAATGAGTCTCCTGAACAAGCCAAAGTCCGCCTTCCGGAAGTCCAGTGCAAGAGTTTTACTGGTGCTCTTCCTGACTTCACCAAGTATTGAGAACTCTATTATTTCATGATCACTCTGCCCCAAACGACCTCCAACCACCACATCTCCCACCAGCCCATCTCTATTTGTAAATAGCAGATCTAACATAGTCCCTCCCCTGGTGGGTTCATCCACCAGCTGCAACAAAAAATTGTCCTCCATACATTCTAAGAATTTCCTGGACTGCCTCTTTACTGCTGTATTAAGTTCCCAGCAGATATCTGGTAGGTTGAAGTCACCCACAAGAACAAGGGTTGATGATCTTGAAACATTGCCTAACTGCTTATAAAATAAGTCATCTACTTCTTCTTCCTGATCGGGTCGATGATAACAGACTCCCAATATGGTGTCGGCCTTGTTGGCCTTCCCCTTAATTCTTATCCACAGACATTCAACTCCTTCTTCCTTTGTTTCAATTTTGATGGCATCAAAAGTTTGCTTAATATAAAGGGCTACCCCACCTCCTCTTCTTCCTTTCCTATCTCTTCTGAAGAGCTTGTATCCATCCAGTGTAGTACTTCAGTTATGTGAGTCATCCCACCACGTTTCCGTGATGGCAACTACATCATAGCTTTGCAGTTGCACCATAGCCTCCAGCTCTTCTTGTTTATTGCCCAAACTGCGTGCATTGGTATACATGCACCTCATCTGGGCAACTGAGTTCACCCCTATCTTAGCCTTGCAATTCTTGGGCCTGTTTCCAGATAGCTCAGCTGATTCCCCTTCCCCCTTCAAACTTAGTTTAAAGCTCTCTCAATGAGGTCTGCCAGTTCGTGAGCTAAAATCCTTTTGCCCTTAACAGAGAGGTGTACCCCATCTGGTTCCAGCAGAGAAGATGCTGTAAAAGTTTCACCATGATCAAAGAATCCAAAATTTTGCCTGTGACGCCAACCCTTAAGCCACTTGTTGATGATACGGATTCTTCTGTTTCTTTCATCATTTTCCTCCGCCACCAATGGGACTGAGCAGAACACTACCTGTGCTCCTGCCCTGTCAATTGCCTGACCCAGTACCTTAAAGTCCTTTCTAATTGCCTTGACACTCCTCTTCTCAATCTCATCACTACCAGCCTGGAGTATCAGCAGTGGGTAATAATCAGAGGGCTGAATCAGCCCAGGAAGTCTCTCAGTGATATTTTGTACCCGGGCCCCAGGGAGGCAACAGACTTCCCTGTGGGATGGGTCTGGTCGACATATAGGGCCTTCAGTTCCCTTCAGGAGGGAATCACTTACTATGATTACCCTTCTTTTCTTCTTGGTGCTAGAGGTAGTGATTCGTGTTGCAGGTGAATCATATTTGGGGGGTTCACTAGGCAGACAATTCACTCCTAAATCATCTAGTTGTATCTCTAGATCCAGAATGTCATACCTATTCTGAAGTGGTACTTGGCTGGATGATGGGGGGGGAGGTCTTTTCATTTTTACCACCCCGCACAGGGACCTGTTTCCACTCCTCTTCATCCACCAATTGCCCTTCTGTTGCCTGAGAGTGGGAGGCATATAAGTCCTCAGTCTCTTGATTAGTAACCTCCCTTAAAGATGGTAGGGCTGAACTCCACCAGTCTATTTCCCTTTCACTTTCCCTAATACTCCTTAACCTTTCAACTTCCTCCCTAAGCTCAGCCACCAGTGAAAGGAGGTCATTCACTTGTTCACAGCGCAGGCAGGTTTCCTCCACAACACTCCCTGATGCCACCAATAAGCTCAAACACTCTGGGCTCGGATGGGTCTGTACACTCACATCCTTTTTGGAGGGCCCAACTTGGTCACTTATACCAGCCACAGCTTTTGACCGTGTAGAAACCATTATTAACAAACACCTCAGAAACAACCAGACAGCAGGGGATTCAAAATCCAGATGTTCGGGAATCCGGGGATTCAAGAAATACGAGGGTTTAGAAATCCAAGGATTCCAAAATCCGAGGTTACAGGAATCCAGGGGTTCAAGAATGCAGAGATTTGGAAATTCAGGGATTTGGAACTCCGGGGTTTCAGAGTTCCAGGAATTCTCCAGCAGCAGGTCGGCGCCGCAGGGCTACTAAGGAGGCAGAAGAGGCTCTGCAAGGGATGCAGAATGCGGGGAAGGGAGGAGCAAAGCACAGCTCCACGTCACAGCTCCACAGCACAGCTCCGAGGCCCAGCTCCGAGGCCCAGCTCCAAGGCCCAGCTCCGCGGCACAGCTCCGAGGCCCAGCTCCGCGGCACAGCTCCGCGGTACAGCTCCGAGGCCCAGCTCCGTGGCAAAGCTCAGTGCAGGGACAAGGTCTTGTCCGTCACATAAGGCTTCGCCATCTTAAATCTGCCATCTTAAAAAAAAAAAATAAATTATGATATTATATTATATTATCTCAGAATCTCTGCTGATCACAGTGACCCCAAGTGTCAGAAAATCTCTTTCCCCAGCCTGGCAGTAGAAGAAGGAGTCAGAACTCTTCTATTCTTGTTCTTAAGGTTGTTTATTGGTTTTTTATCTATAATTTTTTTTTTACTCACCAAGGTCTGTCTGGCAGGTTGGGTTGAGGCACATTGCCTGTCCTTGGGGTGGTGTTATCTTTTTATACTAAAAGCTACGTGTACAATATTTACAATAACTTCTAAATGCTTATCACCTATCTTAGACAGTGAGTTTTAACTCTAAACTAGTCTAAAAATGCCAACATCAGTTAAAAAATGGAGGAAGAAGGGTGAGAGGGAGGGAAGGAGGGAAGGAGGGAGGGAGGGAGGGAGGGAGGGAGGGAGGGAGGGAGGGAGGGAGGGAGGAAGGAAGGAAGGAAGGAAGGAAGGAAGGAAGGAAGGAAGGAAGGAAGGAAGGAAGGAAGGAAGGAAGGAAGGAAGGAAGGAAGGAAGGAAGGAAGGAAGGAAGGAAGGAAGGAAGGAAGGAAGGAAGGAAGGAAGGAAGGAAGGAAGGAAGGAAGGAAGGAAGGAAGGAAGGAAGGAAGGAAGGAAGGAAGGAAGGAAGGAAGGAAGGAAGGAAGGAAGGAAGGAAGGAAGGAAGGAAGGAAGGAAGGAAGGAAGGAAGGAAGGAAGGAAGGAAGGAAGGAAGGAAGGAAGGAAGGAAGGAAGGAAGGAAGGAAGGAAGGAAGGACAAGGCACACTTAAATTCTTCTATCTTGGGACTTCAAGCCCCCATTCTAAAAATCTCAAAAATATATTTTTCGGCCCATGACAAACTAACTATTATTCTACTTAAACTCTCTTTACTTGTAATCCTTCCTATAAAGGCTGGTAATTGTTTTTTCCAAGGGCTAAATCAAAGGCACAGGGGTCTTGGGCTCTGTGCCAAGGTCTCTGAGCCCCCCAGGCAGGGGCTGGAGCCCTCCAGGGCAGCCAGAGGAATTTCCTGGGTTCCCTCAATATTATATTAAAAGAAATGATATACTAAAACTACACTAAAGAAAGAGAAAGGATATATCAGAAGGCTGGAAATGAATGAATAATAAAAACATGTGACTGACCAGAGTCTCGAAACAGCTGGACTGGGATTGGTCATTAATTAAAAACAATTAACATTCTGGGTAAACAATTCTCAAAATCACATTCCAAAGCAGCAAAACAGAGAGAAGCTGAGGCTTCCCAGCTTCCCAGGAGAAGAAATCCTGGCAAAGGGATTTTCCATAAAATATCACAGTGAAGCAGTTTGGCTTGGTTTGGCTGAGTTGGGGGTTGAGTTGGGGTTTGCTGCTTTTTGGTTGATTGGAAAGGAAAGAGAGAATTTTGAGGTTTTTTGGTTTTTAACATGTGTGCTTCACAGAGTTGTGCCCAGCTTCTCAGTGGTTCAGCAGCCTATCAGTTATACAAAAAGCTTTGCATCACTCCCCTGAATTTTCCTCCCATTCCAAACCAGGACAGGGTGGTATTGCAGACATATTTTATGAAAAATCTTTCATTAAGATTTTTTCTCTTGAGAAGTTGAGAGACTTCAAAAACTAAATGCAAACAACAATTATTTGCTGCTGTAGAATGCAGCAAGTGCATCTTTGATTGGTCTCATGTAGTTGTTTTTAATTAATCGCTAATCACAGTCCCACTGTCTCAGACAAGATTTTATTATCATTCTATTCTTTTCTATTCTCTGGCAACTTTCTGATGAAATCTTTTCTTCTATTCTTTTAGTAAGTTTTAATATATCATTTTCTTTTAATATATATAATAAAATAATAAATCAGCCTTCTGAAACATAAAGTCAACATTCACATCTCTTCCCTCGTCCTGAGACCCCTGTAAACACCACTACAGGGTGGGGCCATTATCCCACGATGGGAGCATCTCCTAGGGCTTGGTCCATCTCCTACTTGTCTCCCAGTGCTCCCAGCACCTCCCAGCAGTGCCCCCAGCACCTCCCAGCAGTGCTCCATAACCTCCCAGTGCTGCCAGAACCTCCCAGCAGTGCTCCCATCACCTCCCAGTGCTCCCAGCACCTCCCAGCAGTGCTCCCATCACCTCCCAGTGCTCCCAGCACCTCTCAGCAGTGCTCCCATCGCCTCCCAGTGCCCCCATCACCTCCCAGTGGTGGTGAGACTGTCTCGTGCTGGTTCCTCCACCTGCCACTTGCTCCACGATGATCTGCTGGTGTGTGACCGTGTTCACAGGGGTCCGAGAATGAGGGAAAAGATGAGGATCTGACTCCATGTTTTAGAAGGCTTGATTTATTATTTTATGAGATATATTATATTAAAATATACTAAAAGAACAGAAGAAAGGATTTCATGAGAAGGCTAGCTAAGAATAGAAAAAGAAAGAATGAGTACCAAAAGGTTCTGTCTCAGAAAGAGAGTCCGAGCCAGCTGACTGTGATTGGCCATTAATTAGAAACAACCACATGAGACCAATCACAGATCTACCTGTTGCATCCCACAGCAGCAGATAACCATTTTTTACATTTTGTTCCTGAGGCCTCTCAGGAATATTTTACATTTTGTTCATTCTCAAGAGGAAAAATCCTAAAGAAAGAGTCTTTCATTAAAAAATGTCTGTGGCATTGGTGGTCTCACCATGCTCCTCTGATGGCACAGCCCTGTTTCTCCTTCCCAGGGCCTATTTCTACAGCGAGCACAGCTCTGTTCCCCCCAGCCCTTCCGTGCCCCCAGGCTCCTCTGACACCTGCCAGTTCTCCAGCCCCCTGTTCTGCGGCTGTTGTGGAGTCCTGGTCTATGAGGCCACCACCTTCACCGTGGCCACCTTCTTCTCCAACCCCCCGGACTACAACCGCTTTGCCATGGAGCTGGGCCTGGAGCTGTCCCTGGTCAAAGCTCACTTGGGCAGCTTGGAGGACACCTACAGCCTCATGTCCCAGATGAGGACGTTCTTCACGACCAACAGGAGCACTGCGTGCTGCCACGTCACCCTGGACACCTGCCAGGAGCCCGTCCAGGTGAGTGTTGGCCATGCCAAGGTGATGGCCACCATGTCCAACACACAGAGATCCATTATCAGGGTGGTTCTGCAGGAGCAGGAGGGCTCAGGGAAGGAAGCTGGAGAGAAGCTTCCATGCTATGTGACAGCAAAGGAATTAATTTTGTTTTTACTGGGCTTGTGAACAGAGAAACCAAGCACACAAAAACTGCATTTCCCAGCAAGAGCAGTTGGAAGAGAAGAAGAAAACATCCAGCTCAGGAATGTAGGAATAGACAAAACAAACAAAACAAGGACTGAATCTGGGCTTTATGGTAATGGATAAGTTGTAACATGTAAATTGCTTACTTCTAAAATCGTGTGTACACAAATGGTTCGGAGTTTCCTTTGTGTGACCTCAGGCCTGAATAAATTATGCCTTTTTAAACCAAATCAGTGTTAAGGAGGCTTGTTCCAACAATATGGAGTTTTTGTGGCAGCCAGAAGATCAGCCTAGAGCTTCAATGAATCTACAGATCTCCAGCCAGCACTGAGGAATTTTCAGGGAGAACCTCAACTTTAGACCTTCAGGGACTCGAGGCAAGATCCCTGGTGAAAGTGAAGGGATCATTTAAATTATTTTCCTTTAGGTTATTGACAAGGGATGCAAATCCTCACACAGAGTTACTGGCAAGTGTCAGAACCCAGGAAATTCCTCTGGCTGTCTTGGATGGCTCCAGCCCCTGCCCAGGGGGCTCAGAGACCTTGGCACAGAGTCCAAGACCCCTGTGACTTTGATTTTGATCCATGGAAAAAAAACTTTCCAACCTTAAATGAGGATCTGCAAGCCACGAAATTCTAAGTAGAATAATAGTTTGTCATGGGCTGAAAAATAGGTTTTGGGGGTTTTTAGAATGGGGGTTCGGGAGGCAAGATGGAGGAATCTGGGTGTGTCCAGTCTTTCTCCTTCTTCTTCTTGGCCTCCATCTTCTGCTGTGATGCTGGAACTTTTGGAATGGTTTAGAGTAGAAGCTCACTGTCTAACATAGGTGATAGGTATTGGGAAGTTATGGTAAATAATGTACATGTAGTTTTTAGTATAAAAAGATAACACCACCCCGAGGGTGGCCAGAGTGCTTCTGTCTGACCTGCTGAACAGACCTCAGCAGGCCAAGAGAAAGAATTTTATAGATAAAAAAATACTGCTCTTCTCTAGCTTCTGCTGTCAAGATGATGGGCTGAACCTCCTCACCTCACTGGCAGAGGGATTTTTCAAGCCCAGCAGAAAGAACTGTAAATGCCCTTTCCCAGGAGCTGCCAGCAGCTGTGTGCAGTCAGAGTGTGCAGGAGCTGTGCTGGCTGCATTCAAGCCAGCTCAGACCCTCACTTCTTGTGCCCACAGGATGGAAGCCAATGTGTGCCTGGCACAGGGATGCACTTGATCTCTTCCTCCCCACTTTCCTGTTAAAGTGTTGGAATCCAGGAATTCCTCTGGCTGCCCTGCAGGACTCAAGACCCTGACAGGGGGCTCAGAGACCTTGGCACAGAGTCAAAACCACCTGTGCCTTTGATTTCAGCCCTTGGAAAAAACAATTACCAACCTTATATGAGGATTCACAAGCCACGAAAGTTTAAGTAGAATGATAGTTAGTTTGTTCCAAGATAGAAAAGTAGAATTTTAAGATCCTTAGAATGGGGGTTCAGGAGGCAAGTTGGAGGAATCTGGGCGTGTCTTGTCCTTCTTCTTTCTTCTTCTTAGCCTCCATCTTCTGGGTGATGTTGGCACTTTTAGATTGGTTTAGAGTAGAAACACACTGTCCACATAGGTATTGGGAAATTATTGTAAATAATGTACACATGGTTTTTGTTATAAGAGATAACACCACCTCTGAAGGCAGTGTGCCTCAACCTGCCAGACAGACCTCCATGGGTTGGAGAAAGAATGATGTAGATAAGAGATAATAAACAACCTTGAGAATGAGAGCCAAGGAATCCTGAGTCATTCTTCAGCTGGGTAAAGAGACTAACACATCGTGGGGTCATCCTGACCACAGAGACCTCCGAGATTGAAGGGCAGTCACCCCTTGGAGAAAGTCTTGATCATCTTCTCAGCTTTGCATCCCTCAGGTGAGAAAAGAAAAGCCTGAGGGACTCAGCTTCCTGGGAAATAGGCTAAGCACCTGGCCATTCTAAAGCAGCAGGAGTCAGACAGCAACAGCCCTGCAGCAGAGTGCGACTTCACACTCAATCTCCAGAAATCACTCACCTTTCCCTCAGCAACAGAGGTCCTTGCAGCCAGGAGGAAGAGAAAGATGACCACCCACTCTATCACGATATCGTGGTGAGACTTGTGGAAACATGGAGGATTGGTAAGTGAAGAAACAGAAGCTTTTGTGGGAAAATGGACATTCTGGAGAAGGGAAGTTTGGAGCAGAATAGGCCCTTAGAGCCAAGCCAGATTCTGTCTGTTGAATGGTGTTGGCAGCGTGGCAGCCTTGGCCCAAAGCTGATGGGCACTGGCTGTGCAGGGAGGGAATAACTCCCCATCAGTGCATGTTCCTGCTTAGGAGCTGGATGCACTGCCTGGCAGGAGAAAATGACAGGGAGACAGTCTGCAGCTGCCCCAGGGACTGCACAGACCCAGCCCCTGTGGGCACCCCCTGCTCCACGCTCTGTCCATTGCCAAGATCAATAAATGAATGTGTCACCAACATCCTTTCATAAAAATCCTTTCTTTTAGGATTTTTCCCCTTCTGGGAAGCCGAGGCCCCAGAAGAGGAATGTAAACAATTATTATCTGCTGCTGTGGAATGTAACAGGTGCATCTGTGATTGGCCCATGTTCCATGTTTACAATTAAGGGCCAATCAGAGACTGAGCTTTCTCTGGGACAGATTCACAGAAAGCTCTCTTGTTTATTGTCCATTTTGCTATTCTATTCTTAGCTTATCAGCTTGTGAACTTTTCTCTCTATTCCTATTAGTACAGTCATAATGTATTATATATCATAAATTATTAAGTCCAGCCTTCTGATCATGAAGCAAGATTCTCGTCTATCTCTCTCACCCTGAGGAACCCTTGCAAAGCCATGCAACATGAATGCCCTGCTTAGCTGGTTCTGTTCATCACATCTGGCAGCACCACTCTCCCCTTTCTGTCATGCTGGGCCAGGAGAGGAGCAGGAGGCTCTCCTGGCACTGGCAGCTGTGTCCCTGCTGCCAAAGGCTGGGCTGAAGTGCACCCTCATCCCCAGCATCTCAACTGCCCAGGCACATGCCATGGGGCAGGCCAGGCTCCCCTGCCTCACTGGGGCTCTGGGGGGCCTGGCAGTGTTTCCTGGATGTGCCCCAGTGCCACAGCTCACCTGGGACACTTGGATTCAGGGTAGCACTGAGGACAAATTTCCCCACTCAGTCACTCTTGCTTGGATGCTAAGATCCATAAGGCAGTGTCCCTGGGCTCCCCCTCAGCATACTCAAGGGCATCAAGTAGCTCTCCTGCCCCTCTTGGCCTTTCAGGCTCTGCACCGGTACCCCATGCTTGCAGCAGATGATTCAGGTGACAGGAGACTTTGGCACAACTGAGCACGCAAAAAAAACAACAGGTCTACCCCAGCCACAGGGGACAACCGGTCTACCCAGAATCTGGAGGGGCAACAGGTCTACCCCAGCTCTGGTGGGACAACAGGTCTACCCAGAATCTGGAGGGGCAACAGGTCTAACCTGGCTCCATAGGGACAACAGGTCTACCCCAGCTCCATAGAGACACCAGGTCTACCCTGGCTCCAGCAGGACACCAGGTCTACCCCGGCTCCAGAGGAACAACAGGTCTACCCGGCTCTGCAGGGACAACAGGTCTACCTCACTCCGGCGGGACTTGGTGCAATTTCAGCAGGTGCTGGGTAGACCTATTGTCGCGGCTGGCTCCGCAAGTTCACCAAGGGGGCGTGAAAGAGCGGATCTGGAGAGGTGAGAGAGAAGGGAGAAAAAGGATCCAGAGAGGCTGAGAGAGAAGGGCCAAAGACCATCCCAGAGCCACTTGCTGGCTGAGGCCAGGTGGACACAGAAGCCGCCAGCATGTCCCACTCCGACCCGGCTTCTGCTGGCCCATTTGCAATGGGGGGCGGCCCCCCTGGGCACTGCTGTCGGCCGAGGCGGTGGCACCTCGTCTCCCTTTTCTGCCTGCCCTTGAGCCAAGGACCCGCCTTGGTGGGCACAATTGTTCAGGGCCAGAGCCCACCTGCGGTGCCCACCCGCCCTAGGACGGACCTGCTCAAGAGCGCCACTCCTGCTTGGCACCACAGGGCTGGACAAATGCGGCGCCGCCTCTCCCCAGGCGCTGACCACATGATACTGGGGCACCCGTTGCTAAATCATTCCTAGACCACTAGATTCTGCCTCAGGCTTTCGGACGGAGCACAGCAGCTCCCTCGCTGCCATCTATTGACAATCAGCCCTCCACACAAGCTTTTCTAGCTCTCTCTTGCACCAGCGGCCGGCCCGCTGCTTTGGCCTGTGGGCGCGCTCCTCCTCCTCCTCCTGCTCCGAGGTCTCTCTCAGCGGGCCAGGACTGACAGGGGCCCAGCGTGGCCCGCCTTGGCGCTCTCCTCCACAAGGCTCCCAGGCCCCAGACGTGGGCCAGGGGCTTGGCCGCGCAGCTGGCGGTGGCCCTGGCTCTCCCATTGCCGTGAGCGCAGTGCGAGGGAACCCATTTGCTGCCGTCTGCGGTCGCAGGGGTAGACCTGGTGTCCCTATGGAGCTGGGGTAGATCTGTTATATAGCAAATTGCAGACCTCCTACACCTCGAAGGTGACCGGCAACATTTTGCAAAGGCCAATGTGCTGGCCAGTCTTGTACTGGAATCACTGTGCAGTCTGCACCTGTGTCTACAAGCATCTCAATGCGTTTTGACTCCCCACCCCCACTGACATTACACCATAATTTGGGTTTGTCTTTCCCAATAACTTGGACTCGGGCGACTGTGGGCCCTTGTTTTTCGATATTTTCAGGTAAAGATAGCACAGGAATAGCTTGTGCAACAATTTGTCCCTTGGGAAGAAACAGGGGTGCGTGGAAGCAGTGCAGGCCAAGAACGAATTGCTCGGGATCTGATGTTGTCATTCCCCGAGCAATTTCAATCTCTTGTGGTGTGTGTTTGGTGTCCCCAATGACGATATACTTACAACGAATTCGGTTCCAAGTACCCTTCTGTTCAGGATTGACAGATACAAAATGCCAGTCAGTGTCCTTCAGGTGGAGTGACTCTGTCAGCTGCAACCTGTAAGGCTCATTGACAGAAGACGTGGTTAACACAGGATCACCTAAATCATAACAAAGGTTGTTTTGTTTCACTTTCAGAAGTAGACCAGCAGACGTGGTCTTTGAAGCACCTGCTTCACTTACACAAATATTAATATTATCGCGCGCTTGATGTGTTTTGCTACCCTTATTCCCTTGGCCTGCTCATTTTGTGTCTGCGCGCCTGGCAGGCCGGCGCTCCCTTTTCAGATTTTTTGTTGTTGTTGACCCCCAGGGAGGGCTTGTAGTTCTTTTCCCCTGCTATTTCTGAATTCATTAAATTGCCTTTTCAGGAGGCACTGGTTACTCCAGTGCCCAAGGTTGTTACAAAGCAGACATGGTTTTGTGGGCTCAACCATTGCTGGCCTCCGCTGCTGCCCAGGGTACTGCTGTGCTGAGGGGAAAGGTGCAGGGCTGGCAATGGCGACATGCTGAAGTGGTCTTGGCAGCAGCCTTGGTCTGGTGTCTTCAGCCACACTCATCAGAGGCACTTTCCTGTTACAGACTAGAAGCATATCTTTTAGTATAGCAGGAGGTTCTATAGGAAGGCTCAGGACTGCCGCTCCACACTGTTCATTTGCATTTGTAAATGTCATTTCCTCTAAAATCGCTTCCCTAGCATTCACCTTTTTAACTGGTACTTCAATGGCTCTAGTTAACCTTTCTACAAGTTTCAAAAAAGGCTCTGATGGTAGCTGTTTAATTTTACGATAGGGCTCAAAAGGCCCCCCAGGTTGGAGGGAAAAGAACGCCTTTTCAGCTGCTTCTTTTACTTTCTCAAGTGTTTCTGCAGGAATTGCAGTAGCTTGGATTGAGGGTAAAGACCATTGGCCCTCACCACAGAGGTGCTCAATGGTGATAGGGTTAACACTGTTGTCTTTCTCTGTGTTTGGATCAGCATGCAAGCCTGGGAGAGCATCTTTTAGCAGTTGTTTCCATGCTATTTCCCATAATTTGAATTCCATGGAGGTCATGAGACAGGAAAAGAGCTGTTTTAAATCATGTGGAATTACCACAGTCCTACTCAGTTCAGAATTTAAAAGGCCACGGAAATATGGACTGTGTGGACCATATTCTTTATGAGATTTACAGATCTATTTAATCAATTGTCATCCAAAAGAACTCCAATTAGCAGTTGGAGCTGCCCAGGCCTGAGCTGCAGGCTGAAAGGTAACAGGAGCCAGTGACAACATGGGATTATGCATTGGGTCTGCCGTTCCCTGCTCTGTATCCCTTGAATCCGAAGCATTGGGATCACAGCTACAGGTTTGGGTACAGGCAGTGGGTGTGTCCCCACCATGGGAACCCGGGGAGGGGGTGGGGACGCAATGGGCACAGGGGGTGGGGACAGGGGGCTGGCAAGGGGCGGGGATATGGTGGGAACAGGGGGCGGGGTCAAGGGGCTGGAAGGGGGTGGGGACGCCTGGTGACATCACGTCAGCAGACGCCCCCTGGGAGGAGTAGAGGGGCAGAGCTGAGGGTACTGAAGGAAAGGGAGGGGGAGGGGGGGAGGGGTCACGAGGAACAGGAGGAGAGGGGGATGGGGTTGGAATTTTGGAATGCTTAAGAGGATTTGGGGAAGAAGAAGACCAGGTTTGGGAAGATGCCACGTGGCATCCACCATCTTGTAGACCCCCTAGGGACTGGGGGCCATTCTGGGCATCACTGCTCTCTGAAAAGCTGACATGTGCTGTGGGTTTCAGAGGAGGGGACACAGGGGATTGGGGAAGGTTCCACGCAGCCTGGCCAGGGCCTTGTGGACAGGACAACTCAGGCATTTTAACAAACTCTGGGAGTCGACTTCCCAATGAGTTTGCTCTCTTTAAAATACCAAGTTTTGGGGTAAGAGGTTTAGGGGTTTTAGAGCTAGGAGAGGGAGAAACAGGGACAGCAGAGGTACATGGCTTGGCACTTGGCTTTCTCTCCAATTCCTTTTGTTTGAGCAAGGCTGTTCGAATTTGTAAACTCCAGAACACAAATTTAGCTGAGGGTGCCTTGGCAGATTGTCCTAAGGTTATCAATTCATTCCCAACTTTATCCCAGAATTGAATATTGTGGATTTCTTCAGGGGACATTTGTGGGAAGTGGAGGAAAAGCCATCTTATAAACTGTTTCAATTTTCCTTTTGAAAACTTCACATTACCACTTACTAAAATGCTTACAATATTATAATACACCCCTTTTTGTACAATGCTGAATTTTGAACCCATGTTAGATGTAAAAGGCAAAGTACTAAATCCCGCTTGACCAAAAACAAAGACAAAATCAGCTACCGATTTCTAAAAAAAAAACCACAGATAGGAAAGCGATAACAAACAGACAAAAGCTTCACAATGCAACTGTATATACTGCTTTTAAAATTCCCAGGCAACAGCAACAGGGCACGCCCTGCTGAGCCCAGGCAGACACAAAGCCTCTCCCGCTGTGGAATGCAGCCCCCCCACGGAGCTGAGAGAGCAGCCACACCACCTGGCAAGCCAAAACCAGGGTTCCCCGCGCCACGTGTACCGAGACCCCCCCTCCCCCGCATCGAGAGAGATAGAGAGAGAGTCCCCCGTGTAGAGAGGGCCCCCCCCCCCCCCCGCACCGAGAGCCGAGCACGCTGCGCTGCTGAGCCAGAGGGAAGGACAGAAAGCACTCCTGCACCGGTACGAATTCCAAAAGAGAGCAACACACGCGGCAGAGAGCTAAAGACTAGAACGCAATGAATTCCCTCTTTGTAGGCTGTGCAGGCAAAAATGCAAAGGGAAAAAAGGAACAGAACTCGCGGCAGAGTCTGGTTTTTTTTGAGCTTCTGCTCCACCAAGAGCAGAGATACTCACCCGAAATGGAAGCTGTAGCTGGCTAGGTCTAGGTAGGTCTCCTCACCGGAACAGGACCTCTCTACAGGCAAGAGAGGCTACCCTGTCCTCCCTCTGGAAAATCTGCTCACAAAAATGGAACTGGGCTTTCCAGAGGCGCTGAACAGTAAACAAAACTTCTTCTGGGAATATTCCTAAAGTCTCTAGCTGAGAGCGAGGCAACCAACGCTCTTTCAGCTGGGTGCACGGCTGCCATAGCCTCTCTGAGGTAGTGAGAGTCTGTCTGGAGCTGCAAAGTCGCTTGGCCCGACCAGGGACGCCAAAATATTGGAGTATGAATCCCAATATTACCAGGTAGATTGTGCCTGGGCCAGTCTGACCCTTGCTGCTGGGCCAAAGGCGGCAACTGTGGCGTATCACCCCAGAGACACCTTTAGCTTGCCGGAGGTTGCAGCTGGGCACTAAACAAGTCCAGGCTTGTTAGGAACTCCATTTACCTCAGGAGTGAAGGCTTCAGGCGAAGGTGAAGAGGAAGGAGATGGATTCTGCTGGAGGGTTTAATATCCAGAGCTTTATTCTATGGTCACACAGGTCTGAATCTTGGCAACAGCTCCAACAGAATCCCAACCGCATGGTCTGATTACCTTTTTAAGCTCCCGGGGGAGGGGGAGGGAAGGGGCAGGTCAGCTACCAACCAGGTGAGAGGGGCAGGGTCTCAGGGAAGGATGACATCTAGACAGGCCAATGACCTCTGGGCCTGAGGGGCATCCTTTGAAAGTGACGAACCACATGATGCCTTGCTGGAATGTTAAAACTGATTGACAGACCAGCAGGCGGCGAGGGGGGAAGGGGAGGAGGGGTTTTGGCACACCTTGGGAAGGGACCCGGAAGTTTAAAAGAGGCTATTAAAACAATATACATACAGTCCCAGCTCTCAGGCTGCCACAGCTCTCGGCTGTCTTTAAACACATACAGAGAATATACATGTCCCTATAAAGTCCCAGCTCTCAGGCTGCCACAGCTCGCTTCAGTCCGGGGGATCCCATAACTTCTCTCGATGTTTGGCTGCGTGTTCTTCCTCACACGGGATCACCAGTTGTAATCTTCACTGCAGTGTTGTTCTTGCCTCTCTGCTGGGGCTCTTCTCCATTCTCTGCAGCACAGTCCTTCCTGTCTTCTCAGGGGCCCCTCCTGGGCTCTCGACCCACCCCTATTTATTTCAGTTACCTTCACAATCTACAGCTGCTGCCCAACTAAGGACTTTGCAGCTCATTTGGAGCAACTCGGACCCACACAGATCTTACAATACAACATATATTCAGGCCCCCACACAATATTTATAGTTCTACAAAAGTGACAGTAGATTGGAAGGTGACAGTGACACCTCTCCAATGACACTGGTCAAACCAACAGTGCATCTAACTCTCTCCTCCTCCATAAAGGAATGCAAAACAATGAGTTATTTACAGAAAGTGTGTGAGAAAGTTCACTACAAGAATGTCAATATCAGAAGGCTTAGAAAATCTTAAAAAAAATGGGTGATATCTCACCCTTTTCCGTTTAAAAAAGAAAAAGAAAAAATAAATGAACAATGTGAAAAGGAAAATATGAACACTGTTCAGTGTCCACTTGCAGAGGAATCATCGGAGTGATCACTCTCATCATCTGCATCCGAATCATCACTCAATGATTCACCCGCTTGATGCCTTTCAGGTTGGTCACGGTTTCCATCTTGCTCATCAGCTGGATTCTGTCTCTGCGGTCACAGGTCAGGGCAAACATATTTCGAAGGTACCCAGCATACCCCAGTATCTGTGAATACCCAAGCATACCCGTGCCCCGAAGCGATAAGGTCATAGGGACCTTCCCACAGTTTTAGTGACTAAATTCTGCACCTGAACCTTCGCTCGAGGCTGATGTGCCTCGTCCACAGCCTGCAACTAGAAATGGTGATTCAAAATGACAGGCTTACTTGAGTTCTGCGGCACAGTGAGATGATTGACTGTGCACAAAGCTTTTGCCAACCAACTGTGCGGGGTTTCACCCTGCATTCCCCGTTTTTGTTTTTGAAGAACCCGCTTCAGAGTACCATGAGCGCATTCATCAATAGCTTGACCAGTTGGAGAATGAGGGATACCAAACTTGTGCGAGACACCCCACAACTGCAGGAACTGCTGCACCTTTTGAAATGCGTAAGCAGGACCATTGTCAGTTTTCACAGCAGAAGGTATGCCCAGAACGGCAAAGGCCTGCCTCCAGTGGGCAAGGACATCACGGGCCTTCTCCCCAGTGTGAGCTGAAGCCCACATCGCAGAGGAGAACGTGTCCACTGTGACATGCACATACTGGAGCCGGCCAAACTCGGCAATCTGGGAGACATTGGTCTGCCAAAGCTCCAAGGCCCTAAGGCCTCTGGGGTTTACCCCAGCCAGCAAAGGCAGAGCAAGTGCATGGCAGTCATCACATGGCTCAACAATTTCACTAGCCTCAGTCGGCGTCACCTGAAACTGCTTCTGCAGGGTATGTGCGTTTTGGTGGAAAAACCCATGTGATGCCTTGGCCTGCGCGAGTGTATCAGGCTGAGGCGCTACCCATGCTGGGTTAGCCAGCTTGTCAGCCCTCGCGTTACCTTCCACTATAAGCCTGGCAAATTGGTGTGACTCGTCACATGGAGAATATAGAATGGATGAACTCGGGCCTGAATGGCATACCACACGGTCTCCAGTAAATGAAACAAGGCAGGATTACTGACCTACTTCAAAACCGAATGACCCAACTGCTGTGCGATATCAGCCACATAGGCAGAATCCGTGACCAAGTTGAAAGGTTCCTGGGAAAATTTCTCAAATGCCATGACAGCAGCCCTCAGTTCAACCAATTGGGCTGACCCATCCCCATGGCCTTCCAGAACCTGCCACTCAGATCTATCCCTCCAGGTAACAATGGCCTTTCTTGTTTTCCCTGAACCGTCAGTAAAGATGATGGGTCCTTGCACGGGTTCCTGACTATTCTTGGGCAGCAAAGAAATTTGTGTGGATTTCGCCATATGCAACAGCCTATGGCTGGGCAGATGATAAGTGATCTGCCCTGAAAAGTTTTCCAGAGCATTCTGCAGGGACACACTGTTTGCAAAGCTCCAGTCAAAATCCTCCCATTGCACTGGGAGTATGATCTTTGCAGGATCCGCACCCATCTACTGCAAACACCGTTGTCGGCATTTGATTATCAAGCGAGCCATCAGCTCAGACAATGTAGTTGCCAGTCTTCTGCGGCTGATGGGGCAGGAAGACCCATTCCAGAACGTGCAAGGAATCAGACGATTTGTCACTCCATTGGCCAATGATACCTGTGGGATACAAATCTGGAGTGGTGATGAACACAGTGACATTAACGGAGGGATCAATGCGATAAACCTGACAAGCCGAAACAGCTTGCTGAACCACCTCCAATGCCTTTTGTGCCTCGGGGGTCAGTTTGCGAGGTGACTTTAGATCAGAGTCTCCTTTCAACAAATCATACAGAGGAGACAGCTGTGCGTTGGTTAGTCCCAAGTACAGACGTAATCAAGTGCTGACACATTTCAATTTCTGAGCATCATTCAGTGTCTTCACAGAATGCACAAATTGCACTTCCTGGTGATGGATTGTCCATTCCAGAATTTTGACTCCCAAGTACTTCCAAGGTGGTTTTTGTTGAACCTTTTCTGGAGCCACCTGCAGTCCATGAGCATGCAAAGCATCCAGCAACAGAGGCTGAATCCTCAGCAGCTCATCCTCAGTGGACACA
This sequence comes from Melospiza melodia melodia, assembly GCF_035770615.1. Taxonomy (NCBI): domain Eukaryota; kingdom Metazoa; phylum Chordata; class Aves; order Passeriformes; family Passerellidae; genus Melospiza; species Melospiza melodia. Next base: position 877,313 of record NW_026948638.1, read on the forward strand.
GCCACCAAAATATCGTCCATATAATGATACAGACGCGCATCAGGAAGCTGCTTGCCAACTCCAGACAAGGCACGGGCCACATACCACTGTTATATGTCAGGGGAATTGCGCATGCCCTGAGGCAATGTCCTCCATGGATATCTCTGTGCAGGCTCAGCCTCGTTAATCGCTGGAACTGAGAAGACAAACTTCGGTCTGTCATCAGGATGCAAAGGAATCGTAAAGAAACAATCCTTCAGATGCACAATGAGAACCGGCCAGTCAGCCGGAAGCATGGTAGGCAATGGCATGCCCGCCTGCAATGGTCCTATGCTTTCCATCATGGCATTGACCTTCCGGAGGTCTTGCAACAACCTCCATTTCCCAGATTTCTTTTTGATACAGAAGACAGGAGTGTTCCAAGGACTGTTAGAAGGCTCCAGATGACTCTGGTCCAACTGCTCCTGCACCAGATTCCAAAGGGCGACTAATTTATCATCAGGGAGGGACCACTGCTTCTCCCAAACGGGTTTGTCCACCAGCCAGCGAATAGGAGGCGTAGGACACTCTGCGCCCTTCATCGCAGTGACCCCCATCAAAAACCCGTCCCGATGCACACCCCCCAGACAGACAGAACATCCCTCCCCCAGAGGTTGGCAGGAGTAGAAGTAACATGAGGCCTAACCCAGGCCATCTGTCCCTCCGGGTTCGAGACCAGCACGGGCTGCTGGGCCATGTAGCATTGCGCCATCCCTCCCAGGCCCACGACAGATGTCCCTACTGGATCCAGAGGCCACTCCGAGGGCCAGGCAGCAAGGGAGTGAACCGTGATGTCAGCACCGCTGTCGAGAAGCCCGCGGAGGTGGATTTCTGACGGTGTCGCACCAGGAATGGACAGGGTACACAGCATCTCGGGATGGTCCTTGGTCAGGACAGCAGTCCAGTGAACCGTAGCCAGCCCAGTGGATCCAAAACCACCATCTCCACGCGACTGATCAGCTGTCCTGCAAACAGAGGACTTAAAAGGCACAAGTTGAGCAAGCCGTGTCCCTTTTGGGATGGTCACAGGGTGGGTGAATGTGGAGACCATGGCACAAATCTGCCCTGTGAAATCTGCATCAAAGAGCCCCAGGTGCACAATGATGCCCTGAAGGGTGGCACTAGACCTCCCCATAAGGAGAGCACTCATGCCCCCACCCAAGGACCAAAGGCATCCAGGGGAACCTTGCGTATCTCAGACGAGTCTAAGACAACTGTTGCTGTGGTGCAGACATCCACACCTGCTGATCTGCAGGTGCTGGCTGCAAGCCGGCAAAGACCTCCGTCAGCACCTGGGTCTGGAGGGAAGCTTGTGTCTGAGCGCGCCCCTCCTGCTGCACGCTCCATTTTACGTTTCCCGAGTCCAGTAAAGCCTGGCCATTAACATGAACAGTCACCTTACAAACGTTAGACATGTGATTTGGCCTACCACACCGACTGCACAAGAACATGGGGAATTTGACCTTCTGCACCTTCTTCCCCCGCTTCCTGCTAGCCTGCGCATTCCCCTGCTGGGACGGCTTGCCCTGCAGTGCCGCCCAGACTGACTGCACAGCGGCAGCCACAGCAGCCAACTTCTGACGTGAGGGAATGATGTTCGCACAGGCCTCCACCATCTCCCAGATATTAGGATCACCAGGCATAGCCACTATAACCTTCCTACAAGCTTCATTACAATTACACCTGACAAGGTTTGCAATCGTAACGTCCCTCGCCAGAGGATCAGGCACCTGCCTCTCCACGGATGCAATCAACCTCTCCGCAAATACCATAAAAGGCTCATCATCCCCCTGGAAAATGGTTGAAAACGGCTGCTTCAGAGCAGCCATTTCCAGGGTCTGCACAATTGCTCCCATGCCCAGCGTGTTGCATTGCTGAAGCACAAGGGCATCGTATCCAACCTGCCCCTGAACATTCTCATAACGCCCTGTCCCCATCAGCATGTCAACAACAACTCCACTCCTGGGGTCCTCCAGCGCCAGCGCAGCATTCCGCCTCACCGCTTGGGCCACCAGACGAGCCCACTTGGTCTCAAAAACACCAAATTGCACAGGGTCAAAAAGAGAATGTGCCACACAACGGACATCGTGAGGTGTCAGCACGTCCTGATCAAACCTCTGAAGAATGTGCATAACCTCAGCAGACCCCAAACCATGCTGAGCAACCACTTCATGGAGTTCCGTCTCCAGCTTATATACAAGGGGTTCATAAGTGTTATGAGTGATGCCCCTGAGCACAGGGAAAGCCTGGGGACCCCCTGGCAAAGCCACCGCACCTGCTGTGTCCTGATCCTTGGGTCCCCCAAAGACAAGAGGGAGTGATTGACTGGGAGCCGGGGCAACACCACTCGTCCCTGTGCCCCCTGCAGGACTGGCAGAGCCAAAGGAATCCTCACCGCGACCCTGCAGATGCCGTGAGGAGAGAGGTTCATTCATCTCGTCGGTCTTGGTTTTTGCCTCTCGCCAGAAACGTTCAGGGTACTTCGGACGCACGGTCACCTGGCACGCAGGAAGCATCCAATGACTTGACAAGAAAGCGCCATGGCCCCGGGCACCCACCGGCCTCCCGCCGGCCGTGTCAGCAGTTGCACTAAAGGTAAACACCCCAGTCCCCTGCTGCGCTGCAGCTCCGGCAGGGGCCACCTCGGCGGCTGCAGCTGCCGGCACGGCCCACAAATCTGGCACGGCGCCTGACGAAACTGGTGCGGCCATGGACGAGACCGGCGCGGCCACGGACAAAACTGGCGCAGCCCCGGACGAGACCGGCACGGGGCCCCCATCCCTCAATACAGGGGCAGGCTGGGATGCTGAGGGAGGCACGGCCCGCGGAGCCGCGTTACTGCAGGGCAACACAAGGGAGCCGGGCAGGCCCCCTATGAGAGCCCGCCCCAAGCTGCAAGGTCCCGCAGCGGGCACCGCCCCCACTGAGCAGAGAGGGCCGCTCTGCCCGCCCATTGGAGCGGGACCGGGCGGAGCACCGACTGACGCCCTGCCCCTGGCTGCCTTCACTGGCTGCGCAGACCCAGAGGCAGGCAACGTCCTGCCCCCAACTGCCTCCATCGAGTGCGCATGCCCAGCAGGCTGCACAGACCCAGTGACGGGCGAAATCGCTCCCCCCGCTGAGGAACCTGACTCGGGGGTGGGAGAGCCCACCCCCACCGCGCTCAGGGGGAACGTGGTGGACACACCGCAGTTTGGACAAAAAGTCGTCACCGCAGCAGCCTCAAGTCAGGGCAGAGGCTGACCCTTAAAGGCCGGGAAGGCACACAGAGAGGGCAACCCGTCCCCCGCCCCGCCACCCACGCAGGGCGAGGCGGGGCGAGGACGGCCCACCAAATCCAGAGAGCCCCACAGATCTAGGAATGCTGGCTGTGAGCCCAATCCACCCCGGGCGAACGATGGCCACTCCCCAGCACACCACTGTGGGCCGGGGAGGGGGACTCCACATTGCACAGGAGCTCAATCTCCTCCTCATCCACATCGGAGATAGAAGGGCTTCCCTGGGAACTCTGAGGGATACAAGAATCAGATTCCCGCCAAAGCTCTTCACATTTCTTCCATTGCACCAGCAGCGGTCCCAGGTCTACAGTGCAATCCTAAAAGAGGGCCTCCATGAGGTGGACCCCCAGGAGAGACCACTCCTCCTTATCGAACACCTTTGCAGGGTCCGAAAAAAAAACTCGCTCTCGGGCCCACAGAATCAATCTATCCAAACCATCCCAGGAAACAGATGCCTGTTTCGACTCCAGGACCCCCCTCCAGAGATCCAAAATGAGGGAATCATCCTGGAAAATCACAGAGGTTTCCATTGCCCAAGAACAGCAGGCAAAGCACCAAAAAAGGAGGTGGAGAAAACTTCACCACGATCCGCTGTCCGTGTCTCAGCCTAGGCTGCAATACACTTCGGTGGTCACCAGATGTCGCTGAAGGACACGAAAGAACGCAAGCACACCACCGCTCTCAACGTGAAGGAAAAAAGGGATGTTTTATTCTCTGACTCCAATATTTATAGTTTTACAAAAGTGACAGCGGATTGGAAGGTGACAGTGACACCTCTGAAATGACACTGGTCAAATTAACAGTCCATCAACTCTCTCCTCCACCATAAAGCAATGAAAAACAATGAGTTACTTACAGAAAGTGTGTGAGAAAGTTCACTACAAGAATGTCAACATCAGAAGGCTTAGAAAATCTTTAAAAAGCAGGGTGACACCCTGTGCCAGGCGGGAAGGGCCATCGTGTCCTCCTGCCTGGGTGCTGCTGGCTGCCTTGCTGAGGGCTCCCAGGCGCCTGTGGATGGGGCTCCTCTGGAGCTGCTGTGGGGCTGTGGGGCTGCTGCCGGCAAGCTTGGCCAGGCTGGGGGAGACCCTGAGGGGCTGAGGCACTGCAAAGCCTTGAGCAATTGGCTGTCAGAGGCCATAAGCAGGCCCCTGGCAGCCGCCTTGATGCTGACAACCGGCTGCTCTGGCCCTTCCAGGTCGGTGGCCCGTTGGAGGGACGCCCTGGAATCAGGCGTGCAACCCTGGTCCTGGCCTTTCAGGGCTGTGAGGCCAGCTGTTGTGGGGCTGGGCGTGTGCCCTCCCTGTGCTCCAGACTGCAGCCTCCCACCCCTCAGCCTTAGGCATTGAGCTCCACTGCCTGATTGCCAAGTCTTTTTCCTGTTGCTGTGGGGGAGGCCGAGCTCTTTGGCTTTAGGCCCCATGGAGCCAGAAGAACAACAGCTTTGAGCCCACAGGGGCCACAGAAAGGCCCTCCTGGACCACGGGCATTCCTGTCCTTCCCAGGCCAGGGACACATGAGAGTGCAGTGGGCACCTTCAGAGTGCCATGCTGGCTTTGCACTGGGCCACCTCCCTGTGCTGTGCACGGCTGGCTCTTTGCTTTGCTGCTCTCGGCCTTGAGTCGTCGTACTCCTCTAGCTGCCTGCAGCCAGGGGCAGCCCTATCCGGAGGGTGAAAGGCCCCGTCTCCAACATCTCAACGGGGAAAATGGAGCTCTCCCGGCCCTCAGTCCACGCTGTAAGCAGAGCAGAGCCTTTTCCCCAGCCCCGATGTCTTTCTGCCTGCTTCTGGTCCCTGGCCACCATGACCCACTGCACTCACTCTGAGTCACCTACAGCATGCCTGGTGCCTCTTGATTTGCTGACCCTGGGATGTGAGGCTCACTGAGGGAAAGGTGGCTGTCCCAATGCTGAGGGCACACGTGGCTCACTGAGCAGACTTGAGGCTTCCCCAGCAGCTTGCAGGTGCCTTATGTGTCATGTTACAGTGCTTGTGCTCCTGTCTGTTCCTGTGCCTCTTCTCACCCTCACCCAACCTGCACCCTCTGACCTACCTTCAATAAATCCTGTTGCATCAGACACGGTGCCAAGAGCCCTCCTTCAGCTGCCAGTCGAGCACACATTACAAACTCCGGGCCTGGGAGCAAGGTGGGCTGGGGGAGCTGGTCTCTCAGACCAAGAGGGAACGGCTCTCCACAGCACCTGCCCATGGACATTCCCTGCACCAAATAAAATCATCTCCAAATTTAGCTAGTAAGCTAGTAAGGTATAACTCATTCATTGCCTGGAAATCTGGCACTAGTCTCTGAGTTCCATTAGGTTTCTTTATTGCTAATCTAGCAGTATTAAATTTTGACTCCCATTCTTCCAATAGTCCTGATGTCAGGAATTTATTGATTGTTGGCTCTATTCCTTTCCTTGCTTCTAATCTTCAAGGGTATTGCTTTCTGACTACTGGCCTAACTCTTGTCTGTAGCTCAATTTTCATAGGGTCTGCTCGTTTGGATTTTCCTGGGCTATGAGTATCCCATACTCTTGGGTACACCTGATTCAATACTTGCTCTTAATAGTTCTTCTTGTTTGTTGGTCTTGTGTCAATTGTCAGTCCTACTGCTAAAACTGCTCATTTGTCTTCAGGTAGCTTCCATTGAAGTTTTCTTTTTCTAAACAGAGCTGTTCCTTCCAAATTTTCAAGTAAATCCCTGCCTAGGACAGATTTGGCTTAGTTGGGTAAATAAAGAAACTGATGTATTCCCAGTTTCTTCTTGATTTTACATTGAAGTGGTTTCAGGAAGAATGCATTTTCTGGCTGGCCTATAGTGGCTCCTATTGCTTGAGATAGTTTTCACTTTTGGGTATCAGCACTTGATTCAAGAGTGAAAATGTGTCTCCACAATTTCTTAAAACTTCAACTTCTTTATCATTCTTTAGCCGTATTTTAACCGGTGGCCTGCTAGGGTAAGAATTGCCAGTCTCAGTCATTTCTTATCATCTAGAGTGGCTGCAAGAGTTTTGTGTACTTTGTCTGCTAACTCTGGGCACTGGAGTTATTTCCAGTGTCCTGATTTCTTACAAGATGCACATTGATTTGGCCCCAGCTTGGATTGTGGCTGCTTTGAACCTCCTCTGCCTGTGATATTGTTGCCCCTGCCTCTGCTTCATCCAGAGGCATCCCACATCCTCGGTGCTGATCCAGAGCTGTCACCATGGCTGCAGGGAGCTCTTTTCCTTTTTCTCTCTCTTGATTATCATCCACTTTCTATGCTTTTCTCATTCATGCCTTTAAGTCTCTCTTTACAGGCTCTTTCAGCTTCTCAAGTTTCTGCCTGACATCTGGGCTAGATTGCCCTGACATCAGGGAAACCAACTGCTGCTTTCCCATATCCGACCAGGGATGCAGGGCTGTGCCTCTATGTGCAGCTGCTCACAGCCTGTCCACAAAGTCAGTGGGTGACTCGTGCTGTCCCTGTGTAACGTTATCTGTTACTGACCAAGTTATTGCTTGTGGAACGGCATTTTTTATTTCCAATGTGACTATGTCCTGGTATCTGGTAAACATTGCACAGCTGCCTGCATCGTTCACGTCCCACAAAGGGCTTACAATAGGACACAGCTGGTCCACTGTACCTTGTAGGGCTCCACTAGCAATTTGTCCCTGCACACGTGCTCTGGCTACCTTGATCACCAACTCTTCTGCTGGTTTGGTTAGCTCTGTCGACATGAAATCAGTATCACCTCACTCTGGCTCTTGACTCTTGACTATGAACTCCAGTCTTTTTGCTACTTTGCTAGGGTTTTCTCTATCCATTGTAACTTTTTCCCCACCAACTGTTCAGGTCACTAGTAGAAAAGCAGATGTTCACCCTCACAGCTTCTCCTGGGAGACTCAAGACTTGCCTGAAGGGGTTGACTAAAGGCAAAACTTTCTTGGTTTTATTCCTTGGGTTGCTTGTCACTGGGGGTCTCTGAAATTGTCCCCTCACCTGGGGACAATTATTCATCTCATCCTCACTGCCATTTGGCTTTCATTCAGGGGGCGGAGTGGTTGCCTGGGGGGGAGTGTACCTGAGCTGGCTTGGGCTAACTCGGCTGTAAGTCTTGGACACCTAGAACACAATCTTCCTGGTGCATTTGAGCCAATTTCAAACATCTCTGCCCTATACTGAATGCTGAACGACATCTCTTTCTTTTCTGCCTCTTATCTCTTTCCAAAGTTAGAACTAAAGGTCCTGTGGGGCCAAATCAAAGCCACATTCTTTCTGACACTCAGCTTTATTCTTCAGGGTAAAAAAACATATCTGCATATATCACAGCATCTCATTTTTTCTCTTGTCTTAAAAATAACATCAACTGTAACAGTGTATCGTAAAGTTCCATTAGGGGGTGACACTTTCACCACTTTCTAATGGATACCAAGCCTACCACTGCGAAGAGTATTTCATCCGATTACCTTTCCTTGAAAAATTGCCCTCTGGAATTCCTCCCAAATCTTTCTCATCTGCTAAATTACATTCTAGTGGACTCTTTTTAATACCATCTTTACTTCTTGTGTTATTCATTCTTCATGCTATCTAAATTTTCAAACTTATCAGGATCTATTAGTACTTCTCTTTTCCTTCTCTTTATCCCCTGTAGACTACACTTAACCCACACGGGCTGTCTCTGAGTCACCCTGCACCAATATTTTGTTTTACATTCCTAACAAGCAGTGAAAACAAAAGGATTCCACATGTTATAAATAGGTATGATTCGTGCCTATAAAATTGAAACAGTAATCAATATTGATACAGTAATTAATATTATTCAATAATAAAGCAGTTAGAGTTTAATGCCAAAAAGGAAAGGGATGGGAGGGGTTTCACCCCCCCCTCTCCCTGCTGATGTTCAAGGACAGGAGGAAAAAGCAAATTATAACAGTTACTAAAAATTAACAAAAAGAAGGGAAAATCTGGTTGGGTTCCAGGAAAATGCCAGCTATAAGAGATTCATTGCTTTGATGCTTAAATGCAGTAATATGTTAGTTTTGGCTTACATTGTACTGGCTTGGTGCTCACGTGTAACCCAAAGGTGAATTAAAGACATAGGGGAAGAGTAGAGGCCTTCATCAGTGACGACCTCCAAGGACTTGTGTGACCACCAAAAGAAGTGGTGTCGCATGCATGGTAATGGTGGTGATGAGGGCAGAGGTAGAAGTGTGATGAATCGAAAATGGGAGGGCACGACATTGACACATGGCATATAGGGGGAAATCTTCACTTGGCAAGCTCGTACGTGAGGTGGCAAGAGTCCAAGAGCCCTGCACTCCGTACCCCGTGATTATCTTTTTCTCATGTACTATTATTGGAACTGAATTATTCCTCTTTTTTCATCAAATTATATTGTTAATATTTCAAGTCTATCCAATTTTATATATTTTCTAAACTATTCAATTAAAATTGCTGCTACTTCTATTATTGTTTGGTTTTTTGATGATGGGATAATTGGGCAAACATAACAATATGGAAAAACACACCTGGGAGCCTCCCTCACGACTGCTTACCACACAGCTTATCTTTGAGACGGGTGCTTCACCTTTTGTACCTCTGGGGGTTGCATCAGCCAACCCTGGCCCCTCCCAAAGTCTGTCAGTCAACTCTTCTTTGCCGTTTATTGGTGGAGATTGCTTTCCTGCAACTTGATTGGTGCGTCAGGTGTTGTCATGCTGTGCCTTCCAATAGCAACAAGCTTTTTCATTCTCAACTGCCCTGTAGGAGGGGCACACGTACACGCCTTCCTTTTACCTCTCCTAAACAACCCAGGCTGTCCAGTGGCGACAATACAGAGGATGGGGAAAGGGGACTGTGAGGAGAACAGAGGGCATCTAAACAATAAACTACAATAACATAACTATACATATATAAAGCTTCTCTAAATATTCACACAATATTCATTCCTTAATTGTTGGAGCAAATAATCTCACTATTCATCTATAACAATTTTTATTTTTATTTTTACATTTTCCTATTAAAGGACTGTTATTCCTACTCCCATATCTTTACCTGAGAGCCCCCTAATTCCAAAATTTTAATAATTCAGAGGGAAGGGAATTTCCAGAGAAGCTCCTTCCTTCCTTTACAGACACCTGTTTTTCAAACCAAGACAGAGCCTCAAAAATCCTGCAAATCCCACAAAGATCGGCACAACAACCTGACCGGGATCATCCTTCCTGAGCCAAACAGGGCAGACCTGAACAAACAAAAAACCATTTCTCCTGGTTTAATGAAAAGGTGCATTTTGGGTCCCATAAGAGGAACAGAGATGCTGTGCCCTCTGGTACTGGGGGAGGGAATGGGGAGCTCCTGGGGGTACTGGGAGCACTGGGAGCACTGGAACGGGGAGCTCTGGGCAGCCCCATATGGGAACCCACACTCGTGGCCACCCCCCATGGCACGGTGGGCACCCACGGGAGCTGGGGGGCGGACACACAGTGGGAGGTGCCCTCAGGCAAGGATCCCCAGTGCCCCCTGTGCCCCCAGTGTCACAGCATGTTCTCGTAGATTTCACTGGAGTCCTGCTGTTGCCTGTGGAGTCCTGGCAGCTCTGCATTGGTCATCTGGGGGGATGTGGCACAGGGAGGCACTGCAAGAGACAGCAGCTGGGGGAACCTGGATGGGAGGTGACACCCCTAGGATGACATGTCCCTGTATCCCCACCTGAACTCACCCCCCGCCTTCTTCTTTCACATGACCTGGCTGTGCAGCACCTCCCCTGACTCTGGAGGGGCCGAGGGCCCTGGGGGGCCCCTGCAAGGATAAGGGGATGTCTGCGGTGGTGTGGGGGGTCGTTATGAACATAAAATGGGGGTTCAGGCGTGGACCCACCCCACTCTCCTGCTGTTTCTTGAGGGCTGCAAGGGAAAGGGGGGAGGGGTGACTGTGGAGTCCTCAGGGCCCCTGGCACCCTTGAGACCTCTGACTGCCCCTGGGAGCCTCGTGCGTCCCTGAAGCCCCTAATGAGCCTTGAATCACCCACTGAATCCACTGAGACCCCAAACTCCTCCAAACCCCTGACAGAACCCCAATGTCCTTGCACGACCCTGCAGGACCTCCCCAAATCCCCCAGGACCCCCAGGTGAGATCACTAGGGATTCAGCTTCACCCAAGTCAGGAGCTGTTGGTGCTTTCCTCTGGACCTCAAACTCTGTGGGGGTTTCACCCCAATCCCTGGGACCCCCATTCCCCCTCATTGTCACCCACCCAGGTGGTGCCACCAGTGCCAACCCCTGATGACAGCCACGAGCAGAAGTAGGAACAGGAGGGACCCGCAGACCACTGTGGCCACTGCTGGGGACAGAGAGAGAGACACATCAGGGTCACCCAGAACCCCGGCAGTCCTGCACCCCCCATGTGACCCCAAGTAACCCTACCGTGTCCTGTTCCTGTGTTGTCACCTCCAGGGCCAGCTCAGGGCTGAGTGCCTGGTGCCCGTCCTGATCCAGCTGGTTGGTGGCCGTGCACTGGTAGGTGCCCGAATGTCCCACATCGACAGCTCTGAGCTCCAGGAGGGGACCCTGGGCCACCTCCTGCCCATTGTGCAGCCAGGTGAAGGTGACAGGGGCTGAGCCCACCTGCACCGAGCAGCGCAGGGTCACGGGGTCACCTGCACGCACCTGATGTGACAGGGGACTGAGGGTGATGGTGGCATTGGCCACAGGCACTGTGGGGAGACAAACAGGGCTGGCACCTGGTGAGGTGGATGGGGGTGCCATGGTGGGGTCACCCCCAGTCTGAGGGTCCCGCTCACAAAGGACAGTGACATTTAGGGGGACACTCTCAGCCATGCTGTCCCCGCACTGGCAGTGGCTGCTGCCATTGTCCCCGGTGTGGTGCAGCTCCAGGCGTGGCCAGTGCCAAGCAATACCCTCGAGCCCTCCCGGGTACCAGGAAATGGGCAGGTGACCTGTCCATGTGGCCACCGTGCAGCTCAGCACAAGGCTGCACTGACAGGGACACCCTCAAGGGCAGAACCCCTGCGGGAGGGGGAGACACCAGGGGACATTGAGGGACTTGGGGGGAGGTCAGGGAGGGGCAGGGAAAGACCAGTGAGGGAAAGGAAGTGCAGAGTTGGGGCGGGGGGGGGCTTGGATAGGTACCCCAAGGAAGGATGGGGGGTTTAATGAGTGGACACATGGAGCGGGAGTTGGGAGGACCCCAGTGTGGATATGGAGACCCAGAGAGGGTATGGTGGGACTTGGGGACTGTGGTGAAACAGCAGAGAGGAGTGGGGTTGACTCAGAGATGGGTGAATGGACCCAGTGAGGGATAGGGGGAATGGGGCAGTAATGGAGGTACCCAGGCAGGGGGCCCAAGGAGGTCGTGGGGGCTCCCCGTGCCCATCTCTGGACTCACTGGGCACCGTGACACGGAGCAGGGCACTGCTCTTCTGCACGGCCCCCCCCTCGGAGCACACCTGGCAGCTGTAATTCCCTGAGTGGGAGACCCCCACCCCCGTCCCGTCCCGGTAGAACACGTGCAGGAGGGGGGCTCAGGGCCGCAGGGGGCTGGGGGTGCTGAGGCAGCTGAGAGTCAGGGGGGACCCCTCGGTGGGCTCAGAGGGACCGTCCAGCACTGGCACCGTGAAAAGCTCTGGAAAGGAGAGGGGAGGGAGATTTGTGAGCCCGAGTCACTAGGGAGGGGCTGTGGCGGGGTTGCAGTGGCAGCTGTGGGATGCTCACCATGCACTGTCACTGTCACTGATTCCAACTTCTCCCATCCCCATGATACCCTGGATTTCACCATGCTCCCACAGCTGTAGCAGCTGCTGTGTTGCAGCTGCAGAGGGGACAGGGAAAGCTCGGTCCCATTGCAGAGCTCCTGAAGTTTCTTCTCCGTGCGGTAAAAGGACACTGAGCTGACCGGGTTTTCCTGCCAGTGCCTGCAGCGCAGTGTCACCATGTCATCCTCCAGCAGCGCCTGCACTGGCACCTGCAGCACCAGTGGGGCTGTGGGACACGGGGGTCCTGTTACACCGAGGGGACCTGGCCGGTCTCAATGCCATCACAACCCCCATATTGGCCCACATGCAGCACACCAGGGATCCCCAAATCCACAAACAGGGTCTGCCAGCACTGGGATGCTCTGGGATGTCCCCAGAGCAGGGGACAGGCTCTGGTCACACAGGAGGTGACCCATGGAGCAGAGCCCATCCAGAGCCCTGGGGTCACTGCTGGTGCCAGGATGGGGACACCCAAAACTCCCTCACCATCTAAGACTCTCACAGGAGGACTGAGCCCACTGCTGGGTCTCTCACACGTGTAGGTGCCATTCTTGGTGACAGTGAGGCTGTTGTGTCCCTCCTGCCTCCAGCACTGCATGTCCTTGTACCAGATGGTGGCACCGGTGTTCCCCGAGCCCTGGCAGGTCAGTGTCACCCAGTCCCACAGCACTGCCGACCTCCAGGGGGGCTCCACCAGGAGCTGGGTGGTCTCAGCACCTGTGGGTAACAGGGGACACCAGCCTGCCAGGTCCAGCATGGGGCTGGGGACAGCAGGGTGGGGCCATGGCATCCCCCAAGGACTCACCAGCAAGGCCAAGGGTCTGGGCTGGAAGGGAGAAAGGACAGGGCTCAGTGAGTGTGGCACTGTGGGGACAGTGGAGCACACGGGAATGGTTCATAGGCGCTGCCCCTGAACTGTTCCCCTGGGGAAATTGGTGTGGCACAGATGTCTCAATGGGGACACTGTGCTAGCACAGGTCTCCCCCGCCAGCCCCATGGCCTCTGTCTCCATGGCCCATCCACATTGTGCTTGTCTTCTTCTCCCTGTCCCTGCATCCCTGCATCCCTGTGTCCCTATCCCCACAGCTGCCCCAGCCCCAGGATGTCTCTCCCCACATTCCTATCTGTCCAGTCCTGTTCACCCTCTCCTGTCCCCACGGCCACCCCATGACCCCGGTCACTTCAAGCTCTGGCTTTGCTGGCCTTGCAAAACTCAGGGAACCCTGCAGCCCCCCTGTGCCCCCTCCCCACCACTCTCTGCCTCACCAGTGCCCATCCCCAGGGTACTACCAGCCCGGCCCGTGCCCGGGGCACTCACCCCACAGGAGTAGCGCCGCCTTTCCGGCCATCCCGGTGTCCCCAGCCATGTGCACTGGCTGTCCCTCGCTGCTGTGGCCACCGCTCCCTGGCTGGCGGCTCGTCAGATGAAGGGGATGGAAGCGAGGTCACGTCTCGTCCCCATGTGTAGGTGGCACATGGTGGGGGCAGAGTGGCCACAAGCTGGGGAAAGGCTGTGGGCAGGTTGGAGACATGCTGGGGACAAGGCTGTCTCTGGGTTCGTGGGACATGGGCTTCCCAGGAGCAGGGGGGCGCTCAGGGGGTTTGGGGAGCCAGGGATGGGTGTCCAGGGGAGAGGGAAGACCTGGGAATGGGGGTCCCTGGGAATGGAGTCCATGGGGAAATGGGGTCCTGAGGAGGGGGAGTCACAAGGGATGGGGGTGCCATGGGAATAGGGGTCCCAGGGGCTGGGGGGACTCAGGGATGGGAGTCCCAGGGGAAGGTGGGCTCCAGGGATTTGGTGTCATGGATTTGGTTTGCTTATTTGAGATATTTTGGTTAATGTAATAATTAGTGTGGTGGGTTTAGTGTTGGTTAATTATTAGTGCATTTATCAGAATGTATTTATTTCTTTTTTGTTTTGAGATGAGACTAGGAGAAAGGTAAAATACATTTAAAACTTTAAAATGGTATATAAGAAAAATTTTTAATTGTAATATATTTATTAGTAATAAATCCCTCATTAAGGGATTTTTGTGCCAGGGATGGGTGCAGGGGGAATGTAGGGACCTGGGAGAATCAAGGTCCTGGGGGAATGGGGATTTCAGGAGATGGAATGAATGGGAGAGGGCTCCTTGTGGGCAGTGCTGGCAGCATCTGACTCCCAAATTGTATCCAGTGCTGCCTTGTGTAGCCCAAAATCCCCAGGAGAGACAGCGGAGCCCTGTGTTTGTGAACAGGGATGCTTTAGGAGCACTGCTGAACTTTAGGAGCCTGGCTTAATTACAATGCCTCCTTAAGGGTCTGCAGCACCCAGAGCAAAACAGGGGCATTGGCCCAATCAGCTCCAGTTGTGCCCCATTTTGCCGTCTCAAGGCATTTCTCCCATCCCAGGATGTCCCTGTGCTCCAGCTGCTGCTGCAGAGCCCTTGGGGCTGTGGGTTTGCTCTCTTCTTCCTCCACCTCGTCCCCCTGTGGCTTCTGTGTTGGGACCAACAGTGGCCAGGAAGAGCAGGAACTCCAAACATGCTCTGCAGTCGCCTGAGCTCCTCAACATCCCAGAGGAATTCAACATTCCCATAGCTGCTGTGCCCAAGCTGAAAGAGGAAAAGGGAGTGAAAGGCTGAGGGTTTGCAGGAATTCTGGCATAAAGCCACCTGAGGTGCTGCTGTGGACCTGAGACCTGCCTGGGGTCAGGTTCTGCCTTCCTTCCATTTGGGATCATGGAGAGTGCTCACAGGTGTTGTGCAGGGCGTGTGCCAGGCCCTGGGACACTGCTACGCTGCCAGTGGGCACTGTGATCCAACCTGCTGCCTTGGCGGCTTCTGCCGGCTGCCGGTGGTGGTGCCGGGACCGATTGGTGCCCGTGAGTTTGCAAAAGGAGTGATTTCCCCTCCTCCCTCCCGTCCTTGGCCGCCATGGCCCCTGAGGGGATGGAGCTGGACCAGGGCGCCCCTTGCTGGGCGGGAGTGCTCCCTGCAGCGCCCCCTGCTGGCCGGGAGTGCTCCCTGCAGCGCCCCCTGCTTGCTGCAGTTCTAACTGCACCAAAGATGAACAAAGTGCACTGAGAAGAAGAAAATATTCTGGTTTTGTATTGTTTATTCTGTTCTTTTTTTATAAATTTCCTCATAGAGAATGTTTATTTCTTTTTCCTACACTTTTGCATGGATGCACCATCATTTTTGAAATAAAAATGCTTTTAGAGATTGGTCTTCTTATTGTAGCAAAGTTTCCACTTTCCTTGGCAGATATTTCTTCCTATACCAAGATGCTTAAAAAGTCCTGGGTTTCAGCATGAATAGGACAGACACTCCCAGAGGACACATGCTCAGGGACTTGGCTACTTCACACTCTGCCTTTTAAGCCAGTTAGGCCACCAAAGGCCCTCTCCCCAGCTGGCATTTCTGGTCACCCAGACACTCATGAGCTGGCTTTGGCAGAGCATCACACTGTCCCCAGTGTACAAGGGCTGACAGAATGATGGACAGACGGGGCCCTGTCTCAGCAAAAGCAAGGCCTGACCCACCTCTGCCACTCACAGCTGTTTCAAAATGTCTCCAGACATCAAAATTTTCCTGTTCCTGACTCCCCCACCCTATGCCATGGCCTGATCCTGACTGCCCTGGCAAAGGGGAAGCTCTGGAAACCCCACAGGGCCTTTGTGACATCATTGTGTGGGCAACAGGTCAGAGGAGGGGTTCGGGACAGGGGACACAAGAATCCAGAGCCTCTTGAAGACTGCTTTGGCCATCAGAACAAGGAATGTCCAGGGCCCTGTCCCCTGGAATGGGGAGCTCTGGGCAGCCCCACATGGGACCCCCACTTGTGGCCACCCTACAGACACAGTGAGCACCCATGGGAGCTTGGGGGCACAGATGGTCGGTGCCCTGAGGTAGGGACCCCCAGTGCCCCCAGCCTCACAGCATGTCATCGTAGTCACAGGGGTCCCACTGTCCCTCGTTGGGTCCCGACAGCTCTGCGTTGGTCACTTGTGCATCCTGAGGTGGGGCAGGAATAGGGGACACCCATGGGGGCCCTGAGAGTACCACCAGTTGTGGGGACCTGGGTGGGGGTGACACCCGCGGGTGACGTGTCACTGTCACCCTCTCTACTCACCGTCTGTCTATTTGGTGCCCACGATGTGGGGGGTTCAGCACTGCCCCTTCCTCCCAGGGGATCCTGTGGGGATGGGGGGGGCTCTGTGTCATGTCTGGGGAGGGAAAAGGGAGTGCCAGCCAGAGCCCCCCACTCACCTCTCCTGGAGCTTCCTGGCAGCTGCAAGGAAAAGGGGAGGGGGTGACCTCAGGACCCCAGAACTTTCCTTGGACCTCAGTAGCTCCAACCACCCACAGGATCCCCAAATCCCCACTGCAGCCCCAAATCCCAATGGACCCCTGATTCCCCCTGGACACTCTGATCACCCCTGAACCTCCTGGAACTTCTGCAACACCGCAGTGCCCCCTGTCCCCCTGGTGCCCCCAACCCTCTGAGCCCCCAGAACCCCAGGCATGGCAGAGAGGGGGACCCCCAAATGCCCACTGGAGCCAAAAAGATCCTCCAACATCCCAGTACAGCCCTCTAGGAGTTCTCCAAACTCTCCAGGAGCTCCCAGTGCCACCACAATGTTCCTCAAAGCCCACCCAGAAAAGGCCCTGGAGCCCAACAAAGACTCTCCAAATTCCCACCAAATACCCCAGGACTCCCAGCCAAGGACACTGTGGGCTCAGTGTCCCCGAGCTCAGCGGTCCTGGGTGCTGCCGATCTGTGCCCCCACTCTGCGGGCTCCCCCTCCCTCCAGGACCCCCATCCCCCACCATTGTCATCCACCATGGTGGTGCCAGTAGTGACAGCCCCCGATGACAGCCAGGAGCAGGAGCAGGAACAGGAGGGTCCTGCCGACATTCACAGCCACTGCTGGGGACAGAGGGGACACACCGTGGTCACTCTGAACCCCGAGGTTCTGAACACCCCAGTGACCCCGTGTGATCCCACCTGTGACCCAGGTGTCACCTCTAGGGCCAGCTCTGGGCTGGTGTCACCTCCAGGGCCAGCTCTGGGCTGAGTGCCTGGTGTCCGTCCTGTCCCAGCTGGTTGGTGGCCACGTACTGGTAGGTGCCTGAATGTCCCACATCAATGTCCCTGAGCTCCTGTCTATTGTGCAGCCAGCTGAAGGTGACAGGGCCTGAGCCCACTTGCACTGAGCAACGCAGGGTCATGTTGTCAGCTGCGTGCACTTGATGTGACAGGGGACTGGGGGTGATGGTGGAATGGCTGCAGGCACTGTGGGGACAGAGACAGGGCTGAGGCAACAGCCGGTGTGGGGGAATAGGGACCAGGGGCATGTATGTGATGGGGGACATTGTGGATAGGGTCACAACACAGAGGGGTGAGGGGACTGAGGGCAGAGGCAAAGGGACACAATAAAGGTGTCAGGGGGACATAGACATACCCAGGAAGGGGACCCAGGGGGGTCTCTGTGGGCTCCCCATGCCCATCTCTGCCCTCACTGTGCACCGTGACACTGAGCTGGGCGCTGCTCTTCCACAGAGCCCCACCTCGGAGCGCACCTGGCAGCTGTAATTCCCCGAGTGGGAGACCCCTACGGTGGGCACCAGCAGCTGCGGGGACCCCTGTGGGCCCCCCACCACCTGCCCGTCCTGGCAGAACACGTGCAGGAGGGGGCTCGGGGCCGCAGGGGGCTGGGGGTGCTGAGGCAGCTGAGAGTCAGGGGGGACCCCATGGTGGGCTTTGGGGGACCCTCCAGCACTGGCACCGAGAAGCACTCAGGGAAGGAGAGGGGAGAGGAGTACTGTGGCTCTGAGTGCACTGGGAAGTGGCTTTGGGGATGTCAGGTCATTGGAGTTCCAGCTGTGGGGGTGCTCACTGTGCACTGTCACTGTCACTGGTGCAGAGAGCACCCATGATGACACGTTAGAGCTCATCCAGCCCTTGCAGCTGTAGCGCCCACTGTGGTTCAGCTGCAGAGGGGACAGGGGCAGCTGAGTCCCAGTGAGGGACCTCCCCACCTCTTTTGCCCCATGGTAGAATTGCACTGCAGTGACTGACAGGTTTTCCCAGCGCTGGCTGTGCAGTGTCACCATGTCCCCCTCCAGCAGCTCCTGCGCCAGCACCTGCAGCACCAAGCAGGCTGTGGGACAGAGCGGTCCTGTCACAGCGGAATATCCTCTTTTGATGGGGATCCCCCATTGGGTCTCACTCAGCGCACCAGGGATCACCAATTCCAGCACAGGGGTCCCCCACACTGGGATGCTCTGGGATGTCCCCAGAGCAGGGGACAGGCTCTGGTCACACAGGAGGTGACCCATGGAGCAGAGCCCACCCAGAGCCATCAGGGTCCCCACGGTGCCAGGCTGGAGACACCTAAACCTCCCTCCCCATTTAAGGTTCTCATGAGGGGGCTGAGCCCAGTGCCGGGTCTGTCACACATGCAGGTGCCACTTTCACTGGCAGTGAAGTTGTCAGGTCCCTCCTGTCACCATTGCTGCCCATCCTGGGACCAGGTGGCGGCACCAGAGGTCCCCGAGCCCTGGCAGGTCAGTGTCACCTGGTCCCACAGCACCGCTGGCATCCAGGGGAGCACCACAAGGAGCTGGGTGGTCTGGGCACCTGTGGGTGACAGGGGATGCCAGCCTGCCAGGGCCAGTGTGGGGCTGGGGACATCAGGGTTGGGCCATGGCATTCCCCTGAGGACTCACCAGCAAGGCCGAGGGTCTGGGCTGGAAGGTAGAAAGGACAGGGGTGGGAGGAGGTCTCACTGCCGGGACAGCACCACCCAGGGGGTGAGGTGAGGTGTCTGTCCCCAAACTGTCCCCATGGTAACACTGGTGTGGCACGGACATCTTGCACACAGTCATCTTGGTCACCATGGGCTGACACAGGAAATGAAGGCACTGTGGACACCCCATGTTTGCACAGATCATCTCTACCAGCCTTACAGCACCTGTCATCATGGCCACATCCCAATGGCCCTGTGCCCATGATCCCATTTCAATGGCACCTGTCCCCATGGCCAATCTACATGGTATGTGGGCCTTGCCCCTGTTTCTGCATCCCTGGTTCCCTGTCCCTGTCCCTACAGCTGCCTCAGCCCCAAGGCTCCTTTTGTCACATCCTTGTTCCCACATCTCTATCCCCCTGTTTCTGTCCCCACATCCCAGTTCCCCTGTTCCTGTCCCCACAGCCACCCCACAACTCTGGTCACACTGGGCTCCATGCCCTGCTGGCATTGGGGACCTCAGAGAACCCCGCAACCCCCCTGTGCCCCCTACCCACTGGTCTCTGCCTCACTGGGGTCAATCCCCAGGGTGTCAGGCCCATGCCCGGGGCACTCACCCCAGGAGCAGCGCCACCTTCCCAGCCATCCTGGTGTCCCCAGCCTTGTGGACTGGCTGTCACTCGCTGCCAGGGTGGCTGTCCCCTGGGTGGTGGCTCTTTGGCCAAAGCGGAAGGAAGCAAGGTCAGGTCTCATCCTCATGTATAGGTGGCACCTGGTGGGAGCAGCGTGGACACAAGCTGGGGACCGGCTGTGGGAAGGGTGGGGACAGGGTGGGGACAAGGCAGAGTGGCAGAAGGTGGGACATGGGCTTAGCAGGAGTGAGGGGCACAGGGTGTTTGGAGAGCCAGGGATGGGTTCCAGGAGAATGGGGAGCCCCAGGGATGGGGTCCCTGGGAATGGGGGTCTAAGGGAGGGGGAGTAACCAGCGATGGGGGTGCCATGAGAATGGGGGTGCCCAGGGCTGGGGGAACTCAGGGATGAGACTCCCAGAATAATGAAGGCTCCAGGGATTTGGGGTCAGGGGATTGTTGTCCTAGGGTACCAGGGGAATGGGGCATCCCGTGGGCATGAGGGGTCCTGGGAGAATCAAAGTTCTGGGGGAAGGAGGATTTCAGGGGATTGAATGAATGGGAGAGGGTTCCTTGGGAATGGGGGTCCTGGGCCATGGAGATCCTGGGGAATGTGAGTACTGGGGTGGGGTCTCCAGGACAGGGGGACCAAAGGAATGGGGGTCCCATGGTTGGGTTCCCAGGGGAATGAGGGTGCCAGGGATGAGAAGTGGCTTGGTGGGTCCATGGGTTGGAGCCCCTTCCCTGGCTGCCTCAGATTTTGGGGTGACCCACAGCCCAGCACAGACCCAAAACTTTGCCGATGGCCTGGGGGTCACCCCAGGGAGATTCTGAGGTGCTCTGAGTCTGTGTGCCCCCAGCTCCCAGGGGCTTTTTCCACTCTTCATTTCCATTTCCTCCCTTTGATCCCTCAATTTCACAGTGCCCCAGTTTGTTCCCTGATGATTCTGGGAATGAACTGAGCAGGGAATGGGCTGCAGGAATCCCAGGATAGGGCAAGCAGGGGTGAGGGGCCTGCAGGGAGGGCTGGGGAGGTTGTGGGAGATGGGAGTGTCTGGCTGTGCCCCTCAACACTTTCCCTTTCTTTCTCCTGCAGAAGAAGGAAGAGGCCGTTTGTGCTGAGTGTCACACAGTGGGGGGGGGGGGGGGGGGGGGAGGGGGGAGAGGGGTCTGTCCTGGGGAAATCCTGTCCCAGGGGGGATACATGCTGGACAAGGGCGTCCTGTCCTTGGGCATGGCAGCTCCAGAGGGGTCCAGACTTCTCCATTCTTGCTCGTCCCCTGCAGGATCTGAGCCTGCAAGAGCAGCAGCAGCGGAATGGAGCCCCAGCCAGGAAGGAGCTCTCAAACTCCTGCTCCTTGAAGCCAGTGGCCATCCAAGGGTGGGGTCCAGCCATGGCCCAGCCCCACTGCACAGGGATGACCATTGCCCAGCCCTGATCTGGCCAGCCCCAGGTGGCAGCCAGCACCTGAGGGTCCCCCCCACCCCCTTTGCTTTGCTTCTGGCAGCTTTAGAGCTGCAGAGGTGAGAATTTTAGAGCTGCAGAGGTGAGAATTCTGTGGGTGGAAAAGGGCCTGCCTGTGGTTAGCTCAGCCCTGCAAGAAGCACAAACCACAAAGGGAGCTCAAGCAGTGGCTCTGTGAGGGCCTTTGATGGTTTTCAGAGCAGGTGTGGCTGGAAACGCCCCCTGCAAGGGCAGCTGTGGGGGAACCAGTCTGGAAATGCAGCAACTGATCATTTAATCTCTATCTCCAAGGGACTAAGAGAGCCCCATAACTACTGCAAATGCCACAACACTCTGCTTAACAACCTGACTGGGTCCTCCTTCTTGAACAAAACCAGCAGCCCTTTGGAACCTCATAGAAAGACAGTTTGTGTTCTGGCTCGGCTGCCAGACAGGAGGGCAATGTGTGGAAATATTGAGCAGTGGCTCTGCCCTATGGCCATGGCAGGGCTGTGGGGAGTTTCCCTGTCTGGATTCCAGGTGTCCCCAGAGCTGCTCCATCCACGCCCTCCTCACCTGCGCAGGCTCAGGGAATAGACAGGGCTCTGCCCCACACCTGCTCCACTCCTTCAAGGGTACCCCTCCACTTCCTGGAGCTCTGGGGGACTTACCCTGGCAATGCTCAGTACCGATACATCGCGACAGTGGCTTCGGACATGCTGCCACAGTCGGTTTGGACACCCCGTGACAGTCCCAGCACTCGCAGCGCGATGACAGCTGGGCCCCTTCCTGGTGCTCCGGGACCACCATTGCAGTCCCTCCTTTCCACAGACCCCACCACAGGGTCTCTGCTCCCCCCTGTCCCGGGGTCTCCCCTCTGTTGTTTCACTCCCTCCATGCTCGAGGGTCCCAAGTGGGGTCCCGGTCCCCCCATCCCGGCCCCTCCCACCTGCTGCCCCCCCAGCCGCGCCCCCTCCGACAGCCCCGGGGCCGGCATAGGCAGAGGCTGCCGAGCCCCTGCAGGATGAGACGTTCCTGGGGCAGCGCCGGCTGAGCGGTGCCTGGCTCCCTCACTCTGTCCTTGCCCGCAGCATTTGGGTTCCAGCAGCCCCTGGCTGCTCCTTCGGGATGTGCCGACCACTCCCGGAGCGCTGCCCTTTGTTGGGAAGGAGCCCGGGAGTATCTGAATCATCCCCAAGGCCTGGGCCAGGACATCCTTTGAGGCTGCGCCTGAGCCCTGAGGGGTTTGGGAGCCCTATGGGTGTCACTGCTCTGTCCTAAAATCTGGGGGAAGCAGGAATGGCAAGTGGTGCCCCAACATGTCCCTGCCCCGTGGGCCTCACCTGAGCACCCTGTGGAATTCTGGTGCTCCGGCTCCACCTGCATGGCCAGGCGCTGCTCCCATGGGCCACCTCATCTAGCCGCTCCCGCCTCAGCCACAGAATCCCAAAATCCTTGGGAGAGGCAGTGGAGCCCTCTGTTTGTGCACAGGGATGCTTTAGGAGCATGGCTAAATTACAGGAATCCCGTCTCTAATTATAACAACTCCCTAAGTGTCTCATGCTCCCAGAGCAGAACAGGGGCATTGACCACCACAGATCCAATTTCGCCCCATTTTGTCATCCCAAGGCACTGCTCCAGCCCGGACTGTCCCTGTGCTCCAGCTGCAGCTGCAAAGCCCTCAGGGCTGTGGCTCTGCTCTACTTCTCCTCCTCCTCCCCCTGGGGCTACTGTGTGGGGATCAGCAGTGGCCAAGGAAGAGCAGGAACTCCAAACGTGCTCTGGAGGCCCCAGACAAGCTCTGGCAGAGTCAGCACTGAGCACCAGCTTTCCTCAGGTGCTCAGTGCTGACAATCCCAAGACAATTCAACATTCCCAGAGATGCTGTACCAGGGCTGGAAAAGGAAAAATGAGTGAAAGGCTGAGGGTTTGCAGGAATTGTGGCACAAAGCCATCAGAGGTGCTACTGTGGACTCGAGACCTTCCTGGTGTCAGGCGCTGCCTTCCTTCCTTTCAGGATCATGGAGAGCAGTCGCAGGTGTTACACGTGGAAGTGTGCCTGGCCCCGGGAAACTGCTACGCTGCCAGTGGGCACTGGGATCCAACCTGATGCCTTGGTGGCTTCTGCCTGCTGCTGGTGGTGGTGCTGGGACTGATTCGTGCCTGTGAGTTTGCAAAAGGAGTGATATCCCCTCCTCCCTCCCGTCCCAGGCCGCCATGGCCCCTGAGGGGATGAAGCTAGACCGGGGCGCCCCCTGCTGGCGGGGGGTGCTCCCTGCAGCGCCCCCCGCTGGCCACGGTTATAACTGCCCCAAAAAGCAACAGTGCTGAGCCGGACAGAAAGTACTGGGTTTGTGTTGTTTGTTCTGTTCTGATTTATAAATTTCCCAGTAAAGAGCTGGTATTCCTTTTCCTACACTTTTTCCTGAAAACCAAATCATTTTTCAAATTTAAAAATTTTAGACCTGGGTCTCCTTTGCATTCCAGGAATGCTCCAACTTTCCTTGGCAGTTATTTCTCAATTAAATGAGTTGCCAACTCCTGGGTTCCAGCATGGATGGGACAGACACCCCAAGAGCAGACATGGTCAGGGACTTTGCTGCCTCTTACTCTGGCTTTTAAGCCAGTTAGGTCACCAAAGGCCCTCTCCCCAGCTGGCACTTCTGGTCACGCGGCCACTCAGGACCTGGCTTTGGCAGAGCATCACACTGTCCCCAGTGTACCACGGCTGACACAATGATAGACAGATGGGGCCCTATCTCACCAAAAGCAAGGCCTGACTCATCCCTGCCACACACAACTGTTCCAAAACGCCTCCAGACATGAAACTTTTCTTGTCTCTGACACCCCACCCTCTGCCATGGCCTGATCCCGACTGCCGTGGAAAATGGGGAGGCTCTGGAACCCCCAAAGGGCCGTTGTGAGAGCATTGTGTATGGAACACATCAGAGGAGGGGTAAGGGACAGGGGACAAGAGAATCAAGAGCCTCCTGATGGCAGCTTTGGCCATAAGAGCAAAGAAAGTCCAGGGCCCTGCCATCTTCCTCTGGTGGAGGAAACGTGCTTGGGGAAGTGTTCAGGGTTTGTTCCTTTTTGGGTGGCTTTGCCTGGAAATTGTTCTTTGTGTGACCATTGGGACGCTGAACCTTGATCTGGTTTCTGTTGGTTTTATTCTCTCTCATTTCTATTGCAAGAAATTGTTCTTCTCTCAACCCTTTGCATCTTTGTGCCCCCACTGGGAGGGAGAGGGGCAGTTTTTATTGGCAGCACACGCACGAGTTGGTGCCCATGGGTGGGGACCCCCAGTGCCCCCAGTTCCCCCCAGTGTCACAGAACATTCCCATAGATGTCACCGGGTTCCTGTGGTCGCCCCTGGGGTCTCTGCAGCTCAGCGTAGGTCACCTGGGGATCCTGGAGGGTGGTGGCACGAGAGGACGCTGTGAGAGACACGGGCTGTGGGATCTGGGTGGGGTGACACTCGTGGATGGCGTGTCCCTCTGCGTGTGTCCCCCCCGTACTCACCCCCTGCCCTCTTGGTGACCACGACGTAGGTGTACAGCACCTCCCCCTCCTCTGGGGGGGCCAGGGGATCCGATGGAGCCCTGCTGGAATAAAGGGGATGTGGGAGAGGGGATGGGAGGGCTTGGGGGTTGGGGTAAAAGGGAAGAGTGTGGTTTGAGCCCCCCACTCACCTTTCCTGCTGCTTCCTGGCGGCTGCAAATGAAACAGGGGTGGGGTGACTGTGGAATCCCAGGGCCCTGAACCCTCTCAGGATTCCTGAACCCCCACGGGATCCTCAATTTCTCTCAGGACCCCTAAGTATCCCTGAAGCCCCCCAGAATCCATGAACCTCCCCAGTGCCCCTTACCAAGTCAGCCTCAAGAACTCAAAGCCCAGCAGGACAGACACACTCCCCAAGCATCCCCAGGGCCCATGAAAGAACCCCCAACATCCCTGCAGGACTTTCCAGCAGCTCCCCAAACCCTACCCTCCCCAGGACCCCCAGAAAAGGTCACACTTCTGGGGCTGTGGGTGCTGCCCTATTGCTCCCCAACTCTGGGGGGCTCTACAACTCCCTGGGACCCCCCATCCCCCCCATTGTCACCCACCCACATGGTGCCACCGGTGACAGGCCACAATGACACTGATGAGCAGGAGCAGGAACAAAAGGGCTCCACCAATCCCTGCGGCCACTGCAAGAAACAGAGGGGCACACATCAGGATTGCCCATCACCGCAGGTGTCCTGCACTCCCTTGCAAACCTGAGTGACCCCACCTGTTTCCCTGTGTGTCCCTTTATCTTGTGGAGTCACCTCCAGGAAACCGGGGGTGATGGTGGCATTGTCCACGGGCACTGTGGGGACACAGACACGGCTGAGGCCACAGGGAGGGGCTGGCAGCCGAAGTGGGGGCGTGGGGATGGGCAGGGATGGGTGCGGTGGGGGATGTTGAGGATGGTGTCACACCACGGAAGGGTGAGGGGACACATAGAGTGATGGAAGGACCCAAGAAATGTGTCTGGGGGACATGGAGGTCCCCAGGCAGAGGACCCCGGGAGGCTCCCTGTGCCCATCCCCGCACTCACTGCGCACCGTGACACGGAGCCAGGTGCTGCTCTTCTTCACAGCCCCCCTGTATGAGCGCACCTGGCAGCTGTAATTCCCTGAGTGGGAGACCCCCATGGCGGGCACCAGCAGCTGCAGGACCCCTGTGGGCCCACCACAACCTGCCCATCCCTGTAGAAGATGGGCAGGAGGGGGGCTCAGGGCCGCAGGGGGCTGGGGGTGCTGATGCAGCTGAGAGTCAGGAGGGACTCCATGGTGGGTTCAGGGGTCCCCGCAGCAGTGGCACCAGGTAGAGCTCAGGGCAGGAGAGAGGAGGTGAGGACTGTGACTCTGAGTCTGCTGGGAAGGGTCATTGGGGGTGTCAGGAGACTGGAGTTCCAGCCATGGAAGTGCTCACCATACACTTTCACTGTCACTGCTGCTGATCGTGACTGCCAGGACCCCACCAAGCCCCCGCAGCTATAGTGGCCACTGTGGTGCAGCTGCAGGGGAAATAGGTACAGCTCGGTCCCGTTGATGAACCCCCTCACTTCCTTCTCGTCCTGGTAAAATTGCACCCTGGTGACAATGTGGTTCCAATGGCCGCACCGACAGCGCAGTGTCATCGTGTCCCCCTCCAGCAGCACCCCTGCTGGCACCTGCAGCACCAGCAAATCTGAGAGACAGGAGGATCCCCTCTCACCAAGGGGCTCAAGACAGGTCCGAGGTGGTCCCTGTGACCCTGAGAACATCTGGGTGCATTGGGATGTCCCTGTGTGCAGGGCTAAGGCTCTTGCCACACAAGGGTTGTGATGCCACCAAAGGAGTGGAGTCCACTCTGACTTGTCAGGGGTCATCCTGATCATTTAACATCCCCACTCACCATCTGAGACCACTACAGGGGGGCTGAGCCCAGTGCCGGGTCTGTGACACATGTAGGTGCCTCTCTCGATGACAGTGAAGTTATCAGGTCCCTCCTGCCACCAGAGCTGCCCATCCTTATACCAGGTGGTGGCACCGGCGGTCCCCGAGCCCGGGCAAGTCAGTGTCACACGGTCCCACAGCACTGCTGGCCTCCAGGGGGGCTCCACCAGGATCTGCATGGTCTGGACACCTGCAGGTGACAGGGGACATCAGCCTGCCAGGGCCAGTGTGGGGCTGGGGAGAGCAGGGTGGGGCCATGGCATCCCACGAGGACTCACCAGCGAGGCCTAGGGTCTGGGCTGGAAGGGAGAAGGGAGTAGGGTGGGTGCGGGTGGCCCTGCAGGGGTAGCAGCACCTGGAGTATAGGGTGGGGGGGGGGTGTCCCCAAACTGTGCCCATGGGGACAGCAGTTCTTGTTAGAAAATGTGTCTGGGTGGCCACAAAAGAATTGGATGGTCAGCGGACATGTCTGTGTCACAGCCACCCATGCACCATATCCCTGTGGCACAGACACCTTGGGAACAGGGAGACCGAGGCCACTTGGGGCTGAGGCAGAACATGGGGACACTGTGAACACCCTGGGTACAAGGACACAATGGACACAGCCCATGCTGGCCCAGGTTACCCCCACCAGCTCATGATCCCATCCCCATGATCCCATCCCCATGGCCACATCCTCACCATTCTTGTCCCCTTCTGTTCCTGCATCCCATTTCCCTTGTCCCCATCCCCAGAGCTCCCTGAGCCCAAAGGTACCAGTCCCCACATTCCCATCCCCACATCCCCATCCCTGAATTCCTGCCCCCCTCTCCCATGTCCCCCTATATGCCCAGTCCCACCAAGGTCCACTTTGGGTAACAAGGACTGGCTCTGCTGGCATTGGGGATCTCAGGGGACCGCACAGCCCCACTGTGACCCCTCCTCTCCCCATCCCTGGGGTGTCAGGCCCGTGCCCAGGGCATTCACCCCACAGGAGCAGCATCACCATCCCGGCCATCCCGGTGTCCCCAGCCATGTGCACTGCTGTCACTCACTGCTGTGGCCACCACTCCCCATGCTGGCGGCACTTCGGATGAAGGGGAAGGAAGCGAGGTCACATTTTGTCCTCATGCGTAGGTGGCCCTAGAGTGGGGGCAGGGTGGCCACAAGCTGGGCACAGGCTGGGGACAAGGCTGAGTGGGACATAGTGGGACATGAGGTTCCCAGGAGTGGGAGGCCTCAGTTCGTTTAGGGACCTGGGTAAGGGTGTCCAGGGAAATAGGAGATCCTAGGGATGGGGTCCGTGGGAATGGGGATGCCCAGGGCTGGGGGCACACAGGGATATGAGTCGCAGGGGAATGTGGGCTCAAGGGATTTGGGGTCATGGGATGGGGATTCTGGCGGAATGGGGGTTCCTGTGGGAAGAGGGGTTCCTGAGAGTATCAAGGTTCTTGGGAAAGGAAGATTTCAGGGGATGGAATGAACAGAAGAGGGTTCCTTTGGAATGGGGGCCCTGGGCCCTGGAGATCCTGGTGAATGTCTGTACTGGGATGAGGATCACAGGGAGGAATATAAGGAAGGGAGGTCCCATGATTTGATTTCCAGGGGAATGGAGGTCCCAGGGATGGGCAGTGGCTGGTCAGGCCCAGGGGTCTCAGCTCCCCTCCTGGGTGCTTCAGATTTTGGGGTGACCCCGGGCCAAACACTGCCCCCCTGGGTTGCTCATTTTCTAGGCATGGGAGTCCTTGGTAGCTCTGCCTCTGTGGCCGCCCTTGCCCTTCACTTTTTCATGTCTTAATTCTCTATTTTCCCTTATTTTCCTCCCTTTTGTGTCATGTTCCCTCACCCCTAGTTCATGACTCAGCAATCCTAGAGAGCACCTGAGCAGGGAAAGGGTTGGGGGGAGCGAGGGGAGTGGCGGGTGCAGGGAAGGGTAGGGAGGCTGTGGGGGATGGAGGTGTTGGGCTGCGCCCCCTCAACACTTTCACTTTCTTTGCCCTGGACTAGAAGGAAGAGTCCGTTTGTGCTGAGAGTCAGATGGGAAAGGGGCGGTTCGGTCCTGGGGGACCACATCCACGGGGTTCCTGTCCTGGGCGCATCCAGTCCCAGGGGGTGACACATCCTGGCATGGGGGGTCCTGTCCCGGGGAGTGGCAGTTCCAGAAATGTCCCTGCACATTCCTGGTGCCTGTCCCAAGGGTGGCACATCCTGGGGTCCCCTGTCAATGCAAGGGTCAGGCCCCGCCATGGCCCAGCCCCACTGCACAGGGATGGCCATTGTCCAGCCCGACTCTGCCCAGCCCCAGGTGGAAGCCAGGACCTGCGGGTCCCCCCTGCCCCCTTTGCTTTGATTCTGGCAGCTTTAGAGTTGCTGCAAAAGTGAGAATTCTGTGGGTGGAAAAAGGCCTGCCTGTGGTTTGCTCAGCCCTGCAAGAAGCAAAAACCACAAAGGGAGCTCAAGCAGTGGCTCTGTGGGGGCCTTTGATGGTTTTAAGAGCAGGGCTGGTTGGAAACCCCCCCTGCAAGGGCAGCTGTGAGGGAACCAGTCTGGAAATGGAGCAATTGATTATTTTGTCCCTTTGCCCAAGGGTCTGAGAAAACCACAAAACTACTCCAAATCCCACACCAATCTGCTCAACCTCCTGACCTGGACCCTCCTTCTTGAACAAAACCTGTCAGCCCTTAGGAACCTCATGGAAAGAATGTTTGAGTCCTGGATGTGCACACCAGAAGAGAGGGAAAAGTGCGGAAATACTAAGTGGGGGCTGCACACGAGGGGCTGGGGAACAGGGGTGTCACAGCAAGAGCAGGGAGTGCCCAGTCAGGGGAATTCAGGACAGGCTAGAGTGGATTTCCCAGGGAATCAGACCCTGAGGCACACACAGGCATTTCCACAGATTCCTGTGCACTGTCCCAAGGATGGACAGAGCTTCTCCTCTTCCTCCATGGGAAGTCAGTCAAATTTCAGGGTGGGATTGAGCAAAATGGAGAGAGTTCCTAAATATGGCCCAAGTAAAAGCTTCATTAGGGGCTGTTTTGCTGCCCAGCAGGGATGGAACAATCCCATGGAGCTGTTGGACACTCAGGGAGATTCCACACTCTGTTATCCACAAGCAAATGCTGCTCTGGGGTGCACCAATGGGCTCCTAAAGGTAACAAAAACGTCCAGTTTTTTCAGGATTTGTTTGTTTTTATTGAGAGTGACTTAATGAGACAACTGCTAAAAAGATTCTATAAACTGGACCAATGACCTCTTCTTTCTGCTGCAGGAAAGAGAAAATGAAAGTGTTTGAGGTCCCAGCCAGAGAGACCCATTTCCCCCCCCCCCCAGCCCCCAACCATAGCCTGCATCCCCCATCCACCCATTTTCGGCTTTCTGGGATCCACCCCGCTGTTACCTGATCAGGTGCTCCATGGGATGGCTGAGCCAGGAAATTAGAGGGGATAGACAAAAGCCATGGGGTGTCTGGGACAGAGACACAGAGCCTCCCAGGACAACCCAGGGGTGCCTCCCTGGCCATAAGCACTGGGGGGCTGTGCTGGGCCCTGGGTCACTCCAAAATCTGAGGCACCCCATGAAGGAGTGACCCCTGTGCCCATCCAGCTACTGCCCAATCCCTGGAACCCCCATTCCCCTGGGAATCCCAACCATGGAACCCCCATTACCTTGGTTTCTCCTCCCTGGGGACCCCCATCCCAGGACCACCATTGCCCAGCATCACCATTGCCTTGATCCCATCCCATGGGCTGCTTCTTCCCCCAGAACCCCTATTCCCAACGGTCCCCTTTTTCCCCCTGCACCCCCAACCCTGGCACCCACATGCCATGACCCCAAATTTCTGGGGACCATGTTCCCACAGCACCCCCATCACTGAATCCCCCAGGCATGGAGACCTCAATTCCCCTGGACCCTCATTCTCCTGGACACCCATCCCTGGTTCCCCACATGCCCTGAGTCCTCCACTCCTGGCAACACCATCACCCACTATGTCTCCAGACTATGCCAGAATGCCCCCAGCCTATGCCCAGCTTGTGGCCACCCTGCCCCCACCAAGGGCCACCTACACGTGGGGACAGACGTGACCTCGCTTTCTTCCCCTTCATCCGAATAGCCGCCAGCCAGGGTAGCGGTGGCCACAGCAGCGAGTGACAGCCAGTGTAGAAGGCTGGGAACAGCGGGATGGCTGCTCCTGTGAGGTGAGTTCCCCGGGCATGGGCCTGACACCTCAGGGATGGGGAGGGGAGGGGACATAGAGGGGCTGTGCGGTCCCCTGAGATCCCCAATTCCAGCAGAACCAGTCCATGTTACCCATAGTGGACCTTGGTGTGAGTGGGCATATAGGGTAGCTTTGGGGACAGGAGAGGGGGGCAGAAATTCAGGGATGGGGATGTGGGGACAGGAATGTGGGGACTGGCACCTTTGGGCTCAGGAAGCTCTGGCGATGGGGACAAGGAAACTGGGATGCATGAACAAAACTGAGAAAAGAGCTGTGAGGATGCAGCCACGGGGATGGGATCACGGATGGCAGTGACATAGACGTGTCCCCCTGCCTCTCCAAATCCTTTGGGCACCACTCCCATGCACATTCTCAAAAGAACAGCTGGCCCCACGGGAACAATTTGGGACAGACCCAATGCCCCTGTGCTGCTGTGCCCATGGTGCAACCGCCACCCAGCCCTGTCCCTTCTCCCTTCCAGCCCAGACCCTCAACCTCACTGGTGAGTCCTCCGGGGATACCATGGCCCCACCCCACGGTCCCCAGCCCCATGCTGGCCCTGGCAGGCTGGTGTCCCCTGTCACCTGCAGGTGCCCAGACCACGCAGATCCTGGTGGAGCCCCCCTGGAGGCCGGCGGTGCTGTGAGACTGGGTGACACTGACCTGCCAGGGCTCAGGGAACACCGGTGCACCACATGGTACATGGAGGAGCGGCGCTTGTGGCAGGAGGGACAAGACCACTTCACTGTCACTGAAAGTGGCACCTACACATGTGAGAGATCCGGCACTGGGTTCAGGCCCCCATGACAGTCTCAGACAGTAAGGGGGGTTTGGGTGGCCTGTGGTAGATAGGGACAGGCGTTCGGAAGATTATGCGATGTAACGGAAAGGCAAGACCTCCTGTTCCCCTAAGATAAGAAACCACCCTAGGATGAATGTAACCCCCTTAACGGTAGTAACTGTCCATTCCACCCCTGGTAACTTTCCACTCCTTACTAACCATAGATAGTAGAGGCAGACCCCCCTGTGATGTAGAGAACCCCTTAGACTATAAAACCCCACGAGAAGAGTTAATAAACACCTTTGGACCGTCCACCACATTGGTGTTTGCGTGCTCCTTGGCCCGAGCGACCCTGGAGAGTGGGTCACCGTGCTGTTCCTCAGAACCAGGTCGCCTTGCCTTATATCAGAAGGCAACAGTGGCCCCAGGCTGGCACCCACAGGGATCCCAAAGGTTCTGGGTGGGCTCTGCTCCATGGGTTACCTCCTGTGTGACCAGAGCCTGTCCTCTGCTCTGAAGACATCCAAGAGCTTCCCAGAGTGACGAGAGTTGTCTCTCACAATGGCTGGCTCCTGGTTCCTCCCAGTGCCAACATGACCATCCTGATGCCCCTGGTGTGACAGGTCCCCTCTGTCCCCCAGACTGGCAGGGGCTGCAGGTGCCAGCATGGGCGCTGCTGGAGGGGCGCCGACACTGCGCTGCCGGAGCTGGCAGAACAAACGGCTCATGGACGTTTACTTCTACTATTAAGAGAAGCACCTGAAGGGGCGCCATGACAGGACCGAGCCGTCCCTGTCCTTCCTGCAGCTGCACCACAGCAGCCGCTGAACGTGCAAAGGCTATGGGGTGTCACACTGGAGTGAGTCATAGCCAGTGACAGTGATAGTGCAGAGTGAGTGCAGGGATGGGGACAAGGAAGCCTGACATCCTCCAAGGCTTTCCCCTCTCTGCCTGAAACCTTCTTCTCTCCCTTTACTCCTCCTTGGCTCACCCAAAATTTCCCAAGTCCCTCTTGGTTTCCCCCAGGACTGCCCAGTTCCCCCCGAAGATCCCTCATCCCTCTGTCTGTCCTCCCCATCCCTCCCTGGATTCTCCACCCCTTCCAAGGTCCCTGCTCCACCTCTCTCCTCCCTTCCTTCCCTGGGTCCACCTATCCATGTTTAAACCCCAAATCATTCCCTGAGTCTCCTCAGTCTCTCGTCTGGTTTCCCATCCCTGCTTGGGTCTCTCCCCCTTCCCACGGGGTCTCGCCATTGTCCCCAGGTCCCAACATGCCTTCCAGGGTCTCCTTCTGCTCACTGGGATCCTCTCTGCTCCCCCTCCCCAATCCCCCTCTTTCCCCTCCCTTGTCCCCCACCCCTCGTGGGTCCCCAATCCCTTCTCTGTCCCCCTGCAGGTGTCCCACTCTCAGGGGTATCCCTGTCAGTGCAGCCCCCAGAGCACAGGTGGCACTCGGGGATCCCCTGGTGCTGAGCTGAACAGTGGCCACAGGGACAGGTCCTCTGTCCTTCTCCAGGCACCGGGAGGGCTCAGGGACACCCCTGGGCACTGGCCCCTGCCTGAAGCTGCGCCACATTGGGGACAATGACAGCTGCCAGTACCGGTGCCGGGTCAGTCACGGGGACAGCGTGGCCGAGAGTGATCCCCCAAATGTCACTGTCCTGGGTGAGTGGGACCCTTGGGCTGGGGGTCACCCCACCCATGGCACCCCCATCCCACCTTGCCATGTGCCAGCCCTATCTCTGTCCCCACAGTGTCCGTGGCCAATGCCACCATCACCCCCAGTCCCCTGTCACACCCGGTACACACAGGTGAGAATGTAACCTTGTGCTGCTCATGCAGGTGGGCTCAGCCCCTGTCATCTTCACCTGACTGCACAACGGGCAAGAGGTAGCCCAGGGTCCCCTCCTGGAGCTCAGGGACATCACTGTGGGACACTGCGGCACCTACCAGTGCATGGCCACCAACCAGCTGGGACATGATGGGCACTGCGTGTTCAGGGCACTCAGCCCAGAGCTGGCACTGGAGGTGACACCTGGCTCACCCTGGGTCACAGGTGGGGTCACATGAGGTCACCGGGCTGTTCAGGACCCTTGGGGGGATGGGTGAAAATGTGTTCCCCTCTGTCCCCAGCAGTGGCTGTGAATGTTGGCAGGACCCTCCTGTTCCTGCTCCTGCTCCTGGCTGTCATCGGGGGCTGTCACTGGTGGCATCACTGGGGTGGGTGAAAATGGGGGGATGGGGGTCCTGGATTGAGGGGGAACCCCCAGAGTGGGGGCAGAGATCAGCAGCATCCAGTGCTGCTTTGCTGGGTGACACTGAGCCTGCAGTGACTTCAGCTGGGGGTCCTGAGGGATTTGGAGGAATTTGGAGGGTCTTGGTTGGGCTCCAGGGCCTTCCCTGGGTGGGCTGTGAAGAACATCGGGATGGCACAGGGAGCTCCTGCAGGATTTGGAGGAGCTCCTGGAGGGCTGTGCAGGGATACTGGGGGATATGTTTGGGGGTGCCTCTCCCTGCAGGTTTTCTGTTCTGTGGACTCAGAGGGTTTGGGACACAAGAAGGGGTTTGGGGCCCTTTGGTGTTGCAGAAATTCTGGGGGCTTCAGGGGTGCTCAGAGTGTCCTGGGGAAATCAGGGGTCCATTCGGAATCGTGGCTGCAGTGGGGATTTGTGAGTCCCATGGGTGGTTGGAGCTGCTGAGGTCCCAGGAAGGTTCAGGGGTCCCGGTGTCCCATTGGTCACCCTCTCCCCTTTCCCTTGCAGCCACCAGGAAGCTCCAGGACAGGTGAGTGGGAGGCTCAGGCTGGGACTCCCCTTTCCCTTTCTCCAGACTACTGAGACCCCCCCTTATCCCCCAGACTGCCCCCGAAGGAGGAAACCATTCTGGACCCCCACATCATGAGCACCAGTTGGGCAGTGGGAGAATTCGGGGGGGAACAAGGACACATCATTGATGGGTGTCACCCTCGCCCAGGTTCCCAGAACCAGTGTCACTCTCAGGGTCCCCCACGGGTGTCTCCCAGCCCTGCACCACCTCGGGATACAAAGGTGACCAATGCAGAGCTGTCGGGACCCCAGGAGGGACAGCGGGACCCCTGTGACAATGACAGCATGCTGTGACACTGGGGGCACTGGGGGGTCTGACGGTCCCTGCCCCAGGGTACCCCCCGTGTGCTCCCCCCCACCCCGATCCCATGTTAATGAGACAGAGTAAAGATCCATTCTGAATTAAGTGAAGTGTCTAAGAGAGGTGAAAAGTCTGTGAGGCCAAAGCTGAAGGAAGAACTCGCATGCCGAGACAGCAAGGAGACAGAGAAAGAAAAACAGAAAAGACCACAAGGTCGATTTGCCCTCGACTTAGAAATTCCTTTGATAAAGAAGAACTGGTGCTAAATGTCACACGGAATGAATATGTATGAACTTATTGTGAAACTGTATGCATATGCATTTAGAAGGGGGATAAAAGAAGACCCGACCCGAGGTCTTCAGAAATACGCATGCCTTGTTGGGGGACTTGCATCCCACGCATCGTAATAAAAGCATACCGAGCTTTACAACTTTTACAAAGTGGTGAAGTTTCTTCTTTTCTCCGCAAAACATTATGGCGACCACGAAGGGAGCTCTCTGTCCCCACAGGGGCAGGGGGGATAGACGGACCTCCAAGGCGCGCCCTAGGATTTTTTCCTGGTGGGGCTCCGCTCGTCTCAACTTGCCACGTGCGAGGACAGACAAGGACCTGCTGGCCTGCAGAGGAAGATACGGTATGTACTGAGGGGCCCCGGGGGAGGGAAAGGAGAGCAAGAGAGTAAACCACCCAGAGACGTCTGAGTTCAGCTAATAAAACAACTGTATTAGAAATAGAGTTCATCGTTCTGATAGAACAGACCACAAGCAGTTCTAAGAGTGAGCCGAGTGAACCCGTGTATGTGTGTTGAGAGTTCATAGTTCTGATGGAGCAGAACCGCTAGAGGCTCTAGGGGTGAGCCGGGTGAACCCGTGTATGTGTGTTAGAAGTTCATAGTTCTCATAAAGCAGAACTGCTGAGCCCGTGTGTGTTTTGTTTGTGTGTGTGTGTGATGTCCAGACACTGTGTTGCTGCATGGTTAATGCGTGCATTGTGTGGTCGGTGCACTGTGTTTCTAATCGTGCAAGCGTATAAGTGTATAGTGTATAAAAGAGAATAAATCTACAGTGCGGGGGGGTCAGTAC
The DNA here is from genome assembly GCF_035770615.1 of Melospiza melodia melodia. NCBI lineage: Eukaryota > Metazoa > Chordata > Aves > Passeriformes > Passerellidae > Melospiza > Melospiza melodia. The sequence continues at coordinate 912,821 of NW_026948638.1, forward strand.
TACCCGTGTTTGAAGCAGCCGAGTGAGGCCTGAGGCGCCGGCTGCAGCGGGCTGCAGGGGCAAAGACAGAAGTGCCCCACAGAGAAGCGATTAGAAGAATGTCAGTGATGGTATTTATCGTGTTTAAATGTAGTGATTTGTGTAGATCTGGTACATTTTAACCGTGAGTATGAGCTCAGAGAGTTCCTTTGCCTTAGATGTTTGATTTTGATCTCTAGACTGTATGCTGTTATTTTGATTGTGTCCAAGAAAATTGAGGTGAGTAAATGCTGAATTATAGTATGCTGTGTTGTGTTGAGAAAAGCGAGCAGTTTGAGAGATATGCCCTTTCCCAGTAGTTTTGTGTGGTGATTTTCTTCTGCTGCATTGTAGTAATTTGATTCTCAGATTGTATAGTAGTGTTTGTAGAGATTTTAAGATTTTGTTGCAACAAGAGTAGCATTTTACATAGGAGAACTATAGTACAGTGATTTATGCTTAATTACGATAGAGTTAAAGGAAATCCAAGAATTCCCCCCCTCACAGCAATTCAAGCCTTGGCTCTAGTGAATTTGAGATAAAGGGGGGGTGCGAGTGCGAGTGTTTGTGTCTGTGAGCATATCAGAGTTTCAGCTGTGACTAGCACAGCCTTTTTGCAAAGCAGTAAAACAAGTGTAAGTAGATACAAAGCTTAATTAGATTGTGCAAGAAGAGAACTAGAAAAGACTGATATTTTGTTTAATCAGAATATAGTGTCTATGTCACGTTTTTGATTAGCATGCTGTGTGAAGTGACAGTGGCTGTCCCATGGGCACAGGGACAGCTCTGGCTGCCCCGTCTCCCCAGAGAACACGAGAATGGCCTGTGAGCAAAAGCTAGATGTGCAGGTATTATTGCAGTGCAGTGTTTATGAGAAACACTGGTTTTGCTGTTCTAATAAGTGTCAAAGCACATGTAAATTAAAAGTTTCTAGTCAAGCAGATTCAGAACCTAAAGTCTTAGAACTTGTGTGTGAGAACCACATCTGATACCTGCCACCTAGAGCTGTGTGTATAGGAAGAAAGTTGAGAAACTACTGTGAAAGTCTGTAAAAAAGTTTGAGTAGAAGCGAGATAAGGCAAAGAGAAATAAATAATGAGAACTGACCAGAACAAAGAAGTTCCTAAATTAGCCCCTTTTGGGAGAGGCTCACTGAGAGAAAGCTACCAGTAAGAGCAGCTCAGAAAATAAAAAGATTTATAATACTTCATTACTGTTAGTACTGTTTTAAAATAAGAAGATAAATAAGATAGAGTTTTGTATGCTAAAATGTCTTTGTGTTTTAAGAAATCACCCAGAATAGCAAAAAGACTGTAAGATCAGACCGCCCTCTGGTCTTGGCCCTTAAAAAAAGAAAACAAAGCAAAGAGAAAGCAAATCAAACATGTTGTTCAGCATGCAGCATAAGATAGCAACGTATGAAATCAAGCAAAGATTATCATGCTGAAATGCAAAGCAATCACAGTTCACAAAATGAGTACATATGATTTGCTAAAAGTTCCTCCCAAAGTAAGAGAAGAAGAGTAAAGATGACCTCCCCAAAAGAGAAGAATTTTTGTTGACACAAAGGCCATATATTCAGTTTTAAATAAAGCTTTAGTACCTGTAGAGAATGTTTATGTTGCAGTGTAAGGAACAACTGAACAACTGGCCAGTCTGAGAAGGCATCCTTGTGCAAACCTTTAATGTAATATGTGTACTATGTGTACCTAAAAGCTTTTGTACAATTCGCTCAATTTGCTAAACATTCTCAAATGAAAAAAGTTACTCTAGAAGCAAATGATATAAAGATGTTAAGCTTAACATTAACAGACACTGAAATTAAGAAAGACATTAGTAAAGAGATATTAGAATAAATAAATAAATGTTTTCAAAAGTATAAGCCTCTACTGTACCAGGGAGACTGAAAGATGCTCCCCCATGAGCATCAAGCTTAAAGAAAGAACACAACCAGTGAGAACTGAGTAGTACCCTCAAAAGGAAGATAAAGAAAGAATCAGCCCAATAATTGATAGTACTAGACTAAGAGCTGTCAATAAGATAACACAGAATTTATACCCTGTGGTAGCAAGTCCATATACCTTACTAACTTGTTTAACACCTGAGCTAACCTGGTTCACTGTTTTAGGCCTAAGAGATGCCTTCTTTTGCCTCCCTATCCACGAAGCCAGCCAGAAAATTTTTGCATTCAAACACAAGCTCACATAGTCCATGTGCCTGAAGGCTTCAAGATTCCCCACTCTGATTGGAAAACAGCTTGCAAAGACCCAGAGTCCCGAGAAGCTCCACAAGAAGAAAGGAGGCTGTTACAGTACGTAGACGATCTTCTAGTAGCCACTCAAATGAGAGAAGCGAGAGAAGCCTAGACGGTAAGCCTTTTGAATTTCCTAAGACTCCAAGGACGCAGAGTCTCAAAGAAAAGGCACAGGTAGTGAAACAGAAGGTAATCTACCTAGAGTAAGAAGTGAGTGCGAAGCAGCAGACTTTAAAGCAAAGAAGCCGTATGCCAAACCCTGAAACCGCAGACAACGAAAGAACTCCAGACCCTCTTAGGCATAGTAGAGTAGTGCCAGCTGTGAGTTTATAATTATGGACTGCTCTCCAAACCCCTCTATGCTCTTATTGCCAATAGAAACAGAGATCTCCAGTGGACACAAGACACCACAGCCTTTCGCCAGCTAGAGAGAGTGCCCTCATGTCGGCTCCAGCTTTGAAACTTCCAGATGTAAGTAAACCATTCTTTCTATTTTTCCCACACAAAGAATTGCCCAAAGAATATTAGCTCAAGACTTAGACCCCTACTGAAAGGCAGTTGCTTACTTCTGTAAGCAACTAGATGCAACAGCCAAAGGCAAGAGGCATGCAAGTTTACCCTGAGACAAAAATGACTGTGCTAGTGTCCCACACAGTGTCCACAGCACTAGAATTAAAGAGTGGTCACTAGCTCTCACCACAGAAGTTTCTGAAATGCCAAAAAAAAAAAAAAAAAAAAAAAAAAAAAAGTAGAGCAAGACGATGTAGAGATAGTGGTGAGACGATGTAGAGATAGTGGTGACTAATATTGTCAGCTTCTTTTCTCAGTAGAATCAAAGAAAAGCAGTACACCATAGTTGCCTAGAGACCACCGAAGCTACCTACTCCAGCCGCCCAGACTTAAGAGACACTCCTCCGGACGATGCAGAGACCTGGTTCACTGACAAGAAAGCGACATTGCAAAGTTCACAGTGACTACCTGCAGAGAAGTAATCGAGTCTAGACCCTTACCAACAAGTACCTCTGCGCAGAAGGCTGAGATAATTGCCCTGACCCGTGCCCTAGAAAGAGAAAAAGAGAAGAGAATAACCATCTACACAGACTCAAAGAATGCATTTCGCACATAGAACCATCTAGAAAGAGAGGAGACTGCTGACCTCACAGAGAAAGAAGAGACAATCCAGCTGCTGGAAGCAGTTCAGCTACCTGAAAAGGCATATTAAAGCACACTAGAGAGTGAGCTTAAAATTAGAAAAAAGAAATGAGCTGGCAGATAGAGAAGCAAAAAAAGCAGCAAAGAGTGAAGTACAGATTTTCCTCGAAGGTAAGCCATAATACAATAATACTAACCAAAAGAGACGTACAACTGCAAGGAGTGGGCTACCATTGAAAGAGAGCTAGTAATCCCTTCCCATTTTCGTAGTTACTAGTAAAAGAAAGTTAGTAGTTACTAGAAAACACACTAAGGCCTAACTACTTAAAAGCCTTTTATAGAGTGTAGCTCCTTTCTCAAAATGACCAAGGCTGCGAGTGATACAGAGTGCATTGAAATGAAGTGTTGACTTTGAAGCAGTAATTTCCACAGGCTTTCTAGAACACACATCTGATTGAAACAATCGTTGTATCGTTGTCAGGAATTTATATGCCACTATCACTCAGGTAAGCCGACAATGTGATCCTTGCCTCCAAACTAACCCCAAAATACCCCCCGGCCAAAACTCGGTCAGACTGGGAGAGGCCATGGGCCTGTACAGCAGTGGCAAATTAACTTTTCAGAACTCCCAAGGAAAGGGGGGTATCAGTATTTACTGGTATTGATAGATACATTTTCAGAGTGGCCAGAAACATTCCCCACCAGAACTGTCAAAGCTCAAGAAGTGACCAGATTATTTTTACAAGAAATAATACCACTCTTCAGAGTTCCAGCCACGATATCCTCAGATAAAGAATCACATTTCATTTCCAAAATAGTGCAACAGATTAGTAGCCATCTGAGCACAGATTAAGAACTCCATACCCCATACCACCCCCAATCAAGCGACCAGGTAGAGAGAACGAATAAGACTGGAGCAAGAAGTTAATCTACCCTAGCCCAAGCTCTTCCACTTGCAATATTGCCAAATCAAACTAAACCTTGAGCTAAAAGAATGCTGAGTCCTTTTAGAATGCCTTATAGAAGACCATATAGAATACAAAGAGAATGTCCAGAATGTCCACCTACATGGTGGCATTAAGCAAACAGCTCAGAGTAATTGAGAAACATGTGGCTGGAACTCAGAGCAGGGAGTTAGATAGCCTGGGGATGATGTATATGTTAAGTCTCTTACAGAGAAGACTTCAGAACCACAGTGAGACAGACCACTGCGAGTACTTCTCACCACCTTCACTGCAATCAAAATCAAGGAGCAGAATGCCTGGATCCATCACTCTCGAGTGAAGAAAGCCCAGAAACCCCTTAAAGAGTGACGCCAGGAGACAATGAACTGAGATTAAAACTTACTTGGGCAAAATGAGTATATTGCGGTCGAGAGTAGCTCATATTTTAGTTTGTAGAATTGTATTGTGTGTAATCATAACTGAAGTTTCAGAACTTGAGAGTACCTCTGTTCAAAGTAATGCTAAATATCCTTAGTCCCTGGCATTTAATCAGTATACTAGATCCATAAGAAAACCTTCTGAGATAAAAGATTTAAACATATCTACTGTAGTAATCCACGAAATTCAGATATGTGAGGAGCAAGAATGGCAAGAACAAAAACTGTAGACTCTTCAAAGAATCAGAAGAGAAGAAATCAAAGTAGAGTGCCAAGTCATCAATAGGGTAGCTTATGAGAGACCAGATGTAATTAGTGTCTGAACCTCCCCTAGTGTATATGAACACCAAGAAGTCTGTGATAACCTAAGTGAATCAGACTGTTGGTGTAATTTCACCTTGATACAGCCTGTAGAAGTGACCTGCCTTTGAGCTCGAATTAATATCAGACTTTCATTTGAATTCAAAGTAGACACTGTACTTTTTACCACAGCAAGGCCTTATACACCCCATACTAGTTCAGACTCTACCCAAACTCCAAACTTGAACCTAACGTAGTAAAGAATGTGACTGAACAACACCTATTATTCAATCCAGAATAGTCTCTCAAATGTGTAAAGTTAATAATGCAAATTAACATCTCAAAAATCCAACCAGCCTGCTCCTCCTTCCTAAAAACTTCCTTTGAGAGCTAGACAACATAGTTACAAAAACAAGCATATCTCAAGAGCAGAACAAGAAAAGAAAGAGCCAGCTCTCCTGGTGCCTAAAACCAAGAACACCAAGAAATCAGTTTCCTTAAGTCATTTTCCAAGCCAGTTAGCTGAACACTCAGGCAATGACTAGTAAAAGGTGCTGAACTGCAAGTGGTAAATTAACCCAAGCAAAGAAAGTGATTTTCTTTATTTATAGCTATCCCTTTTCCTACTGAGATTTAGATCAGTGATTGTCCCAGTCTGAGGCAGTTGGATTCTGCTTAAAAGAAGTAGAGAGAGACCCCCCCTCAGAGCTCAGCAGCAAGCTGTAAGATTTGGAGCATCACTTTTGTGCTGAGTGTTTCAAGTAGCAGAAACCTGATCCCAGTTTCTTCTGAGGCACTGCAATGAATTTAGGCTCTTCTCTCAGATTTCCCCTTCATTATTTACTTGAAGCTTAGACCTGAAGCTAAGAGCAAGGTGAGTGAAGTTTTGTAGACCAAGAGAGACATTCCTGCTTGCCACACATCTGAGAAATCAGGTACTTTAGAAGGAGAAAGAGATTCCTGAAGTCTCTACATTTCAGAACAAACATCTGCCTCAAATATGACCTAAACCTCTGTCAGATACACTTGTGAAGTGTGTCTGAATTTGCAGTGTGAGCCCAGCACATCCCTCTGGCAAGGAGGGATAGTCATAAACAGAAAGCAGTTCCTGTTCCCCATAACAAACATCTAACTGGCATATTAGAGACAAGATTAAGAGTTTTAAATAGAATTGATTCAGAAATACTAGTGAATAAACTAGCTACTGCAGCAATTAGCCTAACAAAATTGAAGCAGCCTTTATAGTAATCTCTATTAGCATTAAGAACTAGCCAGTGACAGATTTCAAAAGTACTGCCAAAGTAAAGAAGTATGAAAAAGCCAGAGACCAAGACCACAAGTTAATAGTAGAAGCACTAAGTATAGTACAAGATAATGTGTCTTTAGCTTTCAGTTGTATACAAGCACAGTTATAGATACAAGCAACAGCAGCTCTGAACATATGAGAAAGAGGTGAAAGTAATTTTCCAGCTAAAATTCAAGAAATTGTGTGAGATAATGCAACTGATGTTTAAAAGAAGTTTCAAACCTAGCAGACTATAGTGAATTTCACCTATAATCCTGTTTCTAATGTAACAACTGCCTTTGTGCTTACCATACATAATGCCACTGTTTATGTTATCCATCCCATCGTTGCTCTAAGGTTAAACCATGAAAAACAATACTCTATCCTTCAGAACATAGAGTGTGAGCACAAAAGATGAATGAGAAGTGGCAGACAGTAAACTTAGAATCCTGCACTGCTAGAGAACAGATAGGATTCATTTGTGAAAGCAGTACTATTAATGCTCAAGATGTGTGTTTGAACACTGAGCAGAGTATTTGTCACTTCGAAATTCATCCAGTCACTGACCAGAAAACTGTGCTCGTATATACTAGAAAAGGGTGTATGCTTGAGAACTGCTTGTGCTGCTGTACAAATTGATAGCAATGATGTTATTCTGTCTAGTAGAAACCATTCTAGTCTCTGTATATGTAATTTTGTTAAGATTATTAGATGTGATCTTTAAGTAGTCACCAACTGCAAATGGAATCTTTAATAAGTTGTACCACCCCATTGTAGTTTTACTACTATTAATTAGAGTAAGCTTAAGATTATCTATTATATTGTTAATTTAGAACTAGAGAATACTACAACAAATAGCTGTACTAACATCTTTGTCAAAAGCACATAGTGAAGCACTAAAAGACACTTACTGTTGTGAAAGTTTTCATTAAGTAAAAGAATTTACTTATTTCCTAGGAAAGGGGGGAATGAGACAGAGTAAAGATCCATTCTGAATTAAGTGAAGTGTCTAAGAGAGGTGAAAAGTCTGTGAGGCCAAAGCTGAAGGAAGAACTCGCATGCCGAGACAGCAAGGAGACAGAGAAAGAAAAACAGAAAAGACCACAAAGTCGATTTGCCCCCGACTTAGAAATTCCTTTGATAAAGAAGAACTGGTGCTAAATGTCACACGGAATGAATATGTATGAACTTATTGTGAAACTGTATGCATATGCATTTAGAAGAGAGATAAAAGAAGACCTGAGGTCTTCAGAAATACGCATGCCTTGTTGGGAGACTTGCATCCCACACGTCGTAATAAAAGCATACCAAGCTTTACAACTTTTACAAAGTTGTGAAGTTTCTTCTTTTCTCCGCAAAACATTCCCATGCCCGGGGGGTGGCAACGAGTGGAGGATCCCACATGGGGCTTCCCAGAGCTCCCCGTTCCAGTGCTCCCAGTACACCCAGGAGCTCCCCTTTACCCTCCCCCCCACCCCAGTGCCAGAGAGCAGTGGGGGCCTTGTCACTCTTAGTGAACCCGAAACGCAGCTTTTGATGAAACCGGGGGGTTTTTTAGTTCAGTTCTTCCTGGTCAGCTCGGGAATGAACAAGGAGGGTCCTGGTCAGGTTGTAGAGCAGATTGTTGTGGGATTCGCAGGATTTATGGGGCTCCCTCAGTCCCTTGGGAGTCACTTCACAGCACCGCCGCAAACAGCGCCCCCTGCCGGTACCCAGGGAAACCGCACTCCCTGTTTCCATGGCAACATACACCCCTTTCTCATAGCAACAGCATCCCATCTCCATGGCAACCGTCCCCCGTTCTCATGTCAGGGGCCCCCTGTCCCCATGCCCTCAGCCCCCTAATCCCATGGCAACAACATCCTTCTGTTCCCATGACAACAGTCCCCTCCCATTCCCATGCCTACACCTCCCCATTCCTACGGTAACATCCCCCAGGCCCATGGCACCTGTAGCCCCCGTTCCCATGCCCACAGCACATGCGCCGCACTCTCCCCGCCTCTCCGTCTCTCTGACTACATTTCCCATCACTCCCTGCGGCCCGTGGCATGCTAATGGCGCTTGACAGCTCCGTGGACTCTATTTCCCATCACTCCCCGTAGCACGGATGGGAGGGAGGGGGTCTCTACAGTGGCTGTCGCAGGCTCTGTCTTGTGAAACGAGCGGTGTGGGGATGCCAAGATGGCGGACAAGGAGGGGGAAGCACCACCAGAGGTGCGGAACAGGGCTGGGGAAGGACCCCCGGATGGGCCCTGCATCATCCGCATTGTCAAGTCCAAGTTGGGTTATGGCTTTAAAGTCCACGGGTAAGTGAGCGAAGGCGGGCAGCTGCGCAGTGTTATGAGTAAAAAAAGGCTACCCATTATTTTGCAAATCGTTTGTGTTACGTTTGCCCATTTATCCCATCATAAAAAAGCCTAACCAATATTAAAAGTAGTAGCAATTTTAATTGAATAGTTAAAATTAAAAAAATATATAGAATTGGATACATTATATTTTGATTAAATAAGGGATAATTTGGTTCTAATAATAGCACATACGAAAAAGATAACCTCAGGGTATGGAGGGCAGAGTTCTGGGACCCTTGCCACCTCACATACAGGCCTGCCAAGTGAAAATCACCCCTTATATGCCATGTGTCAATACCATCTCCTCCCATTTTTGGTTCATCATATCTCTATCTCCGCCCTCACTACCACCCTTATCACGCATGCGCCACCACTCGGTTTGGTGGTCGCACAAGTCTTTGGGGGTCATTTTGGATGAAGACCTCTCTTCTTCCTCATTGTCCTTTAATTCACCTTTGAGTTACGCATGCGGACCAAGCCAGTACGATGTAAACCAAGACTAACATATCACTGCATGTACATATCAAGGCAATAAATCTCTTATAATTAGCGTTTTCTGGGACCCAACTTGGTTCTTGCTCTTTTTTATCAACTGTATCTTCAGCTTCTTTCCTGTGGTCCTTGGGAACATCTGATGGGAAGGGGGAGGGGGGGTGGAGCCCCTCCTCTCCCTCTCTTCTTTGGCATTACAACTTTTAGCTATTTTATTATTCTCAGATATATATTACTGTATCAACATTGATTACTGTTTCAATATTTATCAGCACGAATCATACCTATTTATCACAGTTGCAAAGTGAAAAGGTTGGACCAGTTGCTTCCAAGGTGGATTTCTACCTGTTTGCTATTGTAGTCATCGGTCGTTTTCATTAACTACTCATTTTGTATCGGTAAGGCCCTGCCTGTGGCTAAGTTGATAGCCCTTCTCCCCAGACAGTGAGAGGGGACATGGTAGGGGGCATCAGAGGGAATGCAAAATAACTTCAGAACCAGCATGCCATGGGAATCCACTCCTCCAAACTTAACATAAAGACCCCCAAAACAATGAGCCAACAAAGAATTAAGAGATCAGAGTGACGTCTGGACGTGAGGAACAAAGTATTGAGCCTGCAGAGATGTGAGAACTTTTGTTGCCCCTCACTCTGAGCAAAGACCTCAGGTGGAGCAAAGACGCCGAGACAGCAAAACCCGAAAGTTGAGAAAAACACGGGGTATAGCCCCACTGCTCTCGTGAGGACAGGACCCCCAGCTCTGCTCCCTAGGGGACAAGGCTGCACATTTCTCCTCCTCTGAGTCACCCTGGGAGCGACAACGGAGAAGCCGCGGACCCGTTGAGCCTCCCAACCTTGAGCTGATCACTTTTAACAAAGGCATTAAAAGGAGAAAAAGTCCCCTGCCCTGTTAATTTCACTCAGCATCAATGGTGAGCTGTACATGCCCACTGCAGAGCGTCAGCACCCTGCTGGGCGGAGGGGCTGCCGACCACGCTGGGGTGCGCAAGGGGGACCCGGCCTGCAGGAGCTGTGAGCATGGGGGGGCCGCCCAGCCACAGCCCCCCTGCGGCCGGGCCCGGGAACGCACCCCACACACAGGGGCAGTCCCGGGGGAGCAGGAATGGGGGTCCTGAGGGGGCTCTGGGTGCGATGAGTGGGCTCCGGGGGCCATGAGTGGGCTCTGAGGGGCCCGGTCTGAGGGGACACTGAGCCCTTGGTGAGGTGTTGGGGTCCTGAGAGGCTCTGCGGGGCTTTGGGTGAGGGGGTCATGAGGGGGATTGGGACCCCCGGACATTGGGAGGTTTTGGGGGGTCGTGAGGGAGCTGAGGATCATGTGATGAGGAGGGACTGAGACCCCCGGCCCTTGCTGGGGGTTTGGGGGGAATCCTGAGGGGGCTGAGGGCCCTTTGGTGAGGTTTGGGGGTGTTGGGAGCTCTGAGGGTCTCCTGGTGAGTGTATGACTGAGGAGGAGGCGGAGCCCCCAACCCTTGGTAGGAATTTGGGGGAGTCCTGAGGGTTCCTTAGTGAGGGTGACATGAGAATAGGTTGAGACCCCTGGCCCTTGAAGGGGATCTGGGGGTCCTGAGGAGGCACCAAGGGGGCAGAAGTTCCCTTGGTGAGGTTAAGGATCTCTGAAAGGGGGTCTTGAGGGGGCTGAAGGTGCCTTGCTGAAGCTGTCATGAGCCTACAGCCCTTGCAGGGAATCTGGGGGTCCTAAGGGGGGGGCTGAACCCAGACGGAGCCCCCCAAACTTTGCTGGGGGTTTTGGGGCGGTGTCTTACAGGAGCTACTCAAGGGGGAACACTTGGATTCCAACATGGGGACCCTCCTGGGGAGGGTGTGCCTTCCCTTTGGATTTCAACATGGAGATTCCTATGAAGGGCAGGGAGAATTTTTGGGGATAAACCCCTCAGATTTCAGTGTGAGGACCATCCTGGGGAGGGCAAAGGAGCATTTTTAGGGATAAACCCCTTGGATTCCAATCTGCAGACACTTCCTTCCCATTCCTGGCTCTCGTGTTCTCCATCTGCTGCTTTTTATCACACAAAATTGTAACTTTGCCCCAGAAAACACCTTCCCATGGGAATATTCCTGCTGTGTGGAAACTCATCTTCCTTTTCCCAAAGAAAGTCCTTAAACTTTGTGGCTAAAATCCCGCAAACCCCAGCATGGGGGTTGGTTTTCAGGGATCCCTCCAGATCCTCGCACCGTCGCACTTTGCTCTGGGTCAGTTAAGTCCAATTACTGATTAATTCCAGGGGTTTCCAAACTGCAGGAATGTTTTGCTGCCAGCTCTGGAATTCCAAGGGGTGTGAGGAGCTGTCAGGACCTGCCCGTGGCCAGCGAATACCACAGAAATCCCAGCTGGGATTTGGCTCTGTCCCAGCTGACCCAAATTCCCAATTCTTTGATTTTTCCATGCAGAAGTATTGGGAGAAGGAGAAATTCTGTACCTGGATGTGCCAACTGGGGGACCAGCATTCCCAGGCTGAGCGGTGTTTTGTGGGCGCTGGGATGAAATTTTCCCTCATTTTTGAGTGTTTTGGGGAACATTAAAAAAGCTGTGTTTGGCATGAGAGAGAGGTATGGAGCTTGGTGCTGCAATTTTGGGATTCAGTGGCTGGTCCCAGGTAATGACTGGGGGATGATGTGTGAAATAATTAAGCCCTGGGGTTAATGATGTTTGATGAACGGGGTTTGCTTGTGGTCTCCCAATCCTGGTATCCCTATGGGAGATGGAAGGTTGGGAATTTCCTCTTGGTTTATCGACTTATTTCCTGGGAGAGGTGGCTTTAATTTGTCCCTGTGTCCCGTAGGGCTGCCAGGTTGGCTTTGGCCCTATTCCAGTATTTATGTATGCCATTATTCAATATTCCACCAGTATTTCTGTATCCCAATATTTCCATAATCCACTGTTCCTGCATTCCAGTGTTTCAATTTTCCAACAGCTCTGTTTTCCAATATTTCAATATTCCAATTTTCCAATAGCCTGGCATCCCAGTATTTCAACATTCCTATATTTCAATATTCCTGTGTACCAATATTTCATTATTCCAATATTTTAATATTCCTATAATTCAGGTTTTTTTAGTAATCCTGCCTTCCAATATTTCAATATTCCAGTATTTTGATATTCCAGTATTTTACTTTTTCAATATCCCAGTATTCCAACACTGCCGTATTCCTATTTGCCTATATTCCAATATACCAATATTCCCATAATTCAATGTCCCCATATTCTAATATCCCTATTTTTCAATATTCCAAGACTACCCAATTCCCATAGCCTGGCATTCCAATCTTTTTCTGCAGAAAACGACCCAAAATTCCCGAGTCCCATCCCTGTTGTGGCAGCATGAAAGCCCCCTCATTTTCCTCAGCTCTGTGAAAGTCCCAACTCCTGGAATTCCTGGAGGAGGAAAAAATAACCCAGGAATCCCAAAATAGCTCTGATTTCCCTTCTTTTCACAGGAGCAGTGGGATTGGGGTGGGAAATCCGCTCTCCCGGCCCTCTCGGTTCCTCCAGAGGGAACTGCCCAAAATCCAGGCCCTGGAGCTCTGGAAGGAGCTGCCTGGGTGGATTTGGGATGTTCAGGGTGTTGATTCCGTGCAGGATTTCCTTCCCACCTCCTGGAATTCCCAGCAGACTGGCCCCAAGGAGGAGAATTTTTGGGGAGGAAGAGCCTGAAGCAAGGAGGTTCTTCTGCTCCTGAGGGATTCCTGCTGAGATTTATGGGGATATTTGGGATGTGGACACTCACCTGTGGCTCTGGTCCTCCACAGCTCATCCCTATCCTGGAAAACCCTGGAGATTACCCATCCAAGTGTGTTTTCCATGAAAAGCCCACTCTTCCCCATCCTTATCTGACACCAACGGATGCTCCAGGTCTTTTTTCCATCCTTCCCTCCCTGATCCAGCATCCAGCTCCTCCCTGTGTCTTCCCAGGCTCTGGAATACTCTGGAATCTACAGGAAAAGACAATGGGAGCTAATTGATCTCTTGAGTCATGCCCAGAATGTCGATCATCACCAAACCACCAGGAAGAGAAGCTCTGGAGCTGTTTGAGGAAAGACAGAATGGAGGAAAAAAGGATTTATCCCTAATGCTGAGTGGGAAAATGGCTGGATTTAGGTGGGGTGGGCAGGGCTGGGGCATCCTGGATCCCACCAGACTTATTCCTGCTGCAGGGAAACCTCTGGAACAGGTGTAGCACTGGGAAGGTTTCAGGTTTTGATGGAATAACCTCCGGAATTGGCATCTTCCCAACATTCATGGGTGAGGCCAAAGGCTTTTCCCTCAGGAGGTTGGACTATCCCTCTCTCTGTGGGCTCAGTTTCCATTTTGTGGGATGGAAGAAACCAGCTCTGCCTTGGAAAGGTCTGGAATGGTCTCTACACTGCAGTGGGAGCTGCTGGCTTGGCGGATTCCCGGTATTCTGCTCACCAAAGGCGCTGCTGGGAATTCACCCCAGGAACAGGCAGTGGGAATTTCCTTGTCCAGAGGCTCTGAGGGGTCTTTAACCTTGGAAAATTTAGGAAATGGATTGGAAGTGGAAGCTAAAATCCCTTTGATCACCAGCTGATTCCTCTTCCTATTCTTTTCTTTCCCCTTTTCCCCTTTTCCTCCCCCTTTCACCCCTTTTCCCTTCCCTCTCCTTCCCTTCCCTCCCTTCCGAGGAATTTCTCGGATCCTTCATGCACCTCATCCATTCCCAGGGGTCTCCAACTCCAGGATGCTCCTTGCCCTGTTCCTCACAGTGAATTCCCCTGACAGACCCCCAAGTCAGGGAATTTTCCCAAATCCTGGTGGAAAATGACTCAATCCCTGCCAGAACAGGAACCTGGGAATGTTTTTTGTGTCATGGGGCCTTTGCTTATCCGTCTTGGCTTGATGGGAATTCTTCTTCATCCTCATGCTATGCCAGCAGCTCTGCTCTTCCCAATGGAAGATTCCCAGATTCCAGGATGTCCCAGCCTTTGCCAGCAGCTCTGTTGTTTCCAATAGAAGAATTCCAGATCCTGGCCTAGCTGGTGGATGAGATGTTTTCCACACTGCCTCCATTATATCCAGGGAAGATTGCACTGGGCTGAGGAGTTTCTTTCCAGCTCCCTGGAAAAGGGGTGGGAGAGGAATTCCATGAGAAATCCAACCTCCACCTTCCACCCACTGAATCCAAAGCTTTTCACATGGTAATTTCCCATTGAATAAAGGAAAAAGAGGCTATTCCATCCTGTATTGGGAAATGCCAGAACCTCCTGCTCTGGGTAGAGCCCCTTCCACATTCCCAAAAAAGGGATTTATCAGAGGAAGTTGCTCCTGCAATGCTGCTGGGAATGGCTCTCCTCAATTTCCCATCCAGCTCTAAAGCTGCCAGAATCAAAGCCAAGGGGGCAGGAGGGACACTCAGGTGCTGCCTGCCACCTGGGGCTGGGCAGAGCAGGGCTGGGCAATGGCCATCCCTGTGCAGCGGGGCTGGGCCATGGCTGGGCCCCACCCTTGGATGGCCACCCCAACAACACCAGCCACTCCACAATACACATCACTGTCCCAAAGACATCACAACATTTAATCAACCAAATAATCAATAGTGTAATATCAATTTGTATAATATCATGTGAAAGTCAACTTCCATTAACTTGATTCTCACAATACATACCAGTGAAGAGCTGTTACTCCTGTTCCCACATCTTTGCCTAGAATTCCCATAATTTCAAAGTTATAATAGTTCAGAGAGAAGGGGGTTGTATTTTCCATTGCAAGGGAGGTTCCCACCTTGTTCAGCTTCCTTGACAGAGCTGAACAAAGAAACACCATTTCTGCCAGGTTAAACAAGGAGCTGCATTTTTGTCCCAGGAGCAGGGAACCAAGTCCTGTGCCCCCTTGGAACTGGGACAGGCACCAGTAAGCCACTTTAGTGGGAGCACTGGGAGGGGGACTGCAGAGCCACTAAGCACATGGGGGTTAAGAGAAACAAATCTGAATTTGATTTATGCCTTAACATATGCTACACATGAGGTGAAAAATGACTCTGTGGGTTGTACATGTGCTGAGAATCCTGTCCCTGGTGAGGCTTCATGCAACAGAGAAGCAGGGGAGAGAAAGCTGCAGTGATGGGGCTGTGAGTGACCCCCACTGACTGGTGGGACAGATGCTGAGGAAAAATGTCTGTGAAAAAATACCCAGGAAAGGGGGCTGTGGGAGAAGCCTTTGCAAATAAGAGCAGCAAACTGTGACACAACAGGAGTGTTTTGCTTTGGGTTTCTTGGAGGGATCTGGGGCTCACTCAGAGGGGCAGCTTGGCCCTCCTCCCCTATGGAATTCACATTCTCTGAACCTGCGAGAAGCAGTGAGAGAAGCAAAGAATGACCCAAACAATTCTCATCTCATTTACAGCTCCTGTGTTTTTCACAAGTGGAATGCATTGTGGAAGATTCTTTACCTGAAGGGAATTGGTTATTGGATTCTGGCGTCAGTGTTTTGATTCACTGACCAATTGAATCCAGGTGTGTGTGTGTGTCAGGACTGTTGGCTGACAGTCATGAGATTGTGTGCAGTGGAGTGCAGTTGAGTGCTTGGCAGATTCAGTTTAGATGTAATGTAATATAATATAGAATAATACAGTATAAAAAAGTAATTAATTAGCATTTGGAAAGATGGAGTCAGATGTTGTAGTGTATTCTGTTAGTTTATTTAATTACTCCCCTATTTTCTGTATCACTCCCCCATTTTCTGTAATGGTTCTGCCCTCACCATTTCTTCCCGCCATAGTATTGTCAATTATTTGGTTACCTTGGTTACTCCCGCCACAGTTTATGTCAATCCTCTCTGTTATATAATTTCCCCTCCCCTGTGTTTCCTTACATGTGAATTTGTTCTCTTCCCTGGGCCCAGTCAATCACTCCCCACTCCTCCTAGTTTGCCAGAATCTTCTGTGCTTAGGGAGACTTAAATGGCTGCGGCTCCGGGTCCCCTCCTTTACATTCTTTTTATTGGTTTTTCCTTCATGTCAGTTATCCTAAGTCCACTCCCTTGCCTTCCCCTATTGGTTCCTTTTAAACCCCTCCCATGAATTCCTCCCCCCTTTATAACCCTGTTGCAACCTTAGTTCGACGTCACTCACTGGCAGACACGTTAGATTCCACATCTGGGTGTCTGTCACTCCCTGGTTGCTACAATAAATCTGACAAGTCCCCAGTGAGTGTCCGGACTCTTTACTCTCGTCGGCCAGCAGCAATTCCGTCCTCTGTGAGCACAGCCCGAAGCCTTCTGATGCCGAGGGGTGCTCACACATTTGCAGTTGGGTGTTGGCCGCCCTTCTGCCAACCTCGCTGCAGTCAAATGCATCATTCCTCCCAGACGTCAGGCAAAAATATCACTGACACTCCCCCCCTCAACTTTTCCTCTGGATGGTCCTTCTTCCCTGTCCGCACCCGTTCTTCCCTGCTTCGCTGCTTTCATGAGGCAGCTCATTCCTGCTTGTCCTGGACGTTCCTTCATTGCCTCCTCAATGGAATGGATGCTGCCTGCACCCACCTACCGCCTCTGCCATGTTTCCCATGCTGCCCACAGCACCGAGCCTGCTTCACCTGCCCACCGCAGCCCCAGCCCCCACAGCCAGCCCAGAGCCACCAGTGCCACAGCACCAGCCTGCAGCCAGCCTGCAGCAGCCAGCCTGCAGCCATCAATAGCCCATGCCAGAGACATGCAGGTGCCATCCTTGGAAATCACGCCCAGCCACTCACAAACGCCATGTGGGCTCGCCCTGGCTTGCAGCACACACACTCCATCTGCTGAGCTGATGCCCACAGAGCACCTGGGCTCCTTGCGGTAACACTGTCCCTGTCTTCTGTTTCTCTCTCTATCCTTTTCCCGTTCTACTCCCTTCTCTCCCTCTTCAGTACGAATGCTTCTTCTCTTTATCAATAAACAGTTCTCAGATATAATATTGCTGTGTTTGTGCTTCATTTTCATCTGAGAAACCTTTCATAAAGAATCCTCCCTGACTCCACCTTTTACAGCGGGATGGGACAGGGGTAGTGGGAGGGGGAATGGGGAAGCCCTGAGTGTACTGCAAGCACTATGGGGAGAGAATGGGGCAGGCCCTGAGGGTACTTGGGCACTTGAATAGGGCTGGGGAACCCCTGCAGGAACGAGCAAAGGGATGGGGGAGCCCTTGTGGGTACTGGGAGAGGAAATGGGGAGCACAGGGTGCCCTGTATAGCCTTCCCCTGACACATGACCACCTCCCTTGGATGGATGGGAAACCACAGGAGGCATGGAGGGAGCACTCCCAGTGTCACCCAGTGCCTCCCGCTTGCCAGAGCATCACAACTTTTGGTATAGATTGTCATAGATGTCACTGGGTTCCAACGGTTGCCTTTGCAGCTCCATGTACGTCGCCTGAGGATCCTCCACCAAGGGTGCTAGAGGGTCTTGGGGGGCCCTGTTGGAATAAGGGGGTGTTTGGAAGGGGATGGGAGGTGCTGGGGGTTTGGGTAAAAGGTGTATCATGGCTGGAGGCGGCACTCACCTTTCCTGGTACTTCCTGGCATCTGCAAACGAAAGCTGGTAGGGTGACTGGAGACCCAGGGGGCCCCATCCACCCTAGGGAATGCTGAACCACCACCAGACACACAATTCTACCCAGGCCCCACGAGTATCCCTGATGCCCCCCCAGTATCCCTGATGTGTCCCCAATATCTTTGAACCATCCTACTTATACCAACACCTTGAACTCCCAGAACCCTGAGCCTGACAGGGAGGGGAATGCCTGATAGGACCTCCAAAATCCCTGCATGACCCTCCAACAGCTCCCCAGGTCTCTGAGCCATGGTCATTGGGGTCTCAGCCTCTCCCAGGTCAGGGGCTATGGGTGCTGCCCTATGGCCCCCCTTCTCTGGCATCCTTCCCACCTCTCTCCATGTGCCCTCTCCCCCCATTGTCACCCACCCACACGGTGCCATCGGTGACAGGCCACAATGATACCCACGAGCAGGAGCAGGAACAAAAGGGCTCCACCGATCCCTGCGGCCACTGCAAGAAACGGAGGGGCACACATCAGGATCGCCCATCACCCCAGGTATCCTGCACTCCCTTGCGAACCTCAGGGACCCCAACTGTTTCCCTGTGTGTCCCTTTATCTTGTGGAGTCACCTCCAGGACACTGGGGGTGATGGTGACATTGTCCACAGGCACTGTGGGGACAGAGACAGGGCTGAGGCCACAGGGAAGGGAAGGCAGCTGAAGTGGGGGCGTGGGAATGGGCAGGGATGGGTATGGTGGGGGATGTTGAGGATGGTGTCACGCCACGAAAGGGTGAGGGGACACATAGAGTGATGGAAGGACCCAAGAAATGTGTCTGGGGGACATGGAGGTCCCCAGGCAGAGGACCCCGGGAGGCTCCCTGTGCCCATCCCCGCACTCACTGCGCACCGTGACACGGAGCCAGGTGCTGCTCTTCTTCACAGCCCCCCTGTATGAGCGCACCTGGCAGCTGTAATTCCCTGAGTGGGAGACCCCCATGGCGGGCACCAGCAGCTGCAGGACCCCTGTGGGCCCGCCACAACCTGCCCATCCCTGTAGAAGATGGGCAGGAGGGGGGCTCAGGGCCGCAGGGGGCTGGGGGTGCTGATGCAGCTGAGAGTCAGGAGGGACTCCATGGTGGGTTCAGGGGTCCCCGCAGCAGTGGCACCAGGTAGAGCTCAGGGCAGGAGAGAGGAGGTGAGGACTGTGACTCTGAGTCTGCTGGGAAGGGTCATTGGGGGTGTCAGGAGACTGGAGTTCCAGCCATGGAAGTGCTCACCATACACTTTCACTGTCACTGCTGCTGATCGTGACTGCCAGGACCCCACCAAGCCCCCGCAGCTATAGTGGCCACTGTGGTGCAGCTGCAGGGGAAATAGGTACAGCTCGGTCCCGTTGATGAACCCCCTCACTTCCTTCTCGTCCTGGTAAAATTGCACCCTGGTGACAATGTGGTTCCAATGGCCGCACCGACAGCGCAGTGTCATCGTGTCCCCCTCAAGCAGCACCCCTGCTGGCACCTGCAGCACCAGCAAATCTGAGAGACAGGAGGATCCCCTCTCACCAAGGGGCTCAAGACAGGTCCGAGGTAGTCCCTGTGACCCTGAGAACATCTGGGTGCATTGGGATGTCCCTGTGTGCAGGGCTAAGGCTCTTGCCACACAAGGGTTGTGATGCCACCAAAGGAGTGGAGTCCACTCTGACTTGTCAGGGGTCATCCTGATCATTTAACATCCCCACTCACCATCTGAGACCACTACAGGGGGGCTGAGCCCAGTGCCGGGTCTGTCACACATGTAGGTGCCTCTCTCGATGACAGTGAAGTTATCAGGTCCCTCCTGCCACCAGAGCTGCCCATCCTTATACCAGGTGGTGGCACCGGCGGTCCCCGAGCCCGGGCAAGTCAGTGTCACACGGTCCCACAGCACCGCTGGCCTCCAGGGGGGCTCCACCAGGATCTGCATGGTCTGGACACCTGCAGGTGACAGGGGACATCAGCCTGCCAGGGCCAGTGTGGGGCTGGGGAGAGCAGGGTGGGGCCATGGCATCCCACGAGGACTCACCAGCGAGGCCTAGGGTCTGGGCTGGAAGGGAGAAGGGAGTAGGGTGGGTGCGGGTGGCCCTGCAGGGGTAGCAGCACCTGGAGTATAGGGTGGGGGGGGGGGTGTCCCCAAACTGTGCCCATGGGGACAGCAGTTCTTGTTAGAAAATGTGTCTGGGTGGCCACAAAAGAATTGGATGGTCAGCGGACATGTCTGTGTCACAGCCACCCATGCACCATATCCCTGTGGCACAGACACCTTGGGAACAGGGAGACCGAGGCCACTTGGGGCTGAGGCAGAACATGGGGACACTGTGAACACCCTGGGTACAAGGACACAATGGACACAGCCCATGCTGGCCCAGGTTACCCCCACCAGCTCATGATCCCATCCCCATGATCCCATCCCCATGGCCACATCCTCACCATTCTTGTCCCCTTCTGTTCCTGCATCCCATTTCCCTTGTCCCCATCCCCAGAGCTCCCTGAGCCCAAAGGTACCAGTCCCCACATTCCCATTCCCACATCCCCATCCCTGAATTCCTGCCTCCCTCTCCCTGTCCCCAAAGCTACCCTATATGCCCAGTCCCACCAAGGTCCACTTTGGGTAACAAGGACTGGCTCTGCTGGCATTGGGGATCTCAGGGGACCGCACAGCCCCACTGTGACCCCTCCTCTCCCCATCCCTGGGGTGTCAGGCCCGTGCCCAGGGCACTCACCCCACAGGAGAAGCACCTTCCCGGTGCTTCCCGGGAAGGTGCTTCTCCGTCACCCCAGTGTCCTTCCCAGTCACCCCGGTGTCCCCAGCCATGTGCACTGGCTGTCACTTGCTGCTGTGGCCACCACTCCCCTGGCTGATGGCTCTTTGCCCAAAGGGGAAGGAATCGAGGTCACATTTTTTCCTCATGTGTAGGTGGCCCTAGAGTGGGGGCAGGGTGGCCACAAGCTGGGCACAGGCTGGGGACAAGGCTGGGTGGACATAGTGGGATATGGCGTTCCCAGGAGTGGGGGGCCTCAGTTCGTTTGGGGACCTGGGTATGGGTGTCCATGGAAATGGGAGATCCTAGGGATGGGGTCCGTGGGAATGGGGATGCCCAGGGCTGGGGGGACACAGGGATGTGAGTCGCAGGGGAATGTGGGCTCAAGGGATTTGGGGTCATGGGATGGGGATTCTGGCGGAATGGGGGTTCCTGTGGGAAGAGGGGTTCCTGAGAGTATCAAGGTTCTTGGGAAAGGAAGATTTCAGGGGATGGAATGAACAGAAGAGGGTTCCTTTGGAATGGGGGCCCTGGGCCATGGAGATCCTGGCGAATGTCTGTACTGGGATGGGGATGACAGGGAGGAATATAAGGAAGGGAGGTCCCATGATTTGATTTTCAGGGGAATGGAGGTTCCTAGGGATGGGCAGTGGCTCATCAGGCCCAGGGGCCTCAGCTCCCCTCCTGGGTGCCTCAGATTTTGGGGTGACCCTGGGTTGCTCATTTCCTGGGCATGAGGGTCCTTGGTAGCTATGCCTCTGTGGCCGCCCTTGCCCTTCACTTTTTCATGTCTTATTTCTCTTTTTTCAATAATTTCCTCACTTTTGTGCCATGTCCCCTCACCCCCAGTTCATGACTCAGCAATCCTGGAGAGCACCTGAGCAGGGAAAGGGTTGGGGGAGCGAGGGCAGTGGGGTGTGCTGGGAAGGGTAGGGAGGCTGTGGGGGAGGGAGGTGTTGGGCTGCGCCCCCTCATCACTTTCACTATCTTTGCCCTGGACTAGAAGGAAGAGTCCGTTTGTGCTGAGAGTAAGATGGGAAAGGGGCGGTTCAGTCCTGGGGGACCACATCCAGGGGGTTCCTGTCCTGGGTGCATCCAGTCCCAGGGGGTGACACATCCTGGCATGGGGGGTCCTGTCCCGGGGAGTGGCAGTTCCAGAAATGTCCCTGCACATTCCTGGTTGGCTGCCTGTCCCAAGGGTGGCACATCCTGGGGTCCCCTGTCAATGCAAGGGTCAGGCCCCGCCATGGCCCAGCCCCACTGCACAGGGATGGCCATTGTCCAGCCCGGCTCTGGCCAGCCCCAGGTGGAAGCCAGGACCTGCGGGTCCCCTCTGCCCCCTTTGCTTTGATTCTAGCAGCTTTAGAGCTGCTGCAAAAGTGAGAATTCTGTGGGTGGAAAAAGGCCTGCCTGTGGTTTGCTCAGCCCTGCAAGAAGCACAAAACCACAAAGGGAGCTCAAGCAGTGGCTCTGTGGGGGTCTTTGGTGGTTTTCAGAACAGGGCTGGCTGGAAACCCCCCCTGCAAGGGCAGCTGTGAGGGAACCAGTCTGGAAATGCAGCAATTGATTATTTTGTCCCTTTGCCCAAGGGTCTGAGAAAACCACAAAACTACTGCTGAGACAACAACAATCTGTTCAACATCCTGACGTGGACCCTCCTTCTTGAACAAAACCTGTCAGCCCTTAGGAACCTCATGGAAAGAATGTTTGGATCCTGGATGTGCACAGCAGAAGAGAGGGAAAAGTGTGGAAATACTAAGCGGGGGCTGCACACGAGGGGCTGGGGAACAGGGGTGTCACAGCAGGAGCAGGGAGTGCCCAGGCAAGGGAATTCAGGGCAGGCTGGAGTGGATTTACCAGGGAATCAGACCCTGAGGCACACACAGGCATTTCCACAGATTCCTGTGCACTGTCCCAAGGATGGACAGAGCTTCTCCTCTTCCTCCATGGGAAGTCAGTCAAATTTCAGGGTGGGATGGATTTCAGCAAAATGGAGAGTGTTCCTAAATATGGCCCAAGTAAAAGCTTCCTTAGGGGCTGTTTTGCTGCCCAGCAGGCAGAGAACAATCCCATGGAGCTGTTGGACACTCAGGGAGATTCCACACTCTCTGTTATCCACAAGCAAATGCTGCTCTGGGGTGCACCAATGGGCCCCTAAAGATAACAAAAATGTCCAGTTTCTTCAGTATTGGAATAGGAATCCCAATATTACCAGGTAGATTGTGCTTGGGCCAGTCTGACCCTTGCTGCTGGGCCAAAGGCGGCAACTGTGGTGTACCACCCCAGAGATACCTTTAGCTTGCTCCTGGTTGCAGCTGGGCAGCTGAAACAAGTCCAGGCTTGGTAGGAACTCCGTTTACCTACGGAGGGGAAGGCTTCCGGCGATGGTGAGGAGGAAAAGGAGACGGATTCTGCCGGAGGGGTATATCCAGGGCTTTATTCCGTGGTCACAGAGGTCTGAATGTCAGTAACAGCTCCAACAGAATCCCGAGCACATGGTCTGATTACCTTTTAAAGCTCCCGGGGGAGGGGGAGGGAAGGGGCAGGTGAGCTACCAACCAGGTTGGAGGGGCATGGTCTCAGGGGAGGATGACACCTAGACAGGCCAATGACCTCTGGGCATAGGGCATCTTTTGAACTTGACCAACCACACGAAGACCTTGCTGGAATGTTAAGCCTGATTGACAGGACTCACTCAGCAAGGGGGCAAGGGGGAAGGGAGAGAGGTATAGGCACACCTGGGAAGGGACCCGGAAGTTTAAAACAGGACATTACAATACACTGCAACATCTCCCTCTAGTTTCGTTTAAAAAGAAGAGGACTGGTTTTGTGATGCGGAATGCTTGCCAAACCATAGTTGGTAAATCGGTTCTTCCTCTACAAGAGGGTCAGTGTTTTCCACTGAGGCTTCCAGGTCATCCATTGGAGCACTGAGGGTTTCCAAATGGTAGACCTCAGGAGGGGGGTATGAGCTTGAAATTAACTTGAGAACCATGCGTTTGATTAGTCCAAAAACAATGGTTACAACTACAATAACTATAACTAAAATAAACAGCACTAAAAACACAGTTTTCAGAATAGATCCCAACCAGCCCGAGAGTCCCCAGCCTTTGAACAGTCCATTCAGCCAGTTGTCAGTTTCTCTGTTGATGTCCGAGAACCTTTGTCAAGGTAGTCCATATGTGGTTTGGGCTGCGGCACTATGCAGGAGATCGCAGGTGGGATGATCACGAGTAGGACGAGAAGCAGGCAAGGTCTCATGGCGTCTCGAGGCTACACATGAACAGCGGGATCTAAACTGGTACAAGGAACTTGAGACAAACATATATTACAAACTATTCCAGATAGGAGGCTTAAATAGAATTTCCTCCAGAGAACGCGTGCAACGTTTCCTTCTCCAGGCAGCATGAGCAACCTGGGGTGCTTCTGTAGATTTCTCTGAGACTTTGGGAACATAGGGCTTTACCCATTTGGAAGGAACCCACCTTAAACCAGAGGGGGTGGACACACAGGCGTATCAACGTCCCCAAGTAACCAATTTGTAAGGTCCCACTGTTTTCCAAGTCTCAGGGTCCTTTACTAAAACTGGAGGTTTTTCTTTCATCAACCTATGACTGCTCCCCCCAAAGTGGTGTAGGATGGGTGGGTTCAGGCTGTCAAAAGAACAATTCAGAAAATTGATTATGAATAGCACCCTGGATAACCGGATGTGGGGAGGTTCCACCTTCAGAACCTGTTGTTGCTGGTCCAGGACTCTTTTAATATCACGGTGAGTTCTTTCTCACAATGGCTTGACCTGTAGGGGAGTAGGGGATGCCAGTTTTGTGCTCTACTCCCCATTGCTGCAGGAAGCTCCCAAATTCCTTGGATTTATAAACAGGCTCATTATCAGTTTTCAGCTCCTTGGGGATGCCCATGAAAGAAAAAGCCTGTAAGAGGTGCTTAATAGCATCAATAGATGATTCTCCTGTGTGGGCAGAAGCATAGACCGCTCCAGAAAAGGTATCTACACTAATGTGAACATATTTCTGCCATCCAAAAGACTGTATGTGTGTTAAATCTGTTTGCCACAGTTCACAACTGTTCAGTCCCCTTGGGTTTGCTCCCGTACTCACTGTAGGGAGTGCATGTTGTTGGCAATTTGGGCATGTGGCCACAATCGCTTTGGCCTGTTCTCGAGTGATGTTAAACTGACGAACCAGGCCAGGTGCATTTTGGAAAAGCTGGTGGCTGATTTTTGCCTGTTCAAAAACATTTGGGAGAGTGGCCATCACTGCAGGTGCAGCAAGAGCATCTGCCCTTCTGTTGCCTTCAGCGATAAACCCTGGCAAGTCAGTGTGTGACCTGACATGCATCACATAAAATGGTTGCTCTCGGTGAGTGACTAACTTTACCAGTTTTGAGAGCAATTCAAAAAGCGTGATGTTAGACACTTCTTGCAGTATTGCTTGATCTGCCCTGGATACTACTCCTGCCACATATGCAGAGTCTGTAATCAGATTAAATGGTTCTGAGAACCTTTCAAAAGCCCTAACAATCGCAGCCAATTCAGCAACCTGAGGTGAACCTTCCACCTCAGCAATGTCTGTCTCCCACTGCTGGGTTTGAGGATCCTTCCAAGTCATAACGGACTTGTGGGACCTCCCGGACACACCTGTAAAGACAGTCAGAGCCTTTTTTAAAGGTCTCCTACTTAGAGCACTTCTCAATTTCAAAGTGAATTGAGAATCTTGTTTGAACAACTTGTGAGCGGGCCACGCTACCAAAATTTGTCCTGAGTAGGAATCCAGAGTGAACTGCAACACTTCATTTTCTTGAAACAATTGTTCCAGTATTTTCATAGTATTTTGACCCGATTTTAACTCAACTGGAATGTGAATGCACTTAAAATCACATCCTGCTAACTCCCTGATCCGGGTCCTTGCTTTCCGGATCAGTTCTGCTACCAGCTCCTGAGGTTTTGTCAATCTCTTGGACCTTTTATGACTGAGGAAAACCCATTCTATGATCAAGAGAGAGTCCCTCTGGTCCTGGTCCTTTTTTGGTGTGTCCTTTGCCTTAGGTGTTTGTTTTTCCTCCCACTGGAAAATAATTCCATGGAGGTGTGGAAACTTACCTAGGATGATGAATTTGAATGGCAGGTCAGGCCAGCATCGGTTGGCCTGTCTTGTGGACATTGCAATCTGAACCTTTTCTAGAGCTTTCCGTGCCTCTGGGGTAATAGACCTAGGAGCACCTGGGTCCTCTCCCCCTTTCAATAAATTGAAAAGAGGGGCAAGGTCTTCATTAGTCAGACCGAGCCATGGCCTTACCCAATTCAAAGACCCACACAACTTGTGGACATCCACAAGGGTCTTGATCCTTGGATTGATTTCTAGTTTTTGAGGAACAATGGTCCTATTTCCAATTTCTAAGCCCAAATACTTCCAAGGTGGCATCTTTTGAATTTTCTTTTCTTGGAGCTCGAACCCTGCAACAATCAATGCATCGATTGTTAGGTCAAGCGCATGGGTGAGTAAATCATCATTGGGGGCACACACGAGGATATCATCCATGTAATGATAGATGATGGCCTTCTCTGCGGCTGCACGCACTGGGGAAAGCAGGGAAGAGACATACCACTGGCAGAGAGCTGGAGATACCTTCAATCCCTGAGGAAGAACGGTCCAATGGTACCTTTTCATAGGGGCTTCCATGTTGATGGAAGGGACCGAGAATGCAACACGCGGTGCATTGTCAGGGTGCAAGGGGATTTGGAAAAAGCAGTCTTTAATATCAATAACAGCTAAATCTAATCTTGGGGAAGCATTGTTGGGGATGGCATACCAGGTTGGGGAGAACCCATATCTTCAATTACATTATTAATTTGTCAGAGGTCATGAAGAAGTCGCCTTCTGTTTTTGTCAGCTTTTTGGATGACAAACACTGGAGTGTTCCATGGGGACATGGTCTCCACAATGTGGCACTTTTTTAGTTGCTCTTCCACTAGTACCTCAAGCACCTTTATTTTTTGTTTACTGAGCGGCCACTGTTTCACGTCAACTGGTTTGTCTGTTTTCCACTTCAGTTTTTGGGTGGGGTGCTGTTGTTCAATGACTGCTGCACAAAAATGCTGTGGAGAGTCTGGAATATCAATTGTGACACCCCACTGGGCCATTAAATCTCTCCCTAAAAAAGGTTCCGAATAATCTAACACAAATGGACGGATATTTGCCAATTGTCTGTTTGGTCCCTCAATTTGAATAATGTTTTTGGATTGTCTTGCCAATTGCAGGCCTCCTACACCTCGAAGGTGACCAGCAACATTTTGCAAAGGCCAATGTGCTGGCCAGTCTTGTACTGGAATCACTATGCAGTCTGCACCCGTGTCTACAAGCATCTCAATGCGTTTTGACTCCCCACCCCCACTGACATTACACCATAATTTGGGTTTGTCTTTCCCAATAGCTTGGACCCGGGCGATTGTGGGCCCTTGTTTTTCGATATTTTCAGGTAAAGATGGCGCAGGGATAGCTTGTGCAACAATTTGTCCCTTGGGAAGAAACAGGGGTGGGTGGAAACAGTGCAGGCCGAGAACGAATTGCTCAGGATCTGATGTTGTCATTCCCCGAGCAATTTCAATCTCTTGTGGTGTGTGTTTGGTGTCCCCAGTGACGATGTACTTACAACGAATTCGGTTCCAAGTTCCCTTCTGTTCAGGATTTACAGAGACAAAATGCCAGTCAATGTCCTTCAGGTGGAGTGACTCTGTCAGCTGCAGCCTGTAAGGCTCATTGACAGAAGACGTGGTTAACACAGGATCACCTAAATCATAACAAAGGTAATTTTTTTTCACTTTCAGCAGTGGACCAGTGTGGAAGGGGCTAGCAGCGGGCCTGTTGGCTAAAGGAGTGAGAAGTAAGAGGAAGAAGTTGAACCAAGGAGATCAAGAGAGGAAAGATGGGAGCCTTCTGTGACTGGAGGGGAAAAAACTGGAAAGTGTATCAGCCATTTTCACTAATAAAGTGTTGCAAACTGTTGCCAACGGTTGCTAATGGTGGCAAACGGTGCTAACGGTTGACAACTGAGACTAAGACTGAGTGTGCTTGTGGTCTCTGCTTTAATGTCGTGACCACCTCGACTGCGACATTTTGGTGACCGCCGATGTGATAAGAAAATAGTCGGTGGGGGCCCATACAGGGTGTGGTGGTTTGACCAGGAAGAAGTGGGAATTCTGGGATGTTGTGGTCAAACCAATGGGTGCTTGGATTTTGATATTGGCACCTGGGGTAGCCAGTGGGTTTTAGGACACACCTCCGAGAACACCCAGGGGTTAAAAGCAGAGCTTTGGCCCTGGGAGGCTCTCTTGGGACTTCGAGGGACGGAGTTCGGATCTCTCCCCCGTCCAGCCGCTGCTGCTGGGCGGGGGAGGGGCAGCCATGAGGTAGGCCTGGGCCTGGATAGAGATGGGAGGTGAGGAGGCCTAGGAGGATGGAAGGGTGGAGAGCAACAAGAGACATCGGACAGCCATTCCCCCCCCTGCCCCCCCCCCCGCCTTTTGAGACAGAGAGAGAGAGAGAGAGAGAGAGAGAGAGAGAGTGCAGCCTGTGTTACCTTGAAATTCAGTAAATATGTGCTGGCAGCAGGCAGCCCGGCTGAGGAGATGGGGGGGGGAGGGTGCAGCCAGGAGTCCAGCTGCCTGGAGGAGTTTTTTAACCCTTTTTGGACAATGAAAGCCTTACAGAACATTAACCCTTCCTAGACGAGTGATAAGAGTGGAGGAGGACAAAGGAAATGAACGAGTGATGGAGGTCTGGACCAGAGAGAGAGAGTGAGAGATGTTGAAAGAATGGAGAAGATGGAGTGGCGTTTTATGCTGGACTCTTTTGTGTAGCCATGGACAGAGCTATGTTTCCGTGAGATACAGAGACTGAGTCCAGGGGGAGAAATGTCCCAGTGCCAGAGAAGATTCAGTGTGGGTACCCCTCAGCCCCAGGGGGTATATAAAATATGGGGGGGACGGATGTCCCAGAGGTGAGAAGGTGAGATACTGTGTTTTTCTGGAACTGGACAAAGCATCCTTAAAAAAAGACAACCCTGGAAGCAGCCCTGATCCCTGTTCGGTGGTCAGAGCACCGGAACAAGGACGGAAGAGGCCACCATGACACATGGAAGGACTGCCTCTCCTCTTGAGGAGTTGAAAGTTTGAGCAATCTAAAGGGTGGTGTTGGACCTAGAATTGGTGATTTTGGAGGATGTATTGTATTGGGAATTTAGGAGGGAGGAGGGGGAGAGTGTTTTTGTGAGGTTTTCATTTTCCTTGTGGTTTTTTTTTCCCTCTTTTGTGTGTAGTTTTGTAGTTTAGTAATTGTTTGTGTGTAGCTTAGTTAATAAACTTTTCTGTATGTTGAAGTTGGAGCCTGCTTTGTTTATTCCTGGTCACATCTCACAGCAGACACCGGGGAGAAGGTGTACTCATGGGGGCTCTGGCTTTGCCAGGCCCAAAGCATAACATTTGTTTGGTTCCCTGACCGGGAATCGAGTTTTAAGAGAGTGATGGGATGAAGCTGTGAGATGGGACCAAAGAGGAATAAGAACAAAGCATGTATTAAGTTGGTATATTGTGTAGAAGTGTTTTGCAATTTTGTTGACAATTTTAGAAAGGGTGTTCTCGGAGGTGAAGGGTGGAATGTGGTGGTTTGACCAGGAAGAAGTGGGAATTCTGGGATGTTGTGGTCAAACCAATGGGTGCTTGGATTTTGATATTGGCACCTGGGGTAGCCAGTGGGTTTTAGGACACACCTCCGAGAACACCCAGGGGTTAAAAGCAGAGCTTTGGCCCTGGGAGGCTCTCTTGGGACTTCGAGGGACGGAGTTCGGATCTCTCCCCCGTCCAGCCGCTGCTGCTGGGCGGGGGAGGGGCAGCCATGCGGTAGGCCTGGGCCTGGACAGAGATGGGAGTAAGGAGGCCTTGGAGGATGAAAGGGTGGAAAGCCCCAAGAGACATTGGACAGCCATTCCCCCCCCCCCCCCCCCCCGCCTTTTGAGACAGAGAGAGAGAGAGAGAGTGTGCAGCCTGTGTTACCTTGAAATTCAGTAAATATGTGCTGGCAGCAGGCAGCCCGGCTGAGGAGATGGGGGGGGGGGTGTGCAGCCAGGAGTCCAGCCACCTGGAGGAGTTTTTTAACCCTTTTTGGACAATGAAAGCCTTACAGAACATTAACCCTTCCTAGACGAGTGATAAGAGTGGAGGAGGACAAAGGAAATGAACGAGTGATGGAGGTCTGGACCAGAGAGAGAGAGTGAGAGATGTTGAAAGAATGGAGAAGATGGAGTGGCATTTTATGCTGGACTCTTTTGTGTAGCCATGGACAGAGCTATGTTTCCATGAGATACAGAGACTGAGTCCAGGGGGAGAAATGTCCCAGTGCCAGAGAAGATTCAGTGTGGGTACCCCTCAGCCCCAGGAGGTATATAAAATATGGGGGGGACGGATGTCCCAGAGGTGAGAAGGTGAGATACTGTGTTTTTCTGGAACTGGACAAAGCATCCTTAAAAAAAGACAACCCTGGAAGCAGCCCTGATCCCTGTTCGGTGGTCAGAGCACCGGAACAAGGACGGAAGAGGCCACCATGACACATGGAAGGACTGCCTCTCCTCTTGAGGAATTGAAAGTTTGAGCAATCTAAAGGGTGGTGTTGGACCTAGAATTGGTGATTTTGGAGGATGCATTGTATTGGGAATTTAGGAGGGAGGAGGGGGAGAGTGTTTTTGTGAGGTTTTCATTTTCCTTGTGGTTTTTTTTCCCTCTTTTGTGTGTAGTTTTGTAGTTTAGTAATTGTTTGTGTGTAGCTTAGTTAATAAACTTTTCTGTATGTTGAAGTTGGAGCCTGCTTTGTTTATTCCTGGTCACATCTCGCAGCAGACACCGGGGAGAAGGTGTACTCATGGGGGCTCTGGCTTTGCCAGGCCCAAACCATAACACAGGGTTCTAGCAATTGGCATACGTGACCCATTGGGACGTAGTGGGGGAGGCGGCGTTGGTGCAGCTGAGAGTGGCAGGTGGAAGCCACAGGGAGGTCCGGACCTGATTCTCTCAAATCATGACACCTGGAAGTAAGTGAGCCACCAACTAGTAATAATGGGACAAAATTTATCTAAAGAGGAAGAAAATGTTCTGTCTGCATGGAAAATTTTGTTAAGAAATAAGGGAATTTATACGTCAGACTATGCACTTCGTAATATAATGCTGTGGGCTAAATCACAGAATATTGGCACTGATCCTGACACAGCATTTAGTGTTAAGGCATGGAAAAAGGTCGGGGACAGACTTTGGCAAGTCATTCGAGCGGGAGATAAAACAGTTGTTGATCTAGCAGTTACTTGGAACTCGCTCTTTGAGGCTTTAAAGGAATGGAAAATAGAGAGAGAAACGGAGCAAGATGCGGATGAAGAGTCGGGCCTGATAACAGAACCTGACGGGAGGCCCTCTGAGGTAGAAGGGGGCTCTGATGGGAAGGCTACCAGAGCTTCTGGGCTGGCTGCCAAGGCTTCTGGGAAAGCTGCCAAAACTTCTGGACAATCTGCCCTAGCCTCTTCTTATCAGGCCCCTAAGCCTCCTTATCTCACACCTGTGCAGCAGCTCAAGATGGTGCCTGTATATATTACACCGCTATGCCAGTTAGCTGAAATGTCTCTAGCAGAGAGAGAAACCCAGCCATCTGCCCCCCCGCTTCCCTCCTCTCTGGTCCAGCCGTCCGCCCCCCCGCTTCCCTCTGAGTGGCTTGAACAATCTGCAAGGCCGTATCCTCCGTTACTTGACAGTGACAGCAACAGTGAATCAAGTGATGAGTCGCCCGCAGTAACATCTAAGCTGGGGCAAGGAGCTCTGGTCCCTTCATCTCCTAAGAGCTCTAGCCTTACTGCCCCATGGACTTTGCCTCCATGTCAAGTAACTGTGCTTCCTCGACACCCTCAGGAGTTCTGGGAATTTGTTAGGAGGAAAGCAGTTGAAGAAAATAAGTGGGACATAATACAAAGGTTAGGTGCTCCAAGAGTACCTCAGGAGAGCAGTGCCAATGCAAATGTTGCTTGTGATAACCCTATGGCTTTTCCAGTTTTCAAAGCAGTTCCTGGAACAAGACAGAACAACAGTCATCACGTCTTCGCCTGGAGGGTTGTGCAAGACATCCAATCGAAAGTAGCTCAGTATGGTATTAATTCCTCAGAGGTAATGCAATTAATACGTGTGATTAATGCAGATTTGCTTGCACCTTATGACATCACTCATCTTGCTACAATTCTATTCCAACCAGTACAATATGGTGTATTTCAAGAAACTTGGAGGCGAGTGGCTGAACGCACCGCTTTAACAAATATGCAGTTGCCTCAACACGACCCTCATCGTGCTGTGGGTGTTGATGCCCTACTGGGCACTGGGCCTTTTGCTAATCCAGATTTACAGGCAAGGTGGCATCCTTCGATTTTGGCACAAGCTCAGCAAATTGGCATGGGTGCTTTAACTAAAACAATGGAAATGGCAGCTCCAAAACAGAAATATATCACTATACAACAAGGGATGAGAGAACCATTTTTGCAGTTTGCAGAAAAACTTGCTGCTGCTATTGAGAAACAGGTAGATGATTAAACTTTGCGAGACAAATTGTGCATAGAGTTGGCTAAAGAAAATGCAAACCCAGATTGCAGAAAGATTATTGACACTTTGCCTGGGGAACCCACCTTGTCTGAAATGGTTACTGCTTGCTCAAAAGTTGGTTCAGTTGAGCATAAAATGGCAGCTCTTGCTGCAGTGCTAAGACCTTCAGCAAAGTGTTATAATTGTGGACAACAGGGGCATGTTAAGTCACAGTGTACTGTCCAGAAAACAACATTTAGGCCAAGTGCAAGCAACGATGTTGTATGCAATCGTTGTGCTAAATCTGGGCACTATGCTAAGCAATGCAGGAGTAAATATCATGCAAATGGTCAGCTATTGCCGGGAAACCCAAAGAGGACCGCAAAGGGGCGTGTGGGGAAACAAATACCCCAACAACCACAACAGCAAATGCGGGCCTTCCCAGCCCTGCAAAGCTACCCATTTGTGAACAATACTCAGGGGCAACAAGCGGGTCCGCAGGCATTGATATACCCACCGCTGACACAGCAACCATTTTAACAAAAGAAATATGTAAGGTACCCCTTGATGCCGATGGTCCAATAGGATGGAGATTGAGTGCATTTTTGATAGGGAGATCGAGTACTACACTTAGAGGTATTCATGTGCATCTAGGGCCTATTGACGCTGATTATTTAGGGCAGATTCATGCCATGGTATCCATTGATGATCCTCCTGTCACTATTCAGAAAGGAGCTTGCATTCCTCAAATTGTACCTTTTGTGAGTTCTGTTCCAAATACAGTGGACTGAAGTCGAGGCACCGGAAGCTTTGGATCGACAGGAGTACCTCAAGTGTTCTGGACGGAGAAAGTAACAGAGAGCCGTCCAGAAAAGACATGCACTCTCACCGCCAGTGGATGTCATCCAGGAACTATATCAGTAACAGGTTTGATTGATACTGGAGCAGATGTCACAATACTCTCGCGACTTTGCTGGCCTCAATCGTGGCCTCTCACTCATACAAGTTTTGGTCTCCTGGGATTAGGTGGTGCTAAAACAGGTGGCCTGTCAGCCATTGTAATTAATGTGAAACATCCTGATGGCCAACAAGCTAACATCAGACCCTATGTTGCCGATTCTCCTCAAAGTTTGTGGAGACGAGATTGTTTATCTCAATGGGGTGTCAAAATTACTGCGGATTTTTAATGGGGGCCACTGTGTTGCAGGGCAATGAACGTCCAGTTGTACCCCTGACATGGTTGACAGATAAGCCTGTCTGGGTTCACCAGTGGCCCCTGACTACTGAAAAGCTTACTGCCCTGCAAGAATTAGTTACAGAACAATTGCAAGCGGGACACATTGAGGAATCATTCAGTCCCTGGAACACCCCTGTTTTTGTAATAAAAAAGAAATCGGGAAAATGGAGACTTTTACATGATTTACAGCAGATAAATACTGTAATGGCAACAATGGCAGCTTTACAACCAGGCCTTCCTACACCTACGATGATTCCACAGGAATGGCAAATAGTTGTCATTGATCTAAAAGATTGTTTCTTCACTATTCCATTGGCTGAGCAGGACAAAGAAAAATTTGCTTTTACGGTGCCTTCTATAAATCATGCTGAACCTGATAAAAGATAACAGTGGAAGGTACTCCCACAAGGCATGAAAAATTTGCCAACTATTTGTCAATGGTTTGTGGCACAGGCCTTGTCAAAAGTCCGGGAGCAATTTAAAAACTGCTACTGCTATCATTACATGGATGATATCTTGTTGGCATCTGACAACAAACAACAGTTGTCAGCTCTTAAACAATGTGCTGTGACAAATTTGAAAGCTTTTGGCCTGATCGTTGCTCAAGAGAAAGTGCAGGAACACATGCCTTGGAAATACCTAGGTATGTTGGTGACCAACACTCAAGTTATGCCTCAACCTGTAAAGCTAGACATTGATGTTAAAACTGCTACTGATGTACAGAAATTGGTTGGTTTATTAGGTTGGATTCGATCATATTTAGGCAGAACTAATCATCAGTTTGCAGCCATTGTTTGATTTGCTTTCAGGCATCACTTCCTCTACTGATAAGAGGCAACTGACCTCAGCAGCAAAAAAGACCTTGGAAGAAGTTGAATTAGCCCTAGCACACAAATTTGTTAACAGGATAGATACCTCTGTTGGTGTTCAATTGTTTATTTTGAAAGACCGTGAAATACCATGTGGAATACTATGTCAATGGAATGATACTTGGGAAGGTCAATTGCATATTCTGGAATGGATATTTTTATCTTTCAGATCCCGGAAAACAGCTGCAGGACTTTATGAGCTTTTTGCAGATATTATCATCAAGGGCCACAGGCGTTGTCATGAGATTTTAGGACAGGACCCTGTGACCGTTGTGATACCTCTACACAGTGGTATTTTGAATGGTGCTTTCAAAATAATCATGAATTGCAATCTGCCTTATCTTGTTTTACAGGCCAAATCTCATATCATTTGCCTTCTCATCCTGTTCTAACACTGACTAAAGAGATTCCTTTTGAAGGCAAGCAAATTTGTTCTCCTGTTCCAGTGTAAGGTATAACGGTTTTTACAGATGGGTCTGGGAAAACCAGAAAAGCAGCTGTGGCTTGGAGAAAGGATGATCACTGGGAATATCAGACAGTGATTCAGCAGGATCTCCTCAACTGGTTGAACTTTCTGCTGTTCTTTTGGCTTTTACTTTGTTTCCTGGTTCTGTAAATATAGTTACTGATTCAGTTTATGTTGCCAATTTGGTTAAGCATTTAGATCAAACAGTGTTGTATAATATTCAAGAGAAACCATTTTTTACCATATTAGTGAAGTTATGGACAGTTATTGGTGCTCGAAAACATCCTTACTTCATCATGCACATTCGCAGCCATACATCATTGCCAGGATTTTTTGCTGAAGGCAATGCCTATGTAGACTCTTTAGTAGCTGCTGCTGCAATCAAAACTGTACCCAATGTGTTGCAGAAGGTAATTTTATCCCATCAATTTTTTCATCAGAATGCTCAAGCTTTACAGCAGCAATTCAAATTGTCTACTGCCAAGGCAAAATCTATTCTTTCCTCTTGTCCTGACTGTCATATGACTCATGTCACTCCATATTATGGTACCAACCCTAGAGGTCTTTCTGCATTAGAAGAATGGCAAACTGATGTTACAAAAATGCCAGAATTTGGTCGCTTCAAGTATGTTCATGTTACAGTTGATACTTTTTCTCATGGTTGCTTCAGCATTCACAGGAGAAAAAACTCGAGATGCTATTCGTCATTTTTATCATGCTTTTTCTATTTTAGGTGTTTCGTGTCACGTAAAAACAGATAACGGCCCAGCATATGCTTCGCAGAAAATGCAAGCATTCCTTAGTGCCTGGGGCATTGGACATTCAACAGGTATTCCACATGTCCCCACGGGCCAAGCAATTATTGAAAGAGCTCACGGACTTCTTAAATGTCAGGTTCAAAAACAAAAAAGGGGGAATGCAACATGAGTCACCTCAAGTGAGATTAGATAAAGCTGTTTATGTGTTAAACTTCTTGCGTCCCCTACCTGACTCACAGTTATCTCCAATCTTTTGCCATTTTTCTTCTTTGAATTCTAAGCAACCACATTTCCATAGAAATGTCAAGGTGTGGGTCAAGGATTTGATTACTGGTATATGGTCTGGTCCAGAAGAATTGATAACCTGGGGGAGGGGTTATGCTTGTGTTTTGACAGATAATGGTCTTCGATGGGTTCCTGCTCGCTGTGTCAAACCTTACCTAGACCGTGCGGGAAAGGACAGGATCGATGGTTCCGCAGCTGAAGCAGAACGTGCAGAGGACACTGGCTAAGACCATATATCAGTAATTAAAGATGGATGAAGGACAGGAATGATTGCATTAAGAATGGGAATTCTGTTGATGGTTGTGATTGTGATTTTGTGTGTCCCCTCTCTGCTTGGATTTTTGCAAAGGGCCCTGCAAAAATCCATAGCAACTGTATTTACAGTTCAAAAACAAAAAAGGGGGAATTGTGGAAGGGGCTAGCAGCAGGCCTGTTGGCTAAAGGAGCAAGAAGTAAGAGGAAGAAGCTGAACCAAGGAGATTGAGAGAGGAAAGATGGGAGCCTTCTGCGACTGGAGGGGAAAAAACTGGAAAGTGTATCAGCCATTTTCACTAATAAAGTGTTGCAAACTGTTGCCAACGGTTGCTAACCATTGCAAATGGTGCTAACAGTTGAAAACTGAGACTAAGACTGAGTGTGCTTGTGGTCTCTGCTTTAATGTCGTGACCGCCTCGACTGCAACAGACCTGCAGACATAGTCTTTGAAGCACCTGCTTCACTTACACAAACATTAATATTATTGCGCGCTTGATTGGTTTTGCTACCCTTATTCCCTTGGCCTGCTCTTTTTGTGTCTGCACGTCTGGCAGGCGGGCGCTCCCTTTTCAGTTTTTTTGTTGTTGTTGACCCCCAGGGAGGGCTTGTAGTTCTTTTCCCCTGCTATTTCTGAATTCATCAAATTGCCTTTTCAGGGGGCACTGGTTACTCCAGTGCCCTAGGTTCTTACAAAGCAGGCATGGTTTTGTGGGCTCAGCCATTGCTGGTCTCCACTGCTGCCCAGGGTACTGCTGTACTGAGGGGAAAGGTGCAGGGCTGGCAACGGCGACACGCTGAGGTGGTCTTGGCAGCAGCCTTGGTCTGGTGTCTTCAGCCACACTCATCAGAGGCACTTTCCTGTTACACACTAGAAGCATATCTTTTAAGGTTGGGGGAGGTTCTAAAGGAAGGCTCAGGATTGCCACTCGACACTGTTCATTTGCATTCGTAAATGCCATTTCCTCTAAAACCGCTTCCCTAGCATTCACTTTTTAAACTTGTATTTCAATGGCTCTAGTTAACCTTTCTACAAATGTCAAAAAAGGCTCTGATGATAGCTGTTTAATTTTACTATAGGGCTCAAAAGGCCCCTCAGGTTGGAGGGAAAAGAATGCTTTTTCAGCTGCTTCTTTTACTTTCTCGAGTGTTTCTGCAGGAATTGCAGTAGCTTGGATTGAGGGTAAAGATCATTGGCCCTCACCACAGAGGTGCTCAATGGTGATAGGGTTAACACTGTTGTCCTTCGCTGTGTTTGGATCAGCATGCAAGCCTGGGAGAGCATCTTTTAGCAGTTGTTTCCATGCTAATTCCCATAATTTGAATTCCATGGAGGTCATGAGACAGGAAAAAAGCTGTTTTAAATCATGTGGGATCACCACAGTCCTACTCAGTTCAGAATTTAAAAGGCCACGGGAATATGGACTGTGTGGACCATATTCTTTATGAGATTTACAGATCTATTTAATCAATTGTCATCCAAAAGAACTCCAATTAGCAGTTGGGGCTGCCCCTCCCTGAGCTGCAGGCTGAAAGGTAACAGGAGCCAGTGACAACATGGGACTATGCATTGGGTCTGCTGTTCCCAGCTCTGTATCCCTTGGATCAGAAGCATTGGGATGACAGATACAGGTCTGGGGACAGGCAGTGGTTGTGTCCCCACCGTGGGAACTCGGGGAGGGGGCGGGGACGCAATGGGCACAGGGGGCAGGGACAGGGAGCTGGCAAGGGGTGGGGATACCATGGGAACAGGGGGCGGGGTCAAGGGGCAGGCAGGGGGCGGGGACATCATGGGAACAGAGGGCGGGGTCAAGTAGCTGGCAGGGGGCGGGGACACCTGGTGACATCACGTCAGCAGATACCCCCTGGGAGGAGTAGAGGGGAGGAGCTGAAGGTACTGCAGTAAAGGGAGGGGGAGGGGGGAGGGTGTCACGAGGAACAGGAGGAGAGGGGGATGGGTATGGAATTTTGAAATGCTTAAGAGGATTTTGGGAAGAAGACCAGGTTTGGGAAGATGCCACGTGGCATTCACCATCTTGTGGACCCCCTAGGGCATCACTGCTCTCTGGAAAGCTGACACGTGCTCTGGGTTTCAGAGGAGGGGACACAGGGGATTGGGAAAGGTTCCACGCAGCCTGGCCAGGGCCTTGTGAACAGGACAACTCAGGCATTTTAACAAATTCTGGGAGTCGACTTCCCAATGAGTGTGCTCTCTTTAAAATACCAAGTTTTGGGGTAAGAGGTTTAGGGGGTTTAGAGCTAGGAGAGGGAGAAACAGGGAGAGCAGAGGTACATGGCTTGGCATTTGGCTTTTTCTCCAATTCCTTTTGTTTGTGCAAGGCTGTTGGAATTTGTGAACTCCAGAACACAAATTTAGCTGAGGGTGTATTCCCAGACTGTCCTAAGGTTATCAATTAATTTCCAACTTTTTCCCAGAATTGAATATTGTGGATTTCTTCAGGGGAGGTTTGTGGGAAGTGCAGAAAAAGCCATCTTGTAAACTGTTTCAATTTTCCTTTTGAGAACTTCACATTACCACTGACTAAAATGCTAACAATATGATAATACACTCCTTTTTGTACAATGCTGAGATTCGAACCCATGTAAAATGTAAAAGGCAAAGTACTAAATCCTGCCTGATCAAAAACAAAGCCAAAATCAGCTACCGATTTCTAAAAAAAAAAACACAGATAGGAAGGCGATAACGAACAGACAAAAGCTTTACAATGCAGCTGTATATACTGCTTTTAAAATTCCCGGGCAGCAGCTGCAGGGAGCTGAGACACGCCCTGCCAAGCCGAGGCAGACAAAGCCTCCCCTGCGGAGCTGAGAGAGAGCAGCTTTCCCCCACATCACATGGCCAGCTGATACGGGGGCCGCCCCGCGTGTAGAGGGCACCCCCGCCCCACAGAGAGAGAGATCCCTGCGGCCACATGTAGAGAGCCCCCCTTCCCCGCACAGAGAGAGAGTCCCCCGCGGAGAGAGCCGAGAAGGCTGCGCTGCTGAGCCGGGGGGAAGGGCAGAGAGCAATCCCGCTCTGGAAAGAATTCCAAGAGACAGCAACACACGCGGCTGAAAGCTAAAGCCTAGAACGCAATGGATTCCCTCTGTGGGGCTGCGCAGCCAAAATGCTAAGGCAAAAAAGGAACAGAACTCACAGCAGAGTCTGTTTTTGAGCTTCTGCTCCACCAAGAGCAGAGATACTCACCCAAAATGGAAGCTGTAGCTGGCTAGGTCTCCTCACCAGAACAGGACCCCTCTATGGGCAGGAGAGGCTACCCTGTTCTTCCTCTGGAAAATCTTCTCACCAGAAAGGAGCTGGGGTTTCCTGAGGCACCGAACAGTCCACGAAACTTCTTCTGGGATAAAATCCCAAAGTCTCTAACTGAGAGCATTGCAACCAAGGCTCTTTCAGCTGGATGCACGGCAGCCGAAGCCTGCCTGAGGTACTGAGAGTCCTTCTGGGGCTGCAGAGTTGCTTTGCCCACCCAGAGATGCCAAAATATTGGAATATGAATCCCAATAGTGCCAGGTAGATTGTGCCTGGGCCAGTCTGACCCTTGCTGCTGGGCCAAAGGGGGAAGCTGTAGGGGGAAGCTGTGGTGTATCACCCCAGAGACACCTTTAGCTTGCTGGAGGTTGCAGCTGGGCAGCTGAACAAGTCCAGGCTTGGTAGGAACTCCGTTTACCTCAGGAGAGAAGGCTTCAGGCTAATTGTGAGGAAGAAGGAGACGGATTCTGCCAGAGGGTTATATCCAGAGCTTTATTCCATGGTCGCAGAGGTCTGAATGTCAGCAACAGCTCCAACAGAATCCCGACGGCATGGCTTGATTCAGCTTTTAAGCTCAGGGACAGGGGAAGGGGAGGGGCAGGTGAGCCACCAACCGGGTGGGAGGGGCAGGGTCTCAAGGGACGAGGATGACACCTAGACAGGCCAATGACCCCTAGGCCTGAGGGGCATCTTTTGAAAGTGATGAACCACACAACGCCTTGCTGGAATGTTAAAACTGATTGATAGCCCAGCAGGGGGCGAGGGGGGAAGGGGAAGAGGGGTATTGGCATACCTGGGGAAGGGACCCGAAAATTTACGACAGGTTATTACAACACACCGCAACATCTGGAGACATTGTGGAACACCTGTGAGTGACAGGAGTGAGTCAGGCCTTGCTTTTGCTGAGACAGGCCCCGTCTGTCCATCAGTCTGTCAGCCATGGCACACTGGGGACAGTGTGATGCTCTGCCAAAGCCAGCTCCTGAGTGGCCGTGTGACCAGAAGTACCAGCTGGGGAGAGGGCCCTTGGTGTCTCAGCTGGCTTAAAAGACAGAGCATGAGATGGCCATGTCTCTGACTCTGTCTCCACTGGGAGTGTCTGTCCCATCCACGCTACAACCCAGAAGTTGGCAACTCATTTAAATGAGAAATATCTGCCAGGAAAAGTGGGAACTGTCCTAGAATGTAAAGAAGACACATGTCAAAAAGGTTTTTTAATTTCAAAAATGATGGGGCCAAAAGGCAAAAGTGTAAGAAAAGGAATAACAGCTCTTTCCTGGGAAATTTATAAACCAGAACAGAACAAACGACACAAAATTTCCCTACCACTCAGCGCTGTTGGTTTTGTGGCAGTTATAACCGCAGCCAGCAGGGGGCGCTGCAGGGAGCACTCCCGGCCAGCAGGGGGCGGAGCACTCCCGGCCACCAGGAGGCACCCCGGTCCAGTTCCATCCCCTCAGGGGCCGTGGCGGCCTCGGACAGGAGGGAGGAGAGGAAATCGCTCCTTTTGCAAACTCAGGGCCACCAATTGGTCCCAGCACCACCACCTGCAGCAGGCAGAAGCTGCCAAGGCAGCAGGTTGGATCTCAGTACCCACTGGCAGCGTAGCAGTTTTCCAGGGACACGCACACACGCTGCGCAACACTCATGTCCGCTCTCCATGCTCCCAAATGGAAGGAAGGCAGCGCCTGACCACAGGCAGGTCTCAGGTACACAAAAACCCCTGTGGTGGCTTCACACCACAAATCCTGCAAACTCTCAGCCTTTCCCTCAGGATACGAGGGCAGGGATGGAGCATCTTTGGAGACACCTGGAATCCACACAGGGTCACTCCCCAGACCTCTGCCACGGCTGGGGCCAGAGCCCCGGTGCGATATTTCCAAACCTTTCCCTCTTTTTTGCTGGCCACAGCCTGAGCTGAAACATTCCTTCCATGAGGTTCCAGAAGGCTGCAGGTTTTGTTCAAGAAGGAAGGTCCAGGTGAGCTTGTAGAGCAGATTGTTGCGGGACGTGCAGTAGTGCTGGAGCTCTCTAAGTCCCTTACAAAGAGGAACAGATGATCAAGTGCTGTATTTCCGGACTGGGTCACCCACAGCCTCCCCTGCAGGGGGGGTTTCCAGGCAGCCCTGCTCTGAAAACCACCAAAGGCCCTCCCAGAGACACTGCTTGGGCACCCTTTGGGTTTTGTGCCTCTTGCAGAGCTGAGCAAACCACAGGCAGTCCTTTTTCCACCCACAGAATTCTCACCTCTGCAGCAGCTCTAAAGCTGCCAGAATGAAAGCAAAGGGGGCAGGGGGGACCCTCATGTCCTGACTACCACCTGGAGCTGGCCAGAGCAGGGCTGGGCAATGGCCATCCCTGTGCAGTGGGGCTGGGCCATGGCTGGCCCCCACCCTTGGATGGCCACCCCAACAACACCAGCCACTCCACAATACACATCACTGTCACAGCAGAAACAGTATCACAATATTTAATCAACAATATAATCAATAATGTAATACCAATTCATATAATATCCAGTGAAACTCAGCTTCCATTAACTTGTTCCTCACAATATGTATTAGTTAAGAAGTGTTATTCCCTGGGACAGGGGAGAAGAGAATTCAGATTTTCCTGAAGGCCGCTTTGGCCATCAGAATGAGGAAGGTCCAGGGTTCTGAAAGGTTCCCCTGGTGGAGGAATTATGCTGGGGGAATCATCTGGGATTTGCCTCTGTTTTGGGGGCTTTCCCTTGAAATCATTCCTTTGTGACTCTCTAGACTCCCAACCTTGTTGCTGTTGCTTGTGGATCTATTCTCTCTCGTTGCTATTTCAGGAAATTGTTCTTCTCTCAGCCCTTTGGGATCTTTGTCCCTCCACGGGGAGGGAGAGGGGCAGTTTTTAGTGGCAGCACACACACGAGTGGGTGCCCATGGGTGGGGATCCCCACTGCCCCCCTGTGGCCCCCAGTGTCACAGCACATTCCCGTAGATGTCACCGAGTTCCCGCAGTCGCCCCTGGGGTCCCCGCAGCTCCGCGTAGGTCACCTGGGGATCCTGGAGGGTGGTGGCAAAGGGGGACACTGTGAGAGTCACGGGCTGTGGGATCTGGGTTGGCTGAAACTCGTGGGTGACGTGTTCCTCTGCATGTGTCCCCCCCGCACTTACCCCTGCTCTCTTGGTGACCACAGCGTGGGTACACAGCGCCTCCCCCTCCTCTGCGTGGGGGGGGGGGGGGCCTGAAGAAATAAAGGGGATGTGAGGGAGGGAATTGCAGTGTTTGAGGTTTGGGGTAAAAGGGGAGAATGAGGTTTGAGCCCCCAAGTCACTTTTCCTGTTTCTTTCTGGTGGCTGCAAAGGAAAGAGGAGAAGGGTGAAGGTGGGGTCCCAAGGCCCTGAACCCTCTCAGGATTCCTGGTCCCCCATAGGACTCTCACTTTCCCTTGTCTGTCCTTGTCTGTCCCCACATCCTCATCCCTGAATTCCTGCCCCCCTCTCCCTGTCCCCAAAGCTACCCTGTATGCCCACTCACAACAAGGTCCACTGTGGGTAACATGGACTGGTTCTGCTGGAATTGGGGATCTCAGGGGACCGCACAGCCCCTCTATGTCCCCTCCCCTCCACATCCCTGCTGTGTCAGGCCCCTGCCCAGGGCACTCACCCCACAGGAGCAGCGCCACCTTCCCGGCCATCCCGGTGTCCCCAGCCATGGGCACTGGCTGTCACTCATTGCTGTGGCCACCGCTCCCCTGGCTGGCAGTTCTTAGAATGAAGGGGAAGGAAGCGAGGTCAGGTCCGTCCCCATGCGTAGGTGGCACCTGGTGGGGGCAGGGTGGTCAGAAGCTGGGCACAGGCTGGGGACATTATGGGATAGTCTGGGGACAGGGTGGGTGATGGTGTTGCCAGGAGTGGGAATGTGGGGAACCCAGGATGGGTGTCCAGGAAAATGGGGCACCAGGGAAATTGGGGTCTCCATGCCTGGGGGAATTCAGGGATGGGGGTGCTGTGGGAATATGGTCCCCAGGGATTTTAAGTCATGGCATGTGGGTGGCAGGGTTAGGGGTGCCGGGGAAAAAATGGGACTCTCAGGAATAGGGGTTCTGGAGGGAGAAGCAGCCCATGGGATGGGATCAGTGCAATGGTGGTGCTGGGCAATGGTGGTCCTGGGATGGGGGTGCCCAGGGAGGAGCAACCAAGGCAATGGGGGTCCCATGGTTGGGTTGCCAGGGGAATGGGGGTGCCAGGGATGGGCAGTGGCTGGGTGGGCACAGGGGGTCACAGCTCCTTCCTGGGGTGCCTCAGAGTTTGTGGTGAATCAGAGCCCAGCACAGCCCCCACCCTGGGGCACACCAGGGCTGTCCTGGGAGTCTCTGTGTCCCTGCCCCACACGCAGATGGGTGTGGTCGCCCAATTTCCTGGCTCAGCCATCCCAGGCAACACTTGATGCTCAATTGCTTTAGACAAAATTACACATCCATAGAATATAAGCAAAAATCTTTCCGTCACCATTATTTTCCCAATAAATAACAAACTCAGCAAAAATCAAACTGACAAGGTATAAAATGCTCTGCTTTATTAAATCCATTGCTTTCCCAACAAGTCCCTAACAATAAAAACACAAACAAATCATAATGAAATGAGATTGTTTTTTCTCCCTTTAGGAGCCCCTTGCTACATCCAACAGCAGCCTTTGGTGGTGGATACCACAGAGTGCGTGGAATCTCCCTGAGTGTCCAGCAGCTCCATGACATTGTTCCCTGCCTGCTTGGGAGTAACCCAGCCCCTAAGGAAGCCTTTTTGTCGGCGGAAGGGAACCAGGACATCAGTTTGATCATCACAGGCTCAATTTTATTGATCAGTACGGCGGGTTAAATACAGTTAATAATGAGCTTCATACATATTGCAAAAGTTGAGCTCAGGATTGGTCAGCTTACATATCAGCACCTACGCCTACTTCTGCATTCCTATGGTTCTACTTTTGATACTTTCTACATATTCTTAGGATATATTCAGGACTAATCTCAACTCCCTATCCTCATGTTGCAGCAAGGTCGCTGCTGACTCTTCCTTTCAGCTTGCTGACTGCTG
The DNA here is from genome assembly GCF_035770615.1 of Melospiza melodia melodia. Taxonomy (NCBI): domain Eukaryota; kingdom Metazoa; phylum Chordata; class Aves; order Passeriformes; family Passerellidae; genus Melospiza; species Melospiza melodia. Next base: position 957,194 of record NW_026948638.1, read on the forward strand.
ACTTTTCTCCTTCAGCTTAACCAGTGGCATTATATCAGTGTGGCCTTTCTCAGCTAACCAATTATTAATAATACTCTCCACACCTTTTGTTGAGCCATATTTAGGAAATCTCCCCATTTTGCTCATTCCCACCCTGAAACTTGATTGACTTCCCATGGAGGAAGGGGAGAAGCTCTGTCCATCCTTGGGACAGTGCACAGGAATCTGTGGAAATGGTCGTTTGTGCCTCAAGGTCTGATTCCCTGGTAAATCCACTCCAGCCTGCCCTGAATTCCCCTGCCTGGGCACTCCCTGCTTCTGGTGTGACACCCCTGTTGCCCAGCCCCTCGTGTGCAGCTCTGGCTCAGTATTTCCACATTTTTTCCCTCTCTTCTGCTGTTCACATCCAGAATTCAAACATTCTTTCCATGATGTTCCAAAGGGCTGCAGGTTTTGTTCAAGAGGGTGCTGGTCAGGTTGTTGAGCAGATTGTTGTGGGATTTGCCATAGTGCTGGGGCTCTCTCAATCCCTTGGGCAAAGGCACAAAATTATCAATTGCAGCATTTCCTGACTGGTTCCCTCAAAGCTACACCTGCATAGGGGGTTTCCAGCCAGCTCTGCTCTGAAAACCACCAAAGGCCCTCCCAGAGACCCTGCTTGGCTCCCTTTGCGTTTTCTGCTTCTTGCAGGGCTGAACAAACCACAGGCAGGCCTTTCTCCCCAACAGAATTCTCACCTCTGCAGCAGCTCTAAGGCGGTCTGAATCTAAGCCAAGGGGGCAGGGGAGACCCTCAGGTCCTGACTGCCACCTGGAGCTGGCCAGAGCAGGGCTGGGCAATGGCCATCCCTGTGCAGCGGGGCTGGGCCATGGCTGGGCCCCACCCTTGGATGGCCACCCCAACAACACCAGCCACTCCACAATACACATCACTGTCACAGCAGAAACAGTATCACAATATTTAATCAACAATATAATCAATAATTTTATATCATTTCACATAATATCCAGCAAAAGTCAACTTCCATTTACTTGTTTCTCACAATATGTATTAGTTAAGAAGTGTTATTCCTGTTCCCACATCGTTGCCTACAAGGCCTGTAATTTCAAAGTAGCAATAATTCAGAGAGATTGGGGTTGTATTTTCCAATGAAAGGGAGGTTCCCACCTTGTTCAGCTTCCTTGACAGAGCTGAACAAAGAAACACCATTTCTGCCTAGTTTAACCAAAGAGCTGCATTTTTGTCCCAGGAGCAGGGAACCAGGTCCTGTGCCCCTTTGGAACTGGGATGGGCACCAGTAAGACACTTTGGTGGGTGCACTCTGAGGGGGATTGCAGAGCCACTAAGCACATGAGGGTTAAGAGGAACAAATCTGATTTGGATTTATGCCTTAACATATGCTACACATGAGGTGAAAAATTACTCTGTGGGTTGTATATGTGCTGGGAAACCTGTCCCCAGTGAGGCTTCTGGCAACACAGAATGAGGGGAGAGAAAGCTGCAGTGATGGGGCTGTGAGTGACCCCCATTGGCTGGTGGAACAGTTGCCTGGGAAAAATATCTGGGAAAAAATGTGTGGGAAAAAATGTCCAGGAAATCGGGCTGTGGGAGGAACCTTTGCAAAGAAAAGCAGCAAACTGTGACACTACAGGAGCGTTTTGCTTTGAGTTTCTTGGAGGATCAGGGTCTTGCGCAGAGGGTCAGTTTGGCCCTCCTTCCCTGTGAGATTCACATTCTCTGAACCTTGGAGAAGCAGTAGGAGAAGAAAAAAACAATCCAAACAATTCTCATCTCATTTTTTGCTCCTGTGTTTTTCACATAAGGAATGCATTGTGGGAGATTGTTTACCTGAACGGAATTGGTAATTGGATTCTGCTGTGAGTGTTTTGATTCACTGACCAATTGAATCCAGGTGTGTGTGGGGGGACAGTAAGCAGACTCTCATGAGATTGTGTTCAGTGGAGTGCTGTTGAGTGCTTGGCAGATTCAGTTTAGATATTAGGAATATAATATAGAATAATATAGTATAATAAAGTATTTAATAGGCCTTCTGATAAGATGGAGTCAGATGTATCATTCCTGCTGGACGTCGGGTGAAAATATCATCGACTCTCCACTCCCTTGCCTTTTTGTCCAGTGGTCCTTCTTCCCTGTCCGCACCCGTTCTTCCCTGCTTCACTGCTTCCCCGAGGCAGCTCATTCCTGCTCGTCCTGGACGTTCCTTCATTGCCTCCCCAATGGAGAGGATGCTGCCTGCACCCACCCGCCGCCTCTGCCGCGTTTCCCGTGCTGCCCACAGCACCGAGCCTGCTGCACCTGCCCACCGCAGCCCCAGCCCCCACAGCCAGCCCAGAGCCACCAGCCACCAGCCACAGCACCAGCCCGCAGCCAGCCCGCAGCAGCCAGCCTGCAGCCATCGATAGCCAATGCCAGACACACGCAGGTGCCATCATTGGAAATCACGCCCAGACACCCACAAAAGCCATGTGGGCTCGCCCTTGCTTGCAGCACACACACTCCATCTGCTGAGCTGGTGCCCACAGAGCACCCGGGCTCCTTGCGTTAACACTGTCCTGTCTTCTGTTTCTCTCTCTATCCTTTTCCCTTTCTACTCCCTTCTCTCCCCCTTTGGAAAGAACACTTACCCTCCTTTACCAATAAACAGTTCTCAGATATAATATTGCCACTTTTGTACTTCATTGTCATCCGAGAAACCTTTCAGCAAGAATCCTCCCCGCCTCCCCCTTTTACAGCAGGATGGGACAGGGGTAGTGGGAGGGGGAATGGGGAAGCCCTGGGTGTACTGCAAGCACTGTGGGGAGAGAATGGGGCAGGCCCTGAGGATACTTGGGCACTTGGATGGGGCTGGGGAGCCCCCGCAGGAACAAGAAAAGGGATGGGGGAGCCCTTGTGGGTACTGGGAGAGGAAATGGGGAGCACAGGGTGCCCTGTGTAGCCTCCCCCTGACTCATGGCCACATCCCTTGGAAGGCTGGGCAACCACAGGAGGCATGGAGGGAGCACCCCCAGTGTCACCCAGTGCCTCCCGCTTCCCAGAGCATCACAACTTTTGGTGTAGGTTGTCATAGATGTCGCTGGGTTCCCATGGTTGCCTTTGCAGCTCCATGTACGTCGTGTGAGGATCCTCCACTGGGAGTGCCAGGGGGTCTGGGGGGGCCCTGTTGGAATAAGGGGGTGTGTGGAAGGGGATGGGAGGTGCTGGGGGTTTGGGTAAAAGGTTAACCATGGCTGGAGGCTGCACTCACCTTTCCTGGTGCTTCCTGGCATCTGCAAAGAAAACTGGACAGGTGACTTTGGAGACCCAGGGGCCTCCATCCACCCTTGGCAATGCTGAACCACCACCAGGCACACAATACTACCCAGCCCCCTGAGTATCCCTGATGCCCCCCAGTGTCCCTGACCCACCACACTTGCACCAACACCCTGAGCCCATATAGCCCCGAGCCCAGCAGGGAGGGGGACCTCTGATAGAACACCCAACATCCCTGCATGAACCTCAAACAGCTCCCCCGGGCTCTGAGCCATGGTCACTAGAGGCTCTGCCCCTCCCAAGCCAGGGGCTGTGGGTGCCGCCCTATGGCCCCCTTCTCTGGGGGCCTTTCCACTGATCTCTAGGACCCCCGGCCCCCGTTGTCACGCACCCAGGTGGTGCCACTGGTACCAGGCCACAATGACACCCACGAGCAGAAGCAAGAACAGAAGGGCCCCACCGACCCCTGCGGCCACTGCAAGAAACGGAGGGGGACACATCAGAGTCAACCATCACTCCAGGGGTCCTGCACCCCACAGTGACCCCGTGTGACCCCACCTGTGCCCCTCTGTGTCCCTTTGTTTTGCGGTTTCAGCTCCAGGGCCAACTCTGGGCTGAATGCTCGGAACACGCGGTGCTCCCCATCCTGTCCCAGCTGGTTGGTCGCCATGCACTGGTAGGTTCCCGAATGTCCCACATTGACAGCCCCAAGGTCCAGGAGGGGACCCTGTGCCACCTCCTTCCCGTTGTGCAGCCAGGTGAAGGTGACAGGGGCTGAGCCCACCTGCACTGAGCAGTGCAGGGTCACGGGGTCACCTGCATGCACCTGGTGTGACAGGGGACCAGGGGTGATGGTGGCATTGGCCACAGGCACTGTGGGGACACAGACAGGGCTGAGGGCAAAGGGAGGGGCTGGCAGATGGTGTGGGGGGATAGGTACGGGGAGAAGGGTATGATGGGGGATTTTGGGAATGGGGTCACAACATGGAGGGGTGAGGAGATAAGGGGAGGGATGGAAGGACCCGGGAAAACTGTCTGGGAGATGTGGAGGTGCCCAACCAGGGGACCTGAGAGGGCCGTGTGTACTCCCCGTGCCCATCCCCGCACTCACTGCGCAGCATGACACGGAGCTGGGTGCTGCTCTTCCTCATGGACCCCCCTTGGAATGCACCTCACAGTCATAATTTCCCAAATGGGAGACCCCCATGGTGGGCACCAGCAGCTGCAGGGACCCCTGCTCGCCCCCCCTCCTCGCCAGTCCCAGTAGAACACTTGCAGGAGGGGGACTCGGGGCCGCAGAGGGCTGGGGGTGCTGAGGCAGCTGAGAGTCAGGGGGGACCCGTCAATGGGCTCAAGGGGACATTCAATTACCGATACCAAGAAGAGCTCTGGGAAGGAGAGGGTAGGTGAGGACTGTAATTCTGAGTCCACTAAAAAGGGGCTTTGGGGATATCAGGAGATTGGAGTTCCAGCCATGGGGTGCTCACCGTGCACTGTCACTGTCACTGCTGCTGACCGTATGAGAAAGGACCTCACCAAGCCCCCGCAGCTGTAGCGGCCACTGTGGTTCAGCTGCAGGGGGGACAGGGACAGCTCCGTCCCATTGACAGGCCCCCTCAGATCCTTCTCGTCCTGGTAGAATCGCACCCTGGTGACCGTGTTGTTCCACCATCCACGGCAACGCAATGTCACCGTGTCCCCTTCCAGCAGTGCCCGTGCTGGCACCTGCAGCACCAGATTGTCTGTGCGACAGAGGGATCCCCTCTCACTGAGGGGCTCAAGACAGGTCCATGGTGGGTGCCCATGGCACTGGGGACATCTGGGTGCACTGGGATGTCCAGGTGTCCTGTAGACAGACTCTGCCGCACAGGGGGTGTAAGGCCACCCACAAAGTGGATCCCACCCAGACCTGTCTGGGGCCACCCTGATCATTTAAGATAACCACTCACCATCTAGCACTGTCACAGGGGGGCTGTGCCCGGTGCCAGGTCTGTAACACGTATAGATGCCACTCTCGGTGACAGTGACGTGGCATGGTCCCTGCTCCCTCCAGCGCTGCCTGCCCTTGTACCAGGTGGTGGCACCGGCAGCCCCCAAGCCCTGGCAGGTCAGTGTCACCCGGTCCCACAACACTGCTGGCCTCCAGGGAGGCTCCACCCGGAGCTGGGTGGTCTGGGCACCTGTGGGTGACAGGGGACACCAGCCTGCCAGGGCCAGCGTGGGGCTGGGGACAACGGGGTGGGGCCATGGCATCCCCCGAGGACTCACCAGCGAGGCCGAGGGTCTGGGCTGGAAGGGAGAAGGGACAGATCTGGGTGGGGGTGGCACCATTGGGACAGGAGCATGGAGGCACAGGGTGTGGAGGCAGTCCCTAAATTGTCCCCATGGGGACAGCAATTCTTGTGGGAAAGTGTGTCTGGGTGGTCCCCAAAAGATTTGGAGAGGCAGGGGGACATGTCTGTGTCACAGCCACCTGTGCATCACATCCATGTGGCACAGATGCCTCAGGAACAGGGACACCAAGGCCAGCCTTTGCTGAGGCAGAAAATGAGGACACTGTGGACACCCCGGGCACTATGACACTAGGGACACAACCCATGCAGGCCCAGGTCATCTCCATCTGCTCATGATCCCATCCCCATGGCCATCCCCATCATCATGCTTCTTGTCCACTTCTGTCCCTGCATCCCAGTTCCATTGTTCCTATCCCCAGAACTCCCTGATCCCAAAGGTGCCAATCCCCACATCCTTGTACCCACATCCTCATCCCTAAATTCCTGCCCCCTCTTCCTGTCCCCAAAGCCACCCTACATCTCCAGTCCCAGCAAGATCCACTGTGGGTACCATGGAGTGGAACTGCTGCCATTGAGGACCTCTGAGGACCCCCTGTGCCTCCTCCTCTCCCCATCCCAGGGGGCTCAGGCCCGTGCCCTGGGCACTCACCCCACAGAAGCAGCGCCACCTTCCCAGCCATCCCGGTGTCCCCAGCCATGTGCACTGGCTGTCACTCACTGCTGTGGCCACCGCTCCCCTGGCTGGCGGCTCTTCGGATGAAGGGGAAGGAAGCGAGGTCATGTCCGTCCCCACATGTAAGGGGCCCTAGGTGGGGGCAGGGTGGCTACAAGCTGGGCACAGGAAGGGGATGAGCGTGGGTGGAACAAAGTGGGACGTGTGTTTCACAGGAGTGGGGCGCTAGGATTGGTTTTGGGTGCCAGGGCTGAGTGTCCAGGGGAATGGGGTTCCTAAGGAGGGGGAGTCATGGGTCTGGGGGTGGCCAGGGCTGAGGGGACTCAATCATGGGAGTCCCAGGGGAACATGGGGCTCCAGGGATTTGGGGTCATGGGATAGGGATGCTAGGGGAATGGTGGTTCCCATGGGAATGGGTTTCCTGAGAGAACCAAGGTCCTGGTGGAAGGGGGATTTCAGGGGATAGAATTAACAGGAGAGGGTTCTTTGGGAGTGGGGTCCTGGGCCATGGAGATCCTGGAGAATGGCAGTACTGGGATGGGAGTCCCAGGGATGAGGGGACATAAGGAATGGGGATCCCATGCTTGGGTTCCCAGGGGAATGGGGGTGCCAGAGATGGGCAGTTGCTGAATGGGCACAGGGGTCTCACCTTCTTCCCTGGGTGCATCAGATTTTGGGATGACCCAGAGCCAGCCAGGCCCCCCTGGAAAGCTCATGTGCTGTGCAGGCTTCGCATGGTCGTCCTGGGTAGCTCTGACTCTGTGCCCTCCCCTGCCCTTGACTTTAGTGTCTTTATTGCTTTTTTTCTTTATTTTGCTCACTTTTGTGTCAGGTCCCCTCACCCCCAGTTCTTAGCTCGGCAATCTCATGGAGCACCTGAGAGGGGACCAAGGTGGGGGGACTGAGGGAAGGGGGAATGGGAAGCAGGAGTTGCAGGGAAGGGTGGGGAGGCTGTGGGGGATGGAGGTGTTGGCTTGTGCCTCCACAATGTTTTCACTTCCTTTTTCTTGGCAAGAAGGAAGAGGCCATTTGTGCTGACAATCAGATGGGAAAGGGGGGCAGTCTCTGTTCCTGGGGTGGCAAATCCAGGGGGTCCTGTCCTGGGGGGATCCTGTCCCAGTGGGTTACACATCCTGGCAGGGGGGATCCTGTCCCAGGGCGTGGCGGTTCCAGAATTGTCCCTGCACATTCCTGGCCGGGTGCCTGTCCCAGCGGTGGCACATCCTGGGGACCCCTGTCAAGGCAACCGTGGGGCCCAGCCATGGCCCAGCCCCACTGCACAAGGATGGCCATTGCCCAGCCCTGCTCTGGCCAGCCCCAGGGGGCAGCCAGCACCTGAGTGTTCCCCTCTGCCTCCCTGGCTTTGATTCTGGCAGCTTTAGAGCTGCTACAGAGGTGAGAATTCTGTGGGTGGAAAAAGGCCTGCCTGTGGTTTGCTCAGCCCTGCAAGAAGCACAAACCACAAAGGCAGTGCAAGCAGTGGCTCTGTGAGGGTCTTTGATAGTTTTCAGAGCAGGGCTGGCTGGAAACCGCTCCTGCAGGGGCAGCTGTGTGGGAACCAGTCCGGAAATGCAATTGATCCCTTTGTCCCTTTGCCAAACGGTCTGAGAGAGCCCCAGCACTACTGCAAATCCCACAACAATCTGCTCAACAACCTGACCTGGACCCTCCTCCTCCTTCCTGCCTTGCTGTGGATGGACAGCGGCTGGATGCCCCACACCCACCACAGCCGCTGTCTCACTGCCCTCCACACCTGAATGGGGAGAGAAAATTGAGAAAAGGGTTCCTGGGTTGAGACAAGGACCAGGAGAGATCGCTCATCAAATCCTGTCACGGGTAAAACTGCCTCAGAATTAGCGATATGAATTGAATTTATTGCCATCAAAATCAGAGCAAGATAAGGAGAAGTCAAATAAACCCTTCCATACACATTCCCCCTGTTACAAACAATTTTGTATTCATTGGCTTTCACTATTATATTGGTTTTTCCAAATTATTTTTATATAATACAGGTTGTAATCACTTTTTAACTGCTTTTGATACACTACAAATTGTCAGCCTTTTTACCCTAATCCCTGTGTAGAATATATATTTTAGTGTGATAAATACATTATAGTTTAAGCTCTCCCAAAATATCAAGATAGAGACAATGTGCTGCGTATTACAGCATTACCTGTTGCAGAAGTAGCTAATGCCTTTATTTGTGTAACTAAGTGACAACGGTGAGAATAACTGAGATAATTTGTGAAATAGATATTGTTGATTTAATGTACTGGTGGAGTATCTCATCTGTATGAGAAGAACACATTGAAAAGTAGCAAGTGAAAAAACATCAAAAGGAAGAATGCAAAGAGGAATTTACCACTGACCCTTCTTTTCTCAAGAACTGTCAAACCACAGAACATGGGGGCTTTGTGACGACAAAAATAGATAACTTTACTTTGCAGTATAGCATGTACTTTATGAAAATGAATGAAGGGTCAAACCAAGCAAAAGAATTCCCAGAACATGTCAACTGGAAAGAATGTTTGTATATGTTTAACCCTCCTGAGTATGTATTTAACCATTACAGTGAAAAGCTATGTAAGAAGAATTGCTGTAGTTAAAAGTGTGCCTCTGGCAGTTGCCAAGCACCCAGCACACTGTTTACTATCCCTTTTATTCCTTATTAAACATTTACAAAATTTAAAGAGTGAGCCTTGTTTCTCACAGAGTTTGACCAAAAGACAGAATTTTGGGTACCATAGGATGGAAAAACGTTGTGTGCTCTCCCATCACTGGGAGGCGGAATGAGGAGCCCTGTGGGGTGCTGTGAAGAGGAAGAAGAGACCCCTGAGGGGAATCAATGCCCCCCACTGCCACCCAGTGTCACAGCACATCATCATAGTCACAAGGATCCCACTGTCCTTCATAGGGTTCCAACAGCTCCACGTTGGTCACTTGTGGATCCCAAGGTGGGGCAGGGATGGGAGACATCATAGGGGGACCTGAGAGTGACATCGGTTGCGGGGACCTGCTTGAGGGTGACACTCGTGTGTGACGTGTCCCACTGTCTCCCCCTGTACTCACCCTCTGCCCACTCAGTGCCCCTGATGTGGGTGTTGAGCACAACCCCCTGCTCCGGGGGGTTCTTGAGGGGATGGGGGGGACTGGATGGTGTGTGGGGAGGGGGAAAGTGGAGTCCCAGCCCGAACTTCCCACTCACCTGTCCTGGAGTTTCCTGGCAGCTGCAAGGAAAGGGGAGGGGGTGACCAAGTGGACACCAGGACCCCTGAACCTTCCTGGGACCTCGGCAGCTCCAACCACACACAGGACACCCAAATCCCCACTGCAGCCCTGAATCCCAGTGGATCCCTGACTCCCCCGGACACTCTGAGCACACCTGAAGCCCCCAGAACTTCTGCATCACTGAAGTGCACCCAGTCCCCCTGATGCCCCCAACTCTCTGGGTCCCCAGAACCCCAAGCAGAGAGGGGTACCCCCAAACTCCTCCAAGACCCCAAAAAGATCCCCAAACATCCCTGCACATCCATGCAGGAGCTCCCCAGATCCTCCAGGAACTCCCAGTGTCACCCCAATGTTCCTCAAAGCCCACCCAGGGAAGGCCTTGGGGCCCAACCAAGACTCTAAAAATTCCCCCCAAATCCCCCAGGACGCCCAGCTGAGGTCACTGCAGGCTCAGTGTCCCCCAGCTCAGGGGCCCTGGGTGCTGCTGATCTCTGCCCCCAATCAGGGGGCTTCCCCTCTCTCCAGGATCCTCTTATCACATCCACTGTCACCCACCCCAGCAGTGCCACCCTGATGACAGCCAGGAGCAGGAGCAGGAACAGGAGGGTCCTGCTGACATTCACAGCCACTGCTGGGAGCAGAGGGGACACATCGGGGTCACCCTGAACTGTAGGTGTTCTGAAACCCCAGACACCCTGTGGGACCCCACCTGTGAGCCAGGGTGAGCCAGGTGTCACCTCCAGGGCCAGCTCAGGGCTGAGTGCCTGGAACACCCGATGCCCATCTTGTCCCAGCTGCTTGGTGGCCACGCACTGGTAGGTGCCAGAATGTCCCACATCGATGTTGCCAAGCTCCAGAAGGGGACCCTGGGCCACCTCCTGCCCATCTGGCCAGGTGAAGGTGGCAGGGGCTGAGCCCACCTGCACCAAGCAGCGCAGGGTCACATTGTCACCCGCATGCACCTGATGTGACGGGAGACCAGGAGTGATGGTGGCATTGGCCATGGGCACTGTGGGGACAGAGACACGGCAGAGGGCACAGGCTAGGGCTGGCAGCCAGTGAGGGGATAGAGATTGGCAGGAAAGGTTGTGATGGGGCATGTTGGGGAAGGGGTCACACCATGGAGGGATGAGGGGACACAGGGAGGAGGTGGAGGGACAGAAGAAAGGTGTCTGAGGAACATGGACGTACCGAGGCAGGGGACCGGAGGAGCATGTGGGAGTTCCCTGTGCCCATCCCTGCACTCACTGTGCACCGTGACACGGAGCATGTTGCTGCTCTTCCGCACAGCCCCCCCTCAGAGCGCACCTGGCAGCTGTAATTCCCCGAGTGGGAGACCCCCACGGTGGGCACCAGCAGCTGCAGGGACCCCTGTGGGCCCCCCACCACCTGCCCGTCCTGGCAGAACATGTGCAGGAGGGGGGCTCGGGTCCGCAGGGGGCTGGGGGTGCTGAGGCAGCTGAGAGTCAGGGGAGCCCCCTCGGTGGGCTCAGGGGGACCCTCCAGCACTGGCACCGAGAAGAGCTGTGGGAAGGAGATTGGAGGGGGGTTTCTGAACCTGAATCCCTGGGGAGGGGCTGTGGGGCTGTCGGGGTGGCAGCCGTTGGGGTGCTCACCCTGCACTATCACTGTCACCTGCGATGACCACCAAAACTCCCCTAATATCCCAAATTTCACCCAGCCCTCGCAGCCGTACTGGCCGCTGTGGTTCAGCAGCAGGGGGGAAAGAGTCAGCTCCTTCCCTTTTCAGAGCCCCTCCAGTTTCTTACCCTCGTGGTAAAAAGAACACGGAGTTGATCATGCTCTCCTGCCAGCCCTGGCAGTGCAGTGTCACCATGTCCCCCTCCAGTAGTGCCTGTGCCGGCACCTTCAGCACCAGACAGTCTGGGGGAGAGCACGGGAACACCCCCATTGGGTCACAACCCATGCACCAGGCTCTCCGATTCCAAAACTAGTTCCACCCAAACTGGGATGCTCTGCGATTTCCCCAGAGCAGGGGATGGGGTCTGGCCACACAGGAGGTAACCCATGGAGCGGAGCCCACCCAGAGCCCCTGGGGTCCCTGCGGGTGCCAGGTTGGGGACACCCAAACCCCCCTCCCTGTTTGAGACTCTCACAGAGGGGCTGTGCTACTTCCAGGACTGTCATGTGTGTAGGTGGCACTCTTGGTGACAGTGAAGTGATCAAGTCTCTTCTGCCACCAGCGCTGCCCGTCCTTGTGCCAGGTGGTGACATCTGCGGTCCCCGAGCCCTGGCAGGTCAGTGTCACTCGGTCCCACAGCACCGCCGGCCTCCAGGGGGGCTCCACCAGGAGCTGGGTGGTCTGGGCACCTGTGGGTGACAGGGGACACCAACCTGCTAGGGCCAACATAGGGCTGGGTACAGCAGGGTGGGGCCATGGCATCCCCTGAGGACTCACCAGCGAGGCCAAGGGTCTGGGCTGGAAGGGAGAAGGGACAGAGCTGGGTGGCGGTGGCACTGTGGGGACAGCAGCACGGGGCACAGGGTCTGGGGACTGTCCCTAACTGTCCCCATGGAGTGAGCAGTTCTTTTAAGAAAGTGCATGGGAGTGGTGCCCAAACGAGTTGGCAAGGGAGGGGTCCATGTCTGTGTCACTGCCACCAGTCCACCACGGGCACATTCCTGTGGCACAGACACCTTGGGAAGAGGGACACCGAGGCCACCCTGGGCTGAGGGAGAACATGGGGACACTGTGAACATCTTGGGCACAAGGACACCATGGACACAGCCCATGCTGGCCCAGGTCACCCCCACGAGCTCATGATCCCATCCCCATGATCCCCATGGCCACATCCTCACAGTTCATGTCATCTTCTGTCCCTGCATCCCAGTTCCCTCTTCCCTATCCCCAGAGCTACCTCAGCCCAAAGGTGCCAGTCCCCACATTCCCATACTTCCATACTTCCATCCCCTGTTCCTGCGCTCTGTTCCGTTCCCCAAAGACACCCTACATCAGTCACATTCCCACCAAAGTCCACTGTAGGTAACATGGAGTGGCACTGCTGGCCTTGGGGACCTCAGGGGACCCCACAGCCACCCTGTGCCCCCTCCCCTCCCTATACCGGGGGTGTCAGGCCCATGCCCAGGGCACTCACCCCAGGGAGCAGCACCACCTTCCCGGCCATCCTGGTGTTCCCAGCCATGTGGACTGGCTGTCACTCGGTGCTGGGGGTGGCTGTCCCCTGGGTGGTGGCTCTTTGGCCAAAGAGGAAGGAAGCGAGGTCAGGTCTCATCCTCATGCATAGGTGGCACCTGGTGGGGCAGGGTGGCCACAAGCTGGGGACAGGCTGTGGGCAGGGAGGGGACAGGACGGGGACAAGTCTGGGTGGGACAAGGTGCCATATGGGATTCCCAGGAGTGGGAGGCTCAGGGTGCTTTGGGGCACCGTGGATAGGTGTCCAGGGTAATGGGGGGTCCCAGGGATGGGAATGGGGGTGCTGTGGAGGGGGAGTCATGGAGAATGGGGGTTCCCAGGGTGGAGGGGACTCTGGGATGGGAGTGCCAGAGGAACTTGGGCTCCAGGATTTGGGGTCATGGGATGGGGATGCTGGGGGAAAGGGGGATCCTGTGGGAATGGGGGTCCTGGGAGAATCATAGTTCTAGAGGAAGAGAGATTTCAGGAGATGGAATGAACTGGAGAGGGTTCCTTGGGAATGAGGGGTGCTGGGCCATGGAGTTCCTGGGAAATATCAGTACTGGGATACGGGTTCCAGAGAGGGGAGGATATAAGAAATGGGGTACCATGATTTGATTTCCGGCGGAGTAGGGGTGCCAGGGATGGGATGGGCAGTAGCTGTATGGGCCCATATGTCTCAGCTCCTTCCCTGGGTGCCTCAGATTTTGGGATGACATAGGGTGCCGGCGGCCTGGGGGTCACCCAAAACAGATTCCAAGGGCTCGGGGTCTGTGGAGCTGTGGCAGAGGTGAGATTTCTATGGGGGAAAAAGGCCTGCCTGTGGTTTGCTGAGGCCTGCAAGTGGCTCTGGAAGGGCCTTTGATGGCTTTCAGAGCAGGGCTGGATGGAAACACCCCCTGCAGTGGCCGCTGAGAGGGAACCAGCCAGGAAATGTAGCAATTGTTAATTTGTTCCTCTTTGTAAGGGACAGAACCACAAAACTACTGCAAATCCCACAAAATTCTGCTCAACATCCTGACCTGGACCCTCCTTCTTGAACAAAACCCGCAGCCTTCTGGAACCTCATGGAAAGAATGTTTTAAAAGGGAAAGCTGTGGAAATACTGTGCAGGGGCTCTGCCTGCACCCATGGTGTAGTGGGAGTGACCCTGTCTGGATTCCAGGTGTCCCCAAAGCTGCTCCATCCCTACCCTACTCACCTGAGTGAAAGGCTGAGGGTTTCCAGGAATTGTGGTGTAAAGCCAGCAGAGGGGCTGTTGTGGACCCCAGACCTGCCTGGGGTCAGGCACTGCCTTCCTTCCATTTGAGATCATGGAGAGCAGTTGCGGGTGTTGTGCAGGGCGTGTGCCTGGCCCCAAGACACTGCTACGCTGCCAGTGGGCACTGGGATCCAACCTGCTGCCATGGCAGCTTCTGCCTGCTGCCGGTGGTGGTACTGGGAGCGATTGGTGCCCGTGAGTTTGCAAAAGGAGCGATTTCCCCTCCTCCCTCCCGTCCGAGGCCGCCATGGCCCCTGAGGGGATGGAGCTGGACCGGGGCGCCCCCCGCTGGCCGGGAGTGCTCCCTGCAGCGCCCCCTGCTGCCCACGGTTGTAACTGCCACAAAAACCAAGAGCACAGAGTGGGACGGAAAGTTCTGGGTTTGTGTTGTTTGTTATGTTCTGGTTCATAAATTTCCATGTAAAGAGCCCCATAGGAATTTCCCAAAGGAAGCCCCATTATTTTTGAAATTAGAGTTTTTGACAAGTGTGTTCTTTCTATTCCAGGAACATTCCCAGTTTCCTTGGAAGGTATTTCTCATTTAAATGAGTTGCCAAATCCTGGGTCCAGTGTGGATGGGACCAAGCCCTCAAGAGGAGACAGGGTCAGGGAGTTGGCAACCTCATGCTCTGCCTTTTAAGCTAGTGGGGCCACCAAGGGCCCTCTCCCCAGCTGGCACTTCTGGTCACACGGCCACTCAGGAGCTGGCTTTGGCAGAGCATCACACTGTCACCAGTGTGCCATGGCTGACAGACTGATGGACAGACGGAGCCCTGTCTCATCATAAGCAAAGTCTGATCCATCCCTGCCACACATAGCTGTTCCAAAATGTCTCCAGACATCAAACTTTTCCTCTCTCTGACACCCCACTCTGTGCCATGGCCTGATCCCGACTGTCCTGGAAAAGGGGGAGGCTCCAGAACCCCCACAGGGCCTTTGTGACACCATTGTGTGGGGAACAGGGCAGAGGAGGTGTTTGGGATGGGACAAGAGAATCCAGAGCTTCCTGAAGGCCACTTTGGCTACCAGCGCAAGGAAGGCTCTGGGCCCTGCCACGTTACTCTGGGGTATGAAGCGTGCTGGGGGGAATGTTCAGGAATTGTCAATTTTTGGGGGCTCTCCCAAGAAATTGTTCTTTTTTGTGACCATTTGGACCCTGAACCTTGTTTTTGTTGTTGTTGATTTTATTCTCTCTGGTTGCTGTTTCAGGAAATTGTTCTTCTCTCAGCCCTTTGGGATCTTTGTGCCTTCACAAGGCGGTCAAGGGGCAAATTTTTGGTGGCAGCACACACACGAGTGGATGCCCATGGGTGGGCACCCCCAGTGCCCCCCAGTGTCACAGCACATTCCCGTAGATGTCACCGGGTTCCTGTGGTCGCCCCTGGGGTCCCCGCAGCTCCGCGTAGGTCACCTGGGGATCCTGAAGGGTGGTGGCATGGGGGGACACTGCGAGAGACACGGGTTGTGGGATCTGGGTGGGGTGACACTCATTGGTGACATGTCCCCCTGCGTGTGTCCTCCGCATACTCACCCCCTGCCCTCTTGGTGACCACAACGTGGGCATACAGCACCTCCCTCTCCTCTAGGGGGGCTGGGGGATCCAGGGGGGCCCTGAGGGAATAAAGGGGATGTGTGGGAAGGAATGGGAGGTCCTGGGGATTGGGGTAAAAGCGTAGAGTGTGGTTTTAGCCCCCTCCCCTTACCTTTCCTGGTTCTTCCTGGCAGCTGCAAAGGAAAGAGGGAAGGCATGACTGTGAGGTCCCAAGGACCTGATCCCTCTAATGATTCCTGAACCCCCACGAGACCCTAATTCCTCTCAGGACTTCCAAGCATCCTTGGATCTCCCAGAATTCATAAACATCCCCAGTGGCGCTGACCAACTCAGCATCAAGAACCCAAATCCAGGTAGGTACTGAGACCCCCCAAACACCCCCAGGCCCCCTGAAAGAACCCAAACATCCCTGCAGGACCCTCCAGGACCTCCCCAAACCATTCCGACTCCAGGCTAAGGTCAATATTCTGTGGATGTGCGTGCTGCCCAATCGCTCCCCAACTCTGGCGGCCTCTACAGCTTGCTATGACCCCGTGCCTCCCCATTATCAACCACCCACACGGTGCCACTGGTGCCAGGCCACAATGACACCCACAAGCAGGAGCAGGAACAAAAGGGCCCCACTGACACCTGTGGCCACTGCTAGAAACAGAGAGGGACACATCAGGATCACCCATCAGCATGGAGGTCCTGCACTCCCTGGTGACCCTGTGTGACCCTACCTGTGTCCCTTTGTGTCCCTGTGTCCCGCAGTGTCACCTCCAGGACACTGGGTGTGATGGTGGCATTGTCCGCGGGCACTGCAGGGACACAGACAGGGATGAGACCACAGGGAGGGGTTGGAGCCAGTGTGGGGGAAAAGGGATGGGGGAGGGATGGGTGTGGTAGGGGATGTTGGGGATGGGGTCACACCACAGATGGGTGAGGGGAAAAGGGGAGTAAAGAAGGACCAAGGAAATTTGTGTGGAGGAAATGGAGATGCCCTGCCAGGGGAAGGGAGGTGGCTGTGGGGGCTCCCCGTGCCCATCCCCGCACTCACTGTGCACGGTGATGCGGAGCCGGGTGCTGCTCTTCTGCATATCCCCACCACCCCCACCCCCCCTCTCCGTAAGCAACTGGCAGCTGTAATTCCCCGAGTGGGAGACCCCCACGGACACCAGCAGCTGCAGGGAGCCCTGCTGGCCCCCCACCACCTGCCCGTCCCGGTAGAACACGTGCAGGAGGGGGGCTCAGGGCCGCAGGGGACTGGGGGTCCTGAGGCAGCTGAGAGTCAGGGGCGACCTCACGATGTGTTCAGGGGGACCCTCCAGCACTGGCACTGAGAAGAGCTCTGGGAAGGAGAGTGGAGGGGGATTTGTGAGCCCGAGTCCCTGAGGAGGTGCTGTGGGGGGTGTTGGGGTGGGGGCTGTATGGTGCTCACCCTGCACTGTCACTGTCACAGGCGCTGACTTCTTCCACCCCCAGGATTGCACCCAACCCCTGCATCTGTAGTGGCCACTGTGGCCCAGCTGCAGAGGGGACTGGGACAGCTCTGTGGCTTTGGGGAACACCTCCAGCTCCGTCTTCTCACGGTAGAAGGACACTGAGTTGACTGTGCTGTTCCAAGACTCTGGCAGCACAGTGTCACCGTGTCCCCCTCCAGCAGCACCCGTGCCGGCACCTGCAGCACCAGCCAGTCTTAGGGACAGAGAGGTCCTGTCACACCCAATGGCACCAGCATCCCCTCACTGGTTCACATCCAGAGCACCAGGGATCCCCAAATCCAACTTGGGGATCCCTCCAAACCAGGATACTCTGGGATGTCCCCAGAGAAGGGGACAGGCTCTGGTTACGGAGGAGGTGACCCATGGAGCGGAGCCCATTCAGAGCCCTCAGGGTCCCTGCGAGTGCCAGGTTGGGGATACCCAAACATCCCCTCACCATCTAAGATGCTCACGGGGTGGCTGAGCCCAGTGCCAGGACTGTGACACATGTAGGTGCCTCTCTTGAAGACAGTGAAGTGATCAGGATGCTGCTACCACCAGGTCTGCATGTCCTTGTACCAGGTGGCGGCACCAGCAGTCCTTGAGCCCTGGCAGGTCAGTGTCACCCAGTCCTACAGCACTGCCGGCCTCCAGGGGGGCTCCACAAGGAGCTGGGTGGTCTGGGCACCTGTGGGTGACAGGGGACACCAGCCTACCAGGGCCAGCATGGGGCTGGGAACAGCGGGGTGGGGCCATGGCATCCCCCGAGGACTCACCAGCAAGGCTGAGGGTCTGGGCTGGAAGGGAGAAGGGAGAGGGCTCAGTGAGTGTGGCACCATGGGAACAGAGGCAAAGGGATGCAGACTGTGGGGACTGTCCCTAACTCTCCCCATCGGGTCAGCAGTTCTTGTGAGAAAGTGTGTGTCGGTGGTCCCCAAGAGATTTGGAGAGGTAGGGGGACATGTCTGTGTCACAGCCACCCATGCACCACATCCCTGTGGCACAGACACCTTGGAACAGGGAAACTGAGGCCACCCCGGGCTGAGGCTGAACAAGGGGACACTGTGGAGACAAGCCCTCTATGGACACAGCCCATACTGGCCCAGGTCACCCCCACCAGCTCATGATCTCATCCCCATGATCCCATCCCCATGATCCCATCCCCATGATCCCATCCCCACGGCCACATCCTCACTGTTGTTGTCCACTTCTGTCCCTGCATCCCAGTTCCCTTTAGCCTATGCCCAGAGCCACCTGAACCCAAAGGTGCCAGTCCCCACATCCCTGTCCCCACATCCCTGTCCCCACATTTCTGACCCCTCTTCCTGTCCCCAAAGCCACCCTGTATGTCCAGTCCCACCAAAGTCCACTGTAGGTAACATGGACTGGCACTGCTGGCATTGGAGACCTCAGGGGACCCCACAACCCCCTTGTGCCCCCTCCCCTCCCTATCCCTGGGGTGTCAGGCCCGTGCCCGGGGCATTCACCCCACAGGAGCAGCACCACCTTCCCAGCCATCCCGGTGTCCTCAGCCATGTGCACTGGCTGTCACTCGCTGCTGTGGCCACTGCTCCCCTGGCTGGCGGCTCTTTGGACGAAGGGGAAGGAAGTGAGGTCAGGTCTTTCCCCATGTGTAGGTGGCCCTTGGTGGGGACGAGGTGGGCACAGGATGGGCACAGGCTGGGGACAAGGCTGCATAGTCTGGGGACATGGTGGGTGATGGTGTTTGCAGGAGTGGGGGGCTCAGGGGATGTGGGGAACCAGGGATGGGTGTCCAGGAGAATGAGGGTCCAGGGGAATTGGGGTCTCCATGCCTGGAGGGATTAAGGGTTGGGTGTGCTGTGGGAACATGGTCCCCAGGGATCTGAGGTCATGGCATGTTGGTGCCAGGTTTGGGGGTGCAGGAGGAAAAAGGGGACCCTTGGGAATAGGGGTTTTGGGGGAAGAAGTAGCCCATGGGATGGGCTCAAGGCAATGGTGGTGCTGGGCAATGGCAGTCCTGGGATGGGGGTCCCTGGGAGGAGAGACCAAGGCCATGGGGGTCCCATGGTTGGGTTCCCAGGGGAATGGGGGTGCCAGGGATTGGGCAGTTGATGGGTGGGCACAGGGGAAAACAGCTCCTTCCCTGGGTGCTGCAGATTTTGAGCTGACCCAGAGCACAGCAAAGCCCCCACCCTGAGGCACCTCAGGGCTGTTCTGGGAGTCTCTGTTCCCCTGCCCCACACAACCCTGGGTCAGGTCCCCTCAATTTCCTGGCTCAGCCATCCCAGACAACACTTGATGCACAATTGGTTGAGACAAAATTACACATCCATAGAATAAAAGCAAACATCTTTCCCACACCATCATTTTCCCAATAAAGGACAAACTCATCAGAAATCAAACTGACAAGGTATAAAATTACCTGGGTTTGTAGAATCCATTGATTTCCCAACAAGTCATTCACAATAAAAACACAAACAAACCACAATGGAATGAGACTTTTTCATTCCGTTTAGCAGCCCCTTGGTGCATTCCCCAGTAGCATTTGCTTGTGGATAACAGAGTGTGGATTCTCCCTGAGTGTCCAACAGCTCCATGGAATTGCTCCCTGCCTGCTGAGCAGCAACCCAGCCCAGAAGGAAGCCTTTCTTTGGCTTTTAGGAACTCTCCTGATTTTGCTCATTCCCACCCTGAAACTTGATTGACTTCCCATGGAGGAAGGCTAGAAGCTCTGTCCATCCTTGGGACAGTGCATAGGAATCTGTGGAAATGCCTGTGTGTGCCCCAGGGTCTGATTCCCTGGTAAATCCACTCCAGCCTGCCCTGAATTCCCCTGCCTGGGCACTCCCTACTCCTGCTGTGACACCCCTGTTCCCCAGCCCCTTGTGTGCAGCCCCTGCTCAATATTTCCACATTTTCCCTCTCTTCTGCTGTGAACATCCAGATCACAAACATTCTCTCTGTGAGGTTCCAAAGGGCTGCAGGTTTTGTTCAAGAAGGAGGGTCCAGGTCAGGTTGTTGAGCAGATTGTTTTGGTATTTGCAGTAGTGCTAGGGCTCTCTCAGTCCCTTGCTGAGAGGAACAAAATGATCAATTGCTGCATTTCCAGACAGGTTCCCACACAGCTGCCCTTGCATGGGGAATTTCCAGCCAGCCCTGCTCTGAAAAGCATGAAAGTCCCTCACAGAGCCACTGCTTGGGCTCCCTTTGAGGTTTGTGCTTCTTGCAGGGCTGAGCAAACCACAGGCAGGCCTTTTTCCCCAACAGAATTCTCACCTTTGCAGCAGCTCTAAAGCTGCCAGAATCAAAGCCAGGGGGGCAGAGGGGAACACTCAGGTGCTGGCTGCCCCCTGGGGCTGGCCAGAGCAGGGCTGGGCAATGGCCATCCCTGTGCAGTGGGGCTGGGCCATGGCTGGGCCCCACCCTAGCGTTGACAGGGCTCCCCAGGACGTGCCACCCCTGGGACAGGCACCTGGCCAGGAATGTGCAGGGACATTTCTGGAACCGCCACCCCCTGGGACAGGACCCCCCACAACAGGATGTGTCACCCCCTGGACTGGTTTCCCCCAGCTGAACTCTGGAACAGAGACCTTAGAGGACAGGATGCCCCTGGATGGGCCCCCCCAAGAACAGAGACTGAACGCTCCCTTTCCCATCTGACTCTCAGCACAAATGGCCTCTTCCCTCTTGTCCAGGATAATGAAAGTGTTGAGGGAGCACAGCCCAACACCTCCGTACCTCAAATCCTCCTCACCCTTCCATGCGCCCCCTGCTCCCCATTTCCCCCCTCCCCTGGGTGCCCCAACCCCTTCTTGCTCAGGGGCACCCCAGGATTGCTGAGCCAGTAACTGGGGTTGAGGGAATGTGGCAAAAAGTAAGGAGAATAAGGAAAAAAGAGAAATAAAGAGAGGAAAAAGTCCAGGGCAGGGGAGGACACAGATGCAGAGGTACCCAGGACCCCCATGCAATGCCTGTCCAGGAAACGAACACTACAGGGGTGATTTTGTGGAGCCCCGCCTTAACCCAAAATCTGAGGCACTCAGGGAAGGAGCTGTGACCCCCGTGCCCCCCCAGCAACTGCCCAACCCTGGCACCCCCATTCCCCTGGGACCCCAACCTTGGGACCCAATTTCCTTCAGCCCCCTGTTCCCTGGGACCCCCATCCCTAGACTGCAATTCCCATGAACTCCAACCCCAAGGAATCCTGTCCCAGTAATTGCACTTCCTGAGACACCCCTTCCCTTAGGGACATTGATTTCCCCAGGGACCCCATTCTCACAGGGCTCCTCTTTCCACTAGCACCTCCATGCCATGGCCCCCATCTCATGATCACAAATCCCTGAAGGCCACATTGTTTTGGGACCCTCATCCCCTAGTCTGAGTCCACCCAATCCTTGGGACCCCATTCCCCTGGGACCCTGACCCTGGGCATCCCATTCCCCTGGACACTCATCCCTGGCTCCCTATACCACCTCAGACTCCAAATTCTGGCAACACCATGTCCCCACCATGTCCCACCAGCACCCCCATGTCTCACAAGGTCCCCAAAGCCTGCCCCCATCCTGTCCCCACCCTGCCCCCACCAAGGGCCACCTACACGTGGGGACAGGATGGGACCTCGCTTCCTTCCCCTTCATCCGAAGAGCCGCCAGCCAGGGGAGCGGTGGCCACAGCAGCAAGTGACAGCCAGTGCACATGGCTGGGGACACTGGGATGGCTGGGAAGGTGGCACTGCTCCTGTGAGGTGAGTGCCCCAGGCACGGGCCTGAAACCCCTGGGATGGGCCCTGGTGAGGCACAGACTAGTGGGGAGGGGGCACAGGGGGGCTGCAGGGTCCTCTGAGGTCCCCAATGCCAGCAGTGCCAGAGCAGGGCATGGAGCCAAGTGTGACCAGAGTTTTGGGGTGGCTGTAGAGACAGAAAGAGGGGAACTGGGATGTGGGAACAGGAACAGGGGGATAGAGATGTGGGGACAAGGATGTTGCAGAAGGAGCCTTGGGGCTTGGGTAGGTGTGGGGACAGGGACAGGGGAACAGGGATGCAGGGACAGGGACAAGGACCACGTAGCATGGGGATGGGCTGGGAGGACAGGTACCATTGGAATGGGATCATGGGTACAGGGCCATGGGGATGTGGCCGTGGGGACAGGTTCTGTAGGGCTGGTGGAGGTGGCCAGTGCAAACATGGGATGTCCACAGTGTCCCCATGACCCTCACCCAGCCCTGT
The DNA here is from genome assembly GCF_035770615.1 of Melospiza melodia melodia. NCBI lineage: Eukaryota > Metazoa > Chordata > Aves > Passeriformes > Passerellidae > Melospiza > Melospiza melodia. The sequence continues at coordinate 979,275 of NW_026948638.1, forward strand.
CCCTTCTGCCTTCCAGCCCAGACCCTTGGCCTTGCTGGTGAGTCCTCAGGGGATACCATGGCCCCACCCTGCTGTCTCCAGCCCCATGCTGGCCCTGGCGGACTGGTGTCCCCTGTCACCCACAGGTGCCCAGACCACCCAGCTTCTCGTGGAGCCCCTGTGGATGCCAGCGGTGCTGTGGGACCGGGTGACAATGACCTGCCAGGGCTCAGGGACTGCCGGTGCCACCACCTGGTACAAGGATGGGCAGCGCTGGGGGCGACAGGGACGGGGCTACTTCACTGTCAGTGAGAGTGGCTCCTATGAGTGTGACAGACCCAACAGTGGGCTCAGCTCCCCCGTGAGAGTCTTAAATGGTGAGGGAGGTTTGGATGTGACCAACCTGGCACCCGTGGGAACCCTAAGGGCTCTGGGTGTGCTGCACTCCATGGGTCACCTGCTGTGTGACCAGCACCAGTCCCCTGCTCTAAGGACATCCCAGAGCATCCCAATGTGGGGAAAACCATGCTGGAATTGGGGATCCCTGGTGCAATTGGTGTGACAAAATGGGGGGATCCCCATCAAAAGAGGATACCCTGGTGTGACAGGACCCCTCGGTCCCGCAGCCCAATTGGTGCTGCAGGTGCTGGTGCAGGAGCTGCTGGAGGCGGACACAGTGAAACTGCGCTGCCGGTGCTGGGAGAACATGTCAGTCACCGGGGTGCCATTCTACCATGGGGACAAGGAGGTGGAGAGGTCCCTCAATGGGACCGAGCCATCCCTGGCCCCTCTGCGGCTGCGCCACAGCAGCAGTTACATTTGCAAGGGCTGGGTGGACTCTGAGATGTCATCATGGGCACATTCGGCACCAGTGACAGTGCACAGTGAGAACCCCCACACCTGGAACTCCAATCTCCTGACAGCCCCAAAGCCACTTCATGCAGACTCAGAGCCACAGTCCTCATCTCCCCTCTCCTTCCCTGAGCTTTTCATGGTGCCGGTGCTGGAGGGTCCCTCCGAGCCCACCGAGGAGACCCCCCTGACTCTCAGCTGCCTCAGCACTCCCAGCCCCCTGTGGCCCCGAGCCCCCCTCCTGCACGTGTTCTAAAGGGATGGGCAGGTGGTGGGGGGCCCACAGAGGTCCCTGCAGCTGCTGGTGCCCACCGTGGGGGTCTCCCACTCGGGGAATTACAGCTGCCAGGTGCGCTCTGAGGGGGGGGCCATGTGGAAGAGCAGCGCCTGGCTCCGCGTCACGGTGTGCAGTGAGTGCAGGGATGGGCACAAGGGGCCACCACAGCTTCCTCGGGTATCCTGCCTGTGTACATCCATGACCCCCAGATGCCTTTATCGTGTCCCCCCACCTCTTTCCTGTGTCCCCGCACCCCTCCTTGGTGTGACCCCATCCCCGACATCATCCATCACACCCATTCCTTCCATCCCTATCCCTCCACAATGCCTGCCAGCCCATACCATTGCCCTCAGCCCTGTCTGTGTCCCCACAGTGCCCGTGGCCAATGCCACCATCACGCCTGGTCCCCTGGCACACCAGATGCATGCAGGTGACAACGTGACCCTGCGCTGCTCAGTGCAGGTGGGCTCAGCCCCGTCACCTTCACCTGGCTGCACAACGGGCAGGAGGTGGCCCGGGGTCCCCTCTTGGAGTTCAGGGACATTGATGTGGGACATTCAGGCACCTACCAGTGCATGGCCAACAACCAGCTGGGACAGGATGGGCACCGTGTGTTCCAGGCACTCAGCCCTGAGCTGGCCCTGGAGGTGAAAACATGGGGACACAGGGACACAGGTGGGGTCACACAGGGTCACAAGGGAATGCAGGCCCCCTGGGTTGATGAGAGACCCTGATGTGTCCCCCTCTGTTTCTTGCAGTCACTGCAGGGGTTGCTGGGGTGCTTTTGTTCCTGCTCCTGGTCGTGGGTGTCATTGTGGCCTGGCACTGGTGGCACCGTGTGGGTGGGTGACAAATGGGGGAATGGGGGTCCCAGGGAGCAGTAGAGGGTCCCAGAGTTGGACAGTGATTGGGCAGCACCCACAGCCCCAGAATTGTGGCATTGCCTGGGGGTCCTTAAGGGTTTGGGGAGGTTCTGGATGGTCTTGAAAGGATGTTGGAGATTCTTTCAGGGGCCCTGGGGGGGTTTTGGTGGGTCTCTGTCTTGCTGGGCTTTGGTTTCTTGAGGCAGAACTGGGGAGGTTCGTGAATTCTGGGGGTCTTCAGGGATGCTTGAGAGTTCTGTTGTAAATTGAGGGTCAATTGAGGGGTCAGGAATCCTGGGAGGGTTCATGGTTCTGCAACCCCAAAGTCACATCTCCCCTCCTTCCTCTGCAGCCACCAGAAAGAACCAGGAAAGGTGAGTGGGGGGCTCCAGACATGAGTCCCCTTTTACCCCACCCCACAGCACTTCATTCCCTCCCCCACATTCCCTTTATTACCGCAGGGCCCCCCCGGATCGCCTGGCCCCCCAGAGGAGGGTGAGGTGCTGTACACCCACCTCGTGGTCACCAAGAGGGCAGGGGGTGAGTACAGGGGGGGACACACACAGAGGGACACAACACCCACGAGTGTCACCCCACCCAGATCCCACAGCCCGTGTCTCTCGCAGTGTCCCCCCGTGCCACCACCCTCCAGGATCCCCAGGTGACCTACACGGAGCTGCGGGGACCCCAGTGGTGACTGTAGGAACCTGGTGACATTTACGGGAATGTGCTGTGACACTGGGGGGAACTGGGGGGCGCTGGGGGTCCCCACCCATGGGCACCCACTCGTGTGTGTGCTGCCACTAAAAACTGCCCCCCTCCTTCCCCATGAGGGCACAAAGATGCCAAAGGGCTGAGAGAAGAACAATTTCCTGCAACAGCAATGAGAGAGAATAAAACCAACAGTAACAACAACAAGGTTCAGCGTCCAAATGGTCCCACAAGGAATGATTTCCAGCGAAAGCCACCCAAAAAGGAATAAACCCCAGACATTTCCCCCAACACGTTTCCTCCACCAGAGGAACCCAGAAGGGTCCTGGACCTGCATTACTCCGATGGCCAAATCAGCTTTCAAAAGGCGCTAGATTTTCTTTTCCCCTCTCCCAAACCCCTCCTCTGCCATGTTCCCCACACAAAGATGTCAGAAATGCTCTGTGGGGATTCCAGAGCCCATCGCTTTTCCAAGGCTGCCAGGATCAGGCCATGACAGAGAGTGGGGTGTGAGAGACAGGAAAAGTTTGATGTCTGGAGACATTTTGGAGCACCTGTGTGTCGCTGGGGTGGGTCAGGCCTTGCTTTTGATGAGACAGTGCCCCATCTGTCCATCAGTCTGTCAGCCATGGAACACTGGGGACAGTGTGATGCTCTGCCAAAGCCAACTTCTGCGTGGCCAGGTGACCAGAAGTGCCAGCTGGGGAGAGGGCCCTTGGTGTCCCAACTGGCTTAAAAGGCAGAGCATGATGTGACAAAGTCCCTGACCCTGCCTCCTCTTGGGGTGTGTGTCGCATCCACGCTGGAACCCAGGAGTTGGCAACTCATTTAAATGCAAAATATCTGCCAAGGAAATTGGGAATGTTCCTGGAATGGAAAGAAGACCCATCCCTAAATTGATTTTTAATTTCAAAAATGATGGGGCTTCCAGGCCAAAGTGTTGGATAATGAATAACAGCTAATTACTGGGAAATTTATGATCCAGAACACAACAAACAATACAAACCCAGAACTGTCCCTTCCGCTCAGCACTGTTGGTTTTTGTGGCAGTTATAAACGCGGCCAGCAGTGGGCGCTGCAGGGAGCAATCCCGGCCAGCAGGGGGCGCCGCGGTCCAGCTCCATCCCCTCAGGGGCCATGGCGGCCTCGGACGGGAGGGAGGAGGGGAAATCGCTCCTTTTGCAAACTCACGGGCACCAATTGGTCCCGACACCACCACCGGCAGTGGGCAGAAGCCGCCAAGGCAGCAGGTTGCATCCCAGTGCCCACTGGCAGTGTAGCAGTGTCCTGGGGCCAGGCACACACCCTACACAACACCTGTGACTGCTCTCCATTATCCCGAATGAAAGGAAGGCAGTGCCTGACCCCAGGCAGGTCTCGGGTCCACAGCAGCATCTCTGGTGGCTTTACACCACAATTCCTGCAAACCCTCAGCCTTTCACTCAGGTGAGTAGGGTAAGGATGGAGCAGCTTTGGGGACACCTGGAATCCAGACAGGGTCACTCCCCACAGCTAACTCATGTCCCGGGGCAGAGCCCCAACTCAGTATTCCCACAGTTTTCCCTCTTATCTGGCGGACACATCCCAAGCCCAAACATTCTTTCCATGAGGTTCAAGAAGGCTGCAGGTTTTGTGCAAGAAGGTGGGTCTGGGTCAGGTTGTTTAGTGGATTGTTGTGGATTGTGCAGTAGTTTTGTGGTTCTCTCTGTCCCTTACAAAGAAGAAAAAATGATCAATTGCTGTATTTCTGGACTGGTTCCCTCACAGCTGCCCCTGCAGGGGGTTTTTCAAGCAAGCCCTGCTCTGAAAACCATCAAAGGCCTTCCCAGAGCCACTGCTTGGGCTCCCTTTGGCTTTTGTACTTCTTGCAGGGCTGAGCAAACCACAGGCCGGCCTTTTCCCCCACATAATTCTCACCTCTGCAGCCGATTCACAGACCCAGAGCCCCTCAGAATTTATCTGGGGTGACCCCCAGGCCACAGGCACCTTGTGGGGGCTCTGCTGGACTCTGGTCACCCCAAAATCTGAGGCACCCAGGGAAGGAGCTGAGACTATGGGTCCACCCAGCCATCGCCCATCCCTTGGACTTCCATTCCACTGGAAATCAAATCATGGGAGTCTCATTCCTTATGATCCACCTTGCCTGAGACCCCCATCCCAGTACTGACATTCCCCAGGATCTTTATTACCCAGCACCCCATTCCCAAGGAACCCTCTCCTGTCCATTCCATCCCTTGTAATCTCTCTTCCCCCAGCACCTTGATTCTCCCAGGACCCCCATTCCCATGGGAACCCTCATTCCCCCAGCATACCCATCCCATGACCCCAGTCCATGGAGCCCACGTTCCCCTGGGACTCCCATCCCTGTGGCCCTCCTGCCCTAGGGACCCCCATTCCCATGGCCCCCCCATCGTCAGTGATTCCCCATTGCCAGGGACCCCATTCCTCTGCGACACCCCCATTCCCCTGACCCCCTCCCCAGTTCCCCAAACCCTCTGAGCCCCCCACTCCTGGGAACCCCATGTACTACTGTGTGCAGCCCAGCCTTGTCCCCACACTGTTCCCACCCTTCCCACAGCCTGTCCCCAAGGTCACATCCCCGTAATCCTGTGCTTGTGGCCACCCTGCTCCCACCAAGGGCCACCAACACGTGAGGACAGACATGACTTCGCTTCCTTCCCCTTAATCCAAAAGCCACCACCCAGGGGACAGCCACCCCTGGCAGCAAGTGACAGCCTGTCCACATGGCTGGGGACACCGGGATGGTCGGGAGGGTGGTGCTGCTCTTGTGGGGTGAGTGCCCCGGGTATGGGCCTGACATCCCAGGGATGGGGAGGGGGCACAGGGGGTGGAGGGGTCCCCTGAGGTCCCCAATGCCAGCAGAGGCAGTCCATGTTACCCACAGTGGACTTTGGTGGGACTGGGGATGTAGGGTGGGTTTGGGGACTGATACAGGGGGCAGGAATTGGGAATGGGGATGTGAGGACAGAAATGGGGGACTGGCACCTTTGGGCTCAGGGAGCTCTGGGGATGGGGACAAGGGAACGGGGATGAAGGGACAGAAGGGGACAAGAACAGTGAGGATGTGGCCTTGGGGATGGGATCATGAGCTGGTGGGGGATGACCTGGGCCAGCATGGGCTGTGTCCGTGGTGCCCTCGTGCCCAGAGTGTCCACAGTGTCCCCATGTTCTGTCTGCCTCAGCTCAGGGTGGCCTCAGTGTCCCTGTTCCCAAGGTGTCTGTGCCACACAGATGTGGTGCACAGGTGGCTGTGACACAGACATGTCCCCCTGACTCTCCAAATCTTTTGGGGACCACCCAGACACACTTTCCCACAACAACTGCTGACTCCATGGGGACAGTTAGGGACAGTCCGCGCACCCCATGTCCCTGTGCCTCTGTCCCTGCAGTGCCACCCCCACCAAGTTCTGTCCCTTCTCCCTTCCAGCCCAGACCCTCAGCCTCGCTGGTGAGTCCTCAGGGGATGCCATGTCCCCACCCTGCTGTCCCCAGCCCCATGGTGGCCCTGGCAGGCTGTTGTCCCCTGTCACCCACAGGTGCCCAGACCACCAGCTCCTGGTGGAGCCCCCCTGGAGGCCAGCGGTGCTGTGGGACCGGGTGACACTGAGACAGAGTAGAGATCCATTTTGAATTAGGTGAAGTGTCTAGGAGCGGTGAAAAGTCTGTGAGGCCAAAGCTGAAGGAAAAACTCGCATGCCGGAGACAGCGAGGAGACAGAGAAAGAAAAACAGAAACGAGGAGACAGAGAAAGAAAAACAGAAACGACCACATGGTCGATTTGCCCCCGACCTAGGAATTCCTTTGATAAAGAAGAACTGGCGAAAAATGTCACGCGGAATGAATATGTATGAACCAATTGTGATACTGTATGCATATGTATTTGGAATGGGGATAAAAGGAGACTTGAAATCCTCAGGGGTACGCATGCCTTTTGGGGAGGCTTACATCTGATGACGCACGCACGTCATAACAAAGGCATACCGGGCTTTACAACTTTTATAAAGTTGTGAAGTTTCTTCTTTTCTCCGCAAAACAGAGCAACAAGGCTGGTGAGGGGCTTGGAGCACGAGCCGTATGAGGAACAACTGAGGGAGCTGGGGTTGTTCAGCCTGGAGAAAAGGAGACTCAGAGGTGATCGTATCACCCTCTTCAACTTCCTGAAGGGTGGCTGTGGTGAGCTGGGGGTCGGTCTCTTTCTCCAGGCAACAACAGACAGAACAAGAGGATACAGTCTCAAGCTGCACCAAGGGAGATATAGGCTAGAATTCAGGAGGAAGTTTTTCACAGAAAGAGTGGTCAAATACTGGAATCATCTACCCAGGGAGGTGGTGGAGTCACCATCCCTCAATGTGTTTATAAAAGAACTAGATGTGGCACTTGGTGCCATGATCTAGTTGAGGTGTTAGAACATGGGTTGGACTCGTTGATCTTAAAGGTCTCTTCCAACCTAGAAATTCTGTGATTCTGTGATTCTGTAATTTCTTGCATCCTTCATGCACACCTTCCATCCCCAGGGATCTCCATCTCCAGGATGCTCCTTGCCCAGTTCCTCAGAGTGAACTCCCTTGACGGACCCCAAGTCAGGGAATTTTCCCAAATCCTGGTGGGAAATGATTCAATCCCTGTCAGAACAGGAACCCCAGAATGTTTTCCGTGTCATGGGGCCCTTGCTCATCCATGTTGGAGTGATGGGAATTCTGCTTCATCCTCACGCTTTGCCAGCAGCTCTGCTCTTCCCAATGGAAGATTCCTAGATTCCAGGATGTGCCATCCTTTGCCAGCAGCTCTGTTTTTCCCAATAGAAGAATTTCAGATCCCGGCCCAGCTGGTGGATGAGATGTTTTCCACACTGCTTTCATTATATCCAGGTGTCAGGGTCCGTCCTAGTGGACAGATGACCTGATGGTTCGTAGGAATGATTTCAGAGTGCAAAAAACCAACACGGTACAAGGGTGTTTGCAGTGATAATCAAAACAAATGCAGTTTTATTGAAATAATCACAGCAAAAATGTGATAGAGAGATTAAGGGAGAGAAAAAGATAGAGAGAGAGAGAGAGAGAGGGAGAGAGAGAGGGGATATAGCTACCAACACAGTGACAAAGTCCTTTGGTGCAGTCCAGTCGAGGGTCCATCTGCTACGCTGGGAAGATATCAAAGGCTGTAGCTAATTCAGAGGTTTTTATTATTGAAAATTGTGAGGGGGGGAAACAGATACAATAGGGAACAGATGTAACAGGTAGTCCATGTTCTCAACAGTAAATGAGAGCCATTGTTTTCTTGCTCCAGTGGTCACAATCTGCAGGCAAACATCTCACTTTGGTCAGCTTGCCTCCCCCACACACCTCCCCCGGGCTGGGGTTTCCGTCCCAGTCCTAGGAAGGAGCAGAGGAGCCTTTTAGGAGTTTCATGTCTCAGTCCTTGATGGAAAAGCTTCTCACATCTCTGTCTGTCTGTCATGGTGGTTGTAAAACAGATGAGGGTCTTCTGTGGGAGACCACCCGAAACTCAGGAGAAGTCCAGCCAGGGCGAGAGGTTGGACAGCTTCCAAAGCTGCTATTGTTGCAAACAGAGCATGGTGCCCCTTCTTAGCATACAGCAAACGTACTTGTGGAAACAATAGCTTAACACTGAGCTTTCAGGTCTCAAGGCCCATGGCATGTGACTTTTCTCCTTCAGAACCAGATATAGACGGGGGGGTCTTCTCTTCAGTGATCTCCCAAGGACAATTGTGAGGCAGATGAGGGAAAATTCTGACAAACTCTCACACCAGGGAATATTGCACTGGGCTGAGGAGTTTCTTCCCAACTCCCTGGAAAAGGGGTGGTAGAGGAATTCCATAAGAAAGACAACCTCCAGCTTCCACCCACTGAATCCAAAGCTTTTCCCATGGTAACCTTCCCATGGAATGAAGTAAAAAGAAGCTCTTCTATCCTGTAGTGGGAAATGCCAGAACCTCCTGCTCTGGGTGGAACCCCTTCCACATTCCCAAAAAAAGGAATTTATCAGAGGAAGTTGCTCCTTGAATGCTGCTGGGAATGGCTCTCCTCAATTTCCCATCCAGCTCTAAAGCTGCCAGAATCAAAGCCAAGGGGGCAGGGGGGGACCCTCAGGTGCTGCCTGCCACCTGGGGCTGGGCAGAGCAGGGCTGGGCAATGGCCATCCCTGTGCAGTGGGGCTGAGCCATGGCTGGGCCCACCCTTGGATGGCCACCCCAACATCAGCCACTCCACAATACACATCACTGTCCCAACAACATCACAATATTTAATCAACAATACAATCAATAATGCAATATCAATTTGTATAATATCACATGAAAGTCTACTTACATTAACTTGTTTCTCACAACACATACTAGTAAAGAACTGTTATTCCTGCTCCCACATCTTTGCCGAAAAGCCCCATAATTTCAAAGTTACAATAGTTCAGAGAGAAGGTGATTGTATTTTCCATTTCAAGGAACGTTCCTACTTTGTTCAGCTTCCTTGACAGAGCTGAACAAAGAAACACCATTTCTGCCAGTTTAACCAAAAAATTGCATTTTTTTCCCAGGAGCAGGGAACCAGGTGCTGTGCCACCTTGGAACTGGGATGGGCACCAGTAAGCCACCTTAGTGGGAGCACTGGGAGGGGGACTGCAGAGCCACTAAGCACATGGGGGTTAGGAGGAACAAATCTGATTTGGATTTATGTTTCAACATATGCTACACAGGAGGTGAAAAATGACTCTGTGGATTGTACATGTGCTAAGAACCCTGTCCCTGGCAAGGCTTCACACAACAGAGAATCGGGAGAGAAAGCTTCAGTGATTGGGCTGTGAGTGACCCCCACTGGCTGGTGGGAGAGATGCCCGGGAAAAATGTGTGGGAAAAATGGCTGGGAAATTGTGCTGTGGGAGGAGCCTTTGCAAATAAAAGCAGCAAACTGTGACACAACAGGAGTGTTTTGCTTTGGGTTTCTTGGAGGGATCAGGGGCTGCTCAGAGGGTCAGCTTGGCCATCCTCCCCTGTGGGATTGACATTCTCTGAACCTGGGAGAAAGCAGTGAGAGAGGCAAAGCATGATCCAAACAATTCTTATCTCATTTACTGCGCCTGTGTTGTTCCCAAGTTGAATGCATTGTGGAAGATTGTTTACCTGAAGGGAATTGTTAATTGGATTCTGTTGGGAGTGCTTTGATTCAGTGACCAATTGTATCCAGGTCTGTGTGTGTCTGGACTGTCAGCTGACAGTCATGAGATTGTGATCAGTGGAGTGCAGTTGAGTGCTTGGCAGATTCAGTTTAGATGTATTGTAGTATAGTATAGAATAATATAGTATAATAAAGTACTTAATAAGCCTTCTGATAAGATGGGGTAAGTTGCATCATTCCTCCTGGACATCAGGTAAAAATATCATCGACACTCCACTCCCTTGCCTTTTCCTCTGGTGGTCCTTCTTCCCTGCCTGCATCCATTCTTCCCTGCTTCGCTGCTTCCCCGAGGCAGCTCATGCTTGCATGTCCTGGACATTCCTTCATTGCTTTCCCCAATGGAGCAGATGCTGCCTGCACCCCTCCCCCACCGCCTCTGCTGCGTTTCCCACGCTGCCCACAGCACCGAGCCTGTTGCACCTGCCCACCGCAGCCCCAGCCCCAACAGCCAGCCCAGAATCACCAGTGCCGCAGCAGCAGCCCGCAGCCAGCCTGCAGCAGCCAGCCTGCAGCCATCGCTCGCCCGTGCCAGAGACACGCAGGTGCCATCCTTGGAAATCACGCCCAGACAATCACAAAAGCAATGTGGGCTCGCCCTGGCTTGCAGCACACACACTCCATACGCCTAGCTGATGCCCACAGAGCTCCCGGGCTTCTTGTGGTAACGCTGTCCCTGTCTTTTGTTTCTCTCTCTATCCTTTTCCCTTTCTACTCCCTTCCCTCCTCCTTCAGTGTCAATGCTTATCTTCCTTTATCAATAAACAGTTCTCAGATATAATATCGCCAAGTTTTTGCTTCATTTTCATCTGAGAAACCTTTCAGCAAGAATCCTCCCCAGTTCCCCCTTTTACAGCGGGATGGGATAGGGGTAGTGGGAGGGGGAATGGGGAAGCCCTGGGTGTACTGCAAGCACTGTGGGGAGAGAATGGGGCACTCCCTGAGGGTACTTGGGCACTTGGACGGGGCTGGGGAGCCCCTGCAGGTACCAGCAAAGGGATGGGGGAGCCCTTCTGGGTACAGGGAGAGGAAATGGGGAGCACAGGGTGCCCTGTGTAGTCTTCCCCTGACCCATGACCACCTCCCTTGGAAGGATGGGTAACCACAGGAGGCATGGAGGGAGCACCCCCAGAGTCACCCAGTTCCTCCCGCTTCCCAGAGGATCACAACTTTTGGTGTAGATTACCATAGATGTCGCTGGGTTCCCATGGTTGCCTGTGCAGCTCCATGTACGTCGGCTGAGGATCCTTCACTGGGGGTGCCAGGAGGTCTGAGGGGGGCCTGTGGGAACAAGGGGGTGTGTGGAAGGGGATGGGAGGTGCTGGGGGTTTGGGTAAAAGGTGTATCATGGCTGGAGGCTGCACTCACCTTTCCTGGTGCTTCCTGGCATCTGCAAAGAAAACTGGACAGGTGACTTTGGAGACCCAGGGGCCCCCATCCACCCTTGGCAATGCTGAACCACCACCAGACAAACAATTCCCCCCAAGCCCCCCCAGTATACCTGTAGCCCCCCCAGTATCCCTGACCCACCCCACTTGCACCAACACCCTTAGCTCCCAGAACTCTGAGCCTGGCAGGGAGGGGTACCCCTGATATAACCCCTAAAATCCCTGCAGGACCCTCCAACAGCTCCCCAGGCCTCTGAGCCATGGTCACTGGGGGCTGAGCCCCTCCCTGGTCAGGGGCTGTGGGTGCTGCCCTATGGCCCCCTTTCTCTGGGGGCCTTCCAATGTCTCTCCATGACCCCCGTCCCCCCATTGTCACCACCCACACGGTGCCACCGGTGCCAGGCTACAATGACACCCACGACCAGGAGCAGGAACAAAAGGGCTCCACTGACACCTGCGGCCACTGCAAGAAACAGAGGGGGACACATCAGGATCGCCTATCACCCCAGGGATCGTGCACTCCCTGGAGACCCCGTGTGACACCACCTGTGACCCTGTGTCCCCATGGTGTCACCTCCAGGGCCAGCTCAGGGCTCAGTGCCTGGAACACACGGTGCCCGTCCTGTCCCAGCTGGTTGGTGGCCATGCACTGGTAGGTGCCTGAATGTTCCATATCGAAGTCCCTGAGCTCCAGGCGGGGCCCCTGAGCCACCTCCTGCCCATTGTGCAGCCAGGTGAAGGTGACAGGGGCTGAGCCCACCTGCACCGAGCAGCGCAGGGTCACATTGTCACCTGCATGCACCTGGTGTGACAGGGGACCGGGGGTGATGGTGGCATTGGCCACAGGCACTGTAGGGACACAGACAGGGCTGAGGGCACAGGGAGGGGCTGGCAGCCGATGTGGGGGGATAGGGATGGGAGGGGATGAGTGTGATCGGGGATAGTGGGGACAGGGCTAAGCGATGGATTTCTGGAGACAAGGGGAGTGGCGGAAGGACCCAAGAAAGGTCTCTGGGGGTCATGGAGGTGCCCAGGCAGGGGTCCCTAGGAGCATGTGGGGGGCCCTGTGCCCATCCCCGCACTCACTGCAAACTGTGATGCGGAGCCGGGTGCTGCTCTTCCGCACGGTCCCCCCTCAGAGTGCACCTGGCAGCTGTAAATCCACGAGTGGGAGACCCCCATGGTGGGGACCAGCAGCTGCAGGGACCCCTGAGGGCCCCCCACCACCTGCCTGTCCCTGTGGAACACATGCAGGAGGGGGGCTTGGGGCCACAGGGGGCTGGGGGTGCTGAGGAAGCTGAGAGTCAGGGGGAGCTGAAGGATGGCTCGGGGGGACCCTCCAGCACCTGCACTGGGAGGAGCTCGGGGCAGGAGATTGGAGGCAGTGGGGACAGTGACCCCAAGTCTTGGGGAGGGGCTGTGGGGGTGTTGGGGTGGAAGCTGTGGGGTTCTCACCATGCACTGTCACTGTCACCGGCACGGACATCACCCACTCCCTGTCTTTCAGCCAGCCCCTGCAGCGGTAGCGCCCACTGTGGTGCAGCTTCAGAGGAAACAGGGTCAGCTCTGTCCCATTTCGGAGCTCCACCAGCTGCTTCTCCTCATGGTAGAAGGACACCCAGGTGCCCAGGTTGTTCCGCCGGTCCTGGCAGCGCAGTGTCACCTTGTCCCCCTCCAGCAGTGGCCGTGCCGGCACCTGCAGCACCAGCCAGTCTGGGGAACAAGTGGGTCCTGTAGCATCAGGAGGCCTTGGAGGGTCCTGAAGGCACCACCCAATAGGGACCCCCCTAGTGGGTCACAGCCAGCATACTGGAGGTCCCCAATTCCAATACAGGGGCCCCTCCACACTGGCATGCTTTGGGATGTCCCCATATGCAGGGGATGGGCTCTGGTCACAGAGGAGGTGACCCATGGTGCTCAGCCCACCTAGAGCCCTTGGGGTCCCCGCAAGTGCCAGGCTGGGGACACTCAAACCCCTCTTACCATCAGAGACTCTCACGGGGAGGCTGAGCCCAGTGCCGGTTCTGTTACACTCATAGGTGCCATTCTCAGTGACAGTGAGGCGGTCATGTCCCTGCTGTCCCCAGCGCCGCCCATCCTTGTAGCAGGTGGTGGCACTGGAGGTCCCCGAGCCCTGGCAGGTCAGTGTCACCCGGTCCCACAGAACCGCCGGCCTCCAGGGGGGCTCCACGATGATCCAGGTGGTCTGAGTGCCTGCTGGTGACAGGGGACACCAGCCTGCCAGGACCAGCGTGGGGCTGGGGACAGCAGGGTTGGGTCATGGCATCCTCTGAGGACTCACCAGCAAAGCCGAGGGTCTGGGCTGGAAGGGAGAAGGGACAGGACTCAGTGGGGGTGGCTCTTTAGTTACAGCAGCACCAGAGCTCGGGTTTTGGCATCACTCCCAGATTTCTCCTGTGGGGACACCAGAGTGGCACAGACCTCTCAGGAACTGGGGCTCCAGGGCCACCTTAGGCTGAGGCAGGACAAAGGGACACCGTGGACACCGTGGGAATGGCGATGCCAGGACCATCTCATGCTGGTACAGGTCACCCCCACCAGTCCCATGGTCTCTGTACCCAGGGCCCATCTGCACAGTGCTTTTCCCCTAATTCCTGTCCTGGTCCCCCAGGCACCCTGTTCATGTCCCAACATCTTCACCAGTCCCACGATGCCTCCCTAAATTCCATCCCCCTGTTATTGTCCCCATGTTCCTTAACCCCCTCTCCTGTCCCTAAAGCCTCCCCACGACCCTGGTCACCTCATGCCTTGACTCTCCTGGCATTGGGGACCACAGGGAACCCTGCAGCTCCCCTGTGCCCCCGCTCCCCTCCACTGGTCTCTGCCTCACCAGGGCCCATCCCCGTGGTGTCTGGCCCCTGCCAAAGGCACTCACCCCACAGGAGCAGCGCCACCTTCCCGGCCATCCCGGTGTCCCAGCCTTGTGCACTGGCTGTCACTCGCTGCTGTGGCCACCGCTCCCCTGGCTGGCAGCTCTTTGGACTAAGGGGAAGGAAGCCAGGTCACATCTTGTCCCCATGTGTAGGTGGCCCTTGGTGGGGGCAGGGTGGGGACAGGATGGGGGCAGGGTGGGGACAGGATGGTGGCAGGGTGGGGACCTTGTGAGACATGGGGGTGAGGGTGCGACATGGTGTTGCCAGAATTTTGAGGCTGAGGCTGTGTAGGGAGCCAGGGATGGGCGTCCATGGGAATGGGGTGCCCAGGGATGGGGTCCCAGGGGAATGGGGATCCCAAGGGTTAGGTAGACTCAGACTCAGGAATGAGGGTCCATGAACAATGTGGCCTCCAGGGATTTCTGATCATGGGATGGTGGCCAAGGATGTAGGTGCCAGGGTAAAAGGGGGCCCTGTGAGAATGGGGGCCCTGTGAGATTGGGGGTCCTGGGGGAATCAATGTCCCCAAGGGAAGGGGTGTCCTCAGATCTGGAATTACCAGGATGGGATCCCATGGAAATTGGGGCCCCAAGTATTGGGTGGACTCAGACTCAGGAATGAGGGTCCAAGAACAACTTCGCCTCCAGTGATCAAGAGGTGGTGGCCAAGGGATGAGGGTGTCAGGGGAAAGGAGGGCTCTGTGAGAATGGGGGCTCTGTGAGAATGGGGGTCCTGGGGGAATGAATGTCCCCAAGGGAAGGGAGGTCCCAAGGGCTGGAATTAACCAGGAGGGCATTCCTTGGTGTTGGAGATCCTGGGGAATTGCAGTCCGGAGATGGGGACTCCAGGGAAGGGGCGACTGAAAGAAATGGGATGCCCATGTTTGGGATCCCAGGGGAAAGGGGGTGCCAGGGACAGGCAGTGGCTGGGGGTGGGGGGGCACGGGGGTAACAGCTCCTTCCCTGGGGCGCCTTAGATTTTGGGGTGACCCAGGGCCCAGCACTGCCCACCCACGCTGCTTGTTTTCTGGGCAAGCATCACATGGGGGTTCTGGATAGCTCTAACTCTGTCCCTCCCCTGCTCTTGACTTTTACCTCTCTTTATTTCTCTATTTCCATTATTTTCCTCATTTTTGTGCCAGGTCCCCTCAGCCCCAGTTCCTGGCTCAGCAATCCTGGGGAGCACCTGAGTAGGGAACAGGTTGGGGGGACCCAGGGGAGGGGAAAAATGGGGTGTGAGGGGTGCAGGGAAGGGTGGGGAGGCTTTGGGGGATGTCTGCTTGTGCTCCCTCAACACTTTCACTTTCCTTTTCCTGGACAAGCAGGAAGAGGCCATTTGTGCTGAGAGTCAGATGGGAAAGGAAGGGGGTTCTGTCCTGGGGGGGGCACATCCAGGGGGGTCTTGTCCAGGCAGGATCTTGTTCTGGGGGTGACCTGGATGAAACCAGTCCAGGGGGTGGCACATCCTGGGGACCCCTGTCAATGCAAGGGTGGGGCCCAGCCATGGCCCAGCCTCACTGCACAGGGATGGTCATTGCCCAGCCCTGCTCTGGCCAGCCCCAGGTGGCAGCCAGCACCTGAGGGTCCCCCCTGCCCCCTTGGCTTTGATTCTGGCAGCTTTAGAGATGCTGCAGAGGTGAGAATTCTGTGGGTGGAAAAAGTTCTTGGGTTTTGTTCTTCTTGTGGTTTTCTCAGCCCTGCAAGAAGCACAAAAGCCAGAGTGACACTAGCAGTGAGCCTGTGAAGGCCTTTGATGGTTTTCAGAGAAGGGCTGGCTGGAAACCCACCCTGCAGGGGCAGCTGGGAGGGAACTAGACAGGAAATGCAGCAATTTATCAATTTGCCCCTGTCCCCAGGGTACTGAGAGAGCCCCAGGTCTACTGGAAAGAAAGCAACAACAATCTGCTCCTTAACCTGACAGGGACCTGGCTCCTTCCCAAGCTGAATTGACAGAGCTGAACAAACAAAACCATTTCTCCCAGTTTAATCAAAGAGCTGTATTTTGGATCCAATAGGAGGGACAAGGCTCTGGGGAAGGGAATGGGGAGCCTTTGGGGGTACTGGGAGCACTGGGAGCACTGGAATGGGGAGCTCTGGGCAGCCCCACATGGGACCCCCACTCGTGGCCACCCCACAGACACGGTGAGCACCCATGGGAGCTTGGGGGGACACATGGTGGGTGCCCTCAGGCAGGGACCCCCAGTGCCCCCAGCCTCACAGCATGTCATCGTAGTCACAGGGGTCCCATTGTCCCTCGTTGGGTCCCGACAGCTCCGCATTGGTCACTTGTGGATCCCAAGGTGGGGCAGGGCTGGGGGAGACCCATGGGGGCCCTGAGAGTGACACTGGTTGTGGGGACCTGGGTGGGGGTGATACCCGCGGGTGACGTGTCACTGTCACCCTTTGTACTCACCGTCTGCCCATTCGGTGCCCACGATGTGGGGGGTTCAGCACTGCCCCTTCCTCCCAGGGGATCCTGTGTGGATGGGGGGGGGTCTGTGTCATGTCTGGGGAGGGGGAGAGGGGAGTCCCAGCCAGAGCCCCCCACTCACCTCTCCTGGAGCTTCCTGGCAGCTGCAAGGAGAAGGGGAGGAGGTGACTGTGGGGACACCGGGACCCCTGATCCTTCCTGGGACCTCGGCAGCTCCAACCACCCACGGGATCCCCATATCCCCACTGCAGCCCCAAATTCCAATGGACTCCTGATTCCCCCAGGACACTCTGATCACTCTTGTACCTCCTGGAACTTCTGCAACACCGCAGTGGCCCCAGTCCCCCTGGTGCCCCCAACCCTCTGAGCCCCCAGAACCCCAAGCATGGCAGAGAGGGGGGCCCCCAAACTCCCACAGGACCCACAAAGATCCTCCAACATCCCTGCACAGCCCTCTAGGAGCTCTCCAAACCCTCCAGGAACTCCCAATGCACCACAATGTTCGTCAAAGCCCATCTGGGGATGGCCCTAGAGCACTGCTAAGACTCTCCAAATTCCCCCCAAATCCCCAGGAACCCCAGCTGAGGTCACTGCAGGCTCAGTGTCCCCCAGCTCAGGTGCCCTCGGTGCTGCTGATCTCTGCCTCCACTCTGGGGCCTCCTCCTTACTCCAGGACCCCAATCCCCCCCTCATTGTCACCCACCCTGGCGGTGCCACCAGTGACAGCCCCCGATGACAGCCAGGAGCAGGAGCAGGAACAGGAGGGTCTTGCTGACATTTGCAGCCACTGCTGGGGACAGAGGGGACACACCAGGGTCACCTTGAACCTTGGGGTTCCTGAACACCCTGGTGACCCCATGTGACCCCACCTGTGACCCAGGATGAGCCAGGTGTCACCTCCAGGACCAGCTCTGGGCTGAGAGCCTGGTGTCCTTCTGTCCCAACTGGTTGGTGGCCACGCACTGGCAGGTGCCTGAATGTCCCACATCAACAGCCCTGAGCTCCAGGAGGGGACCTTGGGCCACCTCCTGCCCATTGTGCAGACAGGTGAAGGTGACAGGGTCTGAGCCCACCTGCAGTGCAGGGTCACGTTGTCACCTGCGTGCACTTGATGTGACGGGGGACTTCAAGTGATGGTGGCATTGGCCATGGGCGCTGTGGGAACAGAGACAAGGCTGAGGGCACAGGGAGGGGCTGGCAGCCAGTTTGAGGGGATAGGGATGAGGGGGATGGGTGTGATGGGGGACTTTGGGTATTGGAGTCACACCACAGAGGAGTGATGGGTCTGAGGGTGGAGGCAAAGGGGCACAATAAAGGTGTCAGGGGGACATGGAGGTACCAAGGAAGGGGACCCGGGGGGTCTCTGGGGACTCCCCGTGCCCATCCCCACACTCACTGCGCACCTTGACGTGGAGCCGGGCACTGCTCTTTCGCACAGATCCCTCCCCTTGGGGTGCACCTGGCAGCTGTAATTCCCTGAGTGGGAGACGCCCACAGCGGGCACCCGCAGCTGCAGGGACCCCTGTGGGCCCTCCACCACCTGCCCGTCCTGGCAGAACGCGTGCAGGAGGGGGGCGCGGGGCCACAGGGGGCTGGGAGTGCTGAGGCAGCTGAGAGTCAGGAGGGACCCCACAGTGGGCTTGGGGGACCCTTCAGCACTGGCACAAAGGAGAGCTCAGGGCAGGAGAGGGGAGCTAAGGACTGTGACTCTGAGTCTGCTGGGAGGTGGGTTTGGGGGTGTCAGGAGATTGCAGTTCTAGCCGTGGGGTGCTCACCGTGCACTGTCACTGTCACCGGCGCTGAGAGCACCCACGAGGACACGTTGGAGCTCACCCAGCCCCCACAGCAGTAGTGCCCACTGTGGTTCAGCTGCAGAGGGGAAAGGGACAGCACAGTCCCATTGAGGGACGCCTGCCCCTCCTTGTCCTCACAGCAGAATCGCACCTCAGTGACTGACATGTTCTCCCACTCCCTGTGCCCCCTCCCCACTGGTCTCTGTCTCACAGAGGTCAATCCCCAGGGTTTCAGGTCCATGCCCAGGGCACACACCCCACAGGAGCAGCTCCACCTTCCCGGCCATCCTGGTGTCCCCAGCCATGTGGACTGGCTGTCACTCGCTGCCAGGGTGGCTGTCTCCTGGGTAGTGGCTCTATGGCCAAATGGGAAGGAAGCAAGGTCAGGTCTCTTCCTCATGTGTAGGTGGCACCTGGTGGTGGCAGGGTGACCACAAGCTGGGGACCGGCTGTGGGCAGGGAGGGGACAGGATGGGGACAAGTAGAGTGGCAGAAGGTGGGACATAGGCTTAGCAGGAGTGAGGGGCACAGGGTGTTTGGAGAGCCAGGGATCGGTTCCAGGAGAATGGGGAGCCCCAGGGATGGGGTCCCTGGGAATGGGGGTCTAAGGGAGGGGGAATAACCAGCGATGGGGGTGCCATTGGAATGGGGGTGCCCAGGGCTGGGAGAACTAAGGGATGGAAGTCCCAGAACAATGAGGGCTCCAGGGATTTGGGGTCAGGGGGTGGTTGTCCTAGGGATGAGGGTACCAGGGGAATGAGGGATCCAGTGGGCATGAGGGTTCCTGGGAGAATCAAGGTTCTGGGGGAAGAGGAATTTCTGGGGATGAAATGAATGGGAGAGGGTTCCTTGGGAATGAGGTTCTGGGCCATGGAGATCCTGGGGAATGTGAGTACTGGGATGGGGTCCCCAGGACAGGGGGACTGAAGGAATGGGGGTCCCATGGCTGGGTTCCCAGAGGAATGAGGGTGCCAGAGATGGGCAGTGGCTCGGTGGGTCTGTGGCTTGGAGCCCCTTCCCTGAGTGCCTCAGATTTTGGGGTGACCCACAGCCCAGCACAGCCCCCGAAGTGTGCCGATGGCCTGGGGGTGACACCAGGGAGATTCTGAAGGGCTCTGAGTCTGTGTGCCCCCAGCTCCCAGGGGCTTTTTCCACTCTTCATTTCCATTTCCTCTCTTTGATCCCTCAATTTCACAATGCTTCAGTTTGTTGCTTGATTATTCTGGGAAACAACTGAGTAGAGAAGGGGTTGGGGGAACCCCAGAGTGGGGCAAGTAAGGGTGAGAGGTCTGCAGGCAGGGCTGGGGAGGCTGTGGGGGATGGGGGTGTCTGACTCTGTGCCCCAACACTTTCACTTTTTCTGTCCTGCAGAAGAAGGAAGAGGCCGTTTGTGCTGAGTGTCAGATGGGGGCGGGGGGAGGGGAGTGTTCTGTGATGGGGGGATCCTGTCCCAGGGGGGACACATGCTGGACAAGGGGGTCCTGTCCTGGGGGATGGCAGCTCCAGGGCGCTCCAGATTTCTCCATTCTTGCTCATCCCCTGCAGGATCTGAGCCTGCAAGAGCAGCTGGGGAATGGAGCCCCAGCCAGGAAGGGGCTCCCAAATTCCTGCTCCTTGAAGCCAGTGGCCATCCAAGGGTGGGGCCCAGCCATGGCCCAGCCCCACTGCACAGGGATGGCCAGTGCGCAGCCCTGCTCTGGCCAGCCCCAGGTGGCAGCCAGCACCCGAGGGTTCCTCTGCCCCCTTGGCTTTGATTCTGGTAGCCTTAGAGCTGCTGCAGAGGTGAGAATTCTGTGGGTGGAAAAAGGCCTGCCTGTGGTTAGCTCAGCCCTGCAAGAAGGACAAAACCCAAACGGAGCTCAAGCAGTGGCTCTGAGAGGGCCTTTGATGGTTTCCAGAGCAGGGCTGGCTGGAAATCACCTCTGCAGAGGCAGCTGTGAGGGAACCAGTCTGGAAATGCAGCAATTGATCATTTAATCCCTGTCTCCAAGGGACTAAGAGAGCCTGATAACTACTGCAAATGCCACAACAATCTGCTCAACAACCTGACTGGGTCCTCCTTCTTGAACAAAACGAACAGGCCTTTGGAATGTCATAGAAAGAAAGTTTGGGTTCTGGCTTGGCTGCCAGACAAGAGGGAAATGTGGGAAATATTGAGCAGTGGCTCTGCCCTATGGCCATGATGGGGCTGTGGGGAGCGATCCTGTTTGGATTCCAGGTGTTCCCAAAGCTCCTCCTTCCCTGCCCTCCTCACCTGCACCAGGCTTAGGGAATAGACAGGGCTCTGCCCTGCCCCTTCTGCACACCTTCCAGGGTACCCCTCCACTTCCCAGAGCTGTCCGAGCCTTACCCTGGCAACGCTCAGTCCCGACACATCTCCACAGTGGCTTCAGACATGCTGTCACAGTCGGTTTGGACACCCCGTGACCGTCCCGGCACTCGCAGTGTGATGGCAGCTGGGCCCCTTCCCGGTGCTCCGGGACCACCATTGCGGTCCCTCCTTTCCGCAGACCCCACCGCAGGGTCTCTGCTCCCCCCTGTCCCGGGGTCTCCCCTCCGCTGTTTCTCTCTCTCCACGTTTGGGGCTCCCCTGTGGAGTACCGGTCCCTCCATCCTGGCCCCTCCCAGCCGCTGCCCCCCGGCCCCTCCGGCCGCACCCCCCTGACAGCCCCGGGGCCGGCACCAGCAGAGGCTGCCGAGCCCCTGCAGGATGAGACGTTCTTGGGGCAGTGCCGGCTGAGCAGGGCCTGGCTCCTTCACACCGTTCTTGCCCGCAGCACTCAGGCTCCAGCAGCCCCGGGCTGCTTCTTCAGGATGTGCCGACCGCTCCCGGATCGCTGCTCTTTGTTGGGATCACGCCAGAGAGCACCTGAATCATCCCCAAGGCCTGGGCCGGGACCTCCTGTGAGGCTGTGCCCGAGCCCTGAGAGGTTTGGGAGCCCGATGGGTGTCACTGCTCTGTCGCAAAATCTGGGTGGAGCAGGAATGGCAAGTGGTGTCCCACCATGGCCCAGCCCCATGGGCCTCCCCTGAGCACCCTGCGGAATTCCCAGCACTCCTGCTCCACCAGCATGGCCAGGTGCTGTTCCTGTGGGCCCCCTGCTCCAGCCGCTCCTGCCTCAGCCCCAGGATCCCAAAATCCCCAGGAGAGGCAGCGGTGCTCTGTGTTTTGCACGACCCCCAAATTGTATCCAGTGCTGCCTTGTGTAGTCCAAAATCCCCAGGAGAGGCAGCAGAGCCGTGTGTTTGTGAACAGGGATGCTTTAGGAGCATAGCTGAACTTTGGGACCCCAGCCTTAATTACAACACCTCCCTTAAGGGTCTGCAGCTCCCAGAGCAGCACAGGGACATTGGCCCAAACAGCTCCAATTTAGCCCCATCTTGCCCTCCCAAGACACTGCTCTCAGCCCGGGCTGTACCTGTAGTCCAGTTGCAGGTTCAGAGCCCTCAGGGCTGTGCCTCTGCTCTCTTCTTCCTCCTCCCCTGGGGCTGCTGTGTCAGAACCAGCAGTGGCCCAGGAACAGCAGGAACTCCAAATGTGCTCTGCAGCCATCTGAGGAGCCCTGGCAGAGTCAGCACCGAGCACCAGCTTTCCTCAGCATCCCAGGGAACTTCAACATTCCCAGAGCTGCTGTGCCGATGCTGAAGGAGGAAAAGGGAATGAAAGGCTGTAAAGCGACCAGAAGTGATGTTGTGGACCTGAGACCTGCCTGGGCACTGCCTTCCTTCCATCCGGGATCATAGAGAGCTGTTGTGGGTATTGTCAGGGCATTATTGCCTGGCTGTGGTTATAACTGCCACAAAAACCAACAGCGCTGAGGAGGAGGGAAAATTCTGCATTTGTCTTGTTTGTTCTATTCTGGTTTATAAATTTCCTAGTAAAGAGATGCTATTCCTTTTCTTACAGTTCTGCCTGGAAGCCCCATCATCTTTGAAATCAAAAAATGGTTTTTGACCTTGGGCCAATTTTCCATTCCAGGAATGTTCCCACTTTTGTTGGCAGATATTTCTCATTTAAATGAGTGGCACACTCCTGGGTTCCAGCGTGGATGGGACAGACATGCCAAGAAGAGTCAGTGTCACAGACTTGGCGACCTCATGCTCTGCCTTTTAAGCCAGTTGGGCCACCAAGGGCCATCTCCCCAGGTAGCACTTCTGGTCACATAGCCACTCAGGACCTGGTGCGTCACACTGTCCCTGTGTGCCATGGCTGAAAGACTGATGGACAGACGGGGCCGTGTCTCTCCAGAACCAAGGCCTGACCTACCCCTGCCACACACAGCTGTTACAAAATATCTCCAGACATCAAACTTTTCCTGTCTCTGACACCCCACCCTGTGCCATGGCCTTACCCCGACTGCCCTATGAAAGGGGGAGGCTCTGGAATCCCCACAGGGACTTTGTGAGATCCTGGTGTGGGGAACACGGCAGAGGAGGGGTTTGGTACAGGAGACAAGAGAATCCAGAGCCTCCTGAAGGCTGCTTTGGCCATTAGAGCAAGGAAGGTCCAGCGTCCTGCCAGGTTCCTCTGGTGGAGGAAACGTGCAGGGGGAAAAATCAGGTTTGTTCCTTGCTATGTCTTTCCCAGGAAATATGCCCATGTGTGACGATTTGGACTCAGAACCTTGTTGCTGTTGCTGTTGGTTTTATTCTTTCTGGTTGCTCTTTCAGGAAATTGTTCTTCTCTCAGCCCTTTGGGATCTTTGTCCCTCCATGGGAAGGGAGAGGGGCAGTTGTTAGTGGCAGCACACACACGAGTGGGTGCCCATGGGTGGGGATCCCCAGTGCCCCCAGTTTCCCCCAGTTCACAGCACATTCCCGTAGATGTCACCGGATTCCCGTGGTCGCCCCTGGGGTCCCCGCAGCTCCACGTAGGTCACCTGGGGATCCTGGAGGGTGGTGGAACGGGGGGACGCTGCGAGAGACACGGGCTGTGGGATCTGGGTGGGGTGACACTCATTGGTGACATGTCCCTCTGTGTGTGTCCTCCGCATACTCACCCCCTGCCCTCTTGGTGACCACGACGTGGGTGTACAGCATCTCCCCCTCCTCTGGGGGCGCCGGGGGATCCAGGGGAGCCCTGAGGGAATAAAGGGAATGTGGGGGGGGGGAATGGGAGATCTTGGGGGTTGGGGTAAAAGGGAAGAGTGCGGTTTGAGCCCCCCACTCACCTTTCCTGGTTCTTCCTGGCAGTTGCAATGGAAGCAGAGGAGGGGTGACTGTGAGGTCCCAGGGCCCTGGCCACTCTCAGGATTCCTGAACTCCCATGGGGCCTCGTAGCATCCCTGAAGTCCCCAAGAAGTCATGAACCTCCCCAGTGTCCCCAACCAACTCAGCCTCAAAAACCCAAAGCCTGCCAAGGACAGAGACTCCCCAAACGCCCCCAGGGCCCCTGAAAGAACCACTAAAATCCCTGCAGGACCCTCCAGCACCTCCACAAACTCGATAGGACTCCCAGAAAAGGTCACAATTCTAGGCCTGTGAGTGCTTCCTTTTCGCTCCCCAACTCAGGAGGCCTCTACATCTCCCTGGGCCTCCCATCCGCCCATTGTCACCCACCCACACGGTGCCACCAGTGCCAGGCCACAATGACACCCACGAGCAGAAGCAGGAACAGAACACCGACACCTGCGGCCACTGCAAGAAACGGAGGGGGACACATCAGAGTCAGCCATCACTCCAGGGGTCCTGCACCCCACAGTGACCCCGTGTGATCCCCACCTGTGTCCCTCTGTGTCCCTTTGTTTTGCGGTTTCAGCTCCAGGGCCAAATCTGGGCTGAATGCTCGGAACACGCGGTGCCCGTCCTGTCCCAGCTGGTTGGTGGCCATGCACTGGTAGGTTCCCGAATGTCCCACATTGACAGCCCCGAGATCCAGGAGGGGACCCTGTGCCACCTCCTTCCCGTTCTGCAGCCAGGTGAAGGTGACAGGGGCTGAGCCCACCTGCACCGAGCAGCACAGGGTCACGGAGTCACCTGCATGCACCTGGTGTGACAGGGGACCAGGGGTGATGGTGGCATTGGCCACAGGCACTGTAGGGACACAGACAGGGCTGAGGGCACAGGGAGGGGCTGGCAGATGGTGTGGGGAGATAGGGACGGGGAGAAGGGTGTGATGGGGGATGTTGGGAATAGGGTCACAACATGGAGGGGTGAGGGGACAAGGGGAGGGATGGAAGGACCCAGGAAAACTGTCTGGGAGATGTGGAGGTGCCCAACCAGGGGACCTGAGAGGGCCGTGTGGACTCCCCATGCCCATCCCCGCACTCACTGCGCACCATGACGCAGAGCTGGATGCAGCTCTTCCTCATGGACCCCCCTTGGAATGCACCTCACAGTCATAATTTCCCAAATGGGAGACCCCCATGGTGGGCACCAGCAGCTGCAGGGACCCCTGCTCGCCCCCCCCCCCCCCCAGTCCTGGTAGAACACGTGCAGGAGGGGGGCTCGGGGCCGCAGAGGGCTGGGAGTGCTGAGGCAGCTGAGAGTCAGGGGGGACCCGTCAATGGGCTCAGGGGGACATTCAATTACCGATACCAAGAAGAGCTCTGGGAAGAGGAGGGCAGGTGAGGACTGTAATTCTGAATCCACTAGGAATGGGCTTTGGGGATATCAGGAGATTGGAGTTCCAGCCATGGGGTGCTCACCGTGCACTGTCACTGTCACTGCTGCTGACCGTGAGAGAAAGGACCTCACCAAGCCCCCGCAGCTGTAGCGGCCACTATGGTTCAGCTGCAGGGGGGACAGGGACAGCTCCGTCCCATTGACAGGCCCCCTCAGATCCTTCTCGTCCTGGTAGAATCGCACCCTGGTGACCGTGTTGTTCCACCACCCCGGCAACGCAGTGTCATCGTGTCCCCTTCCAGCAGTGCCCGTGCTGGCACCTGCAGCACCAGATTGTCTGTGCGACAGAGGGGTCCCCTCTCACTGAGGGGCTCAAGACAGGTCCATGGTGGGTGCCCATGGCACTGGGGACATCTGGGTGCACTGGGATGTCCAGGTGTCCTGTAGACAGACTCTGCCACACAGGGGGTGTAAGGCCACCCACAAAGTGGATCCCACCCAGACCTGTCAGGGGCCACCCTGATCATTTAAGATAACCACTCACCATCTAGCACTGTCACAGGGGGGCTGCGCCCGGTGCCAGGTCTGTAACACGTATAGGTGCCACTCTCGGTGACAGTGACATGGCATGGTCCCTGCTGCCTCCAGCGCTGCCTGCCCTTGTACCAGGTGGTGCCACCGGCAGTCCCTGAGCCCTGGCAGGTCAGCGTCACCCGGTCCCACAACACTGCTGGCCTCCAGGGGGGCTCCACCCAGAGCTGGGTGGTCTGGGCACCTGTGGGTGACAGGGGACACCAGCCTGCCAGGGCCAGCGTGGGGCTGGGGACAGCGGGGTGGGGCCATGGCATCCCCCGAGGACTCACCAGCGAGGCCGAGGGTCTGGGCTGGAAAGGAGAAAGGACAGATCTGGGTGGGGGTAGCACCATGGGGACAGGAGCATGGAGGCACAGGGTGTGGAGGCTGTCCCTAAATTGTCCGCATGGGGACAGCAATTCTTGTGGGAAAGTGTGTCTGGGTGGTCCCCAAAAGATTTGGAGAGGCAGGGGGACATGTCTGTGTCGCAGCCACCTGTGCACCACATCCATGTGGCACAGACGCCTCAGGAACAGGGACACCAAGGCCAGCCTTGGCTGAGGCAGAAAATGAGGACACTGTGGACACCCCGGACACTATGACACCAGGGACAAAACCCATGCAGGCCCAGGTCATCTCCATCTGCTCATGATCCCATCCCCATGGCCACATCATCATGCTTCTTGTCCACTTCTGTCCCTGCATCCCAGTTCCATTGTCCCTATCTCCAGAACTCCCTGATCCCAAAGGTGCAAATCCCCACATCCCTGTACCCACATCCTCATCCCTAAATTCCTGCCCCCTCTTCCTGTCCCCAAAGCCACCCTATATCTCCAGTCCCAGCAAGGTCCACTGTAGGTACCATAGACTGGAACTGCTGCCATTGAGGACCTCTGAGGACCCCCTGTGCCTCCTCCTCTCCCCGTCCCCAGGGTCTCAGGCCCGTGCCCTGGGCACTCACCCCACAGAAGCAGCGCCACCTTCCGAGCCATCCCGGTGTCCCCAGCCATGTGCACTGGCTGTCAGTCGCTGCTGTGGCCACCGCTGCCCCTGGCTGGCGGCTCTTCGGATGAAGGG
Organism: Melospiza melodia melodia; assembly: GCF_035770615.1. Lineage (NCBI taxonomy): Eukaryota > Metazoa > Chordata > Aves > Passeriformes > Passerellidae > Melospiza > Melospiza melodia. The sequence goes on from NW_026948638.1 coordinate 1,005,884, forward strand.
GAAGGAAGCGAGATCATGTCCGTCCCCACATGTAGGTGGCCCTTGGTGGGGGCAGGGTGGCTGCAAGCTGGGCACAGGAAGGGGATGAGCGTGGGTGGAACAAAGTGGGACATGTGGTTCACAGGAGTGGGGGGCTAGGTTGGTTTTGGGTGCCAGGGCTGAGTGTCCAGGGGAATGAGGTTCCTAAGGAGGGGGAGTCATGGGTCTGGGGGTGGCCAGGGCTGAGGGGACTCAATCATGGGAGTCCCAGGGGAACATGGGGCTCCCAGGATTTGGGGTCATGGGATAGGGATGCTAGGGGAATGGTGGTTCCCATAGGAATAGGTTTCCTGAGAGAACCAAGGTCCTGGTGGAAGGGGGATTTCAGGGGATAGAATTAACAGGAGAGGGTTCCTTGGGAATGGGGTCCTGGGCCAAGAAGATCCTGGAGAATGGCAGTACTGGGATGGGGGTCCCAGGGATGAGGGGACATAAGGAATGGGAATCCCATGCTTGGGTTCCCAGGGGAATGGGGGTGCCAGAGATGGGCAGTTGCTGAATGGGCACAGGGGTCTCACCTTCTTCCCTGGGTGCATCAGATTTTGGGATGACCCAGAGCCAGCCAAGCCCCCCTGGAAAGCTCATGTGCTGTGCAGGCTTCGCATGGTCGTCCTGGGTAGCTCTGACTCTGTGCCCTCCCCTGCCCTTGACTTTAGTGTCTTTATTGCTTTTTTTCTTTATTTTGCTCACTTTTGTGCCAGGTCCCCTCACCCCCAGTCCTTAGCTCGGCAATCTCATGGAGCACCTGAGAGGGGACCAAGGTGGGAGGACTGAGGGAAGGGGCAATGGGAAGCAGGAGTTGCAGGGAAGGGTGGGGAGGCTGTGGGGGATGGAGGTGTTGGCTTGTGCCTCCACAATGTTTTCACTTCCTTTTTCTTGGCAAGAAGGAAGAGGCCATTTGTGCTGACAATCAGATGGGAAAGGGGGGCAGTCTCTGTTCCTGGGGTGGCACATCCAGGGGATCGTGTCCTGGGGGGATCCTGTCCCAGTGGGTAACACATCCTGGCATGGGGGGTCCTGTACCAGGGGGTGGCGGTTCCAGAAATGTCCCTGCACATTCCTGGCCGGTTGCCTGTCCCAAGGGTGGCACATCCTGGGGACCCCTGTCAATGCAAGGGTAGGGCCCAGCCATGGCCCAGCCCCACTGCACAGGGATGGCCATGGCCCAGCCCTGCTCTGGCCAGCCCCAGGGGGCAGCCAGGACCTGAGTGTTCCCCCCTGCCCCCCTGGCTTTGATTCTGACAGCTTTAGAGCTGCTACAGAGGTGAGAATTCTGTGGGTGGAAAAAGGCCTGCCTGTGGTTTGCTCAGCCCTGCAAGAAGCACAAACCACAAAGGCAGTGCAAGCAGTGGCTCTGTGAGGGTCTTTGATAGTTTTCAGAGCAGGGCTGGCTGAAAACTGCTCCTGCAGGGGCAGCTGTGTGGGAACCAGTCCGGAAATGCAGCAATTGATCCCTTTGTCCCTTGGCCAAACGGTCTGAGAGAGCCCCAGCACTACTGCAAATCCCACAACAATCTGCTCAACAACCTGACCTGGACCCTCCTCCTCTCCCCTGCCTTGCCGTGCATGGACAGTGGCCGGATGCCCCGCACCCACCACAGCCGCTCTCTCACTGCCCTCCGCACCTGGATGGGAGAGAAAATTGAGCAAAGGGTTCCTGGGTTGAGACAAGGACCAGGAGAGATCACTCATCAAATCCTGTCACGGGTAAAACTGCCTCAGAATTAGCGATATGAATTGAATTTATTGCCATCAAAATCAGAGCAAGATAAGGAGAAGTCAAATAAACCCTTCCATACACATTCCCCCTGTTACGAACAATTTTGTTTTCATTGGCTTTCACTATTATATTGGTTTTTCCAAATTATTTTTATATAATACAGGTTGTAATCACTTTTTAACTGCTTTTGATACACTACAAATTGTCAGCCTTTTTACCCTAATCCCTGTGTAGAATATATATTTTAGTGTGATAAATACATTATAGTTTAAGCTGTCCCAAAATATCAAGATAGAGACAATGTGCTGCATATTACAGCATTACCTGTTGCAGAAGTAGCTAATGCCTTTATTTGTGTAACTAAGTGACAACAGTGAGAATAACTGAGATAATTTGTGAAATAGATATTGTTGATTTAATGTACTGGTGGAGTATCTCATCTGTATGAGAAGAACACATTGAAAAGTAGCAAGTGAAAAAACATCAAAGGAAGAATGCAAAGAAGAATTTACCACTGACCCTTCTTTTCTCAAGAACTGTCAAACCACAGAACAGGGGGGCTTTGTGAGGACAAAAATAGATAACTTTACTTTGCAGTATAGCATGTACTTTATGAAAATGAATGAAGGGTCAAACCAAGCAAAAGAATTCCCAGAACATGTCAACTGGAAAGAATGTTTGTATATGTTTAACCCTCCTGAGTATGTATTTAACCATTACAGTGAAAAGCTATGTAAGAAGAATTGCTGTAGTTAAAAGTGTGCCTCTGGCAGTTGCCAAGAACCCAGCACACTGTTTACTATCCCTTTTATTCTTTATTAAACATTTACAAAATTTAAAGAGTGAGCCTTGTTTCTCACACAGTTTGACCAAAAGACAGAATTTTGGGTACCATAGGATGGAAAAACATCGTGTGCTCTCCCATCACTGGGAGGGGGAATGAGGAGCCCTGTGGGGTGCTGTGAAGAGGAAGAAGAGACCCCTGAGGGGAATCAATGCCCCCCACTGCCACCCAGTGTCACAGCACATCATCATAGTCACAAGGATCCCACTGTCCTTCATAGGGTTCCAACAGCTCCACGTTGGTCACTTGTGGATCCCAAGGTGGGGCAGGGATGGGAGACATCAATGGGGGCCCTGAGAGTGACATCGGTTGCGGGGACCTGCTTGAGGGTGACACTCGTGTGTGACGTGTCCCACTGTCTCCCCCTGTACTCACCCTCTGCCCACTCAGTGCCTCTGATGTGGGTGTTGAGCACAGCCCCCTGCTCCGGGGGGTTCTTGAGGGGATGGGGGGGACTGGATGGTGTGTGGGGAGGGGGAAAGTGGAGTCCCAGCCCGAACTTCCCACTCACCTGTCCTGGAGTTTCCTGGCAGCTGCAAGGAAAGGGGAGGGGGTGACCAAGTGGACACCAGGACCCCTGAACCTTCCTGGGACCTCAGCAGCTCCAACCACACACAGGACACTCAAATCCCCACTGCAGCCCTGAATCCCAGTGGATCCCTGACTCCCCCGGACACTCTGAGCACACCTGAAGCCCCCAGAACTTCTGCATCACTGAAGTGCACCCAGTCCCCCTGATGCCCCCAACTCTCTGGGTCCCCAGAACCCCAAGCAGAGAGGGGTACCCCCAAACTCCTCCAAGACCCCAAAAAGATCCCCAAACATCCCTGCACATCCATGCAGGAGCTCCCCAGATCCTCCAGGAACTCCCAGTGTCACCCCAATGTTCCTCAAAGCCCACCCAGGGAAGGCCTTGGGGCCCAACCAAGACTCTAAAAATTCCCCCCAAATCCCCCAGGACGCCCAGCTGAGGTCACTGCAGGCTCAGTGTCCCCCAGCTCAGGGGCCCTGGGTGCTGCTGATCTCTGCCCCCAATCAGGGGGCTTCCCCTCTCTCCAGGATCCTCTTATCACATCCACTGTCACCCACCCCAGCAGTGCCACCCTGATGACAGCCAGGAGCAGGAGCAGGAACAGGAGGGTCCTGCTGACATTCACAGCCACTGCTGGGAGCAGAGGGGACACACCAGGGTCACCCTGAACTGTAGGTGTTCTGAAACCCCAGAAACCCTGTGGGACCCCACCTGTGAGCCAGGGTGAGCCAGGTGTCACCTCCAGGGCCAGCTCAGGGCTGAGTGCCTGGAACATCCGATGCCCATCTTGTCCCAGCTGCTTGGTGGCCACGCACTGGTAGGTGCCAGAATGTCCCACATCGATGTTGCCAAGCTCCAGAAGGGGACCCTGGGCCACCTCCTGCCTATCTGGCCAAGTGAAGGTGACAGGGGCTGAGCCCACCTGCACCAAGCAGCGCAGGGTCACATTGTCACCCGCATGCACCTGGTGTGACGGGAGACGAGGAGTGTGGTGGCATTGGCCACGGGCACTGTGGGGACAGAGACACGGCAGAGGGCACAGGCTAGGGCTGGCAGCCAGTGAGGGGATAGGGATTGGCAGGAAAGGTTGTGATGGGGCATGTTGGGGAAGGGGTCACACCATGGAGGGATGAGCGGACACAGGGAGGAGGTGGAGTGACAGAAGAAAGGTGTCTGGGGAACATGGACGTACCAAGGCAGGGGACCGGAGGAGCATGTGGGAGTTCCCTGTGCCCATCCCTGCACTCACTGTGCACCGTGACACGGAGCAGGTCGATGCTCTTCCGCACGGCCCTCCCTCAGAGCGCACCTGGCAGCTGTAATTCCCCGAATGGGAGACCCCCATGGCGGGCACCAGCAGCTGCAGGGATCCCTGCAGGCGCCCCACCACCTGCCCGTCCTGGCAGAACACGTGCAGGAGTGGGGCTCGGGTCTGCAGGGGGCTGGGGGTGCTGAGGCAGCTGAGAGTCAGGGGGGACCCCTGGGTGGGCTCAGGGGGACCCTCCAGCACCGGCACCGAGAAGAGCTGTGGGAAGGAGATTGGAGGGGGGTTTCTGAACCTGAATCCCTGGGGAGGGGCTGTGGGGCTGTCGGGGTGGCAGCCGTTGGGGTGCTCACCCTGCACTATCACTGTCACCTGCGATGACCACCAAAACTCCCCTACTATCCCAAATTTCACCCAGCCCTCGCAGCCGTACTGGCCGCTGTGGTTCAGCTGCAGGGGGGACAGAGACAGCTCCTTCCCTTTTCAGAGCCACTCCAGTTTCTTACCCTCGTGGTAAAAAGAACACGGAGTTGATCATGCTGTCCTGCCAGCCCTGGCAGTGCAGTGTCACCATGTCCCCCTCCAGTAGTGCCTGTGCCTGCACCTGCAGCACCAGACAGTCTGGGGGAGAGCACGGGAACACCCCCATTGGGTCACAACCCATGCACCAGGCTCTCCAATTCCAAAACTAGTTCCACCCAAACTGGGATGCTCTGCGATTTCCCCAGAGCAGGGGATCGGCTCTGGCCACACAGGAGGTAACCCATGGAGCGGAGCCAACCCAGAGCCCTCGGGGTCCCTGCGGGTGCCAGGTTGGGGACACCCAAACCCCCCTCCCTGTTTGAGACTCTCACAGAGGGGCTGTGCTACTTCCAGGACTGTCATGTGTGTAGGTGGCACTCTCAGTGACAGTGAAGTGATCAAGTCTCTTCTGCCACCAGCGTTGCCCGTCCTTGTGCCAGGTGGTGACACCTGCGGTCCCCGAGCCCTGGCAGGTCAGTGTCACTCGGTCCCACAGCACCGCCGGCCTCCAGGGGGGCTCCACCAGGAGCTGGGTGGTCTGGGCACCTGTGGGTGACAGGGGACACCAACCTGCTAGGGCCAACATAGGGCTGGGTACAGCAGGGTGGGGCCATGGCATCCCCTGAGGACTCACCAGCGAGGCCAAGGGTCTGGGCTGGAAGGGAGAAGGGACAGAGCTGGGTGGCGGTGGCACTGTGGGGACAGCAGCACGGGGCACAGGGTCTGGGGACTGTCCCTAACTGTCCCCATGGAGTCAGCAGTTCTTTTAAGAAAGTGCATGGGAGTGGTGCCCAAACGAGTTGGCAAGGCAGGGGGCCATGTCTGTGTCACTGCCACCAGTGCACCACGGGCACATTCCTGTGGCACAGACACCTTGGGAAGAGGGACACCGAGGCCACCCTGGGCTGAGGGAGAACATGGGGACACTGTGAACATCTTGGGCACAGGGACACCACAGACACAGCCCATGATGGCCCAGGTCACCCCCACGAGCTCATGATCCCATCCCCATGATCCCCATGGCCACATCCTCACAGTTCATGTCATCTTCTGTCCCTGCATCCCAGTTCCCTCTTCCCTATCCCCAGAGCTACCTCAGCCCAAAGGTGCCAGTCCCCACATTCCCATACTTCCATACTTCCATCCCCTGTTCCTGCGCTCTGTTCCGTTCCCCAAAGACACCCTACATCAGTCACATTCCCACCAAAGTCCACTGTAGGTAACATGGAGTGGCACTGCTGGCCTTGGGGACCTCAGGGGACCCCACAGCCACCCTGTGCCCCCTCCCCTCCCTATACCCGGGGTGTCAGGCCCATGCCCAGGGCACTCACCCCACAGGAGCAGCTCCACCTTCCCGGCCATCCTGGTGTTCCCAGCCGTGTGGACTGGCTGTCACTCGGTGCTGGGGGTGGCTGTCCCCTGGGTGGTGGCTCTTTGGCCAAAGAGGAAGGAAGCGAGGTCAGGTCTCATCCTCATTTATAGGTGGTACCTGGTGGGGCAGGGTGGCCACAAGCTGGGGACAGGCTGTGGGCAGGGAGGGGACAGGACGGGGACAAGTCTGGGTGGGACAAGGTGCCATATGGGATTCCCAGGAGTGGGAGGCTCAGGGTGCTTTGGGGCGCCGTGGATAGGTGTCCAGGGTAATGGGGGGTCCCAGGGATGGGAATGGGGGTGCTGTGGAGGGGGAGTCATGGAGAATGGGGGTTCCCAGGGTGGAGGGGACTCCGGGATGGGAGTGCCAGAAGAACTTGGGCTCCAGGATTTGGGGTCATGGGATGGGGATGCAGGGGCAAAGGGGGATCCTGTGGGAATGGGGGTCCTGGGAGAATCATAGTTCTAGAGGAAGAGAGATTTCAGGAGATGGAATGAACTGGAGAGGGTTCCTTGGGAATGAGGGGTGCTGGGCCATGGAGTTCCTGGGAAATATCAGTACTGGGATACGGGTTCCAGAGAGGGGAGGATATAAGAAATGGGGTACCATGATTTGATTTCCGGCGGAGTAGGGGTGCCAGGGATGGGATGGGCAGTAGCTGTATGGGCCCATATGTCTCAGCTCCTTCCCTGGGTGCCTCAGATTTTGGGATGACATAGGGTGCCGGCGGCCTGGGGGTCACCCAAAACAGATTCCAAGGGCTCGGGGTCTGTGAAGCTGTGGCAGAGGTGAGATTTCTATGGGGGAAAAAGGCCTGCCTGTGGTTTGCTGAGGCCTGCAAGTGGCTCTGGAAGGGCCTTTGATGGCTTTCAGAGCAGGGCTGGATGGAAACACCCCCTGCAGTGGCCGCTGAGAGGGAACCAGCCAGGAAATGTAGCAATTGTTAATTTGTTCCTCTTTGTAAGGGACAGAACCACAAAACTACTGCAAATCCCACAAAATTCTGCTCAACATCCTGACCTGGACCCACCTTCTTGAACAAAACCTGCAGCCTTCTGGAACCTCATGGAAAGAATGTTTTAAAAGGGAAAGCTGTGGAAATACTGTGCAGGGGCTCTGCCTGCACCCATGGTGGGCCTGTGGGGAGTGACCCCGTCTGGATTCCAGGTGTCCCCAAAGCTGCTCCATCCCTACCCACCTCACCTGACTGAAAGGCTGAGGGTTTCCAGGAATTGTGGTGTAAAGCCAGCAAGGGGCTGTTGTGGACCCCAGACCTGCCTGGGGTCAGGCACTGCCTTCCTTCCATTTGAGATCATGGAGAGCAGTTGCGGGTGTTGCGCAGGGTGTGTGCCTGGCCCTGGGACACTGCTACACTGCCACTGGGCACTGGGATCCAACCTGCTGCCTTGGCGGCTTCTGCCTGCTACCGGTGGTGGTGCTGGGAGCGATTGGTGCCCGTGAGTTTGCAAAAGGAGCGATTTCCCCTCCTCCCTCCCGTCCGAGGCCGCCATGGCCCCTGAGGGGATGGAGCTGGACCGGGGCACCCCCTGCTGGCCGGGATTGCTCCCTGCAGCGCCCCCTGCTGCCCACGGTTGTAACTGCCACAAAAACCAAGAGCACAGAGCAGGAGGGAAAGTTCTGGGTTTGTGCTGTTTGTTATGTTCTGGTTCATAAATTTCCATGTAAAGAGCCCCATAGGAATTTCCCAAAGGAAGCCCCATTATTTTTGAAATTAAAGAGAGTTTTTGACAAGTGTCTTCTTTCTATTCCAGGAACATTCCCACATTCCTTGGAAGGTATTTCTCATTTAAATGAGTTGCCAAATCCTGGGTCCAGTGTGGATGGGACCAAGCCCTCAAGAGGAGACAGGGTCAGGGAGTTGGCAACCTCATGCTCTGCCTTTTAAGCTAGTGGGGCCACCAAGGGCCCTCTCCCCAGCTGGCACTTCTGGTCACACGGCCACTCAGGAGCTGGCTTTGGCAGAGCGTCACACTGTCACCAGTGTGCCATGGCTGACAGACTGATGGACAGACGGAGCCCTGTCTCATCAAAAGCAAAGTCTGATCCATCCCTGCCACACATAGCTGTTCCAAAATGTCTCCAGACATCAAACTTTTCCTCTCTCTGATACCCCACTCTGTGCCATGGCCTGATCCCGACTGTCCTGGAAAAGGGGGAGGCTCCAGAACCCCCACAGGGCCTTTGTGACACCATTGTGTGGGGAACAGGGCAGAGGAGGTGTTTGGGATGGGACAAGAGAATCCAGAGCTTCCTGAAGGCCACTTTGGCTACCAGCGCAAGGAAGGCTCTGGGCCCTGCCACGTTACTCTGGGGTATGAAGCGTGCTGGGGGGAATGTTCAGGAATTGTCAATTTTTGGGGGCTCTCCCAAGAAATTGTTCTTTTTTGTGACCATTTGGACCCTGAACCTTGTTTTTGTTGTTGTTGATTTTATTCTCTCTGGATGCTGTTTCAGGAAATTGTTCTTCTCTCAGCCCTTTGGGATCTTTGTGCCTTCACAAGGCGGTCAAGGGGCAAATTTTTGGTGGCAGCACACACACGAGTGGATGCCCATGGGTGGGGACCCCCAGTGCCCCCAGTTCCCCCCAGTGTCACAGCACATTCCCGTAGATGTCACCAGGTTCTCGCAGTCGCCCCTGGGGTCCCTGGTGCTCAGCGTAGGTCACCTGGGGATCCTGAAGGGTGGTGGCACGGGGGGACGCTGCGAGAGACACGGGTTGTGGGATCTGGGTGGGGTGACACTCATTGGTGACATGTCCCCCTGCGTGTGTCCTCCGCATACTTACCCCCTGCCCTCTTGGTGACCACGACGTGGGCACACAGCACCTCCCCCTCCTCTGGGGGGGCTGGGGGATCCAGGGGGGCCCTGAGGGAATAAAGGGGATGTGTGGGAAGGAATGGGAGGTCCTGGGGATTGGGGTAAAAGTTTAGAGTGTGGTTTTAGCCCCCTCCCCTTACCTTTCCTGGTTCTTCCTGGCAGCTGCAAAGGAAAGCGGGAAGGCATGACTGTGAGGTCCCAAGGACCTGATCCCTCTCATGATTCCTGAACCCCCACAAGACCCTAATTCCTCTCAGGACTTCCAAGCATCCCTGGATCTCCCAGAATTCATAAACATCCCCAGTGGCCCTGACCAACTCAGCATCAAGAACCCAAATCCAGGTAGGTACTGAGACCCCCCAAACGCCCCCAGGGCCCCTGAAAGAACCCAAACATCCCTGCAGGACCCACCAGGACCTCCCCAAACCATTCCGACTCCAGGCTAAGGTCAATATTCTGTGGATGTGCGTGCTGCCCAATCGTTCCCCAACTCTGGCAGCCTCTACAGCTTGCTATGACCCCGTGCCTCCCCATTGTCATCCACCCACACAGTGCCACTGGTGCCAGGCCACAATGACACCCACAAGCAGGAGCAGGAACAAAAGGGCCCCACTGACACCTGTGGCCACTGCTAGAAACAGAGAGGGACACATCAGGATCACCCATCAGCATGGAGGTCCTGCACTCCTTGGTGACCCTGTGTGACCCCACCTGTGTCCCTTTGTGTCCCTGTGTCCCGCAGTGTCACCTCCAGGACACCGGGTGTGATGGTGGCATTGTCCGCGGGCACTGCAGGGACACAGACAGGGATGAGACCACAGGGAGGGGTTGGAGCCAGTGTGGGGGAATAGGGATGGGGGAGGGATGGGTGTGGTAGGGGATGTTGGGGATGGGGTCACACCACAGATGGGTGAGGGGAAAAGGGGAGTAATAGAAGGACCAAGGAAATTTGTGTGGAGGAAATGGAGATGCCCTGCCAGGGGAAGGGAGGTGGCTGTGGGGGCTCCCCGTGCCCATCCCCGCACTCACTGTGCACGGTGATGCGGAGCCGGGTGCTGCTCTTCTGCACATCCCCCCCACCCCACCCCCCCTCTCCGTAAGCAACTGGCAGCTGTAATTCCCCGAGTGGGAGACCCCCACGGACACCAGCAGCTGCAGGGAGCCCTGCTGGCCCCCCACCACCTGCCCGTCCCGGTAGAACACGTGCAGGAGGGGGGCTCAGGGCCGCAGGGGGCTGGGGGTCCTGAGGCAGCTGAGAGTCAGGGGTGACCCCACGATGTGTTCAGGGGGACCCTCCAGCACTGGCACTGAGAAGAGCTCTGGGAAGGAGAGTGGAGGGGGATTTGTGAGCCCGAGTCCCTGAGGAGGTGCTGTGGGGGGTGTCGGAGTGGGGGCTGTATGGTGCTCACCCTGCACTGTCACTGTCACAGGCGCTGACTTCTTCCACCCCCAGGATTCCACCCAACCCCTGCATCTGTAGTGGCCACTGTGGCCCAGCTGCAGAGGGGACTGGGACAGCTCTGTGGCTTTGGGGAACACCTCCAGCTCCGTCTTCTCACGGTAGAAGGACACCGAGTTGACTGTGCTGTTCCAAGACTCTGGCAGCACAGTGTCACCGTGTCCCCCTCCAGCAGCACCCGTGCCGGCGCCTGCAGCACCGGCCAGTCTTAGGGACAGAGAGGTCCTGTCACACCCAATGGCACCGGCATCCCCTCACTGGTTCACATCCAGAGTACCAGGGATCACCAAATCCAACTTGGGGATCCCTCCAAACCAGGATACTCTGGGATGTTCCCAGAGCAGGGGACAGGCTCTGGTTACGGAGGAGGTGACCCATGGAGCGGAGCCCATTCCGAGCCCTCAGGGTCCCTGCGAGTGCCAGGTTGGGGACACCCAAACATCCCCTCACCATCTAAGATGCTCACGGGGTGGCTGAGCCCAGTGCCAGGACTGTCACACATGTAGGTGCCTCTCTTGAAGACAGTGAAGTGATCAGGATGCTGCTACCACCAGGTCTGCATGTCCTTGTACCAGGTGGCGGCACCAGCAGTCCCCGAGCCCTGGCAGGTCAGTGTCACCCAGTCCCACAGAACCGCCGGCATCCAGGGGGGCTCCACAAGGAGCTGGGTGGTCTGGGCACCTGTGGGTGACAGGGGACACCAGCCTGCCAGGGCCAGCATAAGGCTGGGGACAGCAGGGTGGGGCCATGGCATCCCCCGAGGACTCACCAGTGAGGCTGAGGGTCTGGGCTGGAAGGGAGAAGGGACAGGGCTCAGTGAGTGTGGCACCATGGGAACAGAGGCAAAGGGATGCAGACTGTGGGGACTGTCCCTAACTCTCCCCATCGGGTCAGCAGTTCTTGTGAGAAAGTGTGTGTCGGTGGTCCCCAAGAGATTTGGAGAGTCAGGGGGACATGTCTGTGCCACAGCCACCCATGCACCACATCCCTGTGGCACAGACACTTTGGAACAGGGACACTGAGGCCACCCCGGGCTGAGGCTGAACAAGGGGACACTGTGGAGACAAGCCCTCTATGGACACAGCCCATACTGGCCCAGGTCACCCCCACCAGCTCATGATCCCATCCCCATGATCCCATCCCCATGATCCCATCCCCACGGCCACATCCTCACTGTTTTTGTCCACTTCTGTCCCTGCATCCCAGTTCCCTTTTGCCTATGCCCAGAGCCACCTGAACCCAAAGGTGCCAGTCCCCACATCCCTGTCCCCACATCCCTGTCCCCACATTTCTGACTCCTCTTCCTGTCCCCAAAGCCACCCTATATGTCCAGTCCCACCAAAGTCCACTGTAGGTATCATGGACTGGCACTGCTGGCATTGGAGACCTCAGGGGACCCCACAACCCCCTTGTGCCCCCTCCCCTCCCTATCCCTGGGGTGTCAGGCCCGTGCCCAGGGCATTCACCCCACAGGAGCAGCACCACCTTCCCAGCCATCCCGGTGTCCTCAGCCATGTGCACTGGCTGTCACTCGCTGCTGTGGCCACTGCTCCCCTGGCTGGCGGCTCTTTGGACGAAGGGGAAGGAAGTGAGGTCAGGTCTGTCCCCATGTGTAGGTGGCCCTTGGTGGGGACGAGGTGAGCACAGGATGGGCACAGGCTGGGGACAAGGCTGCATAGTCTGTGGACATGGTGGGTGATGGTGTTTGCAGGAGTGGGGGGCTCAGGGGATGTGGGGAACCAGGGATGGGTGTCCAGGAGAATGAGGGTCCAGGGGAATTGGGGTCTCCATGCCTGGAGGGATTAAGGGTTGGGTGTGCTGTGGGAACATGGTCCCCAGGGATCTGGGGTCATGGCATGTTGGTGCCAGGTTTGGGGGTGCAGGAGGAAAAAGGGGACCCTTGGGAATAGGGGTTTAGGGGGAAGAAGCAGCTCATGGGATGGGCTCAAGGCAATGGTGGTGCTGGGCAATGGCAGTCCTGGGATGGGGGTCCCAGGGAGGAGAGACCAAGGCAATGGGGGTCCCATGGTTGGGTTCCCAGGGGAATGAGGGTGCCAGGGATTGGGCAGTTGATGGGTGGGCACAGGGGAAAACAGCTTCTTCCCTGGGTGCTGCAGATTTTGAGCTGACCCAGAGCACAGCAAAGCCCCCACCCCGAGGCACCTCAGGGCTGTCCTGGGAGTCTCTGTTCCCCTGCCCCACACAACCCTGGGTCAGGTCCCCCAATTTCCTGGCTCAGCCATCCCAGACAACACTTGATGCCCAATTGGTTGAGACAAAATTACACATCCATAGAATAAAAGCAAACATCTTTCCCACACCATTATTTTCCCAATAAAGGACAAACTCATCAGAAATCAAACTGACAAGGTATAAAATTACCTGGGTTTGTGGAATCCACTGCTTTTCCAACAAGTCACTCACAATAAAAACACAAACAAACCACAATGGAATGAGACTTTTTCATTCCGTTTAGCAGCCCCTTGGTGCATTCCCCAGTAGCATTTGCTTGTGGATAACAGAGTGTGGATTCTCCCTGAGTGTCCAACAGCTCCATGGCATTGCTCCCTGCCTGCTGAGCAGCAACCCAGCCCAGAAGGAAGCCTTTCTTTGGCTTTTAGGAACTCTCCTGATTTTGCTCATTCCCACCCTGAAACTTGATTGACTTCCCATGGAGGAAGGGGAGAAGCTCTGTCCATCCTTGGGACAGTGCATAGGAATCTGTGGAAATGCCTGTGTGTGCCTCAGGGTCTGATTCCCTGGTAAATCCACTCCAGCCTGCCCTGAATTCCCCTGCCTGGGCACTGCCTGCTCCTGCTGTGACACCCCTGTTGCCCAGCCCCTTGTGTGCAGCCCCTGCTCAATATTTCCACATTTTCCCTCTCTTCTGCTGTGAACATCCAGATCACAAACATTCTCTCTGTGAGGTTCCAAAGGGCTGCAGGTTTTGTTCAAGAAGGAGGGTCCAGGTCAGGTTGTTGAGCAGATTGTTCTGGTATTTGCAGTAGTGCTAGGGCTCTCTCAGTCCCTTGCTGAGAGGGACAAAATGATCAATTGCTGCATTTCCAGACAGGTTCCCACACAGCTGCCCTTGCATGGCCAGTTTCCTGCCAGCCCTGCTCTGAAAAGCATGAAAGGCCCTCACAGAGCCACTGCTTGGGCTCCCTTTGAGGTTTGTGCTTCTTGCAGGGCTGAGCAAACCACAGGCAGGCCTTTTTCCCCAACAGAATTCTCACCTTTGCAGCAGCTCTAAAGCTGCCAGAATCAAAGCCAGGGGGGCAGAGGGGAACACTCAGGTGCTGGCTGCCCCCTGGGGCTGGCCAGAGCAGGGCTGGGCAATGGCCATCCCTGTGCAGTGGGGCTGGGCCATGGCTGGGCCCCACCCTAGCGTTGACAGGGCTCCCCAGGACGTGCCACCCCTGGGACAGGCACCTGGCCAGGAATGTGCAGGGACATTTCTGGAACCGCCACCCCCTGGGACAGGACCCCCCACAACAGGATGTGTCACCCCCTGGACTGGTTTCCCCCAGCTGAACTCTGGAACAGAGACCTTAGAGGACAGGATGCCCCTGGATGTGCCCCCCCAGGAACAGAGACTGAACGCTCCCTTTCCCATCTGACTCTCAGCACAAATGGCCTCTTCCCTCTTGTCCAGAATAATGAAAGTGTTGAGGGAGCACAGCCCAACACCTCCATACCTCAAATCCTCCTCACCCTTCCATGCGCCCCCTGCTCCCCATTTCCCCCCTCCCCTGGGTGCCCCAACCCCTTCCCTGCTCAGGTGCTCCCCAGGATTGCTGAGCCAGGAACTGGGGTTGAGGAAATATGGCAAAAAGTGCAGAAAACAAGGAAAAAAGTGAAATAGAGGGAAAAGTCAAGGATAGGGGCAGGCACAGAATTACTACCCAGGACCCCCCTGTGATGCCTGCACAGAAAACGGGCATCCCAAGGGGGCTTTGCTGAGCTCTGTGTCATGCCCAAATCTGAGGCACCCAGAGAAGGAGCTGTGACATCTGTGCCCACCCAGCCATTGCCCATCCCAGGCACCCCCATTCCCCTGGGAACTTAACCATGAGATCCCAATTCCTTCAGTCCCTCTTCCCTGGGGCCCCCATCCCTGGACTGCAATTCCCCAGGATATCTAAGACCAAGGAACCCCATCCTGGTAATTCCAGTCCCTGGGATCCCCCTTCCCTTGGGGACCTTGATTCGCCAGGACCTCCCATTCTCACAGGATTCCCCTTTCCCCTTGCACACCCATCCCTTGGCCACCATCCCATGACCACACATCCCTGGAGGCCAAGTTTTTCTGGGACCCTCCTTCCTGACTCTGAGTCCATCCAACCCTTGGGACCATCATTCCCATGAGACCCCATTCCGGGGCACCCAATTCCACTGGACACCCATCCCTGGCTCCCTACACCACCTCAGACGCCAAATTCTGGCAACACCATGTCCCCACCATGTCCCACAAGGTCCCTCTCTGCCCCATCCTGTCCCCACCCTACCCCCACCAAGGGCCACCTACACGTGGGGACAGACATGACCTCGCTTCCTTCCCCTTCATCTGAAGAGCCGCCAGCCAGGGGAGCGGTGGCCACAGCAGCGAGTGACAGCCAGTGCACATGGCTGGGGACACCGGGATGGCCGGGAAGGTGGCACTGCTCCTGTGGGGTGAGTGCCCTGGGCACGGGCCTGAAACCCAGAGATGGGGAGAGGGCAGAGGGGGGCTGTGGGGTCCCCTGAGGTCCCCAATAACCCCAGAGTCAGTGCCAGTGACTGCACGGTGAGCACTCCACAGCCTCCACCCCGACGACCCCACAGCCCCTCCCCAGGGACTTGGGCTCATAAATCTCCCTCTCTTCTCCTTCCCAGAGCTCTTCTCGGTGCTGATGCTGGAGTGTTCCACCAAGCTCATCCAGGGTTCCCCCTGACTCTCAGCTGCCTCAGCACCCCCAGCCCCCTGTGGCCCCGAGCCCCCCTCCTGCACGTGTTCTACTGGGACGGGCAGGTGGTGGGGGGCCCGCAGGGGTCCCTGCAGCTGCTGGTGCCTGCCATTGGGGTCCCCCACTCGGGGAATTACAGCTGCCAGGTGCGCTCTGAGGGCGGGGCCGTGCAGAAGAGCAGCACCTGGCTCCACATCACGGTGCACTGTGAGTGTGGAGATGGGCATGGGGAGCCCCCACAGCCTCCTTGGGTCCCCCATCACGGTCTGGTTCCCCCATAAATGCCCGGGTCCCCCATCCTTTCCTGGGTACATCACCAGATGCCCCACTCCTACGTGGGCGCCCCCATTTTCCCTTTAATCCTTTTCCATGTCCCTCCGTTACTGCTGGGGTCACCCTCTGTGTCCCCCCATTCCTCACTGGGGTCCCTTCATCTGTCCCTGGTTCAACCACAGCCCTCTCTGATTTCTCCCATGGTCTTCAGGTTCCACCATCCCTTTCCTAGGTCCCCATACCCTTCTTGGTGTTTCCCCATCTTCCTCTCCAGTTAACAGGTCCCTGAACCCTCCATCCTTCCTGGGGGTGCCTTTCCAAGCCCCCTTCAATCTCTGACCCCCTCTCCCTCAGTGGGATCCCCCTTCCCCGTTCCCACCCACCCTCTATGGGTCCCTCATTGTCCTCCGGTGCCCCCCCTCCTGCAGGAGTCCTGCTCTCAGGGGTGTCACTGTGGGCACAGCCCCCAAGGGGACAGGTGGCACTCGAGGACTGCCTGGTGCTGAGCTACACAATGGCCATGGGGACAGGTCCCTTGTCCTTCTCCTGGAACTGGGGGGCTCGGGGGCACCACTGGGAACTGGCCCCCACCTGGAGATGGGGTACATGGCGAAAATGACAGCGGCCAGCACTAGTGCGGGGACAGCGTGGAAGAGAGTGTCACCCTGAATGTCGCTGTCCTGGGAGACCAGAGCCCTTGGGCTAAGGATGACCCCACCCACAGTATCTGCATCCCCATCCCACCTTGCCCAGTGCCAGTCGCATCTCTGTCCCCACAGTGCCCATGGCCAATGCCACCATCACCCCCGGTCACACCAGATGGGCACAGGTGACAACGTGACCCTGCATTGCTCGGTGCAGGTGGGCTCAGCACCTGTCACCTTCACCTGACGGCACAACGGGCTGGAGGTGGCCCGGGGTCCCCTCCTGGATCTTGGGAACATCAATGGCAGACATTTGGGCACCTACCAGTGCATGGCCACCAACCAGCTGGGACAGGACGGGCATCGAGCGTTCCGGGCACTCAGCCCTGAGCTGGCCCTGGAGGTGACAGCTGGCTCACTCTGGGTCACAGGTGGGGTCACATGGGGTCACCGCGGTGTTCAGGACCCCTGGGGTAATGGGTGAGCCTGATGTGTCCCCCTCTGTTTCTTGCAGTGGCCGCAGGGGTCGGTGGTGCCCTTTCCTTCCTGCTTCTGCTCGTGGGTGTCATTGTGGCCTGGAACCAATGGCACCGTGTGGGTGGGTGGCAATGGGGGGACGGGGGTCCCATTCAACTGTAGAGGCCTACAAAGAAGAGGGTGCAATAGGTTGGCACCCACAGGCCCAAAATTGTGACATTGGTGGGGGTCCTGTAGGGATTGGGGACGTGCTGGAGAGTTCTGCAGGGATATTGGGGGTTCTTTCAAGGGCCCTGGGGGCGTTTGGGGGGTCTTTGTCCCTCCTGGGCTTTGGGTTCTTGAGGTTGAGTTGGTCGGGGGCACTGGGGATGTTCATCTGGGGCATCAGGGATGCTTGGAGGTCCTGTGGAAAATTTAGGGTCCTTTGGGAGCTCAGAAATCCTGAGAGTGGTCAGGGCCCAGGGTCCCCTCAGTCACCCTACCACTTTTGCCTCAGCAGACTCCAGGACGGAGAAGGAAAGGTGAGTGGGGGGCTCAAACTACAGTCTCCCCTTTTACCCCAACCCCCAAGACCTCCCATTCCCTCCCCCACATTCCCGTTATTCCCTCAGGGCCCCCCCCGGATGCCCCAGCCCCCCAAGATGAGGGGGAGGTGTACACGCATGTACACGCATGTCGTGGTCACCAAGAGGGCAGGGGGTGAGTACGGGGGGGACACACACAGAGGGACACATCACCCACGAGTGTCACCCCATCCAGATCCCACAGCCCGTGTCTCTCGCAGGGTCCCTGCGTGCCACCACCCTCCAGGATCCCCAGGTGACCTACATGGAGCTGCGGGGACCCCAGGGGCGACCACAGGAACCCAGTGACATCCACAGGAATGTTCTGTGACAGTGGGGGGAACTGGGGGGCACTGGGGGTCCCCACCCATGGGCACCCACTCCTGTGTGTGCTGCCACTAAAAACTGCCCCTCCCCTCTCTGTGGAGGCACAAAGATCCCAAAGGGCTGAGAAACGAAAAATTTCCAGAAACAGCAATGGGATAGAATAAAAACAACAGCAACGGAAACAAAGTTCAGAGTCTGAATTGTCACAAAAGGAACGATTTCCGGGGAAAGTCACCAAAAACGAATAAACCTCAAATATTTCCTCTAGTTTTCCTCCACCAGAGGAACCTGGCAGGTTCCGGGACCTTCCTTGCTCTGATGGCCAAAGCGGCCTTCAGGAGCTCTGTATTCTCTTGTCCCCTGTCCCAAACCCCTCCTCTGCTGTGTTCCCCAAACGAGGAACTTACAAAGGTCCTGTGGGGATTCCAGAGCCTCCCCCTTTTCCAGGGCAGACGGAATCAGACCATGGCACAGGCCAGGGTGTCAGCGACAGGAAATTTTGATGTCTGGAGACATTTTGGAACTCCTGTGTATGATGGGTCAGGCCTTGCTTTTGGTGAGACAGGGCCCTGTCTGTCCATCAGTCTGTCAGCCATGGCACACTGGGGACAGGGTGATGCTCTGGCAAAGCCAGCTCCTGAGCGTCTGGGTGACCAGAAATGCCAGCTGGGGAGAAGGGCCCTTGGTGTCCCAACTGGCTTAAAAGGCAGAGCATGAGGTGGCCAAGTCCCTGATCGGGTCTTCTCTTGGGGTTTCTGACCCATCCATACTGGAACCCAGGAGTTGGCAACCCATTTAAATGAGAAATATCTGCCAAGGAAAGTGGGATATTCCTGAAATGGAAAGAAGACCCATATCTAAAGCTTGCTTTAATTTCAAAGATTGTGGGACTCTCAGGCCAAAATGTTGGAAAAGGAATAACAGCGGTTTCCTGGGAAATTGATAAACCAGAACAGAACAAACAATACAAACCCAGAACTTTCCCTTCCACTCAGTGCTGTTGTTTTTTGTGGCAGTTATAACTGCGGCCAGCAGGGGACATTGCAGGGACACTCCCGACCAGCAGGGGGCGCTGCAAGGAGCACTGCCAGCCAGCAGGGGGCGCCCCGGTCCAGCTCCATCCCCTCAGGGGCCATGGCGGCCTCGGACGGGAGGGAGGAGGGGAAATCACTCCTTTTGCAAACTCAAGGGCACCAATCGGTCCCGACACCACCACCGGCAGTGAGCAGAAGCTGCCAAGGCAGCAGGTTGGATCCCAGTGCCCAGTGGCAGCGTAGCAGTGTCCTGGGGCCAGGCACACGCCCTGCAGAACACTCGCCACCACTCTCCATGATCCCAAATGGAAGGAAGGCAGTGCCTGACCCCAGGCAGGTCTCGGGTCCACAGCAGCAGCTCTGGTGGTTTTAAACCACAATTCCTGCAAGTCCTCAGCCTTTCTCTTCCTTTTCCTCTTTCAGTCCTGTCACAGCCGCTCTGGAAACGTTGAATTGCCCTGGGATGTTGAGGAAAGCTGGTACTCAGTGCTGACTCTGCCTGGGCTCCTCAGGGGGCTCCAGAGCACTTTTGGAGTTCCTGCTCTTCCTGGGCCACTGCTGGTCCTGACACAGAAGCCACAGGGGGAGGAGGAAGAGGAGGAAAGCAAAGCCACAGCCCTGAGGGCTCTGGAGCTGCAGCTAGAGCACAGGGAGAGCCGAGGCTGGAAGCAGTGCCTTGGGAGGCCAAAATGGGGCAAAACTGGAGCTGGTTGAGCCAATGCCCCTGTTCTGCTCTGGGAGCTCAGACTCTTAAGGAGGTGTTGTAATTATAGCTGGAGTTACTGAAGTTCAGCTGTGCTCCTAAATCATCCTGGTGCACAAACAGATGGCTTTGCTGCGTCTTCCAGGGATTTTGGGCTACACAAGGCAATATTTGATACCATTTGGGCGTCAGATGCTGCCAGCTCTGCCCACAAGGACCTTTCTTTACTGCCCGGAAGATTTTTGCTGGTGCTGGGGATGATTCAGTGCCTGTGCCATGTGGCTGGTGCTTCCTGCTAGCCTTCCAGGAGGGCCGAGCTGGAGCAGTGGCCGAGGCGGGAGCAGCTGGAGGAGGAGGTTTCCCATGAGAAAAGCATCTGGCCATGCAGGTGGAGCAAGAGTGCCGAAAATTTTGCAGGGTGGTCAGATGAGGCCCCCAGGGGCTGGGCCACAGTGGGGCACCACTTGCCATTCCAGCTTCCCCCAGATTTTGAGACAGAACAGTGACACCCATCGGCTCCCAAATCTCTCAGTGCTCAGGCACAGCCTCACAGGAGGACCCGGGGATGATTCGGATGCTCCCAGGCTCGTTCCCAACAAAGGGCAGGGCTCCAGGAGCGATCGGCACATCCCAAAAGAGCAGCCCGGGCCTGCTGGAGCCCGAGTGCTGCGAGCAAGGACGGTGTGAAGGAGCCAGGCCCCGCACAGCCGGCACTTCCACAAGAACGTCTCATCCTGCAGGAGCTCGGCAGCCTCTGCCGGTGCCGGCCCCGGGGCTTTCAGGGGGGCGCGGCCGGAGGGGCCGGGGGGCAGCGGGTGGGAGGGGCCAGGATTGAGGGACCGGGACCCCACTGGGGAGCCCCAAACGTGGAGAGAGCGAAACGGCAGAGGGGAGACCCCGGGACAGGGGGGAGTAGAGACCCTGCAGTGGGGTCTGCAGAAAGGAGTGACCGCAATGGTGGTCCCGGAGCACCGGGAAGGGGCTCAGCTGCCATTGTGCTGCGAGTGCCGGGACGGACACGGGGTGTCCAAACTGACTGTGACAGTGTGCCCGAAGCCACTGTGGAGATGTGTCGGGACTGAGCGTTGCCAGGGTAAGGCTCGGACAGCTCCAGGAAGTGGAGGGGTACCCTGGAAGGTGTGCAGAAGGGGCAGGGCAGAGCCCTGTCTATTCCCTATGCCTTGTGCAGATGAAGAGGGCAGGGAAGGAGGAGCTTTGGGAACACCTGGAATCCAAACAGGATCGCTCCCCACAGCCCCATCATGGCCATAGGGCAGAGCCACTGCTCAATATTTCCCACATTTCCCTCTTGTCTGGCAGCTAAACCAGAACCCGAACTTTCTTTCTATGACATTCCAAAGGCCTGTTCGTTTTGTTCAAGAAGGAGGACCCAGTCAGGTTGTTGAGCAGATTGTTGTGGCATTTGCAGTAGTTATGGGGTTCTCTTAGTCCCTTGGAGACAGGGATTAAATGATCAATTGCTGCATTTCCAGACTGGTTCCCTCACAGCTGCCTCTGCAGAGGTGGTTTCCAGCCAGCCCTGCTCTGGAAACCATCAAAAGCCCTCTCAGAGCCACTGCTTGAGCTCCGTTTGGGTTTTGTCCTTCTTGCAGGGCTGAGCTAACCACAGGCAGGCCTTTTTCCACCCACAGAATTCTCACCTCTGCAGCAGCTCTAGAGCTGCCAGAATCAAAGCCAAGGGGGCAGGGGGACCCTCAGGTGCTGGCTGCCACCTGGGGCTGGCCAGAGCAGGGCTGGACAATGGCCATCCCTGTGCAGTGGGGCTGGGCCATGGCTGGGCCCCACCCTTGGATGGCCACTGGCTTCAAGGAGCAGGAATTTGGGAGCCCCTTCCTGGCTGGGGCTCCATACCCCAGCTGCTCTTGGTGGCTCAGATCCTGCAGAAGACGAGCAAGAATGGAGAAATCTGGAGCCCCCCGGAGCTGCCATTCCCCAGGACAGGACCCCCTTGTCCAGCATGTGTCCCCCCTGGGACAGGATCCCCCCATCGCAGAAAACTCCCCTCCCCCCCATCTGACACTTAGCACAAACGGCCTCTTCCTTCTTCTGCAGGACAGAAAAAGTGAAAGTGTTGGGAGACACAGCCAGACACCCCCATGCCCCACAGCCTCCCCAGCCCTGCCTGCAGACCCCTAACCCTTACTAGCCCCACTCTGGGGTTCCCCCAACTCATTCGCCGCTCTGTTGTTTCCCAGAATAATCAAGGAACAAACTGGGGCATTGTGAAATTTAGGGATCAAAGGGAGGAAATGGAAATGAAGAGTGGAAAAAGCCCCTGGGAGCTGGAGGCACACAGACTCAGAGCCCTTCAGAATTTCCTTGGCGTCACCCCCAGGCCATCGGCACACTTCGGGGGCTGTGCTGGGCTGTGGGTCACCCCAAAATCTGAGGCACTCAGGGAAGGGGCTCCAAGCCACGGACCCACCGAGCCACTGCCCATCTCTGGCACCCTCATTCCCCTGGGAACCCAACCATGGGACCCCCATTCCTTCAGTCCCCCTGTCCTGGGGACCCCATCCCAGTACTCACATTCCCCAGGATCTCCATGGCCCAGAACCTCATTCCCAAGGAACCCTCTCCCATTCATTTCATCCCCAGAAATTCCTCTTCCCCCAGAACTTTGATTCTCCCAGAAACCCTCATGCCCACTGGATCCCTCATTCCCCTGGTACCCTCATCCCTAGGACAACCATCCCCTGACCCCAAATCCCTGGAGCCCTCATTGTTCTGGGACTTCCATCCTTTAGTTCCCCCAGCCCTGGGCACCCCCATTCCCATGGCACCTCCATCCCTGGTGACTCCCCCTCCTCAGAACCCCCATTCCCAGGGACCCAATACCTTGGGCTCCCCATTCTCCTGGAACCGATCCCTGGCTCTCCAAACACCCTGTGCCACTCACACCTGCCAGGCCCATGTCCCACCTTCTGCCACTCTGTCTTGTCCCCATCCTGTCCCCTCCCTGCCCACAGCCTGTCCCCAGCTTGTGGTCACCCTGCCACCACCTGGTGCCACCTACACATGAGGAAGAGACCTGACCTCGCTTCCTTCCCCTTTGGCCATAGAGCCACCACCCAGGGGACAGCCACCCTGGCAGTGAGTGACAGCCAGTGCACATGGCTGGGGACACAGAATGGCCGGGAAGGTGGAGCTGCTCCTGTGGGGTGAGTGCCCTGGGCATAGACCTGACACCCTGGGGATTGACCTCTGTGAGACAGAGACCAGTGGGGAGGCGGCACAGGCAGTGGGAGAACATGTCGGTCACTGAGGTGCGATTCTGCTATGAGGACAAGGAGGTGTAGGGGTCCCTCAATGGGACTGTGCTGTCCCTTTCCCCTCTGCAGCTGAACCACAGTGGCCGCTACTGCTGTGGGGGCTGGGTGAGCTCCAACGTGTCCTCGTGGGTGCTCTCAGCCCAGTGACAGTGACAGTGCACGGTGAGCACCCCACGGCTAGAACTGCAATCTCCTGACACCCCCAAACCCACCTCCCAGCAGACTCAGAGTCACAGTCCTTAGCTCCCCTCTCCTGCCCTGAGCGCTTCTCGGTGCCAGTGCTGGAGGGTTCCCCAAGCCCACTGTGGGGTCCCTCCTGACTCTCAGCTGCCTCAGCACTCCCAGCCCCCTGTGGCCCCGCGCCCCCCTCCTGCACGCGTTCTGCCAGGACGGGCAGGTGGTGGGGGGCCCACAGGGGTCCCTGCAGCTGCTGGTGCCGGCTGTGGGGGTCTCCCACTAGGGCAAATACAGCTGCCAGGTGCACCCCAAGAGGAGGGATCAGTGCGGAAATGCAGCGCCTGGCTCCGCATCACAGTGCACAGTGAGTGTGGGGATGTGCACGGGGAGTCACCAGAGACCCCCCGGGTCCCCTTCCTTGGTACCTCCATGTCCCCCTGACACCTTTATTGTGCCCCTTTGCCTCCACCCTCAGTCCCTTCACTCCTCTGTGGTGTGACCCAATACCCAAAGTCCCCCATCACACCCATCCCCCTCATCCCTATCCCCTCAAACTGGCTGCCAGCCCCTCCCTGTGCCCTCAGCCTTGTCTCTGTTCCCACAGTGCCCATGGCCAATGCCACCATCACTTGAAGTCCCCTGTATCATCAAGTGCACGCGGGTGACAACGTGACCCTGCACCACTCAGTGCAGGTGGGCTCAGCCCCTGTCACCTTCATCTGGCTGCACAACGGGCAGGAGGTGGCCCAAGGTCCCCTCCTGGAGCTCAGGGCCGTCAATGTGGAACATTCAGGCACCTGCCAGTGCGTGGCCACCAACCAGTTGGGACAGAAGGACACCAGGCTCTCAGCCCAGAGCTGGTCCTGGAGGTGACACCTGGCTCATCCTGGGTCACAAGTGGGGTCACACAGGGTCACCAGGGTGTTCAGGAACCCCAAGGTTCAGGTTGACCCTGGTGTGTCCCCTCTGTCCCCAGCAGTGGCTGTGAATGTTGGCAGGACCCTCCTGTTCCTGCTCCTGCTCCTGGCTGTCATCGGAGGCTTTCACTGGTGGCACCACCAGGGTGGGTGACAATGGGGGGGGATTGGGGTCCTGGAGTAAGGAGGAGGCCCCAGAGTGGAGGCAGAGATCAGCAGCACCGAGGGCACCTGAGCTGGGGGACACTGAGCCTGCAGTGACCTCAGCTGGGGTTCCTGGGGATTTTGGGGGGAATTTGGAGAGTCTTAGCAGTGCTCTAGGGCCATCCCCGGATGGGCTTTGAGGAACATTGGCATGACACTGGGAGTTCCTGGAGGGTTTGGAGAGCTCCTAGAGGGCTGTGCTGGGATGTTGGAGGATCTTTGTGGGTCCTGTGGGAGTTTGGGGGCCCCCCTCTCTGCCATGCTTGGGGTTCTGGGGGCTCAGAGGGTTGGGGGCACCAGGGGGACTGGGGCCACTGCGGTGTTGCAGAAGTTCCAGGAGGTACAAGAGTGATCAGAGTGTCCTGGGGGAATCAGGAGTCCATTGGAATTTGGGGCTGCAGTGGGGATATGGGGATCCTGTGGGTGGTTGGAGCTGCCGAGGTCCCAGGAAGGATCAGGGGTCCCGGTGTCCCCACAGTCACCCCCTCCCCTTTCCCTTGCAGCTGCCAGGAAGCTCCAGGAGAGGTGAGTGGGGGGCTCTGGCTGGGACTCCCCTCTCCCCCTCCCCAGACATGACACAGACCCCCCCCCATCCCCACAGGAGGAAGGGGCAGTGCTGAACCCCCCACATCGTGGGCACCGAATGGGCAGACGGTGAGTACAAAGGGTGACAGTGACACGTCACCCGCGGGTGTCACCCCCACCCAGGTCCCCACAACCAGTGTCACTCTCAGGGCCCCCATGGGTCTCCCCCAGCCCTGCCCCACCTCGGGATCCACAAGTGACCAATGCGGAGCTGTCGGGACCCAATGAGGGACAGCGGGACCCCTGTGACTACGATGACATGCTGTGACGCTGGGGGCACTGGGGGTCCCTGCCTGAGGGCACCCACCATGTGTCCCCCCAAGCTCCCATGGGTGCTCACCGTGTCTGTGGGGTGGCCACGAGTGGGGGTCCCATGTGGGGCTGCCCAGAGCTCCCCATTCCAGTGCTCCCAGTGCTCCCAGTACCCCCAAAGGCTCCCCATTCCCTTCCCCAGAGCCTTGTCCCTCCTATTGGATCCAAAATACAGCTCTTTGATTAAACTGGGAGAAATGGTTTTGTTTGTTCAGCTCTGTCAATTCAGCTTGGGAAGGAGCCAGGTCCCTGTCAGGTTAAGGAGCAGATTGTTGTTGCTTTCTTTCCAGTAGACCTGGGGCTCTCTCAGTACCCTGGGGACAGGGGCAAATTGATAAATTGCTGCATTTCCTGTCTAGTTCCCTCCCAGCTGCCCCTGCAGGGTGGGTTTCCAGCCAGCCCTTCTCTGAAAACCATCAAAGGCCTTCACAGGCTCACTGCTAGTGTCACTCTGGCTTTTGTGCTTCTTGCAGGGCTGAGAAAACCACAAGAAGAACAAAACCCAAGAACTTTTTCCACCCACAGAATTCTCACCTCTGCAGCAGCTCTAAAGCTGCCAGAATCAAAGCCAAGGGGGCAGGGGGGAACCTCAGGTGCTGGCTGCCACCTGGGGCTGGCCAGAGCAGGGCTGGGCAATGGCCATCCCTGTGCAGTGGGGCTGGGCCATGGCTGGGCCCCACCCTTGCATTGACAGGGGTCCCCAGGATGTGCCACCCCCCGGACTGGTTTCATCCAGGTCACCCCCAGAACAAGATGCTCCCTGGACAAGACCCCCCTGGATGTGTCCCCCCAGGACAGAACCCCCTCCTTTTCCATCTGACTCTCAGCACAAATGGCCTCTTCCTGCTTGTCCAGGAAAAGGAAAGTGTTGAGGGAGCACAAGCAGACATCCCCCAAAGCCTCCCCACCCTTCCCTGCACCCCTCACACCCCATTTCCCCCCCCCCCCGGGGTCCCCCCAGCCTGTTCCCTACTCAGGTGCTCCCCAGGATTGCTGAGCCAGGAACTGGGGCTGAGGGGACCAGGCACAAAAGTGAAGAAAACAATGGAAATAGAGAAATAAAGAGAGGTAAAAGTCAAGAGCAGGGGAGGGCACAGAGTTAGAGCTATCCAGAACCCCCATGTGATGCTTGCCCAGAAAACAAGCAGCGTGGGTGGGCAGTGCTGGGCCCTGGGTCACCCCAAAATCTAAGGCGCCCCAGGGAAGGAGCTGTTACCCCCGTGCCCCCCCACCCCCAGCCACTGCCTGTCCCTGGCACCCCCTTTCCCCTGGGATCCCAAACATGGGCATCCCATTTCTTTCAGTCGCCCCTTCCCTGGAGTCCCCATCTCCGGACTGCAATTCCCCAGGATCTCCAACACCAAGGAATGCCCTCCTGGTTAATTCCAGCCCTTGGGACCTCCCTTCCCTTGGGGACATTCATTCCCCCAGGACCCCCATTCTCACAGAGCCCCCATTCTCACAGAGCCCTCCTTTCCCCTGACACCCTCATCCCTTGGCCACCACCTCTTGATCACTGGAGGCGAAGTTGTTCTTGGACCCTCATTCCTGAGTCTGAGTCCACCCAATACTTGGGGCCCCAATTTCCATGGGATCCCATCCTGGTAATTCCAGATCTGAGGACACCCCTTCCCTTGGGGACATTGATTCCCCCAGGACCCCCATTCTCACAGGGCCCCCTTTTACCCTGGCACCCACATCCTTGGCCACCATCCCATGATCAGAAATCCCTGGAGGCCACGTTGTTCATGGACCCTCATTCCTGAGTCTGAGTCTACCTAACCCTTGGGATCCCCATTCCCCTGGGACCCCATCCCTGGGCACCCCATTCCCATGGACGCCCATCCCTGGCTCCCTACACAGCCTCAGCCTCAAAATTCTGGCAACACCATATCGCACCATCACCCCCATCTCTCAGAAGTTCCCCAACCTGCCACCATCCTGTCCCCACCCTGCCCCCATCCTGTCCCCACCCTGCCCCCACCAAGGGCCACCTACACATGGGGACAAGACGTGACCTCGCTTCCTTCCCCTTCATCCGAAGAGCTGCCAGCCAGGGGAGCGGTGGCCACAGCAGCGAGTGACAGCCAGTGCACAAGGCTGGGACACCGGGATGGCCGGGAAGGTGGCGCTGCTCCTGTGGGGTGAGTGCCTTTGGCAGGGGCCAGACACCACGGGGATGGGCCCTGGTGAGGCAGAGACCAGTGGAGGGGAGCGGGGGCACAGGGGGGCTGCAGGGTTCCCTGAGGTCCCCAATGCCAGGAGAGTCAAGGCATGAGGTGACCAGGGTCGTGGGGAGGCTTTAGGGACAGGAGAGGGGGTTAAGGAACATGGGGGCAATAACAGGGGGATGGAATTTAGGGAGGCATCGTGGGACTGGTGAAGATGTGGGGACATGAACAGGGTGCCTGGGGGACCAGGACAGGAATTAGGGGAAAAGCACTGTGCAGATGGGCCCTGGGTACAGAGACCATGGGACTGGTGGGGGTGACCTGTGCCGGCACGGGATGGTCCTGGCATAGCCATTCCCATGGTGTCCATCATTTCCCTTTGTCCTGCCTCAGCCTAAGGTGGCCCTGGAGCCCCAGTTCCTGAGAGGTCTGTTCCACTCTGGTGTCCCCACAGGAGAAATCTGGGGGTGATGCCAAAACCCAAGCTCTGGTGCTGCTGTAACTAAAGAGCCAGCCCCACTGAGCCCTGTCCTTTCTCCCTTCCAGCCCAGACCTTCGGCTTTGCTGGTGAGTCCTCAGAGGATGTCATGGCCCAACCCTGCTGTCCCCAGCCCCACGCTGGCCCTGGCAGGCTGGTGTCCCCTGTCACCCACAGGCACTCAGACCACCTGGATCATCGTGCAGCCCCCCTGGATGCCAGCAGTTCTGTGGGACCGGGTGACACTGACCTGCCAGGGCTCGGGGACCTCCAGTGCCACCACATGGTACAAGAATGGGCAGCGCTGGGGACAGCAGGGACATGACCGCCTCACTGTCACTGAGAATGGCACCTATGAGTGTAACAGAACCGGCACTGGGCTCAGCCTCCCCGTGAGAGTCTCTGATGGTAAGAGGGGTTTGAGTGTCCCCAGCCTGGCACTTGCGGGGACCCCAAGGGCTCTGGGTGGGCTGCGCTCCATGGGTCACCTCCTTTGTGACCAGAGCCCATCCCCTGCATATGGGAACAACCCAAAGCATGCCAGTGTGGAGGGGCCCCTGTATTGGAATTGGGGACCTCCAGTGTGCTGTCTGTGACCCAATGGGTGGTTCCTATTGGGTGGTGCCTTCAGGACCCTCCAAGGCCTCCTGATGCTACAGGACCCACTTGTTCCCCAGACTGGCTGGTGCTGCAGGTGCCGGCACGGCCACTGCTGGAGGGGGACACGGTAACACTGCGCTGCCGGGACCGGCGGAACAACCTGGGCACCTGGGTGTCCTTCTACCATGAGGAGAAGCTGTTGGTGGAGCTCCGAAATGGGACAGAGCTGACCCTGTTCCCTCTCCAGCTGCACCACAGTGGGCGCTACCGCTGCAGGGGCTGGCTGAAAGACAGGGAGTGGGTGATGTCTGCGCCGGTGACAGTGACAGTGCATGGTGAGAACCCCACAGCTTCCACCCCAACACCCCCACAGCCCCTCCCCAAGGACTTGGGGTCACTGTCCCCACTGCCTCCAATCTCCTGCCCTGAGCTCCTCCCAGTGCAGGTGCTGGAGGGTCCCCCTGAGCCATCCTTCACCTCCCCCTGACTCTCAGCTTCCTCAGCAGCCCCAGCCCCCTGCGGCCCCGAGCCCCCCTCCTGCATGTGTTCCACAGGGACAGGCAAGTGGTGGGGGGCCCTCAAGAGTCCCTGCAGCTGCTGGTCCCCACCGTGGGGGTCTCCCACTCAGGGAATTACAGCTGCCAGGTGCGCTCTGAAAGGGGACCGTGCGTAAGAGCAGCACCCGGCTCCGCATCAGTTTGCAGTGAGTGCGGGGATGGGCACAGGGCCCCCCACATGCTCCTAGGGACCCCTGCCTGGGATACTCCATGACCCCCAGAGACCTTTCTTGGGTCCTTCCACCACTCCCCTTGTCTCCACAAATCCATCGCTTAGCCCTGTCCCCACTATCCCCCATCACTCTCATCCCCTCCCGTCCCTATCCCCTCACACCTGCTGCCAGCCCCTCCCTGTGCCCTCAGCCCTGTCTGTGTCCCTGCAGTGCCCGTGGCCAATGCCACCATCATCCCAGGTCCCCTGGCACACCAGGTGCATGCAGGTGACAATGTGACCCTGCGCTGCTCGGTGCAGGTGGGCTCAGCCCCTTTCACCTTCACCTGGCTGCACAATGGGCAGGAGGTTGCTCAGGGGCCCCTCCTGGAACTCAGGGACATCGATGCGGAACATTCAGGCACCTACCAGTGCATGGCCACCAACCAGCTGGGACAGGACGGGCACCGTGTGTTCCAAGCACTGAGCCCTGAGCTGGCCCTGGAGGTGACACCATGGGGACACAGGGACACAGGTGGGGTCACACGGGGTCACCAGGGAGTGCAGGACCCCTGGGGTGATGGGCGATCCTGATGTGTCTCCCTCTGTTTCTTGCAGTGGCAGCAGGGGTCGGTGGGGCCCTTTTGTTCCTGCTCCTGCTTGTGGGTGTCATTGTGGCCTGGCACCGGTGGCACCGTGTGGGTGGGTGACAATGAGGGAACGGGGGGCCTCAGAGTTGGGGAACAATAGGGCAGCACCCACAGCCCCAGAATTGTGACCTTGCCCAGGTGTCCTGTAGGGTTTGGGGAGGTGCTGGAGTGTCCTGCAGGGACGCTGGGGTTTCTTTAAGGGGCCCTGGGGGCTTTTGGAGGGTCTCTGTTCCTGTTGGGCTTTGGGTTCTTGAGGCTAAATCGGCCTGGGGAACTTGACAGGTTCATGAATTCTGAGGGGCTTCTGGCATGCTTGGGGATCCTGAGAGAAAATGAGGGTCTCAGGGGTTACAGGGTTCCTGAGAGGGGTCAGGGCCCTGGGACCCCACAGTCACCCCTCTCCTCTTTTTTTTTGCAGCTGCCAGGAAGCAACAAGAGAGGTGAGTGGGGCTCTCCAGCCATGCGTCTCCTATTACCCCAACCCACAATTCTCTAGCCCCTTCCACACATTGTCTTTATCCCCACAGGCCTCCCCCAGATCCAACGGCACCCCCCAAGGGGGGCAAGGTTCCATACACCCACGGTGTGAGCAGCAAACAGGCACGGTGTGAGTACAGTGATGGGGGGGACAGTAACACGTTGCCCACTTGTGTTAACCCCCAGCTTGGTCCCTACAACTGATGTCTTTTGCAGGGTCCCCCGATGTCACTGTCCCCCAGGATCCCCAGGAGACCTACGTGGAGCTGTGGGGATCCCACGGGCGACCATGGGAACCCGGTGACATCTACGGGAATGTGCTGTGACACTGGGGGGAACTGGGGGGCACTGGGGATCCCCACCCATGGGCACACACTCGTGTGTGTGTTGCCACTAAAAACTGCCCCTCTCCCTCCCTATGGAGGCACAAAGATCCCAAAGGGCTGAGAGAAGAACAATTTCCTGAAACAGCAACCAGAGAGAATAAAACCAAAAGCAACAGTACAGCAACAGTTCCTTCCAAGGGTAGGAAGGAGGAATCCTGGAAAGGTGGAGGAAACCTGCTGGGGAGAGTTTCCAGGGTTTGTTTGTTGAGGACAGGGCCCTGGACCTTCCTTGTTCGATTGGCCAAAGTGGCCTTCAAGAGTCTCTGGATTCTGGTGTCCCCTGTCCCAAACCCCTCCTCTGCAATGTTCCCCACACGAGGATGACACAAAGGCCCTGTGGACGTTCCAGAGCTTCCCCTTTGCCAGGGCAGTCGGGATCAGGCCATGGCACAGGGTGGGGTGTCAGAAGAAAAGTTTGATGTCTGGAGATGTTTTGAAACAGCTGCATGTGGCAGGCGTGGGTCAGGCCTTGCTTTTGGAGAGACAGGACCCCGTCTGTCCATCAGTCTGTCAGCCATTGTACACTGGGGACAGTGTGACGCTCTGCCGAAGCCAGCTTCTGAGTGGCTGGGTGACCAGAAATGCCAGCTGGGGAGAGGGCCTTTGGTGACCCAACTGGCATAAAAAGCAGAGCATGAGGTGGCCAAGACCCTGAGCATGTGTCCTCTGGGAGTGTCTGTCCTATCCACGCTGAAGCCCAGGAGTTGTTAAGCATCTTGGTATATGGGAAAATATCTGCCAAGGAAAGTGGAAACCTTGCTGGAATAAGAAGACCAGTCTCTAAAAGCATTTTTATTTCAAAAATGATGGGGCATGCATGCAAAAGTGTAGGAAAAGAAATAAGAATTCTTTATGAGGAAATTAATAAAAAAGAATAGAACAAATAATACAAAACCAGAACATTTCCTTCTCAGTGCTTTGTTCCTATTTTGTGCAGTTACAACTGCGGCCAGCAGGCGGCGCTCCGGTCCAGCTCCATCCCCTCAGGGGCCATGGCGGCCTCGGACGGGAGGGAGGAGGGGAAATCGCTCCTTTTGCAAACTCACGGGCACCAATCGGTCCCGGCACCACCACCGGCAGCGGGCAGAAGCCACCAAGGCAGCAGGTTGGATCACAGTGTCCACTGGCAGTGTAGCAGTGTCCCAGGGCCTGGCACACACCCTGCACAACACCCATGAGCACTCTCCATGATCCCAAATGGAAGGAAGGCAGAACCTGACCCCAGGCAGGTCTCAGGTCCACCACAGCACCTCTGCTGGCTTTATGCCAGGATTCCTGCAAACCCTCAGCCTTTCACTCCCTTTTCCTCTTTCAGCCTGGGTACAGCAGCTCTGGGAATACTGAATTCCTCTGGGATGTTGACGAGCTCAGGGGACTGCAGAGCATGTTTGGAGTTCCTGCTCTTCCTGGCCACTGCTGGTCCCAACACAGAAGCCACAGGGGACGAGGAGGAGGAAGAAGAGAGCAGAGGCACAGCCCGAAGGGCTCTGCAGCAGTATCTGGAGCACAGGGACAGCCCGGGATGGGAGCAGTGCCTTGGGATGGCAAAATGGGGCAAAATTGGAGCTGATTGGGCCAATGCCCCTGTTCTGCTCTGGGTGCTGCAGACCCTTAAGGAGGCATTGTAATTAAGACTGGGGTCCCAAAGTTCAGCTATGCTCCTAAAGCATCCCTGTTCACAAACACAGGGCTCTGCTGCCTCTCCTGGGGATTTTGGACTACACAAGGCAGCACTGGATACAATTTGGGGATCAGATGCTGCCAGCTCTGCCCACAAGGAGTTTTTAGGCTGCCGGGAAGGTTTTTGCTCCTGCTGGAGATGATTCAGTGCCTGTGCCATGTGGCCACTGCATCCCACTGGTCGGCCAGGAAGGCTGAGCTGGAGCAGTGGCTGAGGTGGGAGCGGCTGGATAAGGTGGCCCACAGGAACAGCACCTGGCCATGCAGGTGGAGCTGGAGCCCCGGGAATTCCGCAGGGTGCTCTGGTGAGGCCCACAGGCGCTCATGTTGGGGCACCACTTGCCATTCCTGCTCCCCCCAGATTTTGGGACAGAACAGTGACATCCATTGGCTCCCAAACCCCTCAGGGCTCGGGCACAGCCTCACAGGAGGTCCTGGGGTGATTCAGGTGCTCCTGGGCTCATTCCTGACAAAGAGCAGCGCTCCGGGAGCGGTCGGCACATCCCGAAGGAGCAGCCCGGGGCTGCTGGAGCCCGAGTGCTGTGGGCAAGGACGGCATGAGGGACCCGGGCCCCGCTCAGCTGGCGCGGCCCCAAGAACGTCTCATCCTTCAGGGGCTCGGCAGCCTCTGCTGGTGCCGGCCCCGGGGCTGTCGGGGGGTGCGGCCGGAGGGGCCGGGGGGCAGCGGGTGGGAGGGGCCGGGATGGAGAGACCGGGACCCCACTGGGGAGCCCTGAGCGTGGAGAGAGCGAAACGGCGGAGGGGAGACCCCGGGACAGGGGAGAGCAGAGACCCTGCGGTGGGGTCTGCGGAAAGGAGGGACCGCAATGGTGGTCCCGGAGCACCGGGAAGGGGCCCAGCTGCCATCGTGCTGCGAGTGCCGGGACGGTCACGGGGTGTCCAAACTGACTGTGACAGTGTGCCCGAAGCCACTGTCGCGATGTGTCAGGACCAAGCGTTGCCAGGGTAAGGCCCTCACAGCTCTGGGAAGTGAAGCAGGGCAGGGGCAGGGAAGAGCCCTGTCTATTCCCAGTGCCCTGTGCGGGTGATGAGGGCAGGGAAGGAGCAGTTTTGGGGACATCTGGAATTGAGACAGGTTCCCTGCCCACAGCCCCCGCACAGCCGCGGAGTAGAGCCCCTGCTTGACATTTCCATCCTTTTCTCTCTTGTCTCACAACCGAACCAGAACCCAAAAATACTTTTCAGGATGTTCTAAAGGGCTGCAGATTTGAGACAGGAAGGAGGAGCAGGGTCCGGGTCTGCGTGTTGAGCAGATTGTTGTTGTCTTTGCAGGATTTTTTGGTCTCTCTCAGTCCCTTCCCTAGAAAGACAAAATGATCAATTGCTGCATTTCTGGACTTGTTCCCCCACAGCTGCTTTTTTAGGGGGAGTTTCCAGCCAGCCCTGCTCTGAAAACCATCAAAGGCCGCCTCAGAGCCACTGCTTTGGCTCCCTTTGGATTTTGTGCTTCTTGCAGGGCTGAGTAAACCACAGGCAGGCCTTTTCCCCCCACAGAATTCTAATCTTTGAAGCATGTGATAAACACATTCTGTCTCCTGTAAAAATTTTAAAGTTTAATAAAGGACAATAGGAGACAAGGACCATAGAGCAAACGTTGTTATGGGTGGGTGCATCCTGGCACTCAGCCAAGAGCACACTGTTCTCTTCTGGTTTACCTCTTAGATACCTTTTGCCTTAGTTAAGCCTGTTGCATATTCATATACCCTTATGCATAGAAAACTTTTTCCCCAAACTAATTTATATTCCATGAATTGTTTAACATGGCTCATCCTTGGATCTGCCTTTTTAGAGAATTATTCCTTGGTTGTGCTTTTAGTCCTTTCTTGTCATCATCTTCATTTCTGGGCTTTGGTCCACACTGTCTTCAGCTGATAGCTGGCATATCTGTAGCAGATGTCCTCATCCTGTCTTCATCAGATGTATCCCATCCAACAGGCATTTAAAGACAAGCATACTTATTTCAGCTATTTCACAAAGCTTAATGAACAACAGAAATAAAAACTATATCTTTGTAACAAAGTTACTTTAACATTACATATATAAATTCCATTTTAAAATTTGTAAAATTCCAGTAATATAATATGTATTTACAATACTTGGGCAAAGGGACAAAGTGATAAATTGCTGCATTTCTGGACTGATTCCCTCTCAACTGCCTCTTCAGGGGAGTTTCCAGTCAGCCCTGCTCTGAAAACCATCAAAGGCATATGCAGAGCCACTGCTTGGGCTCCCTTTGAGGTTTGTGCTTCTTGCAAGCAAACCACAGGCAGGCATTTTTCTACCCACAGAATTCTCACCTTGGCAGCAGCTCTAGAGCTGCCAGAATCAAAGCCAAGGGGGCAGGGAGACCCTCAGGTGCTGGCTGCCACCTGGGGCTGGTCAGAGCAGGGCTGCGCAATGGCCATCCCTGTGCAGTGGGGCCGGGCCATGGCTGGGCCCCACCCTTGGATGGCCACTGGCTTCAAGGGGCAGGAGTTTGGGAGCTCCTTCCTGGCCAGGGCTCCATTTCCCAGCTGCTCTCGCTGGCTCAGATCCTGCAGGGGATGAGCAAGAATGGAGAAGTCTGGAAACACCAGGAGCTGCCATGCCCCAGGACAGGACCCCCTTGTCCAGCATGTGTCCCCCCGAGAAAGGATCCCTCCAGGACAGGAGCCCCCTGGATGTGCCCCCTCCCAGGGCAGACCCCTCCCCCCCCATGTGACACTCAGCACAAATGGCCTCTGCCTTCTGCTGCAGGAGAGAGAAAGTGAAAATGTTGGGGGGGCACTGTCAGACACCCCAATACCCCACAGCCTCCCCAGCCCTCCCTGCAGACCCCTCATCCCTGCTTCCCCCATCCTGGGTTTCCCCCAGCCGGTTCCCTGCTCAAGGCATCCACGGGTCCATCAAGGCACGAACTGGGAGCTTGTGAAATTGAGGGGTAAAATGATGGAAATGGAAATAAAGAGGCGAAAGGTCTCTGATCGCAGACCCAGACCTTCTTGGAATCTACCTGCAGTGATGCTCCTATGCTCCTAAACCGTAAGTACCCTGAGGAGACTTTGCTGGACCCTGGATCACCCAAAAATCTGAGGCACCCAGGGAAGAAGCTTTGACCCAGAGGCTCACCAAGCCACTGCCCATGCCTGGCACCCCATTCCCCTTGAAATCAAATATTCAGAACACCATTCCTTATGTCCCACCTTGCCTGAGACCCCCATGCCCGTAATGCCATTCCCCTGGATCTCCATGGCCCAGCATCCCATTCCCAAGGAACCCTCTCCTATTCATTCCATCTCCTGAAATCTCCCTTCACTCAGGACCTTGATTCTCTCAGGACCCCCAATCCCAAAGGGACCCCCATTCCCCCAGCATCCCCATCCTCTGACCCCAAATCCTGGAGCTCATGCTCCCCTGGGATTCCCATCTCTGAGGCACCCCAGCCCTGGGCACCCCCATTCCCATGGCCCCCCCATCCCTGGTGACTCCCCCTACGTAGGATCCCCATTTTCAGGGTCCCCATCCCTGGGACCCCCATTTGTTCAGACACCCATCCCAGGGTCCCCAAACCCCTTGAGTCCCCCACTCGTGAGAACCTCTCGTCCCACTGTGTCCCACCCAGCCTTGTCCCCATCCTGTTCCCACCCTTTGCACAGCCTGTCCCCACAGCCACATCCCCATGACCCTGTGCTTGTGGCCACCCTGCCCCCACCAGGGGCAACCAACACGTGAGGACAAGACCTGACCTCGTTTCCTTCGCCTTTATCCAAAAAGCCACCAGTGAGGGGGCAGCCACCCCCAGCAGTGAGTGACAGCCAGTCCACATGGCTGGGGACACCAGGATGGCTGGGAAGGTGGCGCTGCTCCTGTGGGGTGAGTGCCCTGGGCACGGGCCTGACACCCCAGGGATGGGGATGGAGAGGGGAGGGTGCACAGGGGGGCTGAGGGGTCCCCTGAGATCCCCAAGGCCAGCAGAGTCAGTGCATGAGATGACCGAAGCCATAGGGTGACTTTGGGGACAGGAATATGTGGACAAAAATGTTGAGGCAAAGATTTTGGGAGGCATCATGGGGCTGGTGGGGGTGACCTGTGCCAGCATGGGGTGCCTGTGGTATCCCCAGTTCAGTGGTGTCCGCAGTGTGATTGGTGTTGTGCCTGAGAAAAGTTGGCTGCAGTGTCTCTATCCACAAGGGGTCCATGTCACACAAAAGCACTTTGGGGACAGCCACCATACCCCATGCCCCCGTGCCTCTGTCCCTGCAGTGCCACCCCCACTAAGCCCTGTCCCTTCACCCTTCCAGCCCAGACCCTTGGCCTCACCGGTGAGTCCTCAGGGGATGCCATGGCCCCACCCCGCTGTTCCCAGCCCCACACTGGCCCTGGCAGGCTGGTATCCCCTGTCATCCGGAGGTGCCCAGACCACCCAGATCCTCATGGAGCCACCCTGGAGGCCGGCGGTGCTGTGGGACAAGGTGACACTGATGTGCAAGGGCTCAGAGACCACCGGTGACACTATCTGGGTCAGGGACGGGTGGAGCTGGTGGCAGAAGAGACTCAAACATTTCAACGTCACCGAGAGTGGCACCTACGCCTGTTTCAGAAGGGACACTGGGCTCAGCCCACTTGTGAGAGTCTCAGATGGTGAGGGGTGTTTGGGTGTCCCCAGCCTGACACCCACAGGGACCCCAAGGGCTCTGGGTGGGCTCTGCTCCATGGGTCACCTCCTGTGTGACCAGAGCCTATCCCCTGCTCTGGTGACATCACAGAGAATCAATGTGCAAGGAGACCTCTCTCTAAAAATGGGTGGCCCCTGGTGCCTTCCGGTGCCATCATCACTCTCCTGATGCCCCTGGTGTGACAGGACCCCTCTCTCCCCTAGATCTGGTGGTGCTGCAGGTGCCA
Organism: Melospiza melodia melodia; assembly: GCF_035770615.1. NCBI lineage: Eukaryota > Metazoa > Chordata > Aves > Passeriformes > Passerellidae > Melospiza > Melospiza melodia. The sequence continues at coordinate 1,042,981 of NW_026948638.1, forward strand.
GCACAGGTGCTGCTGGAGGGGGATATGGTGACACTGCGCTGCCGGGGCTGGCAGAACAAAGAGCTCACGGATGTGTCCTTCTACCATGATGGGAAGAAACTGGACTGGCCCCATGATGGGACTGAGCTGTCCCTGTCTCCTCTGCAGCTCCACCACAGCGGCCGCTACAGCTGCAGGGGTCAGGTGGTGTCACTGTGGAAGGAGTCGGAGCTGGTCTCAGTGACAGTGCACAGTGAGTGCAGGGATGGGGACAGGGAAGCCCAACATCCTCCAAGGGTTTCCCCACCACTGCCTGAATCCTTTATCCCTCCCTTTTCTCCTCCCTGGCTCACCCAAAATTTCCCAAGTCCCTCTTGGTTACCCCCAGGCCTGCCCAGTTCCCCCTGCAGATCCCTCCTCCCTCTCTTTGTCCTCCCGATTCCTCCCTGGATTCCCCACCCCTTCCAAGGTCTCTGCTCCACCCTCTGCTCTCCCTTCCCTCCCTGGCTCCTCCCACCCCTCTCTAAACCCCAAATCCTTCTCCGAGTCTCCTCAGCCTCTCATCTGGTTCTCCATCACTGCCTGGGTCTCTCCCCCTTCCCTCAGGGTCTCGCCATTGTCCCCAGGTCCCAAATGCCTTCCAGGGTCTCCTTCTGCTCATTGGGATCCTCTCGGCTCCCCTCCCATCCCCCTGTTTCCCCTCCCATGTCTCCCACCCCTCCTGTATCCCCACAGGTGTCCCACTCTCAGGGATGTCACTGTTGGGGCAGCCCCCCGCAGAACAGGTGGCACTCGGGGACCCCCTGGTGCTGAGCTGCATGGTGGCTGCGGGGACAGGTCCCCTGTCCTTCTCCTGGCACCGGGAGGGCACAGCGGAAACGCTGGGCACTGGCCCCCACCTGGAGCTGAACCACGTTGGGGGCAATGACAGCGGCCAGTACCGGTGCCGCGTCAGTGATGGGGACAGCGTGGCTGAGAGTGACCCCCTGAATGTCACTGTCCTGGGTGAGCGGGATGCTCGGGCTGGGGGTGACTCCACCCACTGCACCCCCATCACACCTTGCCAGGTGCCAACCCTGTCTCTTTCCCCACAGTGCCTGTGGCCAATGCCACCATCACCCCCAGTCCCCTGGCATACCAGGTGCATGCAGGTGACAACGTGACCATGCACTGCTCGGTACAGGTGGGCTCAGCCCCTGTAACCTTCACCTGGCTGCACAACAGGAAGGAGGTGGCCCAGGGTCCTGTCCTGGAGATTAGGGACATTGATGTTGGACATTCAGGCACCTACCAGTGCATGGCCACCAACCAGCTGGGACAGGACGGGCACCGCGTGTTCCGGGCACTCAGCCCTGAGCTGGCCCTGGTGGTAACACCTGGCTCACCCTGGGTCACAGGTGGGATCACACCTGGTCACCAGGGAGTGTAGGACCCCTGAGGTGATAGGTAACCTCATTTTGTCCCCTTCTGTTTCTTGCAGTGACCACAGGAGTCGGTGGAGCCCTTTTGTTCCTGCTCCTGCTTGTGGGTGTCATTGTAGCCTGGCACCGGTGGCACCGTGTGGGTGCGTGACAATGGGGGGACGGGGGTCATGGAGAGACATTGGAAGGCCCCCAGAGAAAGGGGGCCATAGGGCAGCACCCACAGCCCCTGACCAGGGAGGGGCTCAGCCCCCAGTGACCATGGCTCAGAGGCCTGGGGAGCTGTTGGAGGGTCCTGCAGGGATTTTAGGGGTTATATCAGGGGTACCCCTCCCTGCCAGGCTCAGAGTTCTGGGGGCTCAGGGTGTTGGTGCAAGTGGGGTGGGTCAGGGATACTGGGGGGCCTACAGGTATACTGGGGGGGCTTAGGGGGAATTGTTTGTCTGGTGGTGGTTCAGCATTGCCAAGGGTGGATGGGGGCCCCTGGGTCTCCAAAGTTACCTGTCCGGTTTTCTTTGCAGATGCCAGGAAGCACCAGGAAAGGTGAGTGCAGCCTCCAGCCATGATACACCTTTTACTCAAACCCCCAGCACCTCCCATCCCCTTCCACACACCCCCTTGTTCCCACAGGCCCCCCTCAGACCCCCTGGCACCCCCAGTGAAGGATCCTCAGCCGACGTACATGGAGCTGCACAGGCAACTGATGCCGAATTTTGCCCCAAACAGGCAGAGTGACTGCCTAATCAGACTCAGCTTAAGTCAATTAAGCAGGAGGTATTTTTATTAGCGACGCGTCGGAGAAATCACAAAATGGATTTCTGAGTTCACATAGCAAAAGCAAGCCCTATATACAATTTTGGGTATAGGATTACATCAGATCAGATACATAATCATGCATATAATCATGCATATTCATATGGGGCGTGGTGTAGGCGGAGCGTGGGCGGAGCGTAGGTGGAGACATCTCTTTTGGGGAATTTTCAGGTGGTCGTTCCTGTTGCCTTCATCATAGACGGGGTCTTTCCGATGAGTCTTCCTCTTTAAACTTTTGAACTCCTTTCCTAATTTGGTCAATTCCCGGTGTATTTGGCTTAGATCCCGTGGCTTGGCAAAACCCTTAGGGTCGTTTCGACATTGCTGGCTCTAAACCTGCTTAGCCCATTAGTTTCTCCTATACCTATCTCTTCCCCTGTCATGATGCTCTACCTCTTATCTAATTTGTTGCTCTGTTTTCCTAGTGCTGTGCTTTCTCCGTGTGTTCTAGTGCTAGGCCCTTCTTTCCATGCCTCTCATTCCATGTTTTAACCCATTACTTCTGGAAGGCTATCTGCTTTAGGGCTTCATTTCCCCCCTTTTTCTTGTAACTTACGAATTCTTTCGTCAAGTTCTGGTCCCACAGGACGCTGATAGGCTCGTACCATTGCCCAAATCATTTGGGTCTTTTTCATTATGCTCCTTAGTCTCCACCACAAACAAATGTTTGTAAGAGTTAGTAATAACAAAGCTACAATTACTATTAGCATTGGGTGCACCAGGTAATGGAAGACCTGCGTAGCTGTTGGGGAATATCCTGTAAAGATGTCCCACCAGTGATGCTGGCCTACTTGTTCTACTTCAGTCAGGACATTCTTTATTCTTTCTGAATTGTGTTCTATCTGCCATACCATTCGTTTAGTTGTTTGATTCACCTTTTGCACCAATTTCTTTACTTCAGGGTGTGCAAGCATTGCTTTGAGAATCTTGACGTCCATCCCTATTTGTAATTTCGGTATTTCTTGATATAGGTTGAAATTTGCGTTAATTAGCTGTTGGGTAGTTATTGGGACAGTGTAATGAAAATCACAACCTACAATCTTGGTAAAGTTACATACACAAAAGTTAGTATTGTTAGCCTCTTCTTGGCAATTATCTATAGTGACGTTGTCACAAGCTGTCCTTACGCAAGCACACCCATTTCCTATATAGTAAACTTGTGATTGTGTTCTATCATGCGGAAGCATTTCTAAGGTACATACACTATTTTCAGCATCTAAGCATAAATCTTCGGCTTCTACCACAGCATTTTCGCAAACATAGCCTAATTGTCCTCTAGGGATACATGCTTCTGTGCTAACCGATTGCCACCTATTTTTGGTGTAATCATAACTGGCCCAGACGTTATGGTTTATTGGCCTGACAATGACATCTTGGTGCATTGTCCCTAGAGTGAGGATGGGAAAGATAGCTCTTTCCTCAGCCGCACTAATGGTGAGGACATAAGCTTCAATGTGTTCTTGTTGAGGCTCATAAGTGAAGTTCACTAACTGCCACCAAGCCTGATGGTCCCTCTCAAATTGTGTAGTATGATTGTCCTTTAATATCGTTTCCCTTATTTCTTGAGGTAATATACCTGACGTTCCTTCTCATTATTCCTGCCGCTACTGATTGCACCCATTGTTGCGTCTGAGAGCATTGGATAGCGAGTGCAATGTCTCTGCTAAGTTCCCCTGTGTAGTTAGTGAGTTTTACAAAATCCTCTGCAGTATGGTTTGCTACCATGGTTAGTAATTTCACCACTAGCGATTGTGTTTCAGCTAATGTAAGCATGGATGAACTGAGGGGCATCTTAAGCTTTCCTAAATTCGACGTGACAGTACTCAATTTGTTTACTAATACTTCTTGATCTATCGTGTTCACTATACCAAATCCGGTGCCAATCCACCCACTTAGATCTCTTTTTGCTCTTCTATGATGAGACCTTGTCGCTAGCCATGCATTCCATCCCTTAAGGCTTTGTTGTATATATGGTCGGCAATCCTTTTGCAAATAAGTAATATCGGTGTGAATGTTCATTTGCACCTTTTTCAGGGAATAAGTGGGGTCTAACAATAACTTTAGTTCGTTAGATTTTCTTATCACCTGAGGCCCTGTAAAGGCTAGGTTATGTACCGCTTTACATTCCACTGGTAGGGTGGTTTCTTGGGTCGAGTTTACATTCGGATCCGATGGGATCATGCCCACCTCATAGGCACCATTACGCTTAGGGAAGAAAGAACCCCGTTTCAGTGTCTTTGACTCCCTTTCACACGTGAACATCATTGCCTGATCTAATCTGAATGCCATCTCACACTGTGCTTTCCCTTCCTCTGGGCCACTAGATGCTACAATTTCTCCCGGAGAATGGAGAAGGGGGTGAGGGTTATAGGTTAAGTTTTGGGGACGTAGTTCCCCAAGCGAATCTTCTCTATAAATTACCGAGGTTCGGGGCTGGGACCCGGGTGGATCTCCCCTGAAATCGGCCCACTGACATGAAATTGGGCCCTTATGCTGAGTCCAAATAGTGGGCTTGCCCATCTTTACTGGACTAAAGGTGATTATGTCATTTTCAGAGTCTGGCTTCGAGGGTTGAATGGTTAATACCAGTCGCCTCGTTTTTCCCTCTACCGGTCCTTCTACCGGGTCAAGCTCTCGACACCCAACCTGAATCTGGTCTCCCTTGTTCGCTACCATGGAGAGCCGTTCCCATGTTTCACTTGGAAATGGCTGGTTGTTACGTAAGGCATAAACCTCGAAATAGAGTTTCCTCATTCCCAATTCTGGATGGATACACTGGTGTGCCTGAGACCATGGGTCGATTGGGGCAGAATCTTGGGGAAGAGTTATACCTATCGAGAGTCCAATGATCAGAGTTGTAAAGGTCTGAGGTGGAGTTGGGCTCATGATGTCTGGCTGTCAATTTTGTTTCTTTTGGCGCTCTTGTTGCTTGATGTGAATTTGTTCTACCCGTAAAATAACCTTTTCTAGTTCAGTGTCTAAATCTCTTTGTTTTTTAAAGGGTCCAATTTGGTCACTTGTTAGTGGATGTCGTGGGACAGAAGAATAGCAACGGGTCGATAAAACCTTAGAACGACTAAGTTTCAAACAATATTGTAACCAGCGGTGTACTTTCCAATGGCACCACCCTAATACAATTTGTTCGGGAGCTTCAAACAATTCCCTAGCCTCTAAAATGGGTCTGTTGGCGAATTTCTCTAAGGCTAAATAGTCGTCATTTTCCCTTGCTTCTTTGCAGCTACACTCATAACATTGGAGGTCCAGTAAACAACTTTGTACGTTCCAAAATTTTCTATCACAACCTCCACAAAGAAATCCAATTAGTCCCACACAATTTCTTTCCCCACACCCAAAACATGGCTGATCATGAATAGGGTCCTGTGGGTCAGGTCCTTGTTGACTGTATGTTTCAACCCACCCTGTCCACTGTATTGGCGTGCTACGCAATGCAGCTCTAGCCTCGGCATTAAATTCTGCTATGAGAGATAAAGGTTTTGGCAAAGTCAATGTTAGTTTATGTTGGATTCTCACGTGATCCTGCGGAGACAGCTGACTCAGAAGTCTGTACATCTAGGGCAGGTTTAAGCTCCTCTTCTTTGTTTTCCGGAGCTCTCTTGACCTGTGAATAGTGGATCCACGTAGGTCGTTCCTTGATCCGAACCGCGGTGAAGGTAGTCAGCAGCACTTGGAAAGGTCCCTCCCACTTTTCTTGTAGGGGTTTTCCTAAAAGATTCTTAACATACACCCAATCACCGGGGTTAAACGGATGCAATTTACAATCAGGTTGTTTAGGTTGGTGCTCGATCATCACAGTAGCATTCTTATCAAACTGTTTCCCCACCGCAATTACATAATCGTAAATGTATTGATTACCGATCTGGTCTATGACATCCCCATTTACAACTTGCATAGCATAAGGTCTACCATACAGAATTTCAAAAGGACTTAACTTTTCCTTCGATCTTGGCTTGACTCTCAGTCTCAGCAGAGCAATAGGCAAAGCTTGATACCACTGCAAATTAGTCTCTTGGCATATTTTAGCAATTTGCTGTTTGATAAGATGATTCATCTTTTCCACTTGCCCACTGGCCTGTGGACGGTAGGGCGTGTGCAATTGCCATTTGATTTGTAATGCTTTGCTTATTGCTCTCACTACTTTTGCACAGAAATGTGTACCTCTATCCGAAGAAATGCTCTTCGGTACCCCAAACCGTGGAATAATTTCATTCAACAGTACTCTAGTTACCTCTCTTTCCTTATTTGTCCTACAGGGGAATGCTTCAGGCCACCCAGAAAATGTGTCAGTTAATACCAACAAGTACCGAAACCCCCCTTTTCTTGGGAGTTCAGAAAAATCAATTTGCCATACCTCACCTGGGAATTTACCTCGGTTTATGGCTCCTTGGTGTACTTTGGTTCCTGTATTCGGGTTGTTCTTCAGACACCGTTCACACTGGGACGTAACGTGTTTTATAGTAGTAAATAATTTTGGTCCTGCTATTCTGGTCTGCAAATATTGGTAAAGCGAATCTAGGCCCCAATGGGCCTTCTCATGTTCTGCCTTCACAAACTGCCACATCACGTTTCCTGGTATCACTAACTGTCCTGTTTCTAATCGACCCCAACCATTTTCTAGTATTTTGCCCTTATTCCTTTGAATCCACCTATGATCTGATTCTTGGTAATCTGGCTGGATATTGATATCCAGCTCCCCTGGTATTAGGGCCGCTATTTCCGCTTCCCTATTTCTTGTGGCCGCCAATTTAGCTTCTGTATCTGCCTTCCTGTTCCCTATTTCTGGAATAGTATTGCCTTTCAAATGCCCCTTGCAATGCATTATGGCCACCTGTGTTGGGAGTTGGACCGCCTCCAGCAGTCGCAGAACCTCTTCTGCATGTTTGACTGTTTTTCCTTGTGTAGTCAACAGTCCTCTTTCTTTCCAGATGGCTCCATGAGCATGTACGACAGAAAAGGCATATTTAGAGTCTGTCCATATATTAATTTGCATGTTCTCTGCTAATTCCAGGGCTCGGGTCAGAGCTATCAGCTCTGCCTTTTGAGCTGAAGTCCCTGCAGGCAGGGGGTTTGACTCAATTACCCTCTCTGTAGTGGTGACTGCATAGCCAGCCATTCTTACTCCTTGCTTCACGAAGCTGCTGCCATCTGAAAACCAGTTGTCCGCGTCTTCGAACGGCTCTTCTTTGAGATCTGGGCGACTGGAGTAGACGGCTTCAATTGTTTCCAGGCAGTCATGTTCGATGGGTTCTGCTGGGGCTCTTCCTTCTAAGAATGAAGCTGGGTTCACAATATTAGTTACCTGAATGGTTACATCATCTGATTCAGCCAGGATGGCCTGGTACTTTAAGAATCTGGAAGGCGACAACCAATGGTTGCCTTTCTGTTCCAGCACGGCTGACACAGTGTGGGGTACTAACACAGTCACCTTTTGGCCCAGCGTAAGCTTCCTGGCCTCTTCTATGTTAATTATCACTGCGGCCACTGCCCTCAGACAGCCTGGCCATCCTTTACTTACTTCATCCAATCGCTTGGAGAAGTAGGCCACAGCTCTCTTGTGTGGTCCCAGCTGCTGTGCTAGTACTCCTAGGGCCATCCCTTGCCGCTCATGGGAAAATAGCCAGAATGGTTTTGACACATCTGGGAGACCTAAGGCTGGTGCTCTCATCAGCTCCCGCTTCAGCCTCTTAAAGGCCCCTTCCGCCTCAGGAGTCCAAACTAGGACATTCTTGGTTTCCTTTAGCAAATCATACAATGGTTTAGCGAGTATCCCATACTGGTAGATCCATAGCCGACACCAACCTGTCATCCCCAGAAAGGCGCGCAGATCTCTCACCGTCTCTGGTTTGGGCATCTGGCAGATGGCCTCTTTCCTGGCTGCTCCCAGGGATCGCTGTCCTCTGGAGATTTCGTATCCCAGGTACACCACTTCCTTTTGCACCAGTTGTGCTTTCTGTTGAGAGACTCGATATCCACTTAAACCCAGGAAATTCAACAAGGAAATAGTCCATTCAATGCATTCTTCCTCTGTCACTGTCGCTATTAGGAGGTCGTCTACGTACTGCAGGAGAGCGCCATCTCCCGGCGGCCCTTCCCATTGTTCTAATTCTTTGGCTAACTGATTCCCAAAGATCGTAGGCGAGTTAGACCAGCCTTGGGGCAACCGTGTCCAGGTAAGTTGGGTCTTCCTCCCCCTATCTACTGATTCCCACTCAAAGGCAAAAATCCTTTGACTCTCGGGGGCTAAGGGAAGGCAGAAGAATGCGTCTTTCAAATCTAATACGGTGAACCAAGCCAGGCTATCCTTTAGCCTAGTTAAAAGCGTATATGGATTAGCAACCACCGGGTGTAATGTCTTGGTTATTTCGTTTACTGCCCTCAGATCCTGAACGAGCCTATACGTTCCATTAGGTTTCTTTACTGGCAAGATCGGTGTATTAAAATCCGATTCACATTCTACCAATAACCCCAGTTCTAAAAACCTTTTGATTATGGGCTCAATTCCCTTTCTGTCTTCTATCCTCAGAGGGTATTGTTTTCTTACCACCGGTCTTGCCCCGACCTTAAGTTCGACAACAATCGGTGTCGCTCGTTTTGATTTTCCAGGTATATCCGTAGCCCATACTAATGGATAAGTCTTGCTCAGGATTCGCTCGAAGTTGTGGTTCTCAGGTTTGGGTTCCACACAACTGATTGTTAGGCTTAGGGCTGTAATCAGTTGTTCATCGTTTACTTGAAATTCCAATTTGTCTTTGTTGAACTTTATTATGGCTCCCAGGTTTTCCAATAGGTCTCTTCCCAATAAGGGCTTTGGCGAATTTGGTAAATACAGGAACTGATGAATTCCCATTTGTTTCCCAATTTTGTATTTAATGGGTTTCAAAAAGTAAGCTTTTTCTGGTTGGCCTGTTGCTCCCACAACTTGTACAAATTCATCACTTTTAGGTACCAATTCCTGATTTAAAACCGAAAAAGTTGCTCCCGTATCAATTAAAAAGCTCAATTCCTTTTTACCTTCCCCTAGCTCCATTTTAACCAGTGGGTCTTCTAGGGTACGGCCCACCGGTCCCCGTCATTCACTATCCTGATGTGTGGTGGTGGTAGTGGCCATAACCCTCAGTTGGGGACATTCTCGCCTTCAGTGCCCCATCTGTAGGCAGTGCGCACATTGATTTGGCCCTACCCTAGTGGGGTGGGGCTGGAGTCTTCCTCCCCTTCCCATTGGGTTGCCTCTACCCCTTCCTCGAGTTCCAGGTTCCGGGTAACCTGTCTTTTGAGCTGCCACTGCTACAGCCACCACTCGAGCTATCCTCCCGTCTTCCTTTTTCTTCTCTTCTGCTTCTCTATTATTGTATACCTTCCATGCCTCGTTTAGCAGTGTCTCTAGGTTTTTGTTTGCTGGATGCTCAAGCTTTTGTAACTTCTTCCTGATGTCTGGGTTACTCTGTCCCATCATTAACCCTAGCAAGTGCTGTTTCCCTTCTTCTGTTGCCGGGTCTAGGGGTGTGTATTGTCTCATTGCCGCCCTGAGTCTGTCCAAAAACTCCGATGGGGTCTCATCCTTTCCCTGCCTGATGTTATATAGCACTGACCAGTTGATAGCCTTAGGGATTGCATTACGCAAGCCCATCGCTATCAGTTTCCTATACTGCACTAACCGTTGAAAATGATCTGCGTTACCTGGGTCCCATTCTGGTTTACTGCTGGGAAAATTATCTTCTATTCTCCCCGGTAACACTCGAGCATGTTGTCTCCCTGTTTCCAACACAAGCTCCCTTTCTGTATCTGTCAGCTCTGACAGCATTACTTCTATATCCTCCCAATCAATATCTAAATTCTTCGCCATTAGTTCAAATCTCTTTGCTACTCCCTCCGGATTTCTCCTAAAATTTTTTGCTTCATCCCTCCAATTGTTCAAATCACTTGTCGAGAATGGCACCTTTACTCTAGTCTTTTCCCCTACCATTGGCATAATTTGTCGGAGCGGAGCTATCGTATGGTTCCCCTCCTCTCTTCGTTTTGCTTCCCCCCGTGCCACAGATCTGGTATAATACGAGTGACTGGTCCTTGCCCTGGGGTCCTCTTCCTGTGCCTCTATGTCCAGTTCCTCATTTTCACCTCCTATCTCTATTACACAGTCCGTCCGATTCCCGTCCTGGGTCTGTCGTCCCCCTAATATCTGTCGACTCCTATCCTGCCCCGGGCTACTACCCCTCTCGTCCTCTGCTGCTTTCCCATCTCTTTTATCCTCTATCTGTATTATTATACTCAGTCTCTGCGAGTTGTTCTCTGTCTCCTTTTCGCATGTCACATTACCACTCCCCTTACTATATTTTAATTTAGAGACGTCGCCCCCCAATGAGTTGCTCTTGTCCCTAGCCTTTGGTGTGCTGGTTTCCATTCTGCAAGCACCAGTCCTTGGTGTGCTAGCTTCCATTCTACAGTCACCCCCATTTCTGGATGTGTTACTATCCCCATATGGACTGAGCTCGGGCGGGCTGCATGTCTCCCCCCGGCTCTCTACTCCCGACGGACTGCCTTCTTCCCTTTCGAGTTCCAGTCTGGGTGGGCTGTCAGCATAGCTCCCCGACCCCTGTGGGCTACCTGGTCCCTGAGGGCTGCCCTTTCCCTCGCTAATCCCCGATTTTGATGGGCTACCCTCCTCCCAGCCGTTGTCTAGCTTCTGAGGGCTGCATCCAAACTTAGATTTCCACCACTGCTCCAATTCCTTTAATGGGCTAGGATCCCCCTGTTCCTCTTTTGGTCTCGGAAGGGGTCCTTCCCGCCCTGGAGCGAATGGATGGTATTCCCACAAGCTTATTTCGCTCTCCTTTCCACTATCTCTCCTTGTTAACTTGAGACACTGCTGTCCAATACTGCATGCATCACAGCAACGGTCCTTTGACTTCGGACCCTTCTTATCTCTTTCCAAAGCCAATACTAGGGGGTCCTGAGGGGCTACATTAATTCCACATTCCTTTTGCCACTCAGGTTTATTCCTTAGGGTGAAAAACATGTCTGCGTATATTACCTCATCCCATTTATTGAGCCGCCGGAGGAAGAGCATAAGTTGTAAAATGGTATTATAATTAGTTGTCCCCTCCGGTGGCCATTTTTCTCCGTCATCAAGACGGTACAGGGGCCACCATTGTGTACAATACTTAAGAAGTGTCTTTTTACTTATGTTTCCCCCTGGAATCCCTCCCAGGTCCTTCCAGTGTTTTAGGATACATCCTAAGGGGGTTTTCATATTTATATCTTTACTCTGTTGGCTTCCCATAGCTATTCTCTGTATTCGTGCTCTTTTCCACAAGTACTATATGCCAATATACCTTAACACTTCATTCACACAATTTCCATTCGCTTCGTCTGGCTTCTTGCGAAGGACAGGAAATGCGGATCGGGACTCCGCTCTCGTTTCGCAGCGATGCTGCGTCTCCACTCACTCCACACACACACACCCGTACAGTGAAAGGTTCCTACCTTATGGTCTTATGTCAGAACAGACTGTTTTACCGGGTTTGGTCACAAGAGGTCGCTGATAGACCGTGAAATACCGGATTCCCAAGTTCATGCACATACATTTCCAATCTGTTTACATAGAAAGTAATAAAAGCGTCCCCTATAAGATTTTACAACGGACACATAAAACAAACACATAAAACCACCAATTAACACATCTTTCTCCTGCTCTCAAAGAACAGTAGGCAATCTCCCATACAGCAAAACAAACCAAAGATACCAAGTTCAACTCTTCTCTACCATAACCTAGTCATTTCCTTTTGTACTCTTTTTACAGGACTTTAACCCGTTTTTACGGGACTTTAACCCGTTTTTACGGGACTTTAACCCGTGTTTACGGGACTTTAACCCGTATTTACGGGACTTTAACCCGTAAAATCAGGGATTTTTACCGAGGCGTCCCTCCGGCTTACCCTGCGAGCGGTCACGTCTGACCCTCGTTTCCCAAACAAAGCGCTTTATCCCAAAACCAACAAACAATTCAAATACCTCTTAAAGCCAATAGGCAATTAAAATACCTCGTAATTGAGCAGGAGATGCAGCCAGCGTCCATCCGAGAGCACCGGTCCAGGGAAGGAGCTTCTCCCGACGAAAAGCCGTCAGGGGCGCCCAGAAGACCCCGGCCCCGGACCCGGCTCGGGAGAGGACCCTTAAGGCTTGGATCTCCTGTCTGGTGCCATATCTCCTGGCTGGCTCGCCAGAAATGATGCCGAATTTTGCCCCAAACCGGCAGAGTGACTGCCTAATCAGACTCAGCTTAAGTCAATTAAGCAGGAGGTATTTTTATTAGCGACGCGTCGGAGAAATCACAAAATGGATTTCTGAGTTCACATAGCAAAAGCAAGCCCTATATACAATTTTGGGTATAGGATTACATCAGATCAGATACATAATCATGCATATTCATATGGGGCGTGGTGTAGGCGGAGCGTGGGCGGAGTGTAGGTGGAGACATCTCTTTTGGGGAATTTTCAGGTGGTCGTTCCTGTTGCCTTCATCATAGACGGGGTCTTTCCGATGAGTCTTCCTCTTTAAACTTTTGAACTCCTTTCCTAATTTGGTCAATTCCCGGTGTATTTGGCTTAGATCCCGTGGCTTGGCAAAACCCTTAGGGTCGTTTCGACATTGCTGGCTCTAAACCTGCTTAGCCCATTAGTTTCTCCTATACCTATCTCTTCCCCTGTCATGATGCTCTACCTCTTATCTAATTTGTTGCTCTGTTTTCCTAGTGCTGTGCTTTCTCCGTGTGTTCTAGTGCTAGGCCCTTCTTTCCATGCCTCTCATTCCATGTTTTAACCCATTACTTCTGGAAGGCTATCTGCTTTAGGGCTTCACAACCATGGGAACCCAGTGACATCTATGACAATCTACACCAAAAGTTGTGATGCTCTGGGAAGCGGGAGGAACTGGATGACTCTGGGGGTGCTCCCTCCATGCCTCCTGTGGTTGCCCATCCTTCCAAGGGAGGTGGTCATGGGTCAGGGGAAGACTACACAGGGCACCCTGTGCTCCCCATTTCCTCTCCCTGTACCCACAAGGGCTCCCCCATCTCTTTTCTGGTACCTGCAGGGGCTCCCCAGCCCCATCCAAGTGCCCAAGTACCCTCAGGGAGTGCCCCATTCTCTCCCCACAGTGCTTGCAGTACACCCAGGGCTTCCCCATTCCCCCTCCCACTACCCCTGTCCCATCCTGCTGTAAAACGGGGAACTGGGGAGGATTCTTGCTGAAAGGTTTCTCAGATGAAAATGAAGTAAAAACTTGGCAATATTATATCTGAGAACTGTTTATTGATAAAGGAAGATAAGCATTCGTACTGAAGGAGGAGGGAAGGGAGTAGAAAGGGAAAAGGATAGAGAGAGAAACAAAAGACGGGGACAGCGTTACCACAAGGAGCCCGGGAGCTCTGTGGGCATCAGCTGGGCAGATGGAGTGTGTGTGCTGCAAGCCAGGGTGAGCCCACATTGCTTTTGTGATTGTCTGGGTGTGATTTCCAAGGATGGCACCTGCGTGTCTCTGGCACGGGTGAGCGATGGCTGCAGGCTGGCTGCTGCAGGCTGGCTGCGGGCTGGTGCTGCGGCACTGGTGGGTCTGAGCTGGCTGTGGGGGCTGGGGCTGCGGTGGGCAGGTGCAGCAGGCTCGGTGCTGTGGGCAGCGTGGGAAACATGGCAGAGGCGGCGGGGGGGGGGGGGGTGCAGGCAGCATCCGCTCCATTGGGGAGCAATGAAGGAACGTCCAGGACATGCAAGCATGAGCTGCCTTGGGGAAGCAGCGAAGCAGGGAAGAATGGATGCAGGCAGGGATAAAGGACCACCAGAGGAAAAGGCAAGGGAGTGGAGTGTCCATGATATTTTTACCTGATGTCCAGGAGGAATGATGCAATTTACCCCATCTTATCAGAAGGCTTATTAAGTACTTTATTATACTATGTTATTCTATACTATACTACAATACATCTAAACTGAATCTGCCAAGCACTCAACTGCACTCCACTGCACAAAATCTCATGACTGTCAGCTGACAGTCCAGACACACACAGACCTGGATTCAATTGGTCACTGAATCAAAGCACTCCCAACAGAATCCAATTAACAATTCCCTTCAGGTAAACAATCTTCCACAATGCATTCAACTTGGGAACAACACAGGCGCAGTAAATGAGATAAGAATTGTTTGGATCATGCTTTGCCTCTCTCACTGCTTTCTTCCAGGTTCAGAGAATGTCAATCCCACAGGGGAGGATGGCCAAGCTGACCCTCTGAGCGAGCCCCTGATCCCTCCAAGAAACCCAAAGCAAAACGCTCCTGTTGTGTCACAGTTTGCTGCTTTTATTTGCAAAGGCTCCTCCCACAGCACAATTTCCCAGCCATTTTTCCCACACATTTTTCCCGGGCATCTCTCCCACCAGCCAGTGGGGGTCACTCACAGCCCAATCACTGAAGCTTTCTCTCCCGATTCTCTGTTGTGTGAAGCCTTGCCAGGGACAGGGTTCTTAGCACATGTACAATCCACAGAGTCATTTTTCACCTCCTGTGTAGCACATGTTGAAACATAAATCCAAATCAGATTTGTTCCTCCTAACCCCCATGTGCTTAGTGGCTCTGCAGTCCCCCTCCCAGTGCTCCCACTAAGGTGGCTTACTGGTGCCCATCCCAGATCCAAGGTGGCACAGCACCTGGTTCCCTGCTCCTGGGAAAAAAATGCAGTTTTTGGTTAAACTGGCAGAAATGGTGTTTCTATATTCAGCTCTGTCAAGGAAGCTGAACAAAGTAGGAACGTTCCTTGAAATGGAAAATACAAACACCTTCTCTCTGAACTATTGTAACTTTGAAATTATGGGGCTTTTCAGCAAAGATGTGGGAACAGGAATAACAGTTCTTTACTAGTATGTGTTGTGAGAAACAAGTTAATGTAAGTTGACTTTCATGTGATATTATACAAATTGATATTGCATTATTGATTTTATTGTTGATTAAATATTGTGATGTTATTGGGACAGTGATGTGCATTGTGGCGTGGCTGATGTTGGGGTGGCCATCCAAGGGTGGGCCCAGCCATGGCCCAGCCCCACTGCACAGGGATGGCCATTGCCCAGCCCTCCTCTGGCCAGCCCCAGGTGGCAGCCAGCACCTGAGGGTCCCCCCCTGCCCCCTTGCCTTTGATTCTGGCAGCTTTAGGGCTGGATGGGAAATTGAGGAGAGCCATTCCCAGCAGCATTCAAGGAGCAACTTCCTCTGATAAATCCCTTTTTTGGGAATGTGGAAGGGGCTCTACCCAGAGCAGGAGGTTCTGACATTTCCCACTACAGGATAGAAGAGCCTCTTTTTACTTCATTCCATGGGAAGGTTACCATGGGAAAAGCTTTGGATTCAGTGGGTGGAAGCTGGAGGTTGTCTTTCTTATGGAATTCCTCTACCAACCCTTTTCCAGGGAGTTGGGAAGAAACTCCTCAGCCCAGTGCAATATTCCCTGGTGTGAGAGTTTGTCAGAATTTTCCCTCATCTGCCTCACAACTGTACTTGGGAGATCACTGAAGAGAAGACCCCCCCATCTATATCTGGCTCTGAAGGAGAAAAGTCACACACCATGGGCCTTGAGACCTGAAAGCTCAGTGTTAAGCTATTGTTTCCACAAGTACGTTTGCTGTATGCTAAGAAGGGGCACCATGCTCTGTTTGCAACAATAGCAGCTTTGGAAGCTGTCCCACCTCTCGGCCTGGCTGGACTTCTCCTGAGTTTCGGGTGGTCTCCCACCGAAGACCCTCACCTATTTTACAACCACCATGACAGACAGACAGAGATGTAAGAAGCCTCTCCATCAAGGACTGAGACATGAAACTCCTAAAAGGCCCCTCTGCTCCTTCCAAGGACTGGGACTGAAACCCCAGTCTGGGGGAGGTGTGTGAGAGAGGCAAGCTGACCAAAGCGAGATGTTTGCCTGCAGATTGTGACCACTGGAGCAAGAAAACAATGGCTCTCATTTACTGTTGAGAACATGGACTACCTGTTACATCTGTTCCCTATTGTATCTGTTTCCCCCCCTCACAATTTTCAATAATAAAAACCTCTGAGTTAGCTAGAGCCTTTGAGATCTCCCCAGCGTAGCAGATGGACCCTCGACTGGACTGCACCAAAGGACTTTGTCACTGTGTTGGTAGCTATATCCCCTCTCTCTCTCCCTCTCTCTCTCTCTCTATATATCTTTTTCTCTCCCTTAATCTCTCTATCGCATTTTTGCTGTGATTATTTCAATAAAACTGCATTTGTTTTGATTATCACTGCAAACACCCTTGTACCGTGTTGGTTTTTTGCACTCTGAAATCATTCCTACGAACCATCAGGTCATCTGTCCACTAGGACGGACCCTGACACCTGGATATAATGAAGGCAGTGTGGAAAACATCTCATCCACCAGCTGGGCTGGGATCTGAAATTCTTCTATTGGGAAAAACAGAGCTGCTGGCAAAGGATGGCACATCCTGGAATCTAGGAATCTTCCATTGGGAAGAGCAGAGCTGCTGGCAAAGCGTGAGGATGAAGCAGAATTCCCATCACTCCAACATGGATGAGCAAGGGCCCCATGACACGGAAAACATTCTGGGGTTCCTGTTCTGACAGGGATTGAATCATTTCCCACCAGGATTTGGGAAAATTCCCTGACTTGGGGTCCGTCAAGGGAGTTCACTCTGAGGAACTGGGCAAGGAGCATCCTGGAGATGGAGATCCCTGGGGATGGAAGGTGTGCATGAAGGATGCAAGAAATTACAGAATCACAGAATCACAGAATTTCTAGGTTGGAAGAGACCTTTAAGATCAACGAGTCCAACCCATGTTCTAACACCTCAACTAGATCATGGCACCAAGTGCCACATCTAGTTCTTTTATAAACACATTGAGGGATGGTGACTCCACCACCTCCCTGGGTAGATGATTCCAGTATTTGACCACTCTTTCTGTGAAAAACTTCCTCCTGAATTCTAGCCTATATCTCCCTTGGTGCAGCTTGAGACTGTGTCCTCTTGTTCTGTCTGTTGTTGCCTGGAGAAAGAGACCGACCCCCAGCTCACCACAGCCACCCTTCAGGAAGTTGAAGAGGGTGATACGATCACCTCTGAGTCTCCTTTTCTCCAGGCTGAACAACCCCAGCTCCCTCAGTTGTTCCTCATACGGCTTGTGCTCCAAGTCCCTCACCAGCCTTGTTGCTCTGTTTTGCGGAGAAAAGAAGAAACTTCACAACTTTATAAAAGTTGTAAAGCCCGGTATGCCTTTGTTATGACGCGCGTGCGTCATCAGATGTAAGCCTCCCCAAAAGGCATGCGTACCCCTGAGGATTTCAAGTCTCCTTTTATCCCCCTTCCAAATACATATGCATACAGTTTCACAATTGGTTCATACATATTCATTCCGCGTGACATTTTTCGCCAGTTCTTCTTTATCAAAGGAATTCCTAGGTCGGGGGAAAATCGACCATGTGGTCGTTTCTGTTTTTCTTTCTCTGTCTCCTCGTTTCTGTTTTTCTTTCTCTGTCTCCTCGCTGTCTCCAGCATGTGAGTTTTTCCCTCAGCTTTGGCCTCACAGACTTTTCACCTCTCCTAGACACTTCACCTAATTCAGAATGGATCTCTACTCTGTCTCAGTGTCACCCGGTCCCACAGCACCGCCGGCCTCCAGGGGGGCTCCACCAGGAGCTGGGTGGTCTGGGCACCTGTGGGTGACAGGGGACAACAGCCTGCCAGGGCCACCATGGGTCTGGGGACAGCAGGGTGGGGCCATGGCATCCCACGAGGACTCATTAGCGAGGCTGAGGGTCCGGGCTGGAAGGGAGAAGGGACAGGGCTGGGTGGGGGTGGCACTGCAGGGACAGAGACACATGGGGCACAGGGTGCGGGGACTGTCCCTAACTGTCCCCATGGAGTCAGCAGTTGTTGTGGGAAAGTGTGTCTGGGTGGTCCCCAAAAGATTTGGAGAGTCAGGGGGACATGTCTGTGTCACAGCCACCCTTGCACCACATCCCTGTGGCACAGACACCTTGGGAACAGGGACACTGAGGCCACTCTGGGCTGAGACAGAACATGGGGACACTGTGGACACCCTGGGCACAAGGACACCACAGACACAGCCCCTGCTGGCCCAGGTCGCCCCCACCAGCTCATGATCCCATCCCCATGGCCACATCTTCACCTTTCTTGTCCCCTTCTGTCCCTTCATCCCAGTTCCCTTGTCCCTATGCCCAGAGCTACCTGAGCCCAAAGGTGCCAGTGCGCAAATTCCTGTCCCCATCCCCAAATTCCTGCCCCCTCTTCCAGTCCCCAAAGCCACCCTGCATCCCCAGTCCTACCAGTGTCCACTGTGGGTAACATGGACTGGCATTGCTGGCATTGGGGAACTGCAGCCCCCCTGTACCCCATCCCCGGGATGTCAGGCCCATGCCCGGGGCACTCACCCCACAGGAGCAGCGCCACCTTCCTGGCCATGCTGGTGTCCCCAGCCATGTGGACTTGCTGTCACTCCTTACCGGGGGCGGCTGTCCCCTGGGTGGTGGCTCTTTGGCCAAAGCGGAAGGAAGCAAGGTCAGGTCTGATCCTCATGCATAGGTAGCACCTGGTGGGGGCAGGGTGGCCACAAGCTGAGGACAGGCTGTGGGAAGGGTAGGGACAGGATGGGGACAAGGCTGGATGGGACACAGTGGGACATGGGGTTCCTAGGAATGAGGGGCTCAGTGACTTTAGGTAGCCAGGGCTGGGTGTCCAGGGGAATGGGGAGTCCCAGGGATGAGGTCCCTGGGAATGGAGGTCCTGAAGAGGGGGAGTCACCAGGGATGGGGTTGCCATGGGAATGGGGTTCCCCAGGCATGTGGGGACTCAGGGATGGGAGTCCCAGGGGAATGTGGGCTCCAGGGATTTGGGGTCATGGGATGAGGATACTGGGGGAATGAGGGGTCCTATAGTAATGAGGGTCCTGGGAAAATCAAGGTCCTGGGGAAAGGAGGATTTCAGGGGATGGAATGAACCAGAGAGAGTTCCTTAGGAGGGAGGCTCTGGGCCATGGAGATCCCGGAGAATGTAAATATTGGGATAGAGGTCCCAGGCAAGGTGGGACCTAAGAAATTGGGTACCCTTGATTTGATTTCCAGGAGTATGGAGGTCCCAGGGATAGGCAGTGGCTGGATGGACCCATACATCCCAGCTCCTTCCCAGAGTGCCTCAGATTTTGGGTGATCCAGGGCTCAGCACAACCCCAGAAGTTGCTAGCAGACTGGATGTGACTCCAGACAGATTCTAAGGGGCTCTAGGCCTGTGGAGCTGCTGCAGAGTTGAGAATTCTATCGGAGAAAAAGCCCAGCCTGTGGTTTGCTCAGCCCTGCAAGGAGCACAAAACCCAAAGAGACCCCAAGGAGTGGCTCTTTTGAGAGTCTTTGATGGTTTTCAGCGCAGGGCTGGCTGGAAACTGCCCATGCAGTGGCAGCTGAGAGGGAATCAACCCGAATATGCAGCAATTGTTCATTTGTTCCTCTTGGTAAGGCACCCAGAGAACCATAAAACTACTGTGCAATCCACCACACTGAGCTCAGCAACTTGACTCAGACTGTCTTCTTTGAACTAAACCTGCAGCCTTCTGCAACCCCATGGAAAGAATGCTTGGGTTCAGGTCGTGGCCACCAGACAAGATTGAAAATTGTGGAAATACTGTGCAGGGGCTCTGCCTGCACCCATGGTGGGGCTGTGGGGAGTGACCCTGTGTAGATTCCAGGTGTCCCCAAAGCTGCTCCATCCCTGCCCTACTCACCTGAGTTATAGGCAGATGGTTTGCAGGAATTGTGGCATAAAGCCATCAGAGGTGCTGCTGTGGACCTGAGACCTGCCTGGGGTCAGGCACTGTCTTCCTTCCATTCGGGATCATGGAGAGCAGTCACAGATGTTGTGCAGAGCGTGTGTCTGGCCCCGGGACACTGCTACGCTGTCAGTGGGCACTGGGATGCAACCTGCTGCCTTGGTGGCTTCTGCCTGCTGCCGGTGGTGGTGCTGGGACCAATTAGTGCCCGTGAGTTTGCAAAAGGAGTGATTTCCCTTCCTGCCTCCCGTCTGAGGCAGCCATGGCCCCTGAGGAGAGGGAGCTGGACCGGGGCGCCCCCTGCTGGCCGGGAGTGCTCCCTGCAGCGCCCCCTGCTGGCCGGGAGTGCTGCCTGCAGCGCCCCCTACTGACCGTGGTTATAATTGCCACAAAAAACAACAGTGCTGAGCAGGACGGAAAGTTCTGGGTTTGTGTTGTTTGTGTTGTTTGTTCTGTTCTGGTTTATAAATTTCTCAGTAAAGAGCTGTTCTTCCTTTTCCTACAGTTCTGCCTAGAAACCCTGTAATGTTTGAAATTAAGGAGACTTTTAGGCATGGGTCTTCTTTCTATTCTTGGAAGATTCACACTTTCTTTGACAGATATTCCTCATTTAAATGAGTTTTCAGTTCCTGGGTTCCAGCATGAATGGGACACACACACCAAGAAAGTCAGGGTCAAGGACTTGACCACCTCATGCTCTTAAAAGTCAGTTGGGCAACCAAGAGCCCTCTCCCCAGCTGGCATTTCTGGCCACCTGGCCACTCAGGAGCTGGCTTTGGCAGAGCGTCACCCTGTCCCCGGTGTACAATGGTTGACAGACTGATGGACAGATGGAGCACTGTCTCACCAAAAGCAAGGCCTGACCCACCCCTGCCAAACGCAGCTGTTCCAAAATGACTCCAGACATCAATCTTTTCCTATCTCTGATACCCCACCCTGTGCCATGGCCTGATCCTGACTGCCAGGGCAAAGGGGGAGGCTCTGGAATCCCCACAGGGCCTTTGTGACATCCTGGTGTGGGGAACAGGGCAGAGGAGGGATTTGAGACAGGGGACAAGAGAATCCAGAGCCTCCTGAAGGCCACTTTGGCCATCAGAGCAAAGTAGATCCTGCCAGGTTCCTCTGGTGGAGGAAACGTGCTGAGGGAAATGTCTGGGGTTTGCTCCTTTTCACTGGATATCCCTGGAAACTGTTTCTTTTTTGACAATTTGGACTCTGAACCTTGCTGCTGTTGGTTTTTTTCTCTGGTTGCTGTTTCAGGAAATTGTTCTTCTGTCAGCCCTTTGGGATCTTTGTGCCTCCATGGGGAGGGGCACTTTTTAGTGGCAGCACACACACGAGTTGGTGCCCATGGGTGGGGATCCCCAGTGCCCCCCAGTTCCCCACAGTATCATGGCACAACCTCATTGATGTCCCTGGAATCCCGTGGTCACTCCTGGTGTCCCCGCAGCTCCGCGTAGGTCACCTGGTGATCCTGGAGTGTGGTGGCAAGGGGGGACACTGCGAGAGACCCAGGCTGTGGGATCTGGATGGGGTGACACTCGTGGGTGATGTGTCCCTCTGCGTGTGTCCCTCCCGTACTGTACTCACCCCCTGCCCTCTTGGTGACCATGACGTGGGCATACAGCACCTCCCCCTCCTCTGAGGGGGCCAGGGGATCGGGGGGGGGGGGCCCTGAGGGTATATAGGGGATGTGGGGGAGGGGATGGAAGGGCTTGGGGGTTGGGGCAGAGGGGAGAGTGTGGTTTGAGCCCCTCATTCACATTTCCTCTTACTTCCTGGCAGCTGCAAAAGAAAGAGGGAAGAAGTCACTGTGTGGTCCCAGGGTCCTGACCCCTCTCAGCATTCCTGAACCCCCATGGTATGCCCAAGCATTTCTGAAGCCCCCCAGAATCTGTGGACCTCTCCAGTGCCCCTAACAAAGTCAGCATCAAGAACCCAAGCCCAGCTGGACGGAGAACCCCCAAAGAACCACAGGGCCCCTGAAAGAACCCCCAACATCCCTACAGGACACCCCAGCACCTCCCCAAACCCTACAGGACGCCCAGAGAAGGTCACAGTTCTGGGTCTGTGGGTGCTGCCCTTTCGCTCCCCAACTCTGGGGGCCTCTACAGCTCCCTGAGACCCCCATTTCTCCCAGGACACCAGCCTGCCAGGGCCAGCATGGGGCTGTGGACAGTGAGGTGGTACCATGGCATCCTGTGAGGACTCACCAACGAGGCTGATGGTCTGGGCTGGAAGGGAGAAGGGACAGAGCCAGGTGAGGTTCATGGGGACACTCTGGACACCTTATGTTTGCACTGGCCACCTCCACCAGCCCTACAGCACCTGCCCCATGGCCACATCCCCATGGCACTGTGCCCATGATCCCATTCCAATGGCACCTGTCCTCACAGCCCATCCCCAAGCAAAGTGGCCCTTGTCCCTGTCCCTGCATGCCTGTTCCCCTGTCCCCATCCCCACAGCTACCCAAGCCCCAGGGCTCTTTCTGCCACATCCTTGTCCTCACATCTCTATCCCCCTGTTCTTGTCTCCACATCCCAGTTTCCCTATTTCTGTCCCTAAAGCCACCCTAAATCTCTGGTCATACTGGGCTCCATGCCTATGTACTTGCTCTGCTGCCATTGGGGACCTCAGGGGACCCTGCATGCCCCCTCTACCCCCTTCCCACCAGTCTGTGCCTCACCAGGGCCCATTCCCTGGGCACTCACCCCAAAGGAGCAGTGCCACCTTCCCAGCCATCCCGGTGTCCCCTACCATGTGCACTGGCTGTCACTCACTGCTGTGGCCACCGCTGCCCTGGCTGGCGGCTCTTTGGATGAAGGGGAAGGAAGGGATCTCACATCTGTCTGCACATGTAGGTGGCCCTTGGTGGGGGCAGGGCAGGGTCAGGATGGAGCAAGTGTGGGGGCCTTGTGGGACACGGGCGTGAAGGTGGGAGGTGGCGTGGACATGGTGTTGCCAGAATTTCGAGTCTGAGGCTGTGTAGGGAGCCAGGGATGGATGTTCCCCCTGCCCCCTTGGCTTTGATTCTGGCAGCTTTAGAGCTCCTGCAGAGGTGAGAATTATGTGGGGTAAAAGACCTGTGGTTTATTCAGCCCTGCAAGAAGCACAAAACCCAAAGGGAGCCCAAGCAGTGGCTCTGCATGGGCCTTTGATGGTTTTCAAAGGAGGGCTGGCTGGAAACCACCCCTGCAGGGGCTGCTGTGGGGGACCCAGTGTGGAAATGCAGCAACTGATCCCTTTGTTCCTTTGCCCAAGGGTCTGAGAGAGCCCCAGCACTACTGCAAATCCCACAACAATCTGCTCAACAGCATGACCTGGACCCTCCTCCTCCTTCCTGCCTTGCCATGGATGGACAGTGGCCGGATGCCCCGCACCCACCACAGCTGCTCTCTCACTGCCCTCCGCACCTGGATGGGGAGAGAAAATTGAGCAAAAGGTTCCTGGGTTGAGACAAGGACCAGGAGAGATCAATCATCAAATCCTGTCACGGGCAAAACTGCCTCGGAATTAGAGATATGAATTGAATTTATTGCTGATGAAATCAGAGCAGGATACGGAGAAGTCAAACCCTTCAATACAGCTTCCCCCTGTTATGAATAGCTATGTAGTCATTGGTTTTCACTATTATATTTGTGTTTGTAAATTTTTTGATACAATAAAGTTTGTAATCACTTTTTAACTGCTTTTGATACAATTTGTCAGCCTTTTTACCCTAATCCCGGTGTAGAATATATATTTCAATGTGATAAATATATTATAGTTTAGCCTCACCCAAAATATCAAGATAGAGACAATGTGCTGTTTATTACAACATTAACTGTTGCAGAAGTAGCTAAAGCCTTTATTTGTGTAACTAAGTGACAATGGTGATAAAAACTCAGATAATTTTGTGAAATAGCTAATGTTGATTTAATGTACTGGTGGAGTATCTCATCTGTATAAGAAGAACACATTGAAAAGAAACAAGTAAACAAACAATAAAAGAAAGACCGCAAAGAGGAATTTGCCACTGACTCTTTGGCTATCAAGAACTGTCAAACCATAGAACAGGGGGACCTTGTGAGAGAATAAAATATATAAATTTCATCTGTAATATTGCATGGACTTTAAAAAAATTAATCAAGGGTCAAACCAAATGAAAGAATTTCCAGAACGTGTGAACTGAAAGAATGTTTCAATATGTATAACCCTCCTGAATATGTATTTAACAAATACAATGAAAAGCTATGTAAGAAGAATTGTTGTGATTAACCGTGTGCCTCTGGCAGTTGCCAAGAACCCAGTACGCTATTTACTGTCCCTTTTATCACTTATTAAACATTTTTTACATATGAAGAGTGAGCCTTGTTTCTCAAACAGTTTAATGAAAAAGTGTCATTTTGGGTACAGTAGAAGGGGAAAAATGTCGTGTGCTTCCATGGCACTGGGAGAGGGATGGAGGAGCCCTGCGGGGTCCTGTGAAGAGGAAAAAGAGACCCCTGAGGGGAATCGATGCCCCCCAGTGCACCCAGAGTCACAGCATGCTCTCGTATTCACGGGGGTCCCACTGTCCCTCATGGGGTTCTGACAGCTCCATGTTGCTCACTTGTGGATCATGAGGTGGCGCAAGGCTGGGGGACACCCATGGGGGCCCCGAGAGTGACACTGGTTCTGGGGACCTAGTTGGGGGGGTGACACCTGCAGGTGATGTGTCCCTGTCCCCCCCTGTACTCATCCCCTGCCCACTTGGTGCCCATGATGTGGGTGTTGAGCACTGTCCCCTCCTCTGGGGGGGTCTTGAGGAGGATGGGGGGGTCTGGGTGGTGTCTGGGGAAGGGGAAAGGGGAGTCCCAGCCCAACCCCCCACTCACCTGTTCTGCAGCTTTCTGGCAGCTGCAAGGGAAAGGGGAGGGGGTGACCGTGGGGACACCGGGACCCCCGAACCTTCCTGGGACCTCAGCAGCTCCAACCACCCATGGGATCCCCAAATCCCCACTGCAGCCCTGATTCCCAATGGAACCCTGATAACCCCCGGACACTCTGAGCACACCTGAACCTCCCCCCCCTGAACCTCTGCACCACCGCAGGATCCCCAACGCCCCCTGGTGCCCCCAAGTGTCTGGGTCCCCAGAACCTCAAACCTGGCAGGGACAGGCACCCCCAAACTCCACCAGGACCCTAGAAAGATCCCCCAACATCCCTGCACTGCCCTCCAGGACCTCACCAAGCCCTCCAGGAGCTCCCTGTCCCACCACAATGTTCCTCAAAATCCACCTAGGGAAGGCCCTGGAGCCCAACTAAGACCCTCCAAATTCCCCAGAAATCCCTCAGGACCCCCAGCCGAGGTCACTGCAGGCTCAGTTTCCCCCAGCTCAGAGGCCCTGGGGGCTGCCAATCTCTGACCCCACTCTGGGGGCTTCCCCTCATTCCAGGACCCCCATCCCCTCCATTGTCACCCACCCCGGCGGTGCCACCAGCGACAGCCCCCAATGACAGCCAGGAGCAGGAGCAGGAACAGGAGGGTCCTGCCGACATTCACAGCCACTGCTGGGGACAGAGTGGGACACATTGGGGTCATCCTGAACTGCAGGAGTCCTGAACACCCTGGTGACCCCATGTGACCCCACCTGTGAGGCAGGGTGAGCCAGGTGTCACCACCAGGGCCAACCCAGGGGTGAGTGCCCGGAACAAGCGGTGCCCGTCCTGTCCCAGCTGGTTGGTGGCCACGCACTGGTAGGTGCCTGAATGTTCCACATTGACGGCCCTGAGCTCCAGGAGGGGACCCTGGGCCACCTCGTTCCCGTTGTCCAGCCAGATGAAGGTGACAGGAGCTGAACCCACCTGCAACCAGCAGCGCAGGGTCATGGGGTCACCTGCACACACTTGGTGTGCCAGGGGACCGGGGGTGATGATGGCATTGGCCATGGGCACTGTGGGGACAGAGATGGGGCTGAGGCCACAGGGAAGGGCTGGCAGGTGGTGTGAGGGGATAGGGACGGGGTGATTGGTGTGATGGGGGATGTTGGGGATGGGGGCACCTCAGGAAGGGGTGAGGGGACACAGGGCAGAGGTGAAGCAACACAAGCAAGATGTCAGGGGCACATGGAGGTGCCCAGGAAGGGGACCTGAGGAGGCTGTGGGGGTTCCCCGTGCCTGTCCCCACTCTTACGGCACACCGTGACGTGGAGCCGGGCGCTGCTCTTCTGCACGGTTCCCGCCTCGGAGTGCACCTGGCAGCTGTAATTCCCCGAGTGGGAGACCCCTACGGTGGGCACCAGTAGCTGCGGGACCCCTGTGGGCCCCCCACCACCTTCCTGTCCTGGTAGAACATGTGCAGGAGGGGGACTGGGCCTGGGGGTGCTGAGGCAGCTGAGAGTCAGGAGGGACCCCACAGTGGGCTTGGGGGGACCCTCCAGGACCAGGACCGAGAAGAGCTCTGGGAAGGAGAGGGGAGGTGAGGGCTGTGACTCTGAGTCCATTGGGAAGTGGCTTTGGATGTTTCAGGAGATTGGTGTTCCAACCGCAGGGATGCTCACCGTGCACTGTCAGAGTCACTGGCGCTGAAAGTACCCATGATGACACTTCAGAAACCACCAAGCCCCTGCAGCAGTAGTGGCCGCTGTGGTGCAGCTGCAGAGGAGACAGTGACAGCTCAGTCCCACTGAGGGACCTCTCCACATCCTTGTCCCAATGGTAGAATCTCACTCCAGTGACCGGCATGTCCCGCCAGTGCTGGAAGCACAGTGTCACCGTGTCCCCCTCCAGCAGCTCCCATGTCAACACCTGCAGCACCAACCGGGCTGCAGGAGAGAGGGATCCTTTCAAACCGGGTGTCCCGTTTGCATGGGGATCCACCCGTGGGGTCACA
This sequence comes from Melospiza melodia melodia, assembly GCF_035770615.1. Lineage (NCBI taxonomy): Eukaryota > Metazoa > Chordata > Aves > Passeriformes > Passerellidae > Melospiza > Melospiza melodia. Next base: position 1,069,911 of record NW_026948638.1, read on the forward strand.
CCCAAATCAACAGGGATTCCCAATTCCAACACAGGGCTCCCCCCACCCCAGGGTACATTGGGATGCTCACCATGGACTGTCACTTTCACCGGCACTGGCTCCTTCCAGCCCCAGGACCTCACTCAGCCCCTACAGTGGTAGTTGCCGCCTTGGCTCAGCTGCAGATGGGACAGGGACAGCTCTGTCCCATTGCGGAGCCACGCTACTTTCTTCCCCTTGTGGTAGAAGGACACCAAGCTGACCAAGATGTTCCACCTGCCCCAGCAGCGCAGTGTCACCGTGTCCCCCTCCAGCAGCACCCACGCTGGCAACTGCAACACAACCCAGTCTGGGGACAGAGGGGTCCTGACACATCACAGAGATCTGGAGGGTGCCCATATCACCGGGACATTGGTTCCATTGGGTCACACCCAGCCCATCATGGGTCCCAAGTTTCAACACAGGGGTGCACCATACTGAGAAACTCTGGGATGTCCCCAGAGCAGAGGATGGGCTCTGCTCTTACAGGAGGTGACCCATGGAGCTGAGCCCACCCAGAGCCCTTGGGGTCTCTGTGGGTGCCAGGCTGGGGACACCCAAACCCCGCTCACCGTCTGAGACTGTCACAGGGGGGCTGAGCCCAGTCCCGGGTCTGTCACATGTGTAGGTGCCACTCTGGGTGACAGTGAGTTTCTCAGGTCCCTCCTGCCACCAGCGCTGCCCATCCCTGCACCAGGTGGTGGCAGCGGCAGTTCCCAAGCCCTGGCAGGTCAGTGTCACCAGGTCCCACAGCAATGCTGGTCTTCAGGGGGGCACCATGAAGAGCTGAGTGCTCTTGGCACCTGTGGGTGACAGGGGACAACAGCCTGCCAGAGCCACCATGGGGCTGGGGACAGCAGGGTGGGGCCATGGCATCCTCTGAGGACTCACCAGCAAGGCCGAGGGTCTGGGCTGGAAGGGAGAAGGGACAGGGCTGGGTGGGGGTGGCACTGCAGGGACAGAGGCACAGGGACATGGGGTGCACGGACTGTCCCTAACTGTCCCCATGGAGTCAGCAGTTCTTGTGGGAAATTGTGTGTGGGTGGTCCCCAAAAGATTTGGAGAGTCAGGGGGACATGTCTGTGTCACAGCCACCTGTGCACCACATCTGTGTGGCACAGACACCTTGGGAACAGGGACACTGAGGCCACCCTGGGCTGAGGCAGACAGAACATGGGGACACTGTGGACACTCTGGGCATGAGGGCACCACGGACACAGCCCATGCTGGCCTAGGTCATCCCCCACCAGCTCATGATCCCATCCCCAAGGCCACATCCTCACTGTTCTTGTCCCCTTCTGTCCCTTCATCCCCGTTCCCTTATCCCCATCCCCAGAGCTCCCTGAGCCCAAAGGTGCCAGTCCCCCATTTCTGTCCCCACATCCCCATCCCCAATTCCTGCCCCCTGTATCAGTCCCCAAACCCACCCTACATCCCCAGTCCCACCAAAGTCCACTGTGGGTAACATGGACTGCCACTGCTGGCATTGGGGACCTCAGGGGACCCCTCCACCCCCTGTGCCCCCTCCCCATCCCTGGGATGTCAGGCCCATACCCGGGGCACTCACCCCACAAGAGCAGCACCACCCTCCTGACCATCCCGGTGTCCCCAGCCATGTGGACAGGCTGTCACTTGCTGCCAGGGGTGGCTGTCCCCTGGGTGGTGGCTTTTGGATTAAGGGGAAGGAAGCGAAGTCATGTCTGTCCTCACGTGTTGGTGGCCCTTGGTGGGAGCAGGGTGGCCACAAGCACAGGATTACGGGGATGTGACCTTGGGGACAGGCTGTGGGAAGGGTGGGAACAGTGTGGGGACAAGGCTGGGCTGCACACAGTAGTACATGGGGTTCCCAGGAGTGGGGGGCTCAGAGGGTTTGGGGAACTGGGGAGGGGGTCAGGGGAATGGGGGTGTCGCAGAGGAATGGGGTCCCTGGCAATGGGGAATCACTGACGAGGGGGGGCCATGGGAATGGGGGTCCCTAGGGCAGGAGGGCCACAGGGATGGGAGTCCCAGGGGAACGTGGGCTCCATGGACTGGGGTCATGGGATGGGTATGCTGGGGGAATGAGGGTTCCCATGGGAATGGGGGTCCTGGGAGAATCAAGGTGCTGGGGGAAGAGAGATTACAAGGGATGGAATGGACAGGAGAGGGTTCCTTGGGAATGGGATGCTGGGTAATAAAGATCCTGGGGAATGTCAGTACTGGGATGGGGGTCTCAGGCAAGGTGGATCATAAGGAATGAAACTCCCATGATTTGATTTCCAGTGGAATGGAAGTCCAAGGGATGGGCGATGGCTGGGTGGACCCATAGTCTCAGCTCCTTCCCTGGGTGCCTCAGATTTTGGGGTGACCAGAGCCCAGCAGAGCCCCCACAAGGTGCCTGTGGCCTGGGGGTCACCCCAGATAAATTCTGAGGGGCTCTGGGTCTGTGAATCGGCTGAAGAGGTGAGAATTATGTGGGGGAAAAGGCCGGCCTGTGGTTTGCTCAGCCCTGCAAGAAGTACAAAAGCCAAAGGGAGCCCAAGCAGTGGCTCTGGGAAGGCCTTTGATGGTTTTCAGAGCAGGGCTTGCTTGAAACACCCCCTGCAGGGGCAGCTGTGAGGGAACCAGTCCAGAAATACAGCAATTGATCATTTTTTCTTCTTTGTAAGGGACAGAGAGAACCACAAAACTACTGCACAATCCACAACAATCCACTAAACAACCTGACCCGGACCCACCTTCTTGAACAAAACCTGCAGCCTTCTGGAAGCCCATGGAAAGAATGTTTGGGCTTGGGATGTGTCCGCCAGATAAGAGGGAAAACTGTGGGAATACTGAGTTGGGGCTCTGCCCCGGGACATGAGTTAGCTGTGGGGAGTGACCCTGTCTGGATTCCAGGTGTCCCCAAAGCTGCTCCATCCTTACCCTACTCACCTGAGTGAAAGGCTGAGGGTTTGCAGGAATTGTAAAGCCACCAGAGATGCTGCTGTGGACCCGAGACCTGCCTGGGGTCAGGCACTGCCTTCCTTTCATTCGGGATAATGGAGAGCAGTCACAGGTGTTGTGTAGGGTGTGTGCCTGGCCCCGGGACACTGCTACACTGCCAGTGGGCACTGGGATGCAACCTGCTGCCTTGGCGGCTTCTGCCCACTGAAGGTGGTGGTGTCGGGACCAATTGGTGCCCGTGAGTTTGCAAAAAGAGCGATTTCCCCTCCTCCCTCCCGTCCAAGGCCGCCATGGCCCCTGAGGGGATGGAGCTGGACCGCGGCGCCCCCTGCTGGTCGGGATTGCTCCCTGCTGCGCCCACTGCTGGCCGCGTTTATAACTGCCACAAAAACCAACAGTGCTGAGCGGAAGGGACAGTTCTGGGTTTGTATTGTTTGTTGTGTTCTGGATCATAAATTTCCCAGTAATTAGCTGTTATTCATTATCCAACACTTTGGCCTGGAAGCCCCATCATTTTTGAAATTAAAAATCAATTTAGGGATGGGTCTTCTTTCCATTCCAGGAACATTCCCAATTTCCTTGGCAGATATTTTGCATTTAAATGAGTTGCCAACTCCTGGGTTCCAGCGTGGATGCGACACACACCCCAAGAGGAGGCAGGGTCAGGGACTTTGTCACATCATGCTCTGCCTTTTAAGCCAGTTGGGACACCAAGGGCCCTCTCCCCAGCTGGCACTTCTGGTCACCTGGCCACGCAGAAGTTGGCTTTGGCAGAGCATCACACTGTCCCCAGTGTTCCATGGCTGACAGACTGATGGACAGATGGGGCACTGTCTCATCAAAAGCAAGGCCTGACCCACCCCAGCGACACACAGGTGCTCCAAAATGTCTCCAGACATCAAACTTTTCCTGTCTCTCACACCCCACTCTCTGTCATGGCCTGATCCTGACAGCCTTGGAAAAGCGATGGGCTCTGGAATCCCCACAGAGCATTTCTGACATCTTTGTGTGGGGAACATGGCAGAGGAGGGGTTTGGGAGAGGGGAAAAGAAAATCTAGAGCCTTTTGAAAGCTGATTTGGCCATCAGAGTAATGCAGGTCCAGGACCCTTCTGGGTTCCTCTGGTGGAGGAAACGTGTTGGGGGAAATGTCTGGGGTTTATTCCTTTTTGGGTGGCTTTCGCTGGAAATCATTCCTTGTGGGACCATTTGGACGCTGAACCTTGTTGTTGTTACTGTTGGTTTTATTCTCTCTCATTGCTGTTGCAGGAAATTGTTCTTCTCTCAGCCCTTTGGCATCTTTGTGCCCTCATGGGGAAGGAGGGGGGCAGTTTTTAGTGGCAGCACACACACGAGTGGGTGCCCATGGGTGGGGACCCCCAGTCCCCTCCAGTTCCCCCCAGTGTCACAGCACATTCCCGTAGATGTCACCAGGTTCCTACAGTCACCACTGGGGTCCCCGCAGCTCCGTGTAGGTCACCTGGGGATCCTGGAGGGTGGTGGCATGGGGGGACACTGCGAGAGACACGGGCTGTGGGATCTGGGTGGGGTGACACTCGTGGGTGTTGTGTCCCTCTGTGTGTGTCCCCCCCTGTACTCACCCCCTGCCCTCTTGGTGACCACGAGGTGGGTGTACAGCACCTCACCCTCCTCTGGGGGGGCAGGCGATCCGGGGGGGCCCTGTGGTAATAAAGGGAATGTGGGGGAGGGAATGAAGTGCTGTGGGGTGGGGTAAAAGGGGACTCATGTCTGGAGCCCCCCACTCACCTTTCCTGGTTCTTTCTGGTGGCTGCAGAGGAAGGAGGGGAGATGTGACTTTGGGGTTGCAGAACCATGAACCCTCCCAGGATTCCTGACCCCTCAATTGACCCTCAATTTACAACAGAACTCTCAAGCATCCCTGAAGCCCCCCAGAATTCACGAACCTCCCCAGTTCTGCCTCAAGAAACCAAAGCCCAGCAAGACAGAGACCCACCAAAACCCCCCCAGGGCCCCTGGAAGAATCTCCAACATCCTTTCAAGACCATCCAGAACCTCCCCAAACCCTAAAGGACCCCCAGGCAATGCCACAATTCTGGGGCTGTGGGTGCTGCCCAATCACTGTCCAACTCTGGGACCCTCTACTGCTCCCTGGGACCCCCATTCCCCCATTTGTCACCCACCCACACGGTGCCACCAGTGCCAGGCCACAATGACACCCACGACCAGGAGCAGGAACAAAAGCACCCCAGCAACCCCTGCAGTGACTGCAAGAAACAGAGGGGGACACATCAGGGTCCCTCATCAACCCAGGGGGCCTGCATTCCCTGGTGACCCTGTGTGACCCCACCTGTGTCCCTGTGTCCCCATGTTTTCACCTCCAGGGCCAGATCAGGGCTGAGTGCCTGGAACACACGGTGCCCGTCTTGTCCCAGCTGGTTGGTGGCCACGCACTGGTAGGTGCCTGAATGTCCCACATCAATGTCCCTGAACTCCAAGAGGGGACCCCGGGCCACCTCCTGCCCGTTGTGCAGCCAGGTGAAGGTGACGGGGCTGAGCCCACCTGCACTGAGCAGCACAGGGTCATGTTGTCACCTGCATGCATCTGGTGTGCCAGGGGACCAGGCGTGATGGTGGCATTGTGGGGACACAGACAGGGCTGAGGGCAATGGTATGGGCTGGCAGGCATTGTGGAGGGATAGGGATGGAAGGAATGGGTGTGATGGATGATGTCGGGGATGGGGTCACACCAAGGAGGGGTGCGGGGACACAGGAAAGAGGTGGGGGGACACGATAAAGGCATCTGGGGGTCATGGATGTACACAGGCAGGATACCCGAGGAAGCTGTGGTGGCCCCTTGTGCCCATCCCTGCACTCACTGCACACTGTGACGCGGAGCCAGGTGCTGCTCTTCCACATGGCCCCCCCCTCAGAGCGCACCTGGCAGCTGTAATTCCCCGAGTGGGAGACCCCCACGGTGGGCACCAGCAGCTGCAGGGACCCCTGTGGGCCCCCCACCACCTGCCCATCCCTTTAGAACACGTGCAGGAGGGGGGCTCGGGGCCGCAGGGGGCTGGGAGTGCTGAGGCAGCTGAGAGTCAGGGGGGTCTCCTCGGTGGGCTCAGAGGGACCCTCCAGCACCGGCACCATGAAAAGCTCAGGGAAGGAGAGGGGAGATGAGGACTGTGGCTCTGAGTCTGCTGAGAAGTGGCTTTGGGGCTGTCAGGAGATTGGAGTTCCAGGTGTGGGGGTTCTCACTGTGCACTGTCACTGGTGCCGAATGTGCCCATGATGACATCTCAGAGTCCACCCAGCCCTTGCAAATGTAACTGCTGCTGTGGTGCAGCCGCAGAGGGGCCAGGGATGGCTCGGTCCCATTGAGGGACCTCTCCACCTCCTTGTCCCCATGGTAGAATGGCACCCCGGTGACTGACATGTTCTCCCAGAACCGGCAGCACAGTTTCACTGTGTCCCCCTCCAGCAGCTCCTGCACCAGCACCTGCAGCACCAAGTGGGCTGCGGGACCGAGGGATCCTGTCACACCAGGGTATCCTCTTTTGATGGGGATCCCCCCATTGTGTCACACCAATTGCACCAGGGATCCCCAATTCCAGCATGGTTTTCCCCACATTGGGATGCTCTGGGACGTCCCTAGAGCAGGGGACTGGTACTGGTCACACAGCAGGTGACCCATGGAGTGCAGCACACCCAGAGCCCTTAGGGTTCCCATGAGTGCCAGGTTGGTCACATCCAAACCTCCCTCACCATTTAAGACTCTCACGGGGGAGCTGAGCCCACTGTTGGGTCTGTCACACTCATAGGAGCCACTTTCACTGACAGTGAAGTAGCCCCGTCCCTGTCGCCCCCAGCGCTGCCCATCCTTGTACCAGGTGGTGGCACCGGCGGTCCCTGAGCCCTGGCAGGTCATTGTCACCCGGTCCCACAGCACCGCCAGCATCCACAGGGGCTCCACGAGAAGTTGGGTGGTCTGGGCACCTGTGGGTGACAGGGGACACCAGTCCGCCAGGGCCAGCATGGGGCTGGAGACAGCAGGGTGGGGCCATGGTATCCCCTGAGGACTCACCAGCAAAGCCAAGGGTCTGAGCTGGAAGGGACAAGGGACAGGGCTGGGTGAGGGTCATGGGGACACTGTGGACATCCCATGTTTGCACTGGCCACCTCCACCAGCCCTACAGAACCTGTCCCCACGGCCACATCCCCATGGCCCTGTACCCATGATCCCATTCCAATGGTACCTGTCCTCCTGGCCCATCCCCATGCTACGTGGTCCTTGTCCCTGTCCCTGCATCCCTGTTCCCCTGTCCCTGTCCCCACACCTACCCAAGCCCCAAGGCTCCTTCTGCCACATCCTTGCCCCCACATCTCTATCCCCCTGTTCCTGTTCCCACATCCCAGTTCCCCTCTTTCTGTCTCTACAGCCACCCCAAAACTCTGGTCACACTTGGCTCCATGCCCTGCTCTGGCACTGCTGGCATTGGGGACCTCAGAGGACCCTGCAGACCCCCTGTGCCCCCTCCCCACCAGTCTGTGCCTCACCAGGACCCATCCCAGGGGTTTCAGGCCCATGCCTGGGGCACTCACCCCACAGGAGCAGTGCCACCTTCCCAGCCATCCCGGTGTCCCCAGCCATGTGCACTGGCTGTCACTCGCTGCTGTGGCCACCGCTCCCCTGGCTGGTGACTGTTCGGATGAAGGTGAAGGAAGCGAGGTCCCATCTTGTCCCCATGTGTAGGTGGCCCTTGGTGGGGGCAGGGTGGGGACAGGATGGGGGCAGGCTTTGGGGACCTTGTGAGACATGGGGGTGCTGGTGGGACATGGTGGGGACATGGTGTTGCCAGAATTTGGAGTCTGAGGTGGTATAGGGAGCCAGGGATGGGTGTCCAGGGGAATGGGATGCCCAGGGTCAGGGTCCCAGGGGAATGGGGTCGCAAGGATTGGGTGGACTCAGACTAGGGGATGAGGGTCCGAAAACATTGTGGCCTTCAGGGATTTGTGATCATGAGATGGAGGCCATGGCATGGAGGTGCTAGTGGAAAGAGGCGCCCTGTGAGAATGGGGGCCCTGGGGAAATCAATGTCCCTAAGGGAAGGGGTGTCCCAGGAAGTGGAATTACTGGGATGGGATTCCTTGGGGTTGGAGATCATGGGAATTGCAGTCTAGGGATGGGGGTCCCAGGGAACAGGGGGCTGAAGGAAATTGGGTCCCAAGGTTGGGGTCCCAGGGGAATGGGGGTGCCAGGGTTGGGCAGTTGCTGGGGGGGCACGGGGGTCACAGCTCCTTCCCTGAGTGCCTCAGATTTTGGGTTAAGGCGGGGCTCCACAAAATCACCCCTGTAGTGTTCGTTTCCTGGACAGGCATTGCATGGGGGTCCTGGGTACCTCTGCATCTGTGTCCTCCCCTGCCCTGGACTTTTTCCTCTCTTTATTTCTCTTTTTTCCTTATTCTCCTTACTTTTTGCCACATTCCCTCACCCCCAGTTACTGGCTCAGGAATCCTGGGGTGCACCTGAGCAGGAAGGGGTTGGGGCACCCAGGGGAGGGAGGAATTGGGGAGCAGGGGGCGCATGGAAGGGTGAGGAGGATTTGAGGTATGGAGGTGTTGGGCTGTGCTCCCTCAACACTTTCATTATCCTGGACAAGAGGGAAGAGGCCATTTGTGCTGAGAGTCAGATGGGAAATGGAGCGTTCAGTCTCTGTTCCTGGGGGGGCACATCCAGGGGCATCCCGTCCTCTAAGGTCTCTGTTCCAGAGTTCAGCTGGGGGAAACCAGTCCAGGGGGTGACACATCCTGTTGTGGGGGGTCCTGTCCCAGGGGGTGGCGGTTCCAGAAATGTCCCTGCACATTCCTGGCCGGGTGCCTGTCCCAGGGGTGGCACGTCCTGGGGAGCCCTGTCAACGCTAGGGTGGGGCCCAGCCATGGCCCAGCTCCACTGCACAGGGATGGCCATTGCCCAGCTCTGCTCTGGCCAGCCCCAGGGGGCAGCCAGCACCTGAGTGTTCCCCTCTGCCCCCCTGGCTTTGATTCTGGGAACTTTAGAGCTGCTGCAAAGGTGAGAATTCTGTTGGGGAAAAAGGCCTGCCTGTGGTTTGCTCAGCCCTGCAAGAAGCACAAACCTCAAAGGGAGCCCAAGCAGTGGCTCTGTGAGGGCCTTTCATGCTTTTCAGAGCAGGGCTGGCTGGAAATTCCCCATGCAAAGGCAGCTGTGTGGGAACCTGTCCGGAAATGCAGCAATTGATAATTTTGTCCCTCTCAGCAAGGGACTGAGAGAGCCCCAGCACTACTGCAAATACCAGAACAATCTGTTCAACAACCTGACCTGGACCCTCCTTCTTGAACAAAACCTGCAGCCCTTTGGAACCTCACAGAGAGAATGTTTGTGATCTGGATGTTCACAGCAGAAGGGAGGGAAAATGTGGAAATATTGAGCAGGGGCTGCACACAAGGGGCTGGGGAACAGGGGTGTCACAGCAGGAGTAGGGAGTGCCCAGGCAGGGGAATTCAGGGCAGGCTGGAGTGGATTTACCAGGGAATCAGACCCTGAGGCACACACAGGCATTTCCACAGATTCCTATGCACTGTCCCAAGGATGGACAGAGCTTCTCGCCTTCCTCCATGGGAAGTCAATCAAGTTTCAGGGTGGGAATGAGCAAAATGAGGAGAGTTCCTAAAAGCCAAAGAAAAGGCTTCCTTCTGGGCTGGGTTGCTGCTCAGCAGGCAGGGAGCAATTCCATGGAGCTGTTGGACACTCAGGGAGAATCCACACTCTGTTATCCACAAGCAAATGCTACTGGGGAATGCACCAAGGGGCTGCTAAACGGAATGAAAAAGTCTCATTCCATTGTGGTTTGTTTGTGTTTTTATTGTGAGTGACTTATTGGGAAATCAATGGATTCTACAAACCCAGGTAATTTTATACCTTGTCAGTTTGATTTCTGATGAGTTTGTCCTTTATTGGGAAAATAATGGTGTGGGAAAGATGTTTGCTTTTATTCTATGGATGTGTAATTTTGTCTCAACCAATTGGGCATCAAGTGTTGTCTGGGATGGCTGAGCCAGGAAATTGGGGGACCTGACCCAGGGTTGTGTGGGGCAGGGGAACAGAGACTCCCAGGACAGCCCTGAGGTGCCTCGGGGTGGGGGCTTTGCTGTGCTCTGGGTCAGCTCAAAATCTGCAGCACCCAGGGAAGAAGCTGTTTTCCCCTGTGCCCACCCATCAACTGCCCAATCCCTGGCACCCTCATTCCCCTGGGAACCCAACCATGGGACCCCCATTGCCTTGGTCTCTCCTCCCTGGGACCCCCATCCCAGGACTGCCATTTCCCAGCACCACCATTGCCTTGAGCCCATCCCATGAGCTGCTTCTTCCCCCTAAACCCCTATTCCCAAGGGTCCCCTTTTTCCTCCTGCACCCCCAAACCTGGCACAAACATGCCATGACCCCAGATCCCTGGGGACCATGTTCCCACAGCACACCCAACCCTTAATCCCTCCAGGCATGGAGACCCCAATTCCCCTGGACCCTCATTCTCCTGGACACCCATCCCTGGTTCCCCACATCCCCTGAGCCCCCCACTCCTGCAAACACCATCACCCACCATGTCCCCAGACTATGCAGCCTTGTCCCCAGCCTGTGCCCATCCTGTGCCCACCTCATCCCCACCAAGGGCCACCTACACATGGGGAAAGACCTGACCTCACTTCCTTCCCCTTCGTCCAAAGAGCCGCCAGCCAGGGGAGCAGTGGCCACAGCAGCGAGTGACAGCCAGTGCACATGGCTGGGGACACCGGGATGGCTGGGAAGGTGGTGCTGCTCCTGTGGGGTGAATGCCCCGGGCACGGGCCTGACACCCCAGGGATAAGGAGGGGAGGGGGCACAAGGGGATTGTGGGGTCCCCTGAGGTCTCCAATGCCAGCAGTGCCAGTCCATGTTACCTACAGTGGACTTTGGTGGGACTGGACATATAGGGTGGCTTTGGGGACAGGAAGAGGAGTCAGAAATGTGGGGACAGGGATGTGGGGACTGGCACCTTTGGGTTCAGGTGGCTCTGGGCATAGGCAAAAGGGAACTGGGATGCAGGGACAGAGGTGGACAACAACAGTGAGGATGTGGCCATGGGGATGGGATCATGGGGATGGGATCATGGGGATGGGATCATGAGCTGGTGGCGGTGACCTGGGCCAGTATGGGCTGTGTCCATAGAGGGCTTGTCTCCACAGTGTCCCCTTGTTCAGCCTCAGCCCAGGGTGGCCTCAGTGTCCCTGTTCCAAGGTGTCTGTGCCACAGGGATGTGGTGCATGGGTGACTGTGACACAGACATGTCCCCCTGCCACTCCAAATCTCTTGGGGACCACTGACACACACTTTCTCACAAGAACTGCTGACCCGATGGGGGGAGTTAGGGATAGTCCCCACACTCTGCATCCCTTTGCCTCTGTTCCCATGGTGCCACACTCACTGAGCCCTCTCCCTTCTCCCTTCCAGCCCAGACCCTCGGCCTCGCTGGTGAGTCCTCGGGGGAGGCCATGGCCCCACCCCGCGTTTCCCAGCCCTATGTTGGCCCTGGCAGGCTGGTGTCCCCTGTCACCCACAGGTGCCCAGACCACCCAGCTCCTTGTGGAGCCCCCCTGGAGGCCGGCAGTGCTGTGGGACTGGGTGACACTGACCTGCCACGGCTCGGGGACTGCTGGTGCCGCCACCTGGTACAAGGACATGCAGACCTGGTGGTAGCAGCATCCTGATCACTTCACTGTCTTCAAGAGAGGAACCTACATGTGTGACAGACCTGGCACTGGGCTCAGACACCCCGTGAGCATCTTAGATGGTGAGGGGATGTTTGGGAATCCCCAACCTGGCACTCGCAGGGACCCCGAGGGCTCTGAATGGGCTCCACTCCATGGGTCACCTCCTCCGTAACCAGAGCCTGTCCCCTTCTCTGGGGACATCCCAGAGTATCCTGGTTTGGAGGGATCCCCAAGTTGGATTTGGGGATCCCTGGTGCTCTGGATGTGAACCAGTGAGGGGATGCTGGTGCCATTGGGTGTGACAGGACCCCTCTGTCCCTAAGACTGGCTGGTGCTGCAGGCGCCGGCACAGGTGCTGCTGGAGGGGGACACGGTGACACTGTACTGCCAGAGTCTTGGAACAGCACGGTCAACTCGGTGTCCTTCTACCGTGAGAAGACGGAGCTGGAGGTGTTCCCCAAAGCCACAGAGCTGTCCCAGTCCCCTCTGCAGCTGGGCCACAGTGGCCACTACAGATGCAGGGGTTGGGTGCAATCCTGGGGGTGGAAGAAGTCAGTGCCTGTGACAGTGACAGTGCAGGGTGAGCACCATACAGCCCCCACCCCAACACCCCCCACAGCACCTCCTCAGGGACTCGGGCTCACAAATCCCCCTCCACTCTCCCTCCCAGAGCTCTTCTCAGTGCCAGTGCTGGAGGGTCCCCCTGAACACATCGTGAGGTCGCCCCTGACTCTCAGCTGCCTCAGCACCCCCAGCCCCCTGCGGCCCTGAGCCCCCCTCCTGCACGTGTTCTAACGGGACGGGCAGGTGGAGGGGGGCCAGCAGGGCTCCCTGCAGCTGCTGGTGTCCATGGGGGTCTCCCACTTGGGGAATTACAGCTGCCAGTTGCTTACGGAGAGGGGGCGTGGGGGTGGGGGGGATGTGCAGAAGAGCAGCACCTGGCTCCACATCACCGTGCACAGTGAGTGTGGGGATGGGCATGGGGAGCCCCCACAGCCACCTCCCTTCCCCTGGCAGGGCATCTCCATTTCCTCCACACAAATTTCCTTGGTCCTTCTATTACTCCCCTTTTCCCCTCACCCATCTGTGGTGTGATCCCATCCCCAACATCCCCTACCACACCCATCCCTCCCCCATCCCTATTCCCCCACACTGGCTCCAACTGCTCCCTGTGGTCTCATCCCTGTCTGTGTCCCTGCAGTGCCCACGGACAATGCCACCATCACACCCGGTGTCCTGGAGGTGACACTGCGGGACACAGGGACACAAAGGGTCACAGGTAGGGTCACACAGGGTCACCAGGGAGTGCAGGACCTCCATGCTGATGGGTGATCCTGATGTGTCCCTCTCTGTTTCTAGCAGTGGCCACAGGTGTCAGTGGGGCCCTTTTGTTCCTGCTCCTGCTTGTGGGTGTCATTGTGGCCTGGCACCAGTGGCACCGTGTGGGTGGGTGACAATGGGGAGGCACGGGGTCACAGCAAGCTGTAGAGGCCGCCAGAGTTGGGGAGCGATTGGGCAGCACGCACATCCACAGAATATTGGCCTTAGCCTGGAGTCGGAATGGTTTGGGGAGGTGCTGGAGGGTCCTGCAGGGATGTTTGGGTTCTTTCAGGGGCCGTGGGGGCGTTTGGGGGGTCTCAGTACCTACCTGGATTTGGGTTCTTGATGCTGAGTTGGTCAGGGCCACTGGGGATGTTTATGAATTCTGGGAGATCCAGGGATGCTTGGAAGTCCTGAGAGGAATTAGGGTCTTGTGGGGGTTCAGGAATCCTGAGAGGGGTCAGGTCCCTGGGACCTCACAGTCATGCCTTCCCTCTTTCCTTTGCAGCTGCCAGGAAGAACCAGGAAAGGTAAGGGGGGGGCCAAAACCACACTCTACGCTTTTACCCCAACCCCCAGGACCTCCCATTCCTTCCCACACATCCCCTTTATTCCCTCAGGGCCCCCCTGGATCCCCCAGCCCCCCCAGAGGAGGGGGAGGTGCTGTGTGCCCACGTCGTGGTCACCAAGAGGGCAGGGGGTAAGTATGCGGAGGACACATGCAGGGGGACATGTCACCAATGAGTGTCACCCCACCCAGATCCCACAGCCCGTGTCTCTCCCAGCGTCCCCCCGTGCCACCACACTCCAGGATCCCCACGTGACCTACGCTGAGCACCAGGGACCCCAGGGGCGACTGCGAGAACCTGGTGACATCTACGGGAATGTGCTGTGACACTGGGGGGAACTGGGGGGCACTGGGGGTCCCCACCCATGGGCATCCACTCGTGTTTGTGCTGCCACCAAAAATTTGCCCCTTGACCGCCTTGTGAAGGCACAAAGATCCCAAAGGGCTGAGAGAAGAACAATTTCCTGAAACAGCAACCAGAGAGAATAAAAACAACAACAACAAAAACAAGGTTCAGGGTCCAAATGGTCACAAAAAGAACAATTTATTGGGAGAGCCCCCCAAAATTGACAATTCCTGAACATTCCTCCCAGCACGTTTCATACCCCAGAGTAACATGGCAGGGCCCTGGGCCTTCCTTGCGCTGGTAGCCAAAGCGGCCTTCAGGAGGCTCTGGATTCTCTTGTCCCATCCCAAACACCTCCTCTGCCCTGTTCCCCACACAATGGTGTCACAAAGGCCCTGTGGGGGTTCTGGAGCCTCCCCCTTTTCCAGGGCAGTCGGGATCAGGCCATGGCACAGAGTGGAGTATCAGAGAGAGGAAAAGTTTGATGTCTGGAGACATTTTGGAACAGCTATGTGTGGCAGGGATGGATCAGGCTTTGCTTTTGATGAGACAGGGCTCCGTCTGTCCATCAGTCTGTCAGCCATGGCACACTGGTGACAGTGTGACGCTCTGCCAAAGCCAGCTCCTGAGTGGTCATGTGACCAGAAGTGCCAGCTGGGGAGAGGGCCCTTGGTGGCCCCACTAGCTTAAAAGGCAGAGCATGAGGTTGCCAAGTCCCTGACCCTGTCTCCTCTTGAGGGCTTGGTCCCATCCACACTGGACCCAGGATTTGGCAACTCATTTAAATGAGAAATACCTTCCAAGGAATGTGGGAATGTTCCCGGAATAGAAAGAAGACACTTGTCAAAAACTCTCTTTAATTTCAAAAATAATGGGGCTTCCTTTGGGAAGCTCCTATGGGGCTCTTTACATGGAAATTTATGATCCAGAACATAACAAACAGCACAAACCCAGAACTTTCCCTCCCGCTCAGTGCTCTTGGTTTTTGTAACAGTTAAAACCGTGGCCAGCAGGGGGCGCTGCAGGGAGCACTCCCAGGCAGCAGGGGGTGCCGTGGTCCAGCTCCATCCCCTCAGGGGCCATGGCGGCCTCGGACGGGAGGAAGGAGGGGAAATCGCTCCTTTTGCAAACTCACGGGCACCAATCGCTCCCAGCACCACCACCGGTAGCGGACAGAAGCCGCCAAGGCAGCAGGTTGCATCCCAGTGCCCACTGGCAGCGTAGCAGTGTCCCGGGGCCAGACACACGCCCTGCACAACACCCGCGACTGCTCTCCATGATCTCAAATGAAAGGAAGGCAGTGCCTGACCCCAGGCAGGTCTCAGGTCCACAGCAGCATCTCTGGTGGCTTTACACCACAATTCCTGGAAACCCTCAGCCTTTCACTCAGGTGAGGTGGGTATGGATGGAGCAGCTTTGGGGACACCTGGAATCCAGACAGGGTCACTCCCCACAGCCCCACCATGGGTGCAGGCGGAGCCCCTGCACAGTATTTCCACAGCTTTCCCTTTTATCAGGTGGACATATCCGGAACTGAAACATTCTTTCCATGAGGTTCAAGAAGGCTTCAGGTTTTGTTCAAGAAGGTGGGTCCAGGTCAGGATGTTGAGCAGAATGTTGTGGGATTTGCAGTAATTTTGTGGTTCTGTCTCTTACAAAGAGGAACAAATTAACAATTGCTACATTTCCTGGCTGGTTCCCTCTCAGCGGCCACTGCAGGAGGTGTTTCCATCCAGCCCTGCTCTGAAAGCCATCAAAGGCCCTTCCAGAGCCACTTGCAGGCCTCAGCAAACCACAGGCAGGCCTTTTTCCCCCATAGAAATCTCACCTCTGCCACAGCTCCACAGACCCCGAGCCCTCGGAATCTGTTTTGGGTGACCCCCAGGCCGCTGGCACCTTATGTCATCCCAAACTCTGAGGCACCCAGGGAAGGAGCTGAGACATATGGGCCCATACAGCCACTGCCCATCCCTGGCACCCCCATTCCCCCTGAAATCAAATCATGGTACCCCATTTCTTATATCCTCCCCACTCTGGAACCTGTATCCCAGTACTGATATTTCCCAGGAACATCATGGCCCAGCACCCCTCATTCCCAAGGAACACTCTCCTGTTCATTCCATCTCCAGAAATCTCTCTTCCTCTAGAACTATGATTCTCCCAGGACCCCCATTCCCACAGGATCCCCCTTTCCCCCAGCATCCCCATCCCATGACCCCAAATCCTGAGCCCAAGTTCCTCTGGCACTCCCATCCCAGAGTCCCCTCCACCCTGGGAACCCCCATTCTCCATGACTCCCCCTCCGCAGCACCCCCATTCCCATCCCTGGGACCCCCCATTACCCTGGACACCTATCCACGGCACCCCAAAGCATCCTGAGCCTCCCACTCCTGGGAATCCCATATGGCACCTTGTCCCACCCAGACTTGTCCCCGTCCTGTCCCCTCCCTGCCCACAGCCTGTCCCCAGCTTGTGGCCACCCTGCCCCACCAGGTGCCACCTATGCATGAGGATGAGACCTGACCTCGCTTCCTTCCGCTTTGGCCAAAGAGCCACCACCCAGGGGACAGTCACCCCCAGCACCGAGTGACAGCCAGTCCACATGGCTGGGAACACCAGGATGGCCGGGAAGGTGGCTCTGCTCCTGTGGGGTGAGTTCCCCGGGCATGGACCTGACACCCCGGGTATAGGGAGGGGAGGGGGCACAGGGTGGCTGTGGGGTCCCCTGAGGTCCCCAAGGCCAGCAGTGCCACTCCATGTTACCTACAGTGGACTTTGGTGGGAATGTGACTGATGTAGGGTGTCTTTGGGGAATGGAACAGCACAGGAACAGGGGATGGAAGTATGGGGACAGGAATGTGGGGACTGGCACCTTTGGGCTGAGGTAGCTCTGGGGATGGGGAAGAGGGAACTGGGATGCAGGGACAGAAGATGACATGAACTGTGAGGATGTGGCCATGGGGATCATGGGGATGGGATCATGAGCTCGCGGGGGTGACCTGGGCCAGCATGGGCTGTGTCCGTGGTGTCCTTGTGCCCAAGATGTTCACAGTGTCCCCATGTTCTGCCTCAGCCCAGGGTGGCCTCGGTGTCCCTCTTCCCAAGGTGTCTGTGCCACAGGAATGTGCCCGTGGTGGACTGGTGGCAGTGACACAGACATGGCCCCCTGCCTTGCCAACTCGTTTGGGCACCACTCCCATGCACTTTCTTAAAAGAACTGCTGACTCCATGGGGACAGTTAGGGACAGTCCCCAGACCCTGTGCCCCGTGCTGCTGTCCCCACAGTGCTACCCCCACCCAGCTCTGTCCCTTCTCCCTTCCAGCCCAGACCCTTGGCATCGCTGGTGAGTCCTCAGGGGATGCCATGGCCTCACCCCGCTGTTACCCAGCCCTATGCTGGCCCTGGCAGGTTGGTGTCCCCTGTCACCCACAGGTGCCCAGACCACCCAGCTCCTGGTGGAGCCCCCTGGAGGCCGGCGGTGCTCTGGGACCGAGTGACACTGACCTGCCAGGGCTCGGGGACCGCAGGTGTCACCACCTGGCACAAGGACGGGCAGCGCTGGTGGCAGAAGAGACCTGATCACTTCACTGTCACCAAGAGTGCCACCTACACACGTGACAGTCCTGGAAGTAGCACAGCCCCTCTGTGAGAGTCTCAAACAGGGAGGGGGGTTTGGGTGTCCCCAACCTGGCACCCGCAGGGACCCCGAGGGCTCTGGGTGGGCTCCGCTCCATGGGTTACCTCCTGTGTGACCAGACCCCATCCCCTGCTCTGGGGAAATCGCAGAGCATCCCAGTTTGGGTGGAACTAGTTTTGGAATCGGAGAGCCTGGTGCATGGGTTGTGACCCAATGGGGGTGTTCCCGTGCTCTCCCCCAGACTGTCTGGTGCTGAAGGTGCCAGCACAGGCACTACTGGAGGGGGACATGGTGACACTGCACTGCCAGGGCTGGCAGGACAGCATGATCAACTCCGTGTTCTTTTTACCACGAGGGTAAGAAACTGGAGTGGCTCTGAAAAGGGAAGGAGCTGTCTCTGTCCCCCCTGCAGCTGAACCACAGCGGCCAGTACGGCTGCGAGGGCTGGGTGAAATTTGGGATATTAGGGGAGTTCTGGTGGTCATCGCAGGTGACAGTGACAGTGCAGGGTGAGCACCCCAATGACTGCCACCCCGACAGCCCCACAGCCCCTCCCCAGGGATTCAGGTTCAGAAATCCCCCTCCAATCTCCTTCCCACAGCTCTTTTCGGTGCCAGTGCTGGAGGGTCCCCCTGAGCCCACCCAGGGGTCCCCCCTGACTCTCAGCTGCCTCAGCACCCCCAGCCCCCTGCAGCCCCTAGCCCCCCTCCTGCACGTGTTCTGACAGGACGGGCAGGTGGTGGGGGGCCCACAGGGGTCCCTGCAGCTGCTGGTGCCCACCGTGGGGGTCTCCCATTCGGGGAATTACAGCTGCCAGGTGCGCTCTGAGGGGGGGATGTGCAGAAGAGCAGCAACATGCTCCGTGTCACGGTGCAGTGAGTGCAGGGATGGGCACAGGGAACTCCCACATGCTCCTCCGGTCCCCTGCCTTGGTACGTCCATGTTCCCCAGACACCTTTCTTCTGTCACTCCACCTCCTCCCTGTGTCCCCTCATCCCTCCATGGTGTGACCCCTTCCCCAACATGCCCCATCACAACCTTTCCTACCAATCCCTATCCCCTCACTGGCTGCCAGCCCTAGCCTGTGCCCTCTGCCGTGTCTCTGTCCCCACAGTGCCCGTGGCCAATGCCACCATCACTCCTGGTCTCCCGTCACACCAGGTGCATGCGGGTGACAATGTGACCCTGCGCTGCTTGGTGCAGGTGGGCTCAGCCCCTGTCACCTTCACCTGGCCAGATGGGCAGGAGGTGGCCCAGGGTCCCCTTCTGGAGCTTGGCAACATCGATGTGGGACATTCTGGCACCTACCAGTGCGTGGCCACCAAGCAGCTGGGACAAGATGGGCATCGGGTGTTCCAGGCACTCAGCCCTGAGCTGGCCCTGGAGGTGACACCTGGCTCACCCTGGCTCACAGGTGGGGTCCCACAGGGTTTATGGGGTTTCAGAACACCTACAGTTCAGGGTGACCCCGATGTGTCCCCTCTGCCCCCAGCAGTGGCTGTGAATGTCAGTAGGACCCTCCTGTTCCTGCTCCTGCTCCTGGCTGTCATCAGGGTGGCACTGCTGGGGTGGGTGACAGTGGATGTGATAAGAGGATCCTGGAGAGAGGGGAAGCCCCCTGATTGGGGGCAGAGATCAGCAGCACCCAGGGCCCCTGAGCTGGGGGACACTGAGCCTGCAGTGACCTCAGCTGGGCGTCCTGGGGGATTTGGGGGGAATTTTTAGAGTCTTGGTTGGGCCCCAAGGCCTTCCCTGGGTGGGCTTTGAGGAACATTGGGGTGACACTGGGAGTTCCTGGAGGATCTGGGGAGCTCCTGCATGGATGTGCAGGGATGTTTGGGGATCTTTTTGGGGTCTTGGAGGAGTTTGGGGGTACCCCTCTCTGCTTGGGGTTCTGGGGACCCAGAGAGTTCGGGGCATCGGGGGGACTGGGTGCACTTCAGTGATGCAGAAGTTCTGGGGGCTTCAGGTGTGCTCAGAGTGTCCGGGGGAGTCAGGGATCCACTGGGATTCAGGGCTGCAGTGGGGATTTGAGTGTCCTGTGTGTGGTTGGAGCTGCTGAGGTCCCAGGAAGGTTCAGGGGTCCTGGTGTCCACTTGGTCACCCCCTCCCCTTTCCTTGCAGCTGCCAGGAAACTCCAGGACAGGTGAGTGGGAAGTTCGGGCTGGGACTCCACTTTCCCCCTCCCCACACACCATCCAGTCCCCCCCATCCCCTCAAGAACCCCCCGGAGCAGGGGGTTGTGCTCAACACCCACATCAGGGGCACTGAGTGGGCAGAGGGTGAGTACAGGGGGAGACAGTGGGACACGTCACACACGAGTGTCACCCTCAAGCAGGTCCCTGCAACCGATGTCACTCTCAGGGCCCCCATGGATGTCCCCCAGCCCTGCCCCACCTTGGGATCTGCAAGTGACCAACACGGAGCTGTTGGAACCCTATGAGGGACAGTGGGATCCTTGTGACTATGATGATGTGCTGTGACACTGGGTGGCAGTGGGGGGCATTGATTCCCCTCAGGGGTCTCTTCTTCCTCTTCACAGCACCCCACAGGGCTCCTCATTCCGCCTCCCAGTGATGGGAGAGCACACAACGTTTTTCCATCCTATGGTACCCAAAATTCTGTCTTTTGGTCAAACTCTGTGAGAAACAAGGCTCACTCTTTAAATTTTGTAAATGTTTAATAAGGAATAAAAGGGATAGTAAACAGTGTGCTGGGTGCTTGGCAACTGCCAGAGGCACACTTTTAACTACAGCAATTCTTCTTACATAGCTTTTCACTGTAATGGTTAAATACATACTCAGGAGGGTTAAACATATACAAACATTCTTTCCAGTTGACATGTTCTGGGAATTCTTTTGCTTGGTTTGACCCTTGATTCATTTTCATAAAGTACATGCTATACTGCAAAGTAAAGTTATCTATTTTTGTCCTCACAAAGCCCCCATGTTCTGTGGTTTGACAGTTCTTGAGAAAAGAAGGGTCAGTGGTAAATCCCTCTTTGCATTCTTCCTTTTGATGTTTTATCACTTGCTACTTTTCAATGTGTTCTTCTCATACAGATGAGATACTCCACCAGTACATTAAATCAACAATATCTATTTCACAAATTATCTCAGTTATTCTCACAATTGTCACTTAGTTACACAAATAAAGGCATTAGCTACTTCTGCAACAGGTAATGCTGTAATACGCAGCACATTGTCTCTATCTTGATATTTTGGGACAGCTTAAACTATAATGTATTTATCACACTAAAATATATATTCTACACAGGGATTAGGGTAAAAAGGCTGACAATTTGTAGTGTATCAAAATCAGTTAAAATTTATTACAACCTGTATTATATAAAAATAATTTGGAAAAACCAATATAATAGTGAAAGCCAATGAATACAAAATTGTTTGTAACAGGGGGAATGTGTATGGAAGGGTTTATTTGACTTCTCCTTATCTTGCTCTGATTTTGATGGCAATAAATTCAATTCATATCGCTAATTCTGAGGCAGTTTTACCCGTGACAGGATTTGATGAGCGATCTCTCCTGGTCCTTGTCTCAACCCAGGAACCCTTTTCTCAATTTTCTCTCCCCATTCAGGTGTGGAGGGCAGTGAGAGAGCGGCTGTGGTGGGTGTGGGGCATCCAGCCGCTGTCCATCCACAGCAAGGCAGGAAGGAGGAGGAGGGTCCAGGTCAGGTTGTTGAGCAGATTGTTGTGGGATTTGCAGTAGTGCTGGGGCTCTCTCAGACCGTTTGGCAAAGGGACAAAGGGATCAATTGCATTTCTGGACTGATTCCCCCACAGCTGCCCCTGCAGGAGCAGTTTCCAGCCAGCCCTGCTCTGAAAACTATCAAAGACCCTCACAGAGCCACTGCTTGCACTGCCTTTGTGGTTTGTGCTTCTTGCAGGGCTGAGCAAACCACAGGCAGGCCTTTTTCCACCCACAGAATTCTCACCTCTGCAGCAGCTCTAAATCTTCCAGAATAAAAGCCTAGGGGACAGGGGGGACCCTGGCCAGAGCAGGGCTGGGCAATGGCCATCCCTGTGCAGTGGGGCTGGGCCATGGCTGGGCCCCACGGTTGCCTTGACAGGGGTCCCCAGGATGTGCCACCCCTGGGACAGGCACCCGGCCAGGAATGTGCAGGGACATTTCTGGAACCGCCACGCCCTGGGACAGGATCCCCCCTGCCAGGATGTGTAACCCCCTGGGACAGGATCCCCCCAGGACAGGACCCCCTGGATTTGCCACCCCAGGAACAGAGACTGCCCCCCTTTCCCATCTGTTTGTCAGCACAAATGGCCTCTTCCTTCTTGCCAAGAAAAAGGAAGTGAAAACATTGTGGAGGCACAAGCCAACACCTCCATCCCCCACAGCCTCCCCACCCTTCCCTGCAACTCCTGCTTCCCATTCCCCCTTCCCTCAGTCCCCCCACCTTGGTCCCCTCTCAGGTGCTCCATGAGATTGCCGAGCTAAAGACTGGGGGTGAGGGGACCTGACACAAAAGTGAGCAAAATAAAGAAAAAAAGCAATAAAGACACTAAAGTCAAGGGCAGGGGAGGGCACAGAGTCAGAGCTACCCAGGACGACCATGTGAAGCCTGCACAGCACATGAGCTTCCCAGGGGAACTTGGCTGGCTCTTGCTCATCCCAAAATCTGATGCACCCAGGGAAGAAGGTGAGACCCCTGTGCCCATTCAGCAACTGCCCATCTCTGGCACCCCCATTCCCCTGGGAACCCAAGCATGGGATCCCCATTCCTTATGTCCCCTCATCCCTGGGACTCCCATCCCAGTACTGCCATTCTCCAGGATCTCCATGGCCCAGGACCCCATTCCCAAAGAACCCTCTCCTGTTAATTCTATCCCCTGAAATCCCCCTTCCACCAGGACCTTGGTTCTCTCAGGAAACCCATTCCCATGGGAACCACCATTCCCCTAGCATCACTATCCCATGACCCCAAATCCCTGGAGCCCCATGTTCCCCTGGGACTCCCATGATTGAGTCCCCTCAGCCCTGGCCACCCCCAGACCCATGACTCCCCCTCCTTAGGAACCCCATTCCCCTGGACACTCAGCCCTGGCACCCAAAACCAATCCTAGCGCCCCACTCCTGTGAAACACACGTCCCACTTTGTTCTACCCACGTTCATCCCCTTCCTGTGCCCAGCTTGTAGCCACCCTGCCCCCACCTAGGGCCCCTTACATGTGGGGACGGACATGACCTCGCTTCCTTCCCCTTCATCCGAAGAGCCGCCAGCCAGGGGAGCGGTGGCCACAGCAGTGAGTGACAGCCAGTGCACATGGCTGGGGACACCGGGATGGCTGGGAAGGTGGCGCTGCTTCTGTGGGGTGAGTGCCCAGGGCACGGGCCTGAGACCCTGGGGATGGGGAGAGGAGGAGGCACAGGGGGTCCTCAGAGGTCCTCAATGGCAGCAGTTCCAGTCCATGGTACCCACAGTGGATCTTGCTGGGACTGGAGATGTAGGGTGGCTTTGGGGACAGGAAGAGGGGGCAGGAATTTAGGGATGAGGATGTGGGTACAGGGATGTGGGGATTTGCACCTTTGGGATCAGGGAGTTCTGGGATAGGAACAATGGAACTGGGATGCAGGGACAGAAGTGGACAAGAAGCATGATGATGGGGATGGCCATGGGGATGGGATCATGAGCAGATGGAGATGACCTGGGTCTGCATGGGTTGTGTCCCTAGTGTCATAGTGCCCGGGGTGTCCACAGTGTCCTCATTTTCTTCCTTAGCCAAGGCTGGCCTTGGTGTCCCTGTTCCTGAGGCGTCTGTGCCACATGGATGTGGTGCACAGGTGGCTGCGACACAGACATGTCCCCCTGCCTCTCCAAATCTTTTGGGGACCACCCAGACACACTTTCCCACAAGAATTGCTGTCCCCATGGGGACAATTTAGGGACAGCCTCCACACCCTGTGCCTCCATGCTCCTGTCCCAATGGTGCCACCCCCACCCAGATCTGTCCCTTCTCCCTTCCAGCCCAGACCCTCGGCCTCGCTGGTGAGTCCTCGGGGGATGCCATGGCCCCACCCTGCTGTCCCCAGCCCCACGCTGGCCCTGGCAGGCTGGTGTCCCCTGTCACCCACAGGTGCCCAGACCACCCAGCTCCGGGTGGAGCCCCCCTGGAGGCCAGCAGTGTTGTGGGAGCAGGTGACGCTGACCTGCCAGGGCTTGGGGGCTGCCGGTGCCACCACCTGGTACAAGGGCAGGCAGCGCTGGAGGGAGCAGGGACCATGCCACGTCACTGTCACCGAGAGTGGCACCTATACGTGTTACAGACCTGGCACCGGGCACAGCCCCCCTGTGACAGTGCTAGATGGTGAGTGGTTATCTTAAATGATCAGGGTGGCCCCTGACAGGTCTGGGTGGGATCCACTTTGTGGGTAGCCTTACACCCCCTGTGCGGCAGAGTCTGTGTACAGGACACCTGGACATCCCAGTGCACCCAGATGTCCCCAGTGCCATGGGCACCCACCATGGACCTGTCTTGAGCCCCTCAGTGAGAGGGGACCCCTCTGTCACACAGACAATCTGGTGCTGCAGGTGCCAGCACGGGCACTGCTGGAAGGGGACACGGTGACATTGCGTTGCCGTGGATGGTGGAACAACACGGTCACCAGGGTGCGATTCTACCAGGACGAGAAGGATCTGAGGGGGCCTGTCAATGGGACGGAGCTGTCCCTGTCCCCCCTGCAGCTGAACCATAGTGGCCGCTACAGCTGCGGGGGCTTGGTGAGGTCCTTTCTCTCACGGTCAGCAGCAGTGACAGTGACAGTGCACGGTGAGCACCCCATGGCTGGAACTCCAATCTCCTGATATCCCCAAAGCCCCTTTTTAGTGGACTCAGAATTACAGTCCTCACCTACCCTCTCCTTCCCAGAGCTCTTCTTGGTACCGGTAATTGAATGTCCCCTTGAGCCCATTGACGGGTCCCCCCTGACTCTCAGCTGCCTCAGCACCCCCAGCCCTCTGCGGCCCCGAGCCCCGCTCCTGCAAGTGTTCTACTGGGACTGGCGAGGAGGGGGGGCGAGCAGGGGTCCCTGCAGCTGCTGGTGCCCATCATGGGGGTCTCCCATTTGGGAAATTATGACTGTGAGGTGCATTCCAAGGGGGGTCCATGAGGAAGAGCAGCACCCAGCTCCGTGTCATGCTGCGCAGTGAGTGCGGGGATGGGCACGGGGAGTACACACGGCCCTCTCAGGTCCCCTGGTTGGGCACCTCCACATCTCCCAGACAGTTTTCCCGGGTCCTTCCATCCCTCCCCTTATCTCCTCACCCCTCCATGTTGTGACCCCATTCCCAAAATCCCCCATCACACCCTTCTCCCCGTACCTATCCCCCCACACCATCTGCCAGCCCCTCCCTTAGCCCTCAGCCCTGTCTGTGTCCCCACAGTTCCTGTGGCCAATGCCACCATCACCCTTGGTCCCCTGTCACACCAGGTGCATGCAGGTGACCCCGTGACCCTGCACTGCTCAGTGCAGGTGGGCTCAGCCCCTGTCACCTTCACCTGGCTGCACAACAGGAAGGAGGTGGCACAGGGTCCCCTCCTGGACCTTGGGGCTGTCAATGTGGGACATTCGGGAACCTACCAGTGCATGGCCACCAACCAGCTGGGACAGGATGAGCACCACGTGTTCCGAGCATTCAGCCCAGAGTTGGCCCTGGAGCTGAAACCGCAAAACAAAGGGACACAGAGGGGCACAGGTGGGGTCACACGGGGCCACTGTGGGGTGCAGGACCCCTGGAGTGATGGTTGACTCTGATGTGTCCCCCTCCGTTTCTTGCAGTGGCCGCAGGGGTCGGTGGGGCCCTTCTGTTCTTGCTTCTGCTCGTGGGTGTCATTGTGGCCTGGTACCAGTGGCACCACCTGGGTGCGTGACAACGGGGGCCGGGGGTCCTAGAGATCAGTGGGAAGGCCCCCAGAGAAGGGGGCCATAAAGCGGCACCCACAGCCCCTGGCTTGGGAGGGGCAGAGCCTCTAGTGACCATGGCTCAGAGCCCTGGGGAGCTGTTTGAGGGTCATGCAGGGATGTTGGGTGTTCTATCAGAGGTCCCCCTCCCTGCTGGGCTCGGGGCTATGTGGGCTCAGGGTGTTGGTGCAAGTGTGGTGGGTCAGGGACACTGGGGGGCATCAGGGATACTCAGGGGGCTGGGTAGTATTGTGTGCCTGGTGGTGGTTCAGCATTGCCAAGGGTGGATGGAGGCCCCTGGGTCTCCAAAGTCACCTGTCCAGTTTTCTTTGCAGATGCCAGGAAGCACCAGGAAAGGTGAGTGCAGCCTCCAGCCATGATTAACCTTTTACCCAAACCCCCAGCACCTCCCATCCCCTTCCACACACCCCCTTATTCCAACAGGGCCCCCCCAGACCCCCTGGCACTCCCAGAGGAGGATCCTCACACGACGTACATGGAGCTGCAAAGGCAACCATGGGAACCCAGCGACATCTATGACAACCTACACCAAAAGTTGTGATGCTCTGGGAAGCAGGAGGCACTGGGTGACACTGAGGGTGCTCCCTCCATGCCTCCTGTGGTTGCCCAGCCTTCCAAGGGATGTGGCCATGAGTCAGGGGGAGGCTACACAAGGCACCCTGTGCTCCCCATTTCCTCTCCCAGTACCCACAAGGGCTCCCCCATCCCTTTGCTTGTTCCTGTAGGGGCTCCCCAGCCCCATCCAAGTGCCCAAGTATCCTCAGGGCCTGCCCCATTCTCTCCCCACTGTGCTTGCAGTACACCCAGGGCTTCCCCATTCCCCCTCCCACTACCCCTGTCCCATCCTGCTGTAAAAGGGGGAGGCGGGGAGGATTCTTGCTGAAAGGTTTCTCGGATGACAATGAAGTACAAAAGTGGCAATATTATATCTGAGAACTGTTTATTGGTAAAGGAGGGTAAGTGTTCTTTCCAAAGGGGGAGAGAAGGGAGTAGAAAGGGAAAAGGATAGAGAGAGAAACAGAAGACAGGACAGTGTTAACGCAAGGAGCCCGGGTGCTCTGTGGGCACCAGCTCAGCAGATGGAGTGTGTGTGCTGCAAGCCAGGGCGAGCCCACATGGCTTTTGTGGGTGTCTGGGCATGATTTCCAAGGATGGCACCTGCGTGTGTCTGGCATGGGCTATCGATGGCTGCAGGCTGGCTGCTGCGGGCTGGCTGCGGGCTGGTGCTGTGGCTGGTGGCTGGTGGCTCTGGGCTGGCTGTGGGGGCTGGGGCTGCCGTGGGCAGGTGCAGCAGGCTCGGTGCTGTGGGCAGCACGGGAAACGCGGCAGAGGCAGCGGGTGGGTGCAGGCAGCATCCTCTCCATTGGGGAGGCAATGAAGGAACGTCCAGGACGAGCAGGAATGAGCTGCCTCGGGGAAGCAGTGAAGCAGGGAAGAACGGGTGCGGACAGGGAAGAAGGACCACTGGACAAAAAGGCAAGGGAGTGGAGAGTCGATGATATTTTCACCCGATGTCCAGCAGGAATGATACATCTGACTCCATCTTATCAGAAGACCTATTAAATACTTTATTATACTATATTATTCTATATTATATTCCTAATATCTAAACTGAATCTGCCAAGCACTCAACAGCACTCCACTGAACACAATCTCATGACTGTCAGCCAACAGTCCTGACACACACACACACCTGGATTCAATTGGTCAGTGAATCAAAACACTCACAGCAGAATCCAATTACCAATTCCGTTCAGGTAAACAATCTCCCACAATGCATTCCTTATGTGAAAAACACAGGAGCAAAAAATGAGATGAGAATTGTTTGGATTGTTTTTTTCTTCTCCTACTGCTTCTCCAAGGTTCAGAGAATGTGAATCTCACAGGGAAGGAGGGCCAAACTGACCCTCTGCGCAAGACCCTGATCCTCCAAGAAACTCAAAGCAAAACGCTCCTGTAGTGTCACAGTTTGCTGCTTTTCTTTGCAAAGGTTCCTCCCACAGCCCGATTTCCTGGACATTTTTTCCCACACATTTTTTCCCAGATATTTTTCCCAGGCAACTGTTCCACCAGCCAATGGGGGTCACTCACAGCCCCATCACTGCAGCTTTCTCTCCCCTCATTTTGTGTTGCCAGAAGCCTCACTGGGGACAGGTTTCCCAGCACATATACAACCCACAGAGTAATTTTTCACCTCATGTGTAGCATATGTTAAGGCATAAATCCAAATCAGATTTGTTCCTCTTAACCCTCATGTGCTTAGTGGCTCTGCAATCCCCCTCAGAGTGCACCCACCAAAGTGTCTTACTGGTGCCCATCCCAGTTCCAAAGGGGCACAGGACCTGGTTCCCTGCTCCTGGGACAAAAATGCAGCTCTTTGGTTAAACTAGGCAGAAATGGTGTTTCTTTGTTCAGCTCTGTCAAGGAAGCTGAACAAGGTGGGAACCCCCCTTTCATTGGAAAATACAACCCCAATCTCTCTGAATTATTGCTACTTTGAAATTACAGGCCTTGTAGGCAACGATGTGGGAACAGGAATAAAACTTCTTAACTAATACATATTGTGAGAAACAAGTAAATGGAAGCTGACTTTTGCTGGATATTATGTGAAATGATATAAAATTATTGATTATATTGTTGATTAAATATTATGATACTGTTTCTGCTGTGACAGTGATGTGTATTGTGGAGTGGCTGGTGTTGTTGGGGTGGCCATCCAAGGGTGGGGCCCAGCCATGGCCCAGCCCCGCTGCACAGGGATGGCCATTGCCCAGCCCTGCTCTGGCCAGCTCCAGGTGGCAGTCAGGACCTGAGGGTCTCCCCTGCCCCCTTGGCTTAGATTCAGACAGCCTTAGAGCTGCTGCAGAGGTGAGAATTCTGTGGGGGAGAAAGGCCTGCCTGTGGTTTGTTCAGCCCTGCAAGAAGCAGAAAACGCAAAGGGAGCCAAGCAGGGTCTCTGGGAGGGCCTTTGGTGGTTTTCAGAGTAGAGCTGGCTGGAAACCCCCTATGCAGGTGTAGCTTTGAGGGAACCAGTCAGGAAATGCTGCAATTGATAATTTTGTGCCTTTGCCCAAGGGATTGAGAGAGCCCCAGCACTATGGCAAATCCCACAACAATCTGCTCAACAACCTGACCAGCACCCTCTTGAACAAAACCTGCAGCCCTTTGGAACATCATGGAAAGAATGTTTGAATTCTGGATGTGAACAGCAGAATAGAGGGAAAAAGTGTGGAAATACTGAGCCGGAGCTGCACACGAGGGGCTGGGCAACAGGGGTGTCACACCAGAAGCAGGGAGTGCCCAGGCAGGGGAATTCAGGGCAGGCTGGAGTGGATTTACCAGGGAATCAGACCTTGAGGCACAAACGACCATTTCCACAGATTCCTGTGCACTGTCCCAAGGATGGACAGAGCTTCTCCCCTTCTTCCATGGGAAGTCAATCAAGTTTCAGGGTGGGAATGAGCAAAATGGGGAGATTTCCTAAATATGGCTCAACAAAAGGTGTGGAGAGTATTATTAATAATTGGTTAGCTGAGAAAGGCCACACTGATATAATGCCACTGGTTAAGCTGAAGGAGAAAAGTCAGCAGTCAGCAAGCTGAAAGGAAGAGTCAGCAGCGACCTTGCTGCAACATGAGGTTAGGGAGTTGAGATTAATCCTGAATATATCCTAAGAATATGTAGAAAGTATCAAAAGTAGAACCATAGGAATGCAGAAGTAGGCGTAGGTGCTGATATGTAAGCTGACCAATCCTGAGCTCAACTTTTGCAATATGTATGAAGCTCATTATTAACTGTATTTAACCCGCCGTACTGATCAATAAAATTGAGCCTGTGATGATCAAACTGATGTCCTGGTTCCCTTCCGCCGACAAATGGTGGAGAATGCGGGCATAACCGAATCTCTGCCCTTTTTCTCGGATTAAAAGAAAAAGGGATTACGCCACGGTCGAGGAAGTTGGGTTTGGGTCCTTGCAGCTGGGACGGTGCCAGAATTTGAAGCACCCTTAAGGTTCACAACGGTGACTTAAGCCAATACGTGTCGCAGGAGCCTGGAGAGCTGCAACAGCACGCGCTGATTAATAGGTATGGATAGGCAAGCGGCATATGATTTATTTACCGCCTATTTAGAGCGGCGTGGGATAAAAGGGATAGATTTAAAAAAGGAGTTACCAGGGTTATTAGCTTATGGCCATGCTAAGGGTATCTTTTCTAATCCTCATACAGTTCATGAGTTATCAGAGTGGAGAAAGTTTGGGGAAATATTGTGGGATACAGTACTAGACGATGATAAGTCAGCAAAGAAATTCGGGAAGTAATGGCGGGTGGTGTATAACACGTTACTTCAGCAGGTCTCTGTGAGAAAGGCAGCAGAAAGGGCAACAGAAGCTCATAAGAGGAATATAGGGTATGGTCGTGAAGATGATCCCCTGGCACCTTCTGTAACTAAGGTACTTATGCCTAAGAGTCCCCAGCAAAGTGGTGTGGAAGATTTTTCTATAGGCGCAGTGGAACCGTCTGCACCTTTCCTGTCAGAGGGGGAGGGCGAGTCGGATGGTGGGGGTAAGAGCAAACCAGCTTTGCCTCCGCCACCAGCTTCAGGCGGGTCGGATGGTGGGGGTGGGAGCAAGCCAGCTTTGCCTCCGCTGCCAGCCTTGCCTCTGCCGCTTCCCCTCAGTGAGCCGGCTCCGGTTACAGCTTCGGCGGGGGAAGGGCCCATTCTTCCGCCCGAGCCGGCTCCAGCAGGGGAGCGGATTGCCCCCTGCAGGCTGGCTCCGCTTGAGTCGGCTCCGGTTTCACTGTCAGCTCCAGCGGGGGAGGGGGGGGCCCTGCTTCCCCCGCGCGAGCCAGCCTCTGCTTCACTGCCCCCCCCGCGCCAAAACTCGGTGTCTGCACCGAAGCGCCAGCAGCATAGCACCCTTAAAGAGCCAGATCCCATCCCAGGGGCACACCGTGATCCATGGGGGGAGATGGCTAAACAGAGGAGGGAAGCTTGGGCTGCTTTGGCGAAAGAAGTAATGCAAATGGGGGATGGTGAAGCGGTGGAAATAGCTTCTAGTCTTGCATGTCCAGTTACATACACACCACAGTATGATGGACAGGGGAACCTTACGCATAATATAGCAGAATATACTCCCTTAGATTGGAAGCTGTTAACTCAGCTACGTTCTACGGTTAGTCAGTTTGGAGTAAAAAGTGAACCTGTTAAGCAAATGTTAGATTATCTTTTTAATACTCAGGTTTTATGTCCTAATGATTTAAGAGGAATAGTTAGGTTGATATTTACTCAGCATCAGCAGTTATTGTTTAATGCACATGACCCATTACATGGAGTAATAGTAAAGGAGCTGATGGGCTTAGAGGCATTTTTACGTACAGAGGCACAGATGTTATTGGGAGAAGATAAACTTAGAGAGTCTATGTGGTTAGTGCGTGCTGCAATAGAATTGGTTAAAGAGCCAGGAGGGTTACCAGCTTATATGGGTATTAAGCAAGGAAGAGAAGAATCATTTGGAAATTTTATCGATAGAGCAGCTACTGCTATAGATCGGGCTGGTGTTGCAGGACGCTATTGAAGCAGTGTGCTTTGCAAAATAGCAATCCAGCAACCCAAAGAGTGTTAGCTACTTTAGGGGCAAATTAGACTATTGAGGAAGCATTAGAGCGAATGGCATTAATGCCAACAGCTTCACAGGCATTTATAGCAGAAGCCTTAAAAGAATTAGGATTAGGGTTACAAAAGCAAGCAGAGTCCACTCAAAATCAGGTGTTAGCTGCTCTTGCTCCTCTCCGAAATGGCTCACTGGCATTCACGCAAGGAGGTTCAAAACCATTCATCAAGTGTTACCGATGCGGCAATGAGGGACAGACACAAGTTGCCGCCGTGACATCGGAGACACCAGCTGCTGCCGTGACATCGCTGCTACCTCCTGTCTGCAACCCGCAACAACCGGGAGCCTCGGCTTGGACTTATCAGCAGCAGTAGACATCACACTAATGACAAACCAGCCTGAGAGGATACCCACTGGAGTAAAGGGTCCTCCTATATTAAATGGACAAACATGTGGAGCATTATTGCTGGGACGTTCCTCTATAACTATGTTGGGATTATTTGTTTTGCCTGGTGTTATCGATGCGGACTTTACAGGGGAAATACAAATTACGGCTTACACCCTTTATCCTCCGATTAAAATTACAAAAGGACAATGCATTGCTCAATTGGTACCACTGTCACAAATGACATCAGGAATACAATCATTTACTGGGCAAGCACGGGATGAAAAAGGTTTTGGCTCTACTGGTGTTACACTTTTAACGGTGGATTTACAAAATAGACCAAAGCAAAAGGTTGAAATTACCTATGGGCATCAAAGCATAACCCTTTATGGATTATTGGATACAGGAGCAGATACTAGCATCATTTCTCCAGAAGCATGGCCACAACATTGGCCTCTATTTCCCTCATCAAACATGCTCACAGGAGTGGGAGGATTTACATTGGCAAGCAGGTCGCCGTCTTTGTCTGTGTGCATTGGGAATCAACAAATATCTGCTGTGTTTTCAATTGTTCAACTGCCTCCTACAGTTTCCTGCTTAATTGGAAGGGACATTTTAACACAATTGGGAGTGGTGTTAACTAATCAGCACCCTTTGGGGTAATTGCCATTGCTTGGACTTTCCCCATTCCACTCACCTGGAAAACGGATACACCGGTGATGGTTAAGCAATGGCCATTAAAAGGGGAGAGTCTTATGCATGCCCATGAATTGGTACAGGAACAATATACAAAGGGACTCCTACGACTATCCACAAGCCCTTGGAATACACCTATTTTTGTAATCAAAAAGAAATCAGAGAAATAATGTTTGATACATGATTTGAGGGCTGTAAATGACCAAATGGAACCAATGGGGGCTTTACAGCCTGGTCTTCCAAATCCAGCTATGATTCCAGAACACTGGCCACTTTTAATTATTGACCTAAAGGATTGATTTTTCACTATTGGCCTGCATCCTGATGACATGAAGAGATTTGCTTTTACTTTACCAGCAATAAATCGTGGGGAACCAGATAAAAGATTTGAATGGACATCTCTTCCGCAGGGCATGCGCAACTCCCCCACTTTATGTCAGCTTTATGTTGATGCAGCATTACAGCCACTACGTCGTAAATGGCCAGCAACTATAATATATCATTACATGGACGATATTTTGTTTGCACAGCAACAGCCATTCTCCTCTTTACAGATTAACACCATTATAAATACTCTTGCTGCATATTCACTTGTTATTGCTGCAGAGAAAATTCAGACTACAAAGCCCTGGAAATATTTGGGATGGACTTTGATGGATCAAGTAGTCATACCACAAAAATTGGAATTACAATTGGACATTAAAACTCTACATGATGCACAGAAGTTGCTGAGAGACTTACAGTGGCTGAAGCCTATTGTGGGAATACCAAATCATTTATTAGAAGCCCTATGGCCTTTTTTAAAAGGCGTGGACCCTACTACTCCTGTACACCTGACAAAGGAGCATCGTCTTGCCTTGCAGCAAATTAGTAACTGTGTACAGCAAGGGTATGTGTCTCGTCGACAACTCGCCCACCCCATTGACCTTGCTATTTGGAATAGCCCTTGCCACTTGCTTGGT
The DNA here is from genome assembly GCF_035770615.1 of Melospiza melodia melodia. Classification (NCBI taxonomy): domain Eukaryota; kingdom Metazoa; phylum Chordata; class Aves; order Passeriformes; family Passerellidae; genus Melospiza; species Melospiza melodia. The sequence goes on from NW_026948638.1 coordinate 1,103,078, forward strand.
GCTCTCTCTCAGTTGCAAAAGAAAACGGGGGAGATACGGGTGTTGGAATGGTTATCACCACCACTACAGCATAAGAAAACAATATCTTCAAAAATTGAACAATTGGCTGCATTAATCAAAAAGGGGCATCTCAGAATTCTTGAAGTGGATGGTAGAGAACCTGCTACTATTAGATTGCCTATGGAAAAAGAAACCTTGGACTGGTACTTGATAAATTCAAAGAATTTACAAGAAGCATTATTGATGTCACCTGCTAAAGTAGAGACTAGTAAATTAGTGCCTAGAGTTTTGCAATGGATGACAGAATGGAACTGGATCACTCGACCTTTGAGAGAAGAAAACCCCATAGAAGGAGCTATTACAGTTTTTACAGATGCAGGAAAGAAATCAAGGCGTGCTGCTGTTACCTGGCAAGAAAAAGGACAATGGAAGCATCAACTCCTCACAGCAGACCCTGCAGATAGTTTACAAACTTTGGAATTGTTAGCAGTAGTATGGGCGGTGTCCAACTTACAGGAGCCTTTAAATGTGGTCACAGACTCTATGTATGTCGCAGGAGTAGTCAAACGAATAGAGGAAGCAGCAATTAAGGAAGTGAATGATAAACGATTGTATGAGTTACTGATACAGTTAAAGAAAGCTTTACGGGAAAGAGCAAATGGTACCCTTAAGCAGTATATTGAAAAACATCAAGATTTGGCAGATCCACAAGCATGTTTGGCTAAGGTTTTGTATGTGATTAACCATTTATGCATTTTTGGGGAAGATGATACCCCTCCTGCAATGAAACATCATCCGAGATCAGGTCAGGAAAATACTAAGGAAACAGAGGTCTGGGTTAAGTATAAGAACCCAAGTACAGGATTATGGGAAAAACCTGCAAAAGTATTATATTGGGGTTGGGGGTATCTTTGTGTTTCCTCACCTACAGGGCCTTTGTGGGTGCCAGCTAAGTGGACTAAACCTGTTTTTGATGCAGCCTCTGGTGGATCGCCTTACGGAGGAGGACAGGGAGCGACTGGGAAAGAAACTGCTTCTAGCCCTACAACCACTACTGTTACAATTGAAGGGGTACTCGGAAGCGGTGGACAGAGCACTGACACGTCACTATCGGACGGCCCAGGAGTTGATTCGTTTCATTGACTCATTATCAACTTTTCACTTAACAGATCCAGCGAAACTACATTGCCTTGGCTGTCACAATCCACATTGTGCTGCCTGGATAGCTCTACGTTGTGGGGGTTGTAAAAGAACTTTTTGGATAGAACAATCATTATTACGGGATTTGTGGTGTCATACTTATGAACACGAGCATACGTGGGGAAAAAGCTGGCAAGATGAATTAAGGAGACAAACGGGGCAAAACGCATATATAGCTTTAAATCTTTATGAGTCTCCTGAACAGAAGGTTCTTGCTTATTATCGATGGGAAATACAATGTATTGTAAATAGAATTAAGGTTCAAAGTAAATCACGTATAGTTTCTATAAGGTGTAGGAAATTAGTGCCTTTAACACAGCATTCAGTTGTAGGACCCTTCCAAGGGGATCCTGATAGAGCATTAGATTGCTGCATTGATAAGTTGCAAAAATTAAGTTTGAAAGTGGCAGGACCAGTGAAATTAGGAGCAGCAAGATTGAAGACAGATAAGAAAAAGAAGGCAAAAAGGGAACGGTCTCATTTGAATAGGGGTATCAGTGATTGCTAATTAATTTTCTATGATTAGAACACTTTTACAGTTGTGGGACCCTCAGGAAGATATAGTTGTTGAGGAGGATAACGAACAAGAACTACGATTACGAAATAAGATACACCTTGTGTTAAAGAAAGACCTTGAGCTGTTAGCCTCATATAGTAAAAAGGCTGAAGAGGCTTTGCGATCACCACCATTGAATTGGTTGCTTTGGGTTGAAGAACCAGAATTTTATACTGGTCCTTACTTACATTCGCTTCCTTGTTATGTTTGCAAAAAAGATAAAGATAAATGCTATGCATGGGTAGCTTTGCATTGTGCAGATTGTAATCAGGTTTATTGGTATTCACAGAGGTCATTGGGATATTTATGGTGTACATCTTGTTTTGGAAAGTGGATTCGAAATCATATCTGGGTTAGAGCTCTTGAACAAAGTACTGGCCTGCCAGGACGGACAGGATTATAGCTCTTTGAGAGTGCAGAACAAGTGATTATAGCATATCTTAGGTGGAAGTTACAGGAAAACCTTAGAATATTTGAAATTACTAAAGCCTCACGCATCATAGCAGCTCGCTGTAAAGCTGATTTGCCTTCAAACTTATCTCATGCTATTCTTGTGAGCAAGGATGCTGATTTAGAATTAGATCAGTATATTCAAAAATTGACTCAGCCTTACAATAGACAATCTAGCAAACCAGGGAAAAGACAGCGAAGAAAGGAAAAACAACGCAAACAGAAGGAAGAAAAGGAGAAGCAAAGCAAGCAGAAAGAAAAATGAGGTTTGTTCTTGTTATACTGCTCAATGCTGTAGCAAGTGAAGCAGTAGGAGTAACACACTTTAGTCAACCAAGGGAAAATTTATGGGTAACACTTGCTAATCAAACTAACCAATCATCACTTTGTCTTAGTCTTGGAGGAGTCACTAACCCATTTCGAACATGCCTGGTGGGACTTCCGGTGTGGTCTCCGGGAGAATTTTGCAGTTTGATAAACAATCAAACCTTATGTATGTCTAACATGTCAAACATCACATTGCCAGTGCAACAAGGGTATACTGCAGGTCAGAGTGATGGCTATCGTCAATGCTTACTAATCCAATCACTTAACACCTCTTTGCATTCTCCTCCTGAAGAATTGGATCTTTTTGGAAGTACAAATGCCAGCATATCTAACACTACAGCTGGTGGATGGTTTAGTTTCAAACTTTTGGGTGCTCAGAATTTAAACCAACCTAAAGAAACATGGGCCACCCTAGATTCATCCCTGAATGTGAGTGAATTCTCTCCACAGCATTGCAGTCAATGTAACGGCACAAATATCACAGCACCAATGAAATTACCCACAGGAATATTTTTGATCTGTGGAGACAGGGCATGGAATGGTATACCAGCTAAACCACAGGGTGGACCCTGTTTTTTGGGAAAATTGTCACTGTTTCATCCTAATGTGTCCTTGCTAATGCAGCTGAGTCAAAATTCAAACAGGAGAAAACGTAGCATCCATGACTTAGACTGCAGCAAGATAGGAGATCCATGGTTTTGGGGCACATTCAAACAGGTGGTGGTTTCAACTATCTTACCAGGAGGATCTGCCAATAAAGCCATGAATTTAGCAAAACAATTAGGATGCTGGGCAAGGGATGAGCTGAACAAGACATCACAAATTCTAGACATGTTAACTGCAGATGTGCAAAGTGTTAACCATGCTGTTTTGCAAAATAGAGCTGCTGTAGATTTTTTGCTCTTAGCACAAGGGCATGGATGTGAAGAGTTTGAGGGAATGTGTTGCATGAATCTGTCTGATCATTCGGTGTCCATTCACACTAAGATAAAAGAATTACAACAGGGACTTCACAAACTTAAGGAAGAAGATGGTTTAGGAATTGATGAATGGCTTAAAGGCTTGGGACTCGGACCGTGGCTGAGGAACCTTGTGATCTATGCTATAGGACTGCTGGGTGTAATTTTACTGTTTTTGCTTATTTTGCCTTGTATCTTTAACTGTATTCAAAACATGGTCAGCCGTACAATAGCAAAAACATGGCAAACTAATCTCCTTGCACAAGAAGAAAACGGGGGAAACGTGGAGAGTATTATTAATAATTGGTTAGCTGAGAAAGGCCACACTGATATAATGCCACTGGTTAAGCTGAAGGAGAAAAGTCAGCAGTCAGCAAGCTGAAAGGAAGAGTCAGCAGCGACCTTGCTGCAACATGAGGATAGGGAGTTGAGATTAGTCCTGAATATATCCTAAGAATATGTAGAAAGTATCAAAAGTAGAACCATAGGAATGCAGAAGTAGGCGTAGGTGCTGATATGTAAGCTGATCAATCCTGAGCTCAACTTTTGCAATATGTATGAAGCTCATTATTAACTGTATTTAACCCGCCGTACTCATCAATAAAATTGAGCCTGTGATGATCAAACTGGTGTCCTGGTTCCCTTCCGCCGACAAAAAGGCTTCCTTAGGGGCTGGGTTACTCCCAAGCAGGCAGGGAAAAATGTCATGGAGCTGCTGGACACTCAGGGAGATTCCACGCACTCTGTGGTATCCACCACCAAAGGCTGCTGTTGGATGTAGCAAGGGGCTCCTAAAGGGAGAAAAAACAATCTCATTTCATTATGATTTGTTTGTGTTTTTATTGTTAGGGACTTGTTGGGAAAGCAATGGATTTAATAAAGCAGAGCATTTTATACCTTGTCAGTTTGATTTTTGCTGAGTTTGTTATTTATTGGGAAAATAATGGTAACGGAAAGATTTTTGCTTATATTCTATGGATGTGTAATTTTGTCTAAAGCAATTGAGCATCAAGTGTTGCCTGGGATGGCTGAGCCAGGAAATTGGGCGACCACACCCATCTGCGTGTGGGGCAGGGACACAGAGACTCCCAGGACAGCCCTGGGGTGCCCCAGGGTGGGGGCTGTGCTGGGCTCTGATTCACCACAAACTCTGAGGCACCCCAGGAAGGAGCTGTGACCCCCTGTGCCCACCCAGCCACTGCCCATCCCTGGCACCCCCATTCCCCTGGCAACCCAACCATGGGACCCCCATTGCCTTGGTTGCTCCTCCCTGGGCACCCCCATCCCAGGACCACCATTGCCCAGCACCACCATTGCACTGATCCCATCCCATGGGCTGCTTCTCCCTCCAGAACCCCTATTCCTGAGAGTCCCATTTTTTCCCCGGCACCCCTAACCCTGCCACCCACATGCCATGACTTAAAATCCCTGGGGACCATATTCCCACAGCACCCCCATCCCTGAATTCCCCCAGGCATGGAGACCCCAATTTCCCTGGTGCCCCATTTTCCTGGACACCCATCCTGGGTTCCCCACATTCCCACTCCTGGCAACACCATCACCCACCATGTCCCCAGACTATCCCATAATGTCCCCAGCCTGTGCCCAGCTTCTGACCACCCTGCCCCCACCAGGTGCCACCTACGCATGGGGACGGACCTGACCTCGCTTCCTTCCCCTTCATTCTAAGAGCTGCCAGCCAGGGGAGCGGTGGCCACAGCAATGAGTGACAGCCAGTGCCCATGGCTGGGGACACCGGGATGGCCGGGAAGGTGGCGCTGCTCCTGTGGGGTGAGTGCCCTGGGCAGGGGACTGACACAGCAGGGATGTGGAGGGGAGGGGACATAGAGGGGCTGTGCGGTCCCCTGAGATCCCCAATTCCAGCAGAACCAGTCCATGTTACCCACAGTGGACCTTGTTGTGAGTGGGCATACAGGGTAGCTTTGGGGACAGGGAGAGGGGGGCAGGAATTCAGGGATGGGGATGTGGGGACAGACAAGGACAGACAAGGGAAAGTGAGAGTCCTATGGGGGACCAGGAATCCTGAGAGGGTTCAGGGCCTTGGGACCCCACATTCACCCTTCTCCTCTTTCCTTTGCAGCCACCAGAAAGAAACAGGAAAAGTGACTTGGGGGCTCAAACCTCATTCTCCCCTTTTACCCCAAACCTCAAACACTGCAATTCCCTCCCTCACATCCCCTTTATTTCTTCAGGCCCCCTCCCACCCCACGCAGAGGAGGGGGAGGCGCTGTACACCCACGCTGTGGTCACCAAGAGAGCAGGGGTAAGTGCGGGGGGGACACATGCAGAGGGACACGTCACCCACGAGTTTCAGCCAACCCAGATCCCACAGCCCGTGACTCTCACAGTGTCCCCCTGTGCCACCACCCTCCAGGATCCCCAGGTGACCTACGCGGAGCTGCGGGGACCCCAGGGGCGACTGCGGGAACTCGGTGACATCTACGGGAATGTGCTGTGACACTGGGGGCCACAGGGGGGCAGTGGGGATCCCCACCCATGGGCACCCACTCGTGTGTGTGCTGCCACTAAAAACTGCCCCTCTCCCTCCCCGTGGAGGGACAAAGATCCCAAAGGGCTGAGAGAAGAACAATTTCCTGAAATAGCAACGAGAGAGAATAGATCCACAAGCAACAGCAACAAGGTTGGGAGTCTAGAGAGTCACAAAGGAATGATTTCAAGGGAAAGCCCCCAAAACAGAGGCAAATCCCAGATGATTCCCCCAGCATAATTCCTCCACCAGGGGAACCTTTCAGAACCCTGGACCTTCCTCATTCTGATGGCCAAAGCGGCCTTCAGGAAAATCTGGATTCTCTTCTCCCCTGTCCCAGGGAATAACACTTCTTAACTAATACATATTGTGAGAAACAAGTTAATGGAAGCTGAGTTTTGCTGGATATTATATGAATTGGTATTATATTATTGATTATATTGTTGATTAAATATTGTGATGTTACTGCTGTGACAGTGATGTGTATTGTGGAGTGGCTGGTGTTGTTGGGGTGGCCATCCAAGGGTGGGGGCCAGCCATGGCCCAGCCCCACTGCACAGGGATGGCCATTGCCCAGCCCTGCTCTGGCCAGCTCCAGGTGGCAGTCAGGACCTGAGGGTCCCCCCTGCCCCCTTTGCTTTCATTCTGGCAGCTTTAGAGCTGCTGCAGAGGTGAGAATTCTGTGGGTGGAAAAAGGACTGCCTGTGGTTTGCTCAGCTCTGCAAGAGGCACAAAACCCAAAGGGTGCCCAAGCAGTGTCTCTGGGAGGGCCTTTGGTGGTTTTCAGAGCAGGGCTGCCTGGAAACCCCCCCTGCAGGGGAGGCTGTGGGTGACCCAGTCCGGAAATACAGCACTTGATCATCTGTTCCTCTTTGTAAGGGACTTAGAGAGCTCCAGCACTACTGCACGTCCCGCAACAATCTGCTCTACAAGCTCACCTGGACCCTCCTTCTTGAACAAAACCTGCAGCCTTCTGGAACCTCATGGAAGGAATGTTTCAGCTCAAGCTGTGGCCAGCAAAAAAGAGGGAAAGGTTTGGAAATATCGCACCGGGGCTCTGGCCCCAGCCGTGGCAGAGGTCTGGGGAGTGACCCTGTGTGGATTCCAGGTGTCTCCAAAGATGCTCCATCCCTGCCCTCGTATCCTGAGGGAAAGGCTGAGAGTTTGCAGGATTTGTGGTGTGAAGCCACCACAGGGTTTTTTTGTGTACCTGAGACCTGCCTGTGGTCAGGCGCTGCCTTCCTTCCATTTGGGAGCATGGAGAGCGGACATGAGTGTTGCGCAGCGTGTGTGCGTGTCCCTGGAAAACTGCTACGCTGCCAGTGGGTACTGAGATCCAACCTGCTGCCTTGGCAGCTTCTGCCTGCTGCAGGTGGTGGTGCTGGGACCAATTGGTGGCCCTGAGTTTGCAAAAGGAGCGATTTCCCCTCCTCCCTCCTGTCCGAGGCCGCCACGGCCCCTGAGGGGATGGAACTGGACCGGGGTGCCTGCTGGTGGCCAGGCGTGCTCCCTGCAGCGCCCCCTGCTGGCTGCGGTTATAACTGCCACAAAACCAACAGCGCTGAGTGGTAGGGAAATTTTGTGTTGTTTGTTCTGTTCTGGTTTATAAATTTCCCAGGAAAGAGCTGTTATTCCTTTTCTTACACTTTTGCCTTTTGGCCCCATCATTTTTGAAATTAAAAAACCTTTTTGACATGTGTCTTCTTTACATTCTAGGACAGTTCCCACTTTTCCTGGCAGATATTTCTCATTTAAATGAGTTGCCAACTTCTGGGTTGTAGCGTGGATGGGACAGACACTCCCAGTGGAGACAGAGTCAGAGACATGGCCATCTCATGCTCTGTCTTTTAAGCCAGCTGAGACACCAAGAGCCCTCTCCCCAGCTGGTACTTCTGGTCACACGGCCACTCAGGAGCTGGCTTTGGCAGAGCATCACACTGTCCCCAGTGTGCCATGGCTGACAGACTGATGGACAGACGGGGCCTGTCTCAGCAAAAGCAAGGCCTGACTCACTCCTGTCACTCACAGGTGCTCCACAATGTCTCCAGATGTTGCGGTGTGTTGTAATAACCTGTCGTAAATTTTCGGGTCCCTTCCCCAGGTGTGCCAATACCCCTCTTCCCCTTCCCCCCTCACCCCCTGCTGGGCTGTCAATCAGTTTTAACATTCCAGCAAGGTGTTGTGTGGTTCATCACTTTCAAAAGATGCCCCTCAGGCCTGGGGGTCATTGGCCTGTCTAGGTGTCATCCTCGTCCCTTGAGACCCTGCCCCTCCCACCCAGTTGGTGGCTCACCTGCCCCTCCCCTTCCCCTGTCCCTGAGCTTAAAAGCTGAATCAAGCCATGCCGTCAGGATTCTGTTGGAGCTGTTGCTGACATTCAGACCTCTGCGACCATGGAATAAAGCTCTGGATATAACCCTCCGGCAGAATCCGTCTCCTTCTTCCTCACAATTAGCCTGAAGCCTTCTCTCCTGAGGTAAACGGAGTTCCTACCAAGCCTGGACTTGTTCAGCTGCCCAGCTGCAACCTCCAGCAAGCTAAAGGTGTCTCTGGGGTGATACACCACAGCTTCCCCCTTTGGCCCAGCAGCAAGGGTCAGACTGGCCCAGGCACAATCTACCTGGCACTATTGGGATTCATATTGCAATATTTTGGCATCTCTGGGTGGGCAAAGTGACTCTGCAGCCCCAGAAGGACTCTCAGTACCTCGGGCAGGCTTCGGCTGCCGTGCATCCAGCTGAAAGAGCCTTGGTTGCAATGCTCTCAGTTAGAGACTTTGGGATTTTATCCCAGAAGAAGTTTCGTGGACTGTTCAGTGCCTCAGGAAACCCCAGCTCCTTTCTGGTAAGAAGATTTTCCAGAGGAAGAACAGGGTAGCCTCTCCTGCCCATAGAGTGGTCCTGTTCTGGTGAGGAGACCTAGCCAGCTACAGCTTCCATTTTGGGTGAGTATCTCTGCTCTTGGTGGAGCAGAAGCTCAAAAACAGACTCTGCCGTGAGTTCTGTTCCTTTTTTGCCTTAGCATTTTGGCTGCGCAGCCCCACAGAGGGAATCCATTGCGTTCTAGGCTTTAGCTTTCAGCCGCGTGTGTTGCTGTCTCTTGGAATTCTTTCCAGAGCGGGATTGCTCTCTGCCCTTCCCCCCGGCTCAGCAGCGCAGCGTTCTCGGCTCTCTCCGCGGATGACTCTCTCTCTGTGCGGGGAAGGGGGGCTCTCTACATGTGGCCGCGGGGATCTCTCTCTCTGTGGGGCGGGGGTGCCCTCTACACGCGGGGTGGCCCCGGTATCGGCTGGCCATGTGATGTGGGGGAAAGCTGCTCTCTCTCAGCTCCGCAGGGGAGGCTTTGTCTGCCTCGGCTCGGCAGGGCGTGTCTCAGCTCCCTGCAGCTGCTGCCCGGGAATTTTAAAAGCAGTATATACAGCTGCATTGTAAAGCTTTTGTCTGTTCGTTATCACCTTCCTATCTGTGTTTTTTTTTTAGAAATCGGTAGCTGATTTTGGCTTTTACATTTTACATGGGTTCGAATCTCAGCATTGTACAAAAAGGAGTGTATTATCATATTGTTAGCATTTTAGTCAGTGGTAATGTGAAGTTCTCAAAAGGAAAATTGAAACAGTTTACAAGATGGCTTTTTCTGCACTTCCCACAAACCTCCCCTGAAGAAATCCACAATATTCAATTCTGGGAAAAAGTTGGAAATTAATTGATAACCTTAGGACAGTCTGGGAATACACCCTCAGCTAAATTTGTGTTCTGGAGTTCACAAATTCCAACAGCCTTGCACAAACAAAAGGAATTGGAGAAAAAGCCAAATGCCAAGCCATGTACCTCTGCTCTCCCTGTTTCTCCCTCTCCTAGCTCTAAACCCCCTAAACCTCTTACCCCAAAACTTGGTATTTTAAAGAGAGCACACTCATTGGGAAGTCGACTCCCAGAATTTGTTAAAATGCCTGAGTTGTCCTGTTCACAAGGCCCTGGCCAGGCTGCGTGGAACCTTTCCCAATCCCCTGTGTCCCCTCCTCTGAAACCCAGAGCACGTGTCAGCTTTCCAGAGAGCAGTGATGCCCAAAATGGCCCCCAGTCCCTAGGGGGTCCACAAGATGGTGGATGCCACGTGGCATCTTCCCAAACCTGGTCTTCTTCCCAAAATCCTCTTAAGCATTTCAAAATTCCATACCCATCCCCCTCTCCTCCTGTTCCTCGTGACACCTTCCCCCCTCCCCCTCCCTTTACTGCAGTACCCTCAGCTCCTCCCCTCTACTCCTCCCAGGGGGCATCTGCTGACGTGATGTCACCAGGTGTCCCCGCCCCCTGCCAGCCCCTTGACCCCGCCCTCTGTTCCCATGGTGTCCCCGCCCCCTGCCTGCCCCTTGACCCCGCCCCCTGTTCCCATGGTATCCCCACCCCTTGCCAGCTCCCTGTCCCTGCCCCCTGTGCCCATTGCGTCCCCGCCCCCTCCCCGAGTTCCCACGGTGGGGACACAACCACTGCCTGTCCCCAGACCTGTATCTGTCATCCCAATGCTTCTGATCCAAGGGATACAGAGCTGGGAACAGCAGACCCAATGCATAGTCCCATGTTGTCACTGGCTCCTGTTACCTTTCAGCCTGCAGCTCAGGGAGGGGCAGCCCCAACTGCTAATTGGAGTTCTTTTGGATGACAATTGATTAAGTTGATCTGTAAATCTCATAAAGAATATGGTCCACACAGTCCATATTCCCGTGGCCTTTTAAATTCTGAACTGAGTAGGACTGTGGTGATCCCACATGATTTAAAACAGCTTTTTTCCTGTCTCATGACCTCCATGGAATTCAAATTATGGGAATTAGCATGGAAACAACTGCTAAAAGATGCTCTCCCAGGCTTGCATGCTGATCCAAACACAGCGAAGGACAACAGTGGTAACCCTATCACCATTGAGCACCTCTGTGGTGAGGGCCAATGGTCTTTACCCTCAATCCAAGCTACAGCAATTCCTGCAGAAACACTCGAGAAAGTAAAAGAAGCAGCTGAAAAAGCATTCTTTTCCCTCCAACCTGAGGGGCCTTTTGAGCCCTATAGTAAAATTAAACAGCTATCATCAGAGCCTTTTTTGACATTTGTAGAAAGGTTAACTAGAGCCATTGAAATACAAGTTTAAAAAGTGAATGCTAGGGAAGCGGTTTTAGAGGAAATGGCATTTACGAATGCAAATGAACAGTGTCGAGTGGCAATCCTGAGCCTTCCTTTAGAACCTCCCCCAACCTTAAAAGATATGCTTCTAGTGTGTAACAGGAAAGTGCCTCTGATGAGTGTGGCTGAAGACACCAGACCAAGGCTGCTGCCAAGACCACCTCAGCGTGTCGCCGTTGCCAGCCCTGCACCTTTCCCCTCAGTACAGCAGTACCCTGGGCAGCAGTGGAGACCAGCAATGGCTGAGCCCACAAAACCATGCCTGCTTTGTAAGAACCTAGGGCACTGGAGTAACCAGTGCCCCCTGAAAAGGCAATTTGATGAATTCAGAAATAGCAGGGGAAAAGAACTACAAGCCCTCCCTGGGGGTCAACAACAACAAAAAAACTGAAAAGGGAGCGCCCGCCTGCCAGACGTGCAGACACAAAAAGAGCAGGCCAAGGGAATAAGGGTAGCAAAACCAATCAAGCGCGCAATAATATTAATGTTTGTGTAAGTGAAGCAGGTGCTTCAAAGACTATGTCTGCAGGTCTGTTGCAGTCGAGGCGGTCACGACATTAAAGCAGAGACCACAAGCACACTCAGTCTTAGTCTCAGTTTTCAACTGTTAGCACCATTTGCAATGGTTAGCAACCGTTGGCAACAGTTTGCAACACTTTATTAGTGAAAATGGCTGATACACTTTCCAGTTTTTTCCCCTCCAGTCGCAGAAGGCTCCCATCTTTCCTCTCTCAATCTCCTTGGTTCAGCTTCTTCCTCTTACTTCTTGCTCCTTTAGCCAACAGGCCTGCTGCTAGCCCCTTCCACAATTCCCCCTTTTTTGTTTTTGAACTGTAAATACAGTTGCTATGGATTTTTGCAGGGCCCTTTGCAAAAATCCAAGCAGAGAGGGGACACACAAAATCACAATCACAACCATCAACAGAATTCCCATTCTTAATGCAATCATTCCTGTCCTTCATCCATCTTTAATTACTGATATATGGTCTTAGCCAGTGTCCTCTGCACGTTCTGCTTCAGCTGCGGAACCATCGATCCTGTCCTTTCCCGCACGGTCTAGGTAAGGTTTGACACAGCGAGCAGGAACCCATCGAAGACCATTATCTGTCAAAACACAAGCATAACCCCTCCCCCAGGTTATCAATTCTTCTGGACCAGACCATATACCAGTAATCAAATCCTTGACCCACACCTTGACATTTCTATGGAAATGTGGTTGCTTAGAATTCAAAGAAGAAAAATGGCAAAAGATTGGAGATAACTGTGAGTCAGGTAGGGGACGCAAGAAGTTTAACACATAAACAGCTTTATCTAATCTCACTTGAGGTGACTCATGTTGCATTCCCCCTTTTTTGTTTTTGAACCTGACATTTAAGAAGTCCGTGAGCTCTTTCAATAATTGCTTGGCCCGTGGGGACATGTGGAATACCTGTTGAATGTCCAATGCCCCAGGCACTAAGGAATGCTTGCATTTTCTGCGAAGCATATGCTGGGCCGTTATCTGTTTTTACGTGACACGAAACACCTAAAATAGAAAAAGCATGATAAAAATGACGAATAGCATCTCGAGTTTTTTCTCCTGTGAATGCTGAAGCAACCATGAGAAAAAGTATCAACTGTAACATGAACATACTTGAAGCGACCAAATTCTGGCATTTTTGTAACATCAGTTTGCCATTCTTCTAATGCAGAAAGACCTCTAGGGTTGGTACCATAATATGGAGTGACATGAGTCATATGACAGTCAGGACAAGAGGAAAGAATAGATTTTGCCTTGGCAGTAGACAATTTGAATTGCTGCTGTAAAGCTTGAGCATTCTGATGAAAAAATTGATGGGATAAAATTACCTTCTGCAACACATTGGGTACAGTTTTGATTGCAGCAGCAGCTACTAAAGAGTCTACATAGGCATTGCCTTCAGCAAAAAATCCTGGCAATGATGTATGGCTGCGAATGTGCATGATGAAGTAAGGATGTTTTCGAGCACCAATAACTGTCCATAACTTCACTAATATGGTAAAAAATGGTTTCTCTTGAATATTATACAACACTGTTTGATCTAAATGCTTAACCAAATTGGCAACATAAACTGAATCAGTAACTATATTTACAGAACCAGGAAACAAAGTAAAAGCCAAAAGAACAGCAGAAAGTTCAACCAGTTGAGGAGATCCTGCTGAATCACTGTCTGATATTCCCAGTGATCATCCTTTCTCCAAGCCACAGCTGCTTTTCTGGTTTTCCCAGACCCATCTGTAAAAACCGTTATACCTTACACTGGAACAGGAGAACAAATTTGCTTGCCTTCAAAAGGAATCTCTTTAGTCAGTGTTAGAACAGGATGAGAAGGCAAATGATATGAGATTTGGCCTGTAAAACAAGATAAGGCAGATTGCAATTCATGATTATTTTGAAAGCACCATTCAAAATACCACTGTGTAGAGGTATCACAACGGTCACAGGGTCCTGTCCTAAAATCTCATGACAACGCCTGTGGCCCTTGATGATAATATCTGCAAAAAGCTCATAAAGTCCTGCAGCTGTTTTCCGGGATCTGAAAGATAAAAATATCCATTCCAGAATATGCAATTGACCTTCCCAAGTATCATTCCATTGACATAGTATTCCACATGGTATTTCACGGTCTTTCAAAATAAACAATTGAACACCAACAGAGGTATCTATCCTGTTAACAAATTTGTGTGCTAGGGCTAATTCAACTTCTTCCAAGGTCTTTTTTGCTGCTGAGGTCAGTTGCCTCTTATCAGTAGAGGAAGTGATGCCTGAAAGCAAATCAAACAATGGCTGCAACTGATGATTAGTTCTGCCTAAATATGATCGAATCCAACCTAATAAACCAACCAATTTCTGTACATCAGTAGCAGTTTTAACATCAATGTCTAGCTTTACAGGTTGAGGCATAACTTGAGTGTTGGTCACCAACATACCTAGGTATTTCCAAGGCATGTGTTCCTGCACTTTCTCTTGAGCAACGATCAGGCCAAAAGCTTTCAAATTTGTCACAGCACATTGTTTAAGAGCTGACAACTGTTGTTTGTTGTCAGATGCCAACAAGATATCATCCATGTAATGATAGCAGTAGCAGTTTTTAAATTGCTCCCGGACTTTTGACAAGGCCTGTGCCACAAACCATTGACAAATAGTTGGCAAATTTTTCATGCCTTGTGGGAGTACCTTCCACTGTTATCTTTTATCAGGTTCAGCATGATTTATAGAAGGCACCGTAAAAGCAAATTTTTCTTTGTCCTGCTCAGCCAATGGAATAGTGAAGAAACAATCTTTTAGATCAATGACAACTATTTGCCATTCCTGTGGAATCATCGTAGGTGTAGGAAGGCCTGGTTGTAAAGCTGCCATTGTTGCCATTACAGTATTTATCTGCTGTAAATCATGTAAAAGTCTCCATTTTCCCGATTTCTTTTTTATTACAAAAACAGGGGTGTTCCAGGGACTGAATGATTCCTCAATGTGTCCCGCTTGCAATTGTTCTGTAACTAATTCTTGCAGGGCAGTAAGCTTTTCAGTAGTCAGGGGCCACTGGTGAACCCAGACAGGCTTATCTGTCAACCATGTCAGGGGTACAACTGGACGTTCATTGCCCTGCAACACAGTGGCCCCCATTAAAAATCCGCAGTAATTTTGACACCCCATTGAGATAAACAATCTCGTCTCCACAAACTTTGAGGAGAATCGGCAACATAGGGTCTGATGTTAGCTTGTTGGCCATCAGGATGTTTCACATTAATTACAATGGCTGACAGGCCACCTGTTTTAGCACCACCTAATCCCAGGAGACCAAAACTTGTATGAGTGAGAGGCCACGATTGAGGCCAGCAAAGTCGCGAGAGTATTGTGACATCTGCTCCAGTATCAATCAAACCTGTTACTGATATAGTTCCTGGATGACATCCACTGGCGGTGAGAGTGCATGTCTTTTCTGGACGGCTCTCTGTTACTTTCTCCGTCCAGAACACTTGAGGTACTCCTGTCGATCCAAAGCTTCCGGTGCCTCGACTTCAGTCCACTGTATTTGGAACAGAACTCACAAAAGGTACAATTTGAGGAATGCAAGCTCCTTTCTGAATAGTGACAGGAGGATCATCAATGGATACCATGGCATGAATCTGCCCTAAATAATCAGCGTCAATAGGCCCTAGATGCACATGAATACCTCTAAGTGTAGTACTCGATCTCCCTATCAAAAATGCACTCAATCTCCATCCTATTGGACCATCGGCATCAAGGGGTACCTTACATATTTCTTTTGTTAAAATGGTTGCTGTGTCAGCAGTGGGTATATCAATGCCTGCGGACCCGCTTGTTGCCCCTGAGTATTGTTCACAAATGGGTAGCTTTGCAGGGCTGGGAAGGCCCGCATTTGCTGTTGTGGTTGTTGGGGTATTTGTTTCCCCACACGCCCCTTTGCGGTCCTCTTTGGGTTTCCCGGCAATAGCTGACCATTTGCATGATATTTACTCCTGCATTGCTTAGCATAGTGCCCAGATTTAGCACAACGATTGCATACAACATCGTTGCTTGCACTTGGCCTAAATGTTGTTTTCTGGACAGTACACTGTGACTTAACATGCCCCTGTTGTCCACAATTATAACACTTTGCTGAAGGTCTTAGCACTGCAGCAAGAGCTGCCATTTTATGCTCAACTGAACCAACTTTTGAGCAAGCAGTAACCATTTCAGACAAGGTGGGTTCCCCAGGCAAAGTGTCAATAATCTTTCTGCAATCTGGGTTTGCATTTTCTTTAGCCAACTCTATGCACAATTTGTCTCGCAAAGTTTAATCATCTACCTGTTTCTCAATAGCAGCAGCAAGTTTTTCTGCAAACTGCAAAAATGGTTCTCTCATCCCTTGTTGTATAGTGATATATTTCTGTTTTGGAGCTGCCATTTCCATTGTTTTAGTTAAAGCACCCATGCCAATTTGCTGAGCTTGTGCCAAAATCGAAGGATGCCACCTTGCCTGTAAATCTGGATTAGCAAAAGGCCCAGTGCCCAGTAGGGCATCAACACCCACAGCACGACGAGGGTCGTGTTGAGGCAACTGCATATTTGTTAAAGCGGTGCGTTCAGCCACTCGCCTCCAAGTTTCTTGAAATACACCATATTGTACTGGTTGGAATAGAATTGTAGCAAGATGAGTGATGTCATAAGGTGCAAGCAAATCTGCATTAATCACACGTATTAATTGCATTACCTCTGAGGAATTAATACCATACTGAGCTACTTTCGATTGGATGTCTTGCACAACCCTCCAGGCGAAGACGTGATGACTGTTGTTCTGTCTTGTTCCAGGAACTGCTTTGAAAACTGGAAAAGCCATAGGGTTATCACAAGCAACATTTGCATTGGCACTGCTCTCCTGAGGTACTCTTGGAGCACCTAACCTTTGTATTATGTCCCACTTATTTTCTTCAACTGCTTTCCTCCTAACAAATTCCCAGAACTCCTGAGGGTGTCGAGGAAGCACAGTTACTTGACATGGAGGCAAAGTCCATGGGGCAGTAAGGCTAGAGCTCTTAGGAGATGAAGGGACCAGAGCTCCTTGCCCCAGCTTAGATGTTACTGCGGGCGACTCATCACTTGATTCACTGTTGCTGTCACTGTCAAGTAACGGAGGATACGGCCTTGCAGATTGTTCAAGCCACTCAGAGGGAAGCGGGGGGGCGGACGGCTGGACCAGAGAGGAGGGAAGCGGGGGGGCAGATGGCTGGGTTTCTCTCTCTGCTAGAGACATTTCAGCTAACTGGCATAGCGGTGTAATATATACAGGCACCATCTTGAGCTGCTGCACAGGTGTGAGATAAGGAGGCTTAGGGGCCTGATAAGAAGAGGCTAGGGCAGATTGTCCAGAAGTTTTGGCAGCTTTCCCAGAAGCCTTGGCAGCCAGCCCAGAAGCTCTGGTAGCCTTCCCATCAGAGCCCCCTTCTACCTCAGAGGGCCTCCCATCAGGTTCTGTTATCAGGCCCGACTCTTCATCCGCATCTTGCTCCGTTTCTCTCTCTATTTTCCATTCCTTTAAAGCCTCAAAGAGCGAGTTCCAAGTAACTGCTAGATCAACAACTGTTTTATCTCCCGCTCGAATGACTTGCCAAAGTCTGTCCCCGACCTTTTTCCATGCCTTAACACTAAATGCTGTGTCAGGATCAGTGCCAATATTCTGTGATTTAGCCCACAGCATTATATTACGAAGTGCATAGTCTGACGTATAAATTCCCTTATTTCTTAACAAAATTTTCCATGCAGACAGAACATTTTCTTCCTCTTTAGATAAATTTTGTCCCATTATTACTAGTTGGTGGCTCACTTACTTCCAGGTGTCATGATTTGAGAGAATCAGGTCCGGACCTCCCTGTGGCTTCCACCTGCCACTCTCAGCTGCACCAACGCCGCCTCCCCCACTACGTCCCAGTGGGTCACGTATGCCAATTGCTAGAACCCTGTGTTATGGTTTGGGCCTGGCAAAGCCAGAGCCCCCATGAGTACACCTTCTCCCCGGTGTCTGCTGCGAGATGTGACCAGGAATAAACAAAGCAGGCTCCAACTTCAACATACAGAAAAGTTTATTAACTAAGCTACACACAAACAATTACTAAACTACAAAACTACACACAAAAGAGGGAAAAAAAAACCACAAGGAAAATGAAAACCTCACAAAAACACTCTCCCCCTCCTCCCTCCTAAATTCCCAATACAATGCATCCTCCAAAATCACCAATTCTAGGTCCAACACCACCCTTTAGATTGCTCAAACTTTCAACTCCTCAAGAGGAGAGGCAGTCCTTCCATGTGTCATGGTGGCCTCTTCCGTCCTTGTTCCGGTGCTCTGACCACCGAACAGGGATCAGGGCTGCTTCCAGGGTTGTCTTTTTTTAAGGATGCTTTGTCCAGTTCCAGAAAAACACAGTATCTCACCTTCTCACCTCTGGGACATCCGTCCCCCCCATATTTTATATACCTCCTGGGGCTGAGGGGTACCCACACTGAATCTTCTCTGGCACTGGGACATTTCTCCCCCTGGACTCAGTCTCTGTATCTCATGGAAACATAGCTCTGTCCATGGCTACACAAAAGAGTCCAGCATAAAATGCCACTCCATCTTCTCCATTCTTTCAACATCTCTCACTCTCTCTCTCTGGTCCAGACCTCCATCACTCGTTCATTTCCTTTGTCCTCCTCCACTCTTATCACTCGTCTAGGAAGGGTTAATGTTCTGTAAGGCTTTCATTGTCCAAAAAGGGTTAAAAAACTCCTCCAGGTGGCTGGACTCCTGGCTGCACCCTCCCCCCCCCATCTCCTCAGCTGGGCTGCCTGCTGCCAGCACATATTTACTGAATTTCAAGGTAACACAGGCTGCACTCTCTCTCTCTCTCTCTCTGTCTCAAAAGGCGGGGGGGGGGGGGGGGGGAATGGCTGTCCAATGTCTCTTGGGGCTTTCCACCCTTTCATCCTCCAAGGCCTCCTTACTCCCATCTCTGTCCAGGCCCAGGCCTACCGCATGGCTGCCCCTCCCCCGCCCAGCAGCAGCGGCTGGACGGGGGAGAGATCCGAACTCAGTCCCTCGAAGTCCCAAGAGAGCCTCCCAGGGCCAAAGCTCTGCTTTTAACCCCTGGGTGTTCTCGGAGGTGTGTCCTAAAACCCACTGGCTACCCCAGGTGCCAATATCAAAATCCAAGCACCCATTGGTTTGACCACAACATCCCAGAATTCCCACTTCTTCCTGGTCAAACCACCACATTCCACCCTTCACCTCCGAGAACACCCTTTCTAAAATTGTCAACAAAATTGCAAAACACTTCTACACAATATACCAACTTAATACATGCTTTGTTCTTATTCCTCTTTGGTCCCATCTCACAGCTTCATCCCATCACTCTCTTAAAACTCG
This sequence comes from Melospiza melodia melodia, assembly GCF_035770615.1. Taxonomy (NCBI): domain Eukaryota; kingdom Metazoa; phylum Chordata; class Aves; order Passeriformes; family Passerellidae; genus Melospiza; species Melospiza melodia. The sequence continues at coordinate 1,122,175 of NW_026948638.1, forward strand.
ATTCCTGGTCAGGGAACCAAACAAATGTTATGCTTTGGGCCTGGCAAAGCCAGAGCCCCCATGAGTACACCTTCTCCCCGGTGTCTGCTGTGAGATGTGACCAGGAATAAACAAAGCAGGCTCCAACTTCAACATACAGAAAAGTTTATTAACTAAGCTACACACAAACAATTACTAAACTACAAAACTACACACAAAAGAGGGAAAAAAAAACCACAAGGAAAATGAAAACCTCACAAAAACACTCTCCCCCTCCTCCCTCCTAAATTCCCAATACAATACATCCTCCAAAATCACCAATTCTAGGTCCAACACCACCCTTTAGATTGCTCAAACTTTCAACTCCTCAAGAGGAGAGGCAGTCCTTCCATGTGTCATGGTGGCCTCTTCCGTCCTTGTTCCGGTGCTCTGACCACCGAACAGGGATCAGGGCTGCTTCCAGGGTTGTCTTTTTTTAAGGATGCTTTGTCCAGTTCCAGAAAAACACAGTATCTCACCTTCTCACCTCTGGGACATCCGTCCCCCCCATATTTTATATACCCCCTGGGGCCGAGGGGTACCCACACTGAATCTTCTCTGGCACTGGGACATTTCTCCCCCTGGACTCAGTCTCTGTATCTCACGGAAACATAGCTCTGTCCATGGCTACACAAAAGAGTCCAGCATAAAATGCCACTCCATCTTCTCCATTCTTTCAACATCTCTCACTCTCTCTCTCTGGTCCAGACCTCCATCACTCGTTCATTTCCTTTGTCCTCCTCCACTCTTATCACTCGTCTAGGAAGGGTTAATGTTCTGTAAGGCTTTCATTGTCCAAAAAGGGTTAAAAAACTCCTCCAGGCAGCTGGACTCCTGGCTGCACCCTCCCCCCCCCATCTCCTCAGCTGGGCTGCCTGCTGCCAGCACATATTTACTGAATTTCAAGGTAACACAGGCTGCACTCTCTCTCTCTCTCTCTCTCTCTCTCTCTGTCTCAAAAGGCGGGGGGGGGGGCAGGGGGGGGAATGGCTGTCCGATGTCTCTTGTTGCTCTCCACCCTTCCATCCTCCTAGGCCTCCTCACCTCCCATCTCTATCCAGGCCCAGGCCTACCTCATGGCTGCCCCTCCCCCGCCCAGCAGCAGCGGCTGGACGGGGGAGAGATCCGAACTCCGTCCCTCGAAGTCCCAAGAGAGCCTCCCAGGGCCAAAGCTCTGCTTTTAACCCCTGGGTGTTCTCGGAGGTGTGTCCTAAAACCCACTGGCTACCCCAGGTGCCAATATCAAAATCCAAGCACCCATTGGTTTGACCACAACATCCCAGAATTCCCACTTCTTCCTGGTCAAACCACCACACCCTGTATGGGCCCCCACCGACTATTTTCTTATCACATCGGCGGTCACCAAAATGTCGCAGTCGAGGTGGTCACGACATTAAAGCAGAGACCACAAGCACACTCAGTCTTAGTCTCAGTTGTCAACCGTTAGCACCGTTTGCCACCATTAGCAACCGTTGGCAACAGTTTGCAACACTTTATTAGTGAAAATGGCTGATACACTTTCCAGTTTTTTCCCCTCCAGTCACAGAAGGCTCCCATCTTTCCTCTCTTGATCTCCTTGGTTCAACTTCTTCCTCTTACTTCTCACTCCTTTAGCCAACAGGCCCGCTGCTAGCCCCTTCCACACTGGTCCACTGCTGAAAGTGAAAAAAAATTACCTTTGTTATGATTTAGGTGATCCTGTGTTAACCACGTCTTCTGTCAATGAGCCTTACAGGCTGCAGCTGACAGAGTCACTCCACCTGAAGGACATTGACTGGCATTTTGTCTCTGTAAATCCTGAACAGAAGGGAACTTGGAACCGAATTCGTTGGAAGTACATCGTCACTGGGGACACCAAACACACACCACAAGAGATTGAAATTGCTCGGGGAATGACAACATCAGATCCTGAGCAATTCGTTCTCGGCCTGCACTGTTTCCACCCACCCCTGTTTCTTCCCAAGGGACAAATTGTTGCACAAGCTATCCCTGCGCCATCTTTACCTGAAAATATCGAAAAACAAGGGCCCACAATTGCCCGGGTCCAAGCTATTGGGAAAGACAAACCCAAATTATGGTGTAATGTCAGTGGGGGTGGGGAGTCAAAACGCATTGAGATGCTTGTAGACACGGGTGCAGACTGCATAGTGATTCCAGTACAAGACTGGCCAGCACATTGGCCTTTGCAAAATGTTGCTGGTCACCTTCGAGGTGTAGGAGGCCTGCAATTGGCAAGACAATCCAAAAACATTATTCAAATTGAGGGACCAAACAGACAATTGGCAAATATCCGTCCATTTGTGTTAGATTATTCGGAACCTTTTTTAGGGAGAGATTTAATGGCCCAGTGGGGTGTCACAATTGATATTCCAGACTCTCCACAGCATTTTTGTGCAGCAGTCATTGAACAACAGCACCCCACCCAAAAACTGAAGTGGAAAACAGACAAACCAGTTGACGTGAAACAGTGGCCGCTCAGTAAACAAAAAATAAAGGTGCTTGAGGTACTAGTGGAAGAGCAACTAAAAAAGTGCCACATTGTGGAGACCATGTCCCCATGGAACACTCCAGTGTTTGTCATCCAAAAAGCTGACAAAAACAGAAGGCGACTTCTTCATGACCTCTGACAAATTAATAATGTAATTGAAGATATGGGTTCTCCCCAACCTGGTATGCCATCCCCAACAATGCTTCCCCAAGATTAGATTTAGCTGTTATTGATATTAAAGACTGCTTTTTCCAAATCCCCTTGCACCCTGACAATGCACCGCGTGTTGCATTCTCGGTCCCTTCCATCAACATGGAAGCCCCTATGAAAAGGTACCATTGGACCGTTCTTCCTCAGGGATTGAAGGTATCTCCAGCTCTCTGCCAGTGGTATGTCTCTTCCCTGCTTTCCCCAGTGCGTGCAGCCGCAGAGAAGGCCATCATCTATCATTACATGGATGATATCCTCGTGTGTGCCCCCAATGATGATTTACTCACCCATGCGCTTGACCTAACAATCGATGCATTGATTGTTGCAGGGTTCGAGCTCCAAGAAAAGAAAATTCAAAAGATGCCACCTTGGAAGTATTTGGGCTTAGAAATTGGAAATAGGACCATTGTTCCTCAAAAACTAGAAATCAATCCAAGGATCAAGACCCTTGTGGATGTCCACAAGTTGTGTGGGTCTTTGAATTGGGTAAGGCCATGGCTCGGTCTGACTAATGAAGACCTTGCCCCTCTTTTCAATTTATTGAAAGGGGGAGAGGACCCAGGTGCTCCTAGGTCTATTACCCCAGAGGCACGGAAAGCTCTAGAAAAGGTTCAGATTGCAATGTCCACAAGACAGGCCAACCGATGCTGGCCTGACCTGCCATTCAAATTCATCATCCTAGGTAAGTTTCCACACCTCCATGGAATTATTTTCCAGTGGGAGGAAAAACAAACACCTAAGGCAAAGGACACACCAAAAAAGGACCAGGACCAGAGGGACTCTCTCTTGATCATAGAATGGGTTTTCCTCAGTCATAAAAGGTCCAAGAGATTGACAAAACCTCAGGAGCTGGTAGCAGAACTGATCCGGAAAGCAAGGACCCGGATCAGGGAGTTAGCAGGATGTGATTTTAAGTGCATTCACATTCCAGTTGAGTTAAAATCGGGTCAAAATACTATGAAAATACTGGAACAATTGTTTCAAGAAAATGAAGTGTTGCAGTTCACTCTGGATTCCTACTCAGGACAAATTTCGGTAGCGTGGCCCGCTCACAAGTTGTTCAAACAAGATTCTCAATTCACTTTGAAATTGAGAAGTGCTCTAAGTAGGAGACCTTTAAAAAAGGCTCTGACTGTCTTTACAGGTGTGTCCGGGAGGTCCCACAAGTCCGTTATGACTTGGAAGGATCCTCAAACCCAGCAGTGGGAGACAGACATTGCTGAGGTGGAAGGTTCACCTCAGGTTGCTGAATTGGCTGCGATTGTTAGGGCTTTTGAAAGGTTCTCAGAACCATTTAATCTGATTACAGACTCTGCATACGTGGCAGGAGTAGTATCCAGGGCAGATCAAGCAATACTGCAAGAAGTGTCTAACATCACGCTTTTTGAATTGCTCTCAAAACTGGTAAAGTTAGTCACTCACCGAGAGCAACCATTTTATGTGATGCATGTCAGGTCACACACTGACTTGCCAGGGTTTATCGCTGAAGGCAACAGAAGGGCAGATGCTCTTGCTGCACCTGCAGTGATGGCCACTCTCCCAAATGTTTTTGAACAGGCAAAAATCAGCCACCAGCTTTTCCAAAATGCACCTGGCCTGGTTCGTCAGTTTAACATCACTCGAGAACAGGCCAAAGCGATTGTGGCCACATGCCCAAATTGCCAACAACATGCACTCCCTACAGTGAGTACGGGAGCAAACCCAAGGGGACTGAACAGTTGTGAACTGTGGCAAACAGATTTAACACACATACAGTCTTTTGGATGGCAGAAATATGTTCACGTTAGTGTAGATACCTTTTCTGGAGCGGTCTATGCTTCTGCCCACACAGGAGAATCATCTATTGATGCTATTAAGCACCTCTTACAGGCTTTTTCTTTCATGGGCATCCCCAAGGAGCTGAAAACTGATAATGAGCCTGTTTATAAATCCAAGGAATTCGGGAGCTTCCTGCAGCAATGGGGAGTAGAGCACAAAACTGGCATCCCCTACTCCCCTACAGGTCAAGCCATTGTGAGAAAGAACTCACCGTGATATTAAAAGAGTCCTGGACCAGCAACAACAGGTTCTGAAGGTGGAACCTCCCCACATCCGGTTATCCAGGGTGCTATTCATAATCAATTTTCTGAATTGTTCTTTTGACAGCCTGAACCCACCCATCCTACACCACTTTGGGGGGAGCAGTCATAGGTTGATGAAAGAAAAACCTCCAGTTTTAGTAAAGGACCCTGAGACTTGGAAAACAGTGGGACCTTACAAATTGGTTACTTGGGGACGTTGATACGCCTGTGTGTCCACCCCCTCTGGTTTAAGGTGGGTTCCTTCCAAATGGGTAAAGCCCTATGTTCCCAAAGTCTCAGAGAAATCTACAGAAGCACCCCAGGTTGCTCATGCTGCCTGGAGAAGGAAACGTTGCACGCGTTCTCTGGAGGAAATTCTATTTAAGCCTCCTATCTGGAATAGTTTGTAATATATGTTTGTCTCAAGTTCCTTGTACCAGTTTAGATCCCGCTGTTCATGTGTAGCCTCGAGACGCCATGAGACCTTGCCTGCTTCTCGTCCTACTCGTGATCATCCCACCTGCGATCTCCTGCATAGTGCCGCAGCCCAAACCACATATGGACTACCTTGACAAAGGTTCTCGGACATCAACAGAGAAACTGACAACTGGCTGAATGGACTGTTCAAAGACTGGGGACTCTCGGGCTGGTTGGGATCTATTCTGAAAACTGTGTTTTTAGTGCTGTTTATTTTAGTTATAGTTATTGTAGTTGTAACCATTGTTTTTGGACTAATCAAACGCATGGTTCTCAAGTTAATTTCAAGCTCATACCCCCCTCCTGAGGTCTACCATTTGGAAACCCTCAGTGCTCCAATGGATGACCTGGAAGACTCAGTGGAAAACACTGACCCTCTTGTAGAGGAAGAACCGATTTACCAACTATGGTTTGGCAAGCATTCCGCATCACAAAACCAGTCCTCTTCTTTTTAAACGAAACTAGAGGGAGATGTTGCAGTGTATTGTAATGTCCTGTTTTAAACTTCCGGGTCCCTTCCCAGGTGTGCCTATACCTCTCTCCCTTCCCCCTTGCCCCCTTGCTGAGTGAGTCCTGTCAATCAGGCTTAACATTCCAGCAAGGTCGTCGTGTGGTTGGTCAAGTTCAAAAGATGCCCTATGCCCAGAGGTCATTGGCCTGTCTAGGTGTCATCCTCCCCTGAGACCATGCCCCTCCAACCTGGTTGGTAGCTCACCTGCCCCTTCCCTCCCCCTCCCCCGGGAGCTTTAAAAGGTAATCAGACCATGTGCTCGGGATTCTGTTGGAGCTGTTACTGACATTCAGACCTCTGTGACCACGGAATAAAGCCCTGGATATACCCCTCCGGCAGAATCCGTCTCCTTTTCCTCCTCACCATCGCCGGAAGCCTTCCCCTCCGTAGGTAAACGGAGTTCCTACCAAGCCTGGACTTGTTTCAGCTGCCCAGCTGCAACCAGGAGCAAGCTAAAGGTATCTCTGGGGTGGTACACCACAGTTGCCGCCTTTGGCCCAGCAGCAAGGGTCAGACTGGCCCAAGCACAATCTACCTGGTAATATTGGGATTCCTATTCCAATACTGAAGAAACTGGACATTTTTGTTATCTTTAGGGGCCCATTGGTGCACCCCAGAGCAGCATTTGCTTGTGGATAACAGAGAGTGTGGAATCTCCCTGAGTGTCCAACAGCTCCATGGGATTGTTCCCTGCCTGCTGGGCAGCAAAACAGCCCCTAAGGAAGCTTTTACTTGGGCCATATTTAGGAACTCTCTCCATTTTGCTGAAATCCATCCCACCCTGAAATTTGACTGACTTCCCATGGAGGAAGAGGAGAAGCTCTGTCCATCCTTGGGACAGTGCACAGGAATCTGTGGAAATGCCCGTGTGTGCCTCAGGGTCTGATTCCCTGGTAAATCCACTCCAGCCTGCCCTGAATTCCCTTGCCTGGGCATTCCCTGCTCCTGCTGTGACACCCCTGTTCCCCAGCCCCTCATGTGCAGCCCCCGCTTAGTATTTCCACACTTTTCCCTCTCTTCTGCTGTGCACATCCAGGATCCAAACATTCTTTCCATGAGGTTCCTAAGGGCTGACAGGTTTTGTTCAAGAAGAAGGGTCCACGTCAGGATGTTGAACAGATTGTTGTTGTCTCAGCAGTAGTTTTGTGGTTTTCTCAGACCCTTGGGCAAAGGGACAAAATAATCAATTGCTGCATTTCCAGACTGGTTCCCTCACAGCTGCCCTTGCAGGGGGGGTTTCCAGCCAGCCCTGTTCTGAAAACCACCAAAGACCCCCACAGAGCCACTGCTTGAGCTCCCTTTGTGGTTTTGTGCTTCTTGCAGGGCTGAGCAAACCACAGGCAGGCCTTTTTCCACCCACAGAATTCTCACTTTTGCAGCAGCTCTAAAGCTGCTAGAATCAAAGCAAAGGGGGCAGGGGGGACCCGCAGGTCCTGGCTTCCACCTGGGGCTGGCCAGAGCCGGGCTGGACAATGGCCATCCCTGTGCAGTGGGGCTGGGCCATGGCGGGGCCTGACCCTTGCATTGGCAGGGGACCCCAGGATGTGCCACCCTTGGAACAGGCAGCCAACCAGGAATGTGCAGAGACATTTCTGGAACTGCCACTCCCCGGGACAGGACCCCCCATGCCAGGATGTGTCACCCCCTGGGACTGGATGCGCCCAGGACAGGAACCCCCTGGATGTGGTCCCCCAGGACTGAACCGCCCCTTTCCCATCTGACTCTCAGCACAAACGGACTCTTCCTTCTAGTCCAGGGCAAAGATAGTGAAAGTGATGAGGGGGCGCAGCCCAACACCTCCATCCCCCACAGCCTCCCTACCCTTCCCAGCACACCCCACTGCCCTCGCTCCCCCAACCCTTTCCCTGCTCAGGTGCTCTCCAGGATTGCTGAGTCATGAACTGGGGGTGAGGGGACATGGCACAAAAGTGAGGAAATTATTGAAAAAAGAGAAATAAAGACATGAAAAAGTGAAGGGCAAGGGCGGCCACAGAGGCAGAGCTACCAAGGACCCTCATGCCCAGGAAATGAGCAACCCAGGGTCACCCCAAAATCTGAGGCACCCAGGAGGGGAGCTGAGGCCCCTGGGCCTGATGAGCCACTGCCCATCCCTAGGAACCTCCATTCCCCTGAAAATCAAATCATGGGACCTCCCTTCCTTATATTCCTCCCTGTCATCCCCATCCCAGTACAGACATTCGCCAGGATCTCCATGGCCCAGGGCCCCCATTCCAAAGGAACCCTCTTCTGTTCATTCCATCCCCTGAAATCTTCCTTTCCCAAGAACCTTGATACTCTCAGGAACCCCTCTTCCCACAGGAACCCCCATTCCGCCAGAATCCCCATCCCATGACCCCAAATCCCTTGAGCCCACATTCCCCTGCGACTCACATCCCTGTGTCCCCCCAGCCCTGGGCATCCCCATTCCCACGGACCCCATCCCTAGGATCTCCCATTTCCATGGACACCCATACCCAGGTCCCCAAACGAACTGAGGCCCCCCACTCCTGGGAACGCCATATCCCACTATGTCCACCCAGCCTTGTCCCCAGCATGTGACAAGCTTGTGGCCACCCTGCCCCCACTCTAGGGCCACCTACGCATGAGGACAAAATGTGACCTCGCTTCCTTCCCCTTTGGGCAAAGAGCCATCAGCCAGGGGAGTGGTGGCCACAGCAGCAAGTGACAGCCAGTGCACATGGCTGGGGACACCGGGGTGACCGGGAAGGTGGTGCTTCTCCTGTGGGGTGAGTGCCCTGGGCAGGGGCCTGACACCCCAGGGATGGGGAGAGGAGGGGTCACAGTGGGGCTGTGCGGTCCCCTGAGATCCCCAATTCCAGCAGAGCCAGTCCTTGTTACCCAAGTGGCCTTGGTGGGACTGGGCATATAGGGTAGCTTTGGGGACAGGGAGAGGGGGGCAGGAATTCAGGGATGGGGATGTGGGGACGGGAATGTGGGGACTGGTACCTTTGGGCTCAGGGAGCTCTGGGGATGGGGACAAGGGAAATGGGATGCAGGAACAGAAGGGGACAAGAATGGTGAGGATGTGGCCATGGGGATGGGATCATGGGGATGGGATCATGAGCTGGTGGGGGTAACCTGGGCCAGCATGGGCTGTGTCCATTGTGTCCTTGTACCCAGGGTGTTCACAGTGTCCCCATGTTCTGCCTCAGCCCCAAGTGACCTCGGTCTCCCTGTTCCCAAGGTGTCTGTGCCACAGGGATATGGTGCATGGGTGGCTGTGACACAGACATGTCCGCTGACCATCCAATTCTTTTGTGGCCACCCAGACACATTTTCTAACAAGAACTGCTGTCCCCATGGGCACAGTTTGGGGACACCCCCCCCCCACCCTATACTCCAGGTGCTGCTACCCCTGCAGGGCCACCCGCACCCACCCTACTCCCTTCTCCCTTCCAGCCCAGACCCTAGGCCTCTAGGCCTCGCTGGTGAGTCCTCGTGGGATGCCATGGCCCCACCCTGCTCTCCCCAGCCCCACACTGGCCCTGGCAGGCTGGTGTCCCCTGTCACCTGCAGGTGTCCAGACCATGCAGATCCTGGTGGAGCCCCCCTGGAGGCCAGCGGTGCTGTGGGACCGTGTGACACTGACTTGCCCGGGCTCGGGGACCGCCGGTGCCACCACCTGGTATAAGGATGGGCAGCTCTGGTGGCAGGAGGGACCGGATAACTTCACTGCCATCGAGAGAGGCACCTACATGTGTCACAGACCCGGCACTGGGCTCAGCCCCCCTGTAGTGGTCTCAGATGGTGAGTGGGGATGTTAAATGATCAGGATGACCCCTGACAAGTCAGAGTGGACTCCACTCCTTTGGTGGCATCACAACCCTTGTGTGGCAAGAGCCTTAGCCCTGCACACAGGGACATCCCAATGCACCCAGATGTTCTCAGGGTCACAGGGACCACCTCAGACCTGTCTTGAGCCCCTTGGTGAGAGGGGATCCTCCTGTCTCTCAGATTTGCTGGTGCTGCAGGTGCCAGCAGGGGTGCTGCTGGAGGGGGACACGATGACACTGCGCTGTCGGTGCGGCCATTGGAACCACATTGTCACCAGGGTGCAATTTTACTAGGACGAGAAGGAAGTGAGGGGGTTCATCAACAGGACCGAGCTGTCCCTATTTCCCCTGCAGCTGCACCACAGTGGCCACTATAGCTGCGGGGGCTTGGTGGGGTCCTGGCAGTCACGATCAGCAGCAGTGACAGTGAAAGTGTATGGTGAGCACTTCCATGGCTGGAACTCCAGTCTCCTGACACCCCCAATGACCCTTCCCAGCAGACTCAGAGTCACAGTCCTCACCTCCTCTCTCCTGCCCTGAGCTCTAAGCTCTACCTGGTGCCACTGCTGCGGGGACCCCTGAACCCACCATGTAGTCCCTCCTGACTCTCAGCTGCATCAGCACCCCCAGCCCCCTGCGGCCCTGAGCCCCCCTCCTGCCCATCTTCTACAGGGATGGGCAGGTTGTGGCGGGCCCACAGGGGTCCCGCAGCTGCTGGTGCCCGCCATGGGGGTCTCCCACTCAGGGAATTACAGCTGCCAGGTGCGCTCATACAGGGGGGCTGTGAAGAAGAGCAGCACCTGGCTCCGTGTCACGGTGCGCAGTGAGTGCGGGGATGGGTACAGGGAGCCTCCCGGGGTCCTCTGCCTGGGGACCTCCATGTCCCCCAGACACATTTCTTGGGTCCTTCCATCACTCTATGTGTCCCCTCACCCTTCCATGGCGTGACACCATCCTCAACATCCCCCACCATACCCATCCCTGCCCATTCCCACGCCCCCACTTCAGCTGCCTTCCCTTCCCTGTGGCCTCAGCCCTGTCTCTGTCCCCACAGTGCCTGTGGACAATGTCACCATCACCCCCAGTGTCCTGGAGGTGACTCCACAAGATAAAGGGACACACAGGGAAACAGGTGGGGTCCCTGAGGTTCGCAAGGGAGTGCAGGATACCTGCGGTGATGGGCGATCCTGATGTGTGCCCCTCTGTTTCTTGCAGTGGCCGCAGGGATCGGTGGAGCCCTTTTGTTCCTGTTCCTGCTCGTGGGTATCATTGTGGCCTGTCACCGATGGCACCGTGTGGGTGGGTGACAATGGGGGGACAGGGCACATGGAGAGAGGTGGGAAGGATGCCAGAGAAGGGGGGCCATAGGGCAGCACCCATAGCCCCTGACCTGGCAGAGGCTGAGACCCCAATGACCATGGCTCAGAGACCTGGGGAGCTGTTGGAGGGTCATGCAGGGATTTTGGAGGTCCTATGAGGCATTCCCCTCCCTGTCAGGCTCAGGGTTCTGGGAGTTCAAGGTGTTGGTATAAGTAGGATGGTTCAAAGATATTGGGGACACATCAGGGATACTGGGGGGGCATCAGGGATACTCGTGGGGCCTGGGTAGAATTGTGTGTCTGGTGGTGGTTCAGCATTCCCTAGGGTGGATGGGGCCCCCTGGGTCTCCAGTCACCTTACCAGCTTTCGTTTGCAGATGCCAGGAAGTACCAGGAAAGGTGAGTGCCGCCTCCAGCCATGATACACCTTTTACCCAAACCCCCAGCACCTCCCATCCCCTTCCAAACACCCCCTTATTCCAACAGGGCCCCCCAAGACCCCCTAGCACCCTTGGTGGAGGATCCTCAGGCGACGTACATGGAGCTGCAAAGGCAACTGTTGGAACCCAGTGACATCTATGACAATCTATACCAAAAGTTGTGATGCTCTGGCAAGCAGGAGGCACTGGGTGACTCTGGGAGTGCTCCCTCCATGCCTCCTGTGGTTGCCCATCCTTCCAAGGGAGGTGGTCATGGGTCAGGGGAAGGCTATACAGGGCACCCTGTGCTCCCCATTTCCTCTCCCTGTACCCACAAGGGCTCCCCTATCCCTTTGCTCGTTCCTGCAGGGGTTCCCCAGCCCTATTCAAGTGCCCAAGTACCCTCAGGGCCTGCCCCATTCTCTCCCCATAGTGCTTGCAGTACACTCAGGGCTTCCCCATTCCCCCTCCCACTACCCCTGTCCCATCCCGCTGTAAAAGGTGGAGTCGGGGAGGATTCTTTATGAAAGGTTTCTCAGATGAAAATGAAGCACAAACACAGCAATATTATATCTGAGAACCGTTTATTGATAAAGGAGAAGAAGCATTCGTACTGAAGGGGGAGAGAAGGGAGTAGAACGGGAAAAGGATAGAGAGAGAAACAGAAGACAGGGACAGTGTTACCGCAAGGAGCCCGGGTGCTCTGTGGGCATCAGCTCAGCAGATGGAGTGTGTGTGCTGCAAGCCAGGGTGAGCCCACATGGCGTTTGTGAGTGGCTGGGCGTGATTTCCAAGGATGGCACCTGCGTGTCTCTGGCACGGGCGAGCGATGGCTGCAGGCTGGCTGCTGCAGGCTGGCTGTGGGCTGGTGCTGCGGCACTGGTGGCTCTGGGCTGGCTGTGGGGGCTGGGGCTGCGGTGGGCAGGTGAAGCAGGCTCGGTGCTGTGGGCAGCATGAGAAACATGGCAGAGGTGGTAGGTGGGTGCAGGCAGCATCCATTCCATTGAGGAGGCAATGAAGGAACGTCCAGGACAAGCAGGAATGAGCTGCCTCATGAAAGCAGCGAAGCAGGGAAGAACGGGTGCGGACAGGGAAGAAGGACCATCCAGAGGAAAAGTTGAGGGGGGGAGTGTCAGTGATATTTTTGCCTGACGTCTGGGAGGAATGATGCATTTGACTGCAGCGAGGTTGGCAGAAGGGCGGCCAACACCCAACTGCAAATGTGTGAGCACCCCTCGGCATCAGGAGGCTTCGGGCTGTGCTCACAGAGGACGGAATTGCTGCTGACCGACGAGAGTAAAGAGTCCGGACACTCACTGGGGACTTGTCAGATTTATTGTAGCAACCAGGGAGTGACAAGACACCCAGATGTGGAATCTAACGTGTCTGCCAGTGAGTGACGTCGAACTAAGGTTGCAACAGGGTTATAAAGGGGGGAGGAATTCATGGGAGGGGTTTAAAAGGAACCAATAGGGGAAGGCAAGGGAGTGGACTTAGGATAACTGACATGAGGGAAAAACCAATAGAAAGAATGTAAAGGAGGGGACCCGGAGCCACAGCCATTTAAGTCTCCCTAAGCACAGAAGATTCTGGCAAACTAGGAGGAGTGGGGAGTGATTGACTGGGCCCAGGGAAGAGAACAAATTCACATGTAAGGAAACACAGGGGAGGGGAAATTATATAACAGAGAGGATTGACATAAACTGTGGCGGGAGTAACCAAGGTAACCAAATAATTGAAAATACTATGGTGGGAAGAAATGGTGAGGGCAGAACCATTACAGAAAATGGGGGAGTGATACAGAAAATAGGGGAGTAATTAAATAAACTAACAGAATACACTACAACATCTGACTCCATATTTCCAAATGCTAATTAATTACTTTTTTATACTGTATTATTCTATATTATATTACATTACATCTAAACTGAATCTGCCAAGCACTCAACTGCACTCCACTGCACACAATCTCATGACTGTCAGCCGACAGTCCTGACACACACACACACCTGGATTCAATTGGTCAGTGAATCAAAACACTGACGCCAGAATCCAATCACCAATTCCCTTCAGGTAAAGAATCTTCCACAATGCATTCCACTTGTGAAAAACACAGGAGCTGTAAATGAGATGAGAATTGTTTGGGTCATTCTTTGCTTCTCTCACTGCTTCTCACAGGTTCAGAGAATGTGAATTCCATAGGGGAGGAGGGCCAAGCTGCCCCTCTGAGTGAGCCCCAGATCCCTCCAAGAAACCCAAAGCAAAACACTCCTGTTGTGTCACAGTTTGCTGCTCTTATTTGCAAAGGCTTCTCCCACAGCCCCCTTTCCTGGGTATTTTTTCTCAGACATTTTTCCTCGGCATCTGTCCCACCAGTCAGTGGGGGTCACTCACAGCCCCATCACTGCAGCTTTCTCTCCCCTGCTTCTCTGTTGCATGAAGCCTCACCAGGGACAGGGTTCCCAGCACATGTACAACCCACAGAGTCATTTTTCACCTCATGTGTAGCATATGTTGAGACATAAATCAAATTCAGATTTGTTTCTCTTAACCCCCATGTGCTTAGTGGCTCTGCAGTCCCCCTCCCAGTGCTCCCACTAAAGTGGCTTACTGGTGCCTGTCCCAGTTCCAAGGGGGCACAGGACTTGGTTCCCTGCTCCTGGGACAAAAATGCAGCTCCTTGTTTAACCTGGCAGAAATGGTGTTTCTTTGTTCAGCTCTGTCAAGGAAGCTGAACAAGGTGGGAACCTCCCTTGCAATGGAAAATACGACCCCCTTCTCTCTGAACTATTATAACTTTGAAATTATGGGAATTCTAGGCAAAGATGTGGGAACAGGAGTAACAGCTCTTCACTGGTATGTATTGTGAGAATCAAGTTAATGGAAGTTGACTTTCACATGATATTATACAAATTGATATTACACTATTGATTATTTGGTTGATTAAATATTGTGATGTCTTTGGGACAGTGATGTGTATTGTGGAGTGGCTGGTGTTGTTGGGGTGGCCATCCAAGGGTGGGGCCCAGCCATGGCCCAGCCCCGCTGCACAGGGATGGCCATTGCCCAGCCCTGCTCTGGCCAGCCCCAGGTGGCAGGCAGCAACTGAAGGTCCCTCCTGCCCCCTTGGCTTTAATTCTGGCAGCTTTAGAGCTGGATGGGAAATTGAAGAGAGCCATTCCCAGCAGCATTGCAGGAGCAACTTCCTCTGATAAATCCCTTTTTTGGGAATGTGGAAGGGGCTCTACCCAGAGCAGGAGGTTCTGGCATTTCCCAATACAGGATGGAATAGCCTCTTTTTCCTTTATTCAATGGGAAATTACCATGTGAAAAGCTTTGGATTCAGTGGGTGGAAGGTGGAGGTTGGATTTCTCATGGAATTCCTCTCCCACCCCTTTTCCAGGGAGCTGGAAAGAAACTCCTCAGCCCAGTGCAATCTTCCCTGGATATAATGGAGGCAGTGTGGAAAACATCTCATCCACCAGCTAGGCCAGGATCTGGAATTCTTCTATTGGAAACAACAGAGCTGCTGGCAAAGGCTGGGACATCCTGGAATCTGGGAATCTTCCATTGGGAAGAGCAGAGCTGCTGGCATAGCATGAGGATGAAGAAGAATTCCCATCAAGCCAAGACAGATAAGCAAAGGCCCCATGACACAAAAAAACATTCCCAGGTTCCTGTTCTGGCAGGGATTGAGTCATTTTCCACCAGGATTTGGGAAAATTCCCTGATTTTGCGTCTGTCAGGGGAATTCACTGTGAGGAACAGGGCAAGGAGCATCCTGGAGTTGGAGACCCCTGGGAATGGATGAGGTGCATGAAGGATCCGAGAAATTCCTCGGAAGGGAGGGAAGGGAAGGAGAGGGAAGGGAAAAGGGGTGAAAGGGGGAGGAAAAGGGGAAAAGGGGAAAGAAAAGAATAGGAAGAGGAATCAGCTGGTGATCAAAGGGATTTTAGCTTCCGCTTCCAATCCATTTCCTAAATTTTCCAAGGTTAAAGACCCCTCAGAGCCTCTGGACAAGGAAATTCCCACTGCCTGTTCCTGGGGTGAATTCCCAGCAGCGCCTTTGGTGAGCAGAATACCGGGAATCCGCCAAGCCAGCAGCTCCCACTGCAGTGTAGAGACCATTCCAGACCTTTCCAAGGCAGAGCTGGTTTCTTCCATCCCACAAAATGGAAACTGAGCCCACAGAGAGAGGGATAGTCCAACCTCCTGAGGGAAAAGCCTTTGGCCTCACCCATGAATGTTGGGAAGATGCCAATTCCGGAGGTTATTCCATCAAAACTTGACACCTTCCCAGTGCTACACCTGTTCCAGAGGTTTCCCTGCAGCAGGAATAAGTCTGGTGGGATCCAGGATGCCCCAGCCCTGCCCACCCCACCTAAATCCAGCCATTTTCCCACTCAGCATTAGGGATAAATCCCTTTTTCCTCCGTTCTGTCTTTCCTCAAACAGCTCCAGAGCTTCTCTTCCTGGTGGTTTGGTGATGATCGACATTCTGGGCATGACTCAAGAGGTCAATTAGCTCCCATTGTCTTTTCCTGTAGATTCCAGAGTATTCCAGAGCCTGGGAAGACACAGGGAGGAGCTGGATGCTGGATCAGGGAGGGAAGGATGGAAAAAAGACCTGGAGCATCCGTTGGTGTCAGATAAGGATGGGGAAGAGTGGGCTTTTCATGGAAAACACACTTGGATGGGTGATCTCCAGGGTTTTCCAGGATAGGGATGAGCTGTGGAGGACCAGAGCCACAGGTGAGTGTCCACATCCCAAATATCCCCATAAATCTCAGCAGGAATCCCTCAGGAGCAGAAGAACCTCCTTGCTTCAGGCTCTTCCTCCCCAAAAATTCTCCTCCTTGGGGCCAGTCTGCTGGGAATTCCAGGAGGTGGGAAGGAAATCCTGCACGGAATCAACACCCTGAACATCCCAAATCCACCCAGGCAGCTCCTTCCAGAGCTCCAGGGCCTGGATTTTGGGCAGTTCCCTCTGGAGGAACCGAGAGGGCCGGGAGAGCGGATTTCCCACCCCAATCCCACTGCTCCTGTGAAAAGAAGGGAAATCAGAGCTATTTTGGGATTCCTGGGTTATTTTTTCCTCCTCCAGGAATTCCAGGAGTTGGGACTTTCACAGAGCTGAGGAAAATGAGGGGGCTTTCATGCTGCCACAACAGGGATGGGACTCGGGAATTTTGGGTCGTTTTCTGCAGAAAAAGATTGGAATGCCAGGCTATGGGAATTGGGTAGTCTTGGAATATTGAAAAATAGGGATATTAGAATATGGGGACATTGAATTATGGGAATATTGGTATATTGGAATATAGGCAAATAGGAATACGGCAGTGTTGGAATACTGGGATATTGAAAAAGTAAAATACTGGAATATCAAAATACTGGAATATTGAAATATTGGAAGGCAGGATTACTAAAAAAACCTGAATTATAGGAATATTAAAATATTGGAATAATGAAATATTGGTACACAGGAATATTGAAATATAGGAATGTTGAAATACTGGGATGCCAGGCTATTGGAATATTGAAATATTGAAATATTGGAAAACAGAGCTGTTGGAAAATTGAAACACTGGAATGCAGGAACAGTGGATTATGGAAATATTAGGATACAGAAATACTGGTGGAATATTGAATAATGGCATACATAAATACTGGAATAGGGCAAGAGCCAACCTGGCAGCCGTTCGGGACACAGGGACAAATTAAAGCCACCTCTCCCAGGAAATAAGTCGATAAACCAAGAGGAAATTCCCAATCCTTCCATCTCCCATAGGGATACCAGGATTGGGAGACCACAAGCAAACCCCGTTCATCAACCATCATTAACCCCAGGGCTTAATTATTTCACACATCATCCCCCAGTCATTACCTGGGACCGGCTACTGGATCCCAAAATTGCAGCACCAAGCTCCATACCTCTCTCTCATGCCAAACACAGCTTTTTTAATGTTCCCCAAAACACTCAAAAATGAGGGAAAATTTCATCCCAGCGCCCACAAAACACCCCTCAGCCTGGGAATGCTGGTCCCCCAGTTGGCACATCCAGGTACAGAATTTCTCCTTCTCCCAATACTTCTCCTGCATGGAAAAATCAAAGAATTGGGAATTTGGATCAGCTGGGACAGAGCCAAATCCCAGCTGGGATTTCTGTGGTATTCGCTGGCCACAGGCAGGTCCTGACAGCTCCTCACACCCCTTGGAATTCCAGAGCTGGCAGCAAAACATTCCTGCAGTTTGGAAACCCCTGGAATTAATCAGTAATTGGACTTAACTGACCCAGAGCAAAGTGCGACGGTGCGAGGATCTGGAGGGATCCCTGAAAACCAACCCCCATGCTGGGGTTTGCGGGATTTTAGCCACAAAGTTTAAGGACTTTCTTTGGGAAAAGGAAGATGAGTTTCCACACAGCAGGAATATTCCCATGGGAAGGTGTTTTCTGGGGCAAAGTTACAATTTTGTGTGATAAAAAGCAGCAGATGGAGAACACGAGAGCCAGGAATGGGAAGGAAGTGTCTGCAGGTTGGAATCCAAGGGGTTTATCCCTAAAAATGCTCCTTTGCCCTCCCCAGGATGGTCCTCACACTGAAATCTGAGGGGTTTATCCCCAAAAATTCTCCCTGCCCTTCATAGGAATCTCCATGTTGAAATCCAAAGGGAAGGCACACCCTCCCCAGGTGGGTCCCCATGTTGGAATCCAAGTGTTCCCCCTTGAGTAGCTCCTGTAAGACACCGCCCCAAAACCCCCAGCAAAGTTTGGGGGGCTCCGTCTGGGTTCAGCCCCCCCCTTAGGACCCCCAGATTCCCTGCAAGGGCTGTAGGCTCATGACAGCTTCAGCAAGGCACCTTCAGCCCCCTCAAGACCCCCCTTTCAGAGATCCTTAACCTCACCAAGGGAACTTCTGCCCCCTTGGTGCCTCCTCAGGACCCCCAGATCCCCTTCAAGGGTCAGGGGTCTCAACCTATTCTCATGTCACCCTCACTAAGGAACCCTCAGGACTCCCCCAAATTCCTACCAAGGGTTGGGGGCTCCGCCTCCTCCTCAGTCATACACTCACCAGGAGACCCTCAGAGCTCCCAACACCCCCAAACCTCACCAAAGGGCCCTCAGCCCCCTCAGGATTCCCCCCAAACCCCCAGCAAGGGCCGGGGGTCTCAGTCCCTCCTCATCACATGATCCTCAGCCCCCTCACGACCCCCCAAAACCTCTCAATGGCCAGGGGTCCTAATCCCCCTCATGACCCCCTCACCCAAAGCCCCACAGAGCCTCTCAGGACCCCAACACCTCACCAAGGGCTCAGTGTCCCCTCAGACCGGGCCCCTCAGAGCCCACTCATGGCCCCCAGAGCCCACTCATCGCACCCAGAGCCCCCTCAGGACCCCCATTCCTGCTCCACCGGGACTGCCCCTGTGTGTGGGGTGCGTTCCCGGGCCCGGCCGCAGGGGGGCTGTGGCTGGGCGGCCCCCCCATGCTCACAGCTCCTGCAGGCCGGGTCCCCCTTGCGCACCCCAGCGTGGTCGGCAGCCCCTCCGCCCAGCAGGGTGCTGACGCTCTGCAGTGGGCACGTACAGCTCACCATTGATGCTGAGTGAAATTAACAGGGCAGGAGACTTTTTCTCCTTTTAATGCCTTTGTTAAAAGTGATCAGCTCAAGGTTGGGAGGCTCAACGGGTCCGCTCCCAGGGTGACTCAGAGGAGGAGAAATGTGCAGCCTTGTCCCCTAGGGAGCAGAGCTGGGGGTCCTGTCCTCACGAGAGCAGTGGGGCTATACCCCGTGTTTTTCTCAACTTTCGGGTTTTGCTGTCTCGGCGTCTTTGCTCCACCTGAGGTCTTTGCTCAGAGTGAGGGGCAACAAAAGTTCTCACATCTCTGCAGGCTCAATACTTTGTTCCTCACGTCCAGACATCACTCTGATCTCTTAATTCTTTGTTGGCTCATTGTTTTGGGGGTCTTTATGTTAAGTTTGGAGGAGTGGATTCCCATGGCATGCTGGTTCTGAAGTTATTTTGCATTCCCTCTGATGCCCCCTACCATGTCCCCTCTCACTGTCTGGGGAGAAGGGCTATCAACTTAGCCACAGGCAGGGCCTTACCGATACAAAATGAGTAGTTAATGAAAACGACCGATGACTACAATAGCAAACAGGTAGAAATCCACCTTGGAAGCAACTGGTCCAACCTTTTCACTTTGCAACTGTGATAAATAGGTATGATTCGTGCTGATAAATATTGAAACAGTAATCAATGTTGATACAGTAATATATATCTGAGAATAATAAAATAGCTAAAAGTTGTAATGCCAAAGAAGAGAGGGAGAGGAGGGGCTCCACCCCCCCTCCCCCTTCCCATCAGATGTTCCCAAGGACCACAGGAAAGAAGCTGAAGATACAGTTGATAAAAAAGAGCAAGAACCAAGTTGGGTCCCAGAAAACGCTAATTATAAGAGATTTATTGCCTTGATATGTACATGCAGTGATATGTTAGTCTTGGTTTACATCGTACTGGCTTGGTCCGCATGCGTAACTCAAAGGTGAATTAAAGGACAATGAGGAAGAAGAGAGGTCTTCATCCAAAATGACCCCCAAAGACTTGTGCGACCACCAAACCGAGTGGTGGCGCATGCGTGATAAGGGTGGTAGTGAGGGCAGAGCTAGAGATATGATGAACCAAAAATGGGAGGAGATGGTATTGACACATGGCACATAAGGGGTGATTTTCACTTGGCAGGCCTGTATGTGAGGTGGCAAGGGTCCCAGAACTCTGCCCTCCATACCCTGAGGTTATCTTTTTCGTATGTGCTATTATTAGAACCAAATTATCCCTTATTTAATCAAAATATAATGTATCCAATTCTATATATTTTTTTAATTTTAACTATTCAATTAAAATTGCTACTACTTTTAATATTGGTTAGGCTTTTTTATGATGGGATAAATGGGCAAACGTAACACAAACGATTTGCAAAATAATGGGTAGCCTTTTTTTACTCATAACACTGCGCAGCTGCCCACCTTCGCTCACTTACCCGTGGACTTTAAAGCCATAACCCAACTTGGACTTGACAATGCGGATGATGCAGGGCCCATCCGGGGGTCCTTCCCCAGCCCTGTTCCGCACCTCTGGTGGTGCTTCCCCCTCCTTGTCCGCCATCTTGGCATCCCCACACCGCTCGTTTCACAAGACAGAGCCTGCGACAGCCACTTTAGAGACCCCCTCTCTCCCATCCGCGCTGCGGGGAGTGATGGGAAATAGAGTCCACGGAGCTGTCAAGAGCCATTAGCATGCCGCGGGCCGCAGGGGGTGATGGGAAATGTAGTCAGAGAGACGGAGAGGCAGGGAGAGTGCGGCGCATGTGCTGTGGGCATGGGAACGGGGGCTACAGGTGCCATGGGCCTGGGGGATGTTACCGTAGGAATGGGGAGGTGTAGGCATGGGAATGGGAGGGGACTGTTGTCATGGGAACAGAAGGGTGTTGTTGCCATGGGATTAGGGGGCTGAGGCCATGGGGACAGGGGGCCCCTGACATGAGAACAGGGGACGGTTGCCATGGAGATGGGATGCTGTTGCTATGAGAAAGGGGTGTATGTTGCCATGGAAACAGGGAGTGCGGTTTCCCTGGGTACCGGCAGGGGGCGCTGTTTGCGGCGGTGCTGTGAAGTGACTCCCAAGGGACTGAGGGAGCCCCAAAAATCCTGCGAATCCCACAACAATCTGCTCTACAACCTGACCAGGACCCTCCTTGTTCATTCCCGAGCTGACCAGGAAGAACTGAGCTAAAAAACCCCCCGGTTTCATCAAAAGCTGCGTTTCGGGTTCACTAAGAGTGACAAGGCCCCCACTGCTCTCTGGCACTGGGGTGGGGGGGAGGGTAAAGGGGAGCTCCTGGGTGTACTGGGAGCACTGGAACGGGGAGCTCTGGGAAGCCCCATGTGGGATCCTCCACTCGTTGCCACCCCCCGGGCATGGGAATGTTTTGCGGAGAAAAGAAGAAACTTCACAACTTTGTAAAAGTTGTAAAGCTTGGTATGCTTTTATTACGACGCGTGGGACACAAGTCTCCCAACAAGGCATGCATATTTCTGAAGACCTTGGGTCTTCTTTTATCTCTCTTCTAAATGCATATGTATACAGTGTCACAATAAGTTCATACATATTCATTCCGTGTGACATTTAGCACCAGTTCTTCTTTATCAAAGGAATTTCTAAGTCGGGGGCAAATCGACTTTGTGGTCTTTTCTGTTTTTCTTTCTCTGTCTCCTTGCTGTCTTGGCATGCGAGTTCTTCCTTCAGCTTTGGCCTCACAGACTTTTCACCTCTCTTAGACACTTCACTTAATTCAGAATGGATCTGTACTCTGTCTCATTCCCCCCTTTCCTAGGAAATAAGTAAATTCTTTTACTTAATGAAAACTTTCACAACAGTAAGTGTCTTTTAGTGCTTCACTATGTGCTTTTGACAAAGATGTTAGTACAGCTATTTGTTGTAGTATTCTCTAGTTCTAAATTAACAATATAATAGATAATCTTAAGCTTACTCTAATTAATAGTAGTAAAACTACAATGGGGTGGTACAACTTATTAAAGATTCCATTTGCAGTTGGTGACTACTTAAAGATCACATCTAATAATCTTAACAAAATTACATATACAGAGACTAGAATGGTTTCTACTAGACAGAATAACATCATTGCTATCAATTTGTACAGCAGCACAAGCAGTTCTCAAGCATACACCCTTTTCTAGTATATACGAGCACAGTTTTCTGGTCAGTGACTGGATGAATTTCGAAGTGACAAATACTCTGCTCAGTGTTCAAACACACATCTTGAGCATTAATAGTATTGCTTTCACAAATGAATCCTATCTGTTCACTAGCAGTGCAGGATTCTAAGCTTACTGTCTGCCACTTCTCATTCATCTTTTGTGCTCACACTCTATGTTCTGAAGGATAGAGTATTGTTTTTCATGGTTTAACCTTAGAGCAACGATGGGATGGATAACATAAACAGTGGCATTATGTATGGTAAGCACAAAGGCAGTTGTTACATTAGAAACAGGATCATAGGTGAAATTCACTATAGTCTGCTAGGTTTGAAACTTCTTTTAAACTTTAGTTGCATTATCTCACACAATTTCTTGAATTTTAGCTGGAAAATTACTTTCACCTCTTTCTCATATGATCAGAGCTGCTGTTGCTTGTATCTATAACTGTGCTTGTATACAACTGAAAGCTAAAGACACATTATCTTGTACTATACTTAGTGCTTCTACTATTAACTTGTGGTCTTGGTCTCTGGCTTTTTCATACTTCTTTACTTTGGCAGTACTTTTGAAATCTGTCACTGGCTAGTTCTTAATGCTAATAGAGATTACTATAAAGGCTGCTTCAATTTTGTTAGGCTACTTGCTGCAGTAGCTAGTTTATTCACTAGTATTTCTGAATCAATTCTATTTAAAACTCTTAATCTTGTCTCTAATATGCCAGTTAGATGTTTGTTATGGGGAACAGGAACTGCTTTCTGTTTATGACTATCCCTCCTTGCCAGAGGGATGTGCTGGGCTCACACTGCAAATTCAGACACACTTCACAAGTGTATCTGACAGAGGTTTAGGTCATATTTGAGGCAGATGTTTGTTCTGAAATGTAGAGACTTCAGGAATCTCTTTCTCCTTCTAAAGTACCTGATTTCTCAGATGTGTGGCAAGCAGGAATGTCTCTCTTGGTCTACAAAACTTCACTCACCTTGCTCTTAGCTTCAGGTCTAAGCTTCAAGTAAATAATGAAGGGGAAATCTGAGAGAAGAGCCTAAATTCATTGCAGTGCCTCAGAAGAAACTGGGATCAGGTTTCTGCTACTTGAAACACTCAGCACAAAAGTGATGCTCCAAATCTTACAGCCTGCTGCTGAGCTCTGAGGGGGGGTCTCTCTCTACTTCTTTTAAGCAGAATCCAACTGCCTCAGACTGGGACAATCACTGATCTAAATCTCAGTAGGAAAAGGGATAGCTATAAATAAAGAAAATCACTTTCTTTGCTTGGGTTAATTTACCACTTGCAGTTCAGCACCTTTTACTAGTCATTGCCTGAGTGTTCAGCTAACTGGCTTGGAAAATGACTTAAGGAAACTGATTTCTTGGTGTTCTTGGTTTTAGGCACCAGGAGAGCTGGCTCTTTCTTTTCTTGTTCTGCTCTTGAGATATGCTTGTTTTTGTAACTATGTTGTCTAGCTCTCAAAGGAAGTTTTTAGGAAGGAGGAGCAGGCTGGTTGGATTTTTGAGATGTTAATTTGCATTATTAACTTTACACATTTGAGAGACTATTCTGGATTGAATAATAGGTGTTGTTCAGTCACATTCTTTACTACGTTAGGTTCAAGTTTGGAGTTTGGGTAGAGTCTGAACTAGTATGGGGTGTATAAGGCCTTGCTGTGGTAAAAAGTACAGTGTCTACTTTGAATTCAAATGAAAGTCTGATATTAATTCGAGCTCAAAGGCAGGTCACTTCTACAGGCTGTATCAAGGTGAAATTACACCAACAGTCTGATTCACTTAGGTTATCACAGACTTCTTGGTGTTCATATACACTAGGGGAGGTTCAGACACTAATTACATCTGGTATCTCATAAGCTACTCTATTGATGACTTGGCACCTTACTTTGATTTCTTCTCTTCTGATTCTTTGAAGAGTCTACAGTTTTTGTTCTTGCCATTCTTGCTCCTCACATATCTGATTTTCGTGGATTACTACAGTAGATATGTTTAAATCTTTTATCTCAGAAGGTTTTCTTATGGATCTAGTATACTAATTAAATGCCCAGGACCAAGGCCATTTAGCATTACTTTGAACAGAGGTACTCTCAAGTTCTGAAACTTCAGTTATGATTACACACAATACAATTCTACAAACTAAAATATGAGCTACTCTTGACTGCAATATACTCATTTTGCCCGAGTAAGTTTTAATCTCAGTTCATTGTCTCTTGGCATCACTCCTTAAGGGGTTTCTGGGCCTTCTTCACACGAGAGTGATGGATCCAGGCATTCTGCTCCTTGATTTTGATTGCAGTGAAGGTGGTGAGAAGTACTCACAGTGGTCTGTCTCACTGTGGTTCTGAAGTCTTCTCTGTAAGAGACTTAACATATACATCATCCCCAGGCTATCTAACTCCCTGCTCTGAGTTCCAGCCACATGTTTCTCAATTACTCTGAGCTGTTTGCTTAATGCCACCATGTAGGTGGACATTCTGGACATTCTCTTTGTATTCTATATGGTCTTCTATAAGGCATTCTAAAAGGACCTAGCATTCCTTTAGCTCAAGGTTTAGTTTGAATTTGAAATATTGCTAGTGGAAGAGCTTGGGCTAGGGTAGATTAACTTCTTGCCTCAGTCTTATTCATTCTCTCCACCTGGTCGCTTGATTGGGGGTGGTATGGGGTGTGAAGTTCCTAATCTGTGCTCAGATGGCTACTAATCTGTTGCACTATTTTGGAAATGAAATGTGATTCTTTATCTGAGGATATCGTGGCTGGAACTCTGAAGCGTGGTATTATTTCTTGTAAAAATAATCTGGTCACATCTTGAGCTTTGACAGTTCTGGTGGGGAATGTTTCTGGCCACCCTGGAAATGTATCTATCAATACCAATAAATACTGATACCCCCCCTCTTTCCTTGGGAGTTCTGAAAAGTTAATTTGCCACTGCTGTACAGGCCCATGGCCTCTCCCAGTCTGACCGAGTTTTGGCCGGGGGGTATTTTGGGGTTAGTCTGGAGGCAAGGATCACATTGTCGGCTTACCTGAGTGATAGTGGCATATAAATTCTTGACAACGATACAACGATTGTTTCAATCAGATGTGTGTTCTAGAAAGCTTGTGGAAATTACTGCTTCAAAGTCAACACTTCAATTCAATGCACTCTGTATCACTCGCAGCTTTGGTCAATTTGAGAAAGGAGCCACACTCTATAAAAGGCTTTTAAGTAGTTAGGCTCTATTGTGTTTTCTAGTGCTCTTCCTTCACTAGTAACCACGAAAATGGGAAGGGATTACTAGCTCTCTTTCAATGGTAGCTCGCCCTTTGCAGTTGTACGTCTCTTTTGGTTAGTATTATTGTATTATGGCTTACTTTCGAGGAAAATCTGTACTTCACCCTTTGCTGCTTTCTTTGCCTCTCTATCTGCTAGCTCATTTCTTTCTTCTAATTTTAAGCTCACTCTCTAGTGTGCTTTAATATGCCTTTTCAGGTAGCTGAACTGCTTCTAGCAGCTGGATTGTCTCTTCTTTCTCTGTGAGGTCAGCAGTCTCCTCTCTTTCTTTAAAGTCTGCTGCTCTGCACTCACTTCTTACTCTAGGTAGATTACTTTCTGTTTCACTACCTGTGCCTTTTCTTTGAGACTCTGCGTCCTTGGAGTCCTAGGAAATTCAAAAGGCTTACTGTCCAGGCTTCTCTCGCTTCTCTCATCTGAGTGGCTACTAGAAGATCGTCCACGTACTGCAACAGCCTCCTTTCCTCTTGTGGAGCTTCCCGGGACTCTGGGTCTTTGCAAGCTGTTCTCTAATCGGAGTGGGGAATCTTGAAGCCTTCAGGCACATGGACTATGTGAGCTTGTGTTTGAATGCAAAAATTTTCTGGCTGGCTTCGTGGATAGGGAGGCAAAAGAAGGCATCTCTTAGGCCTAAAACAGTGAACCAGGTTAGCTCAGGTGTTAAACAAGTTAGTAAGGTATATGGATTTGCTACCACAGGATATAAATTCTGTGTTATCTTATTGACAGCTCTTAATCTAGTACTATCAGTTATTGGGCTGATTCCTTCCTTATCTTCCTTTTGAGGGTACTACTCAGTTCTCACTAGTTGTGTTCTTTCCTTAAGCTTGATGCTCATGGGGGAGCATCTTTCAGTCTCCCTGGTACAGCAGAGGCCCATACCCTTGAAAACATTTATTTACTTATTCTAATATCTCCTTACTAATGTCTTTCTTAATTTCAGTGTCTGTTAATGTTAAGCCTAACATCTTTATGTCATTTGCTTCCAGAGTAACCTTTCTCATTTGAGAATGTTTAGCAAATTGAGTGAATTGTACAAAAGCTTTTAGGTACACATAGTACACATATTACTTTAAAGGTTTGCACAAGTATGCCTTCTCAGACTGGCCAGTTGTTCAGTTGTTCCCCACACTGCAACATAAACATTCTCTACAGGTACTAAAGCTTTATTTAAAACTGAATATATGGCTCTTGTGTCAACAAGAATTCTTCCCTTTTGGGGAGGTCATCTTTACCCTTCCTCCCTTACCTTGGGAGGAGCCTTTAGCAAATCATATGTACTCATTTTGTGAACTATGATTGCTTTGCATTTCAGCATGATAATCTTTGCTTGATTTCATACGTTGCTATCTTATGCTGCATGCTGAACAACATGTTTGATTTGCTTTCTCTTTGCCTTGTTTTCCTTTTTCAAGGGCTAAGACCAGAGGGTGGTCTGATCTTACAGTCTCTTTGCCATTCTGGGTGATTTCTTAAAACACAAAGACATTACAGCATACAAAACTCTACCCCATTTATCCTCCTATTTTAAAACAGTACTAACAGCAATGAAGTATTATAAATCTTTTTATTTTCTGAGCTGCTCCTACTGGCAGCCTTCTCCCAGTGAGCCCCTCCCAAAAGGGGCTAATTTAGGAACTTCTTTGCTCTGGTCAGTTCTCATTATTTATTTCTCCTTGCCCTATCTTGCTTCTACTCAAACCTTTTTACAGACCTTCACAGTAGTTTCTCAACTTTCCTCCTATACACACAGCTCCAGGTGGCAGGTATCAGATGTGGTTCTCACACACAAGCTCTAAGACCTTAGGTTCTGAATCCGCTTGACCAGAAACTTCTAATTTACATGTGCCCCGACACTTATTAGAACAGCAAAACAGCAATACCAGTGTTTCTCATAAACACCGCACTGCAATAATAACTGCACATCCAGCTTTTGCTCACAGGCCATTCTCGTGTTCCCTGGGGAGACGGGGCAGCCAGAGCTGCCCCTGTGCCCAGGGGACAGCCACTGTCGCCTCACACAGCATGCTAATCAAAAACGTGACATAGACACTATGTTCTGATCAAAGAAAATATCAGTCTTTTCTAGTTCTCTTCTTGCACAATCTAATTAAGCACTGTGTCTACTTACACTTGTTTTACTGCTTTGCAAAAAGACTGTGCTAGTCACAGCCAAAACTCTGATATGCCCACAGACACAAACACTCGCACCCGCACCCCCCCTTTATCTCAAATTCACTAGAGCCAAGGCTTGAATTGCTGTGAGGGGGGAATTCTTAGAATTCCTTTAACTCTATCGTAGTTAAGCATAAATCACCGTACTATAGTTCTCCTATGTAAAATGCCACTCTTGTTGCAACAAAATCTTAAAATCTCTAAAAACACTACTATACAATCTGAGAATCAAATTACTACAATGCAGCGGAAGAAAATCACCACACAAAACCACTGGGAAAGGGCATATCTCTCAAAGTGCTCGCTTTTCTCAACACAACATAGCATACCATAATTCAGCATTTACTCACATCAATTTTCTTGGACACAATCAAAATAACAACATACAGTCTAGAGATCAAAATCAAACATCCAAGGCAAAGGAACTCTCTGAGCTCATACTCACGGTTAAAATGTACCAAATCTACACAAATCACTACATTTAAACATGATAAATACCATCACTGACATTCTTCCACTCACTTCTCTGCAGGGCACTTCTGTCCCTGCCCCCGCAGCCTGCTGCAGCCGGCGCCTCAGGCCTCACTCGGCTGCTTCAAACACGGGTAGTACTGACCCCCCCGCACTGTGGATTTACTCTCTTTTATACACCATACACTTATACACTTGCACGATTAGAAACACAGTGCACCGATCACACAATGCACACATTAACCATACAGCAACACAGTGTCCGGACATGACACACATACAAACAAAACACACACGGGCTCAACAGTTCTGCTCTATCAGAACTATGAACCCCCAACACACATACACAGGTTCACCCGGCTCACCCCCAGAACCGCTTGCGGTCTGCTCTATCAGAACGATGAACCCCATCTCTAATACAGCTGCACTATCAGCTGAACCCAGACGTCTCTGGGTGGTTTACTCCCTTGCTCTCCTTTCCCTCCCCCGGGGGCCCCTCAGTACATACCGTATCTTCCTCCGCAGGCCAGCAGTTCCTTGTCTGTCCTCGCAGGTGGCAAGTTGAGACGAGCGGAGCCCTACCAGGAAAAAATCCTAGGGCACGCCTTGGAGGCATCATCTATCCCCCCTGTCCCTGCGGGGACAGAGAACTCCTGGCTTGGCTCGCCATAATGTTTTGCGGAGAAAAGAAGAAACCTCACAACTTTTTAAAAGTTGTAAAGCCTGGTATGTTTATTTACGACGCGCGCCGGACGCAAGTCTCCCAACAAGGCAGGCGTACTTCTGAAGACCTCGGGTCTTCTTTTATCCCCCTTCCAAATGCATATGCATACAGTTTCACAATAAGTTCATACATATTCATTCCGTGTGACATTTAGCACCAGTTCTTCTTTATCAAAAGAATTTCAAAGTCGGGAGCAAATCGACCTTGTAGTCTTTTCTGTTTCTCTTTGTCTGTC
The DNA here is from genome assembly GCF_035770615.1 of Melospiza melodia melodia. Classification (NCBI taxonomy): domain Eukaryota; kingdom Metazoa; phylum Chordata; class Aves; order Passeriformes; family Passerellidae; genus Melospiza; species Melospiza melodia. The sequence goes on from NW_026948638.1 coordinate 1,151,130, forward strand.
TCCTTGCTGTCTCGGCATGCGAGTTCTTCTTTCAGCTTTGGCCTCACAGACTTTTCACCTCTCTTAGACACTTCACATAATTCAGAATGGATCTTTACTCTGTCTCACAGCAGTCCCAGTAAATGGTGGCTGCAGTCCTGTTGGAGAGATGAACACGATTCTGTCAAAGCAGTGATCCTGTAGAAGGGTCTGGTCTTCCTCTGGAGGTCCAGTGGTGGTTATGGAGCTCTTGTCCTCTGGGAATTAAGTAGGCAAACTGCTCCTGGTGTAGCAAAGTGTTAGCTTATATCCAGGTAGGAATGCTTGGATGCTCCTCTTGGGTGGAGCATCCCACAATGGGAGGATGGAATTTTATCAGTCCTGCAGTGACACTCAATGGCCCATTCACAGGAGATATCTCCCCTGGAGGGCGTTTTCAGGGGTGAGTCATGGAAGAGATAAAGAACACTGCCCCACCTGTTTATAACAGTTGCTGAAGGTGGGGATTGAAAACATGCATTTGGTTACATCTTGCATTGCAACCTGAAACAGTGGGGTAATCCCTGCTCAGGGGGTGAACACCACCCCCCTTACCCAAACTGGCTCAGCTGTAAAACCCCCACCCTGGGAATGCCACGTATACAGGGGACAATGTCACACTTGGCCACCTCCAGAGGAAGTCTGTTTCACAGGCTGTGGAACTTTTCCAAATGTTAGAATAATTTTCTCTTTGTTCCTGTCACATTTGTGACAGCTACACATAGCTTCCCCTTCCTTTTCATAATCCATATTGGGCCTATTTTCCACTTTTCTTTTTTTAGAATGTGCCAGCAGCTGAGCTGGAGCTGTGCAGGACCAAAGGAATTTCGATATGCCACAAAATAGCTTCTATTGTAAGTTTATAAAATTTTGGGATTTATTTGCCTTTCCATCACAAGTGACCTGTGGGAAGAGTAAATTCAAGGCATTTTATCTAGGGTGAATTTTGATTTCTGACAAGAAACAACATTACTTTGTCTGGTGCCCAGGGGATGCTTGGGGGGGGGGGTTTTCCCTGTCCCTCTCACCCCAGGCCATTCCCCAGGGGGTCTCCATCATTCTCACCCCAGAGAATGCCTGGAGGGTCCCCCTCCCTCTCACCCCTGTGCCAGGGGGTACTCAGGGCAGTCTCTGTCCCTCTCAGCCCAGGGGATGCTCGGCGGTCTCTGTCCCCTCACCCTGGGGGATGCTCGGAGGGTCTCCATCCCTCTGGCCTCAGGCAATGCCTGTGCAGGGCTGGGGACCAGGGGCTCTGTGTCCCTCTCACCGCTGAGGGTGCTCGGGGCTGGGGGGGCTCTCCGACCTTCTCACACCTGGGGAGGCCGAGGGGTTCTCTGTCCCTCTCAGCCCTCCTGTGACCCCACCCAAACATCATCGGGCTCAGAGGGACAGAGACACCCCCCAAACCCCCAGAAGGGCTGAACCTGGGATTTGGTTTGGGGCTGAGGGTTTAGGAAGGGGCTGGAATTGGGGCTGGGATTGGAGTTGGGGCTGAGATTTGGATTAGAGCTGGGATTGGGGTTAAAGCTGGACATGGGATTGGCTTTAGGGTTGGGGTTGGGATTGGGTCTGGGGCTAGACAAGTCTGGCACTGGGATGAGATTAAATACAGAACTGTGAGTGTGTCTAAACATGGAGTGAGATTGAGACCAGGATCAGGGTTTGGGATTGAGCTCACCCAGAGCGGGACAGGGGGGATGTTACAGTGAGAAGCTTTGGGGAAAAACGAGCTTTGAATGCCTTTGGTTGGGGATTCCTCCCACCCACGTCCATTTCTGTAAGTCACCTGATGTCCCAAAATAAAGAGTAAATCAAAAAAAGATACCAGGAGTTTCCCATTTCCAGTCTCATCCCTCTTGGGTTATGGTTGGTCCCCCATCTCAGGGCTGGTGGGGATCCCATGGGGCCTGGGGATCCCCCCTCTCCAGGGTCCTGCTTTTGGATTCTGGGAGGTTCAGGGGTCCCAAGGTCCCCCTCTCCAGCCTCCCCTCAATCCAGCCACTTGGGGTTCCCCCTTCTTTCTACCACCCTGTCCTGGTTTAGGGCAAATTTGGTTGAAACCCTCCAAAAGGAGTTTCCTCTAGAATGCTGATTCAGCATCCCCACCCTCAGCCAGTTTGGGAAAATATTTCCTTAGCAGAAAGTAGAAAAAAAATGTTACTTTACAGGCAAAGCATTTACCAGCACAAAAATTGAACAATATTAAGCAAAAAAACCTCTTGCTGCTCCAAAATATATGACAAACTCTGAAAGTTCCTCCTTGGGTTGTAGCTCCGTGCACTCAGTGTCTTATCAGTCTCTTATCAGACTCTTTTCAGTCCCTCCAGAACTGGAAATGCTGGTCCAGGCTTAGCCAGGTGGGCCACAGGTGTGAGCTGCCGGTGGTGTTCTGGCTGTTCAGTACAGAGCAGATTTAAACAGCTCCAAAGAAAAAGAATAACCACAGTCCAGGCGTGGAAGTCCATCCGAAAATCCTTCATTTTTGCCTCACAATTGTCATGAGAAAAAGACCACCGAAAGGTTAAAAACTGTTGAGCCAGTTGGGAAAGAAAGTCTCATGCTTATTCAGTGTGTTCACAGGTGGTGTTTGCAGAACATGCCATGCTGTACTCAAAGGGGCATGCTGCCCTTTTCTGAACAATGGATCTGGACTTTCTTCCAAATTCCTGACCTGGCTGGACTGAGCTCTGGGGTGGCTCCCCCCTCCAAGAGAAGACCCCTCTCGCCCGCCTTCAACCACTGTGACAGACAAACCGAGATGCGAATCCCCTCATCAAGGAACCAAGAACCCCTCTGGCACCCTATTGGCACCCCCATGGCACCCCCCTGGCAACCTCCTTCCAGAGACTGGGACTGTACCCCCTCCCAACTCGGGGAAGGGGGAAAACCTGCCCAGAGTAAACATACCTGTGAACATTCGGCCATGAAAACAATGGAATAGCCTCTCCCCCTCCTCCTATTCTTCTCCCCTCCATGGAAACCTAATTTTGGCCACCCTTCCCCCAACCAAGAATAGTATATTTGGGGTTCAGTTTCGACTGTCCTCTGAGATTTCCCCAAAGCGTGCACCAGCGAGTTTCGGCGGCGGGACCCTGAAGACATCACATTTTGGTAGCTATACCCCTTCCCTAACCTTCTTTCCTCCCTTTTTCCCTTGTCCTACCCTTCTCTTCCCCAGATTCCCTAACCAAACGCATATTCAGCTGTGGTTATCATCAATAAAATTGCATTTTATTGATTTGTTACTGCAAAACCCCTGTGCCTTTGTTGGTTATTTTTGCACCAAAAAATCATTCGTCACCCGTTCATTTTGGGTGGACCTTCACACCAGGGAACTTCTCTGCCTCAGCGAGCTAAAAACTAACTAAAAGCAAAGGACAGCTCTGTCCTGCTGTCTGTCCATCCAGCAGCTGGAATGTAGAGGAGTGAGTGCAGTTTCTGAAAACAAACTGCAGCTTCTTCCTCCTCCCCTTCGCTCTCCGAACCAGCCTTAAAGGTGCAGAACTCATTTCTGGGCTAAACAGACCGATGGGGGTACGAGCATCATGAAGTCACCCCAGGACACCCCTGTCAGGGTCAGAGGGTCCCGTCCCCGCCTCATCTCCGGGCTGCCGGGGGTCCCCCAGCTCCGGTATCGCCCTTTCCCCTCTCCCCGCCCCAGGGGTCCCCCGTTCCACAGCCCCGGCTCTCACGGGGATCCCCAAAACCAATGTCCCGCCCTGTCGGTACCGGGCCATCCCCACGTGGACCCCCGGGACCCTCCGAGGGGCGATCGCGGCTCCTCTGCCCCCGAAAAAGCTCCTCTTGGGGAGCCCGGGGATATCCGGGGCTCGAGTCCGGGATCTGCCGGCTCCGAACACTCTCCAAAAAATCCTCCCGGAGACCCCTGGCTGGAGCCGGGGCGAGCTCGGCCTCCGCCCTCACCTGCGGCTCGGGGCTGGGGGCGATGCTCCCGGGGCAGGGGGTGCTGCAGGCTCGGCGTGCGGGCGCTGCGAGCGCCGCGATTCTCCCGCTCCTGCTCCTCCTCTCCCTCCTCTTCCTCCCGCAGTTCCTCCGCTGCCAGCCCGGACCCCCCTTTCCCACCGGCTGCTGGGTGGGGGAGCCCCCGATCGGCCCCAGGGCTGGGCAGGGGCTCGGGGACACCCCCCGGGGCGGATCCGTGCCCCCGGCCCGAGCCCCAAATTCCGCTCCGGGGCCGCCGGGCTCTGCGGGCCCGCCTGGCAACCGGTGAGTCATCGGCGAGAAAAGCTCTGGTTGGCTGAAAATTGTTTGCCGCGTCCTCTGATTGGCTGGAATTGTAAAAGGCGCTACGCCCTGCGGGTGTTCCGGGAGCTGCGGAGGCCGGGCGGGAGCCTTTTCCTGTTTCTTTCTGTTCTCTGAGACCTCTTCCCGCTTTCTTTCTCTCCCTTTCTCCTCCCCATTTCTTGTTCCGTTCAGTCCACGCTCAATAATCGCCGGTTGCTTTCCCACGCTCTCATTCGCTCCTTCACTGGGGCAGAGGCGTCTCTCCCTCTCTGGGTCGTAATCCATGGACAGGGTTCCTTCCCACCCCAGTCCTTCCAGGACTCGCTTCTATTTCCTCCCTCTCTCTGCTTCCAGAGGGGAAGGTGCTGGAAAATGTCCATCAAAGCCACCTTTGTTGTGTTCTCTGGGAGCCCACAGAGCTGCTGGATCTTCTCCCCTTGGGAGAGAAGCTCCTTGGGAGGCACGGCAGGAGCAGCACCCTGGGAGCCTCGGGAATGCCCCTCTGGGATCCACAGCACACACTGCCAGGGTCTGGAATTCCAGTTCTCAGCTATGAAAAGATGTTCCTGCCCTTGAGGGCAAAGCTGTCAAGAAGGAGCCAAATGACAAGTGGAGCAAGATCTTACAGTGGCATTTCACTGCGAGCCTTCATAACTTCCCCCATGGTTGTTGTAGCTCCTGAATTGGGAATTAAATCCGGGCACGGTCTTTGATGTGAGCTGCCCTGGGTCAAGGGAGACACTGAGAGAGAAACAGAGCAGGCAAAGAGAGGCAGGAGAGAAAAGGGGCCCAAACACAGTCAGCTGAGAAGGTGGCACTCTGAAAACAGACCAGAACTGACTGAAAAGGAATATAACAGAAAGGAATAATTTTGCACCTTTTATTTACTATCGAAATACAATTTCTTCCTCTTCTCACAAACCTCTTGCCAGTGTCATTCAGCAGGGCTGTCAGAAAGTCCTTCATTCTGGGTGGATGTTCCAGGCTGCAGCCACAAGGAAAGAGGGAATGGGGATTTTCCTGCTCCTGGGGAGTTTGACATCCTCAGCTGAGGAGAGGAGGAGGCACCAGAAGAAAAGGGCAGCTGGGCTTCACCCTTCCACAGGAAAAACGGGGGAGGGAATCTCTCATCCTGTCTGCTGCTGCTCCCACAGGGATGTGAGGGCTGATCCCAGAGCCCCAGTGGTCACAGTCAGGGCTGCCCTCAGGGAATGCTCGCCTGGTATTGAGGGGCAGTGTCTGAGCATGTTATGGTTTGACACTGGCACAATGCCAGTGCCCCCATGAAAATTCCCTCTCCCTGGCATCTGCTGTGAGGTGATACCCGGGAATAAGCAAAGCAGGCTCCTGCTTCAGAAACACTTCCCCCTCCTCCTCCAGATCCCCAGTACAATTATATTTCCCAAAATTATCCACACTCGGTCTGGCATCACCCTTTAGAAAATCAAATCTTCAGCTCATGAAGATTAGACGGAGTCCTTCCTTGTACCACGGACTTCTTGTCACAATTAGCACCGCCCGGAGTCCTGCTATCTCGTGACATCTTCTTTCCATGCTCTCACCACCAGGCATGGGATGGGGCAGAGGCCTGCTTTCAGGGTGGACCTTTTTAAGGATGCCTCATCTCGTTCCAAGCAGAGCACAGTCTCATCTCTGGGACCTTTGTCCCCCCCATTTCTTCTACACCCCCTGGGGCTGAGGGGTCTCAACACCAAACTCTCTTGGCTCCGAGCCCCCGCTTCCCCCTGCAATGCAGCCTCTGTATCACCAGGAAACAGTCCATGGATATACAACAAAAGAGTCCAGCAAAATTGCCACTCCATCTTCCCCCATTCCTTCAACATCTCTCTTTCTCTTTGCCAGACCTCCTTACTGGCCTATTTCTTCCTTCATCCTCCACTCTTATCCCTTTTCTAGGAAAGGTAATGTTCCGTGAAGTTCTCATTATCCACAAGGGTTAAAAGCTCTCCCAAGCGGCTGGGCTGCTCCCAGGCCCCCCCCCCTTCTTCTCCCAGCCGTGCTGCTGGCACATGATATCAAGTTTCAAGGTAACAGTTCAAGCACAGGCTGCATTCTCTCTCCATCTCCAAAAGGAGGGGGGGGGGGGGTAAACAGGTCGCTCAGTGCCCCCTCCACCCTTCCACCGGGTCCGGCCTACCGTAGATGGGCCACGTGGCTTTCCCCTCCCCCAGCCCAGCCAGCAACTGGGCCGGGGGAGAGACCCAACTCCTTCCCATTGGAAATCCAAAGAGAGCTCTGAAGGAAAAGAGCCCTGCTTTTAACTCCTTGGGTTTGTGGTCTCAAGAGGCGGATCCAATGCCCCACTGGTCAAACCAGGTGCTCATCTAAAAATCCAAACACCCATTGGTTACCACAGCAAAAACAACATATCCCAGATGTCCCATTTCCGGTCAAACCACGACAGAGCACCTGGATCTTGGGGCACCCAGCTGCTCCCCATGTTTGGAGGTGCCTGAGGAGGGCTGGAACAATGCCAGGGACATCCTGCAGTGACATCCCCCCTGTCCTGCCCTGGGGGAGCTCAATCCCAAACCTTACCCTGATCCTGGTCTCAATCTCACTCCATGTTTAGACACACTCACAGTTCTGTATTTAATCTCATCCCAGTGCCAGATTTGTCTAGCCCCAGACCCAATCCCAACCCCAACCCTAAAGCCAATTCCATGTCCAGCCTTAACCCCAATCCCAGCTCTAAACCAAACCTCAGCCCCAACTCCAATCCCAGCCCCAATTCCAGCCCCTTCCTAAATCCTCATCCCCAAACCAAATCCCAGGTTCAGCCCTTCTGAGGGTTTGGGGGTGTCTCTGTCCCTCTGACCCAAATGATGTTTGGGTGGAGTCACAGCAGGGCTGAGAGGGACAGAGACCCCCCCGGCCTCCCCAGGTGTGAGAAGGTCGGAGAGCCCCCCCCAGGCCCGAGCACCCTCAGCGGTGAGAGGGACACAGAGCCCCTGGTCCCCAGCCCTGCACAGGCATTGCTTGAGGCCAGAGGGATGGAGACCCTCCGAGCATCCCCCAGGGTGAGGGGACAGAGACCGCCGAGCATCCCCTGGGCTGAGAGGGACAGAGACTGCCCTGAGTACCCCCTGGCAGAGGGGCGAGAGGGAGGGAGACCCTCCAAGCATTCTCTGGGGTGAGAATGATGGAGACCCCCTGGGGAATGGCCTGGGGTGACAGGGACAGGAAAAACTCCTCCAAACCCCTGCCAAGCATCCTCCAGGGCGAGAAGCACAGAGACCCCTCGAGCATCCCCTGGACACTGGCAAAATAAATTTGGCAGAAATCATACTTGACTCTGCATAAATCACTTTGATGAATATTTGATTTTCCCAAAAGTCAGATGTGATGAAAATGCAAACAAATCCCAATCATTATAAACTGACAGTACAAGCAATTTTGTGGCAATTCCAAGTTCCACGGGTTCCTGCACAGCTCCAGTTCAGCTGCTAGCACGTTCTGATAAAAGTGTAAATTCAGCCCAATACAGATGTCATTAAAAGGAAAGTAAACTCTTTGTAGCTGTCACAAAGGCGACAGGGATGAAGGGAAAAATGATTCTCACATTTCGCAAAGCACTCAAGCCTGGGAATTCAGGAGTTATTTGGGAATTTAGCTACTTGAGCTGAGCTTCTTGTAGGACTTTTAGCAGCCTTGTGTTCCTCACCATGGGGTGAATGAACCTTGTCAGTATCGCTAGTATCATTTGCTCCCTTTCCTCCTGTGATTTAAAAAAACATTTCAAGGAAGGATGTCGCAGACATTTTTTTCATAAAATCCTCTCTTTTAGGATTTGTCCTTTCTGGGAAGCTGGGGCCCCAGAAGAAAAATGCAAACAATAATTATCTGCTGATGTGGAGTGTAACAGGAGCATCTGTGATTGGTCTTCTGTGAGTGTTTGGATTTGCTGACCACTCACGGGAGAGTTGGTCCTTGCTTTCTGCTGGACACAGAACTTTGTTATTCATTCTTTTCTTTCTATTCTTAGCTTAGCAAGCCTCTGCAACTTTTCTCTTTATTCCTTTTAGTATAGTTATAATGTATTATATATCATATATCAATAAATCCAGCCTTCTGATCATGAACCAAGATTCTCGTCCACTTCTCTCACCCTGAAGACCTTCATCAGGTCGCTGTAATAGAAGGACAACAAAATATTTTCTTTACACTCTGGGCCCACAAAGGCGATTTACCTCATCGGTTCTTCCATAAGTCACTCAGAGGAAGCTGCAGCCCAGTTTCAAAGAGTTCCTCAAGAGAGAACCACAACCTCCTCAGAGGAGGGCACCATGCTGTTGTCAAAAGAACTTGGGGTCAGAGAACAGTGCCTAAACTCACTGTGCCAAAATAATTTCACAGTCTGGTGAGTCTGGTTAAGAAAAGTGTTAGAGAGATTCCTCTGCCCCAATTAAGGTGATAATGAGACCAAACCCAAAATGAATTTTATTGAACAGTAAATGGGATAGAAAAAGGGGGGACAGGAAGGGAATGACAGGAAAAAGAGCCCTCCCCTGGGGCAGGGCAAGTGTGACATTGCCCCCTGTATGCGTGGCATTCCCAGGGTGGGGGTTTTACAGCTGAGCCAGTTTGGGTAAGGGGGGTGGTGTTCACCCCCTGAGCAGGGATTACCCCACTGTTTCAGGTTGCAATGCAAGATGTAACCAAATGCATGTTTTCAATCCCCATCTTCATCAACTGTTATAAACAGGTGGGGCAGTGTTCTTTATCTCTTCCATGACTCAGCCCTGATAACGCCCTCCAGGGGAGATATCTCCTGTGAATGGGCCATTGAGTGTCACTGCAGAACTGATAAAATTCCATCCTCCCATTGTGGGATGCTCCGCCCAGGGGGAGGATCCAAGCATTCCTACCTGGATATAAGCTGACGCTTTGCTACACCAGGAGCAGCTTGCCTACTGGATTGCCAGAGGACAAGAGCTCCAGAACCACCACTGGGCCTCCAGAGGAAGACCAGACCCTTCTACAGGATCACTGCTTCGACAGAATAGTGTTCATCTCTCCAACAGGACTGCAACTACCATTTACTGGGACTGCTGCCACCACCCTGACCAACAGGGTGTCAGGTTATATCCTGACTCTGTCAGTTTAAGGCAGTGTTTCTGTATCATTGCCTTGATCTTCATTTTCTTTTAAATTGTAATTCTGGTTTAGACCCTCCCCAGGTTTGCCTTCCAACCAGTACAGAAGACAATGTGCGCACCCTTTGTTTTCTTCCCAGAACAGGATTTCCCATTCCCCAACCTTGATTGGATGGAGAAGGAGGCTGTGAGGAAGAGGAAGGATCCCCAGGACACCCAGATAGGTGAGGAGGAAGTCAGTTCCTATTTCCCCCTCTCTCCTGCTCCATCTCCCAGCCCAGCACAGCCCCTGGCTGCAGGACAACACTGCTGCCAACGCCATCCTGCCGAGGATGCACTGGGGGAATCTCCTTCCCCTTCCCTCTGGCATGGAGGCAAATCCTATCCTGTCCTTGTCCTTCCTTCCCCAGGGAAGGAACTGAGGATGGAGACCAGGGAGGAAAAATCTGCATGGCAGAACCTCGTGAAAGAGGCCACTTTGAGTGATTCTAACGCATAGGAATCCAACAGGGAAGAAAAGCCTCAGACATCCCCCATGAGGAGGGGCTCCAAACCCAGCCCAGGGTGCTCTGAAGAAGAAAGAGCCATCCTGAGCCAGGAAGGTGGGCAGAGCTACAGCCAGAGTTCAGAGCTGGTGGTCCATGAGCAGCTTCATGATGGGGAGAAGCCCCACAAGTGCTTGGAGTGTGGGAAGAGCTTTAGGTGGAGCTCCCACCTGATCAGGCACCAGAGGATCCACACCAGGGAATGGCCCTACAAGTGTGGGGAGTGTGGGAAGGGCTTCAGCTACAGATCCAACCTTGTGACCCACCAACGCATCCACACTGGGGAGAGGCCCTACGAATGTCCCCAGTGTCAGAAGAGGTTTCAGACCAGCTCCAGTCTCCTCCAGCACCAGCGGATTCACACTGAGGAGAGGCCCTTCCTCTGCCCTGAGTGCGGGAAGGGCTTCAAGCACAACTCCGACCTCATCAAGCACCGGCGCATCCACACTGGGGAGAGGCGCTACCAGTGCGCCACATGTGGGAAGAGGTTTCAGACCAGCTCCAATCTCCTCCAGCACCAGCGGATTCACACAGATGAGAGGCCTTTCCACTGCCCTGAGTGCGGGAAGGGCTTCAAGCACAACTTCACCCTCATCATCCACCAGCGGATCCACACAGGGGAGAGGCCCTACGAGTGTCCCCAGTGTGGGAAGAGCTTCACCACCAGCTCTCACTTGACCAGTCACCAACGGAGCCACCAGTAAGGGATCCCTGCAAATGCCACAAATGCAGGAACAGCTTCATCTACCACTCCAGCTTCATCCCCCATGGGAGAACCCACATTGGGAAGAACCCTGGTGATCCATGTTCCCCATGATCCATGCTGGGAAGACACCAGTCCCTTTCCCTGCCCCTACCAGTGTCATGATGTGGCATTGAAAAACATGAGGGTCTTGCCATGGCTGTGTTATTACATTCACTCCCACCTCAGAGAATTTCCAGGTGCAGAACAGGGACGCTCTCTCTCTCTCTCCCTGAGAAGAAGGGTGTCCTTTCCAAACAGGGGAAATTGTGGCCAGGAAGACCCAGTGAGTTGTGTTTTAGTTTTCCCAGCAAACTGTTTCATTTATCCCTTCTGTAATCAATATTGTTTCAGTTCTGTTTGTCCCTTAAATTGTTCCTGTTCCTAATAAATTGTTCTTATCCCAGCCCGGGATCTTTGCCTTTTGTGCTTTCCATGGGAGTCAGGAGGGCAGTGAGGGCAGCGCGGTTTTAGTGGGGGCAGGAAATTGGGGAATCCCATTTCTGAACCCCAGCCCCTGGAAACCGAGCATCCCAGCTGGTGCCAGCCCTGGTGGCCATGGCAACAGCCTTGGGAGCGGGTCCCTGGCTGGGGCTGTGGGAACCTCTTCCCTCTGGTGCCCAGGGACAGGAGTGGAGGGAACGGCTGCAGCTGAGTCAGGGCAGGCTCCGGTTGGATGTCAGGAAAAGGTTTTTGCCCAGAGGCTGCTGGGGCCCTGCCCAGGCTCCCCAGGGAAGGGTCCCAGCTCCAGGGCTCTCTGAGCTGCAGCAGCGTTTGGACAGCGCTGCCAGGCCCAGGCTGGCATTGTTGGGGTGTCCTGTGCAGGGCCAGCAGTTGGACTGGAGGATCCTGAAGGGTCCCTCCCAGCTCAGCCAATTCTGTGGTTCTGGGATCCCATGAGCCTGGGGATGGGGCTGCCAGTGGTTGCCATGGCAACGGGCTGTGGCTGCAGGCCTGAGCTGGTGTCCATGGCAACCACCTCTGGCATGGGGTCTCCATGGAGCTGCCAGGGGACTGACCATAGCAACAGGGGGCTGGTGATGGTTGCCATGGAAATTGACCATAGCAACAGGGGGCTGGGGAGGGTTGCCATAGAAACCATAGCAACAGGGGGCTGGGGAGGGTTGCCGTGGAAACTGTCCAGAGCAATGGGTTCTGGTGATGGGTGCCTGCTAAGAACTGAGTTGCCAGTTAAGATTTTCTAAGATATTGACATTCTTGTAGCGAACTTTCTCACACACTTGCTGTAAATAACTCATTGTTTTGCATTCCTTTATGGAGGAGGGGAAGGTTGATGGATTCTTAGTTTGTCCAGTGTCATTGGAGAGGTGGCACTGTCACCCTCCAATCCACTGTCACTCTTGGGAAACTATAAATGTTGGAGTCAGAAAATAAACTTCCTTTTTTTTTCACCATGAGAACAGCGGTGTGCGCTTGTGTTCTTTTGTGTCCTATAGCAACACATGGGGACATTCCAAGAGTCTCCAGCCTGTTCCAGAGCTTGAATGTCACACACAGAGACAGGGGCTCCATGGAGACCTCCCAGAGCTTTCTGGGGATGGTAAAGAGCCCTGTGGTCAGAGGCAGTCACAGCCATTCCATGGTGACATCCCAGGGGACCTTGTGCTGCAAAGGCACCGATCTGTCACAGGCACTCACGGGGGCTCCACGGTGACATCCCAGGAGTCCCCAGGCTGCCAAAGGGCCAGGATGTCCCAGACACTCACAGGGGTTCCTGTCATGGGCCGAGTGGGAGCTTCAGGCAAAAGCTTTGTTTCTTCCTTGGAGAAACTCCTGCTGAGTCATGGGGTGGAGAAATGGCAAACAGCAGCCACCATAGAACCCATAAAACCCTCCAGAACCCCATGACTTCTAAAATTCCATCTCAGAGAGGAGACTGGAATTGGCTGGATCCAATCCCAGCCCCAGACATTGAAAAAGGTGCAAAAGATTGGACAGGGGGAATTGAACTTATCCCACAGGATTAATGATGGTATACCAGACAGATTTCTATAAATTCTGATCATGCTTAGACAGAAAGATCTTGATAAGAGTTATCTCCTCCACAGCATTGGAGCTCTAGCAATTAGAATATTCTTCCCTGGGAAGAAATTTTGAAGTCAGCAGGGCCTTGCTGGAGTTGTTGGAGACCATTGCAGGCAGAGCCTCCTGCTCCAGCAGGAACTGCCTTTCCTGTGCCATCAGCAGGGCAGGTCCCGCTGCAGGGAAAGCACCAGGCCAGCCCCAGCACAGGGAAGGGCTCGGGCACAAGGGCAGAGTGCCATGCTGGGAGCTGTGCCAGGGAGAGCCTGAGGCACCAAAGGCACCTTGGCAGCAGCAGCTGCTTGCAGGCCACGGCCAGAAGCCTCCCTTGGCAGCCCGGCCTGGTGGCCACCACTGCAGAGCTGCTGCCTCAGGGCTCATTCCTGGCTGGGCTCTGAAAAGCCACTTCTGCTCCAGGAGCATGACTGGGAAGCCACTGGCCCCAGCACCTTGGGGACAAGATATTAATGACAAAACTCTTCATGGCAGCAGAGCCAAGGCAGGGGCAGAGGAAAGGGGAGAGCCAGGCCCAGGGGACAGGGCTGCCATGGTGATGGCTGTGAGGTCAGTGCCCCTGCAGCAGCCTGGCTGCCCTCAGCAGACATTCTGGCCAGAAGCGTTGTGAGGGCACCCAGCACATCAGAGAACCCACAATGCAGGAATTCTGTCACTGGAGATGAGAGGGTTTCAATTGGCAATGCTGCACAAAGCTCCTGCTCTTGGACAATTCCTGGGATGGGGAAGCCACTTCTCTGGAAAAACGGTTGCCATTTTGTGCCACTCTCATAATTATAAAATAATTCCTCTTTCTAACAAATGTAAATCTACCCTCATTCAATTTAGAAACATTGAGCCTGTCACTGCAAGATTTGGGAGAAAACACCTTTGACCACATTTTTCCATTTTCACAGTCCTTGGAGAGGAACCAAAAATCTCCCAAGATGGGATTTGGAGGCCTCATCACATAACCAGCAGAGATGGGCTGATGGCTCTGGGGTTGTTCCAGATTGCAAGGCAAGATGTACTCTATTGCCATCTCTATGGCAGTTGTCTTGTCAAGTGGGCAGTTTTCCTTCTCTCTCTGACTGGACATCTGCTTATAATGGGCTACTGAATGTCACTGCATGACTGATAAGAACTACAGCATCCCATTGTGAGATGTAAGCCCAGAGGGAGGAGCCAAGCATTGCTACCCAGATATAATCTGGAGATTCTGGAATACCAGAACAGCTTTCTCCACTGGATTCCCCAGAGGAACAGCAGTTGTCTCTTCTTCCACTGGATTTTCAGAGGAAGAATACATCCTTTTCTACAGGACCGCCTGCTCCAACAGAACCACACCTGACACTGCAGGAGGGCTGCAGCCACATTTCCAATTGGACTGCTGCCAACACCCTGACCCACAGGGTGTCAGGTTGAGTTGTGACTCTGTCAATGTTTTTCCAAATGTACTGCATTGTTTATTTGTTTAATTTTCTTCCCTAATAAAGAACTGTTATTTCCTGCTCCCATATCTGTGCCTGAGAGCCCCCTTTATTTCAAAATTATAACAATGTGGAGGGAAGAGGGCTTACATTTTCCATTTCAGGGGAGGCTCCTGCCTTCATTAGCTGACACCTGTCTTTTCAAACATTAACAAGGGGAAAGTTTCAAAGCCTCAGTTATACAGCAAACAAAGTTTGGAGGAACAAATAAAATAGGAATTGGGGATGTTCTATTAGTTCCAGAAGCAGGATGAAATTTATTAGGACAGGTTTTACAGGTGCATTTTGACATTCTCTGGAGTGCTCCTAGAGAAAGGGAAAATGGTAGTTCAGCTTCTCCAATTAAGGGAAGAAAACGAGGAGAAAATTCAAGAGATGATTTGGGCAAAACCAAAAAACTGAGGTAAATTGAACATGAAACCATAGTAATAAAAATAGTTAATGCGAACCATCCAGTTCAGCTATGACAACATCCACTCTCCCTGGAGGGGAGATGGGGACTGCAGCCACTGATCCAGGACCTACTTGAGGACAGGATCTTAGAACCATGTATGTCCCCCCATAATACACCCATATTACCAGTAAAGAAATCAGATGGGACTTACAGGCTTGTCTAAGATTGGAGAGAAGTGAACAAAAGAACAGTGAATTGGTACCCAGTAGTGCCTAATCCCTATACACGCCTAAGTAACATCCCAGTGGTTTAGCGTGATAGACCTAAAAGATGCTTTTTGGGCATACCCACTGGCAGAGGAAAGTGGGTTATATTTACTTTTGAATGGGAGGACCCCGATTCTGGGAGAAAGCAACAGCTTTGGTGGACTGGGTTGCTCCAAGGGTTTTCTGAATACCCAAACTCTTGCTATCTTGTTGTATTTCATATTTCTAAAGTCCCATATTGTCACAAACATATTTCTGAAGTCTCGTACTTTCTCAGTGATATTTCTTGGGGGCAATTCTTCACATCACAGACTTCACCTCCTTCTTGTTGCTGCTTCTTTGTCAGGGCTCCTTCCAGACTCTCCCTGACTGGCCAAGCCCAGCCCCTTTTATCCCAGTTTTCTTCACTAGCTACAGCTGCAGCCCAATTAAGGACATCGCAGCTGCAGCCCATCAAGAACAACTGGGGCTTATTGGGGCAAGGCCTATATACAGATATTCAAATACAATACAGATATTTTACTAGGCCTCCTACTATACCAAACCTCTTTGGTCAAGCCCTAGGAGAAGTAACACAACTCTTCTCCATTAAACCTCAGATAAAGCCCATCCAATATATAAATTATTTGCTTCTCTCAGGATGGGAAGAAAAAGAAGTTTGGGAATCCACCATAGTGTTGTTAAATTTTCTGGGGCACCAAGGACTTCAGGTATCAAAAGGGAAACTTGAATTTATAGAAAGGGAAGTGAAATATCCAGGACATATGATTTGTCAAGGGAGCTGGGGGCTGAACCCTGAGAGAATTACAGGAATAGTCTCACTCCCACGGCCAAAAACTAAGAAAGAACTCAGAAGGTTTTAGGCCTGTTGGGATATTGTAGGCTATGGATTGGAGGATACACGCAGGCCATCCGGTTCTTGTGTGAAAAGTTAATTGGAGAGATTAGGTGAGAAAAAGACAATGAACAAACGTTTGAAGCTGTGAAGCAAAAATTAGTCAGTGCACCAGCCCTGAGTCTTCCTGCCTTAGACAAACCCTTCTATCTGTCTGTGGATATAGAAAAAGAGGTAACACATGAAGTGTTAGCCTAGGACTGAGGAGGATCCAGGAAACCAGTGGCCTATTTATCAAAATTACTAGAGCCTGTCAGTCAGGGGTGGCCAACCTGCATTCAGGTGCGGCAGTGACTTCCCTACTCATAGCAGAAAGCAAAAAATTAACCATTTAATTGAAAATTGAAGATATATGTCCCAGACTCAGTAACGAGTATCCTGAGAAATGGCTCACTGATTCCCAAATGCTAAAGTATGAAGCCATCTTAATAGATAATGTTTTAGAGCTAATCGTCAGTAACCAACTCAACCCTGCATCATTTTTGTATGGAGAACCAGATGAGGCACTAATACATAATTGCCTAGAGGTTATAAACTGTCAAACTAGAGTAAGAGAGGATGTAACAGATCAACCACTCCAAAGTGAAAAACCATTGTACATCGATGGATCTTCACAAGTAATAAAGGGGCACAGGGTATTGGGGTACGCTATAGTGCATGAAGGGTTGGTAGCCATAGAAAAGATAAAGTTACTTTCCAACTGGTCAGCCCAGGCATTGAGTTGTATGCCCTAAAACAAGCTCTGGATATATTAGCACAGAAAAGGGGAACAATATATACAGACTGAAAATACACTTTTGGAATAGTGCATATATTTGGAAAAATTTGGGAAGAGAGGGGGCTATTAAACTCAAAGGGAAAGGGATTGATTCACAAAAAATTTCTTTTAGAAGAGTTAGAAACCTTACAATTACCAGAGTAAGTAGCAGTGGTGTATGTTAAAGGACATAAAAAAGGGGCAACTCAGGAGGAGCAAGGGAACAATTAGGCTGATCTAGAGGCTAAAAATGCAATTGAATCAGAGACAAAAACACTAATAATAGTATTAACACCCATGAGAGAAATGCAAAAAGTCCCTGTATTCAGTGGGACAGAAGAGGAAGAACTCGTTAAAAGAGGAGCCAAGAAAGATAAAAAAGAGAAGTGGAGATTAGCAGATGGAAGGCAAATGTTGAATAAACTCCTGGCCAGGAAATGCTAGAAGGCATACATGGAACAACACATTCAGGTACACAAGCGCTAAGTGATCAATTTCTAAGGGATTTGGGATGCAAAGGAATTTTCAGAATAGCTAAGCAATTAACTGGAGGGTGTGTGATATGCCAACAAGTGAATAAGAAAATCATGAGGAAAACACCCAGAAGAGGGTGGCAACTAGCCTTAGAGCCCTTCCAAAACATCCAAGTAGACTTTACTGAGCTTCCCCAGGTACAATGGTGGAAATTTTTGCCACTGATAGTAGATCACGTGCCTCATTGGGTAGAGGCGGTACCCACTGTGAAAGCCAATGCCAATGTTGTGAGTAAAACACTTCTAGAATCATTCATTCCCTGATATGGGATGGCAAACAGGATTGATTCAGACTGGGGAACTCATTTCACATTAAAGATATTTCAGAAAGTTGTTCAGGTCCTGGGAATAAATGGGAATTACACACTCCATGGCATCCACAGAGTTCTGGTCAGGTTGAGAGAATGAATCAAACTCTTAAAAGAGCTCTATTTAAGCTAATGATTGAAACCCAAGTGTCATGGATAAAATGTCTCCCTTTGGCCTTATTAAGAATTATTAAGAATTATTAAGAATTAGAACCCAACCCCACTCAGATCTGGGGGTGTCACCCTATGAAATGATGTTTGGGTTTCCCTTCCGGACCTCACCCCAGAAGGTTGCCACCTATGAGGAAGGGGAAACCAATGCCAAGAAATTTGTTATGTCCATAGCACAAACCTTAGAAGGGCTAAGACATAAAGGGGCAATTACTTAATCTACCAGCCTGGATTGCAGAATCCATAATATTAATCCTGGGGACTGGATGATGATCAAGCCACAGGGAGATCAGCCTCTAACTCCCCAGTGGGAAGGTCCCTTTCAGGAACTGCTCACCACCGAATCGGCCATGCGAACTGCAGAGCAGGGATGAATTCATGGCAACAGAGTCAAAGGCCCAGTAGAAGAGCCCAAAGAGTGGACTGTAACATCCAGGCCAGGTGAAACAAGATTGACTCTCAAGCAGAGACTGAAAGACAATCAGAAAAACAACAAGACACCCAAAAAGTGGAATCAAGCTTCCACCAACCAGCTTGAGAACTCTTCCTGTTTTAATGGATGAGAAATACTAGCATTTGTTGAGGAGAAGTACACAAGGGACTGTAAAAGGTAATGGGACAGCTTCTTTAAGAAAATTAGACAAAAGAAGGGAAGCAAGACTGGGTTGGCCCCTTTGTTTGCTACCAAGAAGGCTCCATACCCCTGCTGTGGGTAACAACCCCGTAGGCATGGTAAGGTAGAGACAAAAGGCCATACCAGACCTCTATAATTCCTCAGTTGTCTTTCAATTCAACAGGGACTGGAGGGCAGGACTGAGTTGGCCTCTGTACTGACCCCTAAAATACACTGACTATGGATAACAACCACATAGGCACGGTAGATGGGAGTCAAAGCCATACTGGACCTCTGGGATGCCATTTTGTGCATTCCAAATAAATGTGTCTTAGGAAAACCTGAGATTTTTTTTCTCCTGTTCCCACTGTCCTTGGCCACATCAACAGATGCTGGTGTGACTCATTCAAGAGAGACAGAAATTTTTTTACTTAAATTGTTCGTGCAAAATGACTTCTACAAAAAGAAAAGGAGGTTTGTTATAAATGAGTAATTCTATGGTTGACTCTCACAGTTAAGGGGTGAATATTAAATATATGTTAAGAGAAGTTTAGTAGATGTATAGTTATCCTTCCCCTCCCCCTTGCATTATTATCACAGGACGGCCTCAGTAGTTGGGGCATTTGGGAGGGTCGGCTCGTTACTATGGCAGCACCTGACCTCCAATCAAGGTGTAAGACAGTGATCTCCACCACTAGACAGAGAAAAAGGAGTCGATTGACAAGACTTTGGGAGGGGCTAGAGGTGTAACAGACAGAGCATCCATTTTGTAGATGAGCACATGGTGACTGAATTCTTTGCTTCCGGCACTGTATTCTTTTCTTTATTCAGTCTTCTGTTGTATTTGAAAAGATATGAAAATCAAGAACCTTCTGTTGTATTTTGATAAGGACTTAATAAACCATTGAAAATATTGAAAGTGAAAATCATGTCTCACATGGGGTTGGGGAATCTGAGGCATGACTGTCCACAATGGACTCCAGTTCCAATGTACAACTCTTCTGACATGCTCCTTAGGAGCAGCACTACATCAATATCAGGAATGGAATGCTGCAATCACCTCTTCTCAAAAGAGAAAAGTAATAAAATACAGTCTTTAAAATAGGATTACATATTTCTTAGAAGCTCATTGAAACATTTCTCCGTAACTATAAAGGGAAATCTTCCTGATGAACTGCTCCAGACCAGAGGGAAATCAAGACAGAGCCATGGTTTGTCAGGACTTGCCTGATACTAATGAGTTCTGAGGTGCATTTGAAGCTGAGCCCTTGAACCTCAGGGCCTGAGAGGAGATTGCACAAACCCTTCCAGGAGTCAAAGTCAGAGGAAAGACCCAAAGTGTCTCAAAGCATGAATGGGTCCCACTGAGGTCCCTCTCCAACACAGGCTCCTCATGGACTCCTTGCAGGAGAGAATTGGAGGCCAGGATGGCACAAAAACCACTCAGAGATGGAGAGTGGAGAAAGAAAAATCCAAAGTACCTTAAAACCTTGAGTACCTCAAAGCATTAATGAGCCCCACTGAATGTCAGTACAAAACTCTCAAGGGACTCATTAAAATAGATAATTGGGGCCATGATTGCACAAACCTCTCACAGAGTCTGTATCCAAAGGGCAACACCAAGTACCTTAAAATAACTGAAGTACCTTGAAGCATTAATGAGCCCCACTGAGTGTTGTTACTGACAAAGCCTCTCCAGGGACTTAAGCAGATAATTGGAGGCCATGAGTGCACAAACCTCTCAGAGACTCCAAGGCAAAAGCCAAACCCAAAGTCCTTTGAAAAACCTGCAGTACCTGGGAGCATTAAGGCACCCCCAGGGCCATTCCTGGCCAAGGCTCCCCCGGGACTCCTTCCAGCAGATCCTTGAGGCCACTGGGATGTGGTCTAGGAGGGAAGCTGAGGCAGGACAAGGGGGTGAAAGTGCCCAGCCTGGCTGGGGCTGTGCCAGGAGGTCCCAGGGCCTCAGGACAAGGTGTCTCCTCACAGCCCTTGGTGGCATGGACCCTGCTGTGCCCCAGGGCACCAAGACTTGGCTTCTCTTTGTCCCCATCTGTCATCACTGCCTCCAGTTCTCTGCTCTGCCTGGGGCCTGGGGAGACTTTCTCAGTCATGTCCCTCAGTGGGACCCATTAAAAGTCTAAGAAACTTTGGAGTTGGATTCTGACTTGGAGTTCTGGATAGGTTTCTTCAGCTCCCTCTCATTGACTGATGTTCAGGGCCTGAGCACAAAGCCCCAGAGGCTCATTAAAGTCGTGGTGCTCTGTCTGTGCTGCTGAGCTGGGCTGGGCTCCTGGCCCAGAGGCAGCTCCTGGTAACCAAGAAGAGCTTCAAAAGCACATTTCTCTTGATGAGCAGCTCTTCTGCCAGCCCAGCAGGGCTGGGGAACTGCCTGCAGCCACCCTGGGCACAGCAGAGAGGCACAGAGAGCTTCAATCAGTCAGGGCTGGGAAGGTGCTGAGAAGTGCCTGGGGCACAATCACTGCCAGCCCTTGGCACAGGAACCTCTGGCTGCAGGACAATGCAGCTGCAGCTCCTCGAGCCATCTTACAAACTGGAACATCCCAATGCCTACAAACTCTGTGAGTACATTCTCTGATTATCTCCTGTGCAGAGCAGCCAGGGGTTCCCAGGGCTGTCCTGCAGAGCAGGGTCCTGCAGCCCAGGGCGCTGTGTTGGGGCAGGGACTCTGCTGCCTGCCAGGGACAGCTCTCAGCCGGCCCTGGCAGCTGCTTCCAGCACTGGGGGGCAAGATCTGGGTGGGAGGAGACAGCTGGTAAGGCTTAGAAGTGTTCTCCTTGTGTGGGGAGGATGTTGCATTGTTCAGGACTGCTCCCAGCATGGCATTTAACTGCAGAACATTTCAAAGTAGATTATTGAGGGAGCACAGCAAGGCAGGGGCTGCATAAAAGGGAAAATCCTGCTTTTTCAATCTACTGCTCTGGGTTGCCAGGATGGGAAATTGCACATCAATATTTATCTCTCAGATCAGGGTGAGAATTTTTTTTTTCCTCAAATCTTACGAGACCAGGCAGTGACAGAACTCAGCACAGGGCCCCTCCCAGGAAAAATCAGTGTCACTTTTCCAGGCTCCTCAGGGTTGCTCTGACGTCGCCATCAGAGCCTGCAGAGCCAGAGCTGCCCCTAGTCAGTGCCAGAGCTGGGAGGGATCTGCAGGGCAGAGCTGAGCCCCCAGGGCTGGGCTGGGCTCTGGCAGCACTGGCAGGGCCCAGCCCTGGGCACAGGGAAGCAGCTGCTGGCAGGGACAGCTCCAGGCAGTAGAGCCCTGGGTAGGGAGTGTGTGGAATGTGCCCCTAGGCTGGTGTGGGATATTTAAAGTCCTCTCCAAACCCAACTATTCCATGATTACTTTTTTCACAGGTCCTCTTGCCAAGGCACAGCAAATGTCCAACAGCAGCTCCATCAGGCACTTCCTCCTGCTGGCATTGGCAGACACGCGGCAGCTGCAGCTCCTGCACTTCTGCCTCTTGCTGGGCATCTCCCTGGCTGCCCTCCTGGGCAACGGCCTCATCATCAGCGCCGTAGCCTGTGGCCACCACCTGCACACACCCATGTACTTCTTCCTGCTCAACCTGGCCCTCAGTGACCTGGGCTCCATCTGCACCACTGTCCCCAAAGCCATGCACAATTCCCTCTGGGACACCAGGACCATCTCCTACACAGGATGTGCTGCTCAGCTCTTTCTGAATTTCTTCTTCATCGCAGCAGAGTATTTTCTCCTGACCATCATGTGCTATGACCGCTACGTGTCCATCTGCAAACCCCTGCACTACGGGACCCTCCTGGGCAGCGGAGCTTGTGCCCACATGACAGCAGCTGCCTGGGCCAGTGCTTTTCTCTATTCACTTCTGCACACAGCTAATACACTTTCCCTTCCCCTTTGCAAGGGCAATGCCCTGGGCCAGTTCTTCTGTGAAATCCCACAGATCCTCAAGCTCACCTGTGCCAAATCCTACCTCAGGGAATTTGGGCTCCTTGCTGTTAGTGCCTGTTTAACTTTTGGTTGTTTTGTGTTCATTGTTTTCTCCTATGTGCAGATCTTCAGGGCTGTGCTGAGGATCCCCTCTGAGCAGGGACGGCACAAAGCCTTTTTCACCTGCCTCCCTCACCTGGCTGTGCTCTCCCTGTTCTTCAGCACTGCAGTGTTTGCCTACCTGAAACCCGCTTCGATCTCTTCCCCATCCCTGGATCTGATCCTGTCAGTTCTCTACTCAGTGGTGCCTCCTGCCCTGAACCCCCTCATCTACAGCCTGAGGAACCAGGAGCTCAAGGCGGCAGTGTGGAGTCTGATGACAGGATGGTTTCAGAAACATTAAACTGCTGACCAAGTTCTTCAACTTCTTCTTACTCTTGTAATAAAATTTATCTTTAATACTTCTTGTTCCATTCTGGAGGTTCTTTTTCCTTCTTTTACTTCAATAATTTTGTCTGATACTGTTAGGCTGGATGTGGCCTACACACGTCATTAGGGTCAAAGAAGAAAAAGTGTTTATTTTGCATGTTCCCCAGCTTACATACTTTATAAAAAATGTGATCTTAAAACATTAATTATATCACAATAACTAATTATATTAATTATTGCAAAGTTATTAACATCAATATAATTGGCAGAAGTTTTACAGAAAATTTATAAGGTCAGTATATACATTTACTTATGCACATAGTCCAGCTTTAAAAATTTTTCAGGTACATTTACTAATCTGTTCCCATGCTGACCACCTTGTTTTCTTCTTTGCTATGGATAAACTCTAAAAAATTCAATTGTTACTTCTTCTGTTAACTCTGCTTTGCTTGCAAGCTAGCTGTAAAGCCCTTCTTATTGTCCACAGAGAAAGGTCATTGTTTGTGCCATTCCTCATTTTGTTTCCCTCTACCTACCCTGTGCCCACAGACTGTGTCAGTGAGGGGCTGTGCTGTCCATGGCTTCAAAGTAACTAAAGGATCTCCCAGCAGAGTTTTCTGCAGAGATGCCCTTTGGTTGCCTTCTCACAGTAGCAATGTCTGTGTGCAGAGCTGGGGGCACATCAGTGCTGGCCCAGCAGCTGTGCCCAGCAGCAGCAGCACTTGGTGTTGCCAGTGCTGCTGCCGTGGCCCAGCCCCACTGCCCTGGTGGCCCTGGTGTTGCTGTAGGGCCTGAGTGCTCTCGGGGCTGGGCACGGCCCTGGGGGTGGCAGTGCCAGGGCTGCAGCAAAGACAGGCCATGGGCACAGCTGTGGCAGCCCTGATGCCTCAGGCCAGGGCCTGGGGGCTCCAGGCTCCTTGCCCAGGCTCTCTCAAGAACACGGCCAGACCGATGCTCAGCCCAGAAAACCCCCGTGAGCAGCCCCAGGCTGGCCATGGGCAGGCTGGGAGCAAACAGCATGGCTGGGGCTCTGCAAGGGCCCTGGGGCATATGGGAAGGAGGAGCAGAGCAGGGGCTGATCCATCCCCAGTGCACTGCACAGCCCAGGGCAGCATCCCACAGTGTCCTCATGGAGCTGCCAACAACATCCCCATTCTGCAGCCCTGGCCTGTCCCCCAGCTCACACAGGTGCCCCATCCTTGCAGCACAGACACAGCAGCACTGGCTCAGCAGCCCCTGTTTGCATTGCAAACAGCAGGCAGGAGCACCTTTATGCTGTTGCTGTGGGGACATGAACCTGAGGGAGCACAAATGCCATCAGCCCGTGGAGCCAGCAAGGGCTGAGGGACACCAGGGAAAGCACTCAGCTTTGTCCTGGCCTCTGCAGTCAGCCAGAAAGTTTGTTCCCATCAGGTGGGAGTTTCCTGTCCCACTGCAGACGCTGTTGTTCAGAGCCAGGGCTGCCTGGCAGCCACCCCCAAACCCCCCTGAGCATTTCCTTGGCTTCACCATTGCTTTCTATGCTTTTTCCTGCTATAAATTTCTTCCTCTTGCCGACCCCTGTTCCCTGCCCCACCAACAGCTCATCCCTGTGTGCCCTTTCCTCTCTGGCCCCACTTCCTATTGCAGTTCCTGACTTGGCCCCATGGGAACGTCCCTTGGGCAGCAGGATCATCCTACAAGTGCTGCAGGAATTGTCTGCAGGCTCCTGCAGTGTCTCATGCTGCTCCCTTGCCAGAGGCACCACAGGCCAGGGGGGCACATCTGGGCTGCTGTGTCTGGCTCTGGGGCTCCCTGTTCTGGGCAGTGAGGAGGAGCTGCAGAGGCTCTGCAGGACTGACAGGATGGGCTTTGGGGCTGGCAGGAGAAGCTGAGGGACCTGGGCTGCTGGAGCTTCTGAAGAGGAGGCCCAGGGCTCATTCTGCAACTGCTCCAATGGTGGTTTCAGAGAATCCCAAAATTGGCAAGGTTGGAAAATACTTTAGAGATCATCAAGTCTAACCTGTGCCCCTAAAACTGCCTGGTCTGCCCTGAGCCTCCTCTTCTCCAGGATAAATAACTCCAGCTTCCTCAGCCACTCCTCACAGGACTTGTGTCCCAGACCTCTCCAAAATCTTGTTGACCTTCTCTGGACACGCTCCAGCCCCTCCATGTACTTCCTAAATTGGAGGGCCCAGAACTGGACACAGGACTGAAGGTGCTACCAAACCAGAGCCGAGCACAGGGGAAGAATCACTGCCCTGCTCCTGCTGGCAACATTATTCCTGATCCATAGGAGTGCCAGGGGTTGGATGAGGGGAATGGTGGGGAAGGGGTGGGGACAAAGTGTTATTGATTGGCAGCCATGAAGGGTCTTGATTTTCATATCTAGTCAGACTGCATTAGAAGGAACTGGGGGCCAATATCAACTGTGGATTGCTGATACCAAGCAATAAACAGGAAAAGAAAACAGGACAAAACAGTTCTCTCTGCATTGTTTTCAGTATAGTATATTCACTTTGAATACACTTTTGTAATCTGTCTAATTAATAGAAGAATAAATATCTTGCATTATTTTCAGAGAATTTTCTTTTTTGGGAGATTTGAACAAATGTTTATGAGCTTTTCCTATTGAATTCCTGGACAGAACATCTCTAGAGAGAAGAGGCCTCTGGAGTAAGAAAACTCGTTACCAAACTCCAAGTGGTGGAGGATCCATCCCCATCCGAGCAGCAGTAAAGAGAAATGGGCACAGCTTTGTGGCGGCCCCAGCTCTGGGATGGGCCCTGGGCCTGGAGCAGGAGCAGCTCTTGAGGGGCCCAAGGCCGCGGCTTTTGTGCTGCCCTGGGCAGATGGGATGGCAGCAGGGGCTGCAGAGCTCTCAGCACCTCAAGCAGAGGGGAGCAGGGCAGCCAGGGAGCCTCCTTTGGCCTTGGCGAAGCACCTTTCCCCATGGCTGGGGCTGAATCCTGTGGCAGCTGCAGCTGCTGCTGTGCCCTTGCCAGGGGCTGAGGCCGTGGGGCAGTGCCCAGAGCAGCCTGGCCTGAGCAGAGCTGTGGGGCCAGAGCCAGCTGGGCTGGGCTGGGCTGGGGGGAGGCCCTTGGTGCTGCCCAGAGCTCAGGGCAGCTGGCAGAGCTTGCAGGGAGCTGGGCTGGGCTCAGAGAGCCTGGCCCAGAAACCATCAGTGTCCATCTCAGCCTGGCTGAGCGTGCAGGGGCAGGACTCAGGCCAGGCCTTGTGGGGCAGGGCCAGCACCTGTGCAAGGCATTGCAAACAGGCAAGTGGCCCAGAGAAGAGGCTGCTCTGTGCCCAGGGTGACATGGACAGAGCAGGGAGGAGGCCCAGGACATTTGTCAGTGCCAGCCTCTGTGCCCAGGCCTTAGCAGCCCTGGCTGCTGAGCCCAGCTTTGGCCTGGGCTGAGTTTGGCTGTGGCCCAGCTCCATCCTCCTGTTGGGCTCAGGGCCTGTTCCCAGCCGTGGCCAGCCCTGGCTGCCTCTCTGCTGGCCCAGAGGCTGGCAGACCCCTGGGCAGGGCTGTCTGTTCAGCCCCACAGGTGCCAGGGGCTCTGCAGGAGCTGGCAGAGGCTTCCCAGCAGGGAGGCCATGGGGCACAGAGCCTCAAGGCTGCTGTGGGCACCACGGCACAGGGGCTGTTCCCAGCGGCAATGCTCCTGGCCTGGGCTGGGCCTGCACAGGGTCTGGGCCACCATGGCTGGGCCAGCACAGGGCCACAAAGGGGCCACGCAGCCGCTGCTGGGGCTGACAGCAAGGCCAGGCACACACAAGCAATTGCTGAGCATGGCCTGCGCTGGCCAGGCCTGACTGTGCCAAAGGCAGAGCTCAGCTGCCCTTGGGGGCTGCAGCAACAGTCCAGAGCCCAAAGAGCCTCCATGGCTGTGCTGGAGACCAAGGCTGCAGGAGGGAAATGCAGGGCTGCTGCAGGGTAGGGACGGCATTTAATTCCAGCACACACCTCAGCTCTCTGATGATGCCGGCACCATGCTGGGCCCTGTTTCAGACTGGAGCAGTGCAGACTGGGGACATGTCAGATGCTACTGGGACATCCCAGAGAGCTGAGGGAAGAGCTGTAATGGATTTGAAACTGTTCAAATGTTTAATTTGTGTTTGTTGGCAAGAAACCTTTCTGTGCCTCTGAGTGTCACCAGGCCCTGAATCCAAAGGACACAAACCTGATGAGTTGTGGCTCCCACTGCAGGGGCACTTGGACCTTGGCTCTGCACCGGAGACCTCTTCATCCCCTTTCTCTCTTTTCTCCCTCTGGGCATGGAGGGAGCTCCTGACTTCAGCCTGTGTCTCGTGTGTGCAAAGAGCAATTCGGGGAAGAATTGGGGCAGGAAGGTTTTGGGGGACCTTGGCATCTATGCTGGGCACAGAAGGTGTTTCCATTGCTCTGAGACTGTCTGCTGTGGAAAGTAGATTTAATATCCAGCAGAGGAATTACTTTTGCATTTGATGGAGCCGTGCCTTCCCTTGGCTTTGTTGGCTGACAAGAAATGAACATCCCTCTGTGTCTCGGGCAGCTCCTTCTGCAAGGAAAGCAGGTGGCAGTTGGAGCCAAGGAGCTGAAAGCCGCAGGTGCAGCCTGGGCTGGAGGGAGCTCAGATTTGCACAAGGTTGCTCTGAGTGCCAGGTCTTGGATGGTGGAAATGGTGGGCTGGGGACAGGGACAGAGCCTGATTGATTGTCAGTGACAAAGGGTCTTGATTTTCATATCTATTCAAATTACATGAGGAGGTTCTTGGATTCAGTGTCAATTGGAGACTGCACATATCAATAAATCAACAGGAAACTAAACTAAACTTGTCCTAAAAAAATATTTTCTCTCTGTCTTTTCAAATATCATGTATTCACTTTGAATACACGACTGAGAGCTACTTAACTACAAAATATTTTGTAACTTTAATCAAAATATTCCCAATGGCTTGGCTTGTTAAAGTGTTCTGAATGTTAATGAGCCCTGGGAAACTGAATTCCTGCACTGAAGAGCTGAAGGCTGAACAAGCCTCTGGAGCAGTACAATTCAGCAGCAGCCTCCAAGTTGCTGAGGATGTCAGCAGCCCCCACTGAGGCCATCCCTGCCCAGAGACCGTGGGGGAATGCGCAGACAAGGAGAGCATCCCTGGGGCTGGGACAGCACAACTCAGAGGCACCAGCAGCTCTAGCTGGGAAATGGAGTGTGGAATGTGGCTGGGGAAGCGCTGCCTGGGCTGTGCCAAGCAGGACAGACAAGCCCTGACTGCCATCCCTCAAACAACTCTCTCAAGGAGACATTTAAAAGAATTACTGTTGTTTGTGTACTCTGAGTTGGACGCACTGGAGAAATACCAACAAGAGATTCTCAGGAACTCAAAACAATAAACCAGCCTTTACTGGCAATCTGGAAAATCAAGAAAATTTTTGCAAAATTTTCAGTACGACAAACAATCAACAGAAACACTTCTCAAAGCAATACCTTGGCTCATCCAATTCCACAAATTGTAATCCTGTTCTTGTTTATGTCAATTAAAATTTACAAGAGAACAAAATTAGAAGAAGACACAGAAAGAGAGAAAGACAAAACAGATACAGAGAAGCACACACAGAGCTACCAACTCCTGGGTTCCAATGGTGTTAAAATAAACAGAAATTCTAAGAGGAGGTAGGGTCAAGACGTGTGCTTTCCTTGTGGTCAGCCTTCAATACCCCTTGGTCTTCCTGGGCCCTTCCCCCAGGTGGGACTTGGGCTCATTTGGTCCCTCAGGAGCTGGGCTGGGGCTGCAGAGGTGGCTGTGGAGCATTGCCTGTGCTGTGCCAGGGACTGGCAGACACTGCTGGGCTGGGATAGAGGCTCTGGGGGGATTGGGGTCACAGGGCAGGGCAGTGCTAGACCTGCCCCTTCCTCCCCCACACACAACATATTTTGATCCAACAATCTTCTCCAGTCTGTAACAACAGGCAATGCTGGAGGTGAAATCCCATTCTGGCCATGGACACCTGGCCTAGAAGGGCAGCTCTTTTCTATAGGAAGGAAAACACAGAGCCCGAGTGTTTGGAAAGTGGGTGAGAGACTCACTGGGCCAAGGCCAGCCAGATTTGTCAGTAATGGCAGATTTTGTCTGGGACGAGTCTTTGGATATAGGCAATTTTGGAGGTGGAAACCCAAACTCAGCCATGGGCATCTTGAGAAGCAGGACAGTTCTTTCCCATAGGAAGGAAAGCACAGAGCCTTGACAAGTGTTTTGGGGTCAGATGGGAGGTGACCCTTGTGAGCCCATTGCCAGCCAGACTTGTCCTGGCAATATTCCTATGGCAACAATCCCTGGATATAAGGAAATTTGGAGGTGAAACTCAAATTCTGGCCAAGCATGCCTGGAGGAGAAGAACAGATCTTTTCCACAGGAAGGAAAACATGGAGCCCCATTGTTTCAATAGCAGATGAGACCCTAAATATGTCAAGGTCAGTTGGACCAGTCATGTGGCTCCTGGGAGGCCAAACCAGACAGATCTGTTCTTTGTTCCCTTGGTTTTATGGTGTCGCATAGTGTCACAAGGACTTGTTGATTACAGGAAGATCTGCAGTTGGATCCAATGGACCCTTAGTTCATTGGAGTCCCACAATGTCAGAATGGCCCCTAGGTTCCAGAAGGCCTTGCAGTGTCACAATAGCCCCACTGATTCCATGTGCCCTTGCAGTGTCACAATGGTCTCCATGGTTCCACAAGTCCCACATCGTAATGTGACTCCTCTATTCCATGAGTCCTGCAATTTCACCATGGACCTTTGGATCCTGGGTGTTTGCAGTGTCACAATGGTCTCCTTTGGCTCCACAGTGTCACAATGGACCATTGATGACAAGAGGCCCCTCTGTATCACAATGGACCTTTGGTTCCATGCAGCCCCGCAGTGTCACAATGGTCTCCTTTGGCTCTCCAGTGTCACAATGGACCACTGATGACACGAAGCCCTGCAATGTCACGATAGACCTATTGTCCATGCAGGCCTGCAGTGTCACAAAGGCCTCTTGGTTTCACCAGGCCCCACAGTATCACCATGGTCCTCTTGGTTCTGTGGGGACCTCCAGGATCTCAATGGTCTCACTGGTTTCATGAGGCCTCACAGTGTCACAATGCTTTGCTTATTCCATGGGGCCTCATAGTTTCACAAAGGTCTCCATGATCCCATGAGTCCACTCAGTGTCACAATGGTCCCTTGGTTCCATGGTGCCCCACAGTGTCACAATGGCCTCTTGGGTCCATGAGGCTGTGAAGTGTCTTAGTGGTTTCTTCATGATTCCATGAGGCCTTGCAAAGTAACAATGGATGTCTGGCTCCATGGGGGTCTCACACTGTTACAATGGCCCCTTGGTTCCATGATACCCCAAAGTGTCACAATGGTCTCCACAGTTCCATGTGGCCCTGCAGTGTCACAATGGATCCTTGGTTTGATGGGGCCTCACAGTGCCACAGCGATCCCTACGTTCCATGAGGTCACACAGCATCAGTACAGTCCCCTTGGTTCCATGAGGCCCAGCAATGTCACAGTGCTCTCCATGATTCCATGAGGCCCCACAGTGTCACAATGGTCCCTTGGTCTCTCAGGGCCCCACAGTGTCACAATGGTCCCTTGGTTCCATGGGCCCTGTGCTGCTCCATTCCCCCCTCCCTTTCTCAGGCCACCCTGCCAGCTGAGAAATGCTCCCTGGGGCTCGGCCTTGGCCAACAGCCCCTGGGCTCAGCTCCTCTGCAGCTCATCACAAACACTGTCTGCTCCAGGCACTGCTGCTGCCCAACCAGCTCCTGGTTTCTGTAGGAGCAGCCCTGGGAACTGGTTTTGTTCCCTCTGTGGCACAACATCCCTGTTCTCACCCTGCCAAAGAAAGCTGTTGGTGCCAAGTGCGGCCAGGATGAACCATTGCTGGGACTGAAGCCCCTCTCTTGGGGCTCTACAAACAGCGCTCCAAAAGGAGCCCTTGGAGCTCTCCTGGGCCAGCGACTCCCTCTGAGTGGGGCCTCTCCCAGCCGGGAACTCTCCCGTTTGCTGCACTCGGGCATCCCCAACAACAACAGAGCCTGGGCTGTTCCCCCCACTCCTCCAGGCTCAACCCTTTGCCCTTTGCTGGGGAGATGCCAACGTATTCACAGGGAGCATTTGCTGCCCTCAGGGGAATTTCTCACAGGTGCCTTGCACTGAGTGTTTGTGTCTGTGTGGACACATGAGGGCCTGTGCTGGGGAAATGTGGCAGAAATGCTGCTCTCGGAGGGGTTGGAATGCCTGGGATAGCTGAATCAGTCAGGCCTGTAAGTGAGGTTAAATCACAAGGTCTAAGCTAAGTTAAATGATGCTAAGAGTTGTTTTGCTAAGTTGTTGAGTTTAATTTAAGTTATTAGCTAAGTTAAATATTGTTGCGTTATTCCTCTTTTAAATTGCTAAATCAAAAGTTTTAAGTAAGGTTAAATACTGTTAAGCTCTGTTCTTTTGCTAAATTGTGAAGTTGAAAGTGTCAGTAAAGGTAAAGCTGTAGGTTAAGTCCTGTAAAATTTGAGCTCTGTTAGGCTTTTAGGCCATATTCCTTTCATCCTTGCCCTCACTGTCCTTGTGTCACACACTGACAGGGAGAGTTCTCTGATGATTTCTGGATTGATTGCCTGGAATTTGTTTGGTTTTGTTGTTGCTTTGTTTCCTTGGTGTGCCTGAAGTATCCAGTCAGGAGCAGAGTGGTTCTTGCTGAGGAACTCTGTGGTGCTGTCACTTAATATTAAATCTGGTTATTGCTGATCCCTTGCCAGGGATTTTTCAGTGCTCTCAAGTCCTCGCTTATACCAGAGTGAAGGAGCTCTGGCCCAGGCTCTGGCCCTGGGGGACACGGGGACGCTGCCGGGGGGTCCCTGTCCCCCTGTGCCACCCCCATGGCCCCTGTCCCCCGTCCCCATGTCAGGCTCTGGGGTCGATCTCGTGGAACATCCTCTGGGGGAGGCTGCGGGGCCGGGGGCGGGGGGACCCAGGGGGACAGGGGACCCTGCTGTGCACGAGCAGGGTTGGATTGCTCTGGGGGGAGCTGTGAGGGGGGCCAGGGCATAGTGACCTCCCCAGTGACCTCATGTAGCCCCTGTGATGTCACACTGCCCTTGTGATGTCACACAGCCCCTGTGATGTCACACAGTCCCTGTGATGTCACACTGCCTCCTATGATGTCACAGATCTAACTCTGGGATGTAACCCTGGAATGTCATGCAGCTGAATGTGATGTCACAAAACCATCCTGTGATTTCATTGTCTGTTCTGTGACATCACAGCCTGCTCTATGACTTTACACAGCCAATTGGTGATGTCACAACCCACTCTCTGAAGTCACAGAGCCACCCTCTATGATGGCAGGATCTGCTCAATGGCCACACACTCTACCGTATGATGTCACAGTCAGCTCTGTGTACACGAGCTGCTCCTGGCCAGAGCTGTCTCTCTGCAGTGCTGCCCTTGCCAGGAGCTGCCTCCGTGCCAGGAGCCCAGCCCAGCTCAGCAGCACAGACACAGCACAAGGACTTTATGACCCTCGGGATCTTTGGTGCTTTTTGCATCAGGCCCAGTCGCTCAGAGAGGGCTTAAAAATTTCTCAAGAATTCAAAAAGAGATTGAAACACTGCAGTTTCTCATACTTTAAATAGCTCCATCTGTGCAACACAACTGAGAAAGTGTCCCCAGGTTCCAGGTAGAGCAGAACACTGGAGGCAGTGATGAACGGTGGGGACAAGAAAGGCAAAGGTGTCTCTGGTGCTGAGCACACCTCGATGTGTTTGAGGAATGCAAAGGGCCAAGGCCTGAGCCCCAGCCCCTGGCCAGGCAGATCCTGTCCCTCCCTCCTTGCTCAGGGCTCTTCCCGGGATGGGCACTGGCATGTGGGCATGAGCAATGCCAAGGGCAGGAGCATGGGGCAGCCCCTGCCAGGCTGCTGAGCAGGGACAAGGAGGCAATGAGGCCCCAGCCCTGCAAGGGTCACTTGTCTCCTGCTCCTGCCTCAGGCCCAGGCCCAGCAGCCATGGCCAAAGTGCTGCCCAGGTTGGCTCTGGCAGGGCTGTCTTGCAGCTGCTGCCCATCCCTGTGCCCTGTGCAGCCCAGGCTGTCCCACGGTGTCCCTGCCCTGCGCCTCTGTCCCTGCAGGCTGTCGGCGTCCCCTGGCTGCCCCACCCGGCTGTCCCCTTCCTTTGCTGACAGCTCTGCCTCCTGCCTGCCCACACAGAGCCTTGGGCTGCTCCAGGCTCCTGCTGGGGACATGATGCACCACAGCCCTGACCTGCCAGGGAAATTCCTTTCTCCTGGTGCCAGTCTGGGCCTCCCCAGATGTACTTGTGCCATTATTTCCTTCTCATGGTTATATCCTCTATGAAGAAAAGCTCCAGCCCCTCAGAAACCACCCTCCAATCCCTCCCAAGCTACTCCTGTTCTGTCCTCAGTCTCCACATCAGAGCCCAGAGCCATTAGACTTACCCTACTGGTTTTGTGATGAGGCCTCCAAACCCCATCTTGGGAGATTTTTAGTTCCTCTCCAAGGTCTGTGAAAATAGAAAAATAGTGGTCAAATTTATTTTCTGCTAAATCTTGCAGTGACAGAAGAAAGGTCAATACCTCTAAACAGAAGGAGGGTGGATTTACATGTATTAGAAGGAGGAAACATTTTACACTTATGAGAGTGTCACAAAATTGCAGCTTTTTTTCCAGAGAATTGGATGCCACATCCCAGGCATTGCCCAAGATCGGGAGCTTTGTGCAGCCTGACCCAATTAAACCCTCTCATTCCCAAGGACAGAATTCCTGTTGTGTGTGTTCTCTGATGTGCTGGGTGCCCTCACAAGGCTTCTGGCCAGAATGTCTGCTGAGGGCAGCCAGGCTGCTTCTGGGGCAGTGGCCTCACAGCCATCACCATGGCAGCCCTGTCCCCTGGGCCTGGCTCTCCCCTTTCCTCTGCCCCTGCCTTGGCTCTGCTGCCATGAAGAGTTTTGTCATTAATATCTTGTCCCCAAGGTGCTGGGGCCAGTGGCTTCCCAGTCAGGCTTCTGGAGCAGAAGTGGCTTTTCAGAGCCAGCCAGGAATGAGCCCTGAGGCAGCAGCTCTGCAGTGGTGGCCACCAGGCCGGGCTGCCAAGGGAGGCTTCTGGCCATGGCCTGCAAGCAGCTGCTGCTGCCAAGGTGCCTTTGGTGCCTCAGGCTCTCCCTGGCACAGCTCCCAGCATGGCACTCTGCCCTTGTGCCCGAGCCCTTCCCTGTGCTAGGGCTGGTCTGGGGCTTTTCCTGCAGCGGGACCTGCCCTGCTCATGGCACAGGAAAGGCAGTTCCTGCTGGAGCAGGAGGCTCTGCCTGCAATGGGCTCCAACAGCTCCAACAAGGCCCTGTTTGCAAAGCCCCCAGTGGGAAATGAAGGAGGGGTGTCACACTGCTTTTGGGGTGAATAATGCTGAAACCAGCCTGACTCCTCCATCCCAAAGTTCAACATCCTCAGAGGGAGCTGAAGCTGTGGCAGAGGTGGAAAAATCCCCCGAGAAAGGAGCAACCAAATGACACCACTGAGAGCTTCTGCAGAGCTGCTGAGCTGGCCCAGCCTGGGTGCATCTGACTGACAGGGCAGCACCTCAGACTGGAAAAGCCTTGTCCCAAATAATAATGGCAGCATCTCCTGACATTTCCCTTCTTGGGGGGTGTGGAACTTCCTCACTGCAGTGGGGACACCCCTCAAGGTCACTGCTCCAGCCTGAGTTGAAGGGATTTGCCCACAGTCATTGGTCTGCAGGAGTAACATCAATCTCTGCATAATTACAGATTTTGCTTTAATGCAGTTCCTTTGAAATAATTTCTTAGTGCCCTATATAATATATTATACATCT
The DNA here is from genome assembly GCF_035770615.1 of Melospiza melodia melodia. NCBI lineage: Eukaryota > Metazoa > Chordata > Aves > Passeriformes > Passerellidae > Melospiza > Melospiza melodia. Next base: position 1,185,475 of record NW_026948638.1, read on the forward strand.
CTTATATTTATGATTTAGGCAATTTTCTCTAATCATTACCATAATATATCATACATATTTATATAAAAATATCTGGTGTGCCATCCCTAATCCTGTGGGACAAATTCTACAAAGATTTAATTCCAACTTTATAATTCTTTACACACAAACTCTGTAAAAGTCTGGAACTCAGATTGGAAACCGCTGCTCCAAGGCTACTCTCACAGAAGACATTGAGAATGCCTGGAGATACTTGGGGGTATCTGTGGGTTTGTGGCGGCTATTTGGGCTCCTTTCTGCACCTTGTGACTCAAGAGGAGCTTCTCTAATAAACATTGCCTGAAGCTCCCACTGTGCCCATGACAAGAACGCCTGTGAGTGTCTGGGACATCCCAGCTGTTTGGCAGCCTGGGGACTCCTGGGATGTCACTGTGGAGCCCCCATGAGTGCCTGTGACAGATCGGTGCTTTTGCAGCCCAAGGTCCCCTGGGATGTCACCATGGAATGGCTGTGACTGCCTCTGACCACAGGGCTCTTTACGATCCCCAGAAAGCCCTGGGAGGTCCCCATGGAGCCCCTGTCTGTGCCTGTGACATTCCAGCTCTGGAAGAGCCTGGGGACTCCTGGAAAGTCCCCATGGAACCCCTCTGAGGGCCTGTGACGAATCTGATCCTTAGTAGGCAACCATCAGCAGCATGCTGTTGTTATGGTCAGCTTCCATGGCAACCATCACCAGCCCCCTGTTGCTATGCTCAGTTTCCATGGCAACCATCCCCAGCCCCCTGTTGCTATGGGCAGTCCCTCGGCAGCTCCATGGAGACCCCATGCCAGGGGTGGTTGCCATGGACACCAGCTCAGCCCTGCAGCCACAGCCCGTTGCCATGGCAACCATTGGCAGCCTCATCCCCAGGCTCATGAGATTACAGAACCACAGAATTGGCTGAACTGGGAGACACCCATCAGGATCCTCCAGTCCAACTGCTGGCCCTGCACAGGACACCCCAACAATGCCAGCCTGGGCCTGGCAGCGCTGTCCAAACGCTGCTGCAGCTCAGAGAGCCCTGGAGCTGGGACTCTTCCCTGGGGAGCCTGGGCAGGGCCCCAGCAGCCTCTGGGCAAAAACCTTTTCCTGACATCCAACCTGAGCCTGCCCCGACTAAGCTGCAGCCGTTCCCTCCACTCCTGTCCCTGGGCACCAGAGGGAAGAGGTTCCCACAGCCCCAGCCAGGGACCTGCTCCCAAGGCTGTTGCCATGGCCACCAGGGCTGGGACCAGCTGGGATGCTCGGTTTCCACGAGCCAGGATTCAGGAATTGGGTACCCCAATTTTCTGCTCCCACTAAAACTACTCTGCCCTCACTGCCCTCCCACCTCCCCTGGAAAGCACAAAAGGGAAAGATCCTGGGCTGGGATAGGAACGATTTATTGGGAACAGCAACAAGATAAGGAACAAATGGAACAGAAATTTTATTGATAAGAGAAAAACTATTTACAGGGAAAACTAAACGCAATTCACTGGGTCTGCCTGGCCACAATTTCCCCTGCCTGGAAATTTCACCCTTCTCTTCAGGGAGAGAGAGAGTCCCTTTCCTGCCCCTAGCGATGACCTGAGGTGAGAGTGAATGTAATGACAGGGTCATGGCCAGACCCTCATGTTCTTCCATCCCACATCCTATCATTGGCAAGGGCAGGAAAAGGTACAGCTGTCTTCCCAGCATGGATCACAGGGAAAATGGGTCCCCAGGGCTCTTCCCAACATGAGTTCTCCCACGGGGGATAAAGCTGGAGCAGTGCATGAACTCTTCCTGCAGTTAGGGCATGTGCAGGGTTTCTTTTACTGGTGACTCCGTTGGTGTCTGGTCAAGTGAGAGCTGCTGGTGAAGCTCTTCCCACACTGGGGACACTCGTAGGGCCTCTCCCCAGTGTGGATGCGCCGCTGGGTCATCAGGGTGTAGTTGTGCTTGAAGCCCTTCCCGCAGTCAGGGCAGCGGAAGGGCCTCTCAACCGTGTGAATCCACTGTTGCTGGACGAGATGAGAACTGGTGTGAAACTTCTTCTGACACTCAGGGCACTTATGGGGCTTCTCCCCAGTGTGGGTCATTTGGTGGATGATCAGTGGGGGCCTCCTAGTAAAGGTCATCCCACATTCCCAAAACTTGTATGGCCTTTCCCCAGTGTGGATCCTCTGGTGGCAGCTCAAGAGAGACTTCAGACTGAAGCTCTTCCCACATTCCCCACATTCATAGGTCTGTTCTCTGGTGTGGGTCTTCTGGTGGGAGATCAGGTTAGAGTTATGGCTAAAGCTCATCCCACATTCCCCACACTCGTAAAGCCTCTCCCCAGTGTGGGTCCGCTTGTGCCTGATGAGGTGGGAGTTGCGCTTGAAGCCCTTCCCGCAGCTAGGGCAGAGGAAAGGTCTCTCATCCGTGTGAATCTGCTCATGCAGGAGGAGATCCGAGCTGGTGTGAAACCTCTTCTGACACTCAGGACACTCGTAGGGCCTCTCCCCAGTGTGGATGCGCCGGTGGCTGACAAGGGTGTAGTTGCGCTTGAAGCCTTTTCCACATTCAGGGCGGCAGAAGGGCCTCTCATCTGTGTGAATCTGCTGGTGCTGGAGGAGACTGGAGCTGGTCCGAAACCTCTTCTGACACTGGGTACACTCGTAGGGCTTCTCCCCAGTGTGGATGCGCCGGTGCCTGATGAGGGCGGAGCTGTAGCTGAAGCCCTTCCCACACTCCCCACACTCATAGGGCCATTCCCTGGTGTGGATCATCTGGTGGCTCATCAGGGTGATGCTGTGCCTGAAGCTCTTCTCACACTCTGAGCACTTGTAGGGCTTCTTCTGATCATAAAGCTGCTCATGGACCACCAGCTCTGAGTTTTGGCTGAAGCTCTGTCCACCTTCATGGCTCAGGGTGGGTCTTTCCTCCTGAGAGCACCCTGGACTGGCTTTGGAGCCCCTCTTCCTTTGGGATCTCTGAGGCATTTCCTCCCAGTTGGAATTCTGCACCGTGGCACTGCTCAAAACGGCCTCTTCCACGAGGTTCTGCTGTGGGGATTTGTCCTTCCTGGTCTCAATCCTCATCTCTTTGTCTGGGGGCAGAAGGACAAGGAGAGGATGGGATTTGCCTCTGTGCCAGACGGAAGGGGAAGGAGATCCCCCCCAGTGCATCCTCGGCAGGACAGCATTGGCAGCAGGGTTGTGTGCAGCCAGGGGCCGTGCTGGGCTGGGAGATGGAGCAGGAGAGAGGGGGAAACGGGCACTGCCTTCCTCTTCACCTGCCTGGGTATCCCGGGGCATCTTCCTCTTCCTCGCAGCCTCCTTCTCCATCTGACAAAGGTTTTGGGATGGGAAATCCAGTTTTGGGAGAATAACAAGGGATAAGCACTTTGAGTTTTTTTCTGGTTTGAAGGCAAACCTGGGAGACAGTCTAAGCTAGAATTACAATTTAATAAGAAAATGAAGATCAAGGCAATGATAAAGAAACACTGCCTTAAACTGACAGAGTCAGGATATAACCTTACACCCTGTTGGTCAGGGTGGTTGCAGCAGTCCCATTAAATGGTGGCTTCAGTCCTGTTGGAGTGATGAACGTGATTCTGTCCAAGAAGTGATGCTGTAGAAGGGTCTGGTCTTCCTCTGGAGGTCCAGTGCTGGTTATGGAGCTCTTGTCCTCTGGCAATCCAGTAGGCAAGGTGCTGCTGGTGTTGCCAGCCTCAGCTTATATCCAGGTAGGAATGCTTGGATCCTCTCCCTGGGCAGAGCATCCCACAATGGGATGATGGAATTTTATCAGTCCTGCAGTGACACTCAATGGCCCATTCACAGAAGATATCTCCCCTGGAGGGCATTATCAGGGCTGAGTCATGGAAGAGATAAAGAACACTGCCCCACCTGTTTATAACAGTTGATGAAGATGGGGATTGAAAACATGCATTTGGTTACATCTTGCATGGCAACCTGAAACAGCGGGGTAATCCCTGCTCCGGGGGGTGAACACCACCCCCCTTACCCAAACTGGCGCAAGTGTAAATCCCCCACCCCAGGAAGGCCACACACAGAGGGGACAATGTCACACTTTCCCTGCTCCAGGTGAGGTCTCTGTCCCTGTCACTCCCTTACTCTCCCCCCTTTTCTCTTTCTTTCCATCTCTCTCTCTACCTCACATTTACTGTTCAATAAAATCCACCTTGGATTTGGTCTTTTCAGGACCTTAATTGGGGCAGAGGCATCTCTCCAGCAATTTTCTTAACCAGATTGTGACATTATTTTGCCATAGTGGGTTCAGGGCACTGTTCTCTGACCCCAAGTGCCTTTGACCACAGCATGGTTCCCTCCTATGAGGAGGTTGTGGTTCTCTCTGTAGAAACTCTTGGAAACTTGGACACAGCTTCCTCTGAGCAACTTATGGGAGAATTGATGAGGAAAATGGCTGTTGTAGGTGGCCAGTGAAAAAGAAAATATTTTGTTGTCCTTCTTTGAAATGTTTGTAAAATCACTGGAGGAAAGGGAGCAAATAATACCAGCGAGACTGACAAGGTTCATTCACCCCATGGTGAGGAACATAAGGCTGCTATAAATCCCACAAAAAGCCCAGCTCAAGTACCTAAATTCAAAAATAACTCTGGAACTCACAGGGTTGGGTTCTTTGCCAAATGTGAGAATCAGTATTCTCTTCATCCCTGTCACCTTTGTGACAGCTACAGAAAGTGTCCCCTTTCTTTTAATAATCTGTATTGGGCCTAATTTCCATTTTTCTTTTATTGGAACCTGCCAGCAGCTGAGCTGGAGCTGTGCAGGAACCAATGAAACTTGGAATTGCCACAGAATTTCTTCTATTGTCAGTTTATTCCTGTTTGGGAGTTGTTTGCATTTTCATCACATATGACTCTTGGGAAGATCAAATATTCATTAAAGTGTTTTATGTAGGATTAAGTTTGATTTCTGCCTAATTTATTTTGTCCAGTGCCCTGGGGATGCTCAAGGGGTGTCTGTGCCTCTTACCCTTGGGCACGCTCAGGAGGAATTTGTTGCGATTGTCCCCAGGGCCAATCACCCCAGGCCATTCCCCAGGGGGTCTCCATCATTCTCACCCTGAGGGATGCCTGGGGGGTCTCCCTCACTCTCACCCCTGTGCCAGGGGGTGCTCAGGGGGGTCTCTGTCCCCTCACCCTGGGGGATGCTCGGGGGGTCTCCATCCCTCTTGCCTCAGGCAATGCCTGTGCAGGGCTTGGGACCAGGGGCTCTGTGTCCCTCTGACCGCTGAGGGTGCTTGGGACTGGGGGGGCTCTCCGACCTTCTCACACCTGGGGAGGCTGGGGGGGTCTCTATGCCTCTCTGGGGTGACAGAAACAAAGTAAAGTTTGTTTCTGATCAGAAATCAAACTTAACCGTCCAAAAAATGACTTGAATTTGCTTTTCCCACAAGACACTTTTGATGGAAATGCAAAAAAACCCCAAACTTTAATAAAATGACAAAAGAAGCAAATTCGTGGCAATTCCAAGTTCCATTAGTCCTGCTCAGCTCCAGTTTAGCTGCTGGCACATTCTGATAAAAGAAATGTGGAAATTTGGCCGAATTCACATTTTTAAAAAGGAAGGTAAAGCTCTGTTTAGGTGTTAACAAGGTTTAGAGGGACAAAAAGACAAATTATTCCTATATTTGGCAAAGCCCCGCAGTCTGTGAAAGAGAAAAGGGGGGTGGGCAAGAGAGAGACAGAGACAGAGACAGGGCAAGTGTGACATTGTCCCCTGTGTGTGTGCCCTTCCCAGGGTTGGGGTTTTACACTTGAGCCAGTTTGGATAAGGGGGGTGGTGTTCACCCCCCGGAGCAGGGATTACCCCACTGTTTCAGGTTGCCATGCAAGATGTAACCAAATGCATGTTTTCAATCCCCATCTTCATCAACTGCTATGAACAGGTGGGGCAGTGTTCTTTATCTCTTCCATGACTCAGCCCTGATAATGCCCTCCAGGGGAGATATCTTCTGTGAATGGGCCATTGAGTGTCACTGCAGGACTGATAAAATTACATCATCCCATTGTGGGATGCTCTGCCCAGGGAGAGGATCCAAGCATTCCTACCTGGATATAAGCTGAAGCTTGCAACACCAGGAGCAGCTTGCCTACTGGATTGCCAGAGGACAAGAGCTCCATAACCAGCACTGGACCTCCAGAGGAAGACCAGACCCTTCTACAGCATCACTTCTTGGACAGAATCACGTTCATCACTCCAACAGGACTGAAGCCACCATTTAATGGGACTGCTGCAACCACCCTGACCAACAGGGTGTCAGGTTTTATCAGTTTAAGACAGTGTTTCTTTATCATTGCCTTGATCTTCATTTTCTTATTAAATTGTAATTCTAGCTTAGACTGTCTCCCAGGTTTGCCTTCTGTGGAGAGCATTATTAATAATTGGTTAGCTGAGAAAGGCCACACTGATATAATGCCACTGGTTAAGCTGAAGGAGAAAAGTCAGCAGTCAGCAAGCTGAAAGGAAGAGTCAGCAGTGACCTTGCTGCAACATGAGGATAGGGAGTTGAGATTAGTCCTGAATATATCCTAAGAATATGTAGAAAGTATCAAAAGTAGAACCATAGGAATGTAGAAGTAGGCGTAGGTGCTGATATGTAAGCTGACCAATCCTGAGCTCAACTTTTGCAATATGTATGAAGCTCATTATTAACTGTATTTAACCCGCCGTACTGATCAATAAAATTGAGCCTGTGATGATCAAACTGATGTCCTGGTTCCCTTCCGTCGACAAATGGTGGAGAATGCGGGCATAACCGAATCTCTGCCCTTTTTCTCGGATTAAAAGAAAAAGGGATTACGCCACGGTCGAGGAAGTTGGGTTTGGGTCCCAGCAGCCGGGACGGTGCCAGAATTTGAAGCACCCTTAAGGTTCACAACTGTGACTTAAGCCAAGACGTGTCCGCCGGAGCCTGGAGAGCTGCAACAGTGCGCGCTGATTAATAGGTATGGATAGGCAAGCGGCATATGATTTATTTACCGCCTATTTAGAGCGGCGTGGGATAAAAGGGATAGATTTAAAAAAGGAGTTACCAGGGTTATTAGCTTATGGCCATGCTAAGGGTATCTTTTCTAATCCTCATACAGTTCATGAGTTATCAGAGTGGAGAAAGTTTGGGGAAATATTGTGGGATACAGTACTAGATGATGATAAGTCAGCAAAGAAATTCGGGAAGTTATGGCGGGTGGTGTATAACACGTTACTTCAGCAGGTCTCTGAGAGAAAGGCAGCAGAAAGGGCGACAGAAACTCATAAGAGGAATATAGGGTATGGTCGTGAAGATGATCCCCTGGCACCTTCTGTAACTAAGGTACTTATGCCTAAGAGTCCCCAGCAAAGTGGTGTGGAGGATTTTTCTATAGGCGCAGTGGAACCGTCTGCACCTTTCCTGTCAGAGGGGGAGGGCGAGTCGGATGGTGGGGGTAGGAGCAAGCCAGCTTTGCCTCCGCCACCAGCTTCAGGCGGGTCGGATGGTGGGGGGAGGGGCAAGCCAGCTTCGCCTCCGCCGCCAGCCTTGCCTCCGCCGCTTCCCCTCAGTGAGCCGGCTCAGGTTACAGCTTCGGTGGGGGGGGTCACCTCCCCCGCCCGAGCCGGCTCCAGCGGGGGGGCTGATTGCCCCCCGCAGGCCGGCTCCGCGTGAGCCGGCTCCGGTTTCATTGTCAGCTCCAGCGGGGGGGCCCCTGCTTCCCCCGCACGAGCCAGCCTCTGCCTCACTGCCCCCCCCGCGCGAAACCTCGGTTTCTGCACCGAAGCGCCAGCAGCATAGCACCCTTAAAGGGCCAGATCCCATCCCAGGGGCGCACCGTGATCCATGGGGGGAGATGGCTAAACAGAGGAGGGAAGCTTGGGCTGCTTTGGCGAAAGAAGTAATGCAAATGGGGGATGGTGAGGCGGTGGAAATAGCTTCTAGTCTTGCATGTCCAGTTACATACACACCACAGTATGATGCACAGGGGAACCTTATGCATAATATAGCGGAATATACTCCCTTAGATTGGAAGCTGTTAACTCAGCTACGTTCTATGGTTAGTCAGTTTGGAGTAAAAAGTGAACCTGTTAAGCAAATGTTAGATTATCTTTTTAATACTCAGGTTTTATGTCCTAATGATTTAAGAGGAATAGTTCGGTTGATATTTACTCAGCATCAGCAGTTATTATTTAATGCCCATTGGCACGCGTTGGTAAATGAATCGGTTGCTATACAACGAGCCCAGGGAGACCCATTACATGGGGTGACAGCAGAGGAGCTGATGGGCTTAGGGGCATATTTACGTACAGAGGCACAGATGATATCGGGAGCCGATAAACTTAGAGAGTCTATGAGGTTGGTGCGTGCTGCAATAGATATGGTTAAAGAGCCAGGAGGGTTACCGGCTTATATGGGTATTAAGCAAGGAAGAGAAGAATCATTTGGAAATTTTATTGATAGAGCAGCTACTGCTATAGATCGGGCTGGTGTGGCAGATTACATGAAGGGGGCGCTATTGAAGCAGTGTGCCTTGCAAAATAGCAATCCAGCAACCCAAAGAGTGTTAGCTACTTTAGGGGCAAACTGGACTATTGAGGAAGCATTAGAGTGAATGGCATTAATGCCAACAGCTTCACAGGCATTTATAGCAGAAGCCTTAAAGGAATTAGGATTAGGGTTACAAAAGCATAGTCTACTCAAAATCAGGTGTTAGCTGCTCTTGCTCCTCTCCAAAGCGGCTCACTGGCAGTCATGTAAAGAGGCTCGAGACCATTCATCAAGTGCTACCGATGCGGCAATGAGGGACAGACACAAGTTACTGCCGTGACATCGGAGACACCAGCTGCTGCCGTGACATCGCTGCTACCTCCTGTCTGCAACCCGCAACAACCGGGAGCCTCGGCTTGGACTTATCAGCAGCAGTAGACGTCACACTAATGACGAACCGGCCTGAGAGGATACCAACTGGAATAAAGGGTCCTCTTATACTAAATGGACAAACATGTGGAGCATTATTGCTGGGACGTTCCTCTATAACTATGTTGGGATTATTTGTTTTGCCTGGTGTTATCGATGCGGACTTTACAGGGGAAATACAAATTATGGCTTACACCCTTTATCCTCCGATTAAAATTACAAAAGGACAACGCATTGCACAATTGGTACCACTGTCACAAATGACATCAGGAATACAATCATTTACTGGGCAAGCACGGGATGAAAAAGGTTTTGGCTCTACTGGTGTTACACTTTTAACTGTGGATTTACAAAATAGACCAAAACAAAAGGTTGAAATTACCTATGGGCATCAAAGCATAACCCTTTATGGATTATTGGATACAGGAGCAGATACTAGCATCATTTCTCCAGAAGCATGGCCACAACATTGGCCTCTATTTCCCTCATCAAACATGCTCACAGGAGTGGGAGGATTTACATTGGCAAGCAGGTCGCCGTCTTTGTCTGTGTGCATTGAGAATCAACAAATATCTGCTGTGTTTTCAATTGTTCAACTGCCTCCTACAGTTTCCTGCTTAATTGGAAGGGACATTTTAACACAATTGGGAGTGGTGTTAACTAATCAGCACCCTTTGGGGTAATTGCCATTGCTTGGACTTTCCCCATTCCACTCACCTGGAAAACGGAAACACCGGTGATGGTTAGGCAATGGCCATTAAAAGGGGAGAGTCTTATGCATGCCCATGAATTGGTACAGGAACAATATACAAAGGGACACCTGCGACTGTCCACAAGCCCTTGTAATACACCTATTTTTTTAATCAAAAAGAAATCAGGGAAATATCGTTTGATACATGATTTGAGGGCTGTAAATGACCAAATGGAACCAATGGGGGCCTTACAGCCTGGTCTTCCAAATCCAGCTATGATTCCAGAACACTGGCCACTTTTAATTATTGACCTAAAGGATTGTTTTTCCACTATTGGCCTGCATACTGATGACATGAAGAGATTTGCTTTTACTTTACCAGCAATAAATCGTGGGGAACCAGATAAAAGATTTGAATGGACATCTCTTCCGCAGGGCATGCGCAACTCTCCCACTTTATGTCAGCTTTATGTTGATGCAGCATTACAGCCACTACGTCGTAAATGGCCAGCAACTATAATATATCATTACATGGACGATATTTTGTTTGCACAGCAACAGCCATTCTCCTCTTTACAGATTAACACCATTATAAATACTCTTGCTGCATATTCACTTGTTATTGCTGCAGAGACAATTCAGACTACAAAGCCCTGGAAATATTTGGGATGGACTTTGACGGATCAAATAGTGATACCACAAAAATTGGAATTACAATTGGACATTAAAACTCTACATGATGCACAGAAGTTGCTGGGAGACTTACAGTGGCTGAAGCCTATTGTGGGAATACCAAATCACTTATTGGAAGCCCTACGGCCTTTGTTAAAAGGCGTGGACCCTACTACTCCTGTACACCTGACAAAGGAGCATCGTCTTGCCTTGCAGCAAATTAGTAACTGTGTACAGCAAGGGTATGTGTCTCGTCGACAACTCGACCACCCCATTGACCTTACTATTTGGAATAGCCCTTGCCACTTGCTTGGTGCTCTCTCTCAGTTGCAAAAGAAAACGGGGGAGATACGGGTGTTGGAATGGTTATCACCACCACTAAAGCATAAAAAAACAATATCTTCAAAAATTGAACAATTGGCTGCATTAATCAAAAAGGGGCATCTCAGAATTCTTGAAGTGGATGGTAGAGAACCTGCTACTATTAGATTACCTATGGAAAAAGAAACCTTGGACTGGTACTTGATAAATTCAAAGAATTTACAAGAAGCATTATTGATGTCACCTGCTAAAGTAGAGACTAGTAAATTAGTGCCTAGAGTTTTGCAATGGATGACAGAATGGAACTGGATTACTCGACCTTTAAGTGAAGAAAACCCCATAGAAGGAGCTATTACAGTTTTTACAGATGCAGGAAAGAAATCAAGGCGTGCTGCTGTTACCTGGCAAGAAAAAGGACAATGGAAGCATCAACTCCTCACAGCAGACCCTGCAGATAGTTTACAAACTTTGGAATTGTTAGCAGTAGTATGGGCGGTGTCCAACATACAGGAGCCTTTAAATGTGGTCACAGACTCTATGTATGTTGAAGGAGTGGTCGAACGAATAGAGGAAGCAGCAATTAAGGAAGTGAACAATAAACGATTGTATGAGTTACTGATACAGTTAAGGAAAGCTTTACGAGAAAGAGCAAACGGTACCCTTAAGCAGTATATTGAGAAACATCAAGATTTGACAGATCCACAAGCATGTTTGGCTAAGGTTTTGTATGTGATTAATCATTTATGCATTTTTGGGGAAGATGATACCCCCCCTGCAATGAAACATCATCCGAGGTCAGGTCAGGAAAATACTAAGGAAATAGAGGTCTGGGTTAAGTATAGGAACCCAAGCACAGGATTATGGGAAAAACCTGCAAAAGTATTATATTGGGGTCGGGGGTATCTTTGTGTTTCCTCACCTACAGGGCCTTTGTGGGTGCCTGCTAAGTGGACTAAACCTGTTTTTGATGCAGCCTCTGGTGGACTGCCTTACGGAGGAGGACAAAGAGCGACTGGGGAAGAAACTGCTTCTAGTCCTGCAACCACTACTGTTACAATTGAAAGGGTACTCGGAAGCGGTGGACAGAGCACTGACACGTCACTACCGGACGGTCCAGGAGTTGATTCGTTTCATTGACTCATTATCAACTTTTCATTTAACAGATCCAGCGAAACTACCTTGACTGTCACAATCCACATTGTGCTGCCTGGATAGCTCTATGTTGTGGGGGTTGTAAAAGAACTTTTTGGATAGAACAATCATTATTACGGGATTTGTGGTGTCATACTTGTGAACACGAGCATACGTGGGGAAAAAGCTGGCAAGATGAATTAAGGAGACAAACGGGGCAAAACGCATATATAGCTTTAAATCTTTATGAGTCTCCTGAACAGAAGGTTCTTGCTTATTATCGATGGGAAATACAATGTATTGTAGATAGAATTTGGGTTCAAAGTAAATCACGTATAGTTTCTATAAGGTGTAGGAAATTAGTGCCTTTAACACAGCATTCAGTTGTAGGACCCTTCCAAGGGGATCCTGATAGAGCATTAGATTGCTGCATTGATAAGTTGCAAAAATTAAGTTTGAAAGTGGCAGGACCAGTGAAATTAGGAGCAGCAAGATTGAAGACAGATAAGAAAAAGAAGGCAAAAAAAGGGAACGGTCTCATTTGAATAGGGGTATCAGTGATTGCTAATTAATTTTCTATGATTAGAACAATTTTACTGTTGTGGGACCCTCGGGAGGATATAGTTGTTGAGGAGGATAACGAACAAGAACTACGATGACGAAATAAGATACACCTTGTGTTAAAGAAAGACCTTGAGCTGTTAGCCTCATATAGTAAAGAGGCTGAAGAGGCTTTGCAATCACCACCATTGAATTGGTTGCATTGGGTTGAAGAACCAGAATTTTATACTGGTCCTTACTTACATTCGCTTCCTTGTTATGTTTGCAAAAAGGATAAAGATAAATGCTATGCATGGGTAGCTTTGCATTGTGCAGATTGTAATCAGGTTTATTGGTATTCACAGAAGTCATTGGGATATTTATGGTGTACATCTTGTTTTGGAAAGTGGATTCGAAATCATATCTGGGTTAGAGCTCTTGAACAAAGTACTGGCCTGCCAGGACGGACAGGATTACAGCTCTTTGAGAGTGCAGAACAAGTGGTTATAGCATATCTTAGGTGGAAGTTGCAGGAACACCTTAGAATATTTGAAATTACTAGAGCCTCACGCATCATAGCAGCTCGCTGCAAAGCTGATTTGCCTTCAAACTTACCTCGTGCTATACTTGTGAGCAAGGATGCTGATTTAGAATTAGATCAGTATATTCAAGAATTGACTCAGCCTTACAATAGACAATCTAGCAAACCAGGGAAAAGACAGCAAAGAAAGGAAAAACAACGTAAGCAGAAGGAAGAAAAGGAGAAGCAAAGCAAGCAGAAAGAAAAATGAGGTTTGTTTTTGTAATACTGCTCTATGCTGTAGCAAGTGAAGCAGTAGGAGTAACACACTTTAGTCAACCAAGGGAAAATTTATGGGTAACACTTGCTAATCAAACTAACCAATCATCACTTTGTCTTAGTCTTGGAGGAGTCACTAACCCATTTCGAACATGCCTGGTGGGACTTCCGGTGTGGTCTCCTGGAGAATTTTGCAGTTTGATAAACAATCAAACCTTATGTATGTCTAACATGTCAAACATCACATTGCCGGTGCATCAAGGGTATACTGCAGGTCAGAGTGATGGCTATCGTCAATGCTTACTAATCCAATCACTTAACACCTCTTTGCATTCTCCTCCTGAAGAATTGGATCTTTTTGGAAGTACAAATGCCAGTATATCTAACACTACAGCTGGTGGATGATTTAGTTTCAAACTTTTGGGTGCACAGAATTTAAACCAACCTAAAGAAACATGGGCCACCCTAGATTCATCCCTGAATGTGAGTGAATTCTCTACACAGCATTACAGTCAATGTAACGGCACAAATATCACAGCACCAATGAAATTACCCACAGGAATATTTTTGATCTGTGGAGACAGGGCATGGAATGGTATACCAGCTAAACCACAGGGTGGACCCTGTTTTTTGGGAGAATTGTCATTGTTTCATCCTAATGTGTCCTTGCTAATGCAGCTGAGTCAAAATTCAAACAGGACAAAATGTAGCATACATGACTTAGACTGCAGCAAGATAGGAGATCCACGGTTTTGGGGCACATTTAAACAGGTGGTGGTTTCAACTATCTTACCAGGAGGATCTGCCAATAAAGCCATGAATTTAGCAAAACAATTAGGATGCTGGGCAAGGGATGAGCTGAACAAGACATCACAAATTCTAGACATGTTAACTGCAGATGTGCAAAGTGTTAACCATGCTGTTTTGCAAAATAGAGCTGCTGTAGATTTTTTGCTCTTAGCACAAGGGCATGGATGTGAAGAGTTTGAGGGAATGTGTTGCATGAATCTGTCTGATCATTCAGTGTCCATTCACACTAAGATAAAAGAATTACAACAGGGACTTTACCCCATAAGGACCTAATTTGAATAGAGCGCTCTGATTGGTTTTACGCTCCTCCGCGGGGGCCGCCCCGTCTCCCCGCTCGCCCGCGCATGCGTTGTTAAGCAGGCTGACTCCGTTTCCGCCCCCCGCCTCTTCCCTTCCGCCCTCGCCATGTGGTTCGGCGCCATTTTTAAACGCACATGGCGGGGACGGGTTTTTACCGATCCCGACGGGGTCTGACAATCCGGCCTCATTCCGCGCCTCCTCCGCGAGTCCTTGCCAGAAGCATCGCGCGCGCTGCTCTGCTTCTTGCGCCGGACCGGCGGCCGGCGGGGAAGAGGCGGATAGAGAAACCGCGGCTTTTTCGGACGGTTCTGCGGGGGGGCTAGGACCCGGCGGGCTCCGTGGGAAGGTCGGGGGGTCCCCTGG